>NC_090265.1:896802704-898122704 GCF_040414725.1 Anabrus simplex
GAGAGATACATACCTTCCTTATCTATCAGCAATCGGCATGAAATCTTTATCTTGGGTCGTATATACAGTAGGTTCTTCGTCACTTGCTTAGGTAAAAGGCGGGTTTCAGTAATTTAAAACTAATGCCTACAGTAAGAGAACTCGATTTAAATGTATCGGTTTATTGACAATCTGAAACTACATCACAGAAAGTCTTGTGACATTTCACAACAGCTGATCAACGAACTCACTCCTGTCCGTTTAAAAAACAAATGAATAATAACAACAATGACGAGAGACGCTGGCTTTGGAGACATTAATTCAATTGTTTGGGGGGCATCATTACTAGAAACTACCGTCTTAAATTAAGAATAAAATAAAAAAAAAGCCTTGAGATCCCTAAGATCGGCTTCCATGTGAGACTGCATGTACCACCATAACGATTCGTGGCAATCCAGCCCCGTAACACGAGTTCTGGACTCTTGGTATAATTAAGGCTGTCCGATCGGTATGTGCCACAGAGTGGTTCTACGGCATGGACCTTTAATTGAATCGATGTGACATGCGACCAGGCCATGGACCGACATCTAACTTTGTGATTTACGTTAAAGTCATTGTGGGTGATGACTGCAATAAGAATGATGCAATAATGGCAAATGGCCCTAATCTAAGTCACCGAGGTTGATGACCCCATGACCATCCAAATTCCAGGCTGAATACTGAAACACAATTAAGTTAAAGTAATTGATGATCAAGGTTTCCACGTTAGTGAATCCCCAGCACATCTGGTGCTCAGCAAATCAAAATAAAAAATAACAACACAACAAACTGTCACAACACTTGTGGCAGTAAAGTCCCTTGCTATCGGACATGCCCCCTTAATCGTTACGTTAATAAGTTGAATTTTCCCAGCAAATAAAACTAAGATTTTCAAAATACATTTTCTAATTAGTCACTTGGGTTTAGGCTAATCCTCAAAATATGGTTCCCCTGAATGAAGTAATCTCATAACCCTATTTAACAACAAATTTATCTCTTCTGGATGAAGAGGTTTCTTTAAACTCCCGAACTGTTTCAATTAAATTTACGTTATCACTTGTACATGTTTACCAGAAAGATTCCTTTGAAATAAATATTGGTTTATTTGCTTATTCTAATAGTTTTCTTCTTTCGCAGCTGGATTACGAAATACATAGTCATAACAACCGGTACCATTTATTTATTTCATGATGTCACTGAACGAGTTTACGTTATAACAGTAATAATTATTAAGACACTAACTTGGATAATCCTAAACTTAAATCCTATAATCTGCATAAATTTACACACAATGCAAAACAAGACATGCCAATCTCTTATAACATCTACGGTTATTCCCTGGACTAATTCCGGCAAGGGCCGATGACCTTCGATGTTAGGCCCCTTAAAACAACAAGCATCATCAAGCATCATCAATTCCGGCAACTCCTTCCGATATGATTTTATGCTGATGAGTAGGGAGCGGATTTTTATGTGCTAAAAATGTGAAAAAGATTTACTTTTTATGTGCTGAAAAAACTTTAAAATTTGTGATAACATATTGAAATTATTTTCCTTTAAATATCACATAACTACTCGCGCTCAAGAAGTAAATAAGTATAACGTTTTGAATTAGAATATGGTGCTACTAAACGTGCTCCTGAAGGCAAATTGGTAAATATGGTAAATTGAAAACGATTTTTTATCAGTATTTTCCCTGTAAATGAAATCTTAAAACCCTTGCACTCTACAATCCACATATGGAGTTTTAACACAATTGGAGCTGAGCCATCTAAATTATTATAGAAACATTCTGAACATATTAGTATAAAGGATGGTTACTAATCAAACACTCCTATTTCGTCAAAGTGAGGTAACATCTGCTGCAAAGCTTCTCTGAATCGAGGATTATTTTTATGTTTCTCCCATGGGTTCTTTTCTTCTTTGCTCATACGTTCCTCCGTGAGTTCAGCCATATCTGGAGCTTCTTCTTCTTTTTCTTCAGCATCCCCCACAACACCGGCCAGGACAGTGGTAGCTGCATATAACCCGCATAACGCTACTCTCTTCATTTCATTCTTCAAGTCTTGGAAACCGAACACTTCCGGGTTAGAGCCTAGAGCCGCAAGAGTCTCACAGAGCTGTGTATGGTACATTTTCAACACTTCATCCAAACGTGATGCTCTCACCTCATTCTGAGAACTACTGTAAAGAAAATACGTTAAATCCGTGGCAGGTGATCCTAAGCAAGATAATTGGAAGTCAACGAAGCGCACGTCAGTAGGTTCCCCTATCGACGAGTATTTAAATAGGTAATTATTAATCCAGCAGTCTCCATGAGTTAAGACGTGAAATCCACCAGGTTGGGGCGTACAAATATCCACCAATTTATCGCTGTATTCAGGTATGAGTTTCTCAAGTTTAGCTGCGTAAGTTTCAAAACCACTCCAGGTTTTAATGGCTTTTGAAAGAATCCTCATTTGTTCAGGTAGGAAATTATCTAAATACGGTTTGTTTCTCTTGCCGAACACAACATTATCGTACTGACTTAATATGTCTGGATTGTGATTATGAAGGGCACCAGACATGCCATGAAGATGAGCTAGATTTCTCACCACAGTAAAACAATGTTGAAGATCTAACATCGCTTTTCTATTGGCCATTCTGAATCCTTGGTATTTCAGATCTTCCAGAACTACAGTATTAGGGCGCGAAGTTTTAAAAGATTTAGAAGTTATGTATGGAATTTGATCACGTTGAAATCTTTCCTCTGCGAACGTGTAGATGGCTGTCAAAGCAGATTGATAAATACTTAATTCTCTGTCAAATACGCCCAATTCTGTGATAAACTTTGTGATAAAATCACAATTTGGATAGCCTTTAAGAATGAGGTGGTGATTTTCAATATTTCCAGTATTCCCCCTTTTGTATTGAACTTCTACACGATATATTATACTGAGATAATTTTCGCCCTTCCCGACTGCAAGTTGAATATCTTTATTGACAACGGATATTTCTTGACCAGGATGAATTGTTTGAAGAACTTCCTGAAGAAAGATGTCTGTAATCCAACTGCCATCATCCCTCTCAACGATGTCGTTAGATCTGGAATAGAAATGAAATGATATTAGTATAGCCAAATGGAGCATCAGAACTTTTGTTTAAATAATAGGCTATATATTTTCATTTCTCTTGGATTATATACAACAGACCAGTGTTTCTCAGAGTAATTAGTACTGGTAACTCCCATTTCTTGGACCAACATTATTACGGAACCCTTCAGAGATATAATTGGAATCAAAGCCAAGTCGAATTTCGAATACTCCTAATTATATTAGTTAAAATTCGCAAAAGTGAGCAAGTATATATTTTAATGTATTTATAGTATATTTGATAATTAGCCACAAGACTGAACACTCTTATTTTGATTTGCAATGTATCTTTTGCTCAGATTTGTTTCCTAATAGTTCAGCGACTGGGGTCTCCATATCGACCTGTCGCTGATGAATAAAATCTTCAGATGTTAACAGGGTGACCAACAATTAGTCGCTAAATTGAGAGTGAAAACGTTCCACTACATTGTTTGTATGTTGCCGCAGACTGAGTACGAGTTAAAAGTTTTGCTAGTTGCTTTAAGTCGCACCGACACAGATAGGTCTTATGGCGACGATGGGACAGGAAAGGGCTAAGAGTGGGAAGGAAGCGGCCGTGGACTTAATTAAGGTACAGCCTGAAAATGGGAAATCACGGAAAATCATCTTCAGGTCTGCCGACAGTGGAGTTCGAACCTACTATCTCACGAATACTGGATACTGGCCACCCTTAAGCGACTGCAGCTATCGAGCTCGGTAGTTAAAAGTTAATCCGTGCCCTAGTCCCGAGGTGGTGCAGTTCTTACCAGGCACGCCCCTAATGCAGATAAGCTGCACATGCCATTTACACCATATGCCAGCCCTCATAAATCTGTGGCAGTACCGGAATCGAATCCGGGACTCTTAGGATTGTAGGTAATAGCGCTAACCCTTACGCTACAGAGGCGGACAGTACGAGTTCATTTACACTCAATGTTTCTGGGGCGAATCTTGAAGGATGGCGCATATTCCTTCCATTGCAGGACGTCCGCAATGATATGTTTCTTCAACACAGGATGAGGGTCCTAGAGAATTTTAATAGTCATTTTATTGACTTCACGTACCACTAACTACTTCTCCAGGTTTTCAGGGACGGGACTAACTGGAAATTTGATAAAACAGTCTGCTATGTAGGAAACGACACAGAAAGGAACGTGATTGTAGCGGGTGATGTTAATGTATCAAATGCCAATTGCGAAGGTAATGAAATAACAGGAAGCTTGACTACAAATAGTAAGTAATTAAATCTGGGAAGGACAGCTTAATCAGAACGTGATGGAACCAAATAAAGGAAAGAATATTCTGGACGCGGCGCTGGTAGAAGTAGATGAGTTCTATACAGAAACTAAATTGTTAGATGGTGTATCACGGAGCTATTTTTGTTGTATTTGAAAATAAGTTCGATGGAAAGGAAGGTCGTAGAAAGAGGATTATTAGGCAGGACCAGGTGGTTGACAGGACAGGCCTGAGGTAGGTTTTAAAAAGTAATAATGAACGGTGGAAGATGGAAAATAATATTGTCAACACTCTATGGGATAGGTTTGTAGCTATTGTTGAGGAATGTTAAATACAGATATAACCCTGAAAGTTGGTAAGGATGGGTAAAAGTCGCTATATTATAACAGAGAAATAGAGAGACTAAGAAGGAAGTGCACGTTGGAAAGGAATGGATTTGGGAATGTTTTTGGAAATAAGTAGAAAATGAAATAACATTGTAGAAGATTGAACCTGGCGGAGAAATCAGCTCAGGATACTATGATAGCTACACTAGTGACCAAAAATTAAGCAAAAGTTACGAGTAAGCAGGGCAACAGGACACAGACCACAAATCGCACTACATATGCACCTGCAAACATTACGTGTGCGCTCTGTATATGAAAGGAGTGTTCCCTGCTTTGACTAGCGGCGTAACCGCAAGGCAAACACAGCCAGTGCCTGCGTCTCATATTCCTTTAATCGTGTTTGCCCTGTTATAGTGGGCGGGGGGTAGCCTCGTGGTGAACGTGACAACATAATGGCACAACGACGTCGTTTGGACGCCGTTTTTGCAGCGTAGAATAGTCGGCCGCCTGGAAGCAGGCCAGACACAGACCGAAGTCGCCGTATCCTTGAATGTACCACAAAGTGTCATTTCCAGGCTTTGGAGACGATTTCGGGACACAGGAGATGTTAGTCGTAGGCCAGTACCAGGTCGACCGAGGATAACCACCCCACAGCAGGACCGATATCTGGCCTTAACCGCCCGACGAAATCGGAGTGCACCTGCAAGACAACAGTCGCGGAGCTTGCAGCCGTCTCAGAGGTGGCCGTTTCCCGGCAAACTGTGTACCGGAGGATCAGAACAGCAGGGCTGTTTGCCCGACGTCCAGTCGTGTGCGTCCCGCTCACTCCAGCACAGAGACGGGTTCGTTCACTGTGGAGCCGTCAACATCGAAACTGGACCATGAATGAATGGAGGCATGTGCTCCTCACAGATGAATCCCGCTTCAGTTTGCAGAACGATACCGTCGCACATTAATCCGGAGAGAACCGGGTAGCCAATACAACCACAGGAACATCGTGGAACGGGACCAGTATGGTGGTGGTGGCGTCATGCTGTGGAGCGGCATCATGTTGAATGGCCGTACGGTCCTGCACATCTTCATGGGTGGTCCGAGGAACACTGTTAACGCTCGGAGATACAGCGATGAGGTACTGAGACCACATGTTCGACTCTTCAGAGGTGCGGTTGGTCCAGACTTCCTCTTAATGGACGATAATGCTCGACCGCACCGCGCTGCTCTGGTGGATGAATTTCTGGCTGGGGAAGATATTCATCGCATGGACTGGCCAGCGAGGTCTGCGGATCTGAATCCTATAGAACATGCTTGGGATGCATTGGGGAGGCAAATTGCATCCCGTCAGCCTCCACCAAGGACCCTCCAAGACCTTCGCATTGACCTTTCGGACGAATGGGATCGACTGCCACAAGAGCTCTTGGGCCATCTGATAGAGAGCATGCCACGTCACTGCGAAGCATGTGTGGACGTTAGGGGTAACCATACATCCTATCAACAGTATATTTTGTTGTGGAAGACATTGCTAAATTTTGTTAGTTGCTGTCAAAGATGTTGGACAAGTTGTGTGACATATGGTGTGTTATTCAGCTGCCATTTGTTCAGCAATCCGTCTGACATTCCTATCAGGCAGTAAGGCCTCGTTTGGTGACTATGCTAAACTTTTGGACACTAGTGTTTATAATAGTCGGTCCGTACGAGTTTTGCTGAAAAAATTGAACTGTATGAATTCTATGGGTACTGTAAGACAGAAAGAGTTTCCAAGGACATTCAAAGAATCAAAAATGAATAAAGGGGAGTGTATACGGGGTTATTCATACACGTTGTTCACCTCAAAAATCTTCTGATCCTTTAAAGATATAGACATTATTTTAGAGAAAAATTGTTGATAAACACTTATACATCGCCCTTACCACGAGCAGGCACTGAAAAACCACGGTATGATGTACAGTATTTCGAAGTTACACAACTTTCGTTTCATTGATGTTGAATCGGTAAGAGACGGGATAACACAGTTCAAATACATCAATTGCTCTATTGCCCTTCTCAAGAGTACATTACGCATTAAATGAAATCAACAACTTCAAAGTCCAATGAATGACATGGTCTTTGGGGAAAAAATGGGTGCAAGAATTAATGAAGAACGTTATTATTGGGCTCTTTGGTCCCCCTTAAAGCCAATGTCGTTGTACATACAACAGACAGCGGTGGAGTTGAGAATAAATTGCCGCTAGTAAGTTAGCATACACCACTTCTTCGAGAATGTGGTTCAGGTATTTTTAGTATCATTATTTCATTCTCCCACTTTCCAACCACTTCTATCGCTCAGGGAACTGTACAGTCGGCCAAAAATTGGTTGGGGATATGCCTATGTGTGTTTATCACCAATCCGTCAGTCACGACCATCACAGTCAGCGGAATATCGCTTTATACCTAATGAGTACACGTATGCAACCCTTTAATATCTCCAAAACTACTCGTTGGATTTGCAAAATAAGCATATCTCTGAACTTATCGCTCGATTCGTAGTTGTTTTATTGGGTAAAATTAATATAGCCCCTTTTAAGGAAAGGAATTTGCTACCGGTTTCTTCGTCATTACACACGTGATAGAGACGAAGTAGACAGTATTTGATGAGCCGCTTAATACGATTTAAGAACTGGAAGCAGTAAGTCTATATCTTTGATGGATCAGAAGATATTTGAGTTGGACAACTTACATGCAGAAGCCTGTGTGTGATGATTTACAGAGGGCAGAAGTATTCAGTCAGCAGTATATAAAGATAGTTGGTTACAAGGCTAATGTCAAGATACAGGAGGTGACTAAGTAATGGCATTTACCTGTGATAAAAAGACATTTACACTAAGATATCAATTTGGAAACTAATAGCAGTTGGAATTGATCAAATTTCTCGGGGTATATTAAAGGCAATTGTTTGCAATATAAAACAATATCTGAAGTGCCCATTTGATTACCTTTTGCATAAAGGAGCTATCCCAAATTAATGGAAGGTTGCAATTGTAGTCCTTGTGTAAAAAGGGAAACATAATGCGGATAATTACAGGCCAGTCAGTTTGACGTACATTGCATGTAAGCTTTGTCAAAGTACTCTTTCTGATTATAATAGATATGTTTGCGAAATTACGAACTGGTTTGTTAGAAGGGATTTCAGGTTTAGGAGAAGTTATTCCAGTGAAACTCAATTTGTAGGATTCATAGCAGATACTTTAGATTCAGGATGCAAAATGTGCTTTTTCGGTATTGATCTCTCCAAGGGTTTTGATAGAATAGGTCATGGTAGACTACTGACGAAAATAAGGGAAAACTTGGACTGGACAATACTGTATAATGACTAAATTGGTGGCTACATCTCTAGAAAAGAGAACTCAGAGGATTAGAGTAGGTGATACTGATCGTGTAACCGAAGTTCATCAAGGCAGTATTATTGGATCTTTATGTCTACTGATATACATACCACGGTTGTAAATAAAGTACTGGCAATATTGATAAACGCAATATTTAATGTACTAACAAGTGCAATTGCATTACATTCCTCCAATGTAGTCACCCACACACTCTATTATATTTTGCCAAATGTCGGAAGAACGTTGGAGAACTTCGGCAAGGCGTTCTCTGTTGACAACAACGACGTAGCGTCCTATCGCGCGGAGTACAGATATCACGTCAGGAAATCGGTGACCTCGGAGGTGTTCTTTCAACTTCGGAAACAGGTGACAACGACTCATGTCTGGTGAATACG
Source organism: Anabrus simplex (assembly GCF_040414725.1). Lineage (NCBI taxonomy): Eukaryota > Metazoa > Arthropoda > Insecta > Orthoptera > Tettigoniidae > Anabrus > Anabrus simplex. The sequence continues at coordinate 896,811,149 of NC_090265.1, forward strand.
GAGGGTGTTCCAAGACGTCCAAGTAAGAGCTTGACATTGTTTGCGAAATGACAACGTGTGTTGTCATCCAGCACGATAGAGCGATCGTCTCCCAATAAATGCGGACGTTTGCGCCGCATAGCCGAATGCAGTTGTCACTCCAAAAATCGGCAATAGTAGTCACTGTTGAAGGTTTGTCCCTCAGGCACAGCAAGCGTAAGAATAACACCCTCGTAGTCTGCGCCACAATCAGCATATGCTTCTCCTGACTGGGTTTCTGTCGAAATTTCTTTGGACGTGGTGAACCTGGGTGGCGCTATTCATTCGATTGACGCTTTAATTGAGGCTCATCAATGGCAACAATACGCTGCAGAAATGCTTCTCCTGCGGTATATGTCCAGGTGGATGCCAGCCACTGCAAACGGATGCAATTTCCGTCCGTTGGTTAGTTCAATCAATCAATCAATCAATCAATCAATCAATCAATCAATCAATCAATCAATCAATCAATCAATCAATCAATCAATCAATCAATCAATCAATCAATCAATCAATCAATCAATCAATCAATCAATCAATCAATCAATCAATCAATCAATCAATCAATCAATCAATCAATCACTATTGATCAGCATTTAGGTCAATCGCCCAGGTGGCAGATTCCCTATCAGTTGTTTTCCTAGCCTTTTCTTAAATGATTGCAAAGATTTGATGTAGAATCCAACGGGACGCAATTTTCCTCATGTTAAGACATTTCGGCAGTATCTGCCACACCATTTGATGACCGAGCGAACTTCTACGGATAATTCCCGGACAGCCCATCCATGGTCTGCGGAAACGGGACTACTCACGATTTCAATCTGATCTTAAGGACTGGACGGCCGACCTGTGCGGCACAAACCCGCAGTCACATTCCGACGCCCACGAAACGCCTTGATCCATCGTGCAACCGTCCTATAAAGTAATGCATTCTTACCAGTAGCTTCACATAATCCTCTATAACATTCTCATGCACTTTTGTCACGGGAAAACTCGATCTTCCTCTATGAAGGCTGTACACCTTTTGAAAACGTGCTTTCGAGCGGTGATATCGACACTCTTCACTTCAGCGCCACACAGCAATAACAATCCCAGCTGGATGCTCGTCAAATGCACATCACGCATCGACAACAGCGCCACCTCACCGCTCCCATATCCTATTTGCCCATTTCCGATCTCCGCGAGTGTCTGGACTACATTGCCTCTGCTGTATTTGCAGCCATCGTGTATGATACGAATAAAGAGCTGGAATCAAAGATAAGGCTTCTTTCGGATAGTGTTATACTGTATAGAGTAATAAATGTTACTGGGATGTGAGTGACTGCAAAAACCTCGAAAATGTTGTGAGCTGATGGTAAGCAGGATTAAAATTCAGGTTGTGAACTTCACCAAGAAGAAACGATCTGTCACCTTTAACTACTGCGTTGATGGGGGTGAAAGTAACTCATGGGGATCACTGTAAGTACCTAGATATGCAATGGAGTAATCACACAAGCGGTAGTGTAAATAAAGTTTACAAATCTCTTCATATGTTTACGAGGATGTTTGCGGATTGTAGTAAAGATGTAAAGTAGAGGGCAGACTCTGGTAAGACCACTATTATAGTATGGTTTCAATGAATGAGACCCTCACCAGGAGAGAATTGGAAAAAAAAATCCACACACAAGAAAAGCACGATTGGTTCTGGATGATTTCTGTCACGAAAATCTCCGACGACATAATTTAACAGCGTCAACTCGTAAGACCTTCACCAGGCCCCTCCGGAGGCTACACGCCATAATAAATTTTATTCCTTTCAGTTAAAGTATCAAATACAGCACCAAGTAAATATCATATATTTATTTAACAACCAAAGCACTCTCTATATTTCAAAGAGAAACAAGAAAGAACCTTTGTAATTACTGTTTGGTGTCTTGATTTTTGGTAATTCTTGTCATGATCACTAGGAGGAGCCTACAATTTCCAATTAAAGAGTAGGGTTCCGCGAATATTGCAAACTTTGGGCTGGGAAGCCTTGGGAAAAAGGAGACGAGCTGCTCGACTAAGAGGTTCGTTCCGAGCTATCAGTGGAGAGATAGCGGTGGAATGACATTACTATACTGAACCCTTTAGGTCCATATTGAGGGATACCTACCTTCCTTACCTATCAGCAAAGTTCATGAGATCTGTCTCTTGGGTCGTTTCGGGTTCTTCGTCACTTGCTGAGGTAAAGGTAGGGTTCATTAATTCTAATCTATCTACTGGAATGAAAGGTCTGTTTAAAAGATTCCTATTTATTCAGGAAAATTCTGAAGCATGTCAATGGTATCATAGAAGTCAATTGTGTCCACTGGACACCACAATCATTTTTACATAAACGTCAGAACACTGGTGTGAGACTTTAACGTAACTGCCTGATGGGCATTCTTACTAGAAACCATTATCTCAATTATTAATCATTTAAGAAAGGAAAGTCTGGAAATCCTTAAATTCGGCTTCCATGTGAGACCACATGTACCATCATAGTGATTCGTTATGGTCCAGCCCTCGTAACACGAACTCTGGACTCTGGGAATAATTAAGGCCGTCCAATCGGTGTGTGCCACACAGTGGTTCTACGGCATGGACCCTTAATTGAATCGATGTGACCTGCGTCTATGTCATGGACCGACATCTACTCTTCTAAGTTACTTGAAAGTCATTGTGGATGATGACCGCAAGGAAATGATGCTACAATGGCATATGGCCCTAATCTAAGTCACTGAGGTTGATGACCCCCTGACCATCCAAGTTTCTAGGCTGAAGGCTAAACACAATTAAGTTACATCGGTTGATGACCAAAGTTCCACTTTACTATCCCCAGCACATTCACTGCTCAATCAATCAAAGTTCAATAATTACAACAATAGCAATGCTCACAAACTTTGTGGCAGTAAAAATCCATTTCCTTCGGATATGTCCCCTTAATCGTTACTTTACATGTTAATATTCCCCAGAAAACAAACTAAAATTTCCAGAATGCATCTCCAAGTTATTCGCTCGATTAAAGTTATTTCAAATGCGGTTTCACTGAATTTAATAATTAAATAAATTTAAATGATTTAACGAAATATTAACGAACAACAAATTTTATCTCCGCGGACTCTGGTTTCTTCACAAATTTCTACGCAGCTGTGATGTGAGTTCAATATTGCGATGTTTATCTGGCTGGAAAAGAATTTTACATAATTCATGTCCAGCTATATATATCCTGTCTCGTGATATCACGCTTAAAAATCTAATCTAGTCCTAACCGTTATTAACACTTGGATATCCTAATAATCTACGCACAAACCAAACAACTCGCCATATAATTACGATGTCATATCTCGTCATTACCATAATGAATTTTGCACACCCCTCACAGACAAACCGACCATTACGACCATCGCTCTATATTTTGGACAACCCTGAAATTGGGTTACTCTGTTCCTTATACTCAAAGTTCGTGATTTCAAATGTTCATTACGTCCCGAATTACAGTATTTCACAATACTTAGATCATTACCGGCTATGAATTTCAACTAAATCCAGCATTTTAACGTTTCCCCTGGCCGAGAATTACAGTACAATATCAACTCCACACGGGTCCCGTTATCATAGCTGAAGTCTCTCATCCCCCGAGTTCGCTTGGCAGTTACACGAAACACCTGGTTTATTCACAGTTCACTGGCTTCTCAAAATGCTCCCTTTAAACTCTGCCGACATAATTAAACAAATACGATATTCTAACCAACAAAATGCACAGGTTATGCTTCAAGATGCCCACACTAATTATACGCGTCGCCAATTAATACCGCTATGGATTTCTATGAATTTCTTTCCATTCCCAACATATAAAATATTCCTCGGGCTATCATGTCCCGGCTTCAATGACAGGACTCTAACCTGATTCGCACATCTCATCTCAACTCATATAAAACATTCCTCGGGCTTCCGTGTCCCGGCTTCAATGACAGGTCCAACCTGATTCACAAAACTAACCTCTGTTTCCCAGCTCCACAATTATCATCGACAAAGAACTGGAATAAAATCCTCACTAGAAATCCCGACGTCTAATATCGCACAATGCATTAATCATGAATAACTTCGCATAAATGATATCGTATTTAATAACTTGATTTTTACGAGAAATGACTGAAACATTCTACTAGATCTTCTATTGTCAGTCAGACACAGTTTAAAATGGGCATTAAATAAAAAACGTTTCTCTCCGTGACCAAATTCATCACCCTAGGTTCTCACCCGACAGCGCGCTTCCACTCGATTGAAAATGAGTAACCATGGATTATTATTATTAACGTCAAATTGCAGACAGAAAAAAAATACGTCGACTGAACATCTTAATTTGGCATCACAAAATATAGGCAGTACACTCACACGGATGACGATCTACATTGGACGTGATATCACTTCGGAACCCTATTCAATAACTTTTTACAACATTATTCGGCCCTCGCAAGACTTCAAAATTTTATCCAAGTGGAAAATAAAACAAATGACTCTTTTAGTCGTACTCTCACATTTACAAAACTTAGTAGGGGTGACCACTGCGTCGTATATCCCCATTCAAATACACCTTCAGAAATCACGAGACAAGATATAAGAGGTAGTAAGATGGAAAGTCACCTACCTCATGTCGTCACGCCAGTATTCGTCTTAGGGCTCACCTGTGACCCTGGCATTTTATTTAGCCATTTTTACATTCATGGCTTCACAATTCATTGTTAATTTTCTTCAGGTTTCCTGGAATAAAGCATAAAAAAAAGAAAATACCCTTCACTTGTTTGTTGAGCGCACACGATGGACTATAATTATCTCCGCACACGAATTACTTAATCACATTAGAATTTATTCAGTACTTTGTCCGTCCTATCTGGTACAATTATTTCACTCAAGAAAACTATCTCCTCATGGAGTCAAGACTTAGCCGCAATGGCTAAAATCTGCAGTTGAACTCAGTCTACTTTCGTTGGTTTGATTTCGCAGAGCAGCTCAACAATTTTTCGTCCGCTTTGTATCACAAATGCCGGAGAAGGAAGCTTCGTCATGGCGTCCCTTCATATTTATAGCAGTTACCCCCTCTCCTCGGATCTCTCCCTTTGCCGCCAAGAAAATTTCTATAAATTGTCTGACCTAAACTGCAATTTCAAGAGTTTTGAAAGTGACTACATGCTTGCTACATTTCTGGCGGTAGTGTTCACGGACATTTAAAATTTTTACGGGTTCGATTTGTGAGATGATTGACCTCCTTTGATAGGCACTATATTTTTTGACTCGGCGTGGTCACGCCATGTACACGCGCTTTGAAATAGTTCACAAAAATGACTTGAGATTCTTCCGCCGTCGACACGTGTGGTTGACGTCACGTACCCCAGAGCGTGGGACCGAAGGTAATCACCCCCTCGTCACGTGTCAAATCCATGCTATCAAGATTCCAACTTTTAGTTTAATTGTTACATTATGCATAATGTTCTTAGGGCACAAAGGTCATGGGTTCAATACGAATAAGTTCGAATGATGTCTTTAAAAGTAGGAAATATCAAAATATGAAGATAAAGTTAATACTCAAAAGGACAAATTGGGTTAAATATTCGTTTATAGAAAGAGGAGTTAGAGATTAGAATATGGAGCTGAACCCATCATTCAGAGACCTCAGGAACGAGAAAAATGCATTTTTATTGTTGTCAGGTATCGATCGGTCTATGGAGATCGCTATTTTGAAGTTTGGGAGAGTTGTGATATGTTTGTATGCTTAACCTTGGTACGTTGAGTTAGTTTTGAGATGTTCCCACCAAGAGGGACTATTTCAACTCACGTGGCATGGAGTGATACAAAAGTGCTAAAACAAAACTGTTAATTTCTCGTTAAAATAATGCTATTCAAAGTACTGACGTTTGAATCTGCAAAGAGCATATTGTTCTGCACATTATGAATGTCACTCTAACCCCTGAACTCCATATACGGCGAAGTAAAAATGCTTGCAAATTGTTGCGCCACCGAATCGGCGGGAACGCAGACAAGTCCGTCTGAGAGCGGCTCCCTCACCACTCGCCAGCATCATTCATTGGGCAGCAGTGGCGAAGCGTGTTAGTATCCACGGTTACCACTGGTAACAGTCTGAAAATATAAAAATCGAATATTCTTCTAATACTAATATTTAATATTCTTGTCTCTTCGTCTGGACGTGCCACGAGAACTCTATTGCAGTAGATCGTCTCCGTCAAAGCTGAGCGAGAGGCTGTTACCACTCCATGCAGTGGTTACGCTTTGAATCTCTTCTAACAGCTAGGCGAGTATTACCGCGCCTGCGCCAAGGAAGGCTCCTTTCCCCTCGACACAGAGATGTATCCTGCCACGTTCTCCAGTCGTGTTACCACAATGGAAAGTGGAAACAAAAGCTTATAACGTCGGTGCTGAGCTGTACTGTCCTTTCTTTCCGCCGTGCACAAGTGCATTACTATATTATTGTTATTGTGTTCTATTACACTGACTGACAGAGCAAATGCAACACCAAGAAGGAGTGGTTCGAAAGGGATGAAAGTTGGCGAAAAAACAGAGACGGCACGGACGAATAATTGATGTTTATTTCAAACCGATATGCAGGTTACACAATGCGCACGGCATCGACTCAGTAGGATGTAGGACCACCGCGAGCGGCGATGCACGCAGAAACACGTCGAGGTACAGAGTCAATAAGAGTGCGGATGGTGTCCTGAGGGATGGTTCTCCATTCTCTGTCAACCATTTGCCACAGTTGGTCGTCCGTACGAGGCTGGGGCAGAGTTTGCAAACGGCGTCCAATGAGATCCCACACGTGTTCGATTGGTGAGAGATCCGGAGAGTACGCTGGCCACGGAAGCATCTGTACACCTCGTAGAGCCTGTTGGGAGATGCGAGCAGTGTGTGGGCGGGCATTATCCTGCTGAAACAGAGCATTGGGCAGCCCCTGAAGGTACGGGAGTGCCACCGGCCGCAGCACATGCTGCACGTAGCGGTGGGCATTTAACGTGCCTTGAATACGCACTAGAGGTGACGTGGAATCATACGCAATAGCGCCCCAAACCATGATGCCGCGTTGTCTAGCGGTAGGGCGCTCCACAGTTACTGCCGGATTTGACCTTTCTCCACGCCGACGCCACACTCGTCTGCGGTGACTATTACTGACAGAACAGAAGCGTGACTCATCGGAGAACACGACGTTCCGCCATTCCCTCATCCAAGTCGCTCTAGCCCGGCACCATGCCAGGCGTGCACGTCTATGCTGTGGAGTCAATGGTAGTCTTCTGAGCGGACGCCGGGAGTGCAGGCCTCCTTCAACCAATCGACGGGAAATTGTTCTGGTCGATATTGGAACATGCTGAAGAATGGCGGTTGACGTGGCGTGCGGGGCTGCCACCGCTTGGCGGCGGATGCGCCGATCCTCGCGTGCTGACGTCACTCGGGCTGCGCCTGGACCTCTCGCACGTGCCACATGTCCCTGCGCCAACCATCTTCGCCACAGGCGCTGCACCGTGGACACATCCCTATGGGTATCGGCTGCGATTTGACGAAGCGACCAACCTGCCCTTCTCAGCCCGATCACCATACCCCTCGTAAAGTCGTCTGTCTGCTGGAAATGCCTCCGTTGACGGCGGCCTGGCATTCTTAGCTATACACGTGTCCTGTGGCACACGACAACACGTTCTACAATGACTGTCGGCTGAGAAATCACGGTACGAAGTGGGCCATTCGCCAACGCCGTGTCCCATTTATCGTTCGCTACGTGCGCAGCACAGCGGCGCGTTTCACATCATGAGCATACCTCAGTGACGTCAGTCTACCCTGCAATTGGCATGAAGTTCTGACCACTCCTTCTTGGTGTTGCATTTGCTCTGTCAGTCAGTGTATAATACGATGTGACTTTTTTCGTTAAAGTGTGAATTTATGTTAGGTAAGGATAGCCTATAGAACTGCACAACGCATTAAACATCAAAATTAGTGCTGTCACTTTTACCTCGAAAATAATTGAGTTGGCGGGCTCAGAATATTCATTCGTTAAAAACTTTTGAAGAAAAGAAAAACATAATTGAAAAAGGTGCCTTCTCTTAAAAATTGAGTCAAGGAATCGAAAAGAACAGTACGATATTTTCATGACTCGTGGTACATAGATCTGGATTGGTTACGTGCTTGTGCAAAAATTAATACAACTGTATTGTTGGCCGCGTATTCCATTTTCCTCAGGAAAGGATGCTTGGAATAAAGACGGTGTGGACAATTTATATAGTCTCTCGATATGATTCAGTTCGGAAGGTCCAGAATAGAGTACTGCTCACAGAAAGAAAATGAACGTGCATAATGCAAAGCAAAGCAAAGTCACCTCCGTACAGGCCATGAAGGCCCTTGGAGGAGTGGAAGGTAAAGGCTTCCACCATTGTTAACCTCGGCACGTGATGGGGTAGAGTGGTTAGCTCTACGCCCGGCCGCCTTTGCCCCCAGGAATTATCCTGGTACTCATTTTTTGTGTAGGCTAAGTGAATCTCAGGGCCATATGCACCTCCGGAAGTGGAAATCACGTTTCTTAAATTTTACGACTTCCTGACGGGGATTCGAACCCACGTTCTTCCGAGCGAACCGAGCACGCCCTTACCACCTCGGCCAGGCAGCCCCTCGTGCATAGCGAGCTAGTAAAAATAACAGATATATAATCAGCACTTTAATAGATACTGTGTGTTTTCTTTCAAAGCAAGGTGAGCTTGCATCCGGGAGATAATAGGTTCGAATCCCACTATCGGCAGCCCTGAAGATGGTTTTCCGTGGTTTCCCATTTTCACAGCAGGCAAATGTTGGGGCTGTACCTTAATGAAGGCCACGGCCACTTCCTTCCAACTCCTAGGCCTTTCCTATCCCATCGTCGCCATAAGACCTATCTGTGTCGGTGCGACGTAAAGCCCCTAGCAAAAAAAAAAAAAAAAAAAAATCAAAGCAAGTATTCCTTTCAGTGGTCATCGAGAAACTCAAGAATGTGATAACAGAGGTAATTACAGGGAGTTCTTTCTTTCTTTCTTTCTTTCTTTCTTTCTTCCTTTCTTTCTTTCTTTCTTAATCTATTTACCCTCCAGGGTTGGTTTTTCCCTCGGAATCAGCGAGGGATCCCACCTCTACCGCTTCAAGGGCAGTGTCCTGGAGCTTAGACATCGGATCGGGGATACTGAAGGTAAGTTGAATTTTAAAGCTTGAAATTTTGCTCACCAAAGGGAAACGAAAAACAATTCAATAATTCATGCATAAATACGTTTACATTTTAACCTATTAGTACCTAAAAATCCTGCCTTTTGGTAGGTCTAAACATGGCAGTGATCCAATCGTGAGGAGGAGGACCAGTAGCTCGCCCAGGTGGCCTCGCCTGCTATGCTGAACAGGGGCCTTGTGGGGGATGGGAAGATTGGAAGGGATAGGCAAGGAACAGGGAAGGAAGCGGACGTGGCCTTAAGTTAGGTACCATCCCGGCATTTGCCTGGAGAAAAAGTGGGAAACCACGGAAAACCACTTCGAGGATGGCTGAGGTGGGAATTGAACACCCTCCATTCACTTTACCTTCCGAGGCTGAGTGAACCTCATTCCAGCCCTCATACCACGTTTCAAATATCGTGGCAGAGCCTGGAATCGAACCCGGGCCTCAGGGGGTGGCAGCTAATCACACTAACCACTACACCAGAGAGGCGGACTACAGGGAGTTGCTAACGTTAATTGATAAGAAAGATGACATTTCGGCACCACTTAGAAACATCTACAGTTTTTTAGGACTTTCATCTGACATTCAAAATGATATTATTGACGCCGTAGCTACTTTTATGACCAGGGAAATTGAAGACGAGGTTAAGAAAGCAAATTTTATTTCCGTTATTTTGGATGAAAGTACAGACGTTTCTAACAAGAGCACATATCTCGACTGTATTTAGATATGTTAGTCCCGAAGGCAAAATTCAAGAAATTTTTGAGATTCGGTGATGTAAGCGGTGACCGTTCCGCTATTTGTCTCTCTAAACATCTCTTTGGAAATTTGCAAGAATTTCAGTGTGGTGAAAAGTTAGTAGCAGAGACATTTGATGGCGTAACAGTGCCTCGTGGTACATAGATCTGGATTGGTTATGTGGTTGTGCAAAACTGTATAAACTGTACTGTTGGCCATATATTCTACTTCCCTCAGAAAAAAATGCTTGGAATAAAGACGGTGTGGACGATTTAGATAGATATACTCTCAGAAGGTGTGTGGTAACACTTTTCAAAGCGTCACGCGTCGCCACTTTGGAGCAGATTTCGAGGAGTGTCCACGTCCATGCATGAGAGCAAGCATTCAAGTATTTCAGTCACCTCAAGTGATAGACTTCAGACAGACTGTGGAGCGATGTTCACATTCGAGGCACCGAGTGCAAGTTGGATTTAACAAAAGTTGTTTCGAATAGTGATAGTGATAGTGATAGTGATAGTGATAGTTGAGGAAAACGTTACACACTGCTTTGGCAGTATTTATCAGCAGTCAAACATATTACACAGAACAAAGGAGGTAGATGAATTAGCGAAGTTGTCAGCGCTAAACACTGTTGTACATGTCGTAACGAGGTAGTCATCTGTCTGTCTTTAATAAACCAGATTAGGCTGAATTGAGAAGAAAGGGACGTCGCAGCTAAGAATTGCTTGGCGCGTGCAGGCGTGAATAGGACATCATTCGGTTTCCGTGTACGAATTTTCGTGTGATATTTAATGGTATATTTTTTATGTTATCTTAAAGATTCTTAGTTATAACTCAAGATAACTGTATCATGAATAATAAGAAAATGCTTATGTAAGAATGGATCTTTACAGTAAAATGATTACTGAAATGAGGATGGCTTTCTAAATATACAGAGGTAGCCGGTGAATAAAAATGGAAGTTGGAATTAGCTTCCATAAGGTATGTGCCTCAAGCTCAGTTATTTAAAGTAGTCCTGTGTGAATGAACCATGTCGTTATTCGATGTTTGTGCGGTGGATTATGCCCAATTTATTTGTGGAATTTGCGCCACGGTTTAAAGTTCATTTACACGTTGTGGATGACTTGTGGAGAGATTAAGTTATATTGCGTTTGTCATGTACTTTGTAATGTTAGATTTTATGTCATATGTTTGTTTCGTGGGGAAAGTTAAAATCTGATTATTTCTGAGTCATTTTGTGTTATTCATTCAGACGCCACCGAGCGCATTTTCACGGGTGAGTCGTTAAGTTCAAGAGTGTTTTTCTGTGCTGCATGACGAAGAGAATTTGAAACGTGTCATTTTGAGACATTTTACGTCCTTGGATGTAAAGTCAGTCACCTACACGAGCCAGTTAAATTTGGTTTAAAGTAGCATTAATAATGAAAATGAAAACCTACAACCTGTTTTCCAGTCTTTGACCGGGTCAGGGATGTAATAAATAAAACATATATAGGCTGTTGTTACAATGGGGTCGCCACTCCCAAGGTGATTTATTCATGACTGATAAATAAGTACTATGAAATGATTATGGAGAGTGTTGCTGGAATGAAACATCACAGGGAAAACCGGAGTACCCGGAGAAAAACCTGTCCCGCCTCCGCTTTGTCCAGCACAAATCTCGCATGGAGTGACCGGGATTTGAACCACGGTATCCAGCGGTGAGAGGCTGACGCGCTGCCGTCTGAGCCACGGAGGCTCAGCATTAATAATAATAATATAAAATATGTTAGGGAATGAAGTTCGTTTTGGTGAAGGTCCGTGTGTAGAATTTGTTTGTTTGGAGAGAAGGGACATTTAGAAAATTTATTTTGTTGAGGAGTCGAATGAGCTTTTGGGATGCGCGTTAGGAGAGTGCTATGTTTCTGAGAGTTGTTACTGCCCGAGGATGACTTTTGGAAAATATATTGTTCATGGGTTATGAGACCATGAGACGTAGAGTTTTGGAAGTGTTCCTGGAAGTTAGTCCAGAGTGATATATTCCTGGTGGATTGGTCCAGATGATATGATGTAATTGATACCTGGATTTCGGTAGAAGGCCCGAAGACAAAAATCTAGGACAGTGAGTTTTAAATTTGTACCCAGGCTAGCAATGTAACGCATTCTACAAGTCTCATTAGGTAAAAAGTTATTAGAAGAGATGGATTTAAGATAGAAATGCAGTAAAGAGTCCGTCGAGCAAGTTTTTTTTTCTTTGCAAGTTGCTTCACGTCGCACCGACACAAATAGGTCTTATGGCGATGACGGGACAGGAAAGGGCTAGGAATGGGAAGGAAGCGACCGTGGCCTTAATTAAGGTACACCGAGCTCGATAGCTGCAGTCGCTTAAGTGCGGCCAGTATCCAGTATTCGGGAGGTAGTAGGTTCGAACCCCACTGTCGGCAGCCCTGAAAATGGTTTTCCGTGGTTTCCCATTTTCACACCAGGCAAATGCTGGGGCTGTACCTTAATTAAGGCCACGGCCGCTTCCTTCCTACTCCTAGCCCTTCCTTGTCCCATCGTCGCCATAAGACCTGTCTGTGCTCGTGCGACGTAAAGCAACTAGCAAAAAAAAGGTACAGACAGCCCCAGGATTTGCCTGGTGTGAAAATGGGAAACCACGGAAAACCATCTTCAGGGCTGCCGACAGTGGGGTTCGAACTCACTATCTCCCGAATACTGGATACTGACCGCACTTAAGCGACTGCAGCTATCGAGCTCGGTCCAGCAAGGATTATAACATAATATGTTAGTTTCAATGCTGCTATTCTTGCCTAGAAATGATTCTGGAGGAGAGATGTGTTCATTACGCCTGCCAGGGTCCAACCCACGCGCCCCTAGATGTATATTTACTTGTATAACCTAAAGTAGTGGTCCAAGAGCCGTTATCCATTGCTTCTGCCAAGGATCACGGGTGTTGGCCGACGTTACCAACCACTGCAAAAGAAAACAGACTAATGAGGCCCGCGAAGTTTGAAAGTGCCATGGCGTCGGACGGTACCTTTCTCAATTCCTCTTTAATCTCGGGAATTATGGTGGTCATTTATTAGCTTTTACATATATTTTCACATCCAGGCCAATCTCTGTCATGAGAACGCTCCCTTCGAGAGGCTTTATCTTTGGCCGCGGCCCATACTGTCCGGACGGCAAGAAAAACGCTCATTTAGTAGTTGTAACCTATCTTTGCACATCCAGGCCAATCTCTGCCATGATAGCAGTAGCCCCTAACTCCCTTCGAGAGGCTCTTTTCTAACGCTGTGGCGCACACTATCTGCACGACAAGAAAAAATAATAGCCATAGGCCTATCACACCAACAACCAACACTTGGTAGCAGTGCTCTTCTACCAGGGAGTAAAGAATACAGGGAGCTGCCCGCTACACTACTCTCTGTGGCTATGGCTTGAGGCCAACGGTCACGCCCCCCATAGTTAGCAAAACATGGCAATTCTTACGTTGTGGATGTATACAAACTAAGATATTTTCTCGGGAGTAGGGAAACTTCGAATCGCTCAATTAAGCAGGGGAGACTGGCCTAAAATGACACACCCTAAATATAAATTTAGATATATAGTTTGTCTTAATGCATAAATAAACGATGACACGTTTCTCATGACATAGAAAGTATTGGTAATCATCCAGTATAGTTGGAATGCGTATTTCTCGCATGATAGTTATTAAAAAGACAAAAATCCGAAAAGCTCACAGTATGTCATTTTAGGCTTGGTGTCTGGCTAAAATGACACACCTAGATTGAAATTAATATGCATTCTGAAATTTAGGCCTGCTTCAAAAAATTGAACATGTAATTTTTCCAAAAATGAACAGTAAGTTTGACGCATCTCCTACTACTTCAAGAAAAACAAGATGCATTTGATTTTAAAACATTACTCATAAACACAACACATCCATATCAATCAATTTGCTAAACGTTCCAGAAGAGCAATAATATTAGTTTATTAAACTAAAACAAACTTGATTGGAACGATAATTTGCCCGTACGCCAATGTGAACACAATAATTTTGTTAAGAGAAATTAATGTAAATAAATTTTTGTCTGCACAAAGTTCACACGTCCGCCTCTGTGGTGTAGTGGTTAGCGTGATTAGCTGCCACCCCCAGAGGCCCGGGTTCGATTCCCGGCTCTGCCACGAAATTTGAAAAGTGGTATGAGGGCTGGAACGGGGTCCACTCAGCCTCGGGAGGTCAAGTGAGTAGAGGTGGGTTCGATTCCCACCTCAGCCATCCTGGAAGTGGTTTTCCGTGGTTTCCCACTTCTCCTCCAGGCGAATGCCGGGATGGTACCTAACATAAGGCCACGGCCGCTTCCTTCCCTCTTCCTTGCCTATCCCTTCCAATCTTCCCATCCCTCCACAAGGTCCCTGTTCAGCATAGCAGGTGAGGCCGCCTGGGCGAGGTACTGGTCATTCTCCCCAGTTGTATCCCCGACCAAGAGTCTGAAGCTCCAGGACACTGCCCTTGAGGTGGTAGAGGTAGGATCCCTCGCTGTGTCCGAGGGAAAAGCCGACCCTGGAGGGTAAACAGATGGTGATGATGATGGTGATGACAAAGTTCACACACGAAACGTTTGACCAAACGAGGAGCACCAGCACACTCATAATGACGTAATTTACCACACTGCATGCATTTCAACCAGTGTTCTCCTGATTTTGACCTACTGAAGAGATCACTGCAATAAATGCATGCAGCATCGTCCAGAGGTCAAGTTCCAGTTCCTCCCCTTCAGCTGGTGCATCAAAGAGAAGGTTGTCTTTTGTGTCTTTCGGAGCTGTTTTTATTCTTTTTTCAAGAGTCTTTTCTTTTAGTTGCTTTATATAGGGGCTCTTTTTTAACACCTGACTTCCTGAAGGAGTGCCAGCTTGTTTCCAATCCTCTTGCCAGAGATGTGAGGGACTGGTGAAACTTCGTCAACATTCTTGTAATTTCATTGCTGGAAAGTGGATCTCCTTCATTCCTCGCAATCAGTTCACTCACTGCCCCTGCCACGCCCTCTGTGGGACTGTCGTGCCTTTCAATTGCTTCACCTGTCATTGCACTCGGCAGATAAAGGTGGTCTGGGAATATGTCTGGATTTAGCGGACTGATTCCACATTCCTTGAATCCTGATACAGCATTTGTTTACATTTGCAGCCTGCATATAGGCTTCACGAAATAATTCGGATACTTGGAATAGAGTTACAGTCCTCCCTGGGTGGTTTTTCAACCATTTCAACACCTCTCTATTCTAAAAGGTATCCAAAGGTCCAAAGAAAGCCACATGTAAAGCCTATGAGTGCTATAAGGTGGAAGGCACAACATTACCACACCATGCTGTTTTGCAAACTCTAGAGCCTCTAGAGATTTGTGGCTCAAATGCCCATCAAGTAGCAACAGAACCTTTTCATTTACATGTGGCTTGATATGTGAAACAAAGTGTTTCAGCCACTGAGAAAACAAATCTCCTGTCATGTAGCCTGTTTCCTGTTTCAGCCTTAACCTTCTAGGCGGTGCTTCATCATAAAGCACAACCTCGGGTAATGCGGCTACATAAACTTGCTCTCCTGTAGAACTTCGTGTCTCGCTTTTTGGCTGAATGGTCAGTGCAGTGGCTTCGGTACACAGAGTCGTGGGTTGGATTCCCGACCGGGCCGGAGATTATAACCACATGTGGGTAACCTTCTATGTTTGGGCGCGGTAGAATACATCGACGGTATCCGCTGCATGTTGTAAGAGGTGACTAATGAGGGTATCAGGGGTTCTGAAATTGAGCGTAGTGTATTTAGCTACACCTCCAGTAAGTTCAGTTGCATGTACCTTTCGAGCCACATACTGTACAGTCTTAAATTTCTGACAAGGTCAAGAATGGAATCCTGGACTCCAAGAACGACACGTAATAACGTTAACCGTTACATTGCAGAATTGGACTGTTCTATACATTATAAATAAAATTCTATGGGATCCGCTGTCTGTAATGTTATGTATTTCGCCAAATTTTTATATTTATCCGTTTAAGATCAATCCGAGATCATATCAGTAGCTTTTAGCGTTCGTGTCTGTTTGTTTGTTCCACCATCACGTTAAACGGCTGAATAGATCTCAACCAAACTTCATATTTAGAGTCAACTTAAACAGGATCATGATATGATATTCATATCATTTAAAAGTCACCGAACAAACTGGGGGTTTATGGGAAGACCAGAAGACGTTTTTTCAATTTTTTCTTACATTATGGATTACGATATATTTCGACCAAACTTCATATTTAGAGTCTACTTATCCAGGAGCAGGTTTCGATATGCATATTATTTAAAAATCACTGAACAGACTGGGGGTTTATAGAAGGCCAGAAGAGTTTCTTTTCAATGTTCTCTTACACTATTGATTATCTCGACCAAACTTCATGTTTAGAGTCTCATCGTCCAGGAACACGTTTTATGTGCATATCCGTTAAAAATTACGGAATAGACTAGGGTTTTATAGGAAGACAAGAACAGGTTTCTTTTCAATTTCCTCTTACGCTATTGATTCTATAAATCTGTGGACTGTATGTGAAACGCCCTTTCATTGCTCTTCAAATGACGGAGAAAAATACTATTTTCTACGGCTTCATGCTCTGCACCCAGTGATGGACGTACTCGCACACCTATAGTTATTTGAAGGATCCATAGCAGGAGAAAATCAGAGAATGCATAATATTTCTCTCTGCTTGAAAATGAATCTATCTGAACACCGAGGAATCATGAGGTAAAAACCTTTACTTTGGTGTCTGTCTGTCTGTCTGTCTGTCTGTCTGTCTGTCTGTCTGTCTGTCTGTCTGTCTGTCTGTCTGTCTGTCTGTCTGTTCCTAAAAGTGGAAATCTGGTGGAATTATTTCAAGCAAACTATTTATTTGGAACTAGCAGTTGTTCCCGTTCTTCGCACGGGAATTTGTGGTGGATTACATGTTACCTTCAGGAATTTACGCGAAGTAACATGGCTCTATTCACGCGTTTAATGCGACATGTTAAAGTAATATTTTCGTACGAAAGCGCGTGGCAGTAACGTGAAATATGACGAAACTGGACAAAGTCGAGAGAGAATAATGAAGAATTCCGAATCTATTGTACGGTACAGCTCCTGGTCCGAAGTTGAGCGAAATTCTCCATGGTTGGATCTCTTACCAATGGCGTGGCGCTCTGACATTGACGATACCTCCCTTAATATCTGTCCTATCGAAAAGAGTGAAATGTCTCTTTAGTTTTTCCCGTTGCCCACCCTGAAGTGACATGCACGACATGTTGCACGGGACTAGGAATAAAAATCCAATTTTCGTGATCATCTGCTTTCTTATCAGTCGTACGATAAATACGTACATGTCGTAATGGAAGGGAAATAACATATTCAAAAACTTTTGTTGTATACAGTCTGTTGATAGACCTAATGTTAACGAACATATTTGATAATAATCTTCTTATAAATACCAACTCCAGGTGATTACCATGCCATAATATGCATCTGATAGCACAGCCCTGAGTGAGTAGATTCCAAATACGTAGTTTGGTTGAAATAACTCAGCGGTTTCCCACATTCAGGAATATGCAAACAGATAGATAACCAGACAGACAGACAGACAGACAGACAGACAGACAGACAGACAGACAGACAGACAGACAGACAGACAGACAGACAGACAGACAGACAGACACCAAAGGGGAAAGTTCTATCTCATGTTATCTCGGTGTTCGGATACATTAGGTGGGCGTAATTTTCAAGCCGAGCGAAATATTATGCACCCTGACCACAACTTGTTGGTCATGAAATGCTATCTAAAGTTGAAGAAATTGAAGAAAGGAACGAATGCAAGGAGATGGGATCTAGACATGTTGAAAGAATAGAGTGTGAGGGATTGTTTCAAGGAGCATGTTGCACAAGACTAAGTGAAAAAGCTGAAGGAAACACTATAGGGGAAGAACGGACAGTCGTTAATAATGAGGACTCTAGGGCTGCTGAAGAAATGCTAGGAAGATAGGAAAGATCAACTAAGAATCATAGGATAACTCAGGAGATACTGGACCTGACTGATGAACGACGAAAGTACAAGAATGCAAAAAACGAAGAGGACAGAAAAGAATACATACAATTAAAGAATGAAGTAGATAGAAAGTGCAGGAAAGCTAAGAATGGCTGAAGGAGAAGTGTAAGGATGTTGAAGGTTATATGGTTCTAGGAAAGGTAGATGCTGCATACAGGAAAATCAAGGAAACCTTTGGAGAAAGGAAAACTAGGTGTATGAATATTAAGAGGTCAGATGGAAAACCACTTCCAGAAAGAAGACAAGCATATCCAACAGTTCTATCAAGGTAAAGACGTAAATGGTATGGTTCTGGAACAAAAAAAGACTGTTGATGCTGATGAAATGGGGGACCCAATTTTGAGGTCAGAATTCGAGAGAGCTTTGAGAGACCTAAATAAGAACAAGGCACCTGGAATTTATGACACCCCTCTGAATTACTGACTGCTTTAGGAGAAACCAGTATGGCGAGGTTATTCCATTTAGTGTGTAAGATATATGAGACAGGAGATGTGCCATCCGATTTTTGGCAGAACGTTGTTATACCTATTCCCAAGAAAGCCGGTGCTGACAAGTGTGAACACTAACGCACAGTTAGTTTAGCATCTCATGCCTGCAAAATTTTAACACGTATTATTTACAGAAGAATGGAAAGACAAGTTGAAACTGAGTTGGGAGAAGAACAATTTGGCTTCAGAAGAAATGTAGGAACAGGTGAAGCAATTGTGATTTTACGTCTGATCTTAGAGTATCGAATTAAGAAGGACAAGCCCAAATACATGGTGCTCGTACATCTTGAAAAGACATTCGATAATGTTGACTGGACCGAGTTATTTGAGATTCTGAAGATGGTCCAGATCAGATACCGAGAACGAAGAATTATCTACAATCTGTACAAAAATCAGTCTGCAGTAGTAATAATAGAGGGCTTTGAAAAAGAAACAACAATCCAGAAAGGAGTGAGGCAAGGTTGCAGTTTGTTCACCCCCGCTCCCTCCCGTCCTTTTCAATGTTCATATAGATCAGGCAGTAAAGGAAATCAAAGAGGAATTTGGGAAGGGAATCACAATCCAAGGAGAGGAAATCAAAACCTGAGATTTGCTGACGATATATTCATTTTATCTGAGACTGTAGAAGATCTTGAGAAGCTGCTGAATGGTATGGACGAAGTCTTGGGTAAGGAGTACAAGATGAAAATAAATAAGTCCTAAATAAAAGTAATGGAGTGCAGTCGAACGAAGGCAGGTAATGCAGGAAATATTATATTAGGAAATGAAGTCTTAAAGGAAGAGATGAACATTGTAACCTGGGTATTAAAATAACTAGCTATGGCAGAAGTAACGTGGAGATAAAATGCAGACTAGCACAAGCAAGGTACACCTTTCTTAAGAAAATAAAATTGCTCACTTCGAACATTGATACAGGGATTAGAAAGATGTTTTAAAGACTTTCGTCTGGAGCGTGGCATTGTATGGAAGTGAAACATGGACGATAACTAGCTCAGAAAGAAAGATAATAGAAGCTTTTGAAATGTGGTGTTACAGAAAAATGCTGAAGGTGAGATGGATAGATCGAATCACGAATGAAGAGATACTGAATCGAATTGGTGAGAGGAGATCGATTTGGCTAAATATGACCAGAAGAAGAAATAGTATGATAGGACACATCTTAAGACACCCAGGACTTATGCAGTTGGCTTTTGAGAGAATTGTAGGCGGTAAGAACCGTAGGCGTAGACCAAGGTATGAACCAGTATATGGACTAATGACTCGAAAAGCAACAACAACGACAGACATATCGAAACCTGCTGCTGGATGAGTAGGCTCTAAATTTGAAGTTTGGGAAAGACAATCAGTAGTGTAAGAGAAAATGGAAAAAAATCTTGTCATCGTATAAACCCCCAGTCTATTCAGTGATTTTTAAATGATATGCATATCGAAACCTAAATTTGGATGAGTAGACTCTAAATATGAAGTTTGGTCGAGATATAATCAATAGTGCAAAAGCAAAATAGAAAAAAAGAACCTCTTTTAGTCTTCCTATAAACCCCCAGTCTGTTAAGTGGTTTTTAAATGACATGCATATCGAAACTCGCTCCGGGATGAGTAAACTCTAGATATAAAGTTTCGTCGAGATATAGTCAATAGTGTAAGAGAAAACTGGAAAAACTTCTCTGGTCTTCCTTCTTCCAATAAACCCCCAGTCTTTTCAGTAATTTTTAATCGACATGCATTTATCGAAATCTGCTCCTGGATGAGTAGACTCTAAATATGAAGTTTGGTCGGGATCTGTTCAGCCGTTTACCCGTGATGGTGGAACAGACACACAAACAGACACGAAAGCCAAATACTACTGATTCGATCTTATGACCTTGAATTGATCTGAAACGGATACATATCAAAATTTGGCGAAATAAATGATATTACAGACAACGGACCCCCTAGAATTTTATTTGTAAGATCTATTGTACTCACTCCGGATTGTGTTATCAGGTGCATATGATGTCATGGTAACCACATAGAATTGATATTTATAGGAAGATTATTCTCAAATACACTGACTGACAGAGCAAATGCAACACCAAGAAGGAGTGGGCAGAACTTTATGCCAATTGCAGGGTAGACTGACGTCACTGCGGTATGCTCATGATGTGAAATGCGCCGCTGTGCTGCGCACGTAGCGAACGATAAATGGGACACGGCGTTGGCGAATGGCCCACTTCGTACCGTGATTTCTCAGCCGACAGTCATTGTAGAACGTGTTGTCGTGTGCCACAGGACACGTGTATAGCTAAGAATGCCAGGCCGCCGTCAACGGAGGCATTTCCAGCAGACAGACGACTTTACGAGGGGTATGGTGATCGGGCTGAGAAGGGCAGGTTGGTCGCTTCGTCAAATCGCAGCCGATACCCATAGGGATGTGTCCACGGTGCAGCGCCTGTGGCGAAGATGGTTGGCGCAGGGACATGTGGCACGTGCGAGGGGTCCAGGCGCAGCCCGAGTGACGTCAGCACGCGAGGATCGGCGCATCCGCCGCCAAGCGGTGGCAGCCCTGCACGCCACGTCAACCGCCATTCTTCAGCATGTGCAAGACACACTGGCTGCTCCAATATCGACCAGAACAATTTCCCGTCGATTGGTTGAAGGAGGCCTGCACTCCCGGCGTCCGCTCAGAAGACTACCATTGACTCCACAGCATAGACGCGCACGCCTGGCATGGTGCCGGGCTAGAGCGACTTGGATGAGGGAATGGCGGAACGTCGTGTTCTCCGATGAGTCACGCTTCTGTTCTGTCAGTGATAGTCACCGCAGACGAGTGTGGCGTCGGCGTGGAGAAAGGTCAAATCCGGCAGTAACTGTGGAGCGCCCTACCGCTAGACAACGCGGCATCATGGTTTGGGGCGCTACTGCGTATGATTCCACGTCACCTCTAGTGCGTATTCAAGGCACGTTAAATGCCCACCGCTACGTGCAGCATGTGCTGCGGCCGGTGGCACTCCCGTACCTTCAGGGGCTGCCCAATGCTCTGTTTCAGCAGGATAATGCCCGCCCACACACTGCTCGCATCTCCCAACAGGCTCTACGAGGTGTACAGATGCTTCCGTGGCCAGCGTACTCTCCGGATCTCTCACCAATCGAACACGTGTGGGATCTCATTGGACGCCGTTTGCAAACTCTGCCCCAGCCTCGTACGGACGACCAACTGTGGCAAATGGTTGACAGAGAATGGAGAACCATCCCTCAGGACACCATCCGCACTCTTATTGACTCTGTACCTCGACGTGTTTCTGCGTGCATCGCCGCTCGCGGTGGTCCTACATCCTACTGAGTCGATGCCGTGCGCATTGTGTAACCTGCATATCGGTTTGAAATAGACATCAGTTATTCGTCCGTACCGTCTCTGTTTTTTTCCCCAACTTTCATCCCTTTCGAACCACTCCTCCTTGGTGTTGCATTGTCACTGTCAGTCAGTGTATTTTCGTTGTCATTAGGTCTATCAAAAGACTATATAACAAACGTTTAAGAAATTGTTACTTTATGCCATGTACCTATGTATCGTACGACGGATAATAACGCAGATGGTTCCGAAAAATTGAATTTTTAGTCCAGGGCCCGTGGGCCATGTCGTGCATGTCACTTCAAAGTGGGTAACGGGAAAAGATAAAGAGCCATTTTACTCTTTTCGGTAGGGCCGATATAAGAGAGGTATCATCAGAGTCAGAGCGCCACGCAAATGGACAGAGATACAATATGCAACCTGAGAAACATGGAGAATATCGCACAACTTCGGATCAGGAACTGTATTGTACAATAAATTCGGAAATCGTCCTCAATCTCTCTCGAATTTGTTCAGCTTCATCATATTTTCGTTACTGCCCCGGGCTGTCGTAGGAAAATATCATTTCAATATGTCGCATTAAACGTGTGAAAGGAGCCATGTTACTACGCATAAATGCCTGAAGGAAACATGTAATCACTGCAAATTCCCCTGCGAAGAACGGGTACAAATGTTAGTATATTGTAAAATAACATGTCATGACTGACTGACTGACTGACTGATTCGTCATCGCCGAGCCAGAAGTACTGGACATAAAGAAATGAAATTTTGGGGATAGAACTATATTAGGCCTACAGTGTAGGTGCTCACTAAGGGAGAATTTTTGGATATTCCTTCGCTAAGAGGGTTGAAAATGGGGTGAACTGTTTAAAATGAATATATCTGTATCTCAAAAATTGAACAGTTTACGGACGTAAAAATTGGTATTTGGAATCTTCCCTAACAGTACAGTTTTCGGAAAATCAACTTGGGGAGGGGGGCGGGGGGTAAAAAGGAAGTGAAAGAGGGGTTGAATTATTTTTATGATGATACTTATGTTCAAAAACTGAAGATGGAAGAGATATGAAAATTGGTATTTGGAATCTCCTTTAAAAATAGAACCACGTATTTTTGTTTTCGTAAAATTCTATTAAGGGGGTTGAAAAGAAGTGAAAATTGGTTGAATTTTTAAAATGAGTATATCTACAGTATATCTCACAACCTAATTTGTATTTGAAATCTCCTTTAAAATAAATAAACATATATATTTTTGTTTTTAGGAAATACACTTAAGGGGTGAAAAGGACTGAAAAAGGGTTTGTATTCTTTTTATGGGAATAGTATATCTCAAGAACTGAAGATGTTACAGACATGCAAATTTTTATTTGGTATCTTCTTTAAAAATAAACACGTATTTTTTGTTTTCGGAAAATCCACTTAAGAGGAGTGAAAAGGACTTAAGAATGGGTTGAATTCTATTTTATGAAGATACTTAAATCTGAAAAACTGAAGATGTTACAGATGTGGAAATTGATATTTGGAATCTCCTTTAAAATAAGGAACAACTGCATTTTGTTTTCGGAAAATCCACTTAAGGGGAGTGAAAAAGTTTGAATTATTTTTATGAGGATATTTATGTCTCAAAATCTGAAGACGTTACAGACGTGAAAATTGGTATTGGAATCTCATTTGAAAGTAAAAAACACGTATTTTTTTGTTTTCGGACAATCCACTTAACGGGGACTGAAAAGGAGTGGACAGCTGATGAACTATTTTAATGAGGATAGTTATATCTCAAAAAATGAAGATGTTAGAGACATGAAAATAGGTATTTGGAATCTCCTTTAAAAATAAAGAAACGTATTTCACTATTGGAACGGAGTATTGGTAGTTTTTTATCACTACTACTACTACTACTAATATGTTTTCATTCCTTCCGTGAGGGGGGAGGCGGGCCTCTTAGACGGTGAAGTTCTCTCTCTGGGCGGGATATTTGTGACGGTGAAGGAGATGCTCGGTGTAGGTGAGGGGGTTGGCTGCCGTGGCCTATACTCGGAACTGTCCCGGCATTGGCCTTAGTGCAGGAGAATGGAAAATCACAGAAAACCATTCTCAGGACAGCCGACAGATGGGGTCGGCCGTGAAGTCCAACCCTGTCCCGTCTCCCGAATGCAGAGGCGTAGAGCCACGGTAGAGCCGTGGCCACCCCTCCTTTGCTCGGTTAGCCGGTCAGAGTGCAGAGCTGTTGGACCATAGACCAGCCGTGGCTACAGACCCACTCTGCATCTATCGACTATTTTATTTTTTAAATTTTGTAATGACGATGTCGATACGTTTATCTCGAAAACCGAAGATATTACTCCGCGGGTGTTTGATTCTTAATGGATCTCCCGTTCGTAACTCATTCTTAAGGGTGACCTTAGCAATGTTCTGTAATCTACAGTATTTTTCTCTGAGCAACACCTTAATAGTCATGTGAAGACGTGGAGTGTCGATGGATCACCTAAGCTTATTTCAGTGTACCAGGTGAAACGAGCTTTTCTATTACAAGGAAATATCAATATCTCCACTGACCCTCAACGTACCAAACCTACAAAGGAACCACACAAAGTTAGGACTGACCAGACCGTCACCAGATCAGGACGCACGGTTCAATTTCCAGCACGTTTTCTTGATAACCACGCGAGCGAAATGCAGGTAACAGCTAGGATATAAACAAATCGCTACTCACGGAGCCATAGTGAGAGGAGAGTATTTCGCTCTGTCCTGTCTTGATTTAGAGAGTCAACTGGTGTTATCTCCGCACGCCTGCATGTGACCTCCACCACCAGCAGTTTGTCCTTGTGTGGCCTGCGGTGAATCTGTCGAACAGTGTTGTCAACTTAGCTTTTTCACCGCTAAATCTAGCTTATTTAATCCAACGTGCCTCATGTGATGTGGCGTTGTGGTTCCCCCAGTTTGAACGGAGACTTTCTCTCTCTCTCTCTCTCTCTCTCTCTCTCTCTCTCTCTCTCTCTCTCTCTCTTCTTGTATGATGCGGTAGCAACAGCGGAACTAGCTATGATTACCTAGTCATGGTACCTAACTCACCACTGGTCCAGCGGGTGCATGGAAAGTGCATTTATGATGTGATATTATGACATCCCTACTCGTCCATCAATTCTACTATTGCCCGATGACCTCATAAAGCTTACTTACTTGTGCCAGGCTCCTCACTTTCATCATCTATCATGTCCCACCTCCCTTGGTCAACTCTTCTTTTCCGCCGGTATTAGATCACGAAGCCTAGGGAGTCTTTCACTCTCGCGCCCTTCGTGGCCCTTGTCTTTCTTTGGCGATACCTTCATTTTTTCGAAGTTTTGGACCCCCTCCATTTTCCCCTCTGATTGTGAGTAGTGTTCATTAAGAATGGTTGTCCAGTTGTACTTCCTGTTTGGACAATAATCACCACGACCTCCACCTGTCAAGATCAGCTCAGTGCACATAATTTTTTTTTTTTTTGCTAGGGGCTTTACGTCGCACAGACACAGATAGGTCTTATGGCGACGATGGGATAGGAAAGGCCTGGGAGTTGGAAGGAAGCGGCCGTGGCCTTAATTAAGGTACAGCCCCAGCATTTTCCTGGTGTGAAAATGGGAAACCACGGAAAACCATCTTCAGGGCTGCCGATAGTGGGATTCGAACCTACTATCTCCCGGATGCAAGCTCACAGCCGCGCGCCTCTACGCGCACGGCCAACTCGCCCGGTTGCACATAATTAAATGCACATGGTTGGCGGTTACAGTAATTTGCTGATTCACAAGAACAAAGAGTAATTTCATTCCTTACCTGGTGAGCAGTGCTATAAATATTTGGCTTATTGTTTAACTTTTTCTAGTTCTCATTTAGCTTTTTCTAGCTGATAGTGGACGATGATCTACCTTATGAAATGAAAATTGGATTGACAACACTGCTGTCGAACACGAAACTGATGAACACATCATCTGATGAAACCTTGGGCCGCTTGCTCAGTAATGTTTGAGCCCATTCTTCTTGATATTACAGTATTCCTTCTATGACTTCTCTTTCTTAGATGTAGTAGCTAAGAGGCTAAGTTACTGGCTTCTCACCCAGGTGGCCTCGGTTCGAATCCCGGATTTTCGGTAGCAAATATTCACGTAATCTGGAGGTCCCGTGCTATGTTCACGATGTTCAATCACCTAAAACTACAAACTCATGTTATTATTATTATTATTATTATTATTATTATTATTATTATTATTATTATTATTATTATTATTCCATGTGATGACATCGAACACTTGGTTAATTTTCGGTATTAGTAATCTTACGGCCTCAGCTACCGAACTGTATACTTTCTGAAGTGTTGCCATCTACGTAGCCTGCATACCAATTTAGACATTCACATTGTGCTGATGTTCATCAAAGAAAGCAGAATACTAATGGACCGTTCCTCTGGCTGTGCTAATTTGATTTTATCTTGTAACTCGAAGTACACCAGCAGAGATATTTAAGTACACTAACAACAATGATATTAAGCGTCCAGATTTTTGGAAAATTGACGTCGGCCGAGATCGAACCCGCGGACTTGGGATCATGAGTCGGACACCTTACCACTGATCCCACGAGGCAGGTGGAATTTCAGTCTTCACCAGAGACGAAGGTTGGCATAGCTGGTTCCTCGCTCATTTCCTGGTTTGCAGGATCGAACCCGTGCTGTGGGTCGACATATACTTGTATATATAAATAATATATCTTATAATACATATAAATAAAATTCTAGGGGATCCGTTAACTGTAATGTCCTTTACTTCGCCAAATTCTGATATATTTATCCGTTTTAGGTCAATTCAAGATCGTATCAGTAGTTTTTAACATTCGTGTCTGTCTGTTTGTTCCACCATCACGAGTAAATGGCTGAATAGATCTTGACCAAACTTCATATTTTGTCTAGTCATCCAGGAGTAGGTTTTGATACGCACATCATTTAAAAATCACTGAATAGACTGGGGGTTTATACGAAGACCAGAAGAGTCATTTTCAATTTTCTCTTACGCTATTGAACATATCTCGACCAAACTTCATATTAAGATTCTACTCATTAAGAATCAGGTTTCTATATGGATATCAATTTAAAAAACTAAATAGACAGAGGTTTTATAGGAAGACTGGGAAGTTGTTTTTCAATTTTATCCAACGCTATTGAATATTTCTAGATAAAACTTCATATTTAGAGTCTACTCATCCAAACGCAGTTTTCGATACGCATATAATTGAAAAAATCACTGAACAGACTGCGATTTATACGAAAACCAGAAAAGTTTATTTCCATTTCCTCTTACGCTATTGAATATATCTAGATAAAACTTCATATTTAGAGTCTACTCATCCAGGAGCAGGTTTCGATATGCATATCATTAAAAAATTACTAAATAGACTGGGGGTTTACAGGAAGACCAGAAGAGCTTTTTAATTTTCTCTTACACTATTGGTTATATCTCGACCGAACTTCATATCTAGAGTCTTCTCATCCAGGAGCAGGCTTCAATATGCATATTATTTAAAAATCACTGAATAGACTGGGAGTTTAGGAAGACCAGAAGAGTTTTTTTCAATTTTCTCTTACACTATTGATTATGTGTAAAATATGTAGACTATACTGTGAAAGGACCCTTGATTTTAAATAATTATTGTACTTGATTTCGCTTATTCTTCAAATGACGGACTTCATGCTCTGCAGCCAATGACTGACACTCTCGCATGCGTACAGTTATTTGAAGGATCCATAACGGGAGACAATCAGAGGATGCATCACGTTTCTCTCGGCTGTAAAATTACCCTCACCATGGTTATCTTACGGAGTTGGTATTTATAGGAAGATCATTCTCAAATATTTTCGTTAACATTAGGTCTATCAAACGACTGTATATAACAAATGTTTAAGAATATGTTATTTCCGTTCCTTTATACGAGGTACCTATTTATCGTACGACGGATAATAACGCAAATGGTTACGAAATGTCACTTCAAGGTGGGTAACGTGAAAATCTAAAGAGCCAGCTTACTTTTTTCGATAGGGCAGATATTAAGGGAGGTGTCATCGTCAGAGTGCCAGGCCAATGGTCAGAGATACAATATGCAATCTGAGCACCATGGAGAATTCCGCACAACTTCGGACCAAGAATTTTACCGTACAATAAATTCAGAAATCCTTCTCATTCTCTGCCGACTTTCTTCAGCTTCATATTTCACGTTATTGCCACGCGCTTTGGTAGGAAAATATTTTGACATGTCGCATTAAACGTGTGAATAGAGCCATGTTACTTCGCATAAATTCCCGCAGGAAACATATACCGGTAATCTACCACAAATCTCCGTGAGAAGGACGGGTAAAAAATGCTAGTATATTTATTTATTTATTTATTTATTTATTTATTTCTTAATCTGTTTACCCTCCAGGGTTGGTTTTTCCCTCGGACTCAGCGAGGGATCTCACCTCTACCGCCTCAAGGGCAGTGTCCTGGAGTTTCAGATTCTGGGTCGGGGATACAACTGGGGAGGATAACCAGTACCTCGCCCAGGCGGACTCACCTGCTATGCTGAACAGGGGCCTTGTGGGGGGATGGGAAGATTGGAAGGGATAGACAAGGAAAAGGGAAGGAAGCGGCCGTGGCCTTAAGTTAGGTACCATCCCGGCATTTGCCTCGACGAGAAGTTGGAAACCACGGAAAACCACTTCCAGGATGGCTGAGGTGGGAATCGAACCCACCTCTACTCAGTTGACCTCCTGAGGCTGAGTGGACCCCGTTCCACTTTTCAAATTTCGTGGCAGAGCCGGGAATCGAACCCGGGCCTCCAGGGGTGGCAGCTAATCACACTAACCACTACACCACAGAGGCGGACATATTTATTTGTTTACGTTATTAATTTACAATGTCATTACAATGTGTTTATTATGTATTCTTTTACTTGGCGCTGTTAAGGCTATAAAGTCTCTTTCACTGAACCAAGTTTCAATACTACACACACACACACACACACATATATATATATATATATATATATATATATATATATATATATATTGCATAATTTCATACCACTAAGCATTTATTTCTGGCTGCTATCAGTTCTTGATGGATACAGTACTTCTGCATCCATCTCTTGGCACAGACCAGAGCAAAATGTAGCTTCCACTGTAGTCCCAGTCTCATCCATGGCTGTGACAATCTGGAAGCTGCTGGGGTATAGGCGATGCTGAATAATGCCATCAGAGCACATACAGTGTATCTGCTGCGTGTTATGAAAGGTGTTGCTCATAGGGTTAGTCATGCTGCTGGCCCAGTGAGGAAAGCAATGGCAAACTACCTCACTACTCGTCTTGCCTAGTACGTCTCATTTGGTGCTACCATTGGTTTTTGTGGTCTTCATATAGCTGCATAGCCTTTGGTGGTGCTATTTGAGGATCCAACCAGCCTCTGGGCTGATGACCTAATAGACAGAAGCATTTATTTACACATCAGTTAAAATAACCAACAGGAATAAGCTTAAATTTAACCTACCATAATAATAATAATAATAATAATAATAATAATAATAATAATAATAATAATAATAATAATAATAATAATAATAATAATAATAATAATTCCAGTTGTTAGAAACTGAGTCTATCCATCGTCTCCTTCTACTCCCTCTACTTCTCTTACCCTCCATAACAGGCATTATTCTCCTAGGTAACCTACCCTCCTCCATTCGTCTCACATGACCCCACCACCGAAGTCGGTTTATGCGTACAGCTTCATCCATCGAGTTCATTCCTAAATTAGCCTTTATCTCCTCATTCCGAGTACCCTCCTCTCATTGTTCCCACCTGTTTGTACCAGCAATCATTCTCGCTACTGTCATGCCTGTTACTTCTAACTTATGAGTAAGATATCTTGAGTTCACCCAGCTTTCGCTCTTGGAAAGCAAAGTTGGTCTGAAAGCAGACCGATGTAAAGATAGTTTCTTCCGGGAGCTGACTTCCTTCTTACAGAACACTGTTGATGGCAACTGCCAGCTCACTGCATTAGCTTTACTGCACCTTGATGCAATCTCACTTACTATATTATCATCCTGGGAAAACACACAACCTAAATACTTAAAATTATCCACCTGTTCCAGCTTTGTATCACCAATCTGACAATCAATTCTGTTGAATTCCTTACCTACTGACATCAATTTAGTCTTCGAGAGGCTAATTTTCATACCATACTCATTGCACCTATTTTCAAGTTCCAAGATATTAGACTGCAGGCTTTCGGCACAATCTGTCATTAAGACCAAGTCGTCAGCAAAGGCCAGACTGCTTACTACATTTCCATCTAACTGAATACCCCCTGCTACTTTATATCTTTCAGCAGATGATCTATGTAAACTACGAAGAGCAACGGTGAAAGTTTACAGCCTTGCCTAACCCCTGTAAGTACCCTGAACCAAGAACTCATTCTACCATCAATTCTCACTGCAGCCCAATTGTCAACATAAATACCTTTGATTTATTTCAATAATGTACCCTTAATTCCATAATAATAATAATAATAATAATAATAATAATAATAATAATAATAATAATAATAATAATAATAATAATAATAATAATTTACTTATTTCTTACGGCATAT
The DNA here is from genome assembly GCF_040414725.1 of Anabrus simplex. Lineage (NCBI taxonomy): Eukaryota > Metazoa > Arthropoda > Insecta > Orthoptera > Tettigoniidae > Anabrus > Anabrus simplex. Next base: position 896,841,685 of record NC_090265.1, read on the forward strand.
TTAGGGTACAGAGAAACGATATATACTATATACACTTATAGCAGTTAGAACAAAAATCGGACAAAGGATCAATGGATGGAAATATAACTTATAGTTTAATGTCCAGAGAATTTAGCCAGTTCACTGCCCCTTCACTTGCTGCATGAAGTTCGTGGTATCCTCCCTGGAAGCTCCGAAGTGGGCACATCATTACTACATGGTGGACTGCATGAGCCACGTCACCGTAGTCGCAATGAGGGCTGGGAATTTTTCTCCACTTTTGGAGTCAGAAATTGCATCTTCCAAGAACGGTCCGCACTCTGTTCAACGAAGCCCAGATTCTTTTTGGCAAGTTAAACCCAGGGGTCAGATATCAACCCTAGCTGGTCGGGGTTTGAAACAGCCCACTCTTCCCTCCAGGCATTATTCATGTTGTACTGTCATTCAACCAGCCTCTTTCCTAGTTGCCATGATGGACGTCGAGATTTTAATCTTCCATGCTTCTGAGGGTTGCAGTTCTGATGAATCGGTAAGAATGTATTTGCAGTACATTTTAACCATTCCTTCTTCAGAGCAGTTAGCCTTCGAAGGTGAGGAGGATGGATACTAGTTAATACTGGCAGCCATTTAAGTGGTGTGGATTTGAGTGTGCCAGACACTGTCCTCATGGTATCATTCAGCTGGACATCAACTTTTCCTGTGTGTGCGCTGTTGATCCATACAGGGCTGCAATATTCTGCAACTGGGTATACTAGGGTATGAGCTGTTGTTCGGACGACATTGGCATTTGCTCCTCAACTAGTGCCACTGAGTTTGTGAAGGATGTTGTTACGTGTTTTAACCTTTGCTGCTGTTCTGCAGAGGTGTTCTTTATACATCCAGCACAATACCCAAGTATTTTGGATGAGCACAGTATTTTAGCTGTTGGCCTCTGAACTGAACTTGCGGAATGTAATGGGTTCTGCCGTTGTCTAGATGAAAGGTACTAATCTCTGTTTTGTTTACATTGAGTTTCAATCGCCAGGTGTTGAAGTATCTATCCATTTTTAGGAGATCTTGTGTGAGAATGGCTTCAGTGGTCTCAAAGTCTGCAGACTATGCTGTTAGGGCTATGTCATCAGCATATATAAACTTTCAGCACGCAGTAAATGGAAGATCTGCCGTGTAGAGATTGAAGAGAAGTGGGGCAAGATATCGTTGTATTACGTCCGTAGGTATAAACTTTAAGTGCCCAACACGTGTCTCCCGGGTGGTACTAAATCGGCAACAACATCGGCTGCTGGACCCAAAGAAATTTTCTTGCGGATATCCCAATAACCGTGATAATGAGTACAAACGGTTCTTCTCAGAGCCAAACAACAACAAAGAACCTAGGACATTCACTAATAATAATAATAATAATAATAATAATAATAATAATAATAATAATAATAATAATAATAATAATAATAATAACATCCTAAATTATGCAAATGTTTCTTATATTATTTCTTGAATGACGTGCCTGTTGTAAGGTAAATGTATTTCTTCAGCAGCAGCAGCAAGCAAGATGTTTAATGTTAAGGAATAGCTAGGGAAGTGTTATTCGAAAAACGAGATTTAAGGTTATGAAAGGAGGATAGCTTAGTAAATCTCGTGCTCAAGTAGGTATGAACTTTGTATTTTTCCAGGTAAATATTTCCTAAATCTCTTCAAAGGATATAAGCAGTGTGTGTGTGACATTTTAAAACTTGTTTTCCTTGAATAGGCCCCGGCAAGACCAACTACAATATCTCAGATGGTAATATCAAAACCAAAATCATAGGGGGATCAGTAGCCGACTGTTCAAAGTTAGGGAGACAACTAAATAACTTTATTTCGATGCGAAAGCTTCGCATTTTAGATTACTTTCCTCCAGGAACTCCAAAATTAATGTCAAAAATGAAATGAAATGGCGTATGGCTTTTAGTGCTGGGAGTGTCCGAGGACACGTTCGGCTCGCCAGGTGCAGGTCTTTTTTATTTGACTCCCGTAGGCGACCTGCGCGTCGTAATGAGGATGAAATTATGATGAAGACGACACATACACCCAGCCCCCGTGCCAGCGAATTAACCAATGATGGTTAAAATTCCTGACCCTGCCGGGAATCGAACCCGGGACCCCTGTGACCAAAGGCCAGCACGCTAACCATTTAGCAATGGAGCCGGACATGTCAAAAATATGTACGTGCTCAATGAAGAAGAAAAGGATTACGAACGAATGCATTAGTTACGTTAATGCATTACCTTAGCATCGTTTAAACACACCGAGCTCGATAGCTGCAATCGCTTAAGTGAGGCCAGTATCCAGTATTCGGGAGATAGTAGGTTCGAACCCCACTGTCGGCATCCCTGAAGATGGTTTTCCGTCGTTTCCCATTTTCACACCGGGCAAATGCTGGGGCTGTACCTTAATTAAGGCCACGGTCGCTTCCTTCCAACTCCTAGCTCTTCCCTGTCCCATCGTCGCCATAAGACCTATCCGTGTCGGTGCGACGTACAGCAACTAGTAAAAAGAAAAAAAAAACATAACACAACTCTGATATAACAAAACATGCAAGTAAATAAATATGACATGAAATAGATAAATTTTATCTAACAACCAGCTGGTTCCACTTAATATAATTAGTAATAAAGGCTGGCTGATAGCGTTCCTTTTATTAAGGTACACGATGGTGGTAAATCTGACGATATCCATTAATGTAATCCTAACTGAGCAGTTACAGAAATATCAGTACAGAATTGCTATGGTAGAAAATGCAAAGTAAGTTTATGTGAGCATATAGGCTTGGCACATGTCTGTTGATCCACTGTTTAGATAATACATTCAGAAATTTGACAGTGCCCTCAGAAATAACAGTACACTTATGATGCAAAATCTCTTATGCCACAATGACGTTATGAGTCTTATGACAAATGCTCATGGCTAAAGCAACTTTCTGCCTCTCGATAGGTGTGGGATACAAGAAGTCAGATGGAAAGCAATCTTTAATAGTATTCTTACGAACCTATTCTATCAAAGATATACATGATAAGATAGTCATGATAGTTCGTTGTATTAACTGATAAGCTCCTGAATACGTGTAAGAAATTGCAGCAGCCCCTATCAGAGGCTCTGACGGATACTGTACACTAAACTGAAACTAATAACTCCAATATCATACCAAAGCAAAGGTTACTTTCCTGTGTTGTTGTTTGAGTCATCAGTCCATAGACTGGTATGATGCAGCTCTCCATGCCACTCTATCCTGTGCTAACCTTTTCATTTCTATGTAACTATTGCATCCTACATCTGCTCTAATCTGCTCTACCTTGGTCTACCCCTACCGTTCTTGCCACCTACACTTCCTTCAAAAACCAACCGAACAAGTCGTGGGTGTCTTAAAATGTGTCCTAACATTCTATCTCTTCTTTTCGTCAAATTTAGTCAAATCGATCTCCTCTCACCAATTCGATTCAGTATCTCTTCATTCGTGATTCGATCTATCCATCTAACCTTCAGCATTCTTCTGTAACACCACATTTCAAAAGCTTCTATTCTCTTTCTTTCTGAGCTAGTTATCGTCCATGTTTCACTTCCACACAATGCCACGCTCCACACGAAAGTCTTCAAAAACATCTTTCTAATTCCGATATCAATGTTTGAAGTGAGCAAATTTCTTTTCTTAAGAAAGCTCTTCCTTGCTTGTGCTAGTCTGCATTTTATGTCCTCCTTACTTCTGCCATCGTTAGTTATTTTACTACCCAAGTAACAATATTCATCTACTTTCTTTAAGACTTCATTTCCTAATCTAATATTTCCTACATCACCTGCCTTCGTTCGACTGCACTCCATTACTTTTGTTTTGGACTTATTTATTTTCATCTTGTACTCCTTACCCAAGACTTCATCCATACCATTCAGCAACTTCTCGAGATCTTCTGCAGTCTCAGATAAAATAACAATATCATCGGCAAATCTCAAGGTTTTGATTTCCTCTCCTTGGACTGTGATTCCCTTTCCAAATTTCTCTTTGATTTCCTTTACTGCCTGTTCTATGTAAACATTGAAAAGGAGAGGGGACAAACTGCAGCCTTGCCTCACTCCTTTCTGGATTGCTGCTTCTTTTTCAAAGCCCTCGATTCTTATCACTGCAGACTGATTTTTATACAGTTTGTCACCACTTTCTGTTGGAAAGAGATATTTCCTAACCACAAATCTTAGTTCGATACGTTAAACAGTTTGGCCTTTCACTTAATTTTCCCGGTGTATATTCCTTACCTGTTTCTCCCTTAAAGCTTTATATTCAGGGAATTTAAACATTGAAGTATCTGTAACAGTATAATTTAATATACAACCTAATACGCAGCACGAACGACCCATTTTGGAAAATGCTACAGCCGTTGCAGCACAACAATAGACTCGATGATGCACAGTTATTTACACCTCATAACACTGCACAATATGAATTACTCATTAAAGATTGCGTATATATTTTATACTTCAATAATGCGGTTGAAATAGTACTTCGTATCCTCTAAACACAATATAAACATAACCATGAGCGAATCACACATCCTTTACGACCACCACGAATTCCACCATTTTCCCGCCAATCGATAGTAGCATTAAGGCCTGAGATATTGTAGTCGGTCTTGACCCAGATAGAGTGGTGGTGGTAGTGGTGGTGCTTACTGTTTACGGTGGCAATAACTTACGTTTGGGTGAAATAATCGATTTTCACATTTCTTGTATTTTGGATACTAAACACATTGAAATATCACTGAAAGTTATTTTGAAAAAAAATGTCCATGATTAGTCGAGATAAGGCCATACGGGCGTGGCATGCATCTTGTTTGACAGTTCAGCATGGCGCTTCAGTTCCTATTCGTCGTTTACCTACAACTGTAATCTCTGAGTGAGAATGTAGTTCATGTTCATTCCTTCAGATGGCAGAGCAATGCAGTTCGTGTACTGATAATATCTTTGAAGAGTTTTTATTCTTTGGTAGCGGTACATATCTGCACGGCAAGACACAGAATTCAAACGAGGCCCTGAATGAATTCTGTAATCTGGAAAAGATGCCCCAGAACAAAATTTGTGGGAAATTAAACTCTGACTGCAGCTATCCTGGATGGAGTTGCAGCCTTCAATGATGGATATGTATCATCAAACAAAATCTTGGAAGAAGGAAGACTAGTCAGTAAACTGTATATATCGTTGTAAATAATCACAACATACCCTTAAAATGAATATCACAATTTTGAATTTCCTTAATATCAAGAAGCAAGACAAGGCAATTAGTTGCATACAACCACTGCAGCAAAACGCTTCATCTATATGTCCCATAGGAAAATTCACAGCATATAGGTATACATTTACTGTAGAATACCCTAGGAAAGGTACGGCAAACCTTTACTGACTAGCGTGTCAAGATCTTGTTTATTACCTTGTTTATTACCTTTTACTTTGTAGTGTGACATTTTGCAAACATCACTGAAAATTAAATTTCAAAAACAGGTAAATTTTAAGAATAAGTTGTATTTTTTTTAACCTAATAGAATTTGTACAAAACTATGGCCATACGATGAATTGTGACGTACTTTTTATTTTATTTTTACAAGTTGCTTTACGTCGCACCGACACAGATAGGTCTTTTGGTGACGATGGGATAGGAAAGGGCTATGAGTGGGAAGGAAGCAGCCATGGCCTTAATTAAGGTACAGCCCCAGCATTTGCCTGGTGTGAAAATGGGGAAATTACAGAAAACTATCTTCAGGGCTGCCGACATTGAGGTTCGAACTCACTATCTCTCGAATGACCGCAGCTGCCGAGCTCGGTACTTCTTTATTTAAATGTAATGTTAAAATATGCTACGTTGCTAGAATTTCGATCTATTTATTACACGGTAAGAACATTAAAATAAATGAGTATGTTATGCGGTGTGCTACTGAAGTCGTGCTAGCGTGTCACATAGCACGCATGTTATAGGTTCACCATCTCTGACCTCAGGAAATATGTCAATTGGATGCCGTTATGCATCAGTAGACTAAGCGCCATTTGGCGAAAATTGAGATTTTAGCGCCATCTTGTAGAGGAAGGCTTGAACTATTTATAAAAAATTCCCCACTGCATTACAAGAGGCCGTTAGTTGTTAGTAAACAGAAAATCTAAGCGACAAAGTGGGAATCAGTAAAAATGTATATTGCATCAGTAGACTATGCGACGTTCCAGTTTGCATCATTAGACCAAGCGCCACATTCCTCACATTGCGCGCGGATGACAGCGAGGGAGCTCGCGTTTTCGATAGTGCTGACATTTTTACGTGGTGATACATTGAGTGGTTTATCAAGTGACGGAGTTCAGCGATGTATCAAGTACTTCCAAAAGTAAGGAGAAGGACAACGCTACTAATGCAGCTTGCTAAGAAGGTTGCGTCTGAGAATCATTCTCTAGAATTTGATGGTGAATCTCAGGAGGTAAATCTGAATAAGTCAAGACAGGGACGACCACGGGAAAGTAGAGTTCCCTTTCACCAGTCATTAATAGCTTTGTGGCCAAAAGGAAAACCTATCTCTGAAGCCAAACTAAGAAACTTTGGTTCGCTGTTGCTCCTAATACCTGCAGATGCCAAACAATTTTACCAGAATCTTCAAGCAGATTCTGACATCGTGGATGACGTAGATGGATTTAATGGAGATCTTGATTTCGAGATTGAATGAACTGAGAGCAACAATCTTATTACCTGTCCAGTGATTTGAGTGTATTTATGGGAGAAAATATCTTTAATCACATTTTCTGTCTCAAGCAGAACAAAACTTACCCATAGGCTTAAAAATATCACGTCAATACTGTACTCTCAGAATATCGTGAAGGAAAATCCATTCAAAAATTGTATAGACTACAATGGCTCATGTCTTACCATTTGTATTTGACTCAGATAAGTTGACATTCCTCAAATCAGTAAGTCGTTATAGCAAAGACTTTAGAGAATAACTTCCCTTCTAGAATTTCTCCAGCCGGGCTGAGTGGCTCAGACGGTTGAGGCGCTGGCTTTCTGACCCCAACTTGGCAGGTTCGCTCCTGGCTCAGTCCGGTGGTATTTGAAGGTGCTCAAATACGTCAGCCTCGTGTCGGTAGATTTACTGGCACGTAAAAGAACTCCTGCGGGACTAAATTCCGGCACTTCGGCGTCTCCGAAAACAGTAAAAGTAGTTAGTGGGTCGTAAAGCAAATAACATTATTAGAACTTCTCTCTCTAAAACTTGAATAATGTACCGGAGTTGTGGCGCGGCTCGTGGTGGATCAATCACTTAGCAGGCCTTTTCAGACAGTAGGAGATTCGGTTTTTAATCATGGCTGCCGCCACGTTATATTTTTTGAAGTTTTACTCAGTAGATACTCAAAAGTTGGGGGTTATTGGTGTAGCATCGTGATACATTATTCGCACTTGAGAAAAACTTTAAATTGCATCAGTAGACTAAGCGCCATTTCTTCAATAAAATCTATGTAATGCGAGTATAAAGATGTTGAAATTTGGTGAGAAGGTACAATCTATTATCCTACAACACCAGTAATACCATATTTAGCAAAATTATGTTCGCTCGAATTTACACTTAGAACCAAATTTAAACGCGATTATCTCGCAACCAACTTTTGGCGCTTGGTCTAGTGATGCATAACGGCATCCAATTGTAAAATATCTGACAAGAAGATGAGCTCATTATCTGTAAATATTACATGTAACAATATTTCAGTTAATATACTGCAATTAACACCATATAAAAGCTTATATTAACTGTAATCAGATCGATCATCCTAGATAGAAGAAACACACAATAAGTGGAAATATCAAATAGAATGTAAGAAGCCCCAATTCAATTGTAAACCAACAAGAAAATTGTAAATTGTTAAGAAAACATTGTAAAAAGAAAAATATTGTAAAAATTTCAAAACAACAATAAAGTACGCTGCCAGAGCCAAAACCCCCCTCCCCCCATCTCCTTCACCATGCCAAACCACCGTTACCCAACGCCTTACTCCACCCAACCTTAAAATTCGCCGAATCTCCTGGCCAGAGAGAAGGCGTTACGTTCTAGGTGGCCAACCCGGGAATGAAAACCTTTCCTTCTCCTTGTCCATGGACTGCAACCAGGTTCGTGGTGTTGTGCCACTCTAGAAAGCCTTGGGCCCGGTTTATTCAGTCTCAGATAAAAGGACACTAATGCACTCTTCGTTAACACAGAGTTAATAATTTAGCAACATGTAAAGATTCATGCGTTTTTTCAAACATTTCCTGGGAACTGTTAGCTAGCACGGTGTTAACTCTGACAAGAGTCATGATTAGTGACAATCTAGAAGGCAGTGGCAGAACTATGCAGTTTTCGAGCGCGCACCGATGCGCTTTTTTTTTAAATACAGCTGTAAACCAAGGCTCGCGAACTCAACGTTTATTCGAATTTTTCTTCTTGACCGTGAGTTTTCTCTTGCTCTATGGACAAGTATGAAAAAAGCCGAGAGAAAATGCGTGGTTTAAGTTTCTCTTCTTTTGGAAATTATTTCCAAGTACACTAGTGTCCAAAAGTTAAGCATAAGTTACGAGTAAGCAGGGCAACAGGAAATAAACCGCAAATCGCACGACATAAGCACCTACCAACCTTACGTGTTTGCTCTGTATAGGAAAGGAGTGTTCCCTGCTTTGACTAGCGGCGTAACCGCAAGGTAAACGTAGACAGTGCCTACACCCCATGTTCCCTCAGTCGTGTTTGCCCTGTTGTAGTGTGCGGAGTATAGCCTCGTGGTGAACGTGACAACATAATGGCACAACGACGCCATTTGAACCCCGTTTTGCAGGGTAGAATACTCGGCCGCCTGGAAGCAGGCCAGACACAGACCGAAGTCGCCGTATCCTTGAATGTGCCACAAAGTGTCATTTCCAGGCTTTGGAGATGATTTCGAGACACAGGAGATGTTAGCCGTAGGCCAGTACCAGGTCGACCAAGGGTAACCACCCCACAACAGGACCGATATCTGGCCTTAACCACCCGACGAAATCGGAGTGCACCTGCAAGACAATTGTCGGCGGAGCTTGCAGCCGTCTCAGGGGTTGCCGTTTCCCGGCAAACTGTGTACCGGAGGCTCAGAACAGCAGGGCTGCTTGCCCGACGTCCAGCGGTGTGCGTCCCGCTCACTCCAGCACAGAGACGGGCCCGTTTACTGTGGAGCCGTCAACATCGAAACTGGACCATGAATGAATGGAGGCAAGTGCTCTTCACAGATGAATCCCGCTTCAGTTTGCAGAACGATTCCCGTCGCACATTAATCTGAGAACCGGGTAGCCGATACAACCACAGGAACATCGTGGAACGGGACCAATATAGTGGTGGTGGCGTCGTAGTGTGGAGCAGCATCATGTTGAATGGCCGTACGGTCCTGCACATCTTCATGGGTGGTCCGAGGAACACTGTTAACGCTCGGAGATACAGGGATGAGGTTCTGAGACCACATGCTGGACTCTTCAGAGGTGCGGTTGGTGCATATTTCACCTTAATGAACGATAATGCCCGACTGCACCGCGCTGCTCTGTTGGATGAATTTATGGCTGGGGAAGACATTCATCGCATCGAATGGCTAGGGAGGTCTGCGGATCTGAATCCTATAGAACATGCCTGGGATACTTTGGGGAGGCGAATTGCATTCTGTCAGCCTCCACCAAGGACCCTCTAAGACCTTCGAATTGTCATTTCGGAGGAATGGGATCGACTGCCACAAGTGCTCTTAGACCATCTGATGGAGAGCATGCCACGTGGCTGAGAAGCATGTGAGGCCGTTAGGGGTAACCATACACCCTATTAACAGCATATTTTGTTGTGGAAGACATTGCCCAGTTTTGCTAGTTATTGTCAAAGGTGTACCTTAGCTATCAGAACCTTTCTGACACTTTTTCTTGGACAAGTTGTGTGACATATGGTGTGTGATTCAGCTTCCATTTGTTCAGCAATTCGTCTGGCATTCCTATCAGGTGGTATGGCCTCGTTTAGTGATTATGGACACTAGTGTATATACCTATTATAGAAGGTTGGCAAATTAATGGATCCATGCTCAAACAAAAAGTGACGCTTGGAAGAAAATTTGTGGTGAATTCAATGTGCATAATGTCGTTAGCCAAAGTACGATAAAGCATCTGAAACAACTGTAGGAAAATCATCTCTTCTGTTTCTAACACTTTCTGGGAAAGACATGTTATATGCCAAATATTCAAGGTACAGAAGTTCTGCATATAATACACGTGCCATATTTTTAGCTAACAGTGAATTTGACTGCTTGAACCTGGGCAGTCAAGTTAACTAAGAGTTTAACAGATTGCTAGTCTTAAACAATGTTGATTAAATGCTAATTTGTTTGAGTTCACTGTTAAATTGTTTTAACATGCATTTAAATGTTAACTGAGGTTGAATAAACCGGGCCTTGATTTGTTGCGGGTGAAACACTGTGAAATTCAGGAAAATATGACAACCAAGAGAAAAACAAAACATGTGAGACAGCAAAGTAAGACGAAGTTAGATAATAAGTAGCAAAAAAAACCGGGCAGAATTATGGTTATGGACTGTTTCTATTTCCTACACTGAACTGGTACTGACATTATGTAGACATTTTCTAAATTGCCATTTCCCACAAATTTCATTTTCGTAGATTAAGGTACATTCATTTCAGAAACTACTGCTTCAGTGTACATGGAATTTTCAGAATATGTTTATAGGTTGATTTGCATTAATTTTACGAACAATAGTTGTTGTAAATTTTAAACTTGATTTAAAAATGATTTTGGTAATTTCGATATTATAAAAAATTCTAGAACGAAATTGTGAAACACTACAGCAAAAATTCTCCGTTGAAATATACCTTATAGACTCTTCTCTGTGTGCGCCACATGTCAAAATTCTCATTCCAATGTTTCTTATCTTAACTATTATGGTTTATGACAGATATTTGTAATGTTGGTAACAGTGAAACATGTTTTACTTTAGGACTTAAAATACTAAATCAAGTACAATGAACTTACAGTATATCTATGGGTATAAATGTTCATTACAATTGAATAAGTGGCTCTGACCAAAAGTTAAAATGCGATTTTCTCCCATTCAAACGTTAGTGCCACCTTAAGATGAAGTATAACTGGGCAACCATCCTCTATTAAGACTAATCACAGGGGAACCAATGGAAGCGGTCCGACACTTCGAAAAATGAAGATCGGCCGGAGAAAGACAAGGACCACGAAGGGCGTGAAATTGAAGGACTCCCTGTGATTCGCAAACCTAGTACCGTTGGGGTCGGAAAAGAACAGGAATTGACCAAGTTAAGTCGGATCGGATAGATGAAAGTGAGGAGCGAGGCACAAATGAGTGGAAGCAAATAGGCACAGGCAGACAAGATACCGTACACAACGAGTTTCTACTTTTGCATGGATAAATTCTATGCCTGGCACCCCCTGGCCAACCGCAGCAACAGAAGCTATAAAAACGCACTCTACGAGACCCGGATAATCTTTGCAGTCTGGGTTTACGACTCGTTAGCGCACCAGACTTTTAAAAAATTCAGCTGCATGATCGTGTGTGTTGTTAGGGGGTATAATTAGCGTCACTGATGTAACTCCATTTCTATTGGGTTCTTATCCCACTGTGACACATCGACTCTTAGTTTGCTTAGGGTTTCCACGTTGCATATGGAATTCACAGGTAATTTGTAGTATTAGATGGCAGGTTTCTTTATCAACATTGTATTCAAAGGTTGTTCTCAGCTTTCTTGGCAATTCTTCAGAAATATTTTCTTACCTGAAAGTCAGGGTTGATTGGTTGATGATATTGGTGAAAATATTGTAAGGATGAGAAGCAAACAAACAATCTCTCATGTCGCAGAGAACACGCTATCTTATCTTTACTTACATTACTGATTACGTTACGTATGAATAATCATTCCAATTTCATCATTGCCTTCGTCAAATGCATCAACAGTTGACTCACCCCAGATCCAATGATACAAATAGAATAGAACGCGACTAATTTGACCGACGCACCACAATACCCTGCGGCCTGCGTTTAATTCCAGTGCAGTAACTAGGAATGGGCGCCTCCCCACCCCCAAAGTTAACTAAAAAGATAACGTGAATGACACAAACATGACCAACAAATTGTAAGGAAGTTAATCTGGGAAGGAGAGCCGAACCAGAAAGTGACGGAACGAATGAGAAGGAACAATATTCTAGACATGGTGCTGATAAAACAAGATAAAGACAAAGTGACAGATGGCATAAATGTTCACGAATATTTTTCTCATAGTAAAAAATAAACGCGATAGAAAGGAAGGCTGTCAAAGTAGCACCACAGTCTAATACACTGACTGACAGAGCAAATGCAACACCAAGAAGGAGTGGTCAGAACTTTATGCCAATTGCAGGGTAGACTGACGTCACTGAGGTATGCTCATGATGTGAAATGCGCCGCTGTGCTGCGCACGTAGCGAACGATAAATGGGACACGGCGTTGGCGAATGGCCCACTTCGTACCGTGATTTCTCAGCCGACAGTCATTGTAGAACGTGTTGTCGTGTGCCACAGGACACGTGTATAGCTAAGAATGCCAGGCCGCCGTCAACGGAGGCATTTCCAGCAGACAGACGACTTTACGAGGGGTATGGTGATCGGGCTGAGAAGGGCTGGTTGGTTGCTTCGTCAAATCGCAGCCGATACTCATAGGGATGTGTCCACGGTGCAGCGCCTGTGGCGAAGATGGTTGGCGCAGGGACATGTGGCACGTGCGAGGGGTCCAGGCGCAGCCCGAGTGACGTCAGCACGCGAGGATCGGCGCATCCGCCGCCAAGCGGTGGCAGCCCCGCACGCCACGTCAACCGCCATTCTTCAGCATGTGCAAGACACCCTGGCTGTTCCAATATCGACCAGAACAATTTCCTGTCGATTGGTTGAAGGAGGCCTGCACTCCCGGCGTCCGCTCAGAAGACTACCACTGACTCCACAGCATAGACGTGCACGCCTGGCATGGTGCCGGGCTAGAGCGACTTGGATGAGGGAATGGCGGAACGTCGTGTTCTCCGATGAGTCACGCTTCTGTTCTGTCAGTGATAGTCACCGCAGACGAGTGTGGCGTCGGCGTGGAGAAAGGTCAAATCCGGCAGTAACTGTGGAGCGCCCTACCGCTAGACAACGCGGCATCATGGTTTGGGGCGCTATTGCGTATGATTCCACGTCACCTCTAGTGCGTATTCAAGGCACGTTAAATGCCCACCGCTACGTGCAGCATGTGCTGCGGCCGGTGGCACTCCCGTACCTTCAGGGGCTGCCCAATGCTCTGTTTCAGCAGGATAATGCCCGCCCACACACTGCTCGCATCTCCCAACAGGCTCTACGAGGTGTACAGATGCTTCCGTGGCCAGCGTGCTCTCCGGATCTCTCACCAATCGAACACGTGTGGGATCTCATTGGACGCCGTTTGCAAACTCTGCCCCAGCCTCGTACGGACGACCAACTGTGGCAAATGGTTGACAGAGAATGGAGAACCATCCCTCAGGACACCATCCGCACTCTTATTGACTCTGTACCTCGACGTGTTTCTGCGTGCATCGCCGCTCGCGGTGGTCCTACATCCTACTGAGTCGATGCCGTGCGCATTGTGTAACCTGCATATCGGTTTGAAATAAACATCAATTATTCTTCCGTGCCGACTCTGTTTTTCCCCAACTTTCATCCCTTTCGAGCCATTCCTTCTTGGTGTTGCATTTGCTCTGTCAGTCAGTGTATATACAGTCACGAAGCTCTGATGATATTTTTCATCCGAGGTGACGACAGCGCTCCAAGCGGCGAGGTAGAGGCAAGTTGCTAGCAGACAAAAGGGAACGAATTACCACTACAGTCTAAAATGGTCATAACTTCTGAACCATTCATGCAAATAATGTCCTGACAAGGTTATTATAATCCTCATGAAATAGTGGAGGAGGTCGAATAATTTATTTCGATGAGGAGTTCGAGATTAATATCGAAATATTTATTTAATCTTAAGAAGTTATTTTTCTTTACCGCGGATTATAACATAAAATCGCTTCTAGAGGGCAACCGGTTCGAAATAGGTATATACCATCACGGACATTTTTGTAGAGGTTTCTATGCTCTACAATTCGTACGCTTACACTTGGGGGTCTATCGTTGACGGTTCAGGCAGCGTAAGCCAAGAAAGCAAGTGACCGACCGACCGACATCGAACCTGCCAAGTTGGGCTAAGAACGCCAGCGCTCTACCATGGTCGGTCACTTGCTTTCTAAAATTATCACTGCCGGGCTGAGTGGCCTTCTGGCCCCAATTTGACATGTTCGATACTGCTAAAAATACGTTAGCCTCGTGTCAGTAGATTGACTAGCATGTAAAAGAAATCCTGTGGGACTAGTTTCCGACACCACTGCATCTCTGAAATCCGTAAAAGTAGTTAGTGGGACATAAAAACAATAACATCGTCATTATTATTATTATTATTATTATTATTATTATTATTATTATTATTATTAAATTTACGTCTACTACTAAAATGTTTTCTTTCCGTACCCTAATTGTGGGCCTCCTAGAGGGCGACGTCCTCTAGGAGATATGCTGCGGTGATTTCAGGCGAGAAGAACGTGAGAAACGAGTGACAGTGACCTATAAAAGGAACTGCTGATGTATTTCATCATTCGCTTTAGAGAGGAGAATGGAAAACGACAGAAAACCATTCTCAGGACAGCGGACAGGAGGAGGAGACCAGCCCCACCGCCTAAACTGTACACAGACTTATCATCGAAACTCGTCATTTACAACAACTATCAATGGACTTTCACGAAGACTAAATTCAAATAGAACACTAATTAACAAAATAAAAAACATGTTCACACCCTGAAAGAGAAACATATATTATACACATACAAAGAAAACAATGGCTGTATTTTGTCTCGTAAAAGTTCGCTGCTTGTGTGACCTGCCGTTCATTTGTGCTACCGAGGTTCGAACACAAGACATTGGTCGTCTCCATCAAGGATGCTGGAATCAAGTCCTAGCTACCGTAATCATGTCAAGTCCAGTCATAAGTTGCTTTGGGCCATGGCTTGTGGCGTGTGTGGTAGTTACGTAAAAATCTGTCTTTTGTTCACAGAAGAGCACAGCGGTAGAAAGAACCAAATTCCTTCATTGGGCGGCTCACTCAGCTGGCCTCTCCCTAAAGGGCTCTCCCTTTCTGGGGTTGTAAATCTCGGGCCTCACCTGCTTCTCTGCCAACAGGTTAAATACACCGTTCGACCCGCTTACTATAGGAGGTCAACGTGTCAATAAATTCACTCAATTGAACTGACGCATTCTATTCATGCTCAAATCAGCTCATATACTTTCTATATCCAAGAATTATCTCTTAAATTAGGCCGCTAAATCATATCAAATTCCCTCAACTCTCCAGAGGTCTGGGTTCAACAAAACGTTCTCTTCTCCGTAACATTCACAACACTTCCACCAGCATACAACCAAATAACAATGTTCTCTTATCTCTGACCGATGAGGCGAGAGCGTGTACCTGACATCCACTAACATGATGCTCAAATATATCGGCAAAAATCTCCGATCAATTAAAATTATAATGATAATAATAACAATACTACTACTACTACTACTACTACTACTACTAATAATAATAATAATAATAATAATAATAATAATAATACAATATCAGAATTTACCAACACAATAAATAGACATTTACACGTGTACCTACTTGTGTATAGGAGGGCGGATATTCGAACCTCTGCACAGAACTCTTCGCACAACTTCCAAATAGAGCCCAAATCTTACACTAGCATGCAGGTCTATCTACGGTTTGCTACTTTTAAAATAGAGTGCTGTAGCTATACCACGCTTATATCTGTTCAGGCACTTGTTGAGGATCCTGTCGCGCTATAATCCCGACTCATCTTATGCACTCACACAGATGAGGTTCACGTCATTAACCTGACAAAATTCCTAACTTATCTTCCCCTTTTTCTCCTTAACAGCACTCGTAAAACCCAAAATACAATAACATGCTCATGCAGTCACTAAAAGGGGTCCCAAATTATATACCATCCCTCCTAGTTCATTTCCTTCCCATATACACACAAATTATTTAAACTGAAAAGGACTCTTCCGACCAATCTAAGCGAATTAGCCTATCAATTTAATATAATCATTAACCCTATCCTTGCATTAATTTATAGTTACAAGGGGAAATACTAGCATTGGAAAGAAAACATAGCTCAGTAGTCAACAGTTTGGTGCATCCTGCCCCGTCCGGTTTCCAGGGGCCTGCTGATGGAGATTACTCCATGCCGCTGGCTCGTGGAGTCCTGGGTTCTAGATGTTCCACGACGTTTCTTGAATAATCCATATTATTGGTATTGGGATCACTGTAGAATATATTTTACACAGATTTATACACTTCTTGTTCACACGACACCATCAAACCTCCCTTTCTCCTTTCTCTGACTAATTAAAGTTACGTGTGGATAATTCTAATGGATAACTCAACTAGTCTACATCATTTTGATAAGATAAGACGGGCATTCACGGTATTCTCAGTGCAAAGTTTATCGCCTCAGATTGCCGTGACGTTAGCTAATCGTATTTATCCTGATATCCTGTCTAGTTCGTCTGTTCCTGAACACCTATCACTCCCCGTCATCCAGTGCTATAATTTTATCCTGAATTCTGTTCATAATTGAACGTGGATTTTTATAGTACTTTATCACACGTCTACTTTTTTAACCATTTTTTTCAAATATTATAATTATATACCTCAAAATCGGTCCCTCTCACAGCTACGGGAAATTAGTCTCAAAATTAGCGTTCTCCGTCCGGAGTTTGATACTCCATAGCGTAATAACTACACAGTCATAACATAGACATAATTGCGCGTACTTACTAGCAGCTTCGCGGCCGATATGTCATGCAAGCATCACTGTCGTGCAATTACTTTCTCTATTAACAATGCATAAGAGAAACTGTATGAATTACACTCCCGTTTTCGTTCACTTTTACCATACAAAGGAATGGCAATACCGCTCGCGAACCGGACGTCGCTTCGCCTCGGAGGCTCCTTCTCGACTCTGTGGCCACCCTCGAAAGTGCAAGCATTTATGGGCGAACTCAGAGTAGGGGTGATTCTATGGACATCGCCCCCCACCCTAATCTGACATCTCCTGAACCAACAGGTATATGAAAATCAGCTACACGCCGGATTGTGTGACCCAGTAATCGCAAGTACTGAATGTTATGCGGATTGCGAAACGATCAGTGGATTTGTTATAATTTATTCATATAAAATCGGAGTGGGGAAGGGAATCCCCATTCGTATCTGGTTTCTCCGTTAGCGTGGGGACGCCAAGCCAGTTTTGTGGGGCCGATGACCTTCGATGTTAGGCCCCTTTAAACAACGGTTGTGTCCCATTTGCGGTCACAGCAAAATTTGTCCCATTTGCGGTCACTTCCAATTCGGAAGAAAAAAGGAATGCGAAGAAAGACCAGTTCGTGTCCCATTTGCGATCACTTTAAAGTTATCAGCAGCCTGTTGGGGTTTTCCAACGTCCATGCAGCAGGGAGACTGCTAATTAGGCTAGACTCAGGGATTCTCGCAACCCCTCCCCGTAGTTCTATTCGCAGGAATATAATGAGATTGATTTTACGTCTTCTAACTACTTATTAATATTGAAAACCTTTCCTAGCGGACTAAGTACTACGAAAAACGTAAAATGCAGCAATTTACTCAATTGTGCCGAAAGTTAAAGAGCTAAAAGGCCCAAAAGGGTTTCAAATCGTGAGTCTTGGATAGCTCTATCAAAATAAAAATAAAATTAAAATCTGAAAATCACTTCAACCTGGCAAGTTCGCCGTGCGGTTCGGGGCACGCAGCTGTGAGCTTGTATCCGGGAGATAGAGGGTTCGAACCTCACTGTCGGCAGCCCTGAAGATGGTTTTCCGTGGTTTCCCATTTTCACACCAAGCAAATGCTGAGGCTGTACCTTAATTAAGGCCACGGCCGCTTCCTTCCCATTCCTAGGCCTTTCTTATCCCATCGTAGCATTAAGTCTTATCTATGTCGGTGCGACGTAAAGCAGCTTGCAAAAAAAAAAAAAAAAAAGGAAAAGTGTCCCTTATTGTATAATGGGGATAAGGAAGTGTAATTTTACTGCTAAGTTGGAGATGAGCTACAATTGCTTCAAAAAGGGGTGTCGTCCTGATTGCGAACAAAATTGGGGTCAGTATACGCAGTCCTAAATTACTAATTCATCTCCTTCGTGTACAATCTATCATGCGTTATTTAATGTATAATGGGAAAGTGCTAAATGCATTGGGGGGGGGGGGCGGCATTCATCATAAAAAACATTGCAAAGCAAATCTATCACCGTTCATACCAAGAAGGACTTGGAGTAGTGGAAGATAAAGGCTTCTACTATTCGTAAAATCGGGAGTAAATTGTTAACTCTATACCCGGCAGCCGTTGTCCCCTAAGAATCTACTTCGTACTCTCTTTTAGTGTGAGCTGATTAAATCCCAGCAAAGTGTGCCTCTCCAGAAGTGAACATCTCGCCTCTATATTTTTCGACTTCCTGACGGCGAATCGAACCATGTCTTTTTGCGTGAAAGGAGCACGCCTTTACCGCCTCAGTTCAGCAGCCCCTGTTGATGCAAAATATTCACAACTGTATGCTTTGGAACAATAATACACTGTTGAACAGGTCTTGTGAATATTATGTAAATATATATCTATGGAAATGCGGTAACTGTATATAAGCACACTATGTAGAATATAATTGCATATTTTAATATTGTAATTTGGGGATGGAGGCACATTCGTGTATGTGGGGCTATGACCTTTCGCCATTCACCGTCCCTCAATTGTACCTACAATTTGAGGAAAATAAATAAATAAATAAATAAATAAATAAATAAATAAATAAATAAATAAATAAATAAATAAATAAATAAATAAATAAATAAATAAATAAATAAATAATAACAGTAGTAGTACGGTCTCAACTATCATGCGCAGACATTCTGATTTGATGCTAATTAGGTTGCTTGAGTGTAATCCTGACGTTACATGTTACTCTGGCAGAAGGTAAAGAAACCTCTCAAGGGCGATCTATGACTGCTTTTTTTAAATTATGTCGGATAAACACTACATGGTCCGCCTCTGTGGTGTAGTGGTTAGTGTGATAAGTTGCCACCCCTGGAGGCCCGAGTTCGAATCCCCGGTCTGCCACGAAATTTGAAAATTGGTACGAGGGCTGGAACGGGGTCCACACAGCCTCCGGAGGTCAACTGAGTAGAGGGGGATTCAATTCCCTCCTCAACCACCCTCAAAGTGGTTTTCCGTGGTTTCCCACTTCTCCTCCAGGCAAATGCCGCGATGGTACCTAACTTAAGGCCACGGCCGCCTCCTTCCCTCTTCCTTGCCTATCCCTTGCAATCTTTCCATCCCCCCCCCCCACAAGCCTCTGTTCAGCATAGGAGGTGAGGCTACCTAGGCGAGGTACTGGTCATCCTCCGCAGTTGTATCCCCCGAGCCAAAGTCTCACTCTCCAGGACACTGCCCTTGAGACGGTAGAGGTGGGATCCCTCGCTGAGTCCGAGGGAAAAAACAACCCTGGACTGTAAACGGATTAAGAAAGAGAGAAAGAAAGAAAGAAAGAAAGAAAGAAAGAAAGAAAGAAAGAAAGAGAATTATTTTACTTTTAGGATCTGCTTTACGTCGTACCGACACCGATAGGTCTTATGGCGACGATGGGATAGGAACGGGCTTGGAGTGGGAAAGAAGCAGGCGTGGCCATAATTAAGGTACAGCCCCAGCATTTGCCTGGTATGAAATTGGGAAATCACGGTAAACCATCTTCAGGGCTGCTGACACTGGGGTTCGAATCCACTATCTCCCGGATGTAAATTCACACCTGCGCGCCTCTAACCGCACGGCCAAGTCGCTCGGTAACCCTAAATGTACACTGACTGACAGAGCAAATGCAACACCAAGAAGGAGTGGTCAGAACTTTATGCCAATTGCAGGGTAGACTGACGTCACTGAGGTATGCTCATGATGTGAAATGCGCCGCTGTGCTGCGCACGTAGCGAACGATAAATGGGACACGGCGTTGGCGAATGGCCCACTTCGTACCGTGATTTCTCAGCCGACAGTCATTGTAGAACGTGTTGTCGTGTGCCACAGGACACGTGTATAGCTAAGAATGCCAGGCCGCCGTCAACGGAGGCATTTCCAGCAGACAGACGACTTTACGAGGGGTATGGTGATCGGGCTGAGAAGGGCAGGTTGGTCGCTTCGTCAAATCGCAGCCGATACCCGTAGGGATGTGTCCACGGTGCAGCGCCTGTGGCGAAGATGGTTGGCGCAGGGACATGTGGCACGTGCGAGGGGTCCAGGCGCAGTCCGAGTGACGTCAGCACGCGAGGATCGGCGCATCCGCCGCCAAGCGGTGGCAGCCCCGCACGCAACGTCAACCACCATTCTTCAGCATGTGCAAGACACCCTGTCTGTTCCAATATCGACCAGAACAATTTCCCGTCGATTGGTTGAAGGAGGCCTGCACTCCCGGCGTCTGCTCAGAAGACTACCATTGACTCCACAGCATAGACGTGCACGCCTGGCATGGTGCCGGGCTAGAGCGACTTGGATGAGGGAATGGCGGAACATCGTGTTCTCCGATGAGTCACGCTTCTGTTCTGTCAGTGATAGTCACCGCAGACGCGTGTGGCGTCGGCGTGGAGAAAGGTCAAATCCGGCCGTAACTGTGGAGCGCCCTACCGCTAGACAACGTGGCATCATGGTTTGGGGCGCTATTGCGTATGATTCCACGTCACCTCTAGTGCGTATTCAAGGCACGTTAAATGCCCACCGCTACGTGCAGCATGTGCTGCGGCCGGTGGCACTCCCGTACCTTCAGGGGCTGCCCAATGCTCTGTTTCAGCAGGATAATGCCCGCCCACACACTGCTCGCATCTCCCAACAGGCTCTACGAGGTGTACAGATGCTTCCGTGGCCAGCGTACTCTCCGGATCTCTCACCAATCGAACACGTGTGGGATCTCATTGGACGCCGTTTGCAAACTCTGCCCCAGCCTCGTACGGACGACCAACTGTGGCAAATGGTTGACAGAGAATGGAGAACCATCCCTCAGGACACCACCCGCACTCTTATTGACTCTGTACCTCGACGTGTTTCTGCGTGCATCGCCGCTCGCGGTGGTCCTACATCCTACTGAGTCGATGCCGTGCGCATTGTGTAACCTGCATATCGGTTTGAAATAAACATCAATTATTCATCCGTGCCGTCTCTGTTTTTTCCCCAACTTTCATCCCTTTCGAACCACTCCTCCTTGGTGTTGCATTGGCTCTGTCAGTCAGTGTATCACCAAAGAATTTTTACGTGGGATCCGAAGACGGACGCTGCCAATGGTCTACAAAAGGAGCGTATTTTAGCAAATACACCTATCTTCATAGCTGTGCGCGTGTTGAGGTATCGAAGCGCCCGAGTAGCGTTTCGTCCGAATTCCATGAACTGGCAGCTTAAGGGTTCGGCTGTCGGCAGCCCTGAAGATGATTTTCCGTGGTTTCCCATTTTCACACGAGGCAAATGCTGGGGCTGTACCTTAATTAAGGCCATGACCGCTTCCTTCCAACTCCTAGGCCTTTCCTATCCCATCGTCACCATAAGACCTAGTAGCAAATAAAGATAATAATAATAATAATAATAATAATAATAATAAATTATTATTATTATTATTATTATTATTATTATTATTATTATTATAATCTATTAATAATACAACTCTCACTAATCCACCATAAACAAATGCCCCTCTAGTTATGTTATACAATAAAAAGGATATTCTAAATCATAAGATTACCCCAAACTAAATTATTAAACATTTTCAATAAGAAAAATATTTTTATAAATATTGTTGGGTTATCTAAAACATCCCAATGTACCAGTTAATGTTACTACTACTGGAACAAAAATTTCATATGAGACTGTTTTGAAAATTGTATCTGTTTTATGTATCCCACGTCAACACTAATCTCTTGTTCGCAATCTGGACAGGGTATATTTAGTTGTTCGGAATCTGGACGGTTTTTGCCTTGTCCGCAATCAAGACCCAACCCAAAAAGGGTCGCAATGTCGAGGAAGTAGAGTGTTACAGCAAAACATTTATTTTGAATTTGAGGAAGTTTAACGGTTTAATACGCCCTGCTTTTGTCCTGCATTTCAAAAATCATTTGATTACAACCATAACCAACTGCTAACCCTAAATAAAAGGTACAAATAAGTCCTATTTAGTCTCCTTGTCCCGATATTAACGCATCGCACTCAAGCGGTAAACATAATTAATTTAATGAGTTTCAGCATCCGAATCCTAACACGCAGCTCTCGTCAGTTATTTAAAAGGCTGTCTGCCTGTACCAGTACTTGAGTAGGGAATTCCATATCCCCACTGATAAGAGTGATCGCAAATGGGACAATGTCAAAACTAGTTTATTTTTGTATTCTACCTGAATGACCGCAAATGGGACTGACCGCAAATGAGACTGACCGCAAATGGGACGACACCTAAACAACAAGCATCATCATCATCAAGCCAGTTTTGTAATCTCATTTAGACGCATTTTCATAGGTGACATTCTTTTACCTTGGTTTATAATGTTGCCATTCATCCAATATTCTTCTCATTGCTCTGACATGTGCTTCCTGGTTAAATTAGCCTTTATTAAGCCGAAAACACCTCTGAAATCACCCCCTCCCGTTGGCTCTACTGCAAGTTGGCATTTGTTTTCAAGGTAGAGTCAGCAAAAACTGTATTCTTCTTCGCCTTCTTCCATGACGCGTGCTCAGTTCGGGGGTTTTCTGAGCCCTCAACTGCGTGCTCTAAGCGCCTCTCTGTCGCGAAGTATTATGCAATATGATGCAACTGCCAGCATCCACACAAAGGAAGCTACAAGCCTACTTCTATCCCAGTTATATAAATCGAAATAAATATTCACTGTGACGATACGGTCACTCTATATATATACATTTCTAATTATATTTATAGCCTGTTGATGTTTATTTTTACAGACCGTTAGTGTACTGATAAATATGTAATATTGTATTTTGGTAATGTTAATGTGAAATAAAAATCACATTTATATGCAGGTAATAAAAGTGAGTAAAGTATAGTACCTTTATTTTAAACTACTTGTGCTCGTCTTGACAGGTTTTTCAGGATGAAGGTACAGCTGCACTAAGCGGACGGAGCAAGTGGCCATGCGGTTTGTTCACGTAACTGTCAGCTTGCATTCGGGAGGTAGTGGTTCGAACCCTACTGTCGACAGGTCTGAAGATGATCTTTCGTGGTTTCCTACTTTCACACCAGTAAAATGTTGGGGCTGTATCTACCCCTTTCCTATCCCATCGTCACCATAAAACCTGGCTGTGTTTGTGTGACGTAAATAAAAATTGTAAAAAAATAATAAGACCTCTAAGCGGAATATACAAAACATTTTATAATGTGGAGGCTAATGACAATATGTTTATCACTCCTTATTCTTGCACTTCCCTAAACGAATCAATGTAACGTAGGAGTTTGCAACACACGAAGCATACGTAACTTATTCGTTGCGGACCTACTGAATTTAAGGTGCTTAATGTGAGGTCAATTCTATATTAGAGACGCTTGAACGCAGTCATTTAATCCAATGCTTCTTTGTAAACCACATTCGTCGTTCTGTTACCGTTAGCACAAAGGGAGAGTGATCTACTGCTACCAACACGGGATTAAGCGACATACAATGCCCGGGTGAGAAGCAGCGCGACCTGAGGTAATGTACTGCAACGATTGTGTGTTGATTGCGGTCATTATCGATTGCGGACACCTCATTAGCAGTCTCGACTGCGGACAGAAAATATTTGGGAAGAGTGCCAGCTCGTTCCAGGGTTTTCCTTTCCACCCCTCCTCCACCCATCACACCAATCCACTTCTGCTCTAGTTGTCATACTGATAGCTCTACCACTGTGTTGAATTTTTTGTTTGCTTGTTTCTGTTCATTAATCGTTGTGCTATTATGGGGAGGTCTAGGGAGCGGTGATAAGGGTACAGGGATCTGGAAGTCAAGTAGAGATGACATAAAAATGTTAGTGTTGAACTGTAGAAGTACTGTAAAGAAAGGAATAGAATTACGTAATTTAGTAGATATACACTTACCAGACACCGTAATAGGAGTTGAATCATAGCTGAGAAATTATATAATGGATGAAGAAATTTTCTCACGGAACTGGAGTGTGTATCGTAGAGATAGGATAGGAATGGTAGGAGGGGGAATATTCATGCTGGTGAAAGAAGAAGCTACGAAATGGTTAAAGATGACAAACATGACATTCTAGTTTTAAGGCCCATTTCTAAAGATAATAGGCAACTTGATGTCTTTGGAGTGTACAGACCGGGAAAGGGTAGCGCTGACGCTGATTCAGAATTATTTGATAAGATAATCAGCTGTGTGGGAAACTATAAGGAAAGGAATGTGATTGTGGCGGGAGATATCAATTTGCCGGGTGTCGATTGGGAAGGTGATGCGAACGACAGGAAGCATCACCAACAAATGGCACAAAAGTCAATATCGGAAGGACAGCTGATTCAGAAAATGATGGAACCAACTAGAAGGAAGAATATTCTGGACGTGGTGCTGGTAAAATCAGATGAACTCCTTGAGAAACCGAAAAAATAGATGGTATTAGTGATCACGAAGCTGTTTTTGTCGTAGTTAAAAATAAATGTCATAGAAAGGAAGTTCTTAAAAGTAGGTCTGTCAGGCAGTACCATATGGCTGATAAAGCAGGCACGAGGAAGTTATAAAAAGTAACTATGATCGGTGAAAAACGGTAAATAAAAATATAAACAGACTCTGAGATGGGTTTAAAACAATTGTTGAAGAATGTGGAAACAGGTTTGTACCTTTAAAGGTGGTAAGGAATAGTAAAGACCCACTTTATTATAACGGAGAAGTAAAGGGAGGTGCAGACTGGAAAGAAATAGACTTAGAAATTGCTGTGGAAGTAAGGAGAAATTGAAGGAACTTACCAGAAAGTTGAATCTAGCAAAGAAGTCAGCTAAGGATAACATGATGGCAAGCATAATTGGCAGTCATACAAATTTTAGTGAAAAATGGAAGGGTATGTATAGGTACTTTAAGGCAGAAACAGGTTCCAAGAAGGATATTTCGGGAAACATTAATGAACAAGGGGAGTGTGTTTGCAAGGATTTTCAAAAGGCAGAAGTATTCAGTCAGCAGTATGTAAAGATTGTTGGTTACAGGGATAATGTTCAGTTAGAGAAGGTCACTAATACTAAAGAAGTATTAAAATTTACCTATGATAACAACGATATTTGCAATAAGATACAAAAGTTGAAAAGTAGAAAAGCGGCTGGAATTGATAAGATTTTTGGAGATATACTAAAGAAAATGGGTTGGATTATAGTACCATATCTGAAGTACTTATCTGATTATTGTTTGCATGAATGAGCCATACCAAATGAATGAAGAGTTGCTATAGTAGCCCCTGTGTAGGCCTATAAAGGAAAGGGTATTAGATATAAAGCTGAAAATTGCAGGCCAGTCAGTTTGATATGCATTGCATGTAACCTTAGGGAAAACATTCTTTCTGATTATATTAGATATGTTTGCAAAATTAATAACTGGTTCGATAGAAGGCAGTTCGATTTTAGGAAAGGTTGTTCCACTGAAGCTCAACTTGTAGGATTCCAGCAAGATATACCAGATATTTTGGAGTCACGATGTAAAATGGACTGTAACGCGGTTGACCTGTCTAAGGCATTTGATAGGGTGGATCATGGCAGACTATTGGCAAAAATGAGTGCAATTGGACTAGACAAAAAGTGACTAAATAGGTTGGAATATTTCTAGAAAATAGATTTCAGAGAATTAGAGAAGGCGAAGCTTTATCTGACCCTCAAGGCACTATTATTGGCCCTTTATATTTCCTTATATATATATAAATGATACGAGTAAAATGTGGAATCAGATATAAGGTTTTGTTGCGGATGATGATATTCCCTATCGAGTAATAAATAAGTTACAAGATTGTGAGCAATTGCAAAATGACTTCGATAATGTTGTGAGATGGACAGCAGGCAATGGTATGATGATAAAAGGGGTTAAAAGTCAGGTTGGAAGTTTCACAAATAGGAAAAATTCTCTCAGTTTTAATTACTGCGTTGAGGGTGAGTAAGTTCCTTACGGGATCACTGTAAGTACCTAGGTGTTATTATAAGGAAATATCTTCATTGGTGTAATCACATAAATGGGATTGTAAATAAAGGGTACGGATCTCTACACATTGTTATGAGGGTGTTTAGGGGTTGTGGTAAGGATGTAAAGGAGAGGGCATATAAGTTTCTGGTAAGACCCCAAATACATTATGGTACCAGTGTATGGGACCCTCACCAGGATTACTTGATTCAAGAACTGGAAAACATCCAAAGAAAAGCAGCTGGATTTGTTCTGGGTGATTTCCGACAAAAGAGTAACGTTACAAAAACGTTGCAAAATTTGGGCTCCGAAGACTTGAGAAAATGGAAACGAAGTAAGTGGTATATTCCGAGCTGTCAGTGGAGAGGTGGCGTTAGTAGACGAATAATTCTGAGTGGTGTTTTTAAAAGTAGGAAAGGTCACAAAATGAAGATAAAGTTGGAATTCAAGAGGACAAATTAGGGCAAGTATTGGTTTTTCAGGAAGGGGAGTTAGGAATTGGAAAAACTTACCAAGGGAGATGTTCAATATATTTCCAATTTCTTTCAAATCATTTAAGAAAAGGATAGAAAAACAACAGATAGGAAATCTGCCACCTGGGCGACTTCGTTAAATGCAGATCAATAGTGATTTAACTTGAACTTATTGAGACGGAGAGAGGCAAGCCATGTGCTTTATTGCATGGTTATAGTTACGGACAGTTTAGAATTAGTAAAAATGTTGTTACCGCATGGATTTGTTTGAAAGAGAAAATGAGGAAGTGTAAAGGAAAATTATTTCTAAAGGTATGTAAGAGAAATTAATTTTAACAAATTTTAATAATTTTAATACGCATACCACTTTATTAAGTTTAAACTCTGGTTCATTTAAACTTTAAGTGCATAAATAAATAAAATAAAATACCGGTATATTTACTATTTGTGATTCAAATTCATGTCTTAACTTAACGTCTCTCTGCACGTGTCATGAAGCGTGTAGAAAGTTTTTTAACTTAATTTAGTTGTATTTATTATCACCCAAAGCAATTGTTTTTGTTATTGAATATTTGCTATTCTTATTGTTAGTATTAATTAATTATTCGTTATTATTTGTTTACTGATTATAGGTACTGGAGTTGTGAGAATTGTAAATCAAGGTTGCATACCTTATGAGGCTAAACTGGATGTAAAAAAGCAATATTTTGTGCAAAGAAACGGGCTAGAGAAGAGCCTAGTTCTTCTACATCTCAGAATTATTCTGAAGAATGTAAAAATTTGCATAATAAAAGATATGAACTTGTAAAACACATTCCTCAGTTCGCAGATATATTAAGTCAAAGTACTATGGAAGGAATAAAAAGCATGGTGTGCAGAAAGAACCGAAGTTAGCGTCACAAATTATCTTCAGTGGAGAATTTTTGAAAATGTTTGACGGAAAAATCTTTCTCCTTTCAGATGACGGCACAGATGACAGAATGCTAATTTTTCTTTACTTGAGGAAATGTTGCGAGATAGAACGTTGTTTTTCGATAATTGTTCATTTAAGAGTGTAAGCAGCCAGTTCGCCCTACTATACACGATACATGTGGACCTGGAAAGTAGTGAAAGTGAAACTAACATCACTCCTGTTGTATTTGCACTTCTTCCTGACAAGAAAAAATAAACTTATATTCGGATACTCGAAAACATTGAGCAATCTGTTCCAGAATGCAAACGAGAGAAATTCATAGTAGACTTTGAGAATGGTGCTATTCTTGCTCTAAGGGAAGAATTTCCTCAATCTGAGATTCACGGATGTTTTATCCACTCCACGCAGTGTCTGTGGAGGAAGGTACAGGAAATAGGAATGACGACTCCGCACAAGGGAAACGAAGAAATCAAGACGAAATGTAAGGAAATGTGCTGCGGGTGCTTTCCTGAAGCCTGAATATGTAGAGAGTGGATGGATTCTAATTCACAGTCAAGCTCCGCCGGATGTGAAGTTAACAGAATTCTTCGACATTATTGTTGAGCAATGGCTGCTGAATGAGTCTATCCTGCTGGAGATGTGGAACTGTTTTAACGTTAGACACAGAACAAACAATACCATTGAAGGATGAAATCACAAAAACAATAGTAAAATTGGAAGGCCTCACCCAAGAATAACAGATTTCATCACCTGTCTAAAGCTGGAAGCAGAGAATTCAGATCATTCATTTATGCGAATGGACTTAAATTTGGAAGGAATTTAATGACAAAGAAACTGGATGAAAGAATTGTACGAAGCATGAGGAAGTGCAATGAGGATGACAACTTGGAAAGGTGTATTATTAACAGTATGTATGTAAAATGTCGAATCTTATAGATGATAAATAATTATAAGTCTAATTTAATACGTAAATAATTAGTAGTAAAAAAGACAAACTTCTTAAAACGTGTAAACAGTTATTCTGACAAAGCGAAACAATGCAGCTAATTATGGGACTAGGTCATTATTATTTTAAAGGCAGAGTACGGTTAACCGTGCGGGTTCATGGCGTCCGTGGGTCTGCCATTAACTTCATGTGCGGAGCTACACGGGGTGCCTAGCTCGAAAATAAGCGAGGTGCCTCTAAAAAAGGCGGGAGGGGAGATGTGAGGCACGCAGTTCCTATTGGCACTAACACTGAACATTTACTCACTTGCACTAGTAATAAAAGTGCAATATAGATAATTTATTTCACGAAGGCTTATCTGTAGGAAATAGTGTCTGCAATCGAGGCACATCGAGACTGTTAATGGGGTATCCGCAATAAAGACGCATCTGAAAGGGGAAAACCCTGGAACGAGCTGGCACTTTTCCCAAATATTTTGTGTCCGCAATCGCGACGACACCACTGCAGCTCCAGTAGTCAGACCCTGTGACTTGCTGATAGTCATCGCGAAGCACGAACTAACGGGAAACGGCAAACAGAATCTGGTTGGCAACCTATGTCATTATCGTATGTGTAGACGTGTGTGCTGCTGTTATTGAGTGTAGGAACAGGATAGGTGTTTTGGTGGTCGAAATGAGGTATTACCTAAGCATTTCCCTGGAATATGTGGGGAATCACGAGGAATTATCACACAGACAATGGTCGATGTAGGCGTCCAGTTTCGAGTTCTAGCCCTCCGAACAATACGACGAAAAACGTAAGGAAAAATGCTCAGTACTTTTCACTTTATCAGAAATCAGCACCACGCGCACCCTCTGCAGGGCTATGTCCACTAGGACTTAGAGTGTAAAATACCCCCTAATAGTATCCCCCTTATTATGCCCCCTCCCAAATGAGTGTACATGAGAACAAAGTTTTAGAAATAGATGTCATTTAATGTTGGTAGAGTTCCATTAAGATTGATCATGCAGATTTTATAGGAGAATAAAATCACTGTTTCGGTCTTCCTATAAACCCTCAGCCCATTCGGGTATTTTGAAAGGTTCTGTATGAGTTGCGCCGAGTAAAATTTGCACCGTGGAGATTCCCCCCCTCCCCCCGGAGTAGAAGTGGTTTGACAGCTGTCTTAAGCACCTGCGCTGCACCGCAGGGGGTTATTTCCAAGTTCAAGGAATGTCTGTGAATATCTGTAGTAAGGAGATTTTGAAATTAATATATAAAAAATATTATTCCCTCTATCTTTTTTTTGCTATTTGTTTTACGTCGCGCCGACACAGATAGGTCTTATGGCGATGATGGGAGAGGAGAGGCTTGGGAATGGGAAGGAAGCGGCCGCGGCCTTAATTAAGGTACAGCCCCAGCATTTGCCTGGTGTGAAAATGGGAAACCACGGAAAACCATTTTCAGGGCTGCCGACAGTGGGGTTCGAACCTACCATCTCCCGAATACTGGATACTGGCAGCACTTAAGCGACTGCAGCTATCGAGCTCGGTATTCACTCTATCAATGTTGTTTCTTGCACATTTAGAAAACCTGCATCGTATTTATATCAGTAGGTGAAATGTGTAAAACTGCGTAGTTTGACTTAATTTACAAACCAAGTGAGGAAACATGGAATCAGTCTTTCAGTCTTATGAAGAATATCCACAGCCTGTTTGTAGCTAACTGACAGGGTCAGGAATAGAATGAATGAAGAATGAAATACCGCTAAAGGAAGAAAATACTGCCGAATGCGAGATCTGACGTGCTTTTGCGGACAAAGATTAATGGATGGCAAATGAAATGTAGCGAATTTGTTGAATAAAGAATGACCAATGAAAACAGAAAAAAACTGTCTCACCCTACGTTTCCCCGACATGCACCCCTTATGAAGTGATAGGGCTCAAGAATGAACCATAGCTACTGCCAAAGAAAGAAAATTGTGTGCCCTGGCGAGGCCTGTTGCATTCCCTTGGGTATAAAAGATAAGTAAATAATAAATGAAATTGTTTCAAACAGTGATGCTGATATAAATATGAAGATCTGAAATGATATTTTGAATGCCAGCTTTGTATGTTTCTGCCCTTTTGTTAGGTAAAACATACAATAAAATGTTGGGAATGATGAAGGAGAGAATTCCCGACTGGAAACCCGAAAGGGTGATCATTGATTTTGAGTCTGCCAGCATTTGTGCTTTGAAACAGTCATTTCCATTAGCTGAAATACAAGGATGTTTCAGAAAGCTGGAATTTTAAGATGGAATGAACTTCATCTTGAGGGCAAAAGAAGAAAAAGAAGTTACGTGCAATTAGACCAAAGGATCTTGAGAGCAACGGAGGTCTATTTGGAAAGCGGTAATGTAATCATTCTGAAACACGAAACTTGCCTGTGGAATTCCCAAACAAGACCTCTAGTTCCTAGAATGATTAATGACCACGGCGCAAGTTTTACTGATTTTAACACGGCGCAACTCATACGACACCTTTTGAAATTGTATGGACCCTAAAACCGGGATACGTGGGTTCTAAATATGAAGTTTGGATGAAATATGTCAAGCAGGTTTTCAGTTATAACTTATAAGAAATCATAATAATAATAATAATAATGCTATTTGCTTTACGTCCCACTAACTACTTTTTCGGTCTTCGGAGACGCCGAGGTGCCGGAATTTAGTCCCGCAGGAGTTCTTTTTACGTGCCAGTAAATCGACCGGCACGAGGCTGACGTATTTGAGCACCTTCAAATACCACCGGACTGAGCCAGGATCGAACCTACCAAGTTGGGGTTAGAAGGCCAGCGCCTCAACCGTCTGAGCCACTCAGCCCGGCTATAAGAAATCAAACAGAGAGAGGGACCAAAGCTAAAAGTCTATAGATAATCACTGCTACACCTGAAACGGATAATTATAAGAATACTAGCAATTACCCGCGGCTTCGCTGGAGTGGATTTCGTAGTTTGATTAAATTAATCGTTTCTCGGCATTGTACTAAAACATTATGTGAAAATCCGTAAAGTACAAAAACTCACCCAAAAATTGAGTTACACTTACCCTAGGAATTCTTTGTAAACCCTGCTTGTGGTATTGCCTTTTGGGGCTAAGACGACCATGCGACATAGAACTGCACATGTGAGAAAAATTCTTCTCTCATGTCGAAAAAATAAATACATGTTTCTTTATTTTTAAAGGAGATTCCAAATACCCATTCTCACATCTGTAACATCTTCCGTTTTTGAGATATACATAAGTATCCCCATAAAAAGAATTCAACCCCTCGATCAGTCCTTCCCCCACCTGATCTAAGTGTATTTTCCGAAAACAAAAATACACGTTTCTTTATTTTTAAAGGAGATTCCAAATACCAATTTTCTCGCCTGTAACATCTTCAGTTTTTAAGACATAAGTATCCTCATAAAAAAATCAACTATTTTTCACTTCTTTTCACCCCCTGTTAAGCGCCTTCTCTGAAAACAAAAACGTACAGGTTCCTGTATTTTTAAAGGACCTTCCAAATACCAAGTTTCTTGTCTCTAACATGTGAAGTTTTTGACATATAATGTTGACATACCGGGACTCATTTTAAAAATTCACCCGCTTTTCCAATTCTTTTCAGCCCCGGAACTGGATTTTCCGAAAACCAAAAAAATACGTGTTTCATTACTTTTAAAGGAGATTCCAAATACCAGTTTTCATGTCTGTACGTCTGCAACACCTTCAGTTTTCGAGATAAATGTATACTCATATGAATAATTCAACTTCTTCTTCTTCACTTCTTTCCACCCCTCTCCGCCTTAAGTGGACTTTCCGAAAAAATACGTGTTATTTATTTTGAAAGGAAATTCAAAATACCAACTTCCAGTCTGTAACAGCTTCAGTTTTTAAGATAAAGTATCCTCATAAACACATTTCAACTCCTTACTTACTTATTTTCAACCCCACACCCCTTACGTCGATTTTCCGAAAAATCAAATGCGTGTTTCTTCCTTTATAAAGGAGATTCCAAATCCTAATTTTCATGTCTGTAACATCTTCAGTTTTTGATATATATACTTATAAGAGTAATTCAACTCCATTTTCACCCCCCTTCCTACCTGTTAAGTTGATTCGCCCCTCCCCAAAAGTACGTTTTTCTTCATTTTTAAAAGAGATCCTAAATACCAATTTTCACGTCTTTAACATATTTAGTGTTTGGGATATAAGTACCCTCACACAAAGAATTCAACTAATATTCCAATTCATTCACCCCCCTTAAGTGATTTTCCGAAGACAAAACAACACGTGTTTCTTTACTTTGAAAGAAGATTCCAATTACAAATGCTCAAGCCTCTAACATGTTTAGTTTTTGAGATATAAGTATCTTCATAAAAAGAATTCAACTCCTTCTTCACCTAAGCCCGTAAAGTTGATTCCCCCCCTCCAAAAAATGCGTGTTTATTTTTTAAGGTGATTACAAATACAAATTTTCACGTGTGTAAACTTAAGATTTTCAGATATAAGTATATTCATAAAAATAATTACATTTTTCACTTCCTTTCACCCTCCCCCTTAAGTGAATTTTCCGAAAACACAAAAAACTTGTTTCTTTATTTATAGAGGAACTTCCAAATGCCAATTATCAGTTTTGAGATATATGTATCCTCATAAAAAGGAATTAAACTTCTTTTTCACCGCCCCCGCTCCCAAGTTGATTTCTCACCCCCTCAAAACGCGTGTTTCTTTATTTTCATAGGAGATTCCTAATACTAATTTTCACGTCGGTAACATCTTTAGTTTATGAGACATACAGTGGTCTGCCAAATTATTATACTCAGAACAAGTATTTGCCTTTTTTAACAGCAAAGCTGTAATATTTTCCATTATTAGTTCTACAGCTTGTCCATTTATGAGTTATTTATTCTTTGGAAACTGCTGCATATATCAAGAAGTTGGCAAGTCCTGAAATAGTGTTGTGTCATTGTTGGTGAGCCTGGAACTTCAGCACTATTGGTACGCAAGTTGTGTATTACTATTGTTCGTTGATGTCCTATAGTTATTGTGGTCTACCTGTTCTCTTTTAATGTTTGTAATTACAAGTTACTTTTACAGTATGGAATGCGGAGTACTTAGTAATAAGAAGCCATGTGGAAAAATGAATTAAATCCGTTGTTATTCCCCGTTTAGGGATTCTAACCTACAAATTGAGATGGGGAAGCGTTGTGACATAACCCCTCGGAAGAAAGCCACAATTTCTACATTATTGCCCCACTGTAAGTATAACCAACGGCAGATTGCAACAGTCGTGGGGGTTTCACTGTCATCACTGAGAGATATCGCCAAAAAAATGAAAACAAGCACACCTCTTGGCTCATGCCACAGAGGTCAGTGGGGCAGAAAAAGAATAACGCCCAGAATTGACAGAATAATTCAAAATTATGCAACAAAAATTTGTCTTCACCTGCTAAAGTGTTAACCAATAAACTTCGGAATGCTGGGATTCCTTTGTCGCAAAGAACTTTTGAACGGCGTTTCAAAGAGATGGATCTGAAGTGCCACCGCCCTTTAAAGAAACCAAACTTGACAACTGCTATGAAACCAACAATGCTTCAGTGGGCTAAGGATCACAAAAATTGGTCAGAGGAAGATTTGAATGAGGTCTGTAAAATTGCACATGCAATTTCTTGTGTTCTCATGATATAAGATAATATTGATTAATACAGTACTTTCTTGCACTGGCATTGTATTTTTTAGGTTTGCTTCTCAGATGAACAATACTGATCCTTGATGGTAAAACCAAGTTTGTTCAACGCCGCACCCATGAAAAATTCAATGAAGAATGTGTTGTAGAACAGGTGAAACATCCTCTCTCCATAATGATATGATCTGTGATTAGCAGCAAGGGTAATGGCCCTCTGTATATTGTTCAAGGCACAATGGGGAAGGATCAGTACGAGCTGGTGCTAAGGAACAAACTTTTGCCTCAAGTCTCAGAATGGTTCCCGATAAATTTTACCTCCATGCATGAATCACCACCATGCCACAAGGCTAAATCGCTAACAGCATTCCTACAAAATAAAAAAATTTGGACTGGCCAGTCAACTCGCCTGACATGAATCCAATAGAAAATATTTGGAAGGCACTGAAAAAAAGAAATTACTTAACAAGGTGTCATTACAAGCAAGAACATGCGCCTAGAAAGACTTAATAAGGTCTGGAACAGCCCGTATATGAAGGAACAGGCAAGAAAATGCATTACGAGTATGCCAGGAAGGGTCTCTGCACTGATTGTGGCTAAGGGTGGCTTCACAAAATACTAAACGTTTGATCATTACAAAGACAATTATAGTTAAGAAACTGTTTTTTGTGTGAAAAATGGTAAACAGAATATGTGAAATACAAATGAAATAAAGATAATGCATGAAACATTCCCAGAAATATATTTATTTTGCCAGCATGTTAGCAAATCCATGTATTTTCAATCTGAGTATAATAATTTGGCAGACCACTGTAAGTATCCTCATACGAATAATTCAACTCATTTTACAATTAATTCACCCCCGCCCCCCAACCTTAAGTGGATTTTCCAAAGACAACATTTTACGTGTTTCTTTACTTTGAAATGCAATTCCAAATACAAATCTTCATGTCTGTAACATCTTCAGTTCTTGAGATAGAAGTATCCTCATGAAAATAATTCAACTCATTTTTCACTCCACCCCCGCCCGTTAAGTTGGTTTCGCTACACCCAAAATATGCGTGTTTCTTTATTTTTAAAGGAGATTCCAAATGCAATTTTCCACGTCTGTAACCTTCAGTTTGAGATATTTCTCCAGAAAAAAATTCAATTTTTTTACTTCCTTTCACACTCCTCATTCAAGTGAATTTTCCAAAAACAAACAGTACAGGTTTCTTAAAAGAGCTTCCAAATACCAATTATTACGACTGTAACATCTTCAGTTTTTGAGATATATGTATCCTCGTAAAAGGAATTCATGTCCGTTTTCATCCCCCCCCACACCACCAAGTTGATTCTCCCGCCAAATGCGAGTTTCTTTATTTTTGAAGGAAATTACAAATACCAGATTTCACGTTTGTAACACCTTTAGATTTTTTTTTGTGTATATATACACTCTCATACAAATAATTCAACTAATATTTAAATTCTTGCACCTATTCCCCCCCCCCTACGTTAAGGGTTTTCCCCAAAAACAAAAAATGCGTGTTTCCGTATTTTTAAAGGAGATTCCAAATACAAAATAATGCTCAAGTCTGCAACATGTTAAGTTCCTGCGATATACTGTACATACGCTAATTTTAAAATTTCACTCCCTTTTTCAATTCCCCTTAACTGGATTTTCAAAAAAATATATATATTTCTTTACTTTTACAGGAAATTCCAAATGCCAGTATTCAACTCTGCAATATGTTACGTGTCTGAGATAATTTTCAGATATAGTCTTCTTTTCCTAAATTCACCCCGGTTTTCACTCCTGTTTTCCCCCTATTCTTCGGATTATCAAAGAACGCAAAAATACGTGTTTCTTTATTTTCAAAGGAGATTCCAAATTTCAATTTTCATGTCTGTAACATCTTCAGTTTTTGAGATATAAGTCTCCTCATAAAAGGTGATCAGCCAGTTTTCCCCCTCTTTTCACCCCCCGTCATGGAATTTTCCGAAAATAAAAAGTACATGTTTCTTTATTTTTTAAGGAGATTCCAAATACCAATTTTTACACGTGTAAACTTTTAAGTTTTTGAGATATAGATATTCTCAATTTAAAAATTCACCCCCTTTTCACCCCCTTAGCGACGGAATATCCAAAAATCCTCTCTTAGCGAGCACCTACATGTTAATATGAATGTATCCCCAAAATTTCATTTCTTTATGTCCAGTAGGTTTGGCTCGGCGATGATGAATCAGTCAGTCAGTCAGTCAGTCAGTCAGTCAGTCAGTCAGTCAGTCAGTCAGTCAGGACAAGTTATTTTATATACATAGATTTACAAGTTGTTTTACATCGCACCAACACAGATGGGTCTTATGGTGACGAGAGGACAGGATATGGCTAGGAGTGGGAAGGAAGCGGCCGTGGTCTTGATAAAGTACAACCCCAGCATTTGCCTGGTGTGAAAATGGGGAAACCACGGTAAACCATCTTCAGGGCTGCCGACAGTGAGGTTCGAACCCACTATCTCCCGAATATAAGAATATTTTGCCAAAATTATACCTGTAAAGACACACGGTCGTTACGATTCTATTTATTCGATATACATAACAGTCAAATAATACTACCTTGCGGTAACCCTAGCTTAACCGTTACAGGATCAGATAATGCTTCACATACTTTAATTCTCCGAGTTTTCTGAGTTCTATTTTCTAGACATTTAGGCAACCATTCGATAACTACTTTGTCTAGTCCAATAGCCCTCATTTTCGTCACTAATCTCCCATGATCTCCCCTGTCAAAAGCCTGAGCCCATGACCTTAGATGGTAGACCCCTTTAAACAACAAGCATCCTCATCATCAATCAAGCAAAAGCCTTGGATAGGACAAACGTGATACCTGAATCTAAAATATCTGCTATACCTTGCCTAAATCCTACAAGTTGAGCCTCACTAGAATAACCTTTCCGAAACACGTACTGCCTTCTTTCAAATCAGTAATTTCGCAAACGCATCTAATATAATAAAAAGAACGCTTTACCAGAACTTACAAACAACACATGTCAAAATGATTGGTCTGTATTTATCCCTTTCCTTTGTACACTTGGGCTAATATAGCAGTTCTCAATTCATTTCGTATAACTCCTTCACCCAAACAGTAATTAAATAAATATTTCAGATATGGCGCTATAATCCAGGCCATTGCCTTTAGTATATCCCCAGATATCTTATCAATCCCAGCGGTTTTGCTAGCTTTAAACTTTTTGTTTGTTTTTGAAAATGTTTTTATTATCACAGGTTACTTTCAGTTCTTGCCGGTATTAGCAACCTCCTCTACCTTACACCATCCTTGTATCCAAATATACTGTACCGGGCGAGTTGGCCATGCGATTAGAGGCGTGCGGCTGTGAGCTTGCATCCGGGAAATAGTGGGTT
The DNA here is from genome assembly GCF_040414725.1 of Anabrus simplex. Lineage (NCBI taxonomy): Eukaryota > Metazoa > Arthropoda > Insecta > Orthoptera > Tettigoniidae > Anabrus > Anabrus simplex. The sequence goes on from NC_090265.1 coordinate 896,879,444, forward strand.
CGAATCCATTTATTTTTTTGCTATTTTGCTTTACGTCGCACCGACACAGATATGTCTTACGGCGACCCCTATCTCCCGAATACTGGATACTGTCCGCACTTAAGCGACTGCAGCTATCAAGCTCGGTAAGGGTTCGAATCCCATTGTCGGCAGCCCTGAAGAGGGTTTTCCGTGGTTTCCCATTTTCACACCAGGCAAAAGCCGGGGCTGTACCCTAATTAAGGCCACGGCCGCTTTCTTCCAATTCCTAGGTCTTTCCTATCCCATCGTCGCCTAAGACCTATCTGTGTCAGTGCGACGTAAAGCAACTAACAAAAAAAAGATTAAAAAATCAGTCGTCAGTATTTCCAATATATAATACCAATTTTCAGGTCTGTAATATCTTCTGTTTCTAAAATATAAGTATCCTCATTTAAGGCATTCAACCCCTTTTTCACAACTCCTATTGGGATTTTCCGAAAACAAAAAATACGTGTTTCTTTATTTCTAAAGGGAATTCTAAATGCCACTTTTGACATCTGTAAACTTTAAAGTTTTGAGGTATAGTTACACTAATTTTAAAAATTCAACTCCTTTTCATCCCTCCATTAATTGGATTTTCCAAAAACAAAATATACGTGTTTCTTTATTGTTAAAGGAGATCCCAAATACCAATCTTCAGATCTATAATATCTTCAGTTTCTGAGATATAAGTACCCTCATTAAAGGCATTCAACCCATTAATCACCCCTTTTCACCCGTCCTATTGGGATTTTCCGAAAACAAAAAATACGCGTTTCTTTATTTTTAAAAGAGATTCTAAATACCAATTTTTACATCTGTAAACTTTTAAAGTTTTGAGATATGGATACACTCATTTTAAAAATTCGCCCTCCTTTTCACCCTCCCATTAATTGGATTTTCCAAAACCAAAAATTAAGTTTTTCTTTATTTTTAAAGGAGATCCCAAATACCAATTTTCAGGCCTGTAATATCTTCAGTTTCTGAGATGTAAGTATCCTCATTAATGACATTCAACCCCTTTTTCACCCTTTTCCACCCTTCCTATTGGGATTTTCCGAAAACAAAAATACGTGTTTCTTTAATTTTAAGGGAGATTCTAAGTGCCAATTTTTACATCTGTAAACTTTTAAAGTTTTGAGATATAGATACACTCATTTTAAAAATTCACCCCCTCTTCACCCTCCCATTAATTGGATTTTAAAAAAAACAAAGAAATGCGTGTTTCTTTATTTTTAAAGGAGATTACAAATGCGAATTTTCAGGTCTGTAATATCTTCAGTTTCTGAGATATAAGTATCCACATTAAAGGCATTCAACCCCTTTTTCACCCTTTTTCACCCCTCCTATTTGGATTTTCTGAAAACAAAAAATACGTGTTTCCTTATTTTTAAAGGAGATTCCGAATACCAAATTTTACATCTGTAATCTTTTAAAGTTTTGAGGTATAGATACACTCATTTTAAAATTTAACCCCCCTTTTCACCCCTTCAGCGACGGATCATCCGAAAATCTCCTCCTTGCGAGCACCTACATTGTACTATAAATGTATCCTCAAAATTTATTTTCATTGTGTCCAGTAGTTTTGGCTCGGCGATGATGAATAAGTCAGTCAGTCAGGACATGTTCTTTTAGATATATATATAGATAACGGTACCTAAGATATTTATTATTTTGTACAAATGAAAATATTAATGTGAATACTCCACAATTTCAGATTGGTTGTTCATTAACTGTTGGTGGGACTCGTGATTCAAAGCCTGACGAAATAGATCATAACATTATAGCTGCACTGAAAGATCAATTTGAGCCTAATGAAAATCTGTTTGATTAGAGTTCTATTTTATTTGACGATTCATTTACCGTCTAAGGTATCTGATGCACATCGTAGAAGCACAATGAATTTTGATTTTTCGATCATCGAAAGATGTAGGATGAAACTTAATTTGCCTTGTCTTAAATGTTCATGAGACTTTTGAGAACAAGATCGTTAATGAAGAATAATTTCTCTACTGGGAAGAAAGCAGAGGTTCTCGAAACCAAATCAAATTAAAATTATCATTTTTAGGTCTTTGTATGCGTAGAGTCCCAAGTCTATATATTTTCGTTGTAAAAACTGCAAGTGTTTAGCTGACAAATGAGAATTTTAGCCCTTTCAGACCTGAAAGAAAACTGGAGGTGTGAATTTTTGTTTGTATGTCAAAAATTGACTAAAATGCTCCTCAATACACATATTGATAGCTTATTTTACAAAATAAAAACTAACATCCGGAAAAAAGGACCCACACAATCGTGCGTATCAAAATTCAAAACCTCGTTGTATCACATACAATGATGTATCTTCAAAATGTACGTTCACTAACCAATGTACACTTCATTGAATATATTCCGGTATTCAGTAAAGCTTCTAGATTAATATAAACGCAATAAATAAATACTTACTTTTGGCACTACTGCTTTCCGCCACCTCGCCGATCAACTGTGCTTTTTAAACTCTTCTTCCTTAGCCCTGGCGGTCAAGCGCATACTAAAAACAATTGAAATACACGCCACGTGTCCCGCACAATCACTGCAGTCCGGTCTAGCGCCGAAAAAACGTCAAATACGGTCAGGGATAAATAAAATACGAACGCGCACAATTGTGCGTACAGGTCTGAAAGGGCTATGGAAGGTAACTTGTTGATGAAATGAGGAATTAACACCTGTTTGTCAGTGCTAGTTCACAGCCATACAATAGAATTAATAAGTACGTACTGAAAAATCTGCCAACTGTATATTTCTACGCGCAGGTAAAATATGGTAAATAAAAACATTTTTATCATTGTTTTCATTGTAACTGATTAAAAAAGTACTCCCAGTACTCTATAATCCTTTTTTGGTGTTTTAACACTATTGGATCATCTAAATTATTATAGCACCATTCTGAACATATTAGCATAAAGAGAGTTACTAATCAAACACTCCCATTTTGTCAAAGTGGGGCAACATCTGCTGCAAAGCTTCTTTAAAACGGGGATTGTTTTGAGTTTTCTCCCATGGCGACTTTTCTTCGTTGCCGAAATCATCCTCCGTGAGTTCAGCCATATCTGGAGTTTCTTCAGCATCCGCTACAACAACGCCGAGGACAGTGGTAGCTGCAAATAATCCGTATAACGCTACTCTCTTCATTTCATTCTTCAAGTCTTCGAAACTGAACACGTCCGGGTTACAGCCTAGAGCCGCAAGAGTCTCACAGAGCTGTGTATGGTACATTTTCAACACTTCATCCAAATGTGAAGCTCTCACCTCATTCTTGGAACTACTGTAAAGGAAATACGTTAAATCCATGGCAGGTGATCCTAAGCAAGATAATTGGAAGTCAACGAAGCGCACGTCAGTAGGTTCCCCCACGGACGAATATTTAAATAGGTAATTATTAATCCAGCAGTCTCCATGAGTTAAGACGTGAAATCCACCAGGCTGGGGTGTGCAAATATCCACCAATTTATCGCTGTATTCAGGTATGAGTTTCTCAAGTTTAGCTGCATAAGTTTCAAAACCACTCCAGGTTTTAATGGCTTTTGAAAGAGCCCTCGTTTGCGTTGGTAGGAATTTATCTATATTCTGTTGGTTTTTCCTACTAAAAAAAACAGAGTCGTACTGACTGAATATGTCTGGATTGTGTTTATGAAGAGCTCCTGACATGCCATGTAGATGAGCTAGATTTCTCACCACAGTATAACAATGTTGAAGATCTAACATCTCTTTTCTATTGGCCATTCGGAATCTTTGATATTTCAGATCTTCCAGAACAACAGTATCTGGGCGCGAAGTTTTAAAAGATTTAGAAGAAATGTATGGAATTTGATCATGGTTAAATCTTTCCTCTGCAAACTTGTAGATAGCTGGCAAAGCGGATTGATAAATATTTAATTCTCTATCAAATATGCCCATGTCATTGATCAAGTTTCTTACAAAATCACCGTCAGGATATCCTTTAAGAATAAGGTGGTGGTTTTCAATATTACCAGTATTCCCTCTCTTGTATTGGACTTCTACACGATAAATTATACTGAGATAATTTTCACCCTTTCCGACTGCAAGTTGAATATCTTTATTAACAATGGATATTTCTTGAGCAGGATGAATGTTTCGAAGAACTTCTTGAAGAAGGATGTCTGTAATCCAACTGCCATCATCCCTCTCAAGGATGTCGTTAGATCTGGAATAGAAATAAAATGATATTAGTACAGGCAAACAGAGCATCAGAACTTTTGTTTAAACAGTTGGCTTTACAGGTTCACTTCTCTTGGATTGTATAGGTTACTACAGACCAGTGTTTCTCAAAGTAATTGGTACTGGCAACCCCCGTTTCATGGACGAAAATTTCTACGGACCCCTTCAGAGATATAATTGGAATCAAGGCCAAGTCGAATTTTGAATGAATATTAAGTGATGAATTCAATGTATACATGATTATATTAGTTATAGTCCCCAAAATTGAGCAATAATTATTTATGTTAATGTATTTATTGTACTCTTTATAATTAGCCACAAGATTGAACACTCTAATGTTGATTTGCAATGTATCTTTTGCTCAGTGTTTGTTTCACCATTAAACAGCCTCCTAATAGTTCAGCGACTGGAGTCTTCGTATCGACCTGTCGCTGTCGAATACATCTTCAGATACTAACAGGGTGACCAATAATTAGGCGCTAAATTGAGAGTGAAAACCCTTCACTACATTGTTTGTATGTTGCCGTCGACTGAGTATGACATAAAAGTAAGCCCGTGTCCTCGTCCCGAGGCGGTGCAGTTCTTACCAGGCAGGTGACCTGCATGTGCCATTTAAACCTTATACCAGCCCTCCTACCATTCATAAATATCTGGCAGTACCGGGAATCGAACAGAGGACTCCGAGAATGGCAGCTAATAGCGCTAAACCCTTACGCTACGGAGACGGACAGTGCGAGTTCATATGCACTCAGTGTTTCTGGGGCGCATCTTGATGGGAGGATGTGCATTCTTTCCATTGCATAACGTCCGGAAAAATATGTTGCTTCAACATAGGATGAGGGTTCTAGGATTTTAATAGTAATATTATGGACTTCATGTACCACTAACTAATTCTCCAGGTTTTCAGAGACGCGAGTAACTGGAAATTTGATAAGACAGTCAGCTGTGTGGGAAACGACACAGGAAGGAGCGTGATTGTAGCGGGCGATGTTAATTTATCAAATGCCAATTGGGAAGGTAATACAAATGACAGGAAGCTTGGCCAACAAATAGGAAAGAAGTTAATCTGGGAAGGACAGCTGAATCAGAAAGTAATGGAACCAAACTACAGGGAAGAATATTCTGGACATGGTGCTGGTAGAACTAGACGAGTTCTATAGATAATCTGCATTGGCAGATGATGTATCACGAAGCCATTTTCGTCGTGTTTAAAAGTAAGTGCTATAGAAAGGAAGGTCGTAGAAGTAGGAGTATTAGATAGGACCACATGTTTGACAGGAAAGGCTGATGGATGTTTGGAAAAGTAATTATGAACGTATCAAATCTATTATTATAGAAAAGGGTTTTGTCTGTACTGTACATTGCTCAGAATTTAAAAAAGAAGGCATTTCTGTATCGGTCGTATCAACAGCAACAAAGAAATGCACTTTTTAATTTTCGGGGAATAAGACACTATAATCTAGGCCAAAAAATAATTTTATTCACACTAAATGAAATGGTAGTTTAGAGGAAGGCCTAAAATTGAATCCTTAAATATTTGTGTTATAAGTCATCCTATCGATAAACATTACATAACTATGTATAGTATTACACATTTCCGATCATTTATGTCCTATACATTGTTACCGTACCGGCTATGATATCAGAGATATTCATGAATTCGGATTTTTGTTGCTATGTCAATATCAACTCCGAGCCACAAGAAAATGGGTAAGCAGAATGTAATGAACATCGGTATGTAAAGTCGGGTAATAAAAAACTACAGCGTACGCTATAATTATATAATGATAAGATTGGTGGTGGTGGTGATTATTGTTTTAAGAGGAAGTACAACTAGGTAACCATCCTCTATATATAACACTAATCAAAGAGAAAAATGGAGGTGGACAATCACTTCAAAGAATGAAGATATCGGCCGAAGAAAGACAAGGGCAACGAAGAGCGTTAAAATGAAAATCTCCCTTGGCCTCCATACGTAATGCTGTCGGCGTCAGAAAAGGACAAGAGTTGACCAAATTAGGTCGGATAAATAGATGGAAATGAGGAGCCTGGCATAAGTAATGCCAGGATTCAGCTGAGGGCCCCATAGTCACCAAACTACCCTACCAAGCCTCTCGGGCCACATTTAGTTGCCCCTCACGACAGGCAGGCGATACCGCGGGTGTTATTACACACACACACCACAGAGGGACGACTATAATAAGAGAATTCATGAATTTAGGCTTGTGCTGCTTAGTCGATATCAACGCCGAGCATTGCTGACATGGGAATATTGTACAATTGTGTTAACTGGCGATGGATTTTGTCATGGTTGTCTTAAGGTGTAAAAACGCGTGGTCAGCAACAAGGAAAATTGTGAAGATGATTATAAAAATGAGAAATAAACGTAAAGGAATGATCGCTTGAAGAATAAGATTAGAGAAAGTCATGAAAGAAAGGAGGACTGTCTTTACATTAGATGCCCTAATATCACGGAGTCGGAAGAAATGTAAATGTGAAGGCCTACAATATAGAAAGCTCATAAAAATGAGCATGTTATTCTTCTGGTTCATAATTTTTCTGATCCTACTGGTACGTAACACACTGTTTCATCTTAGTATTCCAGCTATTCAATCACTACTCTGAGGCACTAATTGGAATGAGCAATGTGCACACTTAATGGAATAATGGCAGAGGACTGTTCACGGCTGTCTGTGGCCTGGTTATTTCAGCTCTGGGACTTTGGAGTGTTAGATCGGCAGCGTAGTATTGTTCGTTAAAAGCGAGAAAATGTGCGTTTTTTTCATTTGATTGAGTATTTCATATGATAGCATTGCTTTTAATTGCGACATTCTTACTGACATCATTGTAATGACCTATGTTGACTTCACGTGGGAAAACAACGAAAACAGTCTTTCTGAGGATGTACAAAGGCAGGTGGAGAGTAAGTATCTGCCGTTACAATGAAAACTTCCCAAATTAATTCTAACTGGCAGTAGGCAAAATGGAATGCCATTACACTGAAAATTCCCAAACACAGTCTTCACGTGAGGAAAGACGTATGATGACTTCCCTTTCGCGTTTCTGAGGCAACGTTAAGAGCTATGCAATTTAATACAATCTTACTCACAACGTGTTCACTACTTAACTTAGTATTCTGTATATAGTGTAGAATTAGAAAGGGTGTTAGGGATTGGAATAACTTACCAAGGGAGATGTTCAATAAATTTCCAATTTCTTTGAAATCATTTAAGAAAATGCTAGGAAAACTACAGATAGGGAATATGCCACGTGGGCGACTGCCTTAAATGCAGATCAGTAGTGATTGTTGTGAATTCCGTAATGAAGCACGGGTACACCATCCAGTGGTAAATAAAATTTTAAACACCCTATGGGATTGGTTTCAAACTGTTGTTAGGAATGCTAAAACAGATGAAGGTGGTAATGATTGGTAAAACTCGCTATATTATAAAGTAAAGAGGCTAAGAATTTGGTGCAGATTGGAAAGAAATAGAGTTAGGAATGTTTGTGGAAGTAAGGATAAATTGAAATAACCTAGTAGAAAATAGAAATCTGGCAAAGAAATCAGCTAAAGATACTATGATAACTAGTATAATTGCCAGTCTGTACGAGTTTTACTAAACACATTGAACTTTATGCAGTCTATAGGTACTTGGAGGCAGAAAGAGTTTCCAAGGACATTCAAGGAATCATAAATGAATAAAGGTGAGTGTATATAGGGTATTCAGATAAGCTGTCCACCTCAAATATCTTCTGATCCTTTAACGACATAGATATTATTTTAGAGAAATATTGTTGATAAGCACATATACATCGCCCTTATCACGAGCTGGCACCGTAAAACCACGGTATGATGTACAGTATTTCGGAGTTACACAACTTTCGTTTCATTGATGTTGAATCGGTAAGAGACGGGATAACACAGTGAAACTCCAATACATCAATTGCTCTATTGCCCTTCTTAAGAGTACATAACACATGAAATGAAATTAACAACTTCTAAAACCAATGAATGACATAGTCTTTGGGAAAATGTGGATGCAAAAATTAACGAATAACGATACTGTTGGGCTCTTTGGACCTCCTTAAAGCCAATGTCGATGTGCATACAACAGACAGCGGTTGAGTTGAGAATAAATTATCACTGGTATGTTAGCATACACCGCTGCTTTGACAATGTAGTGCAGGTATTTTTTTATTTTTGATATCGTTATTTCATTCTCCCCTTTCCAACCATTTCCATCGCGCAGAGAAATGTACAGTCGGTCAAAAAGTGGTTGGCAATAGGCCTGTGTGTGTCTATCAACAAGCCGTCAGTCACGAATATCACAGGCAGCGGCACATCGCTTTCTACCTAACGCGTACACGTATGCAACCCTTTAATATCTCCAAAATTACCCATTGGATTTGCAAAATAAACACATCTCTGAACTTGTCCCTCGATTCTTAGTTGTTCTGTTGGGTGAAATTAATATAGTCCCTTTTAACGAAACAACGTTAGTACCAGTTTCTTCGTGATTACGTATGTGATGGAGACGAAGTAGACAGTTATTTATGAGCCCCTTAATACAATTTAAGAATTGGGAACAGTAAGTCCATATCTTTAACGGATCAGAAGTTACCGGTATTTGAGGTGGAGAGCTTACCTGAACAATCCTGTATGTGAGGATTTACAAAGGGCAGAAGTATGCCCTCACCTTAATGTAAGGATAGTTGGTTACAAGGCTAATGTTCAGGTAGAGGAGGTGACTAAGTACTTAAATTTACCTATGATGAAAAGACATTTACAATAAGACATAAATTTGAAAACTAGAAAAGGAGTCGGAATTTATCAAATTTCTGAGGATATACTAAAAGGAATTGTTTTCGGATATAGTACCATATCTGAAGTACTCATTTGAATACCTTTTAGCTAGTAATAATCATATTTGATTACCTTTCCACCTATATCTGTACACTTATAATATTTTACATTACATTCTACCGGGCGGGTTGGCCGTGCGCGTAGAGGCGCGTGGCTGTGAGCTTGCATCCGGCAGATAGTAGGTTCGAATCCCACTATCGGCAGCCCTGAATATGGTTTTCCGTGGTTTCCCATTTTTACACCAGGCAAATGCTGGGGCTGTACCTTAATTAAGGCCACGGCCGCTTCCTTCCAACTCCTAGGCCTTTCCTATCCCATCGTCGCCATAAGACCTATCTGTGTCGGTGCGACGTAAAGCCCCTAGCAAAAAAAAAAAAGAACATAACATTCTAACTCCACTATTGTCTGTATATTTTTGTAGACCCATTATTATTCTGCATAATTGATTACGTATTATATCTAGTTCTGTTTTATTTACTTCAATGTCCCGTACTTGTGCCTCTTAAAATGTTCTTGATTTAGCAAGCTCATTTAAAATGTTACTCTCCAAATATCTTGTGCTGGATAGAGCGGCCAACCCTCTCATTTTAGTCTTATTTGTTCATTCCAGACCACTAGATAATTTCTAAGTATTTTATTGACTAATTCTAATTATATACCTTGTGTTTTCTTTAATTTATTCTCTATTTTACGTACCATTACTTTTGCTTTCTTAGTGTTAATTTTAAAATTCCGTTTTCTGCGATATTAAGTAGGTTTTGTAATATTGCTTTGCATACCGGCTGATGTTAGAGAGCAGAAGGATGTCGTCTGTGAAAACCAGACCAGAAATTTATTTATTGTTCATACATAGGATTGTCATATTCTCCTACCCTTCATTATCCAGAACCTCCTTAGTAATATTGATGATAATGTACATCCCTGCTTTAGTCCAATATTTGAATATATCTCTCCTACGGTTAAGTTCTCTTTTACTTCAATCGCGCACATCCTCTCTGTATACAGTTAGTCTATGGCAACAATCATTCTGACACCCGTATTCCAACAAAGCTTCACAGTGGCAGCACATCTGCTGAGCATATCAAAAGCTTTCTGTAAGTCTATAGCTGTAATGTATAATTTACCACCCACTTTATTATTCTTTTCGCTAATGTCATGGTATGAATCTTAATAAAATAAGTCCAACAAATTAATGCCCCTATATATTATTTATATTAGATCTTTCTCCCTTCGTTTTGTATGTAGGACATATTTTTCCTTCTTGCCAAAATCTTGGGATTTTCCTAGGATCAAAAATGTTGTTAAATATTTTAGTTTGAAGTCATAATATAACTTTAAAGCTTTTCAGTCTATGAAAACTCTAATTATAACATACTACGAACCTGTTGGCACGAGGCTGAGTCGTAGTCGGAAAAGAATGTTGCCCCCATCACTTGGATTAGAACGGCATCAACTGAAGGGCTTCCCAGGACACAGTATGTATTTTAAGTTTTATTTTTTCCCCATCATGGTGGCGTCATGGATACGAACTGTGTTCCACATGTGAATTTACCCCTCTTTTTGGGTTTGATGCCCTTCCTGGCCCAAAACTTACGTGGAGGGTATATTCACTATTGGGTATTTCTGCGATGGATGGTATTGTGCGTGTATGAAGAGGAGTGTATTTGGGAACACAAACAGCCAGTCCCCGATTCAGAGGACAGGGAGGTTAAAATATATGACCAGCCAGGAATTGAACCTGGGACCTTCTGTAGGTCTGAAGGCCTCGACGCTGACCCTTCAGGAGCCGGACCCATAGAAAGTGCTTAATTACTTTTTTAAAAACAATGTCGTAATTAGTACCATGCGCAACTACGTCTCCTTGTCAGTCAACTCCTGTCGAATGGCACCAAAGGGCGATATTAGCCGTGGGCGACTAGTGGCGCAACTAGTTGCTCCGGCGAGTCACGAACCATTGGATCTAATGGGACCTATAAGCCGCGGGCGACTATTGATGCATCTAGTCGCCCGATGTATCTGCGCGCGCATGCGGAACATCACTCGAGCTTGTATCTCCACCCACGTATTTCATTAACTTGTTGGTGGTAGAGTGAATAATTTACTCGTTCATGTGCATTACAATAATTGTGATAGTTGTTTTAATGAACATGGAAACATCAAATAAACTAGCACAACAAATGAAGTCGAATACTTATCGAACAAGTGGCTGTGCGGTTTGGATCACATAGCTATCCGCTTGCATTCGGGAGATAGTGGGCTCGACCCCACTGTCGGCAGCCTTGAAGATGGTTTTCCGTGGTTTCCAATTTTCACACCAGGCAAATGCTGGGGCTGTACCTTAATTAAGGTCACTGTCCCTTCCTTCCCACGCCTAGCCTTTTCCTATCCCATCGCCGCCATAAAACCTATCTGTGCCGGTGCGACTTAAAGTGGATTGTAAAAAAAAAAAAAAAAAAAAAAAATAGAGAGAGAGAGAGAGAGAGAGAGAAAGTCGAATAAATACTGAAGAATTAATTTTTGAGGTTGAAAGAAAACCGGCCATTTGAGATTCCAGCATTGAAACTAACGCAGACAAAGTAGAAAAACTGAATTCTTGGAAGAGCGTTTGAATGAACTTCATTCCAGAATTCGAAGAAAAACCCCTGGGCAAGAAGGGTGTTCTAGGTCATTTTTATACTACTTGTACTACTCTATGTAGAAATGTGTAATACTTATAAAAATTCTATATAATTTAAATTTGTACGATTGTTTCTTTGGCTTGCTTTACTAGTGAACTAGCAAATGTACCCGTGAATCGGTACGGTATTCTACATTGTATACGGATTTCTCCGTAAAATACTGTAAAAGCAGTGAGTTTAAATTGCATGTCTCTCAGTGCTATTCGAGAAACAAAACATGCATCCGGGAGATAGTGGGTTCGAATCCCGCTATCGGCAGCCCACTATGGTTTTCCGTGGATTCCCATTTTCACACCAGGCAAATGCTGTGGCTGTACCTCAATTAAGGCCACGGCCGCTTCCTTCCAACTCCTAGGCCTTTCCTATCTCATCGTCGCCATAAGACGTATCTGTGTCGGTGCGACGTAAAGCCATTAGCAAAAAAAAAAGGAACAAACAGGGAGGACGCCAGACGTTGTTTCCTATTTTTCTCATTTGTTCTGTGATTATTTACTTCCTTTTACCAATTGAAGAGTTCTGAGATATACATTTCTTTCACACTGTACGTGGAATTTGCTTCCCGTAGCCCACATAGGTGTCCGAAATATTTCTGCTAAATAAAAAGTGAACTAACTGAACTGATATTGTGTCCGGAAATACATTCCCACTTCTGAATGGCAGACAGCAGCCAGTGGGAAGTAAATTCCCATCTTATTACTGACCACCTGAGCAATGAATTGTCTTTTTTCTGATAAATTGTATTATTTAGCAGTTATAAAGCCTGTAAATAAAGTTAGTAGCAAAATAATGTGTTCTATTGAGTACCGCCTTATAAAGGGTTAAAGTACCTATACATACTCTTCCATTGTTCACTAAAATTAGTGTGGCCACCAATTATACTTGCCATCATGTTATCCTTAGCTGACTTCTTTGCTAGATTCAATTTCCTAGTAAGTTCCTTCAATTTCTCCTTACTTGCACAGCCATTTCTAACTCTATTTCTTTCCAACCTTCACCTCCTTCTTAGTCTCTTTACTTCCCTGTTATAATATAGTGGATCTTTACCATTCCTTACCACCGTTAAAGGTACAAACCTATTTTCACATTCCTCAACAATTGCTTTAAACCCATACCAGAGTCTGTTTACATTTTTATTTACCGTTTTCCACCGATCATAGTTGCTTATTAAAAACTCCCTCATGCCTGTTTTATCAGCCATATGGTACTGCCTAACTGTCCTAATTTTAATCTCTTCCTTTCTTTCACATTTATTTTTAATTACCACAAAAACAGCTTCGTGATCACTAATACCATCTATTACTTCGGTTTCTCTATAGAGCTCATCTGGTTTTACCAGCACCACATCCAGAATATTCTTCCCTCTAGTAGGTTCCATCACTTTCTGAATCAGGTGCCCTTCCCATATTAACTTATTTGCCATTTGTTGGTCATGCTTCCTGTCGTCCGCATTACCTTCCCAATTAACATTTGGTAAATTGAGATCACCCGCTACGATCACGTTCCTTTCCTTATTGTTTCCTTATTGTTTCAAAGCAAAATAAATATTTCTACAGAAATAATTTTATATTAACTAACATTCATGTATTTCTAATTAGAATTATTTTAAATAAATTTCGTTAGGGAGAATTAGTTAGAGCTCAACAACTATGACACCGTCAATAACTAATTTTCTTCTTCCATCGCTTTTCCCACATCTGTAGGGTGCAAGCTGTATCGCACATGTGGATTTGGCCCTTCCTGACGCCAACTCTATATGGAGGAGTGTAATTACTATTGCGTGCTTCTGTGGTGGATCGTAGTGTAATATGTTGTCTGAATGTGAAGAGGAAAGTGTTGGGACAAATACAAACACCCAGGTCCCGGGCCACAAAATGAATCAGACGAATTTAAAATCCGCGACACTGCCGGGAATCGAACCCGGGACTCCCTAAAACTAACAACGCTGACCATTCAGCCAGTGAGTCGGACAAAGTCAATAACTAATGTATGTATGCATATATGTTTCCTTACAGGTCGGGTATGAAGTGAGATGAATTATCACAACTAGTGTTTACGACCGTGTGCCCTTCCTGACGTCAACCTCATCAGAGGAGTTAATGACTCAGTTACTAATGATTAACTAAAGTATTTTTTGATGGACTCGAATAACAAGATAATAGATAATTGTAAAACATTTATTATGAGAAACAAAGTGACGACTATGGCATGACTTATCCCAGTGGCGAACCAATTTTTCTTCTGTTGGGAAACGCTTGTTTAGTCCAGTGTCGTTTCCCGTTATATCACATTTTATGTAGCCAATCAATCAGTAAAATGACGATTTCGACATGCGGCGACAAGGGAAAAATTTACTGTAGTCCGCAGTTAACCAATGTACATTATAATCCTCTAGTCCAGGGCCTCTCAGGGTACAGAGTGCATTGCACTGTGCATGGTGCAAAAGACGACTTCGCTTGGTTGCAGGCCCCCACTCTTCGATATGGAGCAGTAGCGCTGTCTCTCTCTTTCCCCACGGCTGTCTCGCTCGCTCCGCCTGTCTCCCTCTTCCTCACTAGCTCCGTAGCGCTCCAAATCCGACCCGAGTTGAGGCGAGCTTAGCCGAGTAGCCCAGAGACGAAGTGTTGGTCCGAGCCGAACCGAGTGGGACCGATGCACTGTGCGCAGGAACTCTGCGCCTCAGTGTGCACGCGTGAGATTTTGGGCACTTGAGAAGCCCTGCCTAGTCAGTCAAGAAACAGACACAGATTATTCACAAGTTGCGCAACTAGTAAATATGGAACTAACTAAACCGAAGGTATTGAAACGGATAAATCTGTTAACAAAATACAATAGGCCTTATACCTGGCACCAAACCGCTACAGTTTATGAGATATTTCCTCTTGCGACAACTACCGACATATTGAGCGGTTCTCTTTTGGAACCTGTGCTCCTTCTCTCCACTAATTGCGGGCAGGAGCCAGTTACGGTTATGTCAGATTTACGATCTCAAGTATCTTTACATATCACATTCCTCCCATATCAATGTCAAGGGTCACCTAACCACAAGCAAAAATAAGAGGATGCTTGAATATCAGCAGAATTATCGGCATTCTTGTACAGTTTGTATCCGCCAGAACATTAACTTCGCGGATATCCGTGCAGGGCTCTAATAAGGGCGGCCAAAGGATCTGCTCACGGCGTTACTTCCTGAACGACGGACGAATGACAATCAACAACGTCATATGCCCGCCCCCCTCGATAAGAAATCTGTTGAGAGGTTTGAAACCAAGCCAGTTGGCCGTGCGGTTATAGGCGCACAGGCATTCGGGAGATAGTGGGTTCGACCCCCACTGTCGGCAGCCCTGAGATGGTTTTCCGTGGTTTACCATTTTCGCACCAGGCAAATGCTGGGGCTGTATCTTAATTAAGGCCACGCTTCCTTTCCACTCGTAGCCCTTCCCTATCCCATCGTCGCCAGAAGACCTATGTCTGTCGGTGCGATATAAAGAAACTTGCAAAAAAGAAGAGAGAGGTTTGAAATTGAATACAGCACTGGCTTTTGGCACGCATAATGTTATTGTAATTATTATTATTATTATTATTGCTGCGTCACCTATCAGTTCTTTGAAAGATGAGATAGCATTAGGTTACTTCAATAACACCTTGTTGATTTCACTACTCGTTATTGACCTGCGATAAGAAAACTGATACTTTTATTATATAGAATTTATAGCGAAAAGGAGACTTATCGTAAACATGCATGAATTCCTAAATTCCTTACTCGTTAATAACGTTAGAAATGTATTCTTCCTTCGGATCTTCAGCAAAGAAACTAGACCGGTTGTGTAACTACAGGGTGGTTCATATAGACTGAAAACGGGTGGTTTTTTAATACTGTCTTTCTGTTTGGTGATAGCTGCAAAAATGCAACAAGTTTCTAAATATATTGTATCTGTGGTAGAATTCCTATTCCTCACAGTAGAAACTGAATATGATCTCCTACTACCCTGCAGACACGTCCTTACCTTTCGTTACACTTTTCTGGTACTTAGCTGCAGTACCTCTGGATCTATATCGACAGTATTCTTCTTCAAATCGTCGATTGTTGTTGGCAAATTACGAAATTTGTTTTACAACTTGTTTACGTCGCACCGACACAGATAGGTCTTTTGGCGACGATGCGACAGGAAAGGTGTAGGAGTGGAAAGGAAGCGGTCGTGGCCTTAATTAAGGTACAGCCCGAGCATTTTCCTGGTGTGAAAATGGGGAACCACGGAAAACCAATTTCAGGGCTGCCGACAGTAGGGTTCGAATCCACTATCTCAAACTCCATTTTTAAAGTAACCCAAAAAGAAGTAGTGTATCTGGTGGCGTGAGATGGGTGATCTGGTAGACCATAATATTTCTGTAGGTCATCAAAAATAACTTTCAGTTAGGACGGGAGACTCATTTGACACGTGGCGAAGGAATTATTCTCCTGAAACTAACGGCGGTAATAATTTAGGGGGATACTGCCGTAGACGGGCCCGGACATCTTCCATCGTGTTTTGCGGACGACATGTGCCTGCTTGTCAGTAGTGTTGCCAATTCAGCCATTGTATAGCTAGTTCCAGCTATTTTGATAACTCATTTGCTACAAAATTTTGAGTTAAGCAATTACCTACATTTTTAGCGATGAATTTTCGTTACGTCAGCTGATTTGGCTATCTCCCTTTTTAATGCTTTTCTTTGGTTTTTTAAAATATTCACGGCGAATGACATACGAGTCATACTGCATGTTCAACTTACAGACGACCTTTGACGAAGTGGTGAAACTTATTGATTGCAACAGGCACCGTACTCTGGTTTCGGAACTACATTGCATCATTACAGGCTATCATTTAGTCAACCTTGTTAATAGATTTCTTAACTCGGGAGTGTATAATCTTAAATATGTGAATGTGATTCCTACAGCAAGGATTGATCCATTAGTCACCTCAGTTGAAGGTTGTTAGGACCCAAAACCATACCTTTGTTCTGATTTTGAGTCAGCTGTAAATGAACACAGGCATATTGTCACAACCGACATGACGTTTAACATTCGCCAAAGACACAAATTTTACTGTAAAATTGGCCGATGAACTGTGGTCTCGCCTTTCACACAATTTAAATACTATGAAAATGTCAAGTATGTTTTCTGTTGGGGAACTCTGAAAGTAATGAAACCATCAATTGTTGATGTCGCACGTGACCTTGGTGAAGGTTCCGATAACATGGGCTTATTGGTAACTCAGTGGAAAAATATTACTTACACCAAATGGGGGAAATACTTTTAATACAATAGAGTTTTGGGTTGTGGTAGATAAATACAGGAATGCTAGAAGAGAAAATCCCTATCAAAAACTTGTATTCTTGGCATTTTCTATATTAATTATACTATATTAAAATGCTGATGTCTTTAGTCAATACGGTAAAATCAAAATCAAGAAACAGAATGATGACAAACATTGGATATCATTCTGCTTGTACGTTTCAGCCTCAGGAGGAACAATAGCTGCTGCCTTTCATATAAACTCCCCATGAGTGTGCTTAAAATAATTGGCACAACAGTAACAAACTCTTCTGTACGCGCTCTTAATACTGCTGTTTGTACCTTCTGCTTCCTCTACCAGTGCTGTTCGAGATGAAGAGCAGAATGAGGATACCATAATTTTCAATAAATAAGATTTTTCATCCAGCCTTTCTTTAAGCTATTTTAGTCTGTACTTTTAGCCGTTTTAGCTATATTTTTAATATACAGTAGTTTATCTTTTTGTGTTTGAGTTGTTAACACTGCTTGCCAGTATCACTTACCAGATAACGTGTTGTTTCCGACTTCCAAAGGCCAAGAATGAGTCTCTTTCTTCCGGCGTGCACCATATATCTTCGGAGCGTCCTTCTTGTAGCAGTGATGGATTTCGATATAGGTCCGGTTCCATGGCTAAATGGTTAGCATCCTGGCCTTTGGTCACAGGGGTCCCGGGTTCGATTCCCGGCAGAGTCGGGAATTTTAACCTTAATTGGTTAATTTCGCTGGCACCGGGGCTGGGTGTATGTGTCCTTTTCATCATCATTTCATCCTCACCCCGACGCGCAGGTCGCCTTCGGGTGTCAAGTCGAAAGACCTGCATCTGGCGAGCCAAACTTGTCCTCGGACACTCCCGGTACTAAAAGTCATACGCCATTTCATTTCAATTTGGATATAGAAAATTTGGGACAAGAAAGAGTAACGCATGGACTACTGTGACATGGCTCGGATACTTCACAGAACTAAACTCCCATAGTTCCAATGCTATTCCAAACAAAGACCACCAGATTCCCTACAGTATTAACAAAGATATACCACCCATTTCATATGGTTCTTATTGTATAAGCATCATTGAGTCGAGCATAATGTACAGGGAGTGAGAATTTAGAGAACGATATTGTACTCGTAAGTATTAATTCTATAATACCCTGCGTGACATACAGGGTGGCCCACTTTAATTTTTCATCTCAGATATCTTCTGACTATTTGAATATGGCGATAGAAGGTTTAAACGTTAAAAAAGAATTAAAAATAAGGAACACAAAGATTCTTAAATTTGTGTCCTGTGCTTGAATACGTACCAAGATAGCGATGCCAAATTGGTAATTACCTATTTCTGTTGCATACATAGCTGGTCGCATGCAATCACATTGAATCTTCTCCACACTCAGATGTGGAGCTATGGCGGGAGAAAATAAATTTATGAAAACTAAAGTCAGTCAGTCCGGCCATTTTATCCGGTCGATTTCCTGCATTTCTTTTTAACTGTAAGTTATTCATGCACAGATTTGTCATCAAGTACTATAAATCACTTAACTTCCGCCTTCCTCAAATTATTTGATTTGTTCAATTTTTTTGTCTCTTTGAAGCAATCATACCTTTGGTTCTAATTGAGATACGGAGTTCATTTTGGCTTAAGAACACTCAGTGGATCAAGCTCTTTCATTTTAGCTCTTAACTATTCATATCGGTTGATTCTGAGGAAATTTATGAGTGCACATTCAATTTGACGTCTCATTTCTTCAACATGTTCTCTCATTGAAGCAATCATATCCTTCGTTCTAACGCAGTTCGTTTTGTTCTAAAAACATTCCGGGGATCAAGCGCTTTCTTTTGAGGTAATAACTACTTAAATTGGTAGATTCTGAGAAAAGTTATGAGTACATTTGTCTCCATGACGAAGATCTTTGAATGACTTTTTAACAGTTCGGCGCGTAGTGTTGTTCCAAGGAACGTTTAATTCAATTTCTTTGTGTGGTGTATTTTCAAGTGTTTTGTTGACATAATATTACATTCTATTACCACAGCAGAGCATGTGCTTTATTTCATTAACTCGAAACTTTGCAAATACATCCGTGAGGATAGTAACGAACAACACCATACTTTGTACATTGCAGGCGGAGCCAGCGGAAAACTGCTAGTTATTATTTAAAATGTAACAGGCGTCCGATGATAATAGCTAGCCTCTAAATGGCGAGAGGGAGTTCAATCTAAAGGTGTACAAATTTTACTTCAGGCTTGCCTGCCCCTAGCTGCTCTGCAACAAGCAAAGCAGCTTAGCTTGAGCGTCAGCGGAGCAAGAGTGCACGCGTACTGAGCACGCTAGTCATAGCAAACCAAAAACTGGGTTTCCCTAAGCCTGACAGGTTGCCTGGGACCCGTTCGGACTGCCGGACTTGAGAAGAGCGAACGTGAAGTTTGCTATCGATGCGACGTGAATGTGCCGTTATATGTTAATGTAGCTATGTATTGCGTCGAGTGCAGCTCTGTTGTAGTTACACGTGCAACCAGCAGGAAAATGAACAAATCAACCGTAAAAGGAAATCGAAGAAAAATTAAAAAGGAGTGAATTTATTCTAGCAATAAAACAGGGCTCAAGTCTAGCATGGGAAAAATGCTCATGTGTTTATGAACAGGTATCAAATAAGCCAGTAGGTTACTCGCAATGCAATTTTTACAAAAAGCTACTCAACACCCATTCAGGGACCACAAGTATGTTGTGACATGTCTTCAAATTTGACCCAAATTTCCCACAATCTAAAAATATTTTCAAAGAGGACAAGGACTTGGTGACTGACAAGTGCGTGGAAATGTGCGCCAAGGACTTGAGACCGTTTACAACTATGGAGGTTGAAGGATTTTGAAATTTAGGGCAAACGCTGACAGAAATGGGCAAAAAGCATGGCTCGGTGGATATTACAAATGTTATACCCTCTCGAGTCACAGTTGCTAGGAAGGTACAAACCTTCGTGGACAAAGTGCGCAGTAAAACGCTTCTCGACATAGTTCATGCTATTATATCTGGTATCTGTGCGAGTACCACTGACCTGTGGACAGATAATTACAAGGGTGTGCACTATATGTCTGTCACAATCCACTATATAAATGCAGATTGGTCTCTCAATAAGTATGTATTAATGTGTTCGGCCTTCCCTGACTGTCCAAAAACTTGTGAAGATATTCGCAGTGAATTGGAAGATCGTTTGAAAGGACATGACATTTCTCATGAAGATATTTGCAAAATTACATTTGTAACAGATCAGGGAAGCAATATTGTTAAGGCCCCCAGCATATACAAGCGTCTTCCATGCATGGCTCATATTATTAATACGGTCATGAAGCATGTTTTGAGCGAACCCTTTTTGAAATAAAGTGTTCCTAATGTGTTAGCTGTTATCCATTCAGTAAAATCTCTGGTTTCGTACTTTAAGAGAAGAGGCTTGTGTGTGAGTTTACAATCATCTTCGAAACCGTATGTTTCTACTCGTTGGAACAGTTATTTTGACATGCTGCAATCAGTTCACTCCCAGATAGATGCTGTGAGAACTATTTTAGAGAAGGAGGGTGCCTCTGATAAAATGCTCGGTTATGATCAGGGCATTACTGGCCTGCTTATAACATTTCTTAAGCCATTTAAGAAAGACACAATTGATCTCGAGGGTTATGAGGAGCCGACTTTGCATCTGGTTCATCCGTGGTATTATGCCTTAAAAGCCCATTGTACTCTATAGGATGAAGATGAACAGGTAATATTTCATTTCTTTCAAATATTAATTGTAATTTTAATGCGATATTTATTTAAGTGTAAACATGTTTTCATACTATATAAATTTTCAATACTTGAAGCTTTTGAAATAAACCGGTGGTGTCTTCTTGGAGCAGAAAATGGAAGTCACTATGTTACACAAAATTGCAACATTTTTGGTGCTTAAATATCGCACATTACAGAAACTAAATGCAGGAGAACAAATGTCTGTTTTTGAGGCAACTCCACAAATGAGTGCTGAAGGTAAGATTCTGTGGTTATTTCTTCTTTATTATTATTATTCTTCTTCTTATTATTATTATACCTATGCAAATTATATGTTTTTAATATTCAAACATTAGCATAAAATATCAATAACTTGGGCATATATATTTTCAGAGCAGCTATACAATGAAGATATACAAGAAGTCCCATCTTCTTCAAATGGAGAAAATTCAGTGCAACGTAAGGAAGCGAAATTTGACGATAGGGCAGAAAATTCGCCAATGATACATGATGAGGTCAGCAGGTACTTGCAAGAAGGGTTTATTAGTGACGAAAATATACTGCGGTGGTGGAAAAATAATTCACACTTGCCTTTGTAGCGAAAAGAGTGCTTAACATTCCCGCTACGAGTGCCTCCAGCGAGAGGGTCTTCAGCTGCTCGGGAAATTTAATCAGCGAAAAACGTCCCCGTCTTGATTCGCAAATACTTAATGACCTCATAGTAATACACACAAACGATAATGTGACCATACCTTAAATATTGGTATGCAGTATGCACAGTATGAGGCGACCACAAACTAAGAGAGCAAGTGATAAAATTACACTTCTAAGTTGATTAGGTTTATAATTATTTCGTTTGGTTTTGTGGAGAAGGGGTTCCTAAATTATTAAATGTATTTCAAAAAGTGACCTATAAAATTAATTTTTAAAGATATTTATGACCTGTACCTACATTATGTATATCTTTGCTTCTAATTTTTCTCGAATAATAAATAATACATTATATTCATCGTCATATTTCCATCAAGTGTCATTATGTATATTTAAATATTCAAATAGTTTGTTCAGAGAACCTACTTTTTATTAAGTAACTATTTTTGACAGGGAGAAATATTATATGTTAATTAGTTACATAAGACATCTGAATTACGAAATAAATTTAAACATAACTTCGTAATGATTAACATAGTACTAAATAACCATATAAAATAACATTTGTGTTGACGAATCCTATATAAATTTTGGCATGTAACAACCCCTTTCCTGCCTGCATACACGCGAGTCTCATATCAGCACAATCAATGAGCAAACATCGATTAACGCAGCAGGAAGAAGAAAGCAAGCAAGCAAGCTAACCTGAAGCCTGCCCAAGTTGGGCTGAGCTTGATCTGGCCAGGAGTGCAGCAGCCTGCCTGTACTACTGTTTACGTGCGGCTAGCTTGCTTGCCTGCTCTCCAGGCAAGCATGGGCAAGTTAAATGCGGAGTTTGTACACCTCTAGTTCAATCACGAGTGACTGAGGACATAAATATTTACTGCCCAAGATTAAAGTACAACAACAATGTAAATACATCTACCAGATAGACATATAGTATGCCTTCAAAGAAATAACCTAACTGATGTTATTTGCTGTGAGCATGATTGGATTGTTGGTGAGTTTATCAGATAATTTAAACCCAAGCAACCACAAGCCACAGCTTATCCACCTTAACTCCGTATTATAATAGAAATGTTTCTAAAGCCCCTCTTAAAATTGAATAGTGAAAATTGTAATCCATTATGTGCATTATAATAATATTTGAGGTTATAGGCCTAACTCTTTGTTGTATCCTGTCAAAATACATAAACTGCAACGAGTTCAAATAACTTATTTCTAACAACGTAAATTGAAAATGGCGTGGATTTCTGCCCTCTTTCTTTCGCTATTTTTCTATCCCCATTTCAAACTCGGGTATCGCCGCAGTGATCGAGAGCGACTGGGAGAACTTCGCCCAACCTTCACGACCTGTGACGTAGCCACAACGTCACAGTGGTTGCATAGCGTGCGCTGCGCTCATCGCCTGCCAGTCCGCCCACTTACACTGCCGGGTGCCCGTGGGACGGAACGCCCGGCGTGAGCACCTCTGTTCCAGACCTACGGACTACTTACTCCTGACGGCGCCGCTGAAGATCGTTTACATCCCCTAAACTACTGTCGACCTCAATGGACACCAGAATGCTGATATATTATCAAACAAACAGGTTTTCAAGAAATTCCAATTTGAGGGCGCTCCGCCAGCCGACTGCGTCACGATTCGCTGTCTACAGTAGCGGTGATTGGGAATTAAAAGTGCGGAGGGCAGAAACATATACAGACAACAAACAGTAGTCGGGTTTGTGGGATATAGCGGACTGGGGGTTTATGTAAATCAAAACTGATTTCAGGGGTTAGGACCTTGCCCGTCAGTCCCTTGTACTTAATGTGTGTGGAGATTTTCTTTCTGATAACCCATGTCAATGTGATTTATGTAGAGGTAAGTGTATTTATAATTAACTAAGACCACAACATGGAAAGACGCGGTCGTGATCTGTATATACGGTACCCCCACAATTCGACCAGATTTGAACTGGAAGAACATCCGACACTGAGATTATAAACCACTTTTAAGATTATCTGACAATGGTATTTTAAACTATTACTAGTATATCCGACAATGGGATTTTAAACCAATTGTAGGATAATTGAAAGTGCAATTTAAAACCTCTTCTAGAATATACGACCGAGCTCGATAGCTGCAGTAGCTTAAGTGCGGCCAGTATCCAGTATTCGGGAGATAGTAGGTTCGAAACCCACTGTCGGCAGCCCTGAAAATGGTTTTCCGTGGTTTCCCATTTTCACACCAGGCAAATGCTGGGGCTGTACCTTAATTAAGGCCACGGCCGCTTCCTTCCAACTCCTAGCCCTTCCCTGTCCCATCGTCGCCATAAGACCTATCTGTGTCGGTGCGACGTAAAGCAACTAGCAAAAAAAAAGAATATACGACAGTGGGACTTAAACCACTTGTAGGACATCTGACAATACGGCTTTTAGCTACTTCTAGGATGTCGACAATGGGATTTTGAAACACTTGTACGATATCTGCCAACGAGATAAAAACCCGACCTAGAATACTCGGCAATGCAATTTTAAAACACTTATAGGATATCCTGCTATGGGATATTAAACCACTTCCAAGAACAATTTCTAGGTATTCGTCAACGGGGTTTTAACCCCATTCTAGGAAAACAGAGATTGGGATTTTAAATCGCTTCTAACATGTCTGGCAACAAGATCATATACTCTGCTCAATTATGTTAGCGAGGCTGACATTAAGTTCATCTTATTCCAGTCCCACAAATTCGTAGCAGAAACAGGAAGTCGAACCCAGGCCAGCCGAGACCACCAAAGAAAGTGGTCCTTAGTCTTCGTAAATCTAGTTCCGTCGGTGTGGAAAATGTACTGCAATTAAGCGAGGGAAGTATACAAGGGAAATTAGAGTTGAATAATGGAGCTCAGATATTTGGGAACAGTGCCAGTCTAAGTAGTGCCGTGTACATTATATCTCACAAATTGAGAGGACGGAGGTTGTTAAAGAGAAAATAAAGAGGCAATATACCAGACACTTAGGTTAGCTTGGCTTAGCTTAGACCAATGGGCATCAAGCTTTGTTGCCGCAAAGGAACAAGAGTTGACCAAGGAAGGTCCGATAGGAAAGATGAAGGTGCGGAGCTTGACACAAGTAAGTGGAAACATGCCAGACTCAGCTAGGAAACCTTGATCGCCAAACTACGCTCAATTTCAGAACCCCTTGCCCCCTCTTAACCATGTAGAGAACGCCATCGATGTGTTCTACAACGCCCATCCACAGAAGGTTAACCGGATATGGTTATAATCCCTTGTCCGATCGGGAATCCAACCTGCGACCCTGTGTACCGAAGCCACTACACTGACCATTCTGCTAAAAAGCCAGATGAGAAAGTTCTACAGGAAAGCCAGTTTACGTACTCTCATTGCCCGAGGCGGTGCAACTCTGTATTCCCTGGCCATGAACGTCACGTAATAGCGTTAACCGTTACAATGCAGAGTTGGAGTTGTCCTGACTGACTGACTGACAGATTCATCATCGCCGAGCCAAAACTACTGGACATAAAGAAATGAAAGTTTGGGGATATATTTATATTACAGTGTAGGTGCTCACTAAGGGAGAATTTTTGGATGTTCCGTCGCTAAGGAGGTGAATTCTTTAAATGAATCTATGTACATCTCAAAAACTGAACAGTTTACAGTCGTAAAACTGATATTTGGAATCTCCTCTATAAATAAAGAAACACGTATTTTTTTGTTTTCGGAAAATCAACTTGTGGGGGGGGGGGGGCGACGGTGTGTGAAAAGAAGTGAAAAGGGGTTGAATTCTTTTTATGATACTTACATTTAAAAATCTGAATATGCTACAGACATGAAAATTGGTATTTGGAATCGCCTTCAAAAATTAGGAAGTAAAAATTTAAAGTGAATTTTGAAAAAGAATATATCTACAGTATGTCTCAAAACCTTAACATATTACAGACGTGAACATTGGTATTTGGACTCTCTTTTAAAAACAAAGAATACCTTTTGAATTTTTGTTTTTGTTTTCAGAAAATCCACTTAAAGGGTAAAAAGGAGGATACTGTATCTCAAGAACTGAATATGTTTTACATGTGAAACTTGGTATTTGGAAGCTCCGTTAAAAATAAAGGAACGGATATTTTTGGTTTTTGGAAAATCCAGTTAAGGGGCGGAAAGAAGTGAATAAGAACGAAATATTTTTATGAGGACACTTATATCTCAAAAACTGAAGATGTTACAGGAGTAAAAATTCGTACTTGGAATCTCCTTTAATAATAAAGGTGTATTTTTTTTGACAATCCACTTACGGGGGTGAAAAGAAATGAAAAAGAGGGTTGAATTTTAAAATGAGCATATCTACAGTATATCTCAAACAGTAACGTGTTACAGACGTGAAAACTGTCATTTGGAATCTCCTTTAAAAACAAAGAAACACGTAATTCTTGTTTGCGGATATTCCACTTAAGAGGAAGCTGAAAAGAAGTGAAAAACGCGGTGAATTTTTAAAATTAGTGTATCTACCGTATATCTAAAAAATTTAAAATGTTACAGACGTCAAAATTGGTATTTGGAATCTCCTTTGAAAATAAAGAAACATGTTTCTTGTTTTCGGAAAATCCACTTAAGGAAAGTGAAAAGGACTGAAAAATGGGTTGAATTCTATTTTACAGGGATACTTATATCTAAAAACCTGAAGGCTTTACATCGCACTGACACAGACAAGTCTTATGGCGATGACTGAAGATGTTACAGATGTGGAAATTGATATTTGGAATCTCCTTTGAAAAAGGAAACAAGTATTTTTGTTTTCGGAAAATACACTAATGGGGAGTGGAAATAAGTGAAAAAGACGGAATTATTTTTATGAGGATACTATTATCAAAACTAAAGAAAAAAGAAACACGTACCTTTGTTTTCGAAAAATCCACTCAACGACGTGAAAAGTAGTGTAAAAGCGGTTGGATTATTTTTATGAGGATAACAATATCTCAAAACTGAAGATGTTACAGACGTGAAAACATATATTGGAATCTCTTTTAAACATAAAGAACATGCATTTTTTGTTTTCGGACAATTCACTTAACAGGGGCTAAAAGGAGTGGAAAGGAGATGAATTATTTTAATGAAGATACGTATATCTCAAAAACTGGATATGACCGGGCGAGTTGGCCATGCGGTTAGGAGTGCGCAGCTGTGAGTTCGTATCCGGGAGATACCTAGTGAGTTTGAACCCCACTGTCGGTAGCCCTGAAGATGTTTTCCGTTGTTTCCCATTTTCACACCAGGAAAATGCTGGGGCTGTACCTTATTTAAGGCCACGGCCGCTTCCTTCCCATTCCTAGACCTTTCCTGTCCTATCGTCACCATAAGACCTATCTGTGTCGGTGCGACGTAAAGCAACTAGCAAAAAAAAAAAAAAAAAAAAAAAAAAAAAAAAAAAAAAAAAAAAAAACTGGAGATGTTAGAGACATGAAAAATGGTAATCGAAATCGACTTTCAACCTATTAGGTCGTGTTACACCTACATAGTACATGTTGAAGAGATGTTAACAAAAATGGCCAACCGGACACTAGTGGGATCCGAATTCACTAACTCTCGATTTCGCGTCGGTTGCTCTACCAATTAACCTATGGTGGCCTAGGTCATATTTGTTCTGTTGAAATGGATCTAAGCTACAGGCACGCATCAAGTCGGCCGTGCTACAGGTCTGGCACTACTGCCATCACACTGTAGAGCGAGTGCAAGTCGCTCGTTGTGGGTCAAGTCAATGAATATTTAATTTTCACGACCGCATTGTAATCGAAATCGACTTTCAACCTCTTAGGTCGTGTTCAAGGTACGTAGAATACAAGGTAGGGATCACGGGAGAGATGCGCAGTAGCAAAGCAGAGCTGTGACGTCACGCAGGACCCTCGCGTTGAAGCTGCCCTGAAAGAGGTAAGATAGTTCGAATAAGAATCGCTGTGCAGAAGCTAGGAACTAATAATACACGATAGTAACATATCTGTGGTATATAAGAAACCGCGTGTGTTTAATTTATGTGATAAGGCGTAAAAAGTAGTAATAGTGTGGTTCAGTATGGTTTGTTGTGCCATTGCAGGCTGCACAAATCATAGCAGGCACGCGTAGGAACGAAACATACATTTTCAAGTATTCCCTAAAGCCACTGACCTAAATAAATGGTGGCATTAAGAAGTAATCAAGCCGTTATTGAAAGCTATCTTTCTCAGCTTCGGGGGTTCGGAAGATTTTATGACTATCCTCTTTCGACAGCTGTTACACAAAGGGTGAAATCATTGTTTCTCAGCCTCAGTGCTTCCGAGGCGATAAGAAATTCCAACTGTTCTCCGGAAGATTATAAAACACGCCCAAATATGTTATATGCTACTGATGAAGTCAATCAAAACTCGGATATCGTGTGCCAGTCTATGACCAGAGTTGAGCCCACAACATCCTATTCTTTACCGGAGGATGAGCAAGGGTTCGTTCAAGCCCTTGAAGGGCTAGCGGAACAACTCGAGGACAGTCGCGAAACCAAGGATCGTGATGAGCTGTTTGAAGACTTCACTAGATATATAGCTTTTAGGGTAAAAAGAAAAACCTCGATATAGAAAGCGATTATGGAGAGAAAACAGGTCAACCTACAAGGTGTGGAAATTAGATTTCAAAGACGTCTAGAGACAGTTTGATGCAGCCTAGAGTACACCACGGTAATGCAGATGGAAAGAACTGAAAGAGGGTTCTAACACCATCACAAACCTTACGGATATCCTGAAGAAATTCCCCGAAATTTATGAGTTTGCAAGTTGCTTCGTGAAAAGCCGTTCTTTTATTCGAATGAACGCTTTAAACAAAAGTAAGACATTCAAGAGACGAGGTCTCAGTTATTACAATACCGATAAAGAAAGAAGGAAAGCAAAGGAACTCCACTGATGCTATAGATAAGTGTGTTTTATAATATGTTTTAAAAAATATCAGCATTATTCTTGGTGTATAACACACCTGTTCATTTTTTGTGAAAGGCAGTTTATTATGTTGTGTATGAAACCAGTGCTAAGAATGTTAATATACAGGCTCATTAATTTATATAGCCTAGCTAATGTTAACGTGGAATTTGTCAGTTTCTGGTACTTGCAGGAGAACATTTAATGTACTGTTTTGGTTGTAGACAGTTATCGTTTCCCAACATTTCCTGTTTGTGTTGTTGACAGTGTATATACATCAGTTTCCTAATGTTGTTTGTGACAACGGGCATACTTCTTGCAGTCATCAAACTTCAATGTACGAGTCTGAAACAATTAGAGCCCCCTTGTTATTGCTATCATAGGTGTTGAGAACATGAACATATGGAATGGCCATTCCACTGCGATCACAGTCTTAGCATTGTTACAACCTTTTATACAGATCGAAATACTTCAGAAACGCTGCTTGATTCACACTTTATTTGATCTCCTATTATTACTCTAATGTAATAGTAAAGTGGAATGCCTTTTCTGAGGTGATATTAAAATATCAGATACCTCATACAGAAGACAAGGCGCTGAGGGTTCTCGATGACGTCACCGACGGCCGAGCGTGGTGGGGAGACCAGCGCGTGATCCCTATCTCCTATCTAACTACCTTGGGTCGTGTTGTACGTACATAGCACGTGTTGAAGAGACGTTAAGCACAGAACAAAAACGGCCAACCGGGCACCAGTGAAATCCGAACCCACAACCTCCCGATTTCACGTCGGTTGCTCTGCCAATTGAGCTATGGTGGTCTAGGTCATATTTGTTCTGTTGGAATGGGTATTTGGAATCTCCTTTAAACATAAAAAACACGTATGTCACTATTTTCCGAAAATCCACTCAGTGGGAGTGAAAAAGAGTGAAGGATTGGTAGATTTTTTTAAATAACGATACCGATACGTGTATCTCGAAAACCGAAGAAAAACCGGGTGTTTGATTCTTAATGGATCTCCTGTCCTGAACTCAAAGAGTGACCTTACCAATGTTCTGTATGCTACAGTAGTTTTCTCTAAGCAACACCTTATTAGCCATGTGAAGATGTGGAGTGTCGATGGATCAACTAAGCTTATTTCAGTGAACCGGGTGAAACCAGCTTTCCTATTCTAACATTCTTTAAATCACTATAACAATGATTTATTGTTGAAGAGTATCCTCCTTATTTAAAGCCTTACGGTTAATATGAATTTAAAAAACATGAATTTCATTTTCGTTACAACTATACATGTTTCGATCCTAATTGGATCACAGTAGAACGCTAAAATTGACATTACATATTGTAGTTAAAAAGTTTAAAACTGAAGAAAGAATGATGTTATGAATTTTAAAATGTTCTCATGAAGAAAAACTTTATGCTCTTGTCGTGGTTTAACCTCTTCCGTGTGCACGACCTTGTAAGAGCATAAACTTTTTCTTAATGAGAACATTTTAACATTTTAACATTCATAACATCATTCTTTCTTCAGTTTTAAATGTTTTTAACTACAATATGTAATGTCAATTTTAGTAATCTACTAAGGATGGTCCAATTAGGATCGAAACATGTATAGTTGTGACGAATGTAAAATTCAAGTTTTTAAATTCACATTAACCATAGGGTATTGAATAAGGAGGATACTGTTCAACAATAAATCATTGTTATAGTGATTTAAAGAATATTAGTTTAGCTGTCAATACGGAAACATGAAATTTATCTTTTGTGGCAGCTTTCCTATTGAAAGAAAATATCAATACCGCCACTGATCCTCAACGAACCAAACCTATAAAGGAACCGCACAATGGTAGGACTGACCAGACCGTCACCAGATCAGAACGCATGGTTCATTTTCCTTCACCTTTCCTTGAAATCTTCGCGAGCGAAGCGCAGGTAAGAGGTAGTAGATAATATAAACAAATCACTACTCACGGAGCCATACTGACAGGAGAGTACTTCGCTCTGTCCTATCTTGATTGAGAGAGTCAACTGGTGTTATCTCCGCAAGGCTACATCATAAAAGGAAACATTTCTGCAAGTCATGTGACCCCCCACTACCAGCAGTTCGCCCTTGTGTGGCCTGCGGCGAATCTGCCGAGCACGAAACTGAGGAACATACCATCTGATGAAACCTTGGCGCCGCTTGCTCCATAATGTTTGAGCCCATTCTTCTTGATATTATAGTATTCCTACCTCGGACTTCTTTTTCTGAGATGTAGTAGCCGAGAGGCTTCTCACCAAGGCGGCCTCAGTTCGAATCCCGGCCAATTCATATGGATTTTGGAATGAAATGTTGGAGTTCACGTAAACTGGAGATCCCGTCCTATGATCACGATATTAGTCTCGTAAAAGTACAAACTGGCATTCTTATTCTTCCTCTTCGTTTCTTCTTCCTCCATTTTCGGCAATAATAATAATAATAATAATAATAATAATAATAATAATAATAATAATAATAATAATAATAATAATATAAAGAAGTTAAAGGGGTAAAAAGAAGTTGAAGGAATGACTCTTGGTAGACAACTGAAAAACAGAATCCACGTGCGGTGTCTAGCTTTTGCAGACAACCTGGCAATTCTTGCTAATAATAGCCCAGAATCAATCCACTCCCTCGTAAACCTACATTAAATTGCAGCCAAAGCAGGACTGCAAATACCATATGAAAAAATCAGTACATGGAAGGAGCCTCTCTGTTTCTAGATGGGCAAGCTATGATGACTAAATTTGGACAAATTTCCGAAGTACACAAATTCAAATACCTTGGAGAAGTAATTCAACCTTCTGGATTAAATCGTGAAGCAAATAAGGAGAGAATTATTAAATTACAGAAAGCGTATCGAATCAATTGGAACACATATAACAAAAAATTATCTCGGAAAACAAAACTAAGACATTATAATACAGTAGTAAAACCTGAAGCATTATACGCATCGAAAACCTTAATCATATAGAAAAGCAAGGAAAAAATACGGAAAATTTTCGGCCAGTCTGCACAGAGGGAGTACGGATTAAAAGGAAATCTAATGAAATTTATTACCATACTGTATCTTAGACACTATCAGGAAAAGGAGGTTGAAGTTCTATGGTCACGTTCTCAGAATGAACAATGTTAGACTGACCACAAGAAATCTAAATCTTGCCCTCACACTGAAAGTCAAGAATAACTGGCTAAATGAAATAGAATCAGATCTTCAAGAAATCAACATCAACCAAGAAACTGTGAGTAACCGATGTGCTTTCAGAACACTGATTAATAACCATTGTTTCGCGAGCCAAAAGCTAGAACTAATAAAGCCTGGACAGAAGAACGTAAGAAGAATTTCAGTGAGAGGATGAAGAGATTTTGGGAAGAGAAGAAAGAAAAATCATCAGCTAAATAATAATAATCATCATCTTATGGCCTCAGGTACCGAACTGTATACTTTCTGCAGTGGTGCCATCTAGGTGGTCTGCCTACCAATTTAGACATTCCGATTGTGCTGATGTTCATCAAAGAAAACAGAATACTAATGGACGATTCCTCTGGCTGAGCTATTTTAATTTTGTCTGGTGACACGAAGTACACCAGCAGAGATCTTTAACTACGCCAACAACAATTATATTAAGTGTCCAGATTTCTGAACGCCCTTAAAAAATCGACGTCAGCCAAGATCGAACTGCGGACTTGGGATCATGAGTCGGACACACTACCACTGATCCCACGAGGCAGGTGGAATTTCAGTCTTCACCAGAGACGAAGGTTGGCAAAGCTGATTCCTCGCTCATTTCATATGACCTGGTTTGCAGGATCGAACCCGCAATATATTCTGTACTTAGCAGGTTGCTAATATTCGTATGTGATTTGGTCGATATTTATTTATTTACTACCGAGCTCGATAGCTGCAGTCACTTAAGTGCGGCCAGTATCCAGTATTCGTGAGATAGTGGGTTCGAGCCCCACTGTCGGCAGCCCTGAAAATGGTTTTCCGTGGTTTCCCATTCTCACACCAGGCTGTACCTTAAAATAAGGCCACGGCCGTTTCCTTCCCACTTCTAGCCCTTTCCTGTCCTATCGTCGCCATAAGACCTAACTGTGTCGGTGCGACGTAAAGTAACTTGCAAAAAATATATATTTATTTACTTGGAGCTGTTAAGGCTATAAAGCCTTCCCTTACACTGAACCACGCCTAAATACTGTACACACACTCACACACACACACACACATAGAGAGAGAGGGTGATACATACATATATAAATAAATGCATACTTGTATACCACTAAACATTTATTTACACATCGGTTAAAATAACCAATATAAATACGCTTAAATTTAACCTACCATAATAATAATAATAATAATAATAATAATAATAATAATAATAATAATAATAATAATTTTAATGGTAGTGATAATAATTATATGCAATGATAATTCCAGTTTACACAGCCATTAATTGTCACAAGAATAATTACATAATGCGTATTATTATTATTAGTAGTAGTAGTAGTAGTAGTAGTAGTGGTAGTAGTATGTATATATTAAAAGAGTTTACAAAAGATAGATTTGGAAAATCCGTCCGTTCTACTGGACCGATTCACTTCATTTTTTGTTTCATTCTGTCCGGAATTACCTGTCGGTGAATCATGAGGCATTGATAGGTCTCTAAGTTAAGCCAACTTTGAG
Source organism: Anabrus simplex (assembly GCF_040414725.1). Classification (NCBI taxonomy): domain Eukaryota; kingdom Metazoa; phylum Arthropoda; class Insecta; order Orthoptera; family Tettigoniidae; genus Anabrus; species Anabrus simplex. The sequence goes on from NC_090265.1 coordinate 896,912,532, forward strand.
TAATTATAACATCAAATCATTAAAATAACGATCACTCCCAGCAGGCGAATGCATATCCTAACCTGCAACACAATCTGTACTTAGCAGGTTGCTAAGCGACTAACACTTTCATTAATATTCTGATATATGTGATTTTCATCCTTAATAATGTCATTGCATGCAGCCAAGCCAGAGAGTATACACGTCCTCTGATCACGAAAGAATACTATTCCCTGCTAGATTCTCTTTTGATTTCCTAATCTTTCCTAGCTTTCAAATACAGTATATTCAACCATCGCCCTCTACTATGGCTGCGCTAATACGCCTTCCCAATACAGCGATATGAGCGATATATGGGCCTAGTTCCCATTCTTACCGCCGAGCGCTGCTTCGCTGGCATTGAAACACGATTGTTCATTACAGCACACGTTAAGTGTTTTGTATATTTCTGTTGAAATGTATAAACAATCACTCGATAAAAATATTTGAATCACACCTTACACCTTAATAAAGAAATTCTGTGAAGAACGTATCCCTCCGCAGCGGAAAAACCGTACAAAAGAATGTTAACGGTAGTTAGTAAATACTGTAGAAAATAAGTAATTTCACACACTTTTCTGCTTAAGTGTTTCGCGTTCTCGCGTTCAAATATTTCGGTCTTTCAAAGATTTCGGTTATTTATGTGGCTATGTTATTTAAGGATACAGGAATAGCACACTCGGAAATGACTGCACTCAATAACTGTGAATGTCCGATTTCAGGACAACTGAAGTGAGGAAAATCACGCATCACTGGCCCTAAATAGTCATTCATAGACGCAACAGGATTTTTATGCACAAATGGTTGTGCTTTCAATACAAAATCCACAGTAGCAAATCAGATTGGTACTGCAACCTGCTGTTTTAATCTCTTGTATAAATCAAGTCCATTAACACTGTTGAACACCTTGGTCTTGTCAAAATAATCAAGCATCTTGTCCGGCTGCTACATGTTGCTACATTTGTGCTACTGACATGTATGTCGAATCTTCTTTTATTGATAAAATGTATTTGACAGTGGTACCTGCATTTTAAAAAATCGTGCATACCTGTATACGAATGGTATTTTAAATATTCTAGGTCTGTTATTACTTCAGTCGCGAAAATATCTTTCGCGCGCCGCACATTCATTTTCTTAAACTTAGACGGCTCGTCGTTTTTCCGTGTAAGAAAAATGAACCGGTTTCACAGTTTCATTTGATTGCATCTGATACAGTTTCTTGATAAAATCACAATTTATATCCTAGGAACCATTAAACATTGATTTTCTTTAGTAAAGAATTTCTTACTTTTTCAGAATGTACGATTGGTAGAAAGCAAGAAAAGGCATTTCACTATCAACAGGATGACAGATCTTCGGTTTAATGTCTTTTGAAGAAGACATTCTTCTTATCATGCTAACATTAGTCTTATGGTTGACACTCAAAATGCGCAATATGTAAACACCGCAAGCTTCGACTTCTTTTATTGTTGTGAGCGTTAAAGTATGTAGCTCTGTACCTAAAATCCCCTTAAAGAAGAAAAATGCTGCTGGCAACCTTTGTTTTGTAGTCACAGCAGCAATTATAAAACAGGGAAAGTTACTGACCAGGCTAATTCGATTTCTACTTTCGCTTGCACGACAATCATCTTAAGTAGTTTTTATTCGCTCAGCATGGAATGAACCCCACACCAGCAGATCTCTCCATTAAGGACTACGAAACTCCACATCTGCTCCAAATATTTTTCCTCGGCCGGGTGGCGCTTCGTCTCTGTCTAGCTACCTAGCCGACTTAATAAAGCATATAGGCCTGACAGCGAGTAGGAAGTCGGCCTCCCTAACAATGATGCCTACTTGTCTCATCCCCGATGTTGGTCTGGACCTCTCTGAATACGACATTTTCATCGACCTCCGCACATCCGGCGTTCCAGTTGACAACATCTACAGACTGGAGGATGGCGCAACTTCCACACCATCATCGCAGATTCTAGTATATCTAGGCAACGAGGACGACCTGCGACGACTGCAAACCTCCGACGCGACTATTAACCATAGAACCTACGCAGTGGTGCCAACTCCTTCGTACATCCTAGCCCAGCTATCCGCAAACCCCTCTATTGTTCCCTTCGCCAAAGTGACTCAACCCCGGACATCTCATCTACAATCATCGCCTTCCTTCTCTACAACTACAACCACCACGACCACTACAACGTCCGCCTACACTCCTTCCCAACCTCCACTTACTACTGTCACGACCTGTCACCCTTCGCCCATAATGTCACCTTCCCTGCCAATTTCCTCGACTACTGCACCCCAACATACCCCTATCACCTCACTGACTTCGATTTCGACTTCAACCGCCACCGTTCCGCCACTGCCACCTACACAGGACAACATCCCATATTCGCCCAAACAGCCGCCACCATCCCTCCACGCTATGTCAAGTTGTGTTCTCCGTGGGATAGCACCGGACATCTCAGAACGGGACATCATACAGGAACTCCAAGTAGAAGGCGTTCCAGCTCGACGCGTATTCCGGATTCACTACGTCAACAGCGGCACATATGGTGCGACTGCATCTTCCCACACCAAAAGACGTCCATGAACTTATTAGCACCGGCGTCAGAATCCATGGACATCGTTACCGAGTGGAGCCTTATCGCTCCCCACCCTCGACAGTTCGCCAACCCCACAACAACACACATCGTCACCCCCGGCCTAGCCCTCCTCCTGTTCCAGCCCCTCAAATCCTTTGTCCACCTCCTCCTCAATCTAGTCACTTCCTCCTACCCCTTCAACATTAGATACAATTCGCCTTCTCACCACATCTCTTCATAATATCATTGCTATTCTCCACCTGCTTTCCATGCATCTACCCCCTTGCGTTCCCTTCTAATCTTCTCCCATCGCATACACACATCTCCTGTCATTTCTCACTTCATCTACCCACCTTCTTTCTCCCTCACGTCTCCTCGACCCGCTCCAATCTCTTGGCCAGAGAGAGGGCGTAACCCTCTAGGTGGCCCGCCCCACCTCTTCAGGGTGGGGAATGAAAACTTTGGAAAAAAAATGGAATGAAGCGTCTTTCTACCAAAAGAAGGTGTCGAGTTTCTTGTCATATAACATCTGCTACATTGACTACCAACAATCACAATCTCTCTGCTTCATTTAGAAGCTGAGTTTCTCCTAAGAGGCGCTCCTTTACTAAGGGTGTCATTCCAGTCCCACAGTTTATATTTCCTACTTAGGGTGAAAGTGTGGATTTATTCGGTGTGGCAAACATATCGTTTCGATGATCTCAAATTGAAATGAAGAGAAAAATTCTTTCTTGAAATACATTTAGCGATTTATGATGTTACTCGTTGAAAGGAAGTTCATGAAACGATATCCCACTTCCCGATCTGCGTTCCATATTACATTAAGGCACACAGCAGTAAACAATATTATGTACATACACATTAAAACGGTTCACGACCAAAGAAACAAGCCAAATAAGGTAAACAGAGGCTCAAAATACACCAGCACTCTTAGCAATGATCACTGAGCGTGTCTCTTCAAGCAGACTAATGCCAGCTTCTCAGTGCTCCAAGTGCCTGAAATGGTAACTATGCGCTGTTCGCCCGTTTACATGTGTTACTAGGCGAATGAAAAGGCTGTTAGCTCAGTCATAGTAGAGGGCGATGATTCAACAGATGGCAGAGCGTTCCTAATAACTGACATGCTGCTAAGAGAAAAAAGTCTACGTTCAAACAGACCTCATCATGACATGCACCATAGACAATATCTGGCAACATATATCGAAGGATAATCTAGCTACACTACAAAGAGAGAAGGTCATGTATCTTAAAAAAGTCTCTGCCTGGCAAATAACGCTCCTTCGAGACTAACCTATGAGTTCACAAGACAGCCGTTCTATAAAGAAGAATTGAGATTAAAAATACCATTGCCGTCTACGACACAATATCAGACTTAACATCAAGAACTGCAGGATAAAAAATATATGGACAGATTTTTGCCGAACAGAGGCATGGTGACGTCAGAATGGATGAATTCTGGCTACGAACTGCGGTATACCACAACGTGATTGAATGTTCATAAAACCTTTGAAAAGTGCAGACAAAACAATGTAACTACGGCAGGCATAACAAAACGAGTAATCTGACCTATTTATAACGAATGCTGCTGAGCAGCACGGGTCCTCTAGTTATTATTATTATTATTATTATTATTATTATTATTATTATTATTATTATTATTATTATTATTATTATTATTATTATTATTATTATTATTATTATTATTATTATTGTTATCCTCAATTGCACAAATGTTCCTTATATTCTCACTTGAATGACGCGCCTATTGTAAAGTAACGTATTTCTTCAGGTAATATGTTCCAATGTCTTGCAGCAGCAACAGTAAATGAAGTCGCATAGCAAGATGTTTAGTGTTCAGGAATAGCTAGGGGATTGTTATTCTAAAAACGAGTATTAAGGTTAAGAAAGGAGGGTAGCTTAGTGAATCTCGTGCTCACGTACATATGAGCTTTGTTTGTATTTTTCCAGGTAAACATTTCCTCAATCTCTTCAAAGGATATCAGCAGCTATACACCTTTTTATAAACAGTTAATACCTGTTCGTTCCATGGTAGATTTTCATCAATAAGGACAATCAAATATTTTACCGTTTTATTGAAAGGTATGCTGGTACCACAGATAATATAGTGGTTGAAATTAGTATAAAGGCACGTGGTTCTGTGTTCGGGAAAATGTTTATTTACTTGTTTAGTATTGCACGCTATTTTCCCCGTACAGTATACAATCAAAGCCTACAAAATACATTCCCATTTTAGCTTTAGCATTAGTAAATAAATAAACGAAGAACGACGGTTGTTGGGGTGGAAGTTGGTATAAAGGCAGGTCCGCTGTTTGACTTGTATCATTGATAAATGTGAACAGTTGTAGCTTGGAGGTGTGTCTGCAAACGTCGTACAGCTTACACGTACAGCAGTTGTAACAATGCCACGTGGAAAGCCTCTCTCAGGTGAAGAGCAAGCAAGTATTAAGGCTTACAAATAAGTGGGCCGGTCTAATCGCCAAATTGCTAAGAAATTAGGGCGTTCAAGTTGCGTTATTGATGATTTTGTCAAATTGGGTACACAGTATGGACAAAATGGCAAATATGGTTGGACAAGAAAATTTTCCGCATCGGATAAGCGTTTTTCTCCGTAAAGAAAAAGTGAGCAACTTGTGTTCTTCTCAAATCGTGGCTGATTTGCAGTTACCAGTCACTTCCAGACGCGTTAGACAAATCCTGGCTGCGGCTCCATAAGCCACCTTTAAACAGTGCTCAAAAGGAGGCTAGTTTGAAGTTCGCTAATCGCTAACATCGCTAACATATCTCATGTACCTTAGAATGGAACAACGTAATATTCAGTCAAAAGAAGAAGTTTAATTTGGATGAGCCAAATGGTGTTCAGTATTATTTGGCATGATCTCCGTAAAGAAGAACAAGTTCGGATGAGTATGAATTTTGGCGGCGGCAGCGTTATGATCTGGGCAGCATTCTGTGCTAAAGGCCCTTCTAAAATAGCATGGCTGCACTCCAAAACGAAATCTGATGACTAAACAGAAATGCTGGAATTTGAATCGGCTCGTATGTATGAAGAATTCGACGATGGTAATTTAATTTTCCAACATGATAACGCTGGGATTCACAGGTCTGCTAAGGCAACGAAGTTGTTTCAAGATAAAGGAATTACATTTATGAGCTGGCCATCAAAAAGTCGAGATTTAAATCCAACAGAGAATGTATGGGCGATCCTAGCAAGACTTGTTAATCACAATGGACGGCAGTTGCGACTGTAGCTGAGCTGAAAACTGCAGTTCCAATGGAGTGGACCACAGTCTCAGAAGAAGTGATCACTGCTCTTGTACAGTGAATGCCCACAAGGATTTTCGCAGTTACTAAAACAATGGAGATTCAACTAAATACTAGGTCATTGTTGTGATATGTTTACTGTTTACCTTACTTTATTCCAACAAAAATACATAACGTCGCTGCCGGGATAAAATCTCCCATGTGAAATATTTTAGCTTAGAACTTTGGCTTGTAAGGGTCTGTCATCTAAGGTGCAATATTGTGTGAATATTGTCAAGGCATTCTCGCTCTTCATAATGTATGTGCTGCGGGTCAGTATATCTCCAAAAATATTATCACATAGGAGGTTTTGTCCCGGCAACGACGATAAGTTCCTGTATATCAATTTCCGCATAGGTATTAGATATTTTTGTAAGTACTAATGCTAAATGTAAACTGAGAATGTATTTTGTATGCTGTAATTTTAAACTGTTTGGGGAAAATGGGTACAATACTAAATAAACGAACGTTTTCCCCACACAAAACCACGTGTCTTTATACTAATTTCCACGACCGTAATGCTAGGCAGGACATTGTTTAATGTTACTCATGTGTGTGTGTGTGTGTGTGTGTGTAACATTTTAAAAGGTGTTTTCCTTGAATAGGCCCAGATAGAGTGGTGGTGTTGATGGTGGTGATTATTGTTTTAAGGTGGCACTAACTTACGTTTGGGTGAAAAAAATCGATTTTCACATTTTTTTAAAATATTGTGGATGTTAAACATATTGAAATATCACTGAAAGTTAATTTGGTGAAAAAATGTCCATATTTATTCCAGATAAGGCCATCTAAAGTTAAGGATACAAGAAGGGCGTGGCGTCCATCTTGTTTGACAGTTCTGCATGGCGCTTCAATTCCTAATCGGCTGTTTACCCACATCTGTAGTATCTATGCGAGAATGTAGTTCACGTTCATTCCTTCAGATTGCAGAGCAATGCAAATCGTGTACTGATATATCTTTGAAGAGTTTTTATTCTTTGGTACCGGTACGTATCTGCATGGCAAGACAGAGAATTCGAACGAGGCCCTGAATGAATGCCCTAAAACAAAATGTGTGGGAAATGAAACTCTGTCTGCAGCTGTCCTGGATGGAGTTGCAGCCTTCAATGATGGATATGTATCATCAAATAAAATCTTGGAACAGTTGGAACTGCAACCAGGGGCCTGTTCCACGAACGACCTTTGCAACTTTTCAACTTTGCACTTTTCACTTTTCAATTCTTGCAAAGTGCAAAGTCTTTCTGTTCCGCCATGAACTAGGTTGTACTTTTCAATTTCTTCGCAAAGTGAAAAGTCTTTGCGAATGAGTGATCCGATCGAATTTATTCCATGAGCAAACTGTATAGGCCTAATACTCTATGATTTTAATACTTTACTTTTCGCGGCGAACTTAGCGGTAAAATGTCGTACCGTTAAAGTTTTTATCATGGGAAAGAAAGGTTATTACAAGAAGCTGGCTGTGCTGGAAGTTGTCAAGGAAAAACGTGACATCCTTTTTTGACAACTATAAAGATAACCTCTCAAATGATGACACACATCAATGTCAACGAGAGTACCGTCAACACATTCACACACAGAAGGAAATTCACCCTTCATTAGAAATCCCGTCGCTATATTATGTGGATTATCATGCCAACGTACTGTTAGGAAATATTACATTTACTATAACATCTCCGACTTTAGTAACAGTTCGCAAATAATTGATTGTGATGTCCCATGCATTGCTGCTACACCGTGCAGCTGGGCACCATTTACTAACCAATATAAGCATATACGAATTTGTTCTTTTTCGGAAAGGAATTGACTTCTTTTTGTTGCATGTTTCAATAAATGACCGATCATTTCAAGAATATAGTTAGCCTGTGTTGGGTTAATACGAAATCACTCGCGTTATTACGTCGAAGTGAGGTTATGAAAATTAATCCTGTTTTTGTACGTTCTATTATTGAATTCTTCATCACTGTCCTCACTTGATGCTAACAAAAGCTCACGTCGTAACGTGTTTATATCACTAAACCAAATTCTACGCCGAGAAACTAATGTAGATACTTGTTAATTAACATATGAAAAGGGAATCATCTCTTTGCAAGATTTATGAAAACTTTTCACTTCATTTCTTTGCACTTTGCATTTCTGTACCAATGGAGGAACATAACAGGCTTGAAAAGTGAAAATATTCCTAACTTTTCACTTTGAAGCTAAATCTGAAAAGTGATGGTGGAACAAAATCAGAATTGAAAAGTACAAAGTGCAAAGTGAAAAGTTGCAAAGTTCGTTCGTGGAACAGGCCCCAGATTTGTGGTGCTGGGTCGGTGGATGCAGAGTGGGTCTTAGCCCACAAGTGGCCACAGGTGGTCCGTAGTCCAACAGCTCTGCATTTCGACCGGCAAACCGAGCAAGGGGGGATGGGCACGGCTCTACCGTGGCTCTACGCCACTGCATTCGGGAGACAGGACAGGGCTGGACCTCACGGCTAGCCCCAACCGTCGGCTGTGCTGAGAATGTTTTTCCGTGGTTTTCCATTCTCCTGCACTAAGGCTAATTCCGGGACAGTTCCTAGTATAGGCCACGGACGCCAACTCCCTCACCTTCTCTGAGCATCTCTTTCTCCGATCCAAATCTCCTGGCCTGAGAGACAGCGTCACCGTCTAGGAGGCCCTCCTCTCCCTTCAGGAGAGGAATGAAAACATTTAGTAGTAGTCGAAGTGGTGCTGTGCTACTCTAGAAAGCCTTGGCTTGTTGCGGGTGAGACACTGTGAAATTCAGGATAATATAATAGCCAAGAGAAAAAGAAAACATGTGAGACAGCAAAGTAAGAAGAAGATAGATAAGGAGAAGCAGAAAAAGCGAACAAGATTATGGTTATGGGCTGTTTCGATTTCCTGCACTCAACTGGTATTGAAATTATGTAGACACTTTTAATTGCCATTTCCCACAAATTTCATTTTCGTAGATTAAGGTAGGCCTACATTTATTTCAGAAATTACTGCATCAATGTACTTAAAATTTGCAGGGTATATTTATAGGTTGACTAGCAAGATACCCGTGCTTCGCTACGATATTATACTGAAATATGCAATTGAATGCTTAACGTTCTATATATAATCCTCCGAAATTTGTTACCTGACTCGTTTTCTGAGAGAATCCGCCTAAATTCGCGATCTGACTCGTTTTTTGAGAGATTACGGCAAAGTTCCTCAAATTTTCCAGCAATCGATTTCGTACTTCCCGGGCTAGGTCCAGGTATTCCACGCGGTCAGTTGGGTCCCTAAATCTTTGCCATCCTTTCCTATAAGCATTTTTAGTGTGGATCAAATCCTGAAGGAGATACGGCGTGGTGCCGTCTTGGGTGCCTTGGCGGTACTGAACCCGCGGCCGGACTGTATTCGTAGTCATTACCAGGCCAGGACCCGTTTCCAGCGCGGTCCGCACAATTTGACGACGGTCCAGAACATTATTAATTATTATTATTATTATTATTATTATTATTATTATTATTATTATTATTATTATTATTATTATTATTATTATTATTATTATTATTATTAGATGTTCTGGACCCCACAGCAAGATGCAAGACCGCTACTTGGCGGTAAATTACATCTGCTGCCATTGTCATTGTTGAGAATGTGACCAGCACCATTGTCGCGTGTAGGCAAGTGTGCGAGATTTCTGGCGATACGAATGACATACTTCCGTGCATTGTTGACCTTATTATAGAGGTGAACAATCTGACGGTCAATCTCATTCCTATCGTTTATTTCAAATATGTTTAAATTTTTATTTATATGCCAGGAGAGTCTACTGTAATCTAAGAACGTCCTCCGAAGGAAAAATGGCTGTTGAAATCGAACCCAGGAAGGATTAAAATGATCGGTTTAGGATCAGAATAAGTACATCGCAAATCTACAGCCTGTTTCCAGTCATTCGATAGGGTCAGGAATAGAATTAATAAAGCCCCATCTAGCGGCGACAATAGGAATTTTGCCGGCTGCCGAGGCACTCCTCTGGGGGCAATGATCGATGAATGACAAATGAAATGAAATATTGGACAGTATTACTGGAATGAATGATGACAGGAAAAACCGGAGTATCCGGAGAGAAACCTGTCCCGCCTCCGTTTTGTCCAGCACGAATGTCACATGGAGTGAAAGGGATTTGAACCACGGAACCCAGCTGTGAGAGGCCGGCGCCCTGCCGACTGAGCAACGGATGCTCCTGATAAGTACATTATGAACAGTAAAATCAATTGGTCTCACCTCCTTTTACAACCCACCGCCGTTAAGTTAATTTACCCCCCCCCCCCCAAAAAAAATTAAAAGAAGGCGTGTTTCTTTATGTTTAGTGGAGATTCCAAACACCAATGTTTACGTCTATTACATTCAGTTTTGGGATATAAGTATCCCCATAAAAATAATTCACCTTTTTCTCACTTCCTTTCATACTCCCACCCCGTCCCCACCCTAAGTGAATTATCCGACAAAAAATACTTGTTTCTTTAATAGTAAAGGATCTTCTAAATACCAATTATCACGACTCTAACTTCTTCAGTTTTTGATTTATGTGTCCTCGTGAAAGGAATTCTACTCCTTTTCACTCCCGCCTCGCAAGATGGTTTCCCCCCCCCCCCCCCAAAAACGTGTTTTCCTTTGTTTTTAAAGGAAATCCAAATACCAATTTTCACGTCTGTAACAACTTTATTTTTATTAGATGTATGTATTATTATACAATTAAGTCAATTAATTTTTCAATTCTTTCAGCCACCCCCCCCCCCCTTCCTTCATTGGATTTTCCGAATATACGTGTTTCCTTACTTTTAAAGCAGATTCCAAATATCAAATTTCACGTCTGTAACATCTTCATTTTTGAGATATCAGTAGCCTAATTAAAAGAAATGAATACCATTTTCAGTCACTTTTACCCCCCCCCCCTCCACCTAAGTATTATTTCCGAAAACTAAAAATACACGTTTCTTTATTTTTAATAGAGATAAAAAATACCATTTTTTACTTCTGTAACATGTTAAGTTTTTTGATATATACTGTAGAAATTCTCATTTTAAAATATCACCCCTTTTTATTTCCCCTTAAGGGGAGTTTCCAAAAACAAATCACCTATGTTTCTTTACATTTAGAGGAAATTCCAAATACCTACTTTTTACGTCTGTAACATTTTATGTTTCTCACATATTCTGTAGATATAGTCTTTCGAAAAATTCACCCCAATATGTCACTCCTGTTTAACCGCCATTAATTGGATTTTCCAAAAACAAAAAAATACGTGTTTCTTTATTTTTAAGGGAGATCCCATATACAAATTTTCAGTTCTGTAATATTTTCAGTTTCTGAGATATGTGTATACTCATTAAAGGCATTCAATCCCATTGGGATTTACAGAAAACAAAAAAAATACGTGTTCCTTTATTTTTAAGGGAGATTCTAAATACCAATTTTTACATGTGTAAACTTTTAAAGTTTTAAGATGTAGACACACTCATTTTAAAAATTCACCCCCCTTTTCACTCCCCATTATTTGGATTTTCCAAAAACGAATAAAATACCTGCTTCTTTATTTTTAAAATAGATCCCAAATACCAATTTTCAGGTCTGTGATATCTTCAGGTTCAGAAACATAAGTAGCCTCATTAAAGGCAATTCAACTCATTTTTTATCCTATTCCACCCTTCCTATTGGAATTTTCCGAACACAAAAAATACGTGTTTCTTTATTTTTAAAGGAGAATCTAATTACCAATTTTTACATCTATAAACTTTAAAAGTTTTGAGATATACACACACTAATTTTAAAAATTCACTCCCTTTTTAGCCCCCCCCCCAATTAATTGCATTTTCCAAAAACAAAAAATATATGTTTCTTTATTTTTAAAGGAGATCCCAAACACCAATTTTGAGGTCTGTAATATCTTCAGGTTCTGAAACATAAGTAGCCTCATTAAAGGCAATTCAACTCATTTTTTATCCTATTCCACCCTTCCTATTGGAATTTTCCGAACACAAAAAATACGTGTTTCTTTATATTTAAAGGAGATTCTAAATACCAATTTTTACATCTATAAACTTTAAAAGTTTTTGAGATATAGATGCACCCCCTCTTCACCCTCCATTAATTGGATTTTCCAAAAACAAAAAACAAAATACGTGTTTATTTTTAAAAGAGCTCAAAAGGACCAATTTTCAGGTCTGTATTATCTTCAGTTTCTGAGATATAAGTATCCTCCTTAAAGGCATTCAACCCATTTTTCACCCCTTTTCACCCCTCCAATTGGGATTTTCCGAAAACAAAAAATACGTGTTTCTTTATTTTTAATGAAGATTCTAAGTACCAATTTTTACATCTGTAAACTTTAAAAGTTTTGAGATATAGATGCACTCCTTTTAAAAATTCACCCCCTTTTCACCTTCCCATTAATTGGATTTTCCAAAAACAAAAAAATACGTGTTTCTTTATTTTTAAAACAGATCAAATGTACCAACTTCAGGTCTGTAATATCTACAGTTTCTGAGATATAAGTACCGGTATCCTGATTAAAGGCATTCAACCCCTTTTTCACCGTTTTTCACCCCTACTATTGGGATTTTCTGAAAACAAAAAATACGTGTTTCCTTATTCTTGAAGAAGATTCTAAATACCAATTTTTTACATCTGTAAACTTTTAAAGTTTTGAGATATAGATACACACATTTTAAAATTTCAACCCCCCTTTTCACCCCTTTAGCGAAGGAATATCCAAAAATCCTCTCTTAGCGAGCACCTACATCTTAATATGAATCTATGCCCAAAATTTCATTTCTTTATGTCCAGTAGTTTTGGCTCGGCGATGATGAATCAGTCAGTCAGTCAGTCAGTCAGCACAAGTTCTTTTATATATATAGATTTGCATTAATTTGGCTAACAATAGTTGTACAGATTATAGAACTTGATAAAATACATACATTTTTTATTTTGGGAATTTCGACATTTAAAACAGTTCTAGAACGAAACTGTGAAACACTAGAACAAAAATTCTTCGTTGAAATGTACCTTATGGACCCTTCTCTGTGTGCGCCAAATTTCAAAATTCTCGTTCCAACAATTAGCTCATAAAATGTTCCTAATTTTAACGATTATGATTTATGACACCAAATATGTTTAATGTTGGTAACAGTGAAACATGTTTTACTTTAGGCCTTAAAATTCTAAATCTAGTACAATGAACTTAGTTATCTATGTGTATAAATTTTCATTACAACTGAATAAGTGGCTCTAACCAAAAGATAAAAAATGTGAAAATTATTTTTTTCACCCAAACGTAAGTAAACCTTAAGAGGAAGTACAACTGGGCAACCATCCTCTATTAAGGGGCGCGACACTTCGAAAAATGAAAATATCGGCCAAAGAAAGACAAGGACCACGAAGGGCGTGAAAATAAAACGATCCCTATGATTTGCAAACCTAATACCGTCCGTGCCGTATCAGATCTCACGAGTCTCAAAACTCACGATTAGGGCCAGTTCTTTGAATCACCCTACTAGTGATGAGATAACCGAACACTTTTAATAATCAAATAACTTCCATCCGGTTATTATTATTATTATTATTATTATTATTATTATTATTATTATTATTATTATTATTATTATTATTATTATTATTATTCTTGCGTTCCGGCCTTCTAAGGACCACGTTACAATTTCAATTGTTCCTCCTTAGTTGTTCTTTTCTTTTCTTCCAGTATTCTTTCATTGTTTCCCTGTGTTTCTTTTTCCTGTCTTCAGTCCACTTTGTGCCTGTTTTCCTTTCCTTCCTCCCTTGGAATCCTTCCATTTGTAAGACTTTCTTCCTAAGAATCTTTCTTTCCAATAATTCTTCTTCTCGTATGTTGTTCCTTTCCAGGTCTTTCTTGACTTCTTGAATCCAGGTGGAAGTTGATTTCTTTTCCCAAAGGTACTTGAAGATTCGTTTAGTTAGTCTATTGTCATCCATTCTGTAAATGTGTCCAAGAAATAGCAATCTCCTTTTTCTTATTGTTTCTGATATGTTTTCTACGTTCTGGTAAATTTCATTGTTACTTCTTAATTTCCAAAACTCTGCAATTCTTAGAGGACCTAATATTTCCCTTATAATTCTTCTTTCTAATATTTCTAATTTATCAAGCTTGTAGTTCAGTGCTAGACATTCGCTGGCATAAAGGCATTCTGGTTTCACTACTGTGTTGTAGTGCTTTATTTTAAGTTTTCTTGATAAGCACCTTTTGTTGTAAGTATTCTTAGTTATACCGTATGCTCTTTCCATCTTTTGTATCCTCTCCTCTATAGCAGATTTTTCTAAACCATTTTCTTGAATTGTCTCACCCAAATATTTGAATTTCTTTACCTTTTCTATTTGACCAATATCCGTTACTAAAAACTTTGGGGCACTCTTTATATTCGTCAAAAATTTTGTTTTCTCGGCAGAGATTCTCAAGCCTTTCATGTTGGCTGTCTTTTCAAGAAGATTGACTTGCATTGCTGCATCTGTAAGGCTTTCTGAAAGTATGGCAAAGTCATCTGCAAATGCTAGGCAATTTATTGCAACACCTTTGTTCTTCTTCCCCAGCATTATTATTATTATTAAAACATTTTACTGTGGTCTTAAAGCTAATATCACGTATTTTTTCCCGTTGACATAAATGTATAAAAATGGTGTGTGGCCTCCGTAAGACCTGATGCATGAGTCACCGCTCATCTCATCCCTCCTTCGGTAATCGCAGGCACCTGCTGTTCGGAGTCGTGAATTTTGGGACTCCTTAGAATGTTATTTTAGCTACTAGTTTGTAGTCGTGAGTATTGATACTATTTGCTACTAATTTTAGCCCTTGAGTTTTTAGACTCGTGAGTACTGAGACGTAACTATACCGTTGGGGTCGGAAAAGAACAAGAATTGACCAAGGTAAGTCGGATAGGATAGATGAAAGTGAGGAGCTTGGCACAAATAAGTGGAAGCAATTAGGCACAGGTAGACAAGATACCGTACACAGCGACTTTTGGTTCTACTTTTCCATGGATAAAGTGTATGTCTGATACCCACTGGCCACCCGCAGCGACAGATGCTATAGAAACGCACTCTACGAGACGCGGATAATCCTTGCAGTCTGGATATACGACTCGTTAGCGTACCTGACTTTTAAAAAATTAAGCTGCACGATCGTGTGTGTGTGTGGGGGGGGGATCAGGGGAGAATTAGCGTCACTAATGTAGTTCCATTTCTATTGGGTTCTTATTGCTTTGTGACACATCAGTTCTTAGTTTGCTTAGAACTTCCAGGTCAGAGGCGAATCCAGGGAGGGGCTAAGGGGGGGGGGCACTCCCCCCTTTAATTACATGTAAAAGAATAAAAGTGTAATTAAACTTTCAAGCTTTTGGGGCTCAGGGGTTTTATATCGGAACAATTATGTCAGGTAAATTTATTGGAGTTCGCCTCTGTGGTGTAGTGGTTAGTGTGATTAGCTGCCACCCCCGGAGGTCCGTGTTCGATTCCCAGCTCTGCCACGAAATTTGAAAAGTGGTACGAGGACTGGAACGGGGTCCACTCAGCCTCGGGAGGTCAACTGAGTAGAGGTGGGTTCGATTCCCACCTCAGCCATCCTGGAAGTGGTTTTCCGTGATTTCCCACTTCTCCTCCGGGAAAATGCCGGGATGGTACCTAACTTAAGGCCACCACGGCCACTTCCTTCCCTCTTCCTTGTCTATGCTTTCATATCTTCCCATCCCCCCACATGGCCCCTGTTCAGCATAGCAGGTGAGGCCGCCTGGGAGAGGTACTGGTCATCCTCCCCAGTTGTATCCCCCGACCCAATGTCTCACGCTCCAGGACACTGCCCCTGAGGCGGTAGAGATGGAATCCCTCGCTGAGTCCGAGGGAAAAGCCAACCCTGGAGGGTTAGCAGATTAAGAAAGAGGGAAGAGAAATTTATTGGAACCCAGGGCACTCGTATTAAGTAGGCAACTCTGGCATTTTACACACGCTGATTCAGCCATCAACTTAACTTGTGCATTACAAAATGCTGTGATATTAGGCGAATCAAGAATATGTTAGGGATTAGCTCATCATTGACAACGTTCTGCTTCTGAGAAAATAATGTCTGCTCTTCAAAGAGTGTTATTAGTGAATCTGATATCAGTGAGCCAAAAAGAAATACCAAGTAAAAAGTATTTTGTCCTAGTCATTGGGTACAAAGACACGATAAAGCAAGGGCGCCCATAGGATAGCTTGTAGGAGGTGGGAGGGCCTAGACCTGGAGGTATGTAGTATTTTTATATTTTGGAAGATGAATGGTGACTTGTATTCCACGGTAGAATACCACCCACGGTATCCGCTATCACTTCTACGTATTACCGACTTTTAAAATTTTTCTTGAAAGAAAAACACTTGACTGTATTAGATTTTTCTTTTCCCTGAGAGCTAGGGGGGGGGTCCCTCCTTGCCACCGAGTATGGGCGCCCTTGATGGAAAGTGTAAAGGAATTTTTATTGTAGCAAGTCACATGGCTGCTTCAATGGGTAAAGAAATCCGTCTTCCACCAATATTTGTGGCAGGAAAACTCAAAGAATGTGTCAACTAAGGATCCTGAGGAATACTTCAGGAAGGTAGTAGGATATTCTTGCCTTTTGTCGACCCCTTAATAAGACTTTGTAATAACATTAACCAAGTGGTAAGGAAAGGTTTCCCAGTAATTTTTCTAAATTTTCAATAGACGAAATTATTAAAGCAGCAGAGATGTATGAAGCAGATTGTCCGATTCGGTGGTTGAATGGTCAGCGTACTGGCCTTCGGTACAGAGGGTTGCGGGTTCGATTCCCGGCCGGGTCGGGGATTTTAATAGCTTCTGATTAATTCTTTTGGCTCGGGGACTGGGTG
Source organism: Anabrus simplex (assembly GCF_040414725.1). Lineage (NCBI taxonomy): Eukaryota > Metazoa > Arthropoda > Insecta > Orthoptera > Tettigoniidae > Anabrus > Anabrus simplex. The sequence continues at coordinate 896,929,342 of NC_090265.1, forward strand.
TTTGTATCCATCCCAACACTCTCCTCTTCATATTCACACAACACACTACACTACCAACCAACACAGAAACACGTAATAGTGATTACATCCCTCCATATAGGGTTGGCGTCAGGGAGGGCATCCGGCCGAAAAAAAGGCCAAATCCACATGTGCGACGCAGTTTACACCCGCGACCCCACAGGTGTGGAAAAAGTGGTAGGCAAAGAAGAAGAAGAAGATGTATGAAGCAGATTGCACAGCAGCAAGTACTGAATTAAGAGCAGAAATACCACTATGAAGAGATAATTGGACAATGTCTCATCCAGAAGAAAATAGAAAGCTAAAATTTGGCATAAACTCATATTTGTTCCATGTAATGAAGACTTCTTTCCTATTATTAAAGATTAGACTATTGCTACGAATATTTGCCAACCTACCAGTCATGACAGACGTTACACAGAGAAGTTTCTCGGCTCTACGTAAGCTAAAAACGTAAAAGTACAATTATCTCTTCATAGTGGTATTTCTGCTCTTAATAAACTTAATAAACTTAATAAAATTGAGTGAGTGTGGCTGTTTTATTCATGAAATGTCTCAAAATTTCCCCGAGGGTATAAAAACTGCTGATTTTCTTGTCTCTCGGCCACTTCATCAACATCTAACCTAGTGTATGGACGCGTAGCAGGAGGCGTAGCAGTAGATGTTGAAGATCTCTTAAGTCAAAACTACGAAGGCTGCATATTTCTAACTGGTCAAATGTTGTTTGATGTGAACTGCTAATACGTAATTGTATATAGTAACGTTGATGCATGGGGTCGAATAGAAGAGCGGACATCATTGCCATTCACTAAAACACACTGCTTTAGTGTTGGATCCTAGCATTCGTTTTGAAAGAGGCATTGAGCAGGCGATTGAGGTTGACAGAGAAAAGAAAAATGTTAATGAACTATGCCTCCCATATTTAAGCGAATATTACAACATCCGACTTGATCATTGGTCAGTTAACCTTTTGGCCTACAATTACTTTGTAACTACTCCTACTCCTACCACTACTATTACTATTACTTTCCTTCACACAATATAGGCCTACTTTAAATTAGTTGAGCGCCAGTTGCTGTAATAAGCAACAAAATTCGGAGAGCATGCCTCTTATCTCAATTATCTCAAGGCGTGAGGTGATAAACTCACACATCCGGCAATGAGGTCAATTGTAGATTACGGTTGAATTTCCACAATTGAGGATTGTACTTGGAAATATAATCACTTATTATTATTATTGTACCGGGCGGTACACCCCTACGCCGCACTTTTAAATCTTGCGCCAATAAATCCTCCTCTACAGGAGAAACTCCGAACTTAAAAAACTGGATCAACTCATAAGTTTTCTCAGAAGATGTCACTGTGTGAATTTCGACGTGTTTTGTTTACTATTTATCAAGAAGTTTGGACATTCTCTCATAGATGTCAGGCCAAAACCTATGATCATGCACCCTGGTGCGAAGTAAAGGAACTATTTTGAAGAAATTTTGTATTCATAAGTTTTCTCTTTACTAAATTTCGTTCATTCATTTGTGGGTTGGCAATATTAATCTTTTCTTTCCGCCAGTTTTGAATTTAGCCAATCCAGAATTTCTGTAATTAATTTTTAGCCAATCCCGTGTTTCTTCTTCGATTTGATGTGTAACTTTAAGCGACTCAATAAAATTGAGTGAGTGTGGCTGTTTTATTCATGAAATGTCTCAAAATTTCCCCGAGGGTATAAAAACTGCTGATTTTCTTGTCTCTCGGCCACTTCATCAACATCTAACCTAGTGTATGGACGCGTAGCAGGAGGCGTAGCAGGAGGCAGCAGTTCTTCAGTAAGGTAATGGCCGTTTAACATCTTTATTTCTTGCTAGCTCAGCAGTTTAACCCGCGGGGAAGGTCCGAAACTTTTACAATGTAACCTACCTGTCTAAAAATGTAAATTTGTGCCGGATTAGGTAAAAACTTCATATATCTTTAATTGTAAATCGGGGATAGAGAGTGCTTTACCCTCTCGAGCTCCCCTTCATTTTGGTTTGAGGTGACTACGTTTTGGTAACTGATTTTCTTCTCTTCCTTAATGTTTTAAAATTTACTCTTTATACGAGTCACCTCCATAGTTTGGGAATAGCCCCTGTTTCATCGGCCTAGTTCCTCTTAGGTCTTAAGAATGTATGTGTAGGAGGGCAAATACACGCCTCCATTCCTTTAGGTTTTTCGGGCCAGTTACTTAACCTGTTCTTTTTTAATAAGGCCCGGTAGGTTGGGTAAGAGGTACCCCCGTTTCATTTTTGTAAGTTGTGCCTTGTTGGCAAGCTACCGTAAAGTCTGGTATCGCCTTGAAGAGGCTTGAAATACTGAGAGCGTGTCAGCTCTTTTCTTGTGTGGTAAAAGTGCCTCTAGGAGGCCTGACATGGTGATTTGGAGCAAATGCTCCTTGAATGAAGGGGTTTTCTGCCCTTGAATGTATTGTGCTCTGTATATTTGAGCTAGGAGCTCAAGGGAATTATAAAGCGAGGGGCGTAAGGCCCAGAATTGTTCTAAATCTTGTCTTTTCCTGGCCTTGTACCTGATCGTTGTCTAGTTGTTGACTTGTTGTTATTTGTTAAATTTGGAAATTCTATGTGTAAATTTTCGAAAATATAACCTTTATTCCATATCTTGACAAAGTAGTTAGACCCATTCACCCCAGTACCTTCTTTCACCTCTGCTGTTCCACAGATACTTCGGAACAATTATTATTAAAAGAAAACTTAATTTATTACTATACTTTACGTCACAATGAACTAGCATTGCCGTGCTTTAATTTAACACTAAAAATATACCCTGTGAGATTTTTTGTTACATACACAGAAAATTTGATCTAAATAAAGAAAGCTATAGGCATGAACTTGAACTATGATATCGCCGCTGATTATATTGTTCATCATGTTTTTTATGCATAACATGTCTGATGTTGCAATTACCTGATGTCTGCACACACCACTGTTGAACTTGAAATTCCTGGAAAAACCATCGGGTAGAAGTGTGAAGCCGTCTGCTGTTATCTATCTTCTTATGTAACCTGGAGTTGACCTACATTCCCTGTCCGAGTGTAGTAAGCTCCAATGCCCTTACGTCACTCAATATTTATTGTTAGAATTAGGAAAAAACTTTACTGAATGAACCTGTAATATCCAGGCATACTATCTAGTTTCACACGTCCTGATAGCTAATATAGAGACTGTTGAAATAAATACAACAGTTCTATGCGATGTTAGATGCATCTACGTTAGATTCAATTCTCGACCAAAGTTCGCGAATTGCATAGTAGAATTCAATAAAGAATTCGAAGTACCATGACGACTGTTAACTGCATATATCGGTTAAATCCGATATATATATTTCCTATACCTCTGCAGACCACGGAACTAAATCTCTGGTGAATCTACTGAAATAAATTTACATTCCGAAGTTCTACCTGCTGCTTCACTATCAGCCCAGCACAAGTCTCTACTCAGATCAGACCACCACTCATACACCTCTTCGACGATTCTTAGACCTCTTCAAACACCTCTTAGCACTGCCCACCACGCTTACATCGACTTCTATCAACTCGTGACGACCACTCATCTCCCTTCTATCTGGCCATCCCTTCCACATCGACACACGGTAGCTGGTGAATACGGACACACTATCAAAACCACGTGGCCATGCACTATACAAAAGTAGTCATGTGGATTAATAACTTGCCCACACGTACAAACTATGAACCTAGCATGTGTCAGAGGAAAATTTACTTGCCTAATACAGCCTCGGTTGCAAACACTGAATGCTTACATACTAGAGATACAGAGTGTACCTAAATTATGCCGACAAAAAGTGAGTGATGATCTTCGTGTTATACAGTATAATGAACGATGGCGTAATCGGATTGGTGGAGATAATTTTGGTTTTCGAGGAAATGACGTTACTTTATTTCCGGGCGCGCATTTCAAATTGACGAATTCGCTGTATTCGCTGCCCGGTGTATGACAGACGGAGAAAGAGAAGTTCTTCGTTCGACTTGTCTCTTGCAGGGAGTATCCAAAGTTTGTCCGTTAAGCATCCGTAATTGTGACCGCTGAACTATGAAAAAATAACCTGCAAATATTTGCTTGCGTGTCCTCTAATTCATTCGGAAATAACCCGGTATGATTTAATATTGCGATATTAAGGATTTATATACTGAAATTCCGCTGTCTCTCCTAGATCTTGATCATTTGTACATGAGAAGTGCGATCCTGTGGTGCAGGTAACACTAAAATAATGAAGATCCTATGTTGGAGTTAAGGCAATCATTGGAGGTATTTGCTGTTATGGTGCCAGAGTTGGACTTTTCCCATTGCTTTATGCTTTTGCACCGAGCGTGTTAGCCATGCAATTAGGGTCTTGTAGTTGCGAGCTTGCATTCGGAAGATAGTGGGTTCGAATCCGCAGCCCTGAAGATGTTTTCCCGTGATTTCCCATTTTCAGACCAGGCAAACATTGGGGTTGTACCTTAAGTAAGGCCAGTGTCGCTACCTTCCCATTCTTAGCATGTTCCCATTCTTGCTTCGCCGGAAACCTCCGATGTGTTGGTGCGTCGTTGAAGCACTAGAAATAAATATGCTACTGTTCTTCTTCAACAACTGTTCACGTTATGGTTGTTGTCGTAGAAACCATTTCATTAACTGAAACTTATTATTAGTGGGACGTAAAGCCAATAACATGGTGTTTAGGAGAGGTGGAAGACAATTCAGAGACGATGTTATCTACTTGAAGGGAAGAAAGCTGGTATCAGTGAATCAATTTAAATATTTGGGCGTCACACTTCAAACCCGTGGGGAGTGTTTTGGAGTACACATGCGGGAAAGCATCACAGTGGCAATTATAGCAATAAATGACATCCCTCACCTAAGACTTTTATCTGTAGAGACTGCGATCAAGTTATTGAAACTCAAGATAATTCCAATAGTTACGTATGGTTTAGAACTCACGTGGGAATTCATAACCATGAACGACCTAGTTAAGCTGGAACAAGTAAAATCCCTTTGCTTAAAGAGAGCCCTATGTGTCGCAAAACACATCCCGGGCAAGATTGGTATATGAGATGGCAAGGGAACCGTTCTTCATCGAGGAATTGAGATATGAAATGACCTTGCCGTGTACACAGCAAAGCTTCGCACTATTACAGACTCTGTATAAAAAGAAGAGGAATATTCCTATAGAATTCTACGCCACAGAAGCTATGACATGTAATGAATGGAAAAGCGCTAACTATGAATTGAGGCATACGATTACCCGTTTTGCGGTACATGGATTTCACTTCAATCTGGGTACAAATATAAAATTTCACGACCCAACCTCAGATTGCAAGTGTAAATGGTGTGGGGGACAGTGTGACAGATATCACGCCCTATCTAGGACTATCTCAATAAGGCAACTTTGTAGTGAGTAATAGTAGAATTGCATTAATATGTATCATGCACATTGTGCGCTTTCTACTTAATAAATATAAAAAGCCAATAACATTATTAAATAATTAAAATCTAAGAAAGGATATAGTACAGTTGAAAACTTAAAATTCCACAGGAGCTAATTGCAAAATCACCATTTTGAGATAATAGCAAACATTTAAGCTGTTTAGACCTTTTCAGTCGTGAAAATACCAGCGTAAATTACATTATGGTTTCTATCTGGGAACTTAATTTTTAGTACAAACGCCAAAGGTAGGCATTTATACAATTAGAGGCACATGCTTCCCCTAATGCAGTCACTGCGGTGTCCTACAAAGGAGGCTTGTAGTGGTGTGTCAACGGTGCACTAGTTGCCAGCGTCTTGGAAAGGTTTAGCATTCCAACAGAGGAGAGCACTGATGCAAAACGCTGGTGATATCCCGATTGAAAAAGCCTAAAGAGGTTAAACGATTTTAACATTTGTAATCGATAGAATTAAATTATGGTTTCTTTCTGGGAACTTAATTGTTGGTTTTAAAAAATGGTATGTTCCACAATGTGTGAATACAGCAGAATATCTCATTCCTGCAACCTGCAAAAACAGGAAATGTGCATTATAACCCAGAAATTTCCACTGGAAACAAAGGACTTGCATGCCACGTAATAAGAAATGGAACTTTGGCAATGGGCAGTCCGTGTGCTTATTTCTTCTGCTCTTGTTGATATCAGTTACTCGGTTAAATATTAATTTACTGATACCGTATAGGATTTTGGGCTCATGCCGTGTCAAAAAATAAGGCGAAATTCTTCACGTTTCGCAGAGAACTGTGCTCTGCGTCGTCAGAAGAAATTCTCGACTGTCCACGAGAAAGGCTTCTTCTACGAAACGTAAATAATTTCATCTTATTTTCTTGGCACGGCATAAGCCCAAAAGCCTACAGTATCATGTCTATAAATACGGGCCGTGAAAGCATCAATGGGAATATTAATTTACTGCTTATAATAAAGCGCAAAGAACATTCTGATGACAAACGGCAAAATTGCATGTTACGTTCAAGTTCTACATTTAGAGGAGTACCGTTAACAATAGGCTATAATTTTCTACAGTAATATTTAAAATGTTAATGCTGTGTAAATATCATTTGCGTGTATGCATGGCTAACCTTTAAACAACTTCGAATGTACTACTTGGATTGTCTTCTTCTTCTTCATCCGTTTACCCTCCAGGGTTGGTTTTTCCCGGAGGGTGAGACTTTGGGTCTGGAGATACAACTGGGAAAGATGACCAGTACCTCGCCCAGGTGGCCTCACCTGCAATGCTGAACAGGGTTCTAGTTGGGGGATGGGAAGATTGGAAGGGACAGACAAGGAAGAGGGAAGGAACTGGCCGTGGCCTTAAGTTAGGTACCATCCCGGCATTTGCATGGATAAAAAGTGAGTAACCACGGAAAACCACTTCGAGGATGGCTGAGTAGGGAATCGAACCCCCCTCTACTCAGTTGACCTCCCGAGGCTGAGTGAACCCCGTTCTAGTCCTCGTACCACTTTTCAAATTTCGTGGCAGAGCCGCGAATCGAACTGGAGCCTCCGGGCGAGGCAGCTAATCACACTAACCAATACACTACAGAGCCGGACTGCGCTATTGTCTCCTCTTCTTAATAAACTAGGCACTTCCATGTTTTTGTCTTGTTTTTACAATTTGCTTTACGTCGTATAGACACGCATAGGTCTTATGGCGACGATGGGATAGGAAAGGACTAGGAGTGGGAAGGAAGTGGCCGTGGCCTTAATTAAGGTACAGCCCCAGCATTTGTCTTGTGTGAAAATGGAAAGCCACGGAAAGCCATACTCAGGGTTGCCGACAGTGGGGTTTGAAACCACTATCTCCCGGATGCAAGCTCACAGCTGCGCGCCCCTATCCGCTCAGCCAACTCGCCCGGTTTTCATGTTTCTTCTGAATTACTCGGTTATAATCACTTCCACGTTTTCTCTCCATTGTTTGCCGAATGATTTTGCTTTGTGATATGCGTCGATGTAGCTTTAATCTTGAATTCGGGAGATGGTGGGTTCGAATTCCAAGGCTGGTTGCTTTGAAGGTGGTTTTCGATGATTTCCCATGGTTTCCCATTATCACATTAGGTAGATAGACCTTTATTAAAATCACGGCCGCTGTCTCCCCAGTTGTATCCCACCGTCCCCGAAAATCTACAAGAGGTAGTGCGGAGTTTGACACTTGTCGAAAAGAAGAAACCTCTGCGTTGCTTCTGCTTTATCACAACACATTGAACAAGAGGTAATATATTTATCATCTGGGATAACGAACGACAATTGAAACCCAGCGAAGTACTCAGTAGTAGCGAATGGATTTACCATACATAGACATTCCAAATCCATTGGACATAGTCGCAGCGCCATTTTGAGCCCTCAAACGAAACTCACGGGAGCACTTTCGGACTTACTCTTACAAAATATTGGCTTTCATAGGCGTCAGATTATTAATTTTGTTTCAAAATATCGTAAGAATCTTCTTCTTCTAACGCTTTTTCCACACCCAAGAGGAATAGACTTATGTAAGTATTTTAACAGATATATATTTCCAGACAATGTAGTACGTTATATAATACTGTGGTATTATTGTTACGGAAATTTTCTCACGGCACTGAAGTGTTTATGGTAGAGACAGGATAGGAACGGTAGAAGGGACAGTGTTCATACTGGTGAAAGAAGAATTTGTAAGCTACGAAAAATTTAAGGATGTTTTTGGGATGTAGAGACCTGGAAAGGGTGGCACTGACACTGATGCAAATTCATTTTATAAGATAATCAGCTGTGTGGGAAAACGACACGGAAAGGAACATGATAGTAATGGATTATCTGAATTCACCAAATGTTAACTGGGAAGGTAATGTGAATGACTGAAAGCATGACAAATGTTAAGGAAATTAATCTGGGAAGGAGAGCCGAATCAGAAATGACGGTTCCAATGATAAGAAAAGTTATTCTAGACGTGGTGCTGATAAAACCAGATAAGCTCTATAGATAAAGTCAAAGTGATAGTGGTATAAGTAATCAGGAATATTTTTCCCATAGTTAAAAATAAACGCGATAGAAAGGAAGGTTGTCAAAGTGGTGGCGTGCCAGATGCGACCGTGCCGCATGCGACCCGTGCCACTAGCGACCGCATAATCTGTAACCGTGCAGGATGCGACCAGCGTTGACAAGCAAATTGTCATTTGATAAGTTGTGCCATCACCCAAGATAAGGTAAGCTAAACGAAGTGCAATGCCATTTCACTAAGTCCTATACGCAGCTACTGCCCCTACTTTACATAACACTTCTGGGGGAAACTCGTTTTACAACACGAAACATGGTGATGCGTTTACGTCTTTTCCCACCGAGCGAGTTGGCCATGCGGTTAGAGGCGCGCGGCCCTGGAGATAGTGGGTTCGAATCCCACTGTCGGCAGCCCTGAAGATGGTTTTCCGTGGTTTCCCATTTTCACACCAGACAAATGCTCGGGTTGTACTTTAATTAAGACCAGGGCCGCTTCCTTTCCATTCCTAGCCCTTTCCTATCCCACCGTCGCCTTAAGACCTGTTTGTGTCGGTGCGACGTAATGCCACTAGCAATAAAAAAGATCCTAATTCTCTGAAATTATTTACGACTTAGGCCTATTAACGTATCGTGTCCTAGGACGTGTTCGGCTTGCCTGGTGCAGGTCTTTCTACCTGACACCATTGGGCGGCCTGCGCGTCTGGATGTGGGATTATGATAATGAAGTAGAGAGAGATGAAACCCCGTTTCGGCACGTAGCCTACTCCTCTCGAATAATACCAAGGGGTCTGTTCAATGCTTTACGTCGCCATCCGATGGCCGAATCACCATCAACAGCATCATATCCCCTCACTCCATTTGAACACTGCGAAAAGGTTTGGATTTTAATCCAGGCTTTTTGGCATGCAATCTAATGATTAGAAACTGTCTACCAACCAACTTTCCTACCCTGCCGGCCAACATTCTGATGGTGATTTTTTTTTAATGCAGGCTAAGTGGCTCAGACGGTTGAGATGCTAGTCTTCCGACTCCAACTTGGCAGGTTCGATCCTGGCTCAGTCCGGTGGTATTTCGACGTACTCAAATACGTCAGCTTTGTGTCGGTGGATTTACTGGCACGTAAAATAAGTCCTGCGGGACTAAATTCCGGCACCCCCTCGGCGTCTCCTTAAACCATAAAAGTAGTTACTGGGACGTAAAGCCAACAACATTATTATATTTTTCTTTCGACCAACGGCACTGGAACCTGCTAACAATGGTGCCAGACCTTTTAGAAAAGACCAAGTTTGCTACTTATAGGCAATCTGCCACTTGGCGACAGCCCTTAATGCAGATCAATTGTAAGTGATTGATGGGTCGCATGCGGCACGATGCTTATCCGCTCGGTCGCTATTGGCACGATAATGGCCGAGTCGCATCCGACACGGTCGCATCTGGCACGTAACCGTCAAAGTAGCATTATTAGGCAATACCATATGATTGATAAGGGAGGCATGTCGAGGCCTAATATGTCTTTCATTTTCATGCGCTGCGTGACCCTTAACTTTCATCGGCCGATACCTTCACCTTTCGAACTATCGGATGCCTTCCATTTTTACCTCTGGCTAGTGTTAATAGCAGGTGGTTGCCCAGTTATACTTTATCTTAAAACAATCATCACCACCATCACCACCAGTGGAAGAATTTTTAAAACATAGGCCTACTTCAGATCGATGGAGAAGGCTTTTTAAAATGTGAACAGCCTATGGATGGCTTTAATGCAATATTGTTGAGAGTGTGAAAACAGGCATGTACGTTTAAAGGTGGTAATGAGTGGTAAACACAATATGAAAGCAGAGAATACACAGTTGTGGAAATGAGAATGAATAAACTTACTAGGAAATGGAAATTTGTACAAAAAATGTCTGCTAGGGATAACATGATGGCGAACATAATTCACAGTTATGCGAATTTTTGAGAAAAATGACTGGCTCCTTGGCTGAATGGTCAGTATGGTGGCCTCTGGTTCAGAGGGCCGCGGGTTCGATTCCCGACCGGGTTAGAGATTTTAATCTTAAATCTTTGCTAGGGACTGAGTTTTTGTGCTGTCCCCACCATCCCACAAGTCATACACCACAAACGGCACTATCTTTGGCCACAATAACTTTCGTTTTCGCGTACAAGGCAGATACGGCCCACCCTCGTCAGAAGATCTGCCATACAAAGGCAGCACCAGGCTAGTAATGGCTACACGAAATTATTACCGGGAAAAATGCAAGTGTTTGTATAGGCACTTTGATGCAGCAACAGGGCCCAGATGTGTTATTCCAGGGATCATTAATGAATAAGGGAAGGGCATACGTAATGACATAGAGAAGGCAGAAGAATTCACTATTTGTTTTACCTCGCACCGACATAGAAAGGTTTTATGGTGACGATTTGATAGGGAAGGAAGCGACCGTGGTCTTAGTTAAGGTACAGGCCCAGAAGTTCTCTGGTGTGAAAATGGGAAATCATGCAAAACCAACTTCAGGGCTGCGACTGTGCGGTTCGAACCCACTATCTCCCGAATGCAAACTGATAGCTACGTGACGCAAACCGCGCGGTCACTGGCTCGGTAAAGGAAGTATTCAGTCAGCGGTATGTAAATACAGTATATATTTGGATTCAAGGATGGTGTCAAGGTAGAGGAGGTTGCTAATACTGGCAAGAACTGAAAGTTACCTGTGATAATAAAAACATTTGCAAAAACAAACAAAAAGTTTAAAGCTAGCAAAACCGCTGAGATTGATAAGATATCTGGGGATATACTAAAGGCAATGGGCTGGAATATAGCGCCATATCTGAAATATGTATTTGATTACTGTTAGCGCGAAGGAGTGTACAAAGGAAAGGGTGCGAAACACAAAGCAGATAATTACAGGTCAAACATTTTGGCATGTGTTGCATTTAAACTCTCGGAAATAATTCTTTTTTATTATATAAGACGCGTTTGCGAAATTACTGATTTGATGGAAGGGAGTTCGTGTTTCGGAAAGCTTATTCCAGTGAGGCTCAATTTGTAGGATTCCAGCAAGATATAGCAGTTATTTTAGATTCAGGAGGTCAAATGGTCTGTATCACTATTGACCTATCTCAGGCTTTTGACAGGGGAGACCATGGGAGATTAGTGACGAAAATGAGGGCCATTGGACTAGATAAAGTAATTGCTGAATGGGTGGCTGAATGTCTAGAAAATAGAACTCAGACAACTCGGAATATTAGAGTATGTGAAGCATTAGTTGATCCTGTAACGGTTAAGACGGGGTTCCCGTAAGGCAGTGTTATTTGCTTTTTTTGCTAGGGGCTTTACGTCGCACCGACATAGATAGGTCTTATGGCGACGATGGGATAGGAAAGGCCTAGGAGTTGGAAGGAAGCGGCCGTGGCCCTAATTAAGGTACAGCCCCAGCATTTGCCTGGTGTGAAAATGGGAAACCACGGAAAACCATTTTCAGGGCTGCCGATAGTGGGATTCGAACCTACTATCTCCCGGATGCAAGCTCACAGCCGCGCGTCTCTACGCGCACGGCCAACTCGCCCGGTAGTGTTATTTGACTGTTATGCTTATCTATATAAATAAAATCGTAACGATGGTGTGTTTCAGGTGTAACAGTGATCATCTATAGACTTTTAGCTTTGGTATCTCTCTCTCTGTTTGATTTATTAAAACTGAAAACCTACTTGACATATTTCAACCAAACTTCATATTTAGAACCCGCCTATCCCGGGTTTAGGGTCCATACCATTTCAAAATACGTGAATGGGCTAGGGGTTTATACGAAGACCGCGACAGTGATTTTATTCTCCTACAAATCTGCATGATCAATCTTAATGGAAATCTATCAACGTTAAATGACACCTATTTCTAAATCTCACATGTACACTTATTCGATAGGGGGAATAATAGAGGGGATACTATTAGGGGATATTTTACAGTCTAAGTCCTAGCAGACATAGCCCTGCAGCGAGTGCGCGTGGTGCTGATTTCTGATAATAGGACGTCTTTGGTTAAGGACCTCCTGCAGCATCGCATCATTGAAGTCCGTGAGTGTTCGTCTGCGTTTCCCCTCTTTCTTGTTCCTAAGGAGTCCGGCGCTGCACGCATCATTTATGATCTCAGCGCTTGGACTCCTTTCATTGTTCACCCCCACTTTCTCTTTACGCGGCCCAGCGCAGGCTCTAGCTTCGATCCCCTCTTCTCACTTTACTGTCAAACTGGACCTTAAGTCTGGTTTCTTCCAGATCCCAATCAGTCTGCATACTCCACATCCCTATGCTATCCTCTACCGGGAACGCCGATATCGCTGGACCCACCTTGCCCCGTCCATCATGCAACGCTGGGCCACTGCAGTGCAGGAACTTTTCTTGGATGAGTTCATTGTCCAGATGATCCCTTATCTGGATGATTGGCTCATTCATGCTCCCGACCTCTCTCTCGAGACGGTCCGCCTCGTCGAACTTTACCTCACCGAGATCCTGGGCATCACCCTCAACTATTCCAAGTCGGTCCTGCACCCGACCCACATTCTAACGTATCTTGGTGTCACCATAGACATAACAGCCCAAGAGATCACACTTCATCACACTACTCAGCAACGCGCCCTCTCCATTGTGCGCGTGCTGTCTGAACTGACACCACATCAGCTTCAGCAGGCCGTCGGCTATTTCTCTCGGCTTGCCTGGGTCATGGGATGGCCGATGTTCCTAGCTAAACACATTCTTGCAGGCGAATTTTTCTGGGTTCTCCGACTCATCTCGCCCGACTTCATCGCTACTCCTCGTTCCATGACTCCTACTGGACGACCGTTCGCTGTCTACGCAGACGTCACGCCCGCGCCCCAGTCGATCGCCGCAGTAGCTCCAGCTGCCAACCAGGCCTGGGCCCAGGCTTTCCAGCAACCCGAGACCGCCGCAGCAATCATCGCCGCCCACTGGGCCATCCAGGATCTACATCGTGTATTTCAATTTGCTCATCTCAATGTATTCACGGACAGCTCCGTGGCCCGGTATACCCTGCAATCCGGCCGCGGGACTGTCCTTCATCGTCACCCATTGATAATCCACCTCTATGTTCTTTTAATAAAACTTGCATGTGCGAGGGGGATTACTCTCTCGTGGTCACCCGTCGCCTTCGCTGAGAACACGGCGAACGGACCCTCTCGGGTAGTGCTGCATGCACTTAATGGAAATTTACCAACATTAAATGACATGTATTTTAAATCTCTCATGTACACCTATTCGATAGGGGGAATAATAAGGGGGATAATATTAGGGGATATTTTACAGTCTAAGTCCTAGCGGACATAGCCCTGCAGCGGGTGCGGGTGGTGCTGATTTCTGATAACATTAAAAGTACTGAGCAATTTTCCTTACGTCTTTGGTTAAGGTCCTTATTCACTGTATTGTTCGGGGGCCTCGAGCTCGAATCTGGACACTTACACCGGCCATTGTCTGTGTAGTAATTCCTCTTGGTTGCCCTCATATTCCAAGACAATACTTAGGTAATGCCGGATTTGGAGGATCAAAGCACCATCCTATTCCTACACTCAATAAGAGCAGCACACACTTACACACGTACAATAATGAAGTAGGTTGCCAACCAGTTTCTATTTGCCGTTCACCGTCGGTTCGTGCTTCCCGATGACTATCACCAAGTCACAGGGTCAGATTCAGGTCGAGCTGCTTGTCTATCTCTATGTCGCATACTCCCGTGTTAGTAGCAGTAAGTCACTCTCCCTTTTTGCTAACAGTAACAGAACGACGAATGTGGTTTACAAAGAAGCATTAGATTAAATAACTGACTTCAAGCATCTCTAATATAGAACTGACCTCACAGGTAAGCTCCTAAAATTCAATATGTCAGCAACGAAGAAGTTACGTATCCTTTGTGTTTAGGAAACTTTTACGTTACATTGATTCGTTTAGGGAAGTGCAAGGATAACGGGTGATAAACGTATTGTCTTCAGTCTCTACAGTAAGAAAATGTCTTCAATATTCCGCTTAGAGTGTTTTTCTTTTGATTTTTACAATTTTTCTTTACGTCGCACGAACACAGAGAGGTTTTATGGCGATAGGAAAGGGGTAGGAGTTGGAAGGAAGTGGCAGTGGCCTTAATTAAGGTACAGCCCCAGCATTTTCCTGGTGTGAAAGTAGGAAACCACGAAAAACCATCTTCAGACCTGTCGACAGTGGGGTTCGAATCACTACCTCCCGATTGAAAGCTGAGAGCTACGTGAACAAACCGCATAGCCACTTGCTCGGTCCGCTTAGTGTTCTTCATTCTGAAGAACCTCTCAAAACGTGTACAACTAGTTTAAAATAAATGTACTATTCAACTATACTTTAAACATTTTTATTAGCTGCACGCAAATTTGATTTTTATTTCACATTAATATTAAAAATACTATTAGATATTTGACAGTACGCTAGAAGTCTGTGTTTATCATCAACACCGTATAAAATTAATTAGAAATGTATGAACGTTACAAAACCTTAAATATGCAAATAAAAATGCTACATTTCTGCTTCCAAAACGCTGAATATCACCATTCTTAATAACAGAATTATGGGGGGCATCATCTCCAGTAAAATTACATTGTTTCACAATATACATTTCTCAAGTATCAGGGCTACAAATGAAGGAGAAATAGAATTTAAACACACCGATGATCCATTGCATTATGACCATTGCATTTAGCTCTCTTGGAGCGGGGAGAGCAACACGGGACATATTGGTGGCATAGTATACAATTATATAGGGCAGGTCTACAGTGTATTCAGTAAGCATAGAATAACAAGTTGACACACAAAGAAATCATTAAAAGGTTCTTAAGAAACAAAATATAAGTGGAAACCTTCCAAACTACTAAAAACGCGAAGAAAACGCCACTACATTGGTATCAACCTTCCAAGTCCAATTTATCACTGCAACAATATAAAATTCTCCTAGGCAATTTTTTTCTTGTTGCTTTCATACCAGCAAACACACGAATCACATTTCCAAAATCTACAGTAAGGCCATTTCTCTTATAACATAGCCAGATGATTCGAGAGCTCATGAGTTTGAGATGTGACCCATGCGAAAATGCGGGGCTGGTTTTGATATTTAATTTTTTAAAAGGACCATATACAGAGAGTAGCAACACGGTACGTCCACACTTTCAGGACACATTTCTCAAACACAGATGAAGAAAATATGTTATCAATAAATAAATAAATAAATAAATAAATAAATAAATAAATAAATCAACATCCATCTGCATTTAGGGCAGTCGCGCAAGTGGTAGATTTGCTATGTGTTGTTTTCATAACATTTTCTTAAATAATTACAAAGAATTTTGAAATTTATTGAACATCTCCCTAACTCTCCTCCCTATAAACGAATATTTGCCCTAGTTTGCTCTCTTGAATTCCAATTTTATTTTCATATTGTGATCTTTCCTATTTTTAAAAACACCACTCAGGTTATTCGTCTACTAAAGACGTTACACGTCATCTTTCCACTGACAGCTGGGAACATACCACTTAATCGTGCAAATCGTCTCCTTACTCTCAAGTCTTCCCAGCCCAAACTTTGCAACATTTTCGTACCCTACTCTTTTGTCGGAAATTCTCCAGAACAAATCGAGCTGCTTTTCTTTGTTTTTGTTTTCCAGTTCTCGAATCAATCCCCCACTCTAAATTCTCTCAGTTCTATTTTCTAGAAGTATAGCCTCCCATACAGTCACTTTTTTGTCTAGTCCAATAGCCCTCATTTTTGCCCGCAGACTCCCATGATCTACTCAATAAGACCAGGGGTCACGTTAGAACTCACTTTCTGCTACAAATCTACCTAGTAAATTAATCAGGCGAAACACAGAGGTTCAGAACGTACCACATATCACATGAAACTATTCTTGACATGAAATCTTCAAAATGTATTCCGTTAACGTTGTTACGGACACGAAGGCTATCTGCATCCTGTACCGGGATTCATTGCAAAGGCTGGTTGATGCATGTATCACTGAAATTCTGTGTTTCCCATTATTAATATACTATGTATAGTTCCAGAAAATGAGTTCTACCCTTGAAATAAAGCGTATCCGGACACAGGCGCGCTGACTTCGTGTAATTAATGGGGGTGGAATGATTAACATGAACAGAGGCGTGTAAAATGAAGAACAATTATTAAATTATTAATAAAAACATTCTTATATAATAACAATATTCGGACGAAGTGGATAACTTCTGGGACCTACTGGATAAAAAGTTAGCTAAAATTCCCAAACACCATATGAAACTTCTTATGGGAGATTTCAATGCCCAACTTGGCCGAGAGAGAAAGTACAAGAACATCATTTGAAACTATCCTGCCCACAAAAGAACCAATCAAAACGGCAAGGGATTGGTCTTCATTTGCAAAAACCATAACTTGCAGATCATGTCAACCCACTCTCGCCATCTTCCCAGAAAGCAGACAACATGGCGATCTCCTATCCCAACCATCGGCCAAATATATCACGAGGCAGTCCTGATATTATTAATGTTAAGGTTAAAAAAGTCGTAAGCGCAGCCTCAAACCACTACATGTCCATAATTAAATTTAAACCGGTCCCTGCAAACTCCAACAAGACCCCCGAAAATATCATTCGCTTTGACAGCGATAAACTCCGGCAAAAAGTCACAGAGTTCCAGGGAAAGGCTCGACCGATCGACTGTAACTTTAACAACATCAAAAACCGCCTGATTGTGCCTGCAAAAGAAGTTGCTCAAATCAAAAGAAGCAAGAAACATACCTGATGGAATGATATCTGCGCTTCACTTCTCAAGGAAAGGCTCGACGCATGGAAACAACATTATTCAACAAAATCGCAAACTGGCCGGGAAACCTACAAAGCCCAACGAGAGCAGACAGCTAAAGTGATCCGAGCTCAGAAACGTAAATATGAAAAATCACTTATTGAGAAGATCGACCAAGACTTTAAGAGAAATGAAACCAGAGAGTACTATAGAACGTTCAAAAGGAAACTTACGGGCTATAAACCTCCGTCGCTATGCTTTCAGCGAAAGGACGGTACGTTGGCTACCTCAAACGAAGAAAACTGTACCATACTCGCGCCGACTACTTTAAGAAACTAAATTGCGATCAACCCAAAATGTTCAAGACGGAAGAACCCATGCTCAGATGCCCAGAATCGAGACCACTCGACAAAGAAGAAATCAAGCGTCACATTGCCCGACTCAAAAACAACGGAACGCCTAGAGAAGAATCTGTCGTTGCAGAACTTTGTAACTATGCCCCTGAAGAAGCAGTTCAAATCTTGCAGAAACAAATAGAACAAATTTGGAATGAAGAAATCCTACTCGAAGACTGGAAAACGGCATTGATCCATCCGTTAGACAAAAACAGCAGCATGAAAAACGTCAGCAACTACAGAGGAATATCCCTGCTGCCGGTAACGTACAAAATTTCACTTGCTATCCTGGAGCATTTAGAAGCCCAAGTCGAACATCAAACAGGCGAATACCAACGGGTTTTCAGGAATGGTCGTTCAACAGCTGAACAGATCTACAACCTCAAAGCGATCATCAGGCATCGTCATCTCAGGTCCAAACAGCACGTGTCAGTCTTTGTGGACTTTAAGAAGGCCTACGATTCGATAGACCGCGAGTATCCGCTAAACATCCTCAACGAATTCGGTGTTGACCTGAAACTGCTGGCATTAATTGGAGCCACCCTGACTGACACAAAATCCAAAGTAAAGTTCCTAGGATGCCTATCAGATTCCTTCGAGGTCAAAACAGAGTCAGACAAGGTGATGGGCTCTCTCCGATGATTTTCAACTGCGTGCTCAAAAAGATCATTAGGACCTGGCGAACAAAACTATTAGAAGATGATTATAGTCCTCTGAGAATAGGAACAAAATCTAAGGGAATCGACTGTCTAGCGTTTGCTGATGACATCGCCATTCTGTCAAAAGGTATAGAAACTGCTAGGAGGCAAATCGACCTTCTAAAAGAAATCGTTGTACAAACTGGCTTGCAGATAATTTTGGAACAAAAAAAAGTAATGACTAACATCAAAAATTCCCCAGCACAACTCCAGACAAAAGTGTCTAGGTGAGATCATAATGAAAAGTGGACTGGACAAAGAAGCACTTAATGAATGAGTGCACGAACTTGAAATAGCCTATCAAACGTCGCTCTCAATCTCAAAATACAAAACTACATCATTATGAAACTGTTCAGAAGCCAGTAGTTATGTATGCAGCCGAAAATCTATCCCTAAATGCTAATAAAGGACTCCTCGAAGAACTGGAGAAAAAAGAGCGCAAAATCATCAGAAGTATCATGGGATCCAATTACAAGAAGGCACCCATTATAAAAAAATCCAACAAAGAAGTGGACAGTAAAATAGAGAAAATTACAGAAACAATCCGCAAGAGACTGACACGATATTACGGTCATCTCATACGAATGGATGGAATATGCCCTGGTTTATGAACACCAAAGGAGACCTCCAAATGCTGCATATAAAACCCGAAGACGCCTTCAATAGAGATCACTTCCGCAAAAAGATACTGACGAATGAGCTCAACCGAGGCAAGCAACCGAAAAGAAAACAAGGTACCACCTGGACAGAGGAACGCAAGCTGACCCACTCACAGAGAATGAGGGAATTCTGAGCTTAAAAAAACAAAAGCGAAGCAAACTGTCAGATGGAACAAGACTTAACGTGGTCCTAGATGGCCCCAACGACTAATAATAATAATAATAATAATAATAATAATAATAATAATAACAAACAAACAAAAATCGAACAATAATAAAGCTTGTTTTGTCATATATTTTTGAACGAGTCTTATGTACGGAGTTTTCAATAATATTCACAAGTAAACAGAAAAATAGAACCTGATTCGTAAATGTATATTTTGAAGGAATGCTTTATGAACAAAGCTACCAAAAATAATGAAAGTCATCTCCATACGGCCCATGAAGGCCCTGGAGGGGTGGAAGGTAAAGGCTTCCACTATCCGTAACCTCGGCACTTGGTGGGGTAGAGTGGTTAGCTCTACGCACGGCCGCCTTTTCCCCCAGGAATTAACCTGGTACTCATTTTTCGTGTAGGGTGAGTGGACCTCAGAGCCATGTGCACCTCCGGAAGTGGAAACGTCGTTTCTTAAATTTTACAACTTCCTGACGGGGAATCGAACCCGCGTTATTTCGGGTGAACCGAGCACCCCTTTACCGTCTCGGCCAGGCAGACGAAAAGGGAAGTGAGCCAACGGTACATAGTGTTCCCAAGCGGTCACCCATCCAAGTACTGACCAAGCCCAATTATGCTTATCTGCGGTGATCGGACGAGAACCGGTGTATTCAACATGGTATGGCCGGTCTAGAATTAAGCAGGCCAGGAAACAATTCATAACCATGAAGAAATTCTTTGAGAGGTCAGATCTCAGTCTCCAACTACGAATTCGTATGATCCGGTGCTATATACTTTCTGTTCTCCTATATGGATGTGAAAGCTGGACTCTGGATCCAATCACAGAAAAACGTATTGATGCCTTCGAAATGTTCCTGTATCGCCGTCTCTTGCGGATATCCTGGGTAATGTAAATCTCAAATGCCGCGGTCCTTCGTCGGATGAAAAAGCAAAAAGAATTACTGCTCACCATAAAACAGAGGAAAACGCAATATCTAGGACATATCATGAGAGGTGAGAGGTATGAGTTATTACAGCTTATTATCGAAGGGAAGATACAGGGGAAGAGATCTGTTGGGAGAAGAAGAAATTCATGGCTGAAAGACCTTCGAAGATGGCACTGCTGTACTTCAGAAATGGCATTCCATTCTGCGCTGTCAGAGCTAGTTACGTGGATCGCCAACCTCCGCTCGGAGACGGCGTCTTAAGAAGAAGAAGATGGCCGGTCTAGAGAACCAAGAATAACGGCCAAGAGGATTCGTCGTGCTAACCACACGACACCTCTTAATCTGCAGGCCTTTGGCCTGAGCAGCGGTTGCTTGGTAGGCCAAGGCCCTTCAAGTGTTGTTGTGCCATGGGGTTTGGTTTTATAAAAAATAATCACAAGTTAAAAATACTAGAAGTTGCTTTATAAATATTAACAAATGCCCTATTTCTGTATATATTTTGTATTTCATGATACAAAATCTGGGAAGCTCTACCATCGGATATACCGCCTAAGCAGTCTCCATTGGGAAATGTAGTTCTCTGAAATAATGCCCGCTTTCTAATCTCATTTCTTGATACAAAACCATCTACCACCTTCTCCACATTTAACGCCTCAGCAGCTTCCGAATACTACCAAACTCCACGTTTTTTGCTTCACGTCGCACCGACACAGATAGGTCTTATGGCGACGATGGGAGAGGGAAGGGGTAGGAGTGGGAAGGAAGCGGCCATGGCCTTAATTAAGGTACAGCACCAGCATTTTCCTGGTGTGAAAATGGGAAACACGCAAAACCATTACTCCACGTTTTAAGGGGACTTAACACCTACAGGAGAACTTGGGAGAGGGAGGGGAAAATGACACTCTGCCGCCCCCCCCCCCGCCAGGATCACTTTCGGGAGAGCAGAAAATGCCTCGCCCCCCCCCCCCAAGTCGGCGCTACTGTCCGAACCCATGTCCATGTAACAGTTTCTGCGTCTACGTGTGAAGAATTTGTCCTGAAAGTTTGGCCGTACCATATTTTTACAGGTGTACAAAATTTTTAGCTATATTTGCTTTCATATTTGGATGAGGATTAGATTTGAATGTCCGAGCTATTATTATTATTATTATTATTATTATTATTATTATTATTATTACTATTATTATTATTATTATTATTATTATTGCAAAGGGAGAAGTGCGCAAATCCCATAGAAGGAACTGGGAAGAATATGTATCCCATTTAGAAAATGACATAACCAGACCTCAACCACAGACTTTCCAAATTTTGAGCGTTTTAAATAGGGAAACTAATGACACGCTCAGAATCAACACACAATCTCCTGCAACACTTGGTCAAATTACTTTCAGAATTTATGGTCACAGAATGTCTCACCTATTCAGACACTTCACTCAGACAATCCACAAATCGAACGCATTACAATGTGACGTACCCACTTTGCCCACAGATGTATGACAAATTTATAACTTGGCGGGTCACTTTAATATTAAAATAAATAAATGATATGTCATTGTTTCTCCAGAAACAGTATCCCAAGGGCGCCAGTCTTCAAGCTTATGGCTTGAAAACAAAAGTAGATAATTAATAATAATAATAATAATAATAATAATAATAATAATAATAATAATAAATATAAATACGTAATGAGACTCAAAAAACTCCCAGGGGTGGGGTGAACGGAACACAAATCATTAAGTACACTAACTTGGAATTTAAGGATCATTAATAATCATTTCATAAAATACAAATTAAAACAGCTATTTATTAAGATGAAAAACGTGACGTAACGGCGTATTAACGAAATCTGAACTTACGGAAGCAAAAGAAAGAGTGAATGAAATTAACTTTAAGAAAATGAACTGTTGCGCGAAGACTTGCAATAACTTATGCCATAAGCTCACCAAATGTAGACTCTGTTTTCTTGAAGCTGAAGATGGGTGGATCTCTCGTACAGGCTGCCTCATCTGTTGTTGGATTCCAGTCCTACATCCACATTTCCTGTCTTTAACACTTCCTATTGTACTCCTTACATAAAGTCGTAATGAGTCCTAATTTTAAGTGCAAAACCACCATGGGTTATGTTCATGGAGAGAATACCTTCGTATTCTTCCGTATTACGGAACAGTAGCGTAACTAAATTCATAATAAAAGCTCTCCTCCCCTATACCAGTCAGAACCGGTCTCCCGTTGACTACCTCTCGTCATTGAGATAACAAGTCCCAATGAGAGTAACTTTTGAGTAGAATATACTCAGATGCGAAGTGAACTAAGTTAAAATCTTCTCCGATGCGTAGACGTAGAATCGTAGTAAGAGTATCTTCCAAGCGTGAGAATCAGAATCAGAATGTCCGAATCTCAATGTGAATCTGAATATGAGTCTGAATGAGAATATCCTCTCCAGCCCTTGTCGGTGGTATATATCGGTTCAAAAGTCTCCTTCCATCAGCCATATCACATGGTCCAGTAAGATTCGAGGTCTCATCCCTTCTCCGATGTATAGCTGTGCATCCATCACGTTGCTTCGTTACGTTCATTCACATAGGCTGAACTTTCCCGCTGAAATAAAGCGTCCCCAAGCATCGTTTGAAAAGTGGGTGTTAATAATGTATCAACTGTCTCTTCATGATGTGGAGAGGGTAAGGTCTCTCGTAACCTTGATGACGTACTTTTCCTGGAACTGGGCTGAAATTAGCCTACTGACTCTGGTCACCTCACAACGGCTATTGGAAAGTTTACTGCAAGTTATAAATATGCGTGATGTTGAAATACTTTACCCAATAATTTGTTCGTTCAGAGTACGTTATAGCCGCGATACAAAGAAATGAAATGATGATTGAAATGGATGATAAAAACCCTATATATATATATATATACATATTAATTTTAAAATGACCTATCAGTGATTAAATATATACATCTTATCAATTAAATATATATAGTTCAATAATTAAAAATATATAGTGATGTCCCAAACATCACATTCGCCCCTCTGAGCCTGAAACAAGTAGTACTTCGTTGAGGGCTCACACCCACACTTTGCCACTTACGTTTCACTTGTTTCCAAAACAACTGTACATTCATTCATTACTGTATACAACATAACAATATTTTACAAAATTACAACTTGATGATTCCACCTACAACTTAATAACAAATAATATATATAACACTTCAAAATTTCCATTAAAACACAATATTACAACTTAGCGAGTTTCTGATGTCTCACTTTGTCAAATGTTCGTCATCTCTTGCTGATTTCATGAATCCAGTGTATGCAACACTTGACAATTCAATTTATATCTGTACAAAATTTACACAAACAAAATGCATCGTATTACTCTTTCAAGTGTTTATTCGTTCTTGCTGTATGACTTTCACTTTACACACGCTAACACATTCACGTGGTTTTAGCCTAGGGTAAAATGATTGCAAGTCTTTATGATGACTTCTTATAGTCTACGGGGAATTTACAAATTTTAAACTGCAATATTAATGATCCTCATTATATAAAATCAAATACTAGATTACCCATACATGGCGTTACGTAAAGAGAACAGACGTAACCTTGGTAATGAACTCGTGTCAATCGTATACACACACATCGTGTAGTAAGCAAAACAAAACTTGGGAAACTCCACCTACCAGAGAGCAGTCACTCCACGCTGCGACAGGTGTATATTATATAAGAGATAAGCGTGGCCTGGCTCACTGACCTATATTCCAGCACTATGGAAAATCCATCGGACTCGTAATATATTTACGTAAACTTCTAATGTTGTACGTACCCATTAAAATGCAATCACCGTCAGATAATTTATAAGCACACGGTCCTAGTTTCTTATGTATACGATAAGGTCCTTGATATAAAAGGAAAAACTTTTTTGTGACTTTATCTTCACTGTTAGATAACATGGGAACTCTCAAAACAACAAGGTCCCCTACCTCAAATTCATCCAGTACCTTCCGTTTTTGCTGCTTCTTTCGAAGGTTGCCAGCTTTTACTAGGTTTTCTCTGGCCAATCTAACATAAAATTCAGCATTACGCTGCGGCACCTCAGTAATACCCAATACTCTCACCAATTCATTTTGTGGCTTAGTACCGAAATGAACTTGCAAAGGTGTCAATCTAGTACTTTCGTGCTGAACGGCATTGATCCATGTCTCAATAAGGGATAATTTCGCTACCCAAGCGGAATGCCTCTCGTGAACTAGTGACCTAAACATGCACGCTAGTTCCTTCATCACCCGTTCACACATGTTCCCCTGAGGGTTTCTGATGGATGAATGGATCTGAGTAATACCTAATTCACTAATTACGGCTTTCCACTTCTTCGATGTAAACTGTGGTCCACTGTCTGACAATATTCTCTGAGGAGTACCTAATTCAGGGACATACTTCTCTTGGATTATACGACTACAGGATTTTCCTGTTGCTTTCCTCATAGGGTATAATCTGACCAATTTAGAAAAAGCGTCTATCAAAACGAAAATATATTGAAAGCCGTATTGTCCTTTTACAATAGGACCGAAAAGGTCGATACACACCAAGTCACCAGATTTTTCTGCAATTACTGCCTGACGAGGTCCCTCTAAATAACGGTTCGGTATCTTACTTCTCTGACATAGATCACAAGTGGCAAGAACTTTTCTGATTTCTCTTCCCATCTTGTCCCAGATAAAATTCTGTTGGATTTCATACAGAACCTTATTAGCACCATAATGCCCTAATTCCCTGTGGATGAACCAAATTAACTCCACACGTAGCGATTTGGGTACACATATAGCCCATTTATGTTCGCTACATTTTCTAGCTAGAAATCCGTCTAACAATTTAAAAACGTGTCTACCGCGAGTCACAGTAACCTGCTCACCTCCCTGAAGTACAGACAAAGGTTCCCTACATTCTTCGTCCACAGACTGTTCCACCAACAGTTTGCGTAATCTGTTTAGAGCAGGCTTATTGTCCTTACTAAGGCATGCACAAATTAAAATGCCTTCCTGTGTTTTCAGGAAACTTCCTTCATCACACAATTTCTGATCTCTGGACAACAGATCAGCAAGGACATTGTCTTTTCCTTTTATATGCACAACAGAAAAATCGTACTCCTGTAAGGCCAGTATCCACCTACTAACCCTATTGGATGATAGCTTACATGTAGGTATAAATGAAAGAGCATGGTGATCAGTCC
Organism: Anabrus simplex; assembly: GCF_040414725.1. Taxonomy (NCBI): domain Eukaryota; kingdom Metazoa; phylum Arthropoda; class Insecta; order Orthoptera; family Tettigoniidae; genus Anabrus; species Anabrus simplex. Next base: position 896,954,738 of record NC_090265.1, read on the forward strand.
TAATCTCAAATTTAACACCTAAAACATACATCCTAAATTTACTTAAGGAATACACAATAGCTAAGAATTCAAGCTCGGTAATGGAATACCGTTTCTCCGGTCCACTTACCTCTAGACGCTAATGACACTATTCCTAGGTCTCCGTTGTCATCCTCTTGACATAATACACCAGCCAGACCATAGTGAGATGCGTCAGTGAGTAACACATACTTCTTATTTGCCACGGGGTACTTAAGAACAACTGCTTGCCTGAAACCTTCCTTTAAATCACTAAAAGCTTTGTGGTGACCTGTCCATTTCCACTTACTGCCGGCTTTTAACAAGTCTCTAAACGGCTCAAGTAAGTTTGCAAATCTTAGTACAAAGCGTCTAAAAAAATTGCATACTCCAATATACGACCTTAATTCCTTGGTATTTCTAGGTGTACTGGTATTCAATATCTTCTCAATCCTTGTACTCTCAGGCGTAACCCCTATCGCAGATACACGGTGTCCCAAAAATGTAACCTCCTGTCTACCAAAAACACACTTATCTAACTTCAAAGTAAAACCAGCACGCTCTAACTTAGTAAACACCTTCTCTGAGTGATACAAATGCTCTTCAAAGGTCCTAGACGCAATCACCAGGTCATCAATATAAACCGTGGCGAAATCACCTGTATCATCACCTAATGCAATATTTAATGCTCTAATTAAGGCTGCAGAACTAGTCTTCGTACCGTAGGGAACGCGCTGAAACTGATACAAGCTGTACTTATGACTAAATGCTGTCAGAGACCTGTCCTCTACTCTCAAAGGAATCTGCCAAAAACTACTTCTTAAATCAACAGATGAAAACCATTTTTTACCCTTAAAGCCCTGAATTAACTCTTCAATAGTCTCTGATTTTAACTGGTCAGTACAAATACGTCTATTCATATCTCTCCCATCAATGCAAAGTCTAACGCTCCCATCACTCTTAGGCACAACGATTAAAGAATTTACATACTGGCTATTAGACAATTCAATTATCCCATCAGCTAACATAGCTTGTATCTGATCGTCAACTGCCTTGGCATATTTGTGTGGGATAGCATACCGTGGCCCGCTGAAAGGACTGTCATCCAGCACTGAAAAAGAATGTTCATAAACATGTGTTTTACCGGGTTTCTTAGAAAAAATCTCAGCGTGTTCACATAACGCTGCCAACAATTCGTCCCTCTGGACTTCCTCTAATTTACTGTTACTCGCAGCTTCAAATAAGGCATCCTTCTGATCCTCTTTCAACCACAACTGGCATAAATTAAACCCCTCACTGGGTTTCTCCTCATATCTAGAAACCTCAATAACACTCCACATAGCACAAACATTCGTTTTCCTCTGAATTTCATCTCTCAGTTCGAGTTTGACATACTTATTATCCCACTTCAGATTTACCGTTGCATCATCGTAATCTAGCTGAGCCGATTTTAAAGTCAGCCAGTCACATCCCAAGATGAGATCAAATACAAGGTGAGGAATAACCAAACATACCTGTACTGAAATAAAACCCTCTATACAAATCGGCACCGCAACCTGCTTGCATATTTGTTTCGACTTTTTACCAACAGCTGTAATAATGAATGTAGACTTAACAGGCATCTCTTCCATCATAATACCCTGTTTAACTAAAGAGTCATACCATTCTGAACTAATACATGATTTCTGACTTCCAGTATCAATTAACGCGTTAACATACGCCCCCCAAACTTCTAATTGAACCACAGGATTAATCACTTCATCACCCGAATCTAAATAATTATTATCTGGTTCACACATAAGGTCTTCCTTAACATCTAGGTCATATGGCAATAGTTTCATAACACAATTCCTAACTACTTCCTGGTAAGGCTGGAATTCTGACCCATCATTACAGCCTGCATTTAGTTTAAAGGTTGCGATCGTGTACCTACACTTGGCTCGTTAGTAACTTGTCCTCTGACTTGTTGGGCATTTCCCGATCTATTTTCAGGTGCGCCACCCCTACCGTTATGCCTTGCCTGAAACTGATTACGATTCTCGTAGTTTGGCTGTCTCCTATTGTCCCTTGGTTCACTATGAGGAACAAAATTATGTGCGTTTCCTGTTCTATGCCCAATGTTTCCTAGTGCATCAAAACTCCCTAATAATTGCTCCATCTCCTGAATAGTTTTAACACTTTGCATACACGCTGCTTCGCGTACCCTGTCTGGAAAATGTCGTAACAGTAATCTGACTACATCTGAATCAGCCGTGATTCCGTCTAAATTCTGGCAAATCATAACATGTGACAAAAAATACTCAGTCATAGAGACACATTCATTATGTTTGAATTTCCCAAATACTACCCTTTCTCTTCCACGGCTTTGAACGTTTTCGTTCCAGTATTTGTCTGTGAACTTCGTCTTAAATTCCTCCAGACTTTTCATGTTACTTTTATAGACTGAAAACTAGGAACGCGTCTCTCCCACAAAAGCATGATCAATAATGTCGATCGCCTCTTCCCAGTCCATAAACCCTTCCTCAATCCGTTTCCCAAACCGTTTTTCTACTATTTTAAGAAATTCTAATGGGTTAGTTTGTTTCCCATTGAACTTCGGTAATTCGATTTCCTTACTGTAAATCCCTCCATGACTTTGCCTCTCAGTGTTACCTTGCCTTTCTCTTGCTTCTCGTCGTATGCGTGCTTCTGCCATCGCTATGCGGTTATCTACATCTTTATCTCTTTTTTCAATTTCATTCACTACAGTGTTCTGTTTTTCTTTCAATGTCTTAATTTCCGCTGTATTGCCTTCTACTATTGCAAACTTTTCTCTTTGTTCCCTAGTGTTGTCTTCTATTATACACTTAACGGTATCGATATTGTTTTGTACCTGTTGCTTAAATTCTCTTATTTCTTCCTTTTGGGTCTCAACTTTATTATTAATACTTGTCACCTGTGTCTCTAACTCCTTTCTGGTGTTGTTGCTTTCTTTTTCCATTAATCCCAACAACTCACTCCTCTGCTCTACAAATTTCTTTTCTACCTCTTGTTTGTTTTGCTCAGTTGTCTCTTTCTGTTCCTCTATCTGCTTGTTAAATCTTTCATTTTGTTTAAATAATTATTGTAACTGTTTGCTATGTTCGTCCATCCTTTTATTAGCTTCGACCTTGTGTTCATTCAGTGCCTTACTTAATTCTCTTTTAGTTTGTTCTACTTCATTTTTAATTTCTGATTTAGTTTGTTCCACATCTATTTTAATTTGTTCCAATTCCTTTTTTATTTCGGATTTATTTTGTTCCATTTCATGTTTTATTTCAGATTTATTTTGTTCCATTTCATATTTTATTTCAGATTTACTGTCCTCTATCTTACTTAACATTAACTGCATCATTTCAAGTAACTGATTATTATTACCCTCACTGTTAGGACTAACCTCCGCCTCGCCCCCCATCGTACTATCGTCTGAATCTAACGTAACTTCGTCATTCCTGCTCTTATTCCCTTCGCTATCTTCGCTCCTAATATCAGTTTCCTCCTCTACACATTTATCTAACTCTTCCTTAGAATTACCTAAAGTACTGCCCTTCAGCACGTGTCCACTACGCAGCGTCATGTCTTTCTCCTCTTGCTCAGCCATGTTACCCCCAAAATCAAACACACTAGAAAAATATACTGTGGATATACAACAGTTACCCCCAAACTACTGATTTTATCCTTCTATACCAGTACTTAATGATTTACAAGCCCCTCAGTTGTGGCGACAATATGTGACGTACCCACTTTGCCCACAGATGTATGACAAATTTATAACGTGGCGGGTCACTTTAATATTAAAATAAATAAATGATATGTCATTGTTTCTCCAGAAACAGTATCCCAAGGGCGCCAGTCTTCAAGCTTATGGCTTGAAAACAAAAGTAGATAATTAATAATAATAATAATAATAATAATAAATAAAAATACGTAATGAGACTCAAAAAACTCCCAGGGATGGGGTGAACGGAACACAAATCATTAAGTACACTAACTTGGAATTTAAGGATCATTAATAATCATTTCATAAAATACAAGTTAAAACAGCTATTTATTAAGATGAAAAACGTGACGTAACGGCGTATTAACGAAATCTGAACTTACGGAAGCAAAAGAAAAAGTGAATGAAATTAACTTTAAGAAAATGAACTGTTGCGCGAAGACTTGCAATAACTTATGCCATAAGCTCACCAAATGTAGACTCTGTTTTCTTGAAGCTGAAGATGGGTGGATCTCTCGTACAGGCTGCCTCATCTGTTGTTGGATTCCAGTCCTACATCCACATTTCCTGTCTTTAACACTTCCTATTGTACTCCTTACATAAAGTCGTAATGAGTCCTAATTTTAAGTGCAAAACCACCATGGGTTATGTTCATGGAGAGAATACCTTCGTATTCTTCCGTATTACGGAACAGTAGCGTAGCTAAATTCATAATGAAAGCTCTCCTCCCCTATACCAGTCAGAACCGGTCTCCCGTTGACTACCTCTCGTCATTGAGATAACAAGTCCCAATGAGAGTAACTTTTGAGTAGAATATACTCAGATGCGAAGTGAACTAAGTTAAAATCTTCTCCGATGCGTAGACGTAGAATCGTAGTAAGAGTATCTTCCAAGCGTGAGAATCAGAATCAGAATGTCCGAATCTCAGTGTGAATCTGAATATGAGTCTGAATGAGAATATCCTCTCCAGCCCTTGTCGGTGGTATATATCGGTTCAAAAGTCTCCTTCCATCAGCCATATCACATGGTCCAGTAAGATTCGAGGTCTCATCCCTTCTCCGATGTATAGCTGTGCATCCATCACGTTGCTTCGTTACGTTCATTCACATAGGCTGAACTTTCCCGCTGAAATAAAGCGTCCCCAAGCATCGTTTGAAAAGTGGGTGTTAATAATGTATCAACTGTCTCTTCATGATGTGGAGAGGGTAAGGTCTCTCGTAACCTTGATGACGTACTTTTCCTGGAACTGGGCTGAAATTAGCCTACTGACTCTGGTCACCTCACAACGGCTATTGGAAAGTTTACTGCAAGTTATAAATATGCGTGATGTTGAAATACTTTACCCAATAATTTGTTCGTTCAGAGTACGTTATAGCCGCGATACAAAGAAATGAAATGATGATTGAAATGGATGATAAAAACCCTATATATATATATATATATATACATATTAATTTTAAAATGACCTATCAGTTTTTAAATATATACATCTTATCAATTAAATATATATAATTCAATAATTAAAAATATATAGTGATGTCCCAAACATCACAACAATGGCAGAACAAGTTACAGTCCTGAAAACACTAAAGTGTAATAAAACACCTGGGAAAGATGACTTAAATTTGGGGTTATTCAAATATTCATGCGAATATTTCCAAGAAAGATTCACCCAGTTCCTAAATAGAATTTGGAAAGGAGAAGCCCCACCTGAAAACTGGAATAAAGCAATAAGTTATACCCATTTTCAAGAAAGGCGACAAAAATGATTGTGAAAGCTACAGAGGCACATGTTTATTAAATTCTGGTTATAAAATATATGCCAATATTATTAAAAATAAACTATACAAACACTATGAGAACATTCTGGGAGAGGAAAAATTCGGCTTCAGAAAGGGAAGATCTTGCTGGGATGGCTAATTCACAATGAAAATCCTTCTAGAAAAACACAGGGAATTTAATGCAGAAACACATATTGCCTTCGTAGACTTCAAAAAAGCTTTTGACAAAGTAAACCGCAGTACCTTACTTAATATTTTAATATCTGATCCAGTGGTGGCGCGTGACTTTCGTCACTGGGGTTTAACAGAAGGAAAAATCCCCCCCACCTCAATATCTCCCCTCTTCTCTGTCACCTGAGCCATGACTAATTTCAGAGAATGGGCATAACGGTGCACATAATGTGCATGCCTAAAATCTTCCCTGATGAGAACTTGCACCCCGAATGGTGACCACTCATTACATTTGCTCCATCGTAACCTTGTGAAATCAACTTATCTCTATTATCCACAACTTCGCTCAAAGAAAATTTTAAACACTCTGCTATTGTCTTAGCATCGTGACTAGAGGGTAGAGGAAACCCCAGAATCTTTCAACTGGCTTACCGTTGGGAAGAATGATAACAAATTGTGCTGTAGTTGATATATCGGTGGTCTCATCTGCGATTACCGAAATGAAGTGCGCTGTGGTGATTTTTTTTTCTAGCGACAGATTTCATACATGCACGAAAGCAAATCATTCTGAATGTCTTTTCAGGTGCCTTTGAAAACAGTAGCTTTGGACAGATGGTCTCTTAATGCAACGTCAATTTCAGAACTAAAATTGGCGAGGCCTCGATATGCCAGGATTCGATGATTCACTTGTTTCGTCATGCCCACGCAATGCCATCTCAAACGCGCCACAGAACTTTACACAGCACATAACGAATTTTCCGTACTTGGTCGTTGTCTCTTTCCACAGACTGCCTGTAAGCACAGTCAAATTACTGACGGTTATCGTGTCTTCCCAGGAGATCGAATTGTAACTGGGCAAGCATATGAGATTTAGAACTTCTGTATTTCTTTATTATTTTTTTGGACAAATATCCTATATCTACCACTCCGACTTTGGTCCAAGTCCCTTCCCTTTCATCACCCATGAATAAAAAAAAAAAAAAAAAAAAAAAGGAAAACAAAACAACATATTAGTAATTTCGCAATCACAGATCCACTCAATTCTTTTATACGGTATAAATCCATTCTGAATTTACGCACGATTCATTACTTTTACTTTTAGGATGCCTCGTTATATCAAGATTAGGCACTGGGCGTCCGGCATCCTTAATCTTAATCTTAAGTTTACGCTCAAGAGAGAGAGAGAAGAAAAGTTTGTCTTCTTAAGTATCGTATCACTGTTCAAACTCATTATGTAGTTCCTTACCTTTCCCTGGACCAAAATTATGGACGCAACTACAGTGCACAAAAATACACACACGAAGAAAATATTTTAACTTCTTTATGTCCTAAAAATTAAGTTTCTGAACGGCACAACAGTGCAGAGAAACACTCAGGCGCTTGCACCGAGTACAATAATATTACGAATTATGATAACTATTGCAAACTGTTGTAAACACTAGCATCACACTTGAAAAACAGAGTAAACTTTAGGGATGTATGTTCGCAATGTTGGTAACTTAATTTTAAGAACTCCTGTGGCTAGGCAATTGGCGTTTTCTTTGGTATTACATTCCCGCTACTCTTTGCCTCGGTGTTTTTTAAGTTAATTTTCTCTCAAAAAGTAATTATTCAAAAGAAGGCAAATGAACAGATGTTTAGTAAATATTGATGTATTTGGGAAAAGACATCAATTGGAATTTGGCAATTTAATGTGACTGCTGCAGAATGATGCTCTTCAACACTAGTGCTAATTATGTGCACTATTTTCTGCTACGTAGTTGAATTCCTTTAAGGGCAACAGATGGCAGGCACATACTTACCCCAACACAAGGTCAGTCTAGACCAGGGCCTCTCAGGGTGCATGCGCGTGGTGCATGCACTGTGCACGGTGCAAAAGACGACTTGGCTTGGTTGACCAGAGTGCAGACCCCCCCACTCCTCGATTTGGAGCAATAGCGCTTACTGTCTCTTTCCTCACGCCTATCTCGCTCGCTCCCCCTGTCTCCCTCTTTCACACTTGCGCCGTAGCGCTCCAAATCCGGGCTGACTTGAGCCTAGTATAGGCGAGTTGAGCCGAGCTTAGCCGAGTAGCCCAGAGACGAAGCGTTGATCCGAGCCATGCCGAGCGGCAGCGATGCACAGTGCACGGAGCTCTTGCGCCTCTATCTGCACGCGTGAGATTTTGGGCGTTTGAGAGGCCCTGGTCTAGACCATTGAACTGTAGGTAATACCTATAGTTCAGTGGTCTAGACAGACCTTGCTCCAACACCCCCCGGCAACACGACTAGAGAGAGTGACATATTGCGCATGCGTAAACCACGGATATATGTTTCTGCGATATTCTGGTCTTGTCTACGTGCCGGCCGATGTCCCCCCGCACCTTGCCACTCCCTTCGCCCACGTACGGACGGAGAGATTTCCTTCCAAGTGGGTTCATTCCAGACAAGTATCCAGCCACGGAAGGTGCGCAGTTTACATGAATTGAAAGCTAGTACGAGTATATTACGGATAGATGGGCTAAGCAAGAGCTTCGAGATTGACAAGGGAGTTATGAATATTAAGTTGAATAAAATTTGGAAATAAACTGGAGGTTCATTGCTCCATTGCGCTATACCAGAAACCGCCACTGATCTGATCACACCCCACAACAGATGGTGCAGAACATAAGTCACCTTTACAAACATAACCTGATTTCCGTAAAGGTCAACGATAAATTATCAAAGTGGAAAATAATGAATACAGGAGTAAGACAGGGTTGCGGTCGTTCCCCTTTCATGTTCATAATCTATATGAATGCTCTCATACGAGAATTTAGAGAAACAATACATAATTCTATCCGCATTAACAGAAATCCACAGCTGGATATAATATTATTTGCAGATGACTTAGTGCTGGTCGCCACCTCAGATGATGATTACAGGGTTCAGTGTATAACCTAAACCTAGTCTCAGAAAAAAAAAATATTTTTGAACGGCCTTGGAAAAATACTCAATGAAAATATCCCCTGAGAAAACTAAGATAATGGCCTTCTCTGGCAAGAAACCAGTAAAGAAGCAAGATCTCCTTAAATAACAACATTTTGGAAAGAATAAATGATTTTAAAAACCTCGACTACAAAGTGTCTTTCTTTGAAGAAGTGGACATACCAGAGAAAATCTCCAAATTCAACAGATGTTTGGGAAACATCAATAAAGTTTTTTAGACCATCATTAGTTCAAAACCACACCCGTACAAAACCCTGGTAAGACGTGTTCTTTGCCATGGAAATGAAGCGTGGACTCTGAGGAAATGCGATGAGAGAAGAATAACTACAGCTGAAATGAAATAGATGCGGCGAACAGCAGGAGTCACCAAGTTGGAGCACAAAAGAAATACAGATGTGCTGAATGATCTTAAAAGCAGACCTGTATTGGAATACATCTATGAATACCAGAGAAATTGGGTTAGAACGCTTAAACAGGATGGGAAGAGATCTCTGGGACGCCCGAGGAAGACATGGCGTGAAAATACAAATCTTTTGTATAGACCGTAACAGTTCTTCTATAGGACTAATGCATGAAAGGATTATTATTATTATTATTATTATTATTATTATTATTATTATTATTATTATTATTATTATTATTATTATTATTATTATTATTATTATTACAGGTATACTCAATTTTGAACCATAATTATTATTATTATTATTATTATTATTATTATTATTATTATTATTATTATTATTATTATTATTATTATTATTATTATTTGCTTATGGACCCTGTTAGATCACGCAGTGCTTTTATGATTCGCCATTCTGGTCTTCGATACGGCTTCCACTTTTTTCCCCTTGGGCTGTCTTCCTTTCTTCAGTCCACTTGGTTTCTAGTCTCCTTGGAACTTCATTCTCTTACTACCCAACTGTTTTATTATTATTATTATTATTATTATTATTATTATTATTATTATTATTATTATTATTATTATTATTATTATTATTATTATTATTATTATTATTATTATTATTATAAGAAAAATAATGGAATTGTGTAATACAACCTTGCTTGCCGAGTACAAATCTCTTCAGTTTTCTTCGTCTAATACGAAACTTGATCCGCAACCCTAAGAACGGTAATTTCGTAGGTAATAGGCCTACGTCTTTCTTTCGCCGCTGTGTGCATTAAGACGCAATAAAGAAATCATCAAACTTATTCGCCCTTGAATCTTCTTTTACGCATCCCTTGCTGTTTAAAGTAACTGGCAGAAGAACGTTATAGTTCAGGATGGTCATACGTAGCTTATACTGGATTACACTGATCGTATTTAGCAATAGGTTTGATGAGACCAGTTACGGTTATAAGCAAAATACGTCTAAGATATCTGATGCACATCGCACAAGCACGATGAAATTTGATATTACGATCACCAAAAGATTCACGATGAACCTTCCGTTGCCTTGTCTTAAATGCGTATGATACATTTGGAAACAACAAGCTTGTTACTGAAGATCAGTTTCTCTACTGGGAAGAAAGCAGTGGTTCTCTAAACCAAATAGAATTAACATTGTTATTCTTACGTCCTTATGTTCGTAGAGCCTGTAGAGTATATATACTGACTGAGCGAATGTCATGGGATAGCAGAGCACTGATGCGCAGGTGTGTTGTCTGCGCACCACACGGCCCCTGTGCCAGTGGCAGTTGTATACGAGACCTTGTGAGCAGTGGATGTGCATGTGACAGGTGTAACATGGAACGTCGTCGTGAGCTGACACCGTTCGAATGGAGTGACGGATGGGAAGTTCGATTTCGGTAGCAGTGCGGGAATTCGGCTTCATATGAACAACCGTGTCCAGGGTGTGTCGTGAATGGTTGAATGCGGGTGTCACAGTCCACAACAGACGAAAGACCGGCCTCCAGCCACCCTCGATGACCGTGACCGGCGACATTTGAGACGGATTGTCAATAGTGACAGACGGGCAACCGTGCAACAAATCACGGCTCAATTCAACACAGGCCGTGCTAGACACGTCTCCAAGTGGACAATCCGTAGGAACATGGGTTCTATGGGGTATTGGAGCCGGCGCCGCACACACGGGTGCCACTGTTAACCCAACGTCATCTAGCACAACGACGCGCATTTGTCGCCAGTCACCAGGGAATGACACTGGAACAATGGCATAACGTGATATGGTCGGACGAATCACGATTTCAACTGCACCATGCCGATGGGAGGCATCGTGTATGCCGTAGACCACATGAAGCGATGGATCCCGCCTGCCTCGAAGGTGTTGGTCCAGGGCGCTGGTGTCTCTGTTATGGTCTGGGGTGCATTTTCCTGGTATGGAATGGGCCCCTAGTTGTTCTGGAAGAGACTTTGAATGGTACGCGGTATGTTGAGCTGCTCGGAGACCATCTCCACCCATTTTTGGCCTTCCAGCGCCCGGGCGGTTTTGCGGTGATTCAAGATGATAACGCACCGCCACATCGCTCCCACGTCGCCCGGGAATGGTTCCAGGAACATGCAGCGGAGGTCCAACGGCTGCTATGGCCACCCAGGAGCCCCGATATGAACCCTATCGAGTATATCTGGGATGTCCTGGAACGCAGGCTACGTGCCATGGATCCTACACCCACGAACAGACCAGCATTGGCGGCCGCTATGCAAACGATTTGGTGTCAGCTGCATCCAGAGGACTACAGGGACTCGTCGACTCAATTCCACGGCGTCTCACTGCAGTTCGCAGGGCCAGAGGAGGCCCCACACGCTATTAGGTGACTACCCATGACATTTGCTAAGTCAGTGTATATTTCCGTTGTAAAAGGTCTGCTAGTACTCGACCATTAAATGAGGATTTCAGGGAAGATAACTTGTTCAGTCCTAGTTCAACAGCCATGTGATTGAATTAATAAGTACCAATTGAAAAATACAGCATTTGTATATTTCTACGCGCAGGATAATCCTGATAAAATATGGTAAATTGAAAACGATCTTTTATCAATATTGTCATTGTAACTGATGAAATCTTAAAACCGTTGCACTCTACAATCCAGTTTTGGAGTTTTAACACTATTGGAACTCTGACATCTAAATTATTACAGCACATTCTGAACATATTAGGATAAGGAAGGTTACTAATCAAACACTCCCATTTTGTCAAAGTGAGGTAACATCTGCTGCAAAGCTTCTCTGAAACGAGGATTGTTTAGAGCTTTGTCCCATGGAGACCTCTCTTTGTTGCTCAAATCTTCCTCCGTTAGCGTACCCGTATCTGGAGATTCTTCAGCATCCGCTACAACCATGGGGAGGACAGTGGTAGCTGCAAATAATCCGTATAACGCTACTCTCTTCATTTCATTCTTCAAGTCTTGGAAACTGAACACGTCCGTGTTACAGCCTAGAGCCGCAAGAGTCTCACAGAGCTGTGTGTGGTATATTTTCAGCACTTCATCCAAATGTGAAGCTTTCACCTCCTTCTGGGAACTAGTGTAAAGGAAATACGTTAAATCCATGGCAGGTGATCCTAAGAAAGATAACTGGAAGTCAACGAAGCGCACGTCAGTAGGTTCCCCCATCGACGAGTATTTAAATAGATAATTATTAATCCAACAGTCTCCATGAGTTAAGACGTGAAATCCACCAGGTTGGGGCGAACAAATATCCACCAATGTGTTGATATATTCAGGTATGAGTTTTTCAAGTTTAGCTGCATAGGTTTCAAATCCAGTCCAGTTCTTAATGGATCTCGTCAGAGCCTTCATTCGCGCAGGTAGTAATTTCTCCAAATTCTGTTGGTTGTTTCTACCGAACGAAACACAATCATACTGACTTAATATGTCTGGATGGTGCTTATGAAGAGCTCCTGACATACCATGTAGATGAGCTAGACTTCTCACCACAATATAACAATGCTGAAGATCTAACATCGCTTTCCTATTGGCCATTCTGAATCCTTGATGTTTCAGATCTTCCATGACAACAGTATTTGGGCGTGAAATTTTAAAAACGTTAGGAAAAATGTATGGAATTTGATCATGTTGACATCTTTCCTCTGCAAACCTATATATTGCTGGCAAAGCGGATTGATAAATACTTAATTCTCTATCAAATACTCCCAAATCACTGATATACTTTCTGAAAAATTCACCATCAGGATAGCCTTTAATAATGAAGTGGTTGTTTTCAATATTTCCATTATCACTCCGCTTGTATTGGACTTCGACACGATATAATTTACTGAGATAGTTTTCACCCTTGCCGACTGCAAACTGAATATCCTTATTGACAATGGATATTTCTTGAGCAGGATGAATGGTTTGAAGAACTTCCTGAAGAAAGATGTCTGTAATCCAACTGCCATCATCCCTCTCAACGATGTCGTTAGATCTGGAATAGAAATAAAATGATATTAGTACAAACAGAGCATCAGTACTTTTATTTAAACAATTGGCTTCACAAGTTCACTACTCTTGGATTACATACTATAGACCAGTGTTTCTTAAACTAATTAGTATGGGAACCCCCTTTTCTTGGACGAGCATTCCTACGGACCCTTTCAGAGATATAATTGGAATCAAGGCCAAGTCGAATTTTGAATGAATATTAAGTGAACATGAATAATGTATACCTGATTATATTATAGTCCCAAACATTGAACAAGTATTTATTTTTATTTATTTATTGTACTCTTGATAATTAGCCACAAGATTGAACACTCTTATGTTGATTTGCAATTTGTCTTTTGCTGAGTGGTTGTTTCACATTTAAATGGCTTCCTAACAGTTGAGCAACTGGAGTCTACGTATCGACCTGTCGCTGTTGAATAAATCTCCAGATGTTAACAGGGTGACCAACAATCATTCAGTAAATTGAGAGTGAAAACCTTCCACTACATTGTTTATTTGTTGCCGCCGACTGAGTACGAGTTACAATTAAACCCGTTACCTCGTCCCGAGGTGGCGCAGTTATCACCAGGCAGACCACCAATGCAGGTGAGCTGCTTGTGCCATTTTAACAATGTACCAGCCCTCCTTCCATTACTAAATCTCTGGCAGTACCGGAAATAGAACCTAGGACTCCATTTAATAGCGCTAACTTTTACGCTACGGAGGCGGACAGTACGGGTTCTTATACACTCATTTTATCTGGGGCGAATCTTGATGGGAGGGTGCGCATTCATTCTATTGCAGAACGTCCGTAAATATATGTTGCTTCAACATAAGCTGAAGGTTCTAGAATTTTAATAGTAGTGTTATTGGCTTCATGTACCACTAACTACTTCTACTGGTTTTCAGAGACGTGAGTTACCTACTGGAAATTTGATAAAACAATTAGCTACGTGGAAACGACACAGAAAGGAACGTGATTGTTGCGGGTGATGTTAATTTATCAAATGCCAATTGCGAAGGTAATGCAAATGACAGGAAACATGACCAACAAATAGTAAATAAGTTAATCTGGGTAGAACATCTCAATTAGAAAGTGATGGAACCAACTAGAGGGAAGAATATTCTGGACGTGGTGCTGGTAAAACCAGGTGAGCTCCATAGTGAAACTGAAACGGTAGTTGGTATATCACGAAGTTATTTTCGTCGTAGTTAAAAATATGTTCGAAAGAATGGAAGGTTGTAAAAGTAGGATAGTTAGGCAGTACCATATGATTGATAGGTCGGACCTGAGGGAGATTTTAAAAAGTAATTATGAAGGGTGGGGAATGGTAAATAAAATATAAACACTCTATGGGGTTTTAAAGCTATTGTTGAGAATTTTTAAAACAGATTTATACCTTTAAATTTGGTAAGGACAGGTAAAATTCTATATATTATAATAAAGAAATCAAGAGACTAAGAAGGATGTGGAGGTTGGAAGAAAATAGAGTTAGAAATGTTTGTGGAAGTGAAGAGAAATTGTAATAATTTAGTAGAAAGTGAACCAGGCAAAGAAAGCAGCTAAGTATAAACTTAGCCCAGTTGGCAGTCCGTGCGAGTTTCAGTGAAAAAATGGAACTGTTTATATAGGTACTTCAAAGCAGAAACAGTTTCCGGGTAGGATATTCCTAGAATCATTAATGTACAAGGGGAGTGTGTATGTGAGGTTATACAGAGGGCAGAAGTATTCAGTCAACAGTGTGTAAAGATTGTTGGTTACAAGGCTAATGTCCAGATAGAGGAGGTGACTAAGTAATGAAATTTACCTATGATAACAAAGACACTTACAATAAGATATAAATTTAAAAACTAGTAAAGCAGCTGGAATTGATCGAATTTTGGGAATTTATTAAAGGTAATTGGTTGGGATATAGTACCATATCTGAAGTACTCATATGCTTACCATTTGCATGAGGGAACTATTCCAATTTAACGGAAAGTTGCAATTATAGCCCCTGTGTACAAAGGGAGGGTAATAAATATAAAGCGGAAAATTACAGGCCAGCCAGTTTGACGCGTGTTGCATGTAAGCTTTGGAAAAGCATTATTTCTTATCCTAATAGATATGTTTCTGAAATTACAAACTGGTTTGCTAGAAGATATTTCGGGTTTAGTAGAAATTATTTCAGTGAAGCTCATCTTGTAGGATTCATAGCAGGTACTTTAGATTTAGTAGGTAAATTGGATTGTATCGCTTTTGACCTATCCGGGGCTTTTGATAGGATAGATCATGGGAGATTGCTGACGAAAGTAAGATCAAATTTTGACTAGGCAATGTAGTGACTGAATGGCAGGCTATATTTCTGAAGAAGAGGACTCAGAGGATTAGAGTAGGTGATCCTGATCTTGTAATTAGAGGAAAGAACAAGCTTAGCTCAAGCCGAGGAAATTGCTTATATTTCCAAACGCCATGTGAAGATGTTGCTGGCTGGCCGGTAAGTGTACTCGCTAGGAAGTGAGGACGCCCAGCGGTTCACAAGGTTTAAGTCATAACGAGCTCAAATATCTTGGGCCACATTGGTGACGAATCCAGAATACCTATGTTCAGTTCATTGCGGTTAGGTGGTCTTTGAAAATGGATATTCAAAGTGAAGCCGAGAGTAAAATAAAAAATGAATAGAATGCATTGAAAGAAAATAAACCTGGAAAGAATGAAGTATGCGAACGATTCTATATTGTTATTTATAACAAGAGAGAAAAAAACAGAATTTGTGCAATATAAAATAGGAGAGTGCCTCTTTCGAAACTCAAATAGCTGCACATTAGCAAGGCATTATTGCACTCGATCTCGTTCTAGCTCTGTGTTGTTTGAGTCATCAGTCCATAGACTGGTTTGATGCAGCTCTCCATGCCACCCTATCCTGTGCTAACCTTTTCATTTCTACGTAGCTATTGCATCCTACATCTGCTCTAATCTGTTTGTCATATTCATACCTTGGTCTACCCCTACCGTTCTTGCCACCTACACTTCCTTCAAAAACCAACTGAACAAGTCCTGGGTGTCTTAAGATGTGTCCTATCATTCTATCTCTTCTTCTCGTCAAATTTAGCCAAATCGATCTCCTCTCACCAATTCGATTCAGTATCTCTTCATTCGTGATTCGATCTATCCATCTCACCTTCAGCATTCTTCTGCAACACCACATTTCAAAAGCTTCTATTCTCTTTCTTTCTGAGCTAGTTATCGTCCATGTTTCACTTCCATACAATGCAACGCTCCACACAAAAGTCTTCAAAAACATCTTTCTAATTCCGATATCAATGTTTGAAGTGAGCAAATTTCTTTTCTTAATAAAGCTCTTCCTTGCTTGTGCTAGTCTGCATTTTATGTCCTCCTTACTTCTGCCATCGTTGGTTATTTTACTACCCAAATAACAATATTCATCTACTTCCTTTAAGACTTCGTTTCCTAATCTAATATTCCCTACATCACCTGCCTTCGTTCGACTGCACTCCATTACTTTTGTTTTGGACTTATTTATTTTCATCTTGTACTCCTTACCTAAGACTTCATCCATACCATTCAGCAACTTCTCGAGATCTTCTGCAGTCTCAGATAAAATAACAATATCATCGGCAAATCTCAAGGTTTTGATTTCCTCTCCTTGGACTGTGATTCCCTTTCCAAATTTCTCTTTGATTTCCTTTACTGCCTGTTCTATGTAAACATTGAAAAGGAGAGGGGACAAACTGCAGCCTTGCCTCACTCCTTTCTGGATTGCTGCTTCTTTTTCAAAGCCCTCGATTCTTATCACTGCAGGCTGATTTTTATACAGGTTGTAGATAATTCTTCGTTCTCGGTATCTGATCCCTATCATCTTCAGAATCATAAATAGCCTGGTCCAATCAACATTATCGAATGCCTTTTCTAGATCTACGAATGCCATGTACGTTGGCTTGTCCTTCTTGATTCGATCCTCTAAGATCAGACGCAAAGTCAGGATTGCTTCACGTGTTCCTACATTTCTTCTGAAGCCAAATTGATCTTCCCCCAACTCAGCTTCAACTTGTTTTTCCATTCTTCTGTAAATAATACGTGTTAAAATTTTGCAGGCATGAGATACTAAACTAATAGTGCGGTAGTTTTCACACCTGTCAGCACCGGCTTTCTTGGGAATAGGTATAACAACATTCTGCTGAAAATCGGATGGGACTTCTCCTGTCTCATACATCTTGCACACTAAATGAAATAACCTTACCATGCTGGTTTCTCCTAAGGCAGTCAGTAATTCAGCGGGAATATCATCAATTCCAGGTGCCTTGTTCCTATTTAGGTCACTCACAGCTCTGTCAAACTCTGACCTCAAAATTGGGTCTCCCATTTCATCAGCATCAACAGCCTCTTCATGTTCCAAAACGAAATTATCTACATCGTTACCTTGATACAACTGTTGGATATGCTCCTGCCATCTTTCTGCTTTGTCTTCTTTCCCTAGAAGTGGCTTTCCATCTGAGCTCTTAATATTCATGCACCTAGATTTCCTTTCTCCAAAGGTTTCCTTGATTTTCCTGTATGCAGCATCTACCTTTCCCAGGACCATACAGCCTTCGACATCCTTGCACTTCTCCTTCAGCCATTCTTCCTTAGCTACCTTGCACTTTCTATCCACTTCATTCTTTAATCGCCTGTATTCTTTTCTGCCCTCTTCATTTCTAGCGTTCTTGTATTTTCGTCGTTCATCAATCAGGTCTAGTATCTCCTGAGTTATCCACTGATTCTTAGTTGATCTTTTCTTCCTTCCTAACATTTCTTCAGCAGCCCTCCTGACTTCATTTTTCATGACTCTCCACTCTTCCTCTACTGTGTTTCCTTCGGCCTTTTCATTTAGTCCTTGTGCAACATGTTCCTTGAAACAATCCATCACACTCTTTTCTTTCAACTTGTCTAGATTCCATCTTTTTGCATTCTTTCCTTTCTTCAATTTCTTCAATTTCAGATGGCATTTCATGACCAACAAGTTGTGGTCAGAGTCCACGTCTGCTCCTGGGAAAGTTTTGCAATCCAACACCTGGTTTCTGAATCTCTGCCTAATCATAATGAAGTCTATTTGATACCTTCCAGTGTCTCCAGGTCTCGTCCACGTATACAGCCGTCGTTTGTGGTGTTTGAACCAAGTATTGGCGAGGACTAAATTATGGTCAGTGCAGAATTCAACCAGCCGACTTCCTCTTTCGTTCCTTTGTCCCAATCCAAATTCTCCTACTGTGCTACCTTCTCTTCCTTGGCCTACCACTGCGTTCCAGTCTCCCATCACAATTAGATTCTCGTCACCTTTGACATATTGTATTAAATCTTCTACCTCCTCATATATTCTTTCAATTTCTTCTTCATCCGCTGAACTAGTAGGCATATAGACCTGCACTATTGTGGTGGGCATTGGTTTGGTGTCTATCTTGGCGACAATAATTCTTTCACTATGCTGGTCGTAGTAGCTTATCCGCTGCCCTATTTTCTTATTCATTATTAAACCAACTCCTGCATTACCCCTGTTTGATTTCGTGTTGATAATTCGGTAGTCGCCTGACCAAAAATCCTGTTCTTCCTGCCAACGTACTTCACTTATACCAACTACATCTAACTTTAGCCTATCTATCTCCCTTTTCAGATTCTCTAACCTACCACAACGATTCAAACTTCTAACATTCCACGCTCCGACTCGCAGAATGTCAGTATCCATCTTCCTGATGATCGCCCCCTCTCGTGTAGTCCCCACCCGGAGATCCGAATGGGGGACTAGTTTACCTCCGGAATATTTTACCCGGGAGGAAGCCATCATCAGTACATCATTCATACAGAGCGAGCTGCATGTCCTCGGGAGGTGGTTACGGCTGTAGTTTCCCGTTGCTTTCAGCCGTGTAGCAGTATCAACACAGCTAAGCCATGTTGAGTATTATTACAAGGCCGTAACAGTCAATCATCTAGACTGCCGCCCTTGCAACTACCGAAAGGCTGCTACCCCCCTTTCGATAGCTCTATAAAACATGAAATAACGGAGGCTTCTGTTAAAATATGAGCGTTAGAGTTTCAACTCGTACCTCAAGAATTAATGTAGAAAATGACTTTGGTAAAATAAAAGCTACCGCACCAAACGACTCTTTCTCGGCAAAGTCATGGAGTGTCCGATGGTATTCATCGCTTCATAACACCGGATATTCGTGACGGAATGCAGTGTTATTCATGTGCTGTAACTACAGACATGTGTACTGATGATTACAAAAATCATCGTATTATTTCCCGTGCACTTCACTACAATAATGGGTGGGCAATGTAAAACAGAGTTGTTTTAACCTGCCTTCTCCCCAATACTCCGAAGTCTGATGAAAACATCATGAAACAATTTACCACCCCAATGTGCTGCGTTAGGAATTTAGTTCCAGATTTACAAAGGCCTCCCCTGCGAATCATGTGATCTTGCCGCGGTGGGGAGGCTTGCGTGTCCCAATGAAGCAGATAGCCGAGCCGCAGGTGCAACCATATCGGATGGGTATCTATTGGGAGACCAGACTAAGGAATGGTTCATCGAAAGTGGGGTAGCAGCCTTTCGGAAGTTGCAAGGGCGGCAGTCTGGATGATTGACTGATATAGCCTTGTTATAATACTCAACATGGTTTAGCTGTGTTGATCCTGCTACACGGCTGAAATCAACGGGAAACTATAGCCGTAACTAACTCCCGAGGACATGCAGCTCTCTCTGTATGAATGATGTACTGATGATGGCCTCCTCCCGGGTAAAATATTCCGGAGGTAAGCTAGTCCCCCATTCGGATCTCCGGGTGGGGACTACACGAGAGGGGGCGATCATCAGGAAGATGGATACTGACATTCTGCGAGTCGGAACGTGGAATGTTAGAAGTTTGAATCCTTGTGGTAGATTAGAGAATCTGAAAAGGGAGATGGATATACTAAAGTTAGATGTAGTTGGTATAGGTGAAGTACGTTGGCAGGAAGAACAGGATTTTTGGTCAGGCGACTACCGAATTACCAACACAAAATCAAACAGGGGAAATGCAGGAGTTGGTTTAATAATGAATAAGAAAATAGTGCAACGGGTAAGCTACTACGACCAGCATAGTGAAAGAATTATTGTTGTCAAGATAGACACCAAACCAATGCCCACCACAGTAGTGCAGGTCTATATGCCTACTAGTTCAGCGGATGAAGAAGAAATTGAAAGAATATATGAGGAGGTAGAAGATTTAATACAATATGTCAAAGGTGACGAGAATCTAATTGTGATGGGAGACTGGAATTCAGTAGTAGGCCAAGGAAGAGAAGATAATACAGTAGGAGAATTCGGATTGGGACAAAGGAACGAAAGAGGGAGTCGGCTGGTTGAATTCTGCACTGATCATAATTTAGTCCTTGCCAATACTTGGTTCAAACACCACAAACGACGGCTTTATACGTGGACGAGACCTGGAGACACTGGAAGGTATCAAATAGACTTCATGATGATTAAGCAGAGATTCAGAAACCAGGTGTTGGATTGCAAAACTTTCCCGGGAGCAGACGTGGACTCTGGCCACAACTTGTTGGTCATGAAATGCCATCTGAAGTTGAAGAAATTGAAGAAAGGAAAGAAAGCAAAAAGATGGGATCTAGACAAGTTGAAACAAAAGAGTGTGAGGGATTGTTTCAAGGAACATGTTGTAAAAGGACTAAATGAAAAGGCTGAAGGAAACACAATAGAGGAAGAGTGGATAGTCATGAAAAATGAAGTCAGTAGGGCTGCTGAAGAAATGTCAGGAAGGAAGAAAAGATCAACTAAGAATCAATGGATAACTCAGGAGATACTGGACCTGATTGGTGAACGACGAAAATACAAGAACGCTAGAGATGTAGAGGGCAGAAAAGAATACAGGCGATTAAAGAATGAAGTGAATAGAAAGTGCAAGGTAGCTAAGGAAGACTGGCTGAAGGAGAAGTGCAAGAATGTCGAAGGTTGTATGGTGCTAGGAAAGGTAGATGCTGCATACAGGAAAATCAAGGAAACCTTTGGAGAAAGGAAATCTAGGTGTATGAATACTAAGAGCTCAGATGGAAAGCCACTTCTAGGGAATGAAGACAATGCTGAAAGATGGCAGGAACATATCCAACAGTTGTATGAAGGTAAAGATGTAGATAATTCTGTTCTGGAACATGAAGAGGCTGTTGATGCTGATGAAATGGGAGACCCAATTTTGAGGTCAGAGTTTGACAGAGCTGTGAGTGACCTCAATAGGAACAAGGCACCTGGAATTGATGACATTCCCTCTGAATTACTGACTGCCTTAGGAGAAACCAGCATGGCAAGGTTATTCCATTTAGTGTGTAAGATGTATGAGACAGGAGAAGTCCCATCCGATTTTCAGCAGAATGTTGTTTTACCTATTCCCAAGAAAGCCCGTGCTGACAAGTGTGAAAACTACCGCACCATTAGTTTAGTATCTATTGCCTGCAAAATTTTAACACGTATTATTTACAGAGGAATGGAAAAAGAAGTTGAAACTGAGTTGGTAGAAGATCAATTTGGCTTCGGAAGAAATGTAGGAACACGTGAATCAATCCTGACTTTACGTCACATCTTAGAGGATCGAATCAAGGAGGACAAGCCCACGTACATGGCATTCGTAGATCTAGAAACGGAATTCGATAATGTTGATTGGACGAAGCTATTTAAGATTCTGAAGGTGACTGGGAACAGATACCGAGAACGAAGAATTATCTATAATCTGTATAAAAATCAGTCTGCAGTGATAAGAATCGAGGGCTTTGAAAAAGAAGCAGCAATCCAGAAAGGAGTGAGGTAAGGCTGCAGTTTGTCCCCCCTCCTTTTCAATGTTTACCTAGAACAGGCAGTAAAGGGAATCAAAGAGGAATTTGGAAAGGGAATCACAATCCAAGGAGAGGAAATCAAAACCTTGAGATTTGTCGATGATATTGTTATTTTATCTGAGACTGCAGAACATCTCGAGAAGCTGCTGAATGGTATGGACGAAGTCTTGGGTAAGGAATACAAGATGAAAATAAATAAGTCCAAAACAAAAGTAATGGAGTGCAGTCGAACGAAGGCAGGTGATGCAGGAAATGTTAAATTAGGAAATTAAGTTAAAGGAAGTAGATGAATATTGTTACTTGGGTAGTAAAATAACTAACGATGGCAGAAGTAAGAAGGACATAAAATGCTGATTAGCACAAGCGAGGAAGGGGTTTCTTAAGAAAAGAAATGTGCTCACTTCAAACATTGATATAGAAATTAGAAATGTTTTTGAAGACTTTCGTATGGTGCGTGGCATTGCATGGAAGTGAAACATGGACGATAACTAGCTCAGAGAGAAAGAGAATAGAAGCTTTTGAAATGTGGTGTTACAGAAGAATGCTGAAGGTGAGATGGATAGATCGAATCACAAATGAAGAGTACTGAATCGAATTGGCGAGAGGAGATATATCTGGCTAAATTTGACGAGAAGAAGAGATAGAATGATAGCACACATCTTAAGACACCCAGGACTTGTTCAGTTGGTTTTTGAAGGAAGTGTAGGTAGTAAGAACGGTAGGGGTATGACAAGCAGATTAGAGCAGATGTAGGATGCAGTAGTTACGTAGAAATGGAAAGGTTAGCACAGGATAGGGTGGCATGGAGAGCTGCATCAAACAAGTCTAAGGACTGATGACTCCAACAACAACATTTACAAAGGGTTACGATTGTAAAATATTAAGGTGCAATATTAGGGAGGCCTTAACGATTCACGGAGGCTTTAGGCGAGTACCTTGTGTAGGGCATTGTTTAAGTACAGTTTTGCGGCACACATTCCAAGGTAATTTTCTTAATTCGCAGGCACAGGACGTACAATACATAATCAAAGAAACACAGAAAGCTGTGGCCCATTTCAATAGTACAGGTTTAGATAGTCATGTCGAACATACTCTGTATCAGGATGTAGAAATAAGAAGTAATCCTAGGCTAATCATGCTAAAATCTGTACATAACCATCACTCCATGGCTAAACGGTTAGCGTGCTGGCCTTTGGTCACAGGGGTCCCGGGTTCGAATCCCGGCAGGGTCGGTAATTTTAACCATCATTGGTTAATTTCTCTGGCACGGGGGCTGGGTGTATGTGTTGTCTTCATCATCATTTCATCCTCATCACGACGCGCAGGTCACCCACGGGAGTCAAACCAAAAAAGGACCGGCAACTGGCGAGCCGAACATGTCCTCGGACACTCCCGGCACTAAAAGCCATACGCCATTTCATGTTGAGCCTTCAAAAAAGAGAAAGTAGAATAGGTGAGAAATAAATTAGAAGCAGGCAATAAAAAACTCTTGAATGGCCTGCTTTGCTGCCTAGAACTTGTCAAAGAGGTCACGGATGATTTAGGAGAGGGGGTATAAATCTTTGCTAGGACCCCAGTTAGAGTATGGTTCCAGTGTATGGGATTCTCATCAGGACTACGTGATACGAGAACTGGAAAATATTCAAAGGAGAGCAGCACGATTTGTTCTGGGTGTTTTCCGACAAAGGAATAGTGTTACGAGAATGTTGCAAACTTTGGCCTGGGAAGACTTGGGAGTCAGGAGACAAGATTCTCAACTATGTGGTATGTTTCGAGCTGTCAGCGGAGAGATGACGTGGAATGACATTAGTAGCTTCAGCGGAGCTTTAAACAGTAGGAAAGATCACAATATGAAGATAAAGTTAGATTTCAAGAGGACGAATTGGGGCAAATATTCATTTAAAGGACGAGAAGTAAGGGATTGGAATAAATTATATAAATTCCAAATACCTATTCCCAAATCTGTAACATCTTCAGTTGTTAATATATACATAAGTATCCCCATAAAAAGATTTCAATCCCTTGATCAGTCCTTCCCGCACCCCAGCCCCCATTTAAGTGTATTTTCCGAAAACTAAAATATATGTTTATTTTTAAAGGAGATTCTAAATACCAATTTTCTCCTCTGTAACATCTTCAGTTTTTAAGATATAAGTATTCTCATTAAAATAATTCAACTATTTTTCACTTTTTTTTCACCAAATCCCCACCCCCCGCCGTTAAGTACCTTCTACGAAAACAAAAAGGTACATGTTCCTCTATTTTTAAAGGACTTTTCAAATACCAAGTATCTTGTCTCTAACATGTTAATTTTTTTACATATAATGTAAATATACCGGCACTCATATTAAAAATTCACACGCTCTTCCAATTCCTTTCAGCCCCTTAACTGGATTTTTCGAAAACAAAAAATACGTGTTTCATTTTTTAAAAGAAGATTCCAAATACCCGTATTCATGTCTGTACGTATGTAACACCTTCAGTTATTGAGATAAATGTATACTCACAAACATAATTCAACTTCTTCTTCTTAAATGGACTTTACAAAGATAAAAAATACGTGTTTCTTTATTTTGAAAGGAAATTTAAAATATCAACTTTCACGTCTGTAACAGATTTTTAAGATAAAGTATCCTCATAAGCATATTTCAACTCCTTATTTAATTATTTTCAACCCCACACTCCTTACGTCGATTTTCCGAAAAAACTAATACATGTTTCTTTATTTAAAAAAAAGATAACAAATACTAATTTTCACGTCTGTAACATCTTCATTTTTTGAGACATAAGTATCCTCATAAACGTTATTTAACTCCGTTTTCATCCCCCTTCCTACCCGTTAAGCTAATACCCCCTCCCCAAAAGTGTGTGTTTCTTTCTTTTTAAAAGGAGATTCCAAATACCAAATTTTCACGTCTTTAATATCTTTAGTTTTTGAGATATAAGTTTCCTCATACAATGAATTCAACTAATTTTTCAATTCATTAACCCCCTTAAGTGGATTTTCCGAAGGCAAAAGAACACGTGTTTCTTTACCTTGAAAGAAGATTCCAAATACAAATGTCATGCCTATAACGTCTTCAGTTTTTGTGATATAAGTATCCTCATAAAAAGAATTCAAATCCTTTTCCACCCCAGTCCGTTAAAATGATTCTCCCCTCCACAAGTGCGTGTTTCTTTATTTTTCAAGGAGATTCAAAATATCAATTTCCACGTCTGTAACCTTCAGTCTTGAGATATAAGTTTCTTCAGAGAAAGAACTCAATTTTTTCACTTCCTTTCACACTCCCCAGTAGAGTGAATTTTCCAAAATTAAACAGTACCCGTTTCTTTAAAATAGCTTACAAATACGAATATCACGACTGTAACATTTTCAGTTTTTGAGAGATATGTATCCTCGTAAAAGGAATTCATCTCCGTTTTCATCCCCCGCCCCCCGCAAATACGTGTTTCTTTCTTTTTAAAGGAGATTCCAAATACCAGTTTTCACGTTTGTAACATCTTAATTTTTTTGCTATATACTGTATATTCATACAAATAAATGAACTAATTTTTCAGTTCTTTCACACACACACACGCACACACACCTCGTTAAGGGTTTTACCGAAAACAAAAGAATGAGTGTTTCCTTATTTTTCAAGGAGATTCCAAATACCAATTTCCACGTCTGTAACCTTCAGTTTTGAGATATAAGTTTCTCCAGAAAAAAACTCATTTTCTTACTTCCTTTCACACTCCCCACTTGAGTGAATTTTCCAAAAATAAACAGTACCCGTTTCTTTAAAAGAGCTTCCAAATACGAATATCACGACTGTAACATTTTCAGTTTTTGAGAGATATGCATCTTCGTAAAAGGAATTCATCTCCGTTATCATCCCCCCTACCAAGTTCATTCCCCCTCCCCCAAAAATGCGTGTTCTTTATTTTTAAAGGAGATTCCAAATACCAGTTTTCACGTTTGTAAATCTTAATTTTTTTGCTATATATATATTCATACAAACAAAAAAATAAGTGTTTCCTTATTTTTAAAGGAGATTCCAAATACCAATTTTCACGTCTGCAACATGTTTAAGTTTTTTAGATATACTGTAGAAATGCTAATTTTAAACACTCACCCCCTTTCTTAGTTCCTTTTAAGTGGATTTTTCGAAAAAATATTTATATGTCTTTATTTTTACAGGAGATTCTAAATACCAGTTTTCAAATCTGTAATATGTTACCTGTCTGAGATAATTTTCAGATTAGTCTTTTTTAAAATTCACCCCCTTTGTCACTCCTGTTTAACCCCTATTCATCGGATTATCCAAAAACACAAAAATACGTGTTTCTTTATTTTCAAAGCAGATTCCAAATACCAATTTTCATGTCTGTAACATCTTCAGTTTTTGATATATAAGTCTCCTCATAAAAGGTGTTCAACACATTTCCCCCCATTTTTACCCCCCTTAATGGGATTTTCCGAAAACCAAAAGTATGTCTTTCTTTATTTTTAAAGGAGATTCCAAATACTAATTTTTACGTCTGTAAACTTTTAAGTTTTTGAGATATAGATATCCTCATTTTTAATATTCACCCCCCTTTTCACCCCCTTAGCGCCGGAATATCCAAAAATTCTCCCTTAGTGAGCACTTACATCCTAATATAAATGTATCCCCAAAATTTCATTTCTTTATGTCCAGTAGTTTTCGCTTGGCGATGATGAATCAGTCAGTCAGTCAGTCAGTCAGTCAGTCAGGACATGTTATTTTATATATATAGATAAAAACCTGTAAGAATTATTATAGACATTTAACCTTATCCTATTGAGTTTAACTGTGCAGATATGCCATAACCTTCATGAGCGTGAAGTGCTTATATTGTATGCAACACGGTCGCCAGTAGTCTTCCAAAACAGATTCATCGGACGATGAGAGTTTTGTAATGGAAAACAGTGTTTCATTTTAACGATTTTTGCTGTGGATTCAGTTATAATAAGAAAAGAATGAGTGAAAGGATATTTTACTGAGAGAAAAAGATAGAGAATAAACACGTATTTTTTGTTATCTACTCAAACAATCAAACGTAAGGATCTGTGTGGTATATACTTGAAAGTTAAATAAAATTACTTCATGTATTAATTTAAGAAAACGGCTTATTTAAAGGTTGTAGGTAATTCATGTAACACTTTAAGATTATCTCAATGTAACAACGAGCTTTTATTCTGGAGATACACAGATCCTAAAGTTTGATTGTCTGAAGATTAATGGAGTTATTTTTCCAGGATGTAATAAAAAGACAAAGGCATCATTCGGAAATACCGAAAGAAATATTTCAGTTGTTTGAATAGATTAGGATAAATACGTTTGTAGTCTCCATCTTCTTCTCTCAGTAAAATATCCATTCACTCATTCTTTCCTCATTACAACTGATTCCATTAAAAACTCTCGTCGTCCGATGAATCTACTTTGGAAGCCTTTACGAGACCGTGGTGCACACAGTATAAGCACTTCACGCACATGCAAGCCACTTGTGCAAACTCGCATCACCAGTTACTCGCGCAAGCGTGCATCCAATGTAAACGAACCCTTACGTCCCGATCGGACGGACGAATGACCATCAACAACGTCA
The DNA here is from genome assembly GCF_040414725.1 of Anabrus simplex. NCBI lineage: Eukaryota > Metazoa > Arthropoda > Insecta > Orthoptera > Tettigoniidae > Anabrus > Anabrus simplex. The sequence goes on from NC_090265.1 coordinate 896,982,236, forward strand.
TATGCCCTCACAAGATAACAACACTGCTGAGAAGTTTGAAATTGCATATTGGCTTTTGGCGCGCATAATGTTATTGTAATTATTATTGCTGTGTCACCTAACAGTTCTTAGAAAGATGAGATAGCATTACGTCGTTTCTTCAATAACACCTTGTTGATTTACATTTTACTTCTCATTATTGACCTGCGATAAGAAAAATGATCCTTTTATCATATAAGAGTTAAAGTGAAAAGGAAGCTTATCGTAAACATGCCTGAATTCTTTACTCATTATTGACGTTAGAAATATATTCCTAGCCGGGCTGAGTCGCTCAGGCGAATGAGGCGCTGGCCTTCTGACCACAACTTGGCAGGTTCGATCCTGGCTCAGTCCGGTGGTATTTGAAGATGCTCAAATACGTCAGCCTCGTGTCGGTATATTTACTGGTATGTAAAAGAACTCCTGCGGGACTAAATTCCGGCACCTAGGTGTCTCCGAAAACCGTAAAAGTAGTTAGTGGGATGTAAAGCAAATAACATTGTTACTATTTATTAAATTTATTTTTCGGGTCACCAGCAAATAAACTACGCCGGTTGTGTAACTACAGGGTTATTAATAAGCGCTTAAAACGGGTTGCTTTTAATACTCTCTTCTTCCTGTTTGGTGATACTTACAAATATGCAGTAAGTTTATAAACATACAGTATCTGTGGCAGAATTCCTACCCTCTCAGTAGAAGCTAAATATGGCCTCTTACTGCCCTGCAGTCGAAAGTTTTGACACTTAGATGCAGTACCTCTGGATGTACAGTATATTGTTGATTTCCATGACAGTATTCTTCTTCAGATCTCCAATTGTTCTTGGCCAATTGCGATAATCTCCATCTTTAAGGTAACCCAAAATAAATATATGAGATCCGGTGATCTGGGAGGCCATAATGTCTATGAAATGTTTCTACCGGACATCAAATAAACTTTCATTTAGGGCAAGAGACTCATTTGACATGTGGCATAGGAATAAGTCTCCTGAAACTAACGGCGTAATTATGTACGGGAATACTGCCCTAGTCGGGCCCTGACATCTTCCAGCACGTTTTGCAAACAAGATGTCCATGCTTGGCAGTATCGCTTACCAGATAACCTGTTGTTTCCGACTTCCTAAGGCCAATAATTTCTCTCTCTTCCGAGGAATGCGTGCACCATATCTTCGGAACGTCCTTCATGTAGCAGTGATGAATTTCGATATCGAAATGGTGGGAAAAGAGAGAGTAACGCATGGACTATGGCGAAACCACGCGGATTGCTTCACAGAACTGAACTCCCATAGTTCGAATGTCATTTAGAACAAAGACTACATATGCCCTACAGTATGAACAAAAATATAGCACTCGTTTTATGTGGATCTCATAGTATAAGCATCATTACGTCGAGAATAATGTACAAGGAGTGAGATTTTTTTTTTTTTTTTTTTTTTGCTAGTGGCTTTACGTCGCATCGACACATATAGGTCTTATGGCGACGATGAGTGAGAATTTAGAGAATGATGTAATATCATTCTATAATACCCTGCGTGACATACAGGGTGGCCCACTTAAATTTTTCACATCAGATATCTTCGGACTATTTAAGTCATTCCTATTTCCTGACTCTTTACAAGGAAAACGAAGAAATCAGACGAAATTAAGAAAATGTGCTGCACTTGTTTTCCTGAAGCCTGAAGATGTATAAAGTGTGGATGGATTCTAATTAAGAGTCAAGCTCCGCCGGATGTGAAATTTACAGAATTCTTCGATTATTTTGTTGAGCAATGGCTGCTGAATGAGTCTATCTAAGTGGAACTGTTTTAATGTTAGACACAGAACAAACAATAACATTGAAGGGTGGAATTACAAAAACAATAGTAAAATTGGAAGGCCTCAACCAACAATAAGGGATCTCATCACCTGTCTAAAGCTGGAAGCAGAGAATTCAGATCATTCAGTTATGCGGATGGACTTAAATTTGGAAGGAACTAAAAGAGAAAGAAAGTACTGTAACTGGACGAAAGAATTGCTCGAAGCACGAGGACATACAATGAGGATGGCAACTAGGAAAGGTTTTTGGACGTAATGTCATTAGTCCTCAGAATGGGGTAAGCGAAAGTGTCGTTCGTTCAGAAAACGTATGTTGTAAATAAGAGGATATTATTAACAGTATGTATGTAAAATTATGACGAATCTTATAGATGAGAAAGAATTATAAGCCTAAATTAATGCGTAAATAATTAGTTGTAGAAGTTACAAACTTCTTAAAAAGTGCAGGCAGTTATTCTGACAAAGCAAAAAAAAAAGCCGCTAATTATGGGACTAGGTCTTCATTGTTTTAAAGGTCGAGTACGGTTAAACGTACGGGTTCATGCCGTTAACTTCATGTGCCGAGCTACACGGCAGGCCTACCTCGAAAATCAGCGAGATGCTCTAAAAACAAAAGGCCACGCAGTCACGGTTAGCGCTAACAATGAACCTTTACGCACTTGCACAGGTAATAAATGTACAATAGAAATACTTTATTTCACGAAGGCTTATCAGTAGGAAATAGGCACATCGAGACTACTAATGGTGTGTCCACAATCGCGATTGTACGCAATCAAGACTGTTCGCAATCGCGACGACACCGTCTGCCTACTCTGCTCAATTATTTGAGCGTGTCTGATGTTAAGTTCACCTAATTCCAGTCTCACAAATTCGTAACAGAAACAGAAAGTCGAACTCAGGCCAGCCGAGAACACCAAACAACGACATAAGTGAACCGGACTCTGAGAAAAATCCTTAGACTTTATAAACCTAGTTTCGTTGGTGTCGAAAATGTACTCGAGTTGAGCGAGGGAAGTCGACGAGGGAAATTAGAAGTGAAAAAGAGGGTTCAGATATGTGGGAACAGTGCCAGACTAAGTAGTGCCGTGTACAGTATGTCTTACAAATTGAAAGGACGGAGGTTGTTAAAAAGAAAATAAAGGGGCAATATACCAGACACGTAGCTTGGATTAGCTTAGACCAATGGACATCGATTATTAAATGAAGCAAGATAGTCGTTTTGTGTGATTACTGATATCGTGACCACAGCCACGAGTCACCAATTTTACATGAAACCGGAGTCACAAAGACGTGATATTTGTTTCTAAAATTCCGCTGGGATTCGAACCACGGCTGCCTTGCTAAGAAGCCAGGCTAATACCTTCGGGGCCGGAAAGGAACAAGAGTTGACTAAGGAAGGTCCGATAGGAAAGATGAAGGTGCGGAGCCTGACACAAAAAAGTGGAAACATGCCAGACTCAGATAGGGAAACTTAGTCGCCAACCTATGGTCTAGTCAAAACCCCTGGTCCCCTCTTTAGTCGCCCCTTACGACAGGCAATGGTACCGTGGATGTATTCTAGCGCGCCCACCCGCAGGAGGTTAACCAGATGTGGTTAAAATCCCCGGGCCGGTCGAGAATCGAATACACGATCCTCTGTACCGAAGCCACTACAATGGCCATTCAGCCAAAAATTCAGACAAGAGATTGTAAGTGAATTTATGTACTCGCATTACCCGTGGTGGCTCGACTTTATATTTAGCTATACCTCCAGGGAAGTTGAGCTGTGTGCACCTTTCGAACCACATACAATCTTATATTTCTGACAGGGCCAGGAATGGAATCTTGGCCTCCAAGAACGACATCTAATAGCATTAACCGTTTAGTTGCAGAGGTAGACTGGTTAAATAGTTAATATAAACAAATCGCTACTCACGGAGCCATAGTAAGAGGAGAGTACTTTGCTCTGTCCTGTCTTGATTGAGAGAGTCAACTGGTGTTATCTCCACACGGCTGTATCAGGCTTTAAAGGAAATATTTGATGCAAGTCATGTGACCCCCTCCACCTGCAGTTCGTCCTGGTGTGACTTCAATGAATCTGTCGAATACGAAACTGTTGAACATATCATCTGATGAAACCTTGGCGCCGCTTGCTCCTTAATGTTTGAGCACATTCTTCTTGATATTGCAGTATTCCTACTTCAGTCTTCTTTTTCTGAGGTGTATTAGCCGAGAGGCTAAGCTACTGGCTTCTCAGTAAGGCGGGCTCGGTTCAAATCCCGGACAATTCACATGAGATTTTAGAAATGAAAATTTCATAGTCCACGTAAACTGAAGATCCGGTGCTATGATCACGATGTTTTTCTTCTTTTTCATTTTTCGTCTTATTCTCCGTCCATGTGACTCGTGCTTGAAGAAATTATACACACGGAACACCATGTCTCTAGGTTGTTTTTGTTTTCTGTCTATCATCCATATTTAACACAAATACGACAAAGAATCGTAATACTGTGAACTCAAGAAAGAAGCAGGGTCTCTACGAATAGAAGAAACTAATCATGGAAACGAAATGCAAGATGGCGGAAATAGGCGTGTTCGGAGGCAGTAAATTTACCTCGCTGGAGAAGAAAATTATTGTAAATTTATTATCAAAGTATGGAAGTGTAGGAGTAAAGGGCAAGGAAAAGGTGCAGAATGAGTTAACAAATGACTGAATAACCACTTGTAAGGGAACACGAACTCAATTATGCAAATTAGAAATCTCTACGTCTTACGTCACACCCTAAGAAAGATTGTTCGAAAGAAAACTTAAGCGTTGCAGAACCCGAGGTGAATACATTCCTCCTTAATATCTACTGAGACGATCGCAAAAGTAATCGCTTTAAATGATTACTAGTTGAGTCCTTTCGGAAACAGCATAAAGCTGCACGAGAAACACATCTGGCATTGCCAAATGTCAGGAGAGAACAGCTGAGGCTTGCGAGGTAGGACTGAGAACTGTGTAGAGGATTGCGAGTGAAGCAAATATTTCTATTAAAGCCTGGTGATGGGCTATTTTCCAGTCACTGGGAAGAGATTAATGACTGGGTGCGTCAACCTCGGTTACGGCTTAACCGTGGTAAACCATGGTAAGTTCAATTTCTGTTGCAACAAGCCCCGTGTTGAAATTTGTGACGTTTTACGGCGGTTAAGCAGCTAACCGAGGCTTTAAGGCCTACGTACACTACGTAACCTCACGAGTAAATTGTATATTTCGTCTTTACGCGCATCAAAGGTGCCGTGATCCGATTTAAAAGTTTACTGGTTGTTCCATTCAAACCAGAAAACCTACCTGGCAGACTGGTTTGTTTCTTATTTTCGGAAACAGTAACAACAAATGAATTTATTCAAGGTAAGACTGTATTTCCGACACATCTATATACACAACATAACCATAACTCTAAGACTGTAACAAGTGACTGTCTCGTGTCCGTGAACCAAAGCCCATCAAACGTAAAGTTATTTCACTCAGCTAGATCTCTACAAAGGGACAGAACGTGACACTGGTCGGAGTGTGCGCTATAACCTCACATTGCGTGCATCCAAAGTGTCGTTATGTTATCGTTAAAATGGATTTGGCACCACATATCGTATATCTACAGTATATTGAGGTTGATGAACAGAGAGAAAGAGACTATGAAGTCCTTGTTACAATTAATAGATGATCAACTAGAGTTCCGAACTCATAGAAATAATCCTGATTCGCCAAGAAGTAATCTAAGTCAGTGAGCATTTCAGTTTCAAATGCACTAAAATTCGGCGTTCTCGTTCGCCCTTCCTTTTCCATCAATACTGTACTTTAGCCCTAGAGACAAGACTTTCACACGCGCGGAACGACTGTCGTTTGTTTACACGCTCGCGGCATTCTCGGGAAGGATGTTGTCAAGCGGTGCTCATTGCTGCCTACCTCTCTACTCAGGAACTGATGAGTGAGTGGTGCTTTGATAGGTGGCGGTGGTGATTATTGTTACACCATTGGTCTGGACTGGTTCTTGCCGTGCGGACGGTTAGGCTTTAGGTCTCTAGTTTCGTGTGGAAACACGATTGGTCTGGACTGGTTCTTGCCGTGCGGACGGTTAGGATAGGACCGGAACAAGATCATTGGTCTGGACTGGTTCTTGCTGTGCGGACGGTTAGGATAGGACCGGAACAAGATTATTGGTCTGGACTGGTTCTTGCCGTGCGGACGTTAGGATAGGACCTGGACAAGACCTGTGATATAGGGACAAGCAAAGGGACGCTTTTATTGTGCTGGGTTGATAACGGATTATGATTATAATAATTGACAGGAATGAGATCACGTGCCACTTTACGTTGGCCAATAGGCATGCAAGTAGCTCCTTCAGCAATGAAAATGGCGTGTAATACTCTTCATTAGGTTATAAATTGGAAGCAGATTTTTATGTGCTAAAAATGTGAAAAATATTTATTTTTTGTGTACTGAAAAACTTTAAATATGTGATAACACTTTAAAATTATTTCCCTTTAAAAAATCACACAACTACTCGCACTCAAGAAGTAAATAAGTAAGTTATAACGGTTTTGTATTAGAATATGGTGCTACCAAACGTGCTCCTTAAGGCAAATTGGTGTCTGTGTATGGAAACGTGTGCAGTATGGTATATTAATTTTTGATATGCCAGGGTAGATATTATGAATGTAGAGCATGAACAACGCAAGTTACGTGTATCATTTTCGGAAAGCTCACAGAAAGGCCTTCGGCTGCCTTTTTCATTAAAGCTGCACTATCAGTAAGGAAAAACAATACATGGTCGTATTTTGCACCTTTTGGCCAAAGTAAGTGCATGGCTTCATTGAATAACCTAGCTATAGTGACATGGTTTGCAGCAAGCATTTCTTTACACGCTAGCAAATAAGAATGTTCACAAGCAGTTTTGTCATTCTTCAACACATCAACTACAACATTTTCTACTTTTCTGCCACTTGATTCAATGCTCGTCCACAGTTTTTCGCTATCACATACTGCCCGAATTCTCTGTAAAGTTTCTTCGTAACATTTTGGGAGATAGTTTTATCTTAATGTGGATTCGTCTGGAGGCTCAAAATTAATGTACTTTGTTAGAAAATTTCTCAGTCCCGGATTATTTATTTTGTCAAGAGAAATCTCGGCGCAAACAAATGCACTGCACACATCTAAATAATATTCGGAATATTTTGATGGGTCTGCATTTGAACTAGCTGGTTCAGCTATTAGTAATTGTCGAGAACGCACACGCGAAGCAGTCGCAGTATGCTTATTTCCAGACAAATGCTGATCTGTACTTACCGTTTTACCACACGGTTGGCAAAATAATACTTTTCCATCGGTAGTGAAAATGTTTTTAAATTTCACTACATATTGTTGAAGACGCGACCTTGTACTCGACTTCTCTTTTGGCATTATTTTGCAGGTTACGACACACGCATTTACGGTGAATCACTGTTTCAATAAAAAGAATAGCAGCGGACACTGAAGGAAATATTTCTTAGAAATCCATACAAAATCACACGACCATGGGAATGATATATGGATCCGAACAGCTACCTTACTCTTAGGAGTGATGAAATCCCACTACCTATACTGCTAATAATAAGAGTTGGTGTCTGACATTTCTTAGAGGGAGGTCCGTTTACTGCCTGCCGAGGCGGGATAAAGGGAGTGGCTGTGTGGTTGCCATGTAAACGAGGGTGGGGCGACTGCGGTTGCAATGGAGATAAAACTTCAGGGCAGCTCGTCTTGCTGGGAGTTGCCAAACCTGTCACTGTCGCTGATAAGAACCTGATTGTTTGTATAAGAGTGATCGCAAATGGGACGACACCGCCTGGCCAGGTAGTCTACAACAGATCACAGCGGTCTGAATGAAGGAGGGAACAAGAGAGCCGGAAGCGAGGGGTAAGAGTATGTAGAAAGGAATGCTGGAATGTGGCAACATCGTGAAATGGCACGTGCTGTGCTCCTAACTCCAACGTTACCTGTCAGACACCAACTTTAGTTAAGTCTAGTATAATGGTGGTGCAATATTCTTCCCAGTCTCCCATGTCGTAACGGTATTACGTCACCTTATCTCTCCGTGACTGCCTTTCGCTGATATTCTATAAACAAAACCCGAGCGGGCTGGCTCATAAAAGCGAGTTGGAATGACATCATGCAAGGAAACATCTTGTGCAGCAAATCAAATCGCTGTCTAAATGTAACGACGTAGCCAGTGACCAGCAAGTTTTAGAACTTCTGGAGGGAAGTCTATAAATAGCCGAAACATTCAGATACATGATGTTGAATACACTGTTAAAAACAATACCATATCCGTAAAATGATAATATGAGCATTATTTTATAACACAGAAGCATTTTTAATTTTATTGATTAACAAATATTGCCGATTTATGTGCGTATTATAGATTTTCTTAAAATATGTATTTGCATTTAAAAATGCGAAAATATGTGTTTTATGTGAAATAAGATTAAGTTTTTACACTTGGGGATGCATGATAGGAATAATGAACTTTGTAACTTGCGTTAAAACTTGCGCAAAAAAATATGTAATTACATAAAAATCCGCTCCCTAGTTATAAAGGAAAATGTAGTTCTTGGGGCGGGATAGTGGGTTCTGGACATCGCCATGAACACATCTCTCCTCTGAGACGCATCCTAAGTAAGACGTCATCAATTTCCACTTACTTATAACGTTAGAAAAATCTTGTCTCCAGAGCTGGAGCTTTGCTCCGTTTCCATATCGGCTGATACCGATAACCTAACCTACTTAAGCTAACGAAACAAAATTAATTCATCTTAGCGATAAAGAGCTGTTTTAGATGTGATAAAAATGACTACAATGATGCTGTCAAGGAGAAAAATTATTTTAAAATTTTAATCCAAGTGTAAAATATTTTAAATAATATTCGTCCTAGAAATAGAAAGACAGCTGACCATTCCAGACAAAATGTAAACAACTGGGAACTATAAATTAGAGACATGACTGTCAAAAATATCACTGACTTCTGGATAAAATCTTGTCTCCAGAGCTGGAGCTTTGCTGTGACTGTCGAACTCATCACGTCATCACTGCCTTCTGAATACTACTTTGAATTACTTTCGAGGGGAATAATAGCGAGAAAGCCGGGCTGAGTGGCTTAGACGGTTGAGGCGCTGGCCTTCTCACCCCAACTTGGAAGGTTCGATCCTGCCTTAGTCAGTTGGTATTTGAAGGTGCTTAAATACGCCAGCCTCGTATCGGTAGATTTACTGGCATGTAAAAGAACTCTTGCGGGACTCATTTCGAGCACCTCGGCGTCTCCGAAACCCGTAAAAGTAGTTAGTGGGGCGTAAAGCAATTATTATTATTATTATTATTATTATTATTATTATTATTATTATTATTATTATTATTATTATTAGTATTATTATTATTATTATTATTATTATTATTATTATTATTATTATTATTATTATTATTATTATTATTATTATTATCATCTCTCTAGTGCCACCGCGCGCTGACAATGCAACAAATTACCGCAAACACGGCTTGGCTCGACCTAAAGATGGAGCTCAGGACATTGTATAGTACGAAGAAGTTCCAAACTGACATCGGCAACGGGGAGGATGCAATGTGGCGTCGTATTGTCTACAACATTTTGATTTCGGTACGAAGGAATGAATCCGATAAAATACAGAGTAAATAATTTAAAAATACCATCGCGAATATTTCTTAAATGATACGTGAAACTGATGCGTTATTTTCACAGAATGACGGTACTTACAGGGGCTCACAAACGTAGTCGGCGGGTGCAGAGACGGTGTGGTCACCGCTGGTCCACAGCTCTACGCCTTTCCATTCGGGAGACGGAGACGTGCTGTTCCCCACCGTCGGCTGTCCTGAGAATGGTTTACCGAGGTTCCCCATTCTCCTGCATTAAGGCGATTGCCGGGACAATTCCTAGTGTAGGCCACGGCTGCACCCACCTCAACCTTCTCGAAATCACAGAACACTTCACCGCGTCTTCTGGCATGAGAGGGAGCATCACCCTGCAAGACGCTTGTCTCCCCCTTCAGGAGAGGAATGAAAACTCAGAGAACGAGTGTAAGTAGTGTAGCCCATAGCCTACAGCGATTCAAACAGTAGTCGAAAGGTGGTTTATGTTTGGAACACCAGTTTTACAATTATAACAAAATTCATTAAAATCTCAGCCATAGACGCCCAAGAGAGTTTCGGTTTACTCGGTCTGCCATCTAGTAGGCCTTGAATAGCGATGGATCGAACCCGTTCATTCGTATGAAGTACTTCACTCATTCACACTCTTTACTGTGAGCAGTGTTGCCAACTCAGCTAAATTTGGTGGACTTTTAAACGGAAAAGCGGATAAATTTTCCATTTAGCGGACAGCGGAATTTTTGATTTATTTCCAAACTTCTATTAACGATTTTCAGCGGTAAAAATACCACCTTCAATCACCAGGAGAAAAAATATAGAACTTACTACGGTATAATAGTCTACTTAATCCCATTGTGTTGAACTTATGCTGCATACTGCCACTCGTTTTCTAGTCCAGCTCTGGCCTACAGCCTCAGTCGGAATTTGTTGCGATCGTTACTTTACTCTTGATGAGCCGGCTAGTGTCGTGTTTTATACCGTGTTTCTTTTGACATCAGGTTCTTTTTGGTATATCAATATGTCGAAAGAAAAGGTTAAAAAGTACAGTCAGGTATTTCGCAAAGAGTGGTCAAAAAAGTTTAAAAGACTAGTTGGTTGAGCTTCCCTGTGATCCCAAACGCGGACGGGTGCGTCTATTGAAAGTGCAATATAAATGCGAAATTAAACAATTTAAACAGTAGGCCTAATAAAAGTGAAAATAACTTTCGAAATACATTTGAAAATTTCCGTATCTGCTTTGCTGCCGTAAACTGCCAGTACATATTTTGAAAAAGAATAGTACCATGTAGCTTCATATGAAACCACAAGGACCTCAACCCAGCACGTCTGCTACAGAGCATATAGTGCGGGGAGGAGAATATGATAGCCTCTTGTTCTGAAACTGGTGAGTGTTGAGTTAATCTCCTCTACTAAATCAGATGGTATATGCTGTTTTGCTTCAGTTCAAAATTATCGGAATTTAGCGGCGGAAAGATGTATGGGTTGGCAACACTGACTGTGAGTCGTTCATGAAGTAATGATAATAATCGTATGGCCTCAGCTACCGTGTGCAGACATTTCAATTTGACGTCATCTGGCTGTCTGCTCGTCAATTTCGACGTTCCGTTTTACTCTAGGCCCACTACAAAGCAGACCGGGTAAACCGAAACTCTCTTGGTCGTCTATGGCTGAGATTTAATTAATTTTGTCGGGTGAACACTAAATGTGTTACCAGAGATCTTTTAAATGCCGACATCGTACGACATGGAGTGTCGAATGGACTTTCTTCCACCCTTCACAAATCCGACTACCTCTGCCGGGTTTGAACCCCGCTATCTTGGGATCCGGAGGCCGACACTGTAGCACTGATCCACAGAGGCAGCTAATGAAGCCTGACGAAGCTGTTCACAATGTCATTCGTTCACAGTGCCGCACTCACTCAATAAAGCTTCATAACATATACCGACAGATGGCAGAGCGATGTTATTATGGGCACTCTATAGCTTACTCGCTTACAGCATTATGGTTTTGGTTGATAGGGACACGGATAAGATAAACAGAGAAGCAGTAGCGTAGCCAAGATCGGCCGATGGTGTGGTTACAGAATGATGGCAGAACACAATGAATGTGCGTGAAGGACACTGATACAAGTGAATTACAGATCTGTTGGTTCTACCATTATGTCTCTGAATGTTTATTTAGTTTATTGTTTATTGCCAGTTTCTGTTTATTTTCTTTTTGTAAAACTTCTACATAGGAGCAAATCTGATATAAAGAAGGAAATACGTGTAAGAACACAGTTGACAGGTAGGATGGGCTTGGAATTGAAGGGGTAATGAACGACGCAGATAGTGGGAGCGGGAAGTGAGCGAGCGACAGACGAATCGAATGAGTTGTGAATGCTATGAAGTATGAGAACAGCTGTGAAGTGTTTGAACTACCAGTTCATTGACATTGAGTGGTTAGTTCACACTTCATAGGAGTGAAGCGTTCATTCTGAACGACTCATTCACAACCTACCCATCACTACTTCCGACAGTCTTGGCCTGTTGAAGAAGCCTCTAAAGAGAAAGCGTTTCACCACCGATAAATCTGTTTTTGATGCTGTGTAAGAGTGGTTCGATCTTTATTGTGAAGGGTACAGACAAACTTGTTCAGCATTGGACAAGCGCCTGAACGGTGGGGATGATTATCTGTAGATTCTCTCAAACTATCATCAGTATACTGTCATCTTGATATAGTGTATATTGACCAATACACAACGTAAATTTTTCGATTTTGATCTCCTACAGAATAATTTCAATTTTCGTGATAAATTTGGTGTACCATTTGTTAAGAAACTATCTAACATATATTTAAAATACGGTTGGACTTTTTTATAACGACATCGGTTTCAGCGACAACTCGCCTATAATGTCATGTTTTTTTGTGGCACGGACATGTTCCTCATAAGAAATGTGATTTTCAGCCTTGCTTAATACGTCAAACGTATATGCATCTACTGTATGTCGCCATAATAGAACATCAGTTTCAACCTCACTTTGGAATGAGATTGTCTAAGAATGAAAGTATTTTAAGAAATGTTTTGTTGAAATCTGGCAACCTGGCAAAATTATTCCTGTCCCCTTTTGTCATAGACCTCGGGAATGCAGGCAGGCAGATGCCCCACCCCATTGCAACTCGCCCGAATTCTTGCGATATTAACGGTATCTGCGTGTGGTTAGTTTCGACTGGAGGTTTCCTCTAGGTCAGGGACTCTCAAACGCCCAAAATCACACGCGTGCAAATCGAGGCGTAAGAGATCCGTGCACTGTGCATCGGTCCTTTCGGGTCGGCTTGGACGAACGCTTCGTCTCTGGGCTACTCGGCTAAGCTCGGCTCAACTCGGCTCGGTTGTGGAGCGCTACGGAGCAAGTGATGAAGAGGGAGACAGGGGGGAGCGAGCGAGACAGGCGTGGGGAAAGAGAGAGACAGCGCTATTGCTCCAAATCTAGGAGTGGGGATCTGCACTCTAGTCAACCAAGCGAAGTCGTCTTTTGCACCGTGCACAGTGCATGCACCAGGCGCATGCACCCTGAGAGGCCCTGTTCTAGGTGCACGCGTTTTAACGCAGTATGACTACTAAGAGGAAAGTTTTAACGCTGGAAGAAGAAGTGAAAGTAATTCATCAAATTGAAAATGGAATTTAAAAAGCTGACATGTGTCGTGAGTTTGGCCTCGTTAATTCCACAGTCCAAACGATTTGGAAGAGCAAGGATAAAAATGTTGCTCAATTTGAACAGAATAGTTTGAAAATTAAGCGGCTACGTAAACCTGAACGGAGCGACGTGGTTGAAGCCAAATTACTCTATTTTTCATTCTCCACCTCACTAGACTAATAATACGAATCTCGGTTACCACGACACTCGTTTATAACGACACAATTTTTCACGTCCCTTGGATATCGTTATAACCGAGTTCTACTATAGTTCCGTTTTTCACGTGGTTCATTTGAAACGTCTCCGTAACGTGCCGGCCTGTCTAAGCTTTCAGTCTCAACCTTCGCCTTAATTGTACAATTAAAACGTATTTTGAAGTAACAGGCGATTTTGTGCCCTTCCAGGAGGCTAAATATAATTTTGAAATTATATTTCTTCTGTGATAGAACGAGGTCTCAATATCGTCGTTACGCCTGAGTAAACCGCTATGTGAAATAACTCAGCTTAGAACTTCGCCTACCGGGCGAGTTGACCGTGCGGTTAGGGGCGCGCAGCTGTGAGCTCGCATCCAGGTGATAGTGGGTTCGAACCCCACTGTCGGCAGCCCTGAAGATGGTTTTCCGTGGTTTCCCATTTTCACACCAGACAAATGCTGGGGCTGTACCTTAATTAAGGCCGCGGCCGCTTCCTTCCCATTCCCAAGCCTCTCCTCTCCCATCATCGCCATAAGACCTATCTGTGTCGGCGCGACGTAAAACAAATAGCAAAAAAGAAGAAGAAGAACTTTTGCTGGCAAGTTTCTGCTATCTAAGGTTCAGTATTGTGCGAGTAAATTCAAACAATTCTCGTTCTTATTGACATGTGCTGGGAGTCAGTATTTCTCTGACAACATCGTCACATAGCGATTTTCGCTGATACAGCGACGATATGTTAAACTGTGTGGCAATTGAAGGGACATATTATTTATTGGAAAGGCGAAAAACATCCTTTGCGTTTCCACATAATTAAATTATTTTGCACAAAGTTTCCTAAACTAAAATGTAAATACAGTGCTGTAGAATGAATATAAAGATAAAAACCACAATATTTTGCAGAAATGGATGTTCTTATAACTTTACATGTTTCTTGCAGGTCTATTTCTATAAAGTACCTCGTGCTATTTACAGTAATAATATAACAGTATTAATATAATTATTCATATATACATATATTTGTATAGGGTCACCATGATTCACTGCTAAAAGTGTCGTAAATGCGATTATCCAATAATACCATACTGAGCTAATAATAATGTTTTCCATAAAAATGTTGATCTTACCTTTTGTCCAAGATTCACATGGTGTAATCCGTTGACTCTAATTTATGGAGTAGCTGGGTGATTTTTAACCTTACAGTTTCAATCACTTTAGTTAAAGTTCAGATAATTTTATTTAAATCAGAATTACAATATTTACAATAATAATTTAAGAAAGCATTATATCTGCAAGAGCTGGACATACATAAAATTAATTTACGTTACCAGGAGCGTTATTCAGCTGTGTGATTTGTATCTATAATACTTCCGTTTAATAAAATGAACAAGAACAAGAACAACAACAACAACAAAAACAAAACAACAATAATATACATAATAGCCAAGTCCTCTGGCCGGAGAAAGATATGTATAACACTAGGAAGACCTCAGATACTGCAAGTTTGCATGCCGGTAGCAAAGGGTGCAGGGTTACTTGGTGACCGAAAATTGCTTGGTGGAACACCCCCAGAAATTATTATTATTATTATTATTATTATTATTATTATTATTATTATTATTATTATTATTATTATTATTATTATTATTATTATTATTATTATTATTTACACGTAGCTCGGACGGTAGAGCGCTGTCCTTCTGAGCCCAAATAGGCAGGTTCAATCCTGGTTCAGTCCCGTGGTATTTGAATGTGCTTAAATACGCCAGCCTCGTGTCGATAGATTTACTGGCACAATAAAGAACTCCAGCGAGACAAAATTCCAGCCCCTCGACATCTCTATAATAATAATAATAATAATAATAATAATAATAATAATAATAATGGCAATGAAAACCCATCCCCACTGGCTGTTAGAGATACACAGAGATCTACATGAAAGTGGTATAAAATCACCAGAAATTTAAGACAAACTTAGAGAGTTATCCTGAGAAACAACCTGTTAAACCATAGAACAGGGCTGGCCACAACGAGGCTCGCGAGCCGCATGCGGCTCTTGTGTCAGTCTTGTGCGGCTCTTGACACCAACCTTAGAGTTAAATTAAATGATATAATTAATGGAAACTAACGACATCTCGCGGCTGGCGTCAGTCAGAAGCAGTGATGTGCGGCTTAACGTTATTAGCGCTATAGGTCAGTGGTAAGACATGGGAGGTGAAGATAGTTCCTGTGCCTTCCATTTGATAGTACTTTGAGCGGGAGAGTGTGTCAGTGAGCCAGTGTCGTGAGGTGGAGCCAGTCGCGTTCACGTATAGTCAGTAGCAAGTGTCAATACTTTTCTGTGTGCTGTTGTGTGCTGTTTCAGTACAGTATCGACACTCGCTACTGCCTATACGTGAACGCGACTGGCTTCACCTCACGACACTGGCTCACTGACACACTCTCCCGCTCAAAAACAATATCTTCCTTGTAAAGATATTTCTGAATTGGCGCAGACTGTATTTGGCTTTCATAGCAAATTGAAGCTTTTTGGGAAAAACCTTCAGACTAAAACATTTTCTCACTTCAAATGTTTGAAAAAAATTACTGAAAGCCTGAATTACTGAATTACTGAAGATTACATGAGTAAAATGTCTGGTCTTGCTGAAGAAATCAATGGCAGATTTAATGATTAGAGATCATTCCTGGAAAATCCTTTTCCTGTTGATGTTGTGAGCGATGGCTGGCCTGTTTCATGTCCAAAAACAAAGGATACAGCAGCTGTAGAGTTGGAGCTACAAGAACTGCAAGGGGACGAAGGATTAAAAGGACTCAAACGAAGTGGCACTTCTACCATAAAATTTTGAAAGAATATTCCAGAAGAAAAATACACACTAACAAAACAGTGTGCCAAAAGACTAATCTCAATCTTTGGGATTACTTATGTGTGTGAATCACTGTACTCGACGATTAAATTCATTAAATCTACAATCTACATATCGATCTGAAAGAACTGATGAACATTTAAGTGAAATTGTGCGAACTGCGCTTACCAATTATCAGCCAGATTGCAAAAAACTAACAGCAAAATGAACACTCAGAAAAATCACTTCTCAAAAGTAAAATCTCGTTTCTTGATGTGAACCTGAAAAATAATGCTCTGCGTAGTGTAGCAAATAAATGTTCCTTCATTTGTTATAAAATGAAAAACGTGTCTTCATTTTATACACCATTTTCTAAGCATGTTCCCAATTTTTTGTCTCCTAAATTTGCGGCTTCCAGAAGTAAGGTTCCTCCCGAAGGTATCACCACCTTGACGAAGGCAAAATATATTTTGCCGGGTGTTTATTGGAGGCTTGCGTGGTCAAATGATCCTTAGAGCTATGCCGGCGGGAGCATCTGCTCCTGGTAGGGCCACCCAAGCCGGACAGGTCTAAGGTGATGATCCAGACTAAGAGTGATACCCTGGTCCTCCAGGTTGGGGGTTGAGCGTAGGGTTAACTCCCCTACCTCGTAAAAAAAACCAACTGTTACGGATACCTTAAGAATGAATAATGCAGGACTGGAAAACTTGGTGACGAACCGGCGAGAAAAACGGCTAAAGAGAAGGAAAAATGATATTATATTAGCAACGTGGAATGTTAAGACATTGAAGAGACCTGGCAAGTTAAAAGTATTAAGGAATGAAATGGATAAGTATGGAGTGAAAATAGCAGCTCTACAGGAACTAAGATGGAAAGGGCAAGGGATGATGATGTCTGGACAACATATTTTGATGTACAGTGGAGAAAAAGCAGGCAGTAATGGCACAGGATTCCTCATACATAAGTCAGTAAAGCAAAGCGTGATCAACTTTACTCCAATCAATGATAGGATGTGCTCTGTGAGAATTAGGGCAAAATTCTTCAACGTAACTGTGTTTTGTGTGTACGCCCCTACTGAGGAGGCAGAAGATGAGAAGAAAGATGCATTTTATACCAAATTGAAGGAAGAAATTAATAAAGTTCAAAGGCATGATGTGAAAATTATCCTTGGAGATTTAAATGCAAAAATTGGAAGAGAAGAAGTGTACAAACACTTAGTGGGGAAAGAAAGCCTGCATGAAGTAAGTAATGATAACGGATTGAGATTGATTGATTTTGTGAGTGGAAAGCAGATGATAATTAAAAGTACTTGGCATCCTAGGAAAAACATTCACAAGGAGACCTGGATTTCACCAGATGGTGTGACAAGAAATCAAATAGACCATGTTATCATAGACAGGCGACATGCATCAGATATTATGGATGTTAGAAGCTGCAGAGGTGCTGATGCAGATACAGACCACTATCTTGTTAGAGTCAAGTACAGACAAAAAATAGATTTGGCAAGAACGGAAAAAGTAACAAGAAAGGCAAAGCACAATATTGAAGGACTAAAAAATGAGGAATTGCAAGAGAAATACAAAAAGAAAATAGCTGAATCTTTGGCAATAAAAAGGGAATTATGGGAGAAAGGAGAAGTGGAAGATAAATGGGAGATACTGAAAACAACTATCAGTGAAGTTGCAGATAGTACCCTGGGAAAGAAGAAATTGGTAAAGAGAGCAGAATGGTTTGATGAGGAATGTTCAACATTAATCCAAGAGAGGAATGATGCTAGGAACAGAATGCTTCAAAGGAGAACAAGACAAACAGTAGAAGAGTATAGAGAGAAACGAAGAAGAGCAGATAAGATATGTAGATATAAGAAAAGAGCTTTTGAAAGAAAGAGAATCGAAGAACTGGATGAAATGAAGGATAGAAACGAGGTACGAAAGTTCTATGAAAGAACAAAAGACATTAAGAGAGGGTTTCAACCAAGAGCTGTTTTCTTCAAGGATAAAGATGGAAACCTTCTGGGTGATAAAAGCAAAGTGCTTGGAAGATGGCAGGAGTATTTTTACGAGTTACTCAATGGAAATAATGAAGATGATAGAGAGGAGGAAAATATAAATGTTGATGGGGAAGAAAGAGAATTGGAAGAGGAATCAGTAAAAGAGCCGGACTTAGAAGAGGTCAAAGCTGCAATTAATGCATTAAAGAATAATAGAGCCCCAGGTGAAGATGGAATGGAGTCAGAGCTGTTGAGATATGGGGGAGAGGGAATAGAAATGGCTGTTTATGAATTGATTAAGGAGGTTTGGACAAAGGAGGAAATACCCAAGGATTGGACATTGGGTATAATTTACCCATTACATAAAAAGGGAGATAAGGCAGTATGTGGAAATTATCGAGGGATCACCTTGCTGGATGGAACGTACAAGGTTTTTGGTAAGGTACTAGCCTTAAGATTGGAATTATGGATGGAAAGAATATTAGGGGATTACCAAGCAGGTTTTAGAAAACATCGCTCTACTCTGGATCAGATATTTATATTACGACAAGTGCTAGAGAAATGTTATGAATATGACAAACAGCTACATCAGCTGTATGTTGATTTTAAACAGGCATATGACAGTCTAGATAGGGGTAAAATTTACAAGATTATGAAAGAATTTGGAATCCCAAGGAAATTGATTAGATTAACAGAAATGACTTTGAAAACAACGGTATGCAAGGTGAGATTGGAGCAAGATCTGTCAGAGGAGTTTTTAGTGGAGAGAGGACTAAGACAGGGAGATGCACTTTCCACACTTCTTTTTAACCTAGCATTGGAAAAAGTAATCCGTGAATTGCCCATCAACCCAGGGGGAACCATTTTGAACAGATTAGTACAAGTGATAGCATATGCTGATGATGTAGCAATAATTGCAAGAAATGAAAGAGCTCTTGAAGAGAGCTACTCAGTATTAGAAGGGAAAGCACGGGACCTAGGACTAGAAGTGAATATAAACAAAACAAAATATATGAAGATGGGAGATACAGAGGGAGTAAGAGGAAGGACCCCAGTAAGATTAAATGGGAAGGAATATCAAAGAGTCACATCTTTCAAATATCTAGGCTCTATAATAACAGAGGACAATAAAACCTCCGTGGAAATACAGGAGAGGATAACAAGTGGAAACCGATGCTTTTACGCCTTGCAAAATATGTTTAAATCCAGGAATGTCAGCAGGAATACAAAAATTAAAATATACACAACAGTACTAAGACCAATAGTTATGTATGGCTCAGAATGCTGGGTGATGACCTCCAGAGAAGAACAGTGGCTGTTACGGTGGGAAAGGAAGATATTGAGACAGATATTCGGTGCAGTAAGAGAGCAGGATGGGTGGAGAATGAGGACAAATGTAGAGCTGCAAGGACTGTTTGGCCAGCCAGATATTGTTGCTAAAATTAAGCAGGGAAGAATTAGGTGGGCCGGTCATGTTCAGAGAATGGCAGAAACCTGCACCGTAAAAAAGGTGTTTATAGGGAAACTTGATGGAAGGAGGAGGAGAGGAAGACCCAGGAAAAGGTGGATTGATGATGTTGAGGATGACCTTAGAAAGTTAGGAGTTAAACGTTGGAGAAGAAAAGCTGAGGACCGAGATGAATGGAGGCAGGTGATAAAGGAGGCCAAGGACCTACAAGGACTGTAGCGCCGACCAGTAAGTAAGTAAGTAAGTAAGTAAGAAGTAAGGTTAGTGGCCACCCCTGCCATAGAATATCACGGTGGAAAACAGTTACGAATGACATGCGGAGCAACTGACCGTCCACTGCTAGCCCTCCTACAGCACACGTATGTTCATGTAATGCGGACTGCGCTCTGAAATCTATAGGACCCCTTTCAGAATGTATTTAATGTGTGACAGGACACTTCCTGATTAACCTTCGCAAGAATCCCGCGAGAGAGAGAGAGAGAGAGAGAGAGAGAGAGAGAGAGAGAGAGAGAGAGAGAGAGAGAGAGAGAGAGAGAGTCAGAAATATCATTCACCGACAAAGAGACGACAAAAAAGTGGAGGGACGGGCGGGGGGGGGGGGGGCTGTTGGTGAGAACCCGGAGTGTAGTGAAAAGGCTCGAACTCTTTGACCGTCTCGATTATAAAACACGAATGCTTGTCTACTGAACATAGCATTTCCTGTGCAAAATTAGTAATAATGATGATGATGATAATAATAATAATAATAATAATAATAATAATAATAATAATAATAATAGTCCACCTCTGTGGTGTAGTGGTTAGTGTGATTAGCTGCCACCCCCGGAGGCCCGGGTTCGATTCCCGGCTCTGCCATGAAATTTGAAAAGTGGTACGAGGGCTGGAACGGGGTCCACTCAGCCTCGGGAGTTCAACTGAGTAGAGGTGGGTTCGATTCCCACCTCAGCCATCCTGGAAGTGTTTTTCCGTGGTTTCTCACTTCTCCTCCAGGCAAATGCCGGGATGGTACCTAACTTAAGGCCATGGCCGCTTCCTTCCCTCTTCCTTGTCTATCCCTTCCAATCTTCCCATCCTCCCATAAGGCCCCTGTTCAACATAGCGGGTGAGGCCGCCTGGGCGAGGTACTGGTCGTCCTCCCCAGTTGTATCCCCCGACCCAGAGTCTAAAGCTCCAGGACACTGCCCTTGAGGCGGTAGAGGTGGGATCCCTCGCTGAGTCCGAGGGAAAAACCGACCCTGGAGGGTAAACAGATTAAGAAAGTAAGAAATAAATAATATAATATAATATAATAATAATAATAATAATAATAATAATAATAATAATAATAATATTGTTTTGGATTTTACGTCCAATTGACTACTTTTGTGGTTTTCGAAGACACTCAAGTGCCTGAATTTTGTCACGCAGTTTTTTTATGAGCCGGTAAATCTACCGACACAAGCTGATGTATTTCAGTACTTTCAAATACCACCGATGCCTTAATCCATTCCTGACAGTCACAGTGTTTGTTGTGTATTATGTCTTGTATAATTGACAACAACAAATTTGTTACTTTCATTGACCTGTCTCAGTCTCACGCTTCTGACAGTATGAAAATGACTGAGATATCAGAGATGCGAATAATGCCATTCCTTATGCAGCCAGACCCTGTGTTGAATGGTGTAAAAGTGCCATCCATAGCGTCAGTTAATACGTGCGTTTCAGTGGGTTTGGTGGACTGATATGTAGTAACACCTGGCATAGAGAGGAAAGCAACGGGAGACTACCTCACACCTCATTTCCCTAGAACGCATAGGCTATTTGTGACAGGGATGGTGGCGGTGTTGGGGATCCAACTACCCTTCAAGCTTAAAACTCTACATACATACATACATACATACATACATACATACATACATACATACATACATACATACATACATGCGCACATACATACATATATACATATAGTGGACATTTGTTGCATAAAAATATCACCAGACTGAACCGGGATCGAACCCGCTAACTTGGGCTCAGAAAGCCAGCGTCTGAGCCACTCAGCCCACCAAAAGAACGAAAATAGAGGCCTTTGAAATGTAGTTTTACAGGAGAACGGTGACAGTAAGGTGGGTAGATGAAGTTACAAATGAAGAGGTACTAAATCAAGCTGGTGAGGTATAGAAATACTTGACAGGAAGGAGAAGTAAATAATATTAAGAATATATTCTGAGAAAGACAAAGTCCGACTCCTTGGCTGAAAGGTCAGCGTTGAGGTCTTCGGTTCTTAGGGTCCCCGGTTCGATTCCTGGCCGGGTCGGGAACTTTAATCGCGTGTGATTAATTCTTCTGGCTCGGGGACTGGTTGTTTGTGTTTGTCTCAACACGCTGCTCTTCGTATTTACAACACACCACACCACCAATCACCACACGAACACTCAATAGTGATTACATCCCTTCACGTAGAGTTGGGTCAGAAAGGTCATTCGGCTGGAAAACAGGGCCAAATCCACACTTGCGACACAGTTTACATCCGCGACCCCACAGAGTGTAGAAAAAGCAGCAGAAGAAGATATTCTGAAACAGAGTTGATTTTAGAGGGAAGTTTGAGGGGTAAGGGTGATAGGGGGTAAGCAAGAGGTGAATACTATAAGCATATTAGAGTAGATGTAGGATGAAAAATGTACATAGAGATGAAGTTGTTAGCTGAGGCAAAGAGTGATGATATCAGTCCAGTCTTTGGATAATGATCAAAACAACAAGAACAAACCGAGTGTAGCACTCGCTAATAAATAACGTAATACGCTTGGAGTTGTCCTGAATAATGCTTTGGTTGAGGACTATTGAAGTTGCTGACTGCACAATTATACATTTGGTATATAATGTATAAAGTCCTGTCTACAAAGTTCAGAACATTTGGCTCATCGTTGCATGTGGAAACGCAGGAGACTTCTGCAATTATTGTGACTTCATTGAACTTAGCACGCGATTCATATTGGCTGAAGCAAATCATAACCAACCGATCATCTCTTCTATAGGGATTCAATTATCGAACACGCCTAACTCGTCAAAATGAGGAAGCATATGCTGTAAAACCTCCTTGAAACGGGGATTTTTCTGTATTTTCTCCCAGTAAGATGTTTCTCCCCTATTTATGTCATCTTCTGTTATTTCAGCCAAATCGGGAGTATCTTCAGCGTCAGCAACTACAATCGGCATGATGCTACTTGCGGCGAATAATCCATAACACGCCAGTCTCTTCATCTCGTTCTTCAAATCCTGGAAGGTGAATATACTTGGATCGCATCCTAGGGCTGTGAGTGTCTCTTCAAGTTCGGTGTGGTATTCCCTCAGCAGCTGGTCCATGTGCTTTGTCCTTATTTCATTCTGAGGGCTAGAGTACATGAAATATGACAAGTCTGTTGCAGGTGAACCTATTCGTGATAGTTGAAAGTCAATGAAACACACTTCGATAGGTTCCCCTTCCAAGGAATATTTAAACAGATAATTATTAGTCCAACAATCACCATGAGTTAAAACATGAAACCCACTTTCCTGGAGTTCACAGACTTTTATCACTCTGTCCAGAGCAAAAGGAATGTACTTTTCTAACTTAGCAGCATAGGTTTCAAAGCCTGGCCATGACTGGACACTCTTGAGCAGACAATTCAACTGTACAGGTACGAATTTCTCCATATTTTCTCGATTCTTCTCACACAGGAAAATTTCCGTGTACTGATTGATTATGCCAGGGTTGTATTTATGAAAGGCCGCGGACATACCATGAAGACGGGCCATATTTCTCACCACAACTTTGCAATGTTGAAGATTCAGCATATTCTTCCTGTTAGCCATCCTAAATCCTTTATATTTCAAATCTTCTAGAACAACAGTATTATCACGTGAGGTGACAAACGCTTTGGGAGTTATGGCTGGAACGGTTTTGAGTTTTTCTTCTGCAAATCTATAGATTAGTGGTAAAGCGGTTTGATAAATGCTTAATTCTCGTACAAATACCCCACTTTCAAAAATAAACTTCCTGATATAATCACCATCTGGTAAACCTTTGATGATAAGATGGCATTTCTCACTATAATCCGAGTTTTCCTGTTTGTATTCCGCTTCCACACGAAATATTATACTGAGGTAATTTTCTCCTTTGCCAACGGCTAACTGGATATCTTTGGAGATTATAGAAACCTTTTTCGAAGGATTGTCTTTTTCAATGACTTCTTGAAGAAATTCGTTGGTGATCCAGTTACCATCGTCTCTGGAGACAGTATCACTAGACCTGAAACAAGAAAAACAAGACGAAGTCAGAGAGCTGTCAGTTAAGAAAACACAATAAATAGTATTATTATTAAGTGAGAAACTAAGACAATCGAATGTAGAGCGTTTAGAGCAGTCGAAACCTCCGTGAAACAAGCGGCTAACTAGACCGGAGGGCCTAACAAGCTTCTAGTGGAAGGATGCCCTTTGTCCAGTGCACGCTCTACCGAGTACAGCAGGTCTCAGGATGGCATTGCCGGAGAGAAAGAAACCCTTGCTCACAATCTGGGAGCCTCGCATGAATTGGCAGTGAGTAGATCCACGAGAAGAATCGACATCATCGCTATCCTAGCAGGCTCGACTAACAGCTTCATCATTGACCCGACCATTCTCTTCATCTCGTCGAATGAGCGTCAATGAGCTGAGGTTCATATAGATACATCCTAGATAAACAACCCCAATATACCCTACTGTGATGAAAAATACAATTTAACATCTATTTAAGTTATAGGGTTACTGGTTAGGGCTAGGTAAACAGTAACAAAGAAATACACCGTATTTTGAATTAGGCGTACAACGTACTCTCGTCAACAATGTGACCATATTCTCTTTAAAGAGCTCTTTTTCTTAAACAACATCTGTGTAATATAGTTCTACTTCACTTCTCTTCATCAATAAATGAAATGGAATTGCGTATGGCTTTTAGTGCCGGGATGTGTCCGAGGACTTGGGCTCGCCAGGTACAGGTCTTTTGATTTGACCCCGTAGGCGACCTGCGCGTCGTGATGAGGATGGTATGATCATGAAGACGACACATACACCCAGTCCCCGTGCCAGGGTAATTAAACAATTAATCGAACCCGGGACCACTGTGACCAAAGGCCAGCACGCTAACCATTTAGCCATGGAATCTTCATCAATAGTATTTCACCCTTTCAGCTAATTATCTTGTACCGTGCGAGTTGGCCGTGCGGTTAGGGACGCGCATCTATGAGCTTGCATTCGGGAGATATTGGGTTCGAATCCCACACTCGGCAGCCCTGAAGTTGGTTTTCCGTCATTTCCCATTTTCAGAACATGAAAATTCTGGGGCTCTACGGTATTTAATTAAGGCCACGGCCGCTTCCTTCCCATTCGTAGCCCTCTCGTATCCCATCGTCGCCATAAGACCTATCTGTGTCGGTGCGACGTAAAGCAACTTGTAATCTATATCTATATAAATAAAGTTGTAGTGGGGTCCGCTGTCTGTAATTTCGTTTGTTTAGCAAATTTTTCAGATATTTATGATGCTTGTTTCTAGTAATAATTACTCAAAGAATTTTTCGTTCGCGTAAGCAGAGTTCTGGGGGATGACAATATGCAAAAGCCAGACATATCTTCTTTTCCCTCCTTGTACCTTCCCCATATTAAGCCTGACTCAGATTACCTCATCCATCTAATTTTCTACGTCCTCTATAAGATCACTAATCTCTTATTTTATTAATAACACTACTCTTCCCGGCATTCTACCCTTCAAGTGCTTTTCCCTTCTGGGATTTATACTTCGTCTCATACCCTTTCCATTTTATCTCCTTCCCGAATTCAAGCCACGCTTCTAGGTGCGCCACAATGTCAAAGCTTCTCACCGTTTTTATAACTTCCTCATTACCTAGCTTATTTAATAATCCTTCAATATTCAAGAACCCTATCTTCCAGTCTAACTATAACATCCTCCCGTCCCTTCCCATTTCCTCCCCTATTTTTGCTTCTCGTTATTATTGCCCTATCCTGATTTACTTCCAATCCTTCTTTTTTGTACTTTGGAGTGCACCTTGTCCTCCTTATACTCTACTATTTTACTTTTCTTATCCCATAAATCCTTTAGACTCAAACTTCTCCCTTTATTCTGGGCTTCTCGTCCCCTTATTTCATCACGTGCACCTTGATCTTTACTTTGCACTTGCCTGTTTACATTTGGACTTTCCGGTTCTTTTGAATCTTCTTCTATCAGCACTTGCTGACTCCTCACTTCTGTTCCCGGACTGCTCTGTACACTGACCCCTGGCGTGCGTTCCTCACTTGCCTCCTTACCCCGCTCTGCTTCCTCTGCCGCCTGCCTGTGGTCTTGACTTGTTTCCGCAATTTCTTCTCGCTTTAGTTCCTCATCAATCTGCTGCAGCTTCGCCAGCGGCCAGCGTCTCACCCACCTCCCATTAGATACTATCAACTGTTGGCCCCTGATATGAACTCTAAGTCCTTGGTGTCTTGCCCCCAATAGATGCCTCCTTAAAGTGTTTATACACTTACTGCCTTCACTCCCCATATCTCTTCTCACCCATATTTTTCGTCTTGCAGATAGTCCGCATACCTCACGATGATTTCCGCCATTAATGTTGATAGCAACTTCACTATGATTGGCCTATTCCCTCTCACTTTCCCCACCCTTTGAGTATCGTCAATATGTACTTCGCTAAAGTTGATCTTCATCTTATTCTGTATAACTTCGACCACGTTATATATGAGATCTACTTTAGCCTCCTTTACTTTTTCCTTCAATCCATGTATGAATATGCATCTCTTCATACACCACTGACAGCAGTTCGCCTCCATTTTCTTCAATTTCGTCACCTCCTCTTCCAAATTTTTAACTTTCTCTTTCACTTTCATAATTTCTGCTTCATTAGTTCCCGACTTTGCTGGTGTCTCTCCTGTTTTCTCCTTTATCCATCTCTCCAACTCTTCAAATTTCTTGGACTGGTTCTGGAACATCTCTTCTTTTACTTGGTCTATAGTGCATACGTCCTTCACCTCCTCTCTCACTATCCCTCTAATAGCCTCCATATCGTCGCCGCTACCATTCGGGCTGGGGTTTAGTTTCACGCCCCCAATAACTAGCAGCGTCGTTACCACCACTGCCAGCAACACCATCTCTCCCATCTTCCATAAATCACTCATACTCCATTTTCTCAGTTGTTTTCATCTTCATTCGCCAATGCCACCTCCCTATCGCGGCCCGGTATTGTTCCACTCCAACCATTACTCTTCACATTCCACTCAGCACGTCTACTTCAGTTGCGTGCTTGAGTTAGACTGGCGGGGAGTAGCTGAGGAGTTAGATATGCGCAGTGGCGTAACGTTAAGAGACTGCAAGGTCTGCAATGCAGCTCATAAAACTGATCAACAGTACATTACATTGACCATTGTTGTGATGTGATGTGCTTTGACTCTTCACTGCTGCCACTCATCTTCGATATATGGGGTTACTGCTGCGTACCGAGTAAAACAACCTGCCTGAATATTGGTGGTATGTAGCTGGGGAGTTCCCTTAAGTGTGCACACTGCGCATTCCAATCAGCGTCTCAGAGTAGGGATCGAAGAGCTGAAATACTATGTTGGACCAGTGTGTTACATACTAATAGTTATCAGAAACTTTATGAACCAGAGGAATGTTATCTAACAACTATTGATGTAAAACCATTATGTAAAAACACATGTAAATTGTAACCAGATTGTACATTTTGAAAAGAACAATAAACACTTAGCCAACGGTCGGGACCCCCTCCCAACTCTTTCAACATAGCAAATCTCCATCCCTCTCTTCCAACTCCATCAAATCCTCCAACCCCGCCAAATCTCCTGGCTAGAGAGAAGGCGTAACCTTCTAGGTGGCCCACCTCTTCCCTTCGGGAAGGGGAATGAAAACTTTCCCCTTGGTCATTCCGTAGAGAAGCACGGGCATATCAGCCAGTTATTAATCAATTCATTAGTTTTGCAATCCTATAGTAAGTCTTTTGTATATATGAAATGGATATAGATTGCATTTAAGTATCTTCTGTAGTTAAATTTGTATGTGTTATTGTTAGGGCCCTTTCACACGGTCCACTTGCTTTCCACGCCACGCCACGCCACGCCACGCCACGCCACGCCACGCCACGCCACTTCTCAGACACTTGCTGTCCACTTCCGTCATTTTGCCGGCAACTTCTCGTCCCCACCATATATTTTGCGTCTCGGTTTGAATCTGGTCCATGGACGCGCACGTTATCCTTGAGATTTTTATTCTTACGAAAAGAAGGTTGAGGTGAAAGAAGAGTACTAAGGTTCATTGGGTCCATGCATTGAATTCATATCACCTAGAACGAGGAGCTCATCGTCCTTCTAGATGAACGTATCAGTGATCTAAAAATGTTCCTTAATTACTTTCGTATGAGTGGGAATTTGTTTGAATTGTTGAAATCTTTGAAGCAAGTTTACAGCGTCAGGACACCAACATGGGAAAATTATTCCGCCGATATTTTGAAACAAAAACTTCAAACTTGTGACGCACACAATGTTGACCGTTTGAACGACCGACTTAGTGAGCTACACCTACCTTCCGTAAATAAAACACTGGTAGATCTCACGAATAAGATTGTTTTTTTTACAAGTTGCTGTACGTCGCACCGACACAGACAGGTCTTATGGCGACGATGGGACAGGAAAGGGCTAGGAGTGGGAGGAAACGGCCATGACCTTAATTAAGGTACAGCCCCAGCATTCGCCTGGTGTGAAAATGGGAAACCACGGAAAACTGTCTTCAGGGCTGCCGGCAGTTGGGTTCGAACCCATTATCTCCCGAATACTGGATAATGGCCGCACATAAGCGACTGCAGCTATCGTGTTCGGTCCGAATAAGAAAATGTTATTATATAATTTAATTGGAAGCAATTCTTTTGAAATGAAGACTGCTAAAACCCTTGATTTATTATTTTTCAACGACCCATGTAATTGTAATATCGAATAAATAGTTAATATATAACACATATAGCCTATTACTGTAGTTATCAACTTCTCTCTCTTTGGAGTTGTCCAGTTCGGCTAAAAGTGGAATCACTTTATGGGAAACTTCATTCCACACTTGAAGCCTTTTATTTTATTTGAATAGTCTGTCGTTCGTTAATCCCACTGACAAGGACGATTTTGTATTTCTAATATTAACTTTTCATTATCTATGAATGGAACCCACATTTTGAAACGAAATCTTCGAACTTGTAGCTCATATTATGTTGACCGTCTGAACGAGCTAATCTGATTCAGTGAGCTTCCGGTCGCCCAGAGTGGAAGCCACTTCGGGCCCTTTCACACGATCCACTGCTTGCCACACCACTCCACTCCACTCCACTCCACTCCACTCCACTCCACTCCACTCCACCAGAGGTGTGGTAAAAGGCCGGTAGCGTTCACACGAGACACTCGTGTGGCGCAACCTCCGTCCACTCTCGTTAACAGCAGGCTGCTGTCAACCGGCCTGAAGTGTCTTCCACTCTGGGCGACCGGAAGCTCACTGAATCAGATTAGTTCGTTCAGACGGTCAACATAATATGAGCTACAAGTTCGAAATTTCGTTTCCAGGCCGGTTGACAGCAGCCTGCTGTTGACGAGAGTGGACGGAGGTTGCGCCACACGAAGTGTCTCGTGTGAACGCTACCGGCCTTTCTCTACACCTCTGGTGTAGTGGAGTGGAGTGGAGTGGAGTGGCGTGGAAAGCAGTGGATCGTGTGAAAGGGCCCTTATGCAATTTCTTTGAGGGGGCCTAATTTATTAGAAGGAGCCCAATTTTGTTTCCTTCAGGCGGGCCCGTATCCTATTCCTTACGCTTCTGGATATGTGTGATTCGAAAGCAGTAGTAGAAAAATGAAGTTAAGGGAATTTGGTTGCGTGATACGAACTAGAACAAAGAAAACAAACAAAATAAAAGAGTAGCAACAGGTGACTAGAAACCGGGACTGGTATTATAAATTAAGTAGTACTCGATTTAATACTGCAGGCGATTTTATATATGAAGGAGGTACGACGACTCTGTAAGATACCAGGTAATCTACATAATTGCTAAATAAGTGATTGAGAAACCGGATCCTGCATTGCAAATCTTTCTCATGAAATGTCGTCTTAAATATTTTTTGCTACTAATTTAACGCACCAACACATCGAAGGTTTTCGGCGACGGAAGGGTGAGAAAAAGCTAGGATTGGGGAGGTAGCGGCCGTGGTCTTGTGTTGCCATGAACATTTTTACTCGTTTTACAACGGCAGCAACGAAGATCCTCCATTTTCGCCTTTATCAATTTTGCTTAAGGTACAGACCCAGCTCGGCTGAAATAACCTAGATGGCATAGCAGAGAGAAATGTAAACGGTTCCGAAGTACGAGGGCGAATGGGAAAGTAAGTTAGACTTCCAAGTTATGTCCATTTATGAAACACCTATACATAGCCAACACGGCTATGACAACATACAATGTAGGTTCACTTTTCCACATAGTCCCCAAGAGACTGTAAAGATTTCTCGGAACGGTCAACCAACTTTTCGATCCCGGATGTGTAGAAACTACCTTCAGCGCTATCTAACCACCTGGAGACAGCTGCTTTCATCTCCTCATCGTTTCAGAATCGTTGTCCACCGGGATCCTTTTTCAGCTTACCGAACACTTGATAATCTCATGGCGCTAAGTCTGGGCTGTATGAAGGATGTTGCCATACCTCCCACTTGAATCGCTGCAGCAGTTCGGACGTTTGGCGAGCCGTGTGATGTGTTGCGTTATCGTGCAACAAAACCACACCGGCGCTCAATTTTCCCCGCCCCTTTTCTTTAATTGCCATACGCAACCGGTTCAACGTTTGTCAAGACGAAGCTGAGTTGATTGTCGTGCCTCTCGGCATAAATTCCACACCTTCCATGCCAAAGAGCACTGTCGCCATTTTCTTTCCAGTGAAGGTTAGACCTTGGTGTTCTTTCGTGGTGGTGATGTGTGTACCCATTCCATCGATGTTCTCTTTGCTTCTGGGGTGAAGTGGTGGACTCACGTTTCATCCCCTATGATGATTCACCGCAGAAACTCGTTGCCCTCCACAGAATATCGTTGCAAAAATGCCAATGACAGTCCCTTGTGAACATCGGTGAGCAGACGTGGGACCAGTCTTTGACACAGTTTACGAAATCCAAGGTGCCGGTGAAAAATGGAGAACACACTGCCATACGAAATGTTCATCATGCCGGCAATTTCCTGCAGTGTTATGCGCCGATTCTCTCTAATGATCCCATCCGCACGGTCAACATTTGCAACGGTACTGGACGTTGCGTGCCTGCCTTCGCGATATTCGTCCGTAAGATCCGTGCGTCCGGCGTCAAATTGCTTACACCACTTTACAATGCCTGGGCGAGAAATTGCACGCTCACCATATACAGCAGTGATTTCACGATGAATGTTTATGCAATTGAGCCGTTTAGCCCATGGGAAACTGATCGTTGCACGCATCTCCAATTTGGAGTGAACATGCAGTTGACGCGCCATTGAGCCTAGCCGCTCTGCACACACAAAATGACGGGATACCACAGGAAAATAGATCAAAACTCACGACTAAAAAGTAGTAGCTAAATTAACATTCTTTTTAGTCTCAAAATTCACGACTCCAGAGAGCATGTGCTAGCGATGACCGTAGGAGGGATGAGGTGCGCGGTGACACACTGCTCTTCAACCCTTATTTGTCCACCCACTTTTAGAACGGGATATCCCTTGTATTGTTAACAGGAATTATCATCCTACCACCGACCAAATTCTCGAAGTATAACACCGATCTTTACTCAGTTATTCTGCTTGGTGTCATCGAGCACTGCACAACATGGAATTCGTTACTTCGCAAAACGATAAACTAAATTTAATGTACAACGGTTATAGGTTTTATAAGCAGAGAGAAAACAAGTCGGGTGAAACGGTATGGCTTTGTCATAAAAGACTGTAATCCGGGTGTGCAGGCTAAGTTATATTCCAAGTGACAATAGAGTTTTAAGTAAAACAGCTCACCAATGTATACCCGACGTCCGTGGGTTTCTCAACCTCCTTTCTCGTATACTCTGTGCGAGGCTACACGACAGGCCCACTTCTTGATGAGGGAGGAACAACCGCGATCACAAAAATTCCGGGTGGAAAAGGAAACAGGTAGCGTTTGGGCGAAGATTTTGGCCAACCCTGAGGATGAAGGAGAAGTAACCAAGACAACTAGGAGGTGTGGCTTGCGACGTTTCACACTCAGAGGCCACTCTCAACTCCATTTTTTCGGGAACTGATTAAGATGTTTCTATCGTTAAACATTCTGGTTATACTGGCTTTTTCTAGTCAAGGAAAATTAATGAATAATTTAATTACTATGAAATGTGCACGATGTAATCCCACCCCAATATATGGCATTTAATTGTTTGATCAGCGCTGACAATAACTTCATAGGAACGGTTTTCCAAACCCACTTGCGTCTCTGATAATCACAATTATTTAATGCCTGGTTATTTTTACTTTGGTTTTTGAGGATAACAGTTATTATTATTATTATTATTATTATTATTATTATTATTATTATTATTATTATTATTATTATTATTAGTAGTAGTAGTAGTAGTAGTAATAGTATTTAACAGGGCCTGTATTGACGAAAATAAGGGTCATTCTTTCTTACAGTGGTTGAGCGCGATGCCATTTGATAATGAAGTCATAGTAGAGACCGAATTACAAAGAAACTGGAGAATTTGACCCTCAATTTGACATACACATTACATCTGTTGCCTTGAAGGAGGCGTGTGGTTCATCCCTTCATTCCCCTGTCCCTTCATTGTCAAGCCAGTGGGACGTGTGGGCAAGCGGGGAAGCAAGTACCTTCCCCTCCGCGTGTATTTCGTTCATGCTAAGATATCCTCGTACTTCCGTTTTCTCCACCTCCCCTCACTCTTCAGATGTGTGTATGTGTTAACGCGTCTGATGGATGTGACCAGTGAGAGAGAGTGTGCGTAAGCAGATACTGGGTGGTTCTGAGGGCTGTGGTGATTTCTTGCCTGAAATGAATATTTCTGGCTACGAGATACTAAAGATTTCGAGTGTACCAATTATAAGAGCGCACGCAGTTCCGGCTGACCCAAACAATGGACCTTTCCGCACATTTCCAATTACATTTTCAAATATCTGCTACAGTCCTTATGTGGGCAAGTTGGGCATTTATCCATTCAAAGAAGAACTGGCCCGGCTCGGGAGTTTTGAAACTAGCCCATGTAAAGAAACCTACTCTTACCAATCCTCTTCTTGGAATTCGTGAATTTTGATACTCGTGAGTTCTGAGACGACGTGGGGTCCTGGGCCATTACGCAAAGAACGAATCAGAAACTGGAGCCTATGCTGATGGAGCCTATTATTATTATTATTGTTATTATTATTATTTCTTTATTTACTGATTTCCCTTCGACTGCACACGCCGGCCGCGCGGTGTAGGAGTAGTGTGCCTGCCTCTTACCCGGAGGCCTCCGGTTCGATTCCCAGCCAGATAAGGTTTTTTTAAGCTGGATCTGAGGACTGGTTCAAGGTCCACTCAGCCTATGCGATTACAATTGAGGAGCTATCTGACGGTGAGATGGTGGCTCCGGTCTGAGAAGCCAAGAATAACGGCCGAGAGAATTCGTCGTGCCGACCAAAGGACACCTCGTAATCTGCAGTGTTACGGGCTGATCATCGGCCGCCTGGTAGGCCATGACCGTATGGGGCTGTTGCGCAATGTTGTGGGGTTTTTTTTTCTTTCAATAGGGAACATGCATGATACGGGGTTTTAATTAAAAATATGCTAATCTGATTCAAAATTGCATGCAGAATTCAAAAATGTGATCAGAATGTACAAATAATAACTCCAAACATGATAAAAATCTACGAAAATGTCACGTCACGCAAGTACGCGATCTCATTGGCCTGACGTCATCGTACAGGTTGACTGAATTAGCAGACGAAATAACACATAGTGTGCTGTGAGAAGCAGGATACACTTCGCGTATTTCTACTTTACGTTGGTGTCTAGTATAGTTAAATTCGAGTTCTATACATTGGATAATAATCTGAATGGTATATTTTAGACTTAAAATGAATCCTGCGCAGACAGTGAGGCAGAAAACTTAAAAATGGTGTAGAGATTGCACATCGGATACCATACCAAACAAATTGTTTATAAACGTTCCAAAGACGCTAAAACTAGGGAGAAATGGATTTTGGCGAGCTGGAGAAATGCTGGTGATATATCGGAAAAGTCTACAGTTTATTTTTTTTTTTTGAAGATTTTAACGTAAGATGAATTTGTTTGAATTTTCAAATCACTTTTCCATGTCAGCTGTTCTAGTGGTAAAACTTTAAATTTTAATGTATAATGCTTTATTTAAATGCTTCAATTACATCTTGGAATATGAAAGTTAATAAACAGTGCATTAAATAATGCTGATTATTAAAGTATTCTCCAAACCTAACCTATGTTTTGGGTGATCCATGTCAAGATAATAAATCAAAGGGGTTATGAACCATTTTGACAGCTCTAATTCTACCAATATATCTTGGTATGGGACAGTTATGTATGTCTTTATTGAAGAGCTTAATTAGTAAAGAAATTTAGGCTATATCTAAATACTCTATAATGTAACAAAGAATAGGCGTGTACATCATGAAAGGAAACAACGTGAATTTAACAAATGTATAACTCTACACAAAGCCAATGCTTGTCTGTTGGGGTCTTATAAGTTAACAATGCTCAATTATAATAATTATCATAATATTAATGAAATAAATAACATAATTGCACACAGGTGAAAATAGTGATGTAGGTGTTTAAAATATTATCCAACTTAGCCTAAGTTTTAGGTTATACAAGCCAAGTCAATAAACCGAAGGGTAAAAATACCGCGCGAGTTGGCCGTGCGGTTAAGAGCGCGCAGCTGTGAGCTCGCATCCGGGAGATAGTGGGTTTTGAACCCCACTGCCGGCAGCCCTGAAGATGGTTTTCCGTGGTTTCCCATTTTCAAACCAGGCAAATGCTGAGGCTGTACCTAAGGCCACGGCCGCTTTGTTCCCATTCCTAGGCCTTTCCTGTCCCATCGTCGCCATAAGACCTATATGTGACGGTGTGACGTAAAGCAAACAGCAAAAAAAAAAAAAAAAAAAGTAAAAGTCACAGCACCCAAAGACATTCCTGTATTGAGCGACTAAAATGTCACCAGGACACTTTTCTTTCCTGATATGCTCAGCTTGTTAAAAGCCAAATGTAATTAATGTTACTGGCTTCACGCCCCGCTAAGTACTTCTACGATTTTCAGAGACGCCGATGTGCAGGAATTTAGTCCTGCAGGAGTTATTTTACGTGCCAGTAAATCTACCGACACAAGGCTGACGTATTAGAGCACCTTCAACTACCACCGGACTGAACCAGGATCGAACCTGCCAAGTTGGGGTCAGAAGGCCAGCACCTCAACAGTCTGAACCACTCAGCCCGACTTGTGAAAACTAGATGAAGTCATATTTATCTTTATCATGTTTAACCTTTTCCCTCCACAAAGATATTTAATTCTCTTTCATGGGCCCCGGAAGTGGGTAGGCCAGTTGTCCCAACCATAAATATATATTTTTTTGGGAATGATAGATTATAGCCCTATAGTACTATGATCTTTCTTTCTTTCCTTCTTTCTTTCTTTCATAATCAGTTTATCTTTTAGGGTTGGTTTTCTCTCGGACTCAGCGAGGGATTTCACCTCTACCACTTCAAGGGCAGTGTCCTGGAACGTGAGACTTTGAGTATGGTGATGAAACTGGTGAGGAGGGTCATTACCTCGCCCAGGCGGCCTCACCTGTTATGCTCAACAGGGGCCTTGTTGGAGGATGGGAGGATCGGAAGGGATAGACAAGGAAGGGGGAAGGAAACGGCCGTGGCCTTAGGTGCCTGGAGGAGAAGTAGGAAAATACGAAAAACCACTTCGAGGATGGCTGAGGTGAGATTCGAAACCCTTCTACTCAGTTGACCTCCCGAGGCTGAGTAGACCCCGTTCCAGCCCTCGTACTATTTGTTTTCAACTTTCGTGGCAGAGCCGGGAATCGAAACCGAACCTCCGGGAGTGGCACACATTAACCACTACACCACAGAAGCGGACTAGTACTATATGTTTATGTTAGTGCTGAAATCCGATTTCTTACTTTACTAATGCTGAAAGCCCGAAAATGTAGCCTAATGTTATTCTTTAATAGGGGAATCAGTCTAGAAGGAAATGTTGAAAGTGATGTGATATCTATCCAGGTTCGTTGTTATCCTAATACTATGGGTTTGCACGTATATAAAAGACGCCACTTACAAACTTGCTTGTTATCCGCGAATTTCTGCGGCCACAAAAGTCACTATTTTTCAAGAATGATGACATTTACACATGATAGATTGTCTGATTATGCTGTTTTGAACCTTTCTTCTGTCATTTCGAAGTTATTCGCAATCATGAATAATAAACAATCGGCTTTTAGCAACGGCTGATGCACAACGGCTGGTAGAGCTCCATGCAGTACTGGATCGTGACGTCACAGCGCGCCGCTTACGTCAGAGGCCGTTTCACTCGCCTTGCGGAAAGGCACTATTAAATATTTTTTAATGGTAGAAAACAAGGCGACATACCACAATGTAATACGTTTACGTACTATTTCATTGGTGTACTTTTCAAAAAAAATATTTTTGAAAATGATGCATGTTCCCAATTGTACATGTACATTCCAGGGGTGGTAGATGGAGAAAGGGCAAGCCCCACATACACGGAAGTGCCTCCATATCCACATATGTACGTAAGTTTACATAAACTCTACTGCGTATTTACAGATGTGCAGACAATTTTAAATGTACCTATTTACACTCCTAACTCTGTACTATAAGAATAATAATTATCTTGATTTATGCTACACATATTAAGAGTAAAAGAACCCAGAATTCGTACCGTGACTCATACCCCGGTATATATTCTTGATAATGAATCCCACACGCACACGCAAACATATTCGTCCACATTCAACTGTACTTGCGGACTTCATTCTTGAAATACTAATTTATATAAGTTATATATATATATAGCGTATGCGTGTATATTTACATATACAGCAAATTCTCGATTATCCGGGGTAATGCGGACCGGTGACTGCACGGATAAGCGAATATTATGGATAATCCAAAATATACTTCTTACCGGGAAGTGCGCATGTACTGTATTTACAAAACACGCTACTTGCCACGTTTTAAAGCTCACTGTATTACTTACGTATAACTCACCGGAAACTGGCAACTTATTTACAAAATTACATTTAAAACACGCTGATATTTAGTATGACTTGCTTTCTGGACATAATCGTCGCATTTTTTTTCTGCTTCTGTTTTTCATTCACAGAAGATATATGATACAGGTTAACACTCATTGTAAGTGATTCCTTTTAAAAGCTATTATTGAGATCAGTCAGCGGCCGGTAGAAAAGTACGATCAACAATGCATTCCTCTTGCCAATGTTTAAGATTATGCTTTCACATCGTATCAAGAAAGATAAAAAATTCTAAAGGGAACCCTACCATAAGAAAACTAGTTTTTATTTTACTTTCGGGTTTAGAGTCGTTGGAAATGATCTTCATTTAGCTCCTAGGGAAATGGTTTGATAAATATATAGACAGGAAATCGGCCGCGAAGTTAGAGTCACGGCATTCACCTGAAGATAAAACGGGAAACAACGGAAAATATTTCGAGGACGACTGATGGTGATAATGGTGTTTGTATCGTCTTCCGGCGGTAAAACATGATTCACATGCACAATAGTGCATTCTAAACGAAAACATTTATTCTAATTATTCTATTGTTCTAATTATAATCTGCACCCGGATAATCCAGAGTTTGCATGTTTTCTGAACTGCTCGGAGGAAGTGAGGAAGAGAAAGCACTTGTACTTCAGGTGGTAGAAGGTTACATTGCTTCTTAATTTATGCTACACATATTAAGAGTAACAAGAGCCTCCGTGGCTCCAGCGGCAGCGTGCCGGTCTCTCACTGCTGGGTTCCGTGGTTCAAGTCCAGGTCACTCCATGTCAGATTTGTGCTGGACAAAGTGGAGGCGAGACAGATTTCTCTCCGGGTATTCCGGTTTTCCCTGCCATCTTTCATTCCAGCGACACTCTCCAATATAACTTCATCTGTTAGTCATAAATCATTGCCCCAGCGGAGTGCGACAGGTTTCGGCAGCCGGCACGATGTATATCCTCGCCGCTGAATGGGGGCTTCATTCATTCCATTCCTGACCCGGTTGAATGACTGGAAACAGACCGAGGACTTTCTTTCATATTAAGAGTAACAAGACCCAGTCAGAATGGGAAAGCAAAAAAGAGATTTTTGACAGTCAAATATCATAAGCTCTACTGTCGTTTTTAGGGCATATCGTGAGAGACGGGTAAAGATCGAAGGAAATAGAGGACCTGGAAGAATTTCTTGGCTGAAGAACTTGCGAACATGGTTCAATACAAGTTCGAAGGGACTTTTCAGTTACAGATAAGGGTGTGTTACAATGCTAATCGCCAGCATCCGAAACGGATAAGCACCGCAAGAAGAACCAGAAGAAGAAGAAGAAATGTATTCCAGATTCATTGAACAGACCTGTGATGTAACTTAACTGTGATATATTTCATTTTGCTATTTTAATTTACATACTGCAACCTCTCCAAAGGGTAAGGTTACAATTAATAGGTTTAATGAAGAGAAAATGTTTGCTGCCGTAATGCATTCACCAAAAGTACTCTACACTAGGCATGTCAACATGTACGAAACTAAATTTGCAAGCACATTAATCTCAGAAAATAAGCAAACAGTTTAACCAACATGACTATTAAGAACGGATAACCGGGAAGCGGCTGGGAACCATATCCAGGCGGTGGAAGGTATTGGTAATACTGAAGAAGCGAAGTCAATGTAATCCTACACTTTACTTAACAAATTTAGATTCAATTTCATATATAAAGCAATAGCCAAAATACCATTAAAATTTTGACGGCATTATTTCAACAACCATTACAATTTACAGTTTACATGAGGGTAGCATTTAGTTATTAAATTTATTTTATACCGGAACATCACACATGACGTTCCACTGTCGTGGCGTTACCTTTAAAAACCCAAAACAGTTTGAAATAAATGAAAGGAAGGTAACGTTATACTAAAGTGAAGAGATACATCTAAGGAGGAAAATATTTACGTATAATCATGGAGCAGAGCATCTTCAGCGGGTAGCCCCCTCAAAAACACTTCTGAGAAAGGGTACCCGACCTAAAGATGAATATTCCACGATGAAGCGGAATGAATGAGACAGTCCCGAGGAAAAAATTACTTATAAGGATTACGTCGAAAGGCGTAGAACATTTAATTTACAAAACAACAAACGGGAACTATCTCTTAAAGTGAGGTGACTTACCGAAACGGCTAAGTCATAATGATAACATTTGGAAGCAGAAGGAAACACGGGTACGCTCCGGCAAGATAAATTAAATGAAACACTACATCTGAAACTGAATACCTGAAAAGTAAAAAAAAAAAAAAAAAAAAATTATCAGTGCTTACCGAATGGCGGGGCCAAGAAGACCCGTACCTTGGAAGGTGACTGTTCCCTTCAGTGGTCAAACAGAAAAGACGCCCTCGCAGAGCAAGGCTCCAGCGACAACGCTTCTCCCCGGAAATTATGAAATCTTACCACGGCCAATGAGCGTACGATGTTTTCCTTCACCTACCAATCACATTTCCTTTTATTTTCTCCAATAGGAGCGCAGATAAAATAGTGCTGACAAAGAACATTTAGGAAGCCTCTAGAAATTACGAAATTGATGCAACTTTACGAAACCGGAAATCTCCCACGCCGATGTGGCGCGTGTGGTACAGGATGCACCAGAATTACCATGACAATCAAACAAACAATTCCAAAATTCACATACTGAGGAGAAACCAAAACAAACAATTGAATAAATACTTTACATACACAATTCATCGCCGTCTTCCGAGTCCAAATAATCAAATCCCAATAATCACAACAATTTACAATATATTTTTGCAGGAAGTTGGTCTTCCTGGTGCCCAACATTTATTTCATATTTTGCTCTCTTGATAACCACGGAAAAGGGACCCATGACGTGAATACTTGTAAAACCTCAGGCAACTAATGACCGACGAGTCCTGCCAGAGCTGCTCACAGCTACTGAACAGGCAACATGCAGAGCTGCTACAAACCGGTCTTCGGGTTAAACCCCACAGACCGAGTGAGTACCTGCACGGTTTCGG
The DNA here is from genome assembly GCF_040414725.1 of Anabrus simplex. NCBI lineage: Eukaryota > Metazoa > Arthropoda > Insecta > Orthoptera > Tettigoniidae > Anabrus > Anabrus simplex. The sequence goes on from NC_090265.1 coordinate 897,022,273, forward strand.
TCACGTAGCTGTCAGCTTGCATTCGAGAGATAGTGGGTTCGAACCCCACTATTGGCAGCCCTGAAGATGGTTTCCCATTTTCACACCAGGCAAATGCTGGGGCTGTACCTTAATTAAGGTCACGGTCGCTTCCTCCCCACTCCTAGCCCTTTCCTAACCCATCGTTGCCATAAGACCTATCTGTGACGGTGCGACGTAAAGAAATTAGTAAAAAAAAACGCAGATTTTGTACGGTCACAATATGGGCTAACAGGAGGATAAAAATTCATTAAAAAGTGCATTTAGTAGGGTTCAAATCATAAAATGATTTTATATTCAAAGATTTTTCAGAGATGAAATACATGAAAGTCGGGCGGCATTTCTGTTAATATGACAGATATAGTAGCGTATACCGGATAATTTCTGGTAGGTGGCAGTCCCCACATTGTCTTAGAAGATTTTACCGTCAATTCTGTTTGCTAGTTTCGAACCAGAGCAGAACAATGACTAGTCTGTTACTAGGAGCACTGTCGAGAGAAGACAGAATACTGCGTTGTGAATGAGATCAAGATCTATTTGTGGTAGGCATGTCTGCTTTCATCTTTTCATATGAATTTGCAGTATAATTTATTGATTCTGAAGAGTTCCGAGTTCCATATACAGTTTAGTGAGTCGATAAAACAATATGAGTGCTATGTGTAGTGGTTACGTAAGCAGTTTGATGTGCTAACAGCACTGCGCTCTACTGTGAATGGTGGTGATGTAAGAAAGGTCAGTGAGATAGCTATAAGAAATGAAGAATTCCTTTTCAGCACAATGAGCATACTGTTGAGGTCCAGCCCAGTTGGTTGATGAAAATAAATTTTCCTTTCTGTTATATCTAGATAGAACTACAGTAGTTGAAAACGACCAGTCTCTAGTTAAAAATAGTTTTATTGTTCCCGAACGACGACTAAAAAATAATATAATTGCTTGCTGGAGAATTGAAAATATTGAAAATAAGATCATTCACTATGGAGCCTAGGTGTGTTTGAACTATTCCCGAATTTAATGAAAATTCTTCAGATTTTTCTTGTGAAATGACACATTGCTTCCTACCATTGAGACAGGAACTTAAAATGCGTATAAGCCAGTCAGAGAATCCTACAATTCTGAGTTATTTTCAGGAGCACGTCGTGGTTTATTTTGTCAAATGCCTTCTGAAAGTCTATGAATAAAGCATCTATCTGTCCTTCCTTGACTAGTTCTGTGGACACTGAGTCTGTGTTTGTACCAGTAGAACGTCGGGGAGAGGAGCCCGTGCTGTCTTTGAGACATTAAAGAACTTAGCTTAATGGAAATTCCATGGCGTAAAATTAATTCAATTAAATTTGGGTACTACAGCACCAGTTATTATTTTACCTTTCTTCCTTTTTGTGCCTATTTCAGCTCTCTTTGCCTACTTGAAAGTTGCCTTTTTTGAGTGTGCTATTATTTATATATAAAAATTAATATGCTATTTGCTTTACGTCCCACTAACTACTTTTACGGTCTTCGGAAACGCCGAGGTGCCGGAATTTAGTCCCGCAGGAGTTCTTTTACGTGCCAGTAAATCTACCGACACGAGGCTGTCGTATTTGAGCACCTTCAAATACCACCGGACTGAGCCAGGATCGAACCTGCCAAGTTGGCGTTAGAAGTCCAGCGCCTTAACCGTCTGAGCCACTCAGCCCGGCTAAAAATTAATCAATAGAAATCAAATATAATTTCGTTGTACTCTGTTAATAACAAAAAGACGTTGAACCGCTAGGATTCAAATCGAATTGGTAAAGATAATCGCCAACCAAACTGGCTTGCAGATATCTTTTGAAGGAAACAGATGTAATGACTAACATCAAAGACGTACCACCAAACCTTCGGGCGAAATACGGAGACATCAGGCGATTAGAAAGAATGAAGTACCTGGGTGAGATCATCATGCAAAATGGACTGGACAAGGAAGCACTTAAGGAACGAATACATAAACCTGAAATAGCCTACAAAACGTCTCTCACGATCTACAACAAAAAATGCCTTTTCCAAAGCAATAAAATGGTACGTCACTATGAAACGGTTCTGAAGCCAGTAGTTATGTTGCAGCCGAAACCCGTTGCATGAATGGCATCCAACAAAGAAGTTTGTAACAAAATAGAGAAAATTACAGAAACAACCCGCAAAATACGAGCACGATTTTACTATCACCTAAAAGAAATGGACGGAAACAGGCTGATCAAACAGATCTTTCACTTGTTTCATTCAAAACGTAAAATCACAATACCTTGGTTTAAAAACACCAAAGACCGAGCTCGATAGCTGCAGTCGCTTAAGTGCGGCCAGTATCCAGTATTCGGGAGACAGTAGGTTCGAACCCCACTGTCGGCAGCCCTGAAAATGGTTTTCCGTGGTTTCCCCATTTTCACACCAGGCAAATGCTGGGACTGTACCTTAATTAAGGCCACGGCCGCTTCCTTCCCTGTCCCATCGTCGCCGTAAGACCTATCTGTGTCGGTGCGACGTAAAGCAACTAGCAAAAAAAAAAAAAAAACACCAAAGAAGACTTTCAAGTGCTACAAATTAAACCAGAGGATGCCTTTGATAGAGGTATCTTCCGGAAAAGAAGATAGTGACGAAGGGGCTAAACCGAGACGAACAACCGAAAAGAAGACACGGTGTCCCTTGGACAGAGGAACGCAAGCAGGCCCACTCAGAAAGAATGAGGGAATTCTGGGCTCTAAGAAAGCAAAGTTCAGTGCCAAATCTAACGAGATTTAACGCGGTCCTCAGTGGCCCTAGTGAAGAAATAATATTAATAATAAACAGTACAATTTCATTTTAGTTTAATAGATAAAATGCACAAACGATATTTTCGAATACCACAAATCTCTACTGAAAAATCTCACTGCACAAGTCAAGTGGTCGAGAAGGTTACCTGCTCTCGTACCTCCTAAGATTAATACTGTACTATAAGATGCAAATGTGTATTAAGTAGCTTACATTAAAACATTTTTGTTATTTTAGGGTCCATTTTTAACATTTTAATGCCTATTTTAGTTATTTTTCTGCCTATTTCCTAGATTTTAAGTGCTTATTTGCCTGCCTATTTTAGCCAAATAAATTCTTGAACTTCCGGACTCTACTTACTAACACTGGTCTTCCTGATTTCAAAATTGGTCATACCCTACTTATTTTCCAAATACAGTAGATGGAAATGTGGCAGTTTCAATAGTTACGTTGTATATAAAAACCGTAATTACATGTGTCGTGATGTGATCTATACCAGCTGGTGGTTTAAGCTTCATTTCATACTGCTACTTCAACCTCATGTAAGGTAACTTTCTTCAGTGTACTGTACGGTACATTGTGTTGATAGTGACTGATGGATTGTTAGGAATCCAGTATTTGGATTTTTTTAGGAGAATAAATCGATTCAAAATATGCTGAAAATGCCTCATCTATGTCTTGGCCATTGTTGAATTTTTATTGTTGTGGCAAAATGTAACGCAATATTGTTATTGTCGTTTATTTACGCCCAGAAAGCTTTCTTTTAAATAATTAGTTACACCCAGTTCTATGGATTCAATATGCATTTTTATGCTGATTTAATTGCCGATTTGATTTTGGAGCTTACTGTTCCTACAATATTCCTTCACTTTTAATTTTTGTATTGTGAAATCCGTAAATATTTGGGAGGTTATTCTAGGAACCGATTAGTTTAATATTGCGTATAGATTGAATTAAAAGCAGTTTATTGCATTATCGACATCAGCGCATTCGTACAAATAGTCCAAGTCGGTATCTCTTTAGAACCGTGAACTGAATTCCAAAGTTAGCATTTTAAAAACCATACGATGTCTGAGAATCGCTTCTGCATTTCTTATTCATAGTATTAGTTTGCAGAATGGGGTGGTGTGCGTCTTCGGGTAATAAAGGTTACCGATGGTATGAAGTTTGAAGTTCAAGAGCCAATAACTAACGTAAAGCTGTTGGGGAGCCAATCATCCTTTGGGCTGAAGACTCAATGTACCGTACTCACGCGTGTATAAGCCGCGTGTTTATTGGCCTTACCCTATTTTCAAGACGGCTAATATTCACAAAAATAAATGTTTGCTTCAGAAATTTCGGTCAAAGGGTGGATGACAGAAGATTTGTTCGTGGTTTGATTGAAGTCAGTGAACGGCGTCCAGATCAATTCCTTCGTCGACATTCTTCGACAATCTAGGCTGGTGATAGTTTACAAGTACGTTTGACGGAAAATGAAGATGAAGCGGGAGAAGTGTGACATGGTTGTGATGTCAGAAGGAATGGTTGCTATGTTACAAGTACTCGACGTCTCCGGCGCGTTTCTTTCGCGACTGGAGATGCAGCTGCATGGAATTGACGCCAGCAGGACGATTGAAGAAAGCTTTGCTGTCACAAATGTGTGACTGTTTTGTGCCTATGAAACTTCATACCAGAATAATGGTCGCTTTAAGCTTAATTTCCAACGCGATGGATGGGACTGAAGAAGAAGCGGTGTGACTTGCATCATCTGACAGTGAAAAGCCGAACGAGAGTGACGAGTCAAGAGAGGAGCGGTAAATGTCAGTACGCCTGCTCAAGATAATATATTGATAACGTATTTTACAAGATATACTTACTCGGAATGTAAGTGCGGCCTGTACACGCGTAAATACGGTACATACAGATGATACAAAGGCGTTTCCGCACAGACCCAGGAGAGGCTGAAGCTACGCAATTCTACTATTCTTAACTTCGTCAAAACTTGAATGTGTATATCTATAGAAAGTGGAATATATCCTCCACAGAATTATCTGCTGTTGTTTGGCTGAAACTTTTGGCGACGTTCTTCTCCAGAGTGGTAGTTACATTCTTCGGGATGTGTCAAGCACGCCATTACTGCCTTGGCTTGGAAGCCCTCAGTTTGTTATATCATGATTGTTATGTGGGTCAATGCAGTCCTGAGCTTGTTCGTGAATAATATGTGGTGACTGAGTGACCTAGTATTTGGTCCTGGAGGTCACGATATTAGTTACCATGGGATAATGGGGTATGAGCCTAAGTTGTCATGTTAGGCGGCTCGGACTATCCAGTGTAGCATGGTCCCTAAACAGAGTGTACAGCACAACTGCTGTTGTCAACACGCAACCGTATGGAGAACTGAGTGAGGTAACATACAGTTTTGCTTGCTTGTTGTTTAAAGGGGCCTAACATCGAAGGCCATCGGCCCAACATACAGTTTTGAACAAAAGTACGGGGCAAAATTTTGAGAATAGATTATTTATACGTAGAGAATAAAAAAAAAGAATTGTATCAACTTGGGCTCGGAAATACCTCGTTTCTGAGTTTTGTGACTTTTATGCATGATCTCAGTGTATTCAAATACAGTTTTTCTGGAATAATTATGCACTTTGTTGCTATTCTTTAAATCCAATATTCAAACTGTCTACCCTCTGTCTGTAAACAGGCCTCGGTTCGTTGCCTTATGGGCTTCTGAATAAGTTGCCTTGCGGATTATTGTCAGATAGCCTTCGCAGTTCACTCCCAGGGGGCTGATGGAGTGTCGCTGAATTCAGTCAAGATAGATACACATTATAATACATCAGTGTCACGGATTCAGTTCCAGCCAATGTACGTACAGCAGACGGTAAATTCAAACTGTTAACTCGGAGATTAAGCATTTCCCAGCCCACATTGTTATTACTGGCGGTACTTTTCTTTCTCACGTATGAGGAATCTTTCTTTCTTTCTTTCTTAATCCGTTTACCATCCAGGGTTGGGTTTTCCCTCGGACTTAGAGGGAGATCCCACCTCTACCGCCTCAAGGGCATGTTCTGGAGCGTGAGAATTGGGTCGGGGGATACAACGGGGGAGGATGACCATTACCTCGATCAGGTGGCCTCACCTGCTATACTAAACAGGGGCCTTGTGTGGGGGATGGGGAGATCGGAAGGAATAGACAAGGAAGAGGGAAGGAAGTGGCCGTGGCCGTAAATTAAGTACCATCTCGGCATTTGCAGGGAGGAGAAATGAGAAACCACGCAAAACCACTTCGGGGATGGGTGAAGTGGGACTTGAACCCCCCTATACTCAGTTGACCTCCCGAGGCTGAGTGGATACCGTTCCAGTCCTCGCACCACTTTTCAAATTTCGTGGCAGAGCTGGAAATCGAACCCTCCTGGGGTGGCAGCTAATCACACTAACCACTACACCACAGAGGCAAACATGAGGAGAGCTTAGGAAGTATCGTAAATAACTTGTAAATGTTTGATCAAGCGAAAGGGCCACCTTCCCTGACTGCAATAAAAGTCTCAGAAATAGAGAGAAAAGGAAAATAAACAGCCTTGGGGAAAGCATATGAAAATCTAAATCCGAGGAAAGTACTGAATGAAATGTATAGCGTGTTTTAATAACGTGGAGTCTGAGATACTCAGTCCAGCAAAAAAAAAAAAAAGTAATAATTTTGTCTGCACACTTAAAAAGTTTTTCCTCATACTAGGTTTTCCGCGCGGCTGTGAGCTTGCATCCGGGAGATAGTGGGTTCGAACCCCATCGGCAGCCCTGAAGATGGTTTTCCGTGGTTTCCCATTTTCACACCAGGCAAATGCTGGGGCTGTACCTTAATTAAGGCCACGGCCGCTTCCTTCCAACTCCTAGGCCTTCCCTATCCCATCGTCGCCATAAGACCTATCTGTGTCGATGCGACGTAAAGCCATTATCAAAAAATAAACGTTTTCCTTTGTGAATTTCAGATTACAAATTTCAGTTCTTGTTTGTTTGTTTGTTTGTTTGTTTGTTTGTTTGTTTGTTTGTTTGTTTGTTTGTTTGTTTGTTTGTTACATCAACGGAAAGGAAGCGGCTTTATAGAACTTCTCGAAACTCGGTTTTAAAATTCAGATATTGCCCCAGTGTACAGTAGGCTGTATCATTTTTTATTAGTGTACAATGGCGTAGCAATGTTACGGGGGCCAAAACAGGAAATGTCAAATTTTTGTGTCGCGAGAAGAACGCTAGGAATAATAATATTTTTAATTTCTTTGTAAATGGGTATGGCCTCCGGAGAAGCCTGGAGCAAAGTGAGTGTCTTGGCGGATGCAAACTGTTTGACAGTGCGGATATTTTTCTGATAATTTCTAAATAATGTTTATTCATTTTCACTCAAGTATACTCTTATTTTTGCTTGTGGTTAGGCGACTCTTGTCATTGGCATGGGAGAACGGTGATATGTAAAGATCCTTAAAACCATAAAGCCGTAAATCTGCCCGCAATTAATGGACGGAAGGAACTAAAGTCAATACGTCGGTAGTTGTCGCAAGAAAAAGTCCCTCATAATCCTGTGATTGTATGGGGGTTTGGTGCCAGGTATCAGGCCTATTGTATTATGTTAACAGATATATCCGTTTCAATACCTTGGGTCTAATATACTGTAGTTAAATATTTACAGTATCCGCTGATGAAGGAAGTAGGGATGCGGGTACTATTTTGTATATCCTCGCAGGGTTCTACTTATAAACGACCGGCGCTTCTCTGAGGATGGGGCCCTACTTACGATACATTCTAGTGCTGAAAACTGAATTAATCAATAAAGGTTAAATTCTCCGACCCGGCTGGGAATCGAACTCGGGACCCCTTGTACCAAAGACCAGTGTGCCAACCATTTAGCCATGCAGTCGGAGACTTCGCAGTTAATTGTAGCTACATCGAAACACTGGACACAATAGGAGCTGTGCAAAATATAATCTCCGATCTTTTATGTTTCGTACGTTATTACTGTACACGAAATAATAACGGTGACATTTATTGTTATTACATTTCTTTTACAAACTTCCAGGTATCTTCGCACTTGAAAATATTAATTCTGTTCGAAAGGTTTAGATATAAAAATGGTATAAAACTCAGTTTTCGATCTTTTATATCTGGTGTATATTTACCATACCAGCTAAGGAAACAGAGTTAACGAATTTTATTTTTATTTTGAAGTCCATCTACGGCGAACATCGCTGACATAAAAATGTTATTCAGTCGCTATGATTACGAGTTAACAGCAAGATGACCACCTTAGAAACATTCCATACATTACAGAAATTATCTTTGCGTTATATAATATGGCATGTAAACATGCCAGCGTACGCATATACGTAATATTAACCTACAAAAGAGGCGCTCAAACTACGGCTTGGGCTTTATCTGTGACCCGCTTGAACTGAAGTTATTTAACTTGTTCGAGGTCATTTTTTAGTGGTTATAATAAACAATTTCGGTTTCATCTGAAATGGAATTATGACTGTGCATATCATTCATAAGTTTTTCTTTACTTTGTAATACCAGGTTCAAGTCATTCAAATGTTTGATCATGCCAGCTAGAAACGCTAGGAAGGACAACCAGTTGCGTTCTCCTCACACTTCATGCGTGTGACTTTCCTGTCGTAGAAATATGCGAATTTCCTCTTGAAGAGCAAAATATCAAACTATCATTTGAATACAACTTCTGCACGGTCAGTTACATCACTAGAAACCAGCAACTCATTAAGTTTAAAAGACCAGTTCCACACTTTTCATTAGGTGAGTAAATTTGCAACACCGATCTTTGCAAAACTGATTGAAACGCCATGCAAATTCATTTAAAAGCTTTAGCTAAAGTCTATTTTTTAAATCTGATATTCCATAAAATATAAGTTTTTGGCCCATGATCAACCGTTCTACTTAATTACTGACCTTGCAAGTAAAAAAAAAACAAAAAACAGTTAGGCGGCCTTGATCTATGAAAGCACAATAAATCAAGTCACATAAATGCATTTCAAGTTTGAATACTGGAGAACGGTTGTAGAGCCACCTGCATTACGCTGTTAACAGGAAGATTACGGCCAAGTCCTTGGAATGACCTGTATGTGCAGCCATGGCCGCCTGATCTCTGCTTTCTCCCTCTTCCAAAGCAAGAACACGTGATGTTTATAGAAAAGACAACTTATGTACTCACGGAGCCATGTTGAGCACCGCGTTGTGCAGATCTCCGGAGAGTCCTCGATTAACATCACTCAGCTTGATCACGCTTGTTTAAAGACATTTTTGCGCTAGTCACGTGACTTCCCTCACTCCAAAAGCGGTCCTCCCCTGCTTGGTTCTTTGCTGTCTGTCATGTGACCGTAACAATCTGGCCTTCACTTTGATTCCTTTAATAGTATGTGCACACAGTGAATGTACATATTGTAAAACATGCTTCCTTTTAAAGATACTGTCAACATTCCTGATGCGCTGTCTTCCGAAGGTTTTTGTCATCACTTTCAGTTCAGTCACATCTCAGGGTACTTTTATTCGGATATCGTGCAGTAGGACGTAACTGAGACCACCGTACTCCGGGGTATGTAACTATGTATTCAACTTCCTTTCATCGGAAGTTGCATACAGAGCAGCGATTGGGAATTAGAAGTGGCGGGGGGGGGGGGGGGGGGAGGCAAAAATGTGCAGACAACAAAAAGTAGCCAGGTTTGCAGGATATAGCGAGCTGGGGAACAGGATGTATACTGTATATATGAAAACTAAAAGAAACGCTACGAAGTGGAAAGTTTTTTATGGTCTCTGAGCGTATTTCCACAGAGAAGTAAAGGTTGGCAATGCGGTAATAGTAGGTTTTTTTAGGTTTTTTTTTTTAAGATTTTGAGTCAATACTATACAATAAAACTTTCACCAAAGGAACAATATTACACATGTATTACAATTAAACAGAAGTACGGTGTGATTATCAAATTAAAAATAATTTAGAATTTGACTACATACTAAGAAACTACACTACACACTAAAGAGACTGTCAGACTGACGAATGCGCGCGGCAAGCGGGTGAATCATACCTCAGTGTCCACGACCTTGGCAAAAATATACCCCTGCTACCCTTCCTCACAGCACATGCAAAGTCTCCCCTACTTGCTGCGGCGCTATATAAATCGGTTAGGCGCGACAAACGACATTTTGTGCGTATTTCCGCGAATAATCTTATAAATAAAATTGTAGGGTCTTCGCTGTCTGTAATGTCATTTATTTCGCCAAATTTGTATATATTTATCCGTTTTAGGTCAACCTGAGATCATATCAGTAGTTTTTAGCTTTCGTGTCTGTTTGTTTGTTTGTTTGTTTGTTTGTTTGTTTGTTTGTTTGTTTGTCTGTTCCACCATCACGGGTAAACGGTTGACTAGATCTCAATCAAACTTTACATTTAGAGTCTACTCATCCAGGATCAGGTTTCGATATGCATATCATTTAAAAATCACTGAACAGACTGGGGGTTTATAGGAAGTTTAGAAGAGTTGTTTTCAGTTTTATCTTACACAATTGATTATATCTCGACCAAACTTCATATTTGAGTCTACTCATTCAGGAGCATGTTTCAATGTGAATATTTTTTAAAAATCACCTAACAGACTGGAGGAGGAAGAACAGAAGTGGTTTTTTTTTCAATGTTCTCGTACACTATTGATTATATTTCGACCAAACTTTATATTTAGAGTCTTCTCATCCAGAATCAGGTTTCGATATGCATATTATTTAAAAATCACTAAATAAACTGGGGATTTGTAGAATAAAAGAAAAGTTGTTCAATTATTTTTACACTATTGATTATATCTCAATCAAACTTCATATTTAGAGTCTAATCGTCCAGGAGCAAGTTTTGATATGCATATAATTTAAAAAGCACTGAATAGACAGGGGGTTTATAGGAAGACCAGGAGAGGTTGTTCTTTATTTTTTCAATTTCCTCTTACACTATTCATTATATATCAAATCTGTGGACTATATGTGAAACGCCCCTTCATTTTAAATATTGTGTCTTATGTACATAATTCCGCTTACTCTTCAAATGACGGAGAAAAAAACAATTTTTTCTGCGGACTTCACGGTATGCAGCCAGTGACGGACACCTTCGCACATCTACAGTTATATGAAGCATCCATAACAGGAGAAAATCAGAGGATGCATAAAATTTATCTCGGCTTGAAAATTAACCCCACCCAATGTAACTGAACACCGAAGAAACATGAGGTAGAACTTTTCCTTTTGGTACCTGCCTGTCTATTCGTTTGTATATTCCTTAAAAGTGGAAAACTGGTAGATGTATTTCAACCAAATATATTCACTTCGGATTGTGTTATCAGGTGCGTATGATGTAATGGTAATCACATGGAGTTGGTATTTATAGGAAGATTATTCTCGAATATTTTCGTTGACATCAGGTCTATCAAAAGACTGTATATAACTAACGTTTAAGAATATGTTATTTCCGTATGCCATGTATGTATTTATCGTACGACGGATAATAACGCAGATGAGTACGAAAAACTTGATTTTTAGTCCAAGTCCCGTGGGGCATATCGTGCATGTCACTTCAAGGTGGGTAACGGGAGAAACTATAGAGCCATTTTACTCTTTTTGGTAGGACAGGTATTAAGGGAGGTATCATAAACGTCAGAACGCCACGTAAGTGGTCAGAGATAGCCTACAATATGCAACCTGAGAACCACGGAGAATTTGGCACAACTTCGGACCACGAACTGTACCGTATCGTTTTCATTCTCTCTCGAATGTGTTCATCGTATTTTCGTTAATGCCCCGCGCTGTCAATAGAAAAATATCATTTTAACATTTTCTTTCTTTCTTAATCCACCTCTACCGCCTCAAGGGCAGTGTCCTGAAGCGTGAGACATTGGGTCGGGGATATACGGGGCAGAATGACCAGTAGCTCGCCCAGGCGGTCTCACCTACTATGCTGAACAGGGGCCTTGTGGAGGGATGGGAAGTTTGGAAGGAATAGACAAGGAACAGGAAAAGAAGCGGCCGTGGTCTTGAGTTAGGTACCATCCCGGCATTTGAATGGAGGAGAAGTGGGAAACCACGGAAAATCACTTCCAGGATGGCTGAGGTGGGAATCGAACCCTCCTCTACTCAGTTGACCTCCCGAGGCTGAATGGACCCCGCTCCAGCCCTCATACCATTTTTCCAAATTTCGAACCCGGGCCTCCGGGGATGGCAGCTAATCACACTAACCACTGCACCACAGAGGCGGACTCATTTAAACATATCGCATTAAACGTGTGCATAGAGCCATGTTACTTCGCATAAATTCCTGAAGGAAACATGTAATCCACTGCAAATTGCCGTGCGAAGAACTGGTACAAATGCTAGTTTTGTTAATAATTAAAGGAAATAATTAGCTGATAAGACAACAGGGCTTGAACAAATGGTTTTTAAAATAATTTTGTTTAAATATTAATTTCAGTCGGCTAAAATGGATTAAAAATGTAATTTTCCCCCCTAATTGCCGCTACTGGTTGCATAAGTACGAAATATGGTAGCAGCATTTAACAAAGTAGTGTTAGGCAGCCGCGCCGACTTTGGTGGGGGAAGGTGTTTTTTGACCCCCTCCTAAATGATTCTAGGGGACAGATTGTCATTTTGCCACCCCCCATCCCCACGCCACCCAAAAAATGTGCTCTTCCTAGATGTTAAGTCCCTTTCCACTGAATCGTAGAGTTCGGCAAATACGCAAGATGGCTGCTAGGGCGTTAGATCTGGAAAAGGTGGCAGATGATTTTATATCAATAAATGAAATTTAAAAGCAGACATTCATTCAGAAAACTATATTTCGTAATGGAGACTGTTAAGGTGGTACATCTGATGGTAGAGCTCTCCATGAAATGAACAATATACAGTAATAGTACACTTAGGCCTATTCAGAAAAAGCATTTGTGAAGCAAGTTCTACTTTTTCTATTCACTTGTGGTTATTTTTGATAACTCCGTATATTAGACATTCCATCAAAATTTGTATTTCTTAATCATGTTCTATTTTTTAATTTTTTTACTTGTGAATATAATTGAAAACTGCGTACATAAGATTCATTCAGAAAATGTATTTGAGAAACAAGGTCTATTATTATTCTGTTTTACTGTTTGATTTTCCTTCCGCTGCGATGTTCGTAGCACATGTGAAGATGGTTCAGTTCTATGTAGTCATATTGCGTGTCTATGGCGCTTAGTAGTGTGGTGTGTGTGAGTTAAGAGATGAGTGTTAAGGCGATCACAAGTGCCCAGTCCCCGAGCTGGGAGAATTAATTTGATGCTGCTAAAATCCCCCACCCGACCGGGAATTGAGTCCGGGGCCTTCTGAACACAAGACATTTTTTTTTTTTTTTTTGCTAGTTGCTTTACGTCGCACCGACACAGATAGGTTTTAAGGCGACGATGGGACAGGAAAGGCCTAGGAATGGGAAGGATGTGGCCGTGGCTTTAATTAAGGTACAGTCACAGCATTTGCCTGGTGTGAAAATGGGAAACCACGGAAAACCATCTTCAGGGCTGCCGACAGTGGGGTTCGAACCCACTATCTCCCGAATGCGAGCTCACAGCTGCGCGCTCCTAACCGCACGGCCAACTCGCACAAGGCTTTAATGCTGACCATTCGGTGAAGGAGTCGAACTTACGAAGTGGTAAAAACAATGTCAGATATTAAATTTAGATTAACTTTGCTCGTCTTGAAAGTGTCTGCCAACAATTTCGTTCTTTTTAGTACCCACCATTATCCCTTCCGGCCGCCTGCCGATTTACTTGTACTTGAAGTAAAATGACGATAACTCCTAAACTATTCATACAAATTACTGTACATACTGTAAAAGGGCATTTTTTTTAATACGTTAATTGAGATGGGGTTGCGGAAACCAAGAATGCACTCGTATGGCCGTTTTTTCTTTGACATTCTTCCTCAAATAGACACTGCTCGGCTTCCTCTTGCCATAGATAAATGTCTTATACACCTAAACCTTCCTCGATATGATATGCGACGGTCATAATCAAATCAAAATCTGTCTGATTCCTTGGCTGAATGGTTAACGCTGAGGCTTTCGGTTCTGCGGTGTTTCAAGATGATAACGCGCCGCCACATCGCTCCCACGTCGCCCGGGAATGGTTCCAGGAACATGCAGCGGAGGTCCAACGTCTGCCATGGCCACCCAGGAGCCCCGATATGAACCCTATCGAGTATATCTGGGATGTCCTGGAACGCAGGCTCCGTGCCATGAATCCTGCACCCACGAACAGACCAGCATTGGCGGTCGCTCTGCAAATGATTTTGTGTCAGCTGCGTCCAGAGGACTACCAGGGACTTGTCGACTCACTTCCACGGCGTCTCACTGCAGTTCGCAGGGCCAGAGGAGGCCTCACACGCTATTAGGTGACTATCCCATGGCATTTGCTAAGTCAGTGTATATTTAATTGTAACACATGTGTAATGTGTAATATTGTTTCTTTGGTCAAAGGTTTATTGTATGGTATTGAATCATTTTTTTTAAAACTATTATTTCCGCAGTTAAGTTGGTAGACTGTCAACCTTTACCTCTCTCTCAAAATTCCTTCAGACAGCATCAAAAAGTATACTTGTGTAGCTTTTTTAATTTTTTCTTTTTGCTGTCTGTACACTTTTTTGCCCCTCACTTCTAATTCCCAATCGCCGCAACTGATTACGGTCGGCCTAAATTGTTAGTTCAGAGTTAATAAGAAATGAAGTAAAAAAAGAACTAATGTAGATCTTACCTTTCATCAAAGCACCTGTTGAAAATAATGTCTATCGTTCTCGATACAAACGTCGCATTCACATAAAAATTTATGAAACACTGGTTGTATCTCCGCCTCTAAAAATTCACGTATCAATCGTCTGATTTCACTCTCCAGAGCTTCAAGAGTACGTGGACTATTCTTGTATACATTCCGTTTTAATGTTCCCCACGACGTAGAAATTTGTGAACGGTTTTATCATACGATTTCTTCTTTAGGAGAAATGTTTTGACCAGAAGTGAAAAATGAAAACCTACAACCTGTTTTCCAGTCATTGACCGGGTCAGGAATGGAATGAATGAAGCAGATATAGGCTATTAGTACGATGGGGTCGCCACTCCCAAAGTGATTTAGTAATGACTGATAGATGCTATGAAATGAGAATGGAGAGTGTTGCTGGAATGAAAGATGACAGGGAAAACCGGAGTACCCGGAGAAAAACCTGTCCCGCCTCCGCTTTGTCCAGCACAAATCTCACATGGAGTGACCGAGATTTGAACCACGGTATCCAGCTTGACCAGAAGTGTTGTTTGTTATTTGTGTTATCTATCAGTAAGGTGGCAAGAGCGATCGATCCTATAGTACCTACAGTATATCTGAAAATCTTGATAATAATGTTTATTGGGAGCTCTCAGTAATATACAGGGTGTATTCCTGATGATGTTACAAACTTTCAGGGATGATGGAGGACGGCAAATGGATCAATATGAGATAAGGAACCGTAGTCCGGAAATGATCGAGTCAAAAGTTAAGCAAAATTATACTCATTTAAGTCCGTTTACCTGCACAATTTTCACAAGCTGCTGCAGTTAAAACAAATGATCGAAATGGCGTCTCCCTGCATCAATGCAGGCATGGCATTGTCGCACAAAGTTCTATCGTACGGATACGACGTTAGTCTACTAATTCCAAGTTAACGGGCTCAAACTCGACTGAAGTCGGCGGCTTTTAAGGGTGTTGAAGGTGACAACCCCATGTAGTTCGCTTTCGGCACGTTAAAGAACTACTGCGGAACGAAATCTCGACACCCCGGCGTCTGTTAACAACGGACGGACATTAAACAACTTGGATTATTAATAACTTTTGACTCAAACGTTTCCGGATACATCCTGTAGATACAAATACGACGAAAAAGGAACGATTAAGTTTGATCAAACAAACCTGTTTCATTCAAACCTTGCAATATGAACACATCTATTTACAGTGATTATAATCTACAGGCATAAAGTCTCTAGTAATTATCAAATGCGATTTTTGCAATTTCAAAGATGGAGTTTTGAAATAAAAATTGGCTTTGACTACTTTTGTTAATATTTTTATCCTCCAGAATAACGTTATCATTTTGGTCCGGGTCCTTGGCTAAATGGTCAGCGTACTGGTCTTCGTTTCAGAGGGCTGGGTTCGATTCCCGTCCGGGCCGAGGATATTCACTGCGTTTTGTTAATTCCTCTGGTTCGGGGACTGGGTGTTTGTGTTCGTCTTAATACACTTCTCTTCATCTACAGACAATACACCACGCTACCAACCACCACACAAAAACGCAATAATGAATACATCCTTCCACATAGGATTGGCATCAGGAAGGGCACTCGGCCGTAAAACTGGGCCAAATCCGTATCAAGTGCTGACCCTACTTAATGTGAAAAAGGCCAGGAATAAGAGGAAGAAGAAGCATTAACATTTAGTGGTCACAGAGACCTAGCGTCGTCGATGTTACTGTTTTCGATAATCTGTGTCCACTTTTAAGGGTTTTAACGCGGCCCGAATTATAGTAACACTCCTATTTAGAGACGATTGCGCACCGGTGCACTGGCGTGTTCAAAGTGTCACTAAAGCCCGTATTCACCTACGCGAGTAAAAGCTTTTATCTCGGTTTAAAGCTAAGAAAACCGAGATAAGAGTTGCATTTGTAATCACGAAGAACATTATTTCGGTTTAAAATTTTACGGGAGAAAGGTTGGCCGGTAAGATAATCACCTTTCAAGATGCCAGCTCGTAGACGACCGGAATATTTAACTGAAAGGGAAAATCAGAGCGACGAGGAATATGACCAAGATTATGCAATAAAACGTCTTAAGTGGATAAAACGAATGCGCTACATACTTTGAAGACTACGATGACACTGATATTGAAACACACTTTAGGTTATGTAAAGCTTTGACAATGCCAATGTTATCAATGATCGAACATAACCTTGAATTCTCAACACATAGGTAAACCTATGATGAATTCTCGATCATAGCTTATATCTTGTACGGTGCACGACTGAATTACTTTTTAATAAAAAATTAAGAAATACTGCCTTATTTTTTTAGTAAAATATACAATGTGCAGGCTATAATTTGTAATGCTTTCTGCCACAAAATTGAATAACAATTCACTGTCTTGGAAAGTCATATTTGCTTCCTTCTTTGTTTCTGGGCAATAGCGAACATAATTTATGATAATAATTATTTGCAATGAAATCAACATTTGTTTACATTTCGATAGTGGCGGCAACACGTAGTCATTTGTTTTCCGTGCGTTAGTATGAAAAAATCACTGCCTGCTCGATCTGCATAAATTCTGTGGTGAAAACAGAAATAAGCGTTATCCGAGATAATGACATTATCCGATGTTTGGAAATTTAAGATAACAGCAAAAGTAACCAACGTTGGTGAATACGGCCCTTAGATGGTAATAGAGGATCGGTACCCTTCGTCACCGGAAACATCGGCTCTTCCGCTAGTGACTGGTATGGCTACAACAGTTCCTATGAATACTGATTAGTAAGAATCTGTTTGTTTACTGACATTAATTCATTGTATCAAAGAAGACGGCCTTGACCTTAATTAGTGGTCCATTTGTTATGGTTCGAGTCCTTCCTCTCCATTACTAGTGTGAGGCCGCTCGCTGACCACGTGTTTGCACTTCACAAGGACACGCATGAATACAAATGAATGAAGCAATTGTGGAGCTGTGTTGCCAACAAAGAAGTGTCAATTTCCTCTACATTTGTGAGAAAATACACTTGAACCGCATTATCTGATACTCGGTAACTTCATGGTTTCAGAGTACGTACTCAAACTCCGATCCCGAACGTTCCGAATTCGATGCCTGATTCACGAGAAATTTGACATCTGGCATGAGAACTAGAATGTAGTTCCCCAGGCTCGTCAAGACAATGGACTAGAGAGGAGTTGAAATATCAACCGTATACAATCTTCGTAGGTATTCTCCGTGATTTTCGTATTTAACACAAAACAAAGCGTAAAGGCAGAGAGTAAAATATGTTTACAAGTAAGGGCTGATTGTATATTCCCTGGCACTAAGGGGTACAACCTTACTTTTTCTCCCCTGTTAATAAAGAAGGTAGTGATTTATAGGAATTTTCTAACTGTTGGGTTCGATTCAGTGTCACCAACCTTACGGTTTAGGGACCCTACATGCCGATACGACGTCTTAAAGTTACTGTTAATCTGGCACGTTGGCATTACACAGTAATGAATTACTGTATGTATTGCCACTGCCGTATTGTTAAAATCACTAGCGTTACATTTGCGGGTATAAGTAAAGTAGGGGTAGCGTGCCTGCCTCTCGCCCGGATTCCCGGCCAGGTCAGGGATTTTTCTCTCGACCTGAGGGCTGGTTCGAGGTCCACTCAGCCTACGTGGTTATAATTGAGGAGCTATCTGACGGTGAGATGGCGGCCGCGGTCTCGAAAGGCCAGAATAACGGCCGAGAGGATGCGTCGTGCTGACCACACGGCCCCTCGTAATCTGCAGCCCTTCGGGCTGAGCAGCGGTCGCTGGGCAGGCCAGAGCCCTTTCAAGGGCGTTAAGTGCCGTGGGGTTTGGTTTGGTATGATACTGTAAATCTGTCTGCGTAATACCAGGTAAGTAGAATTGTGGCATGCTCGAATATTGAGGGTTTTTTTTCTTTTTTGCTAGTGACTTTACGTGACTCATGGCGACGATGCGATAGGAAGGGCCTAGGAATGGAAAGGAAGTGGCCGTGGCCTTAATTAAGGTACAGCCCAAGCATTTGCCTGGTGTGAAAATGGGAAAGCACGGAAAACCATCTTCAGGGCTGCCGACAGTGGGATTCGTACTCACTCTCTCCCGGATGCAAGCTCACAGACGCGCGCAATATTGAGTTTAATAACGTAGTTGATGTGAAATGGCGCACGTAGCATTTTATTAATTACTCTCTTATTGCTTCCAGTACTTACAGAATTAATTATATTTTCTGACTCATTGGTTGAATGCTCAGCGTTGAGGTCTTCGGTTCAAAGTGTGCCGGGTTCGATTCCCGGCCGGGTCGGGGATTTTAATCGCGTCTGATTAACTCTTCTGGCTCGGGGACTGTATGTTTGTTCCAACACTTTCCTCCTCATATTCAGACAATACACTACACTACCAACCACCACAAAAACACGCAATAGTAATTACATCCCTCCGTATAAGGTTGGCGTTAGGACGGGCATCCTTCCGTAAAACATGGCCAAATCCACATTGCGACACCTTTCGCGCCCGTGACCCCACAGATGTGGGGAAAGCGGAGGAAGAAGAAGAAGAAGACGAACACTTATAGAATTCGATTAGAATGTCGTAAGAAGCAAGAAAAATCTGCAGGAACTCCTCCGAAAAGGAAATCAACATTACTGGTACCTCCTGTATGAAGATCAGTTCAGTTCAAATAAAAGGAAATTTCGTTATCAACCCAACTAAATTAACCTAACCTTGTCTTGTCCTGACGTTGGTACGGTTTGCAGGCTTAGTCTTTGTGTATTCTTATTGACTTTACGGCGTATGCACATGTAATATATTTGCTTGTGTGGATTGTTACAGCGTGGTTTCTCTTCAGTCCCACAAATAATAGCAAAAATCAAGAAGGGAGCTGAATTATTTACGCAAGGCAAACACCGAGGAATATGGTTATAGTAATGCGTATATCACAATATACGCAGAAAGTAGGGTATATATAACATTACACTGAGTGAAGGTGTGTGTGTGTGTGTGTGTGTTTTCCCTTAATTCATCATTAAGCTTGAAAACCGACTTAATTATGAATATTTTGATTGATCATTTATTATCATTTTTCTTGGGTAAGTGTACGTACATTATTGATACAATGAAGTTAGTTTGTTGATGGTTATGTCTCTGGATTTCAATATGTAACTAGCGAAGTTGGCAGCAGTGATGAGCCATTAAAAAGAAAAAACAGAGTAGGGCGGCGATATTTACCTTTTAGTGTATAGTCGTGATGAGGGTGAAATGAGGATGATGACGACACATACACCCAGTCCCCGTGCCAGGGGAATTAACCAATTATGGTTAAAATTCCCGACCCGGGGCCCCTGTGACCAAAGGCCAGCATACTAACCATTTATTATATATATATAATTCGCTGGGGCCATCAAGGACCACGTTAAGTCTTGTTGCATTTGACACTGAACTTGGCCTTCTTTACAGCCCAAATTTCCCTCATTCTTTGTGAGTGGGCCTGCTTACGCTCCTCTGTCCAAGGGGCACCGTGTCTTCTCTTCGGTTGCTCGTCTCGGTTTAGCCCGTTCGTCAATATTTTCTTGCGGAAGAGATCTCTGTTAAAGGCGTCTTCAGCTGAGATATGTAGCATTTGCAGGTCTTCTTTGGTATTTCTAAACCAGGGAATTGTGGTTTTGGGGTTTGAATCAAAAAAGTGAAAGATTTCTTTAGTTAACTTTCTTCTGTCCATTCTTTTCAGATGACCATAAAATCGTGCCCGTCTTTTTCTGATTGTGTCGGTAATTTTCTCTATTTTGCTGTAGACTTCCTTGTTGGATCTCTTTTGATGGATTCCATTTCTGTACTTTGATCCCAAGATTCCTCTCATAATTTTGCGTTCTCTTTTCTCCAGTTCTTCAAGGAGTCCTTTGTTGGCATTTAGAGATAGGGTTTCGGCTGCATATAGAACTACTGGCTTCAGAACTGTTTCATAGTGACGTATCTTGGTGTTTTGGGAAAGGCATTTTTTGTTGTAGATTTTGCGGGATGCTTGGTAGGCTATTTCCAGTTTGCGTACTCGCTCCTGAAGTGCTTCTTTGTCCAGTCCATTTTTCATGATGATCTCACCCAGGTATTTGAATTTGTCTACTCGGGTGATGTCCCCGTATTTTGTATGGAGTTTTGGTGGAGCCTCTTTGATGTTAGTCATTACTTCTGTTTTCTCAAACGATATCTGCAAACCAGTTTGTTCGGCAATTTCCTTTAAAATTTCAACTTGAGCTCTAGCGGTTTCTATGTCGGTTGAGAGAACAGCAATATCATCGGCAAAATGCTAAGCAGTCTGTTGCGATCCCCTTCGATTTGGTTCCTATTCTCAATGGACTGTAGTTGGTTTCCTGTAATCTCACCCGCCAGGTTCTGATGATCTTTTCAAGAACACAGTTGAAGAGTATCGGGGATAGCCCATCACCTTGTCGGACTCCTGTTTTGATGTCAAAGAAATGCGAGAGACATCCGTGGAACTTCACCTTGGATTTTGTATTGGTCAGGGTGACTCTAATGCCAGCAGTTTCAAATCAACTCCAAATTCATTTAAGATGTTTAGCAGGCCTTCCCGGTCAATGGAGTCGTACGCTTTCTTAAAGTCCACAAAGACAGACACATACTGCTTGGACCTTAGTGTACAATATCTGATGATCGTTTTGAGATTTTGGATCTGTTCAGCTGTTGAGCGACCTTTTCTGAACCCTCCTTGGTATTCACCTATTTGATGTTCGACTTGTGCTTCCAAACGCTCCAGGATGGCAAGTGATAGAATTTTGTAAGTCACGGGTAGCAAAGCTATTCCTCTGTAGTTGTTGATGTTCTTCATGCTGCCTTTTTTGTGTAATGGATGGATCAAAGCTATTTTCCAATCTTCGGGTAGGGTCTCCTTGTTCCAAATTTCTTCTATTAGCTTTTGCAAGATATCAAGTGATTCTTCTGGGGCATATTTCTATAGTTCTGCTACTACTGAGTCTTCCCCCGGCGCTTTGTTATTTTTGAGACGGGCAATGTGGCGCTTGATTTCATCTCTGTCGGGTGGTCTGGAATCTGGGTACCTGAGTACGGGTTCCTTGGTCTCAATGGCGCTTTGCGGTTTAGAGCAATTAAGTAAATTCTTGAAGTAATCTGCCAGAATGCTGCAATTTTCTGCATTTGACGTCGCCAGTGTGCCGTCCGTTCGCTCAAAGCATAGAGATGGTGGTTTATAGCCAGTGATTTTGCGTTTAAAGGCTCTGTAGTACTCTCTGCTTTCATTCTTCCTAAAGTTTTGTTCTATCTTTTCAATGAGAGAATTTTCGTATTTACGTTTCTCAGTTCTGAACACCCTAGCTGCTTGGGCACGTTGGGTTTTGTAGGTTTCCCAATCATTTTCTGATTTCGTAGAGTTGTACTGTTTCCACGCATTGAGTCTTTCTTGGAGGACTGATTCGCAGGTACTATTCCACCAGGCATGCTTTTTGCTTCTCTTGATTTCTGCAACGTCTTTGGCGGCCTCAACAAGGAGACTTTTGGCGTTGTTCAAGTCACAGTCATTTGGTCTAGCCTTCTCCTGGAACTCCTGGACCCTTTGCCGAAGTTTATCATTGTCGAAGCGTGTGATCTGTTTGGTTGTCTTCCTTGTGTTTGCGGGAAATGGTTTGAATTTGATAAGAGACATATAATGATCTGAGGCCACACTGATGCCTTTCTTTACCTTGACATTCATAATCTCAGGGCTGTTTCTCCTGGAGATCGCAACATGATCAATTTGGAACTCTCCGAGAGCTTGGACGGGAGAACGCCAAGTCATTTTCTTTCTGGGTAGATGGCGAAAGTGGGTCGACATGTCCTGCAGGTTGTGATTTTCGCAAATGGTCACCAGTCTTTTGCCGTTGGGATTGGTTCTTTTGTGAGCAGGGTAATTTCCTATAACTTTCTTGTACTTCTGCTCACGACCTAGTTGGGCATTGAAGTCACCCAAAAGAAGCTTGACATGGTGTTTGGGGATTTTGTTCAATTTTTCATCCAGTAGGTCCCAGAAATTATCAACTTCGTCTGGATCAGACTTGTTCTTATCGTTTGTAGGAGCATGTGCGTTAACTAGGGCGTAGGTTTTGTTCGCGCATTTAAATGTGAGTATAGACAATCTGTCATTCACAGATTCGAAATTTGCAACCGATTTAAGGATCTTGGTTCTAACAGCAAACGCGGTTCCAAGCATCACAGCTCCATTGAGGATTCCTCTTTGCGCTTTGCTCTTGAAAAATCGGTAGCCTTCAGATTCAAAAATCTCTTCATCTGGGTACCTTGTTTCCTGTAGGGCTACTATGATTTTCGTGAAGAGCTTTGGTGAGGGTTTTCAGCTTGCCAGTTTGTGTAAGTGAATTTATGTTGAAAGTTGCTAGAAAGTTTTTAGATTTTGGCCTGAGTTTTTGACTCTTCGGGGTACACCGAGATGCTCCGACTCGTCTCTTGCATGATGTCGAGTCTCCCCCAGAATCCGAACGAGACTCTTGCGCCGTGGCGTTCACGACGAGGGATTTATCCGAAGATTTACCCCCTGGGGTATGTTTCTTGAAATGTTGTGCCGTCATGCCTTTTGACTTGACTTTGCTTTGGACGGGTACCCATCCTTTTACAACTAAGGTTGTTAGCCCTAGAGGTTGCCTCAAGATGTTTTATGGCTTCTGGTCATTTACCAGTCTTCGCCGTAACCCTGGCAAGGGACCAGTTTTTTTTCACGGTGGTATTTTATTTCCCTACTACCCTCTGACTCTGCTGGCGGCAGAGCCAGCGAGCTTCCCCAATTCCAATGGGACGCGCCCGATGGAGGTAACCGGTAAATCCACACACGGGTTTATTATTTATTATTTATTATTTATTATTTATTATTTATATTATTTATTATTTATTATTTATTCAGTGATGAACATAACAGGCTTTTTGCCCAATTACAATGTTCACAATATACAGTAAAATTAATAGTTACACTACTAAACATTAAATGAAAAAAACAATACAAAGAATACAATGAAGTACCCAAACAATACAAAGTTGTTAATACGATAAAAATATACAGTTACTACATTAATAATTATTATTTTACAGTGGTGCCTAACACAAAGTAACACATTCAGTTATACAGTCTTAGTATTAAACATGACACATGACACATTATCCAAAATAATAATCTAAAAAGAGGAATAAAATGTTTAATTTATAGGTCATTTGAAAACTGTGAATTCAAATAGAAGAGAAGAAAAGAACAACTAGAAGAATGAAATAAAAAACATATACAGAAAACAGAGATAATATTCAACAGTATGTGCATTATAGGAAAGTATCACACGCCAATTCAAAGTTGATTCGATTCATGAAAAAGGTATCCAAATTATATGTATTTAATGTATTATAAAGTTTCAACATTTTATTAAGAGGAGAATTCTTATGGGCTTCTGTGCGGCATTTCTTAATGTAAAACATATTCTTTAACCTGTCAGACTTCCGAGGAACGTAAAATGGTATCCTTCCAAGTAACTCTTCATCATCAATTTTACTATTCAATATTTTATACAAAAATAACATCATGGACTTTTTACGTCTTTGTTCCAAAGTTTTAACACCAAAGTGTGATAACATTGTGGAATAGGACAGAAATGTCGGGTACTCGTGTGACTGTTTCCAGTACACATACTTTAAGAATTGCTTTTGTACTTTATCAATTAATTTGATGTACGTAGTGTCTGAAGGACTCCAGATAATAGAACCATATTCTAGTTTCGGTCTTATTAAAGAGTTGTATAAAATTAATAACGTTGTACGTTGAAAATTTAAGGAATTTAGAAATATGAAACCTAAATTTCTATAGGCTTTATTAACTATATATTCAATATGACTTCCAAATTTCAAATCTATATTGAACTGAATACCTAAATCCATCTTTTGTTCGACTTCCTTCAAGACGGAACCGTTGATGTTGTAAGTATGCCCGATATGCTGGCGACATCTTGTGAAAGACATTTTAACACATTTATTTACATTGAATGGTAATTTATTTTCTTTACTCCACAATGATATAGCATTTAGATCGTTTTGTAAATTCTTACAGTCATCAGTGGATTTAATTGCAGAAAATACCTTCAGATCATCGGCAAAGAGTAATATTTCAGACTTAGACACGACATCTATAACATCATTAACAAAAATTAGAAACAGTAAAGGTCCTAGATTTGAGCCCTGTGGTACACCTGAATTGGCTATAAAGTTCTGAGATGAATATCCTTTATAACACACATATTGTTTTCTGTTAACTAGGTAAGACTTTATCAAGGAGTAAAAGCCCTGAGAGAAATTCAAGGAGTCAATTTTCTTTAAAAGTATATCATGATCTACTTTGTCAAATGCTTTCTGACAGTCAGTAAATACAACATCAACTTGGCCTCTCTCATCCAAATGCTCTGAAATATACTCTGAAAATTGGATTAAATTTGTGGTGGTAGAACGCATTGGCATGAAACCATGCTGACGAATAGAGATAATGGGTTTTACATGATTCATTATACGTTCAAAAAGAATACTTTCAAATAGCTTTGCAGGAGTTGACAATATAGTTACTGATCTATAATTACTGATTAAGCTAAGGTCACCAGTTTTGGGAATAGGAGTAATTTTTGAATATTTCCAAGCATGAGGAAAAATCGAAGAGCTAACAATCATATTGAACAGTATTGCCAATGGATACAGTAATTGATCTTTGCATCCCTTGAAAATAAACGGAGGAATACCATCTGGTCCTGACGATTTCGTTGGCTTGAGTTTCGTTATTGCTTTCTCGATCTCACAGATAGTTATTCTACCCAAAAGAAGCAAATCCAATTGTACGTTTGAGTTACCATTTGAACAGAGCGGATTGTATGATGCAGTATTTTCTGAGTACACTTTAGAAAAATATTCTGCATAACAATCCCCAATACTTTCATTACTATTGAATACTTTACCATCTAATTTCATCACTGTACTTTTATTCCGGTTTTTTTTTTGTTTTTTATAAAATTCCAGAATGAATGTATGTTCGTTAGTATTTCTAACTCATAAATTTCGATGTATTGTTTGAGCGCAATATTCATTTCCTTCTTAATATTTGCTCTTAATTCTTTATACTTAACCAAATTAAAATTATTTTTTCCTTTTATTTTCCTAATTTGTTCTTTAAGCTTCAGTTTACGTACCAAATCCTTAGTGAACCAGACTGTATATCTCCGTTTATAAGACTTAGTTTTTGGAACGCATTTACTAAAAATTGACTACAACTTATCGTAAAACACATCTACAGCTACATTTACATCATCACAATTCAGAATATCATTCCAATTTTCTTCACTAAGCAGAACATAAAGGTGTAAAAAATCTGCTCGTTTAAAATTAAATCTATTTTCACATCCGTGGATTTTACTTGTTTTATTTTCTGTATATTTGATAGAGGCTAACAAAGGAGGATGGTGTTGATCAATGGGAATAAGTATCTCTGCTTCTTCGCTCGGATCAACTGTATCTATATTTGAAAACACAAGGTCAAGGGTTCTTCCATTTTTATTCCGTACATAATTAACTGATTTTAAATTAAACAAGTGTAAATACTTTAGGACTTCTTTAACCTTGTTGCTACCTTGACTCATATCATAATTGCTGCCTGTTATTTCAGGTAAATTAAAGTCACCCATTATAATAATATTTGATGTAAATATACCTTTGATTTGAATTAGACTTTCAAAGAAGAAACTATAGTCTGTCTGATCTGAATTTGGTGGAAAATAGGCTACGCAATAATGTACCTTGCATTGTTACTACGGAATGAAATGCATAGTGAATCAGCATTTCCTTCAACTAGACTTATTCTTTCAGTGATGGATACTATTCTTTACCCCTCCACCTCTGCTCTTACTAGTGAGTTGTATATTTCTGTCCTGGCGATATACATGATACCTATCGTCAAACACTTCGGAATCATAAATAGAATTATGGAGCCATGTTTCAGTTAATACAATAAGATCATAAGAATTACACAGTACATTGTTATAAAATACGTTTGTCTTTGATCTGAGACCTCTGACATTCTGATAATAAATATCATAGAGTGAAGTTAACATTGAAACTTATTTAAATCACTTTCGCATTGAATTCTAATTATTTGTGAGCCATCTTCTTTCCTCATAAAAATTTTTCCGTTTCTGATCCAGAGGTATTTCACATTTTGGAAATCTTAACTTCCCTAGCTTTCGAAAACAGTTTCCTAAGTGTAGGACAAAGACTCTCGTTTATATAGATAGGATTACTGAATGTGTGGCCAATATCCAGTGTAGAAAAGTTCCTTTTTATTCTCCTCTGATGAAGAAGTTCTTCCTTGAAATACCTACGGCAGAATCGAACAATTATGGTGGGGGAGTTCGGACTGTTGCTGTTAGAGAGCCTATGGCAAGTTTCTTCAATACTGACATTGAGTGCTCTACCAACAGCTACCACTTTTTCACTCACATTTTCGTTCTGTTGATACGGAACTCCATGGATTTCTAAGGTGTTCACCCTGGAATATTGTTCACAGTCAGTAATCCTCTCGCTTAAGTTTTCAATCCTTTTTTTAACTCATTATTTTCATTTTTCAGGGACTCGATCATGAGTAGAAACGAGTCAAATTTTCTCCCATGCTCAGCAATCATAGCAGAGTTACTGTCTAGCTTTTCATGACATAGTTCTAAAGATCTGCCCATTTCCCTTTCTTGAATTTTCTGCGTGTCTTTAATTTGTTGAATTTCTTTCCTTAAATCTACCATTTCCTTTCTAACATCCTTCAGAATTGTTAATACTTCCTTCAACGTCACTGTGTCTTCATTTTTGGCTTTCTCATCTCTAGTAGAAAAACATTCTGAACACTTCCGCTGGCCACCGACTGCTCTAAGTTGCTCAATTTCCCCTTTCTTCAAGCTTACACATTTAGCATGTGATGTTCTTTTGCATTCAAAACACTGCAATTTATCAGATTTATCTGATTTGTTTGGGAGTTTCAAATTACACACATAGCAATTGCTCATTGTAATTTAATTTTATGGGATACTCCTAAGTAATTCCTAACGTGCGTTCTTATTATTTAACTGAAATGTTTGTTGAAAAAGAAAGCTGTAACAGCAAGAAATACGTCACATGCAATGTAGAGTAAATTTAGTAACACGGAGTACACACCGACATCTAGCGGACCAAAACTCTACCTTGCGAGAGAAAAATGACGTTTCAAAGGTGGTAGCATTAAGTAAGTTGGCAGAATAATCACTGTCGACAGCCATTATCGAGATCATATAACCTCCAAATATTAGCTTGTCACTACACAAAGCGAATTTTGATCTCATAACTTTTATATCGAAGTTAACCACATGAGCTAATGATATTAATTTGTTATGTACTACTTACAGCAGCAGAAGACACCATTTACAGCTAATGAACAGCACATATTACATCTAAATTATACACTTTAATCGGAGCACTACCCACATACGTCTTCACACCGCCATTATTAAACTAGCCATGTAGCCGGACATTGGCAGCAGTGATGAGTCATTAAAAAGTAGATAATAGGGCGGCGATATTTGCCTTTTTGTGTATAGTTTACGTGACGGGTACTATAATAGAAAGAAATCAGTGGCATAATTCTGAAAAGCAAATGATGGTGATCATTAATAATGATGTTACTGATTTTATGTTCCACTAACTATTGTTTTTACACTTTTCGGAGACGCAGAGATGCAGGAAGTTTGTCCCGAAGGAATTCTTTAACGTGCCAGTAAATCTACCGACAGGAGGCTGGCGTATATGAGCACCTTCAAATACCACCAAACAGTCAGGATCGAGCCTGCCAATTTGGCCTCAGAAGGCCAGCGCTCTACCGTCTGAGACACTCAGCCCGACCCAGTCACTAAAATCTAGCAGTACGGCTCGGGATTTCGTCACGCTGACCACCTGGCACTTCAGTATCTATATGCCAACTGGTCGGGCAGTTCTCGTCTTGTCAGGAGCCAGGTCTTTAATGGGCTACTGCGCCACGGATTGATTTGTTTCTAAACATGTACATGGATCAGTAAGCGTTGCGTATGATGGGATGGATACCGTTTGTACTAATATAGTATTTAATATAATTGTCAGTCGCATTAACCAAGCCAAAACAGCGTTCAACAAGAAATGAAAAGTATTTACATCCAATAACATCAGCACGATCCTCGGGTAACGTCTCGTGAAGGTAAATGTGTGGAGTATACTCCTCTATGGAAGGTTTTTTTGCTTCTTGTTTGACGTCACACTAACACATCGAAGGTTTTCAGCGACGGAAGGATGAAAAAGGGCAAGAATTGGGAACATAGCGGCCGTGGCCTTAATTAAGGTACAACCCCCCAGCATTTGCCTGGGTGTGAATTGGGGAAACCACGTAAAACCATCTTCAGGGTTGCCGACGGTGGGATTCGAGCTGTATGGAAGTGAAACCTGGACCCTTGGTTTGGCTGATAATAGAAGGATTTATAATTTTGAAATGTGGTGCTACGGGAGGACAATGAAAATGTCGTGGATGGATAAAATTACAAATAACGATACGCTGACAAAGACTGAAGAGAAGCCATCCTTGTGGAATAAACTGTTATAATTACTTGGAATGGAAGAGATTAGCCGCAGAATGGAGTTCATGGAAAGCCGCTACAAACCAATATTTGCACTGAACACCGCAGGATGAGAGGCAGTCCTTACCATGAAGGTAGAATAGATCCACAGTATCGTCCACCTGTCGTAAGAGGCGACTAAAAGGGGGTTCCAAACTTTGGACGTTAGTTTGGTGAATATGATTCCCCTAGCTTAGTCTGGCATTGCTTCGACTTACTTATGCCAGTCTACTGGATTTCGTCTTTCCTATCTGATATCCCTTGGTCAACTCTTGTTTCTTTCTGACCCCGACGGTATTAGATTTAACAGGCCTGGAGAGCTTTTTTATTATTTTCACGTCCTTCATGGCTCCTCAGCCGGCCCCGCGGTGTAGGGGTAGCGTGCCTGCCGCCTCTTACCCCGAAGCTCCGGGTTCGATTACCGGCCAGGTCAGGGATATTTTGCTTGGTTCTGACGGCTGGTTCGAGGTCCACTCAGCCTACGTGATTGCAATTGAGGGAGCTATCTGAATGTGAGATGGCGGTCCCGGTCTAGAAAACCAAGAATAACGGCCGAGAGGATTCGTCGACACGACATAATCTGCAGGCCTTCGGAGTGAGCAGCGGTCGCTTGGTAGGCCAAGGCCCTTAGGGTCTGTTACACCATGGGGTTTGGTTTGGTTTGTGGCTCCTCCATTTCTTTCTTTCTTTCTTTCTTTCTTTCTTTCTTTCTCTCTTCGAAGTGTCGGGCCTTTTCCATTTTCTTTCGGATTGCTGTAAATGGAGGATGGTTGCCTAATTGTACTCCCTCTTAAAACAATAATCACCACCACTACCTTACCATGAATGGCAATGAATCAAAATCAACAGTGCTGGTAAACAACATTATACTTCATCACTTCACCGACTGTTATCAAAAGTAGGTATAATTTCTGAATAGCAATACAATAATGCACAGAGACGAAAATAGTATATCCATCAGCGGTAAAGCCAACTCGATATCCAAAGTACGACTCTATACAGTGGTCGACGAAAGAGAAGTTTGTTGTCTGAAATGCGAAATAGGGTTATATTTAATTTCATTAGGTCAAACTCAATGCTGATTTGTTTTCTCTATCGCCTAAGGTTTTCTTTGTGAATCACAAAAACAGAAATGCATTTTTCTGTAATGAAGTGTGTTATAAATAAATAGATCTTGTTTCTTTCAACTAAAATGTAACACAAGAACTTTCCAGTCTGTCAAACACACAGTATGAACAAGTATTTACAAATAATGATTTAAACTTCTGAACTTATCTATCACCTAACTCTCTATCATTGACAAGTTTACGCAACGTAAACAATACTGTACATATACAAGCATGTTTTAAGTGATTTGATAGAATCTGAGGATGTTCTTGTAGACATGTCATTCTTTGTAGAATATAATAGGTCATTTGTTCTTTACCTGGAAGGAGAAATGCATGTTCCGAATACGGGGTCTTGGAACATGCACACTTGAAGTTATTTCTCTTAGTCAGCCATGTAATGGTATTGTTTTGTATTTTCAGGTAGGTGAAGATGTAGTCCACCTCTGTCGTGTAGTGGTGTTTAGCTGCTACACCCGGAGGCCCGGTTTCGAGTCCCAGCTCTGCCACGAAATTTGGTACGAGGGCTGGAACGGTGTCCACTCAGCCTCGGGTGGTAAACTGAGTAGAGAGGGCGGGGTGGGGTCGATTCCCAGCTCAGCCATCCTCGAAGTGGTTTTTCGTGGTTTACCACTTCTCCAGGCAAATGCCGGGATCGTACCTAATTTAAGGCCACGGCCGCTTCCTTCCCTCCTCCTTGTCTATCCCCTCCAATCGTCCCATCCCCCTACAAGGCCCCTGCTCAGCATAGCAGGCGAGGCAGCAGGTTGAGATACTGGTCCTCCTCCCGTTGTATCCCCGACCCAAAGTCTCATGCTCCAGGACACTGCCTTAGAGGTGGTATGCCTCGCTGAGTCCGAGGGAAAAGCCAACCCTGGAGGGTAAACGGATTAAGAAAGAAGAAATTAAAGGTTAATATGTTATCAAATGACTGCACAACTGTTCATATTTGACTAAAATTGAAAGAGACATTTCACCACGTGAAGAGATTATCAAAATATATTTGATTTTAGATCATTAATTGTCTGCGCCGATATATTAAATGACATACATATGTGGAAACATGCATGGTTTACATCGAAATTATCTAAAAACAGAGACATTTCCTAGAATGTGGATGAAGTCTGTTTCCTGCGAAAGAATTGAAAACCACGTGTACATGGAAGAAGATTGCATTTACATGTGATTTAAATAAAATATTCTAATTTAATTTTTAGAAGTAATCGTTCATCTCGTGAAATATCTCTCTCGATTTCCTTGAAAAATCTGGAGGTGTGCACCGAACTGTCTGCGTGAGGGTACTTCACACGTGCGTGGTGTTTAAACAAATCAGTGTCCTGAATGTCTGATCCTCCCCTTGTGAATTTCATCGGGCGCACGAGAGGTATCGAGTGTGCCTACGCTGATTTGGGAGAAACCTTTCTTAACGACTTGTTTACATCGATCCCATCCTTTGTGATACTTGGCAAACAGACTGTATGAAGGATTAGCAGGTATGACCGTGCATGCGCTGTTTATAAAAATAGAGTTCTATATCATTCTTACGATCGATAATAATGCATTTTCGTATTTATTATTTGTAACTGTATTATGTAACTCCCGTTTATCCAAAAATAAGCAGTCACCAGTGGGTGTGCGTGCTTTTCTTCTTCTCACAAACAGCAATAGACACAGAACTTCCGTGTGATTTCTCGCGTGTATTTAACGTTATTTAAACTACAGTCATTCTTTAGAGAGAGAGAGAGAGAGAGAGAGATGGGTTGACAAGTACCGAGCGTGACAGATGAAACTCGAGGATGACTGAGATGGGAATCGAATTCCCTGTACTCAGTTTGTAACTTCCTTTTGATGATAATAATAAATAAATAAAATCATGAATAAAAATATATAAATAAAATTACTCAAAAACTTAATAAAATTAATAAGCATAATTAACCGAAATGTCCGTAGTATGGGCGCCAGAGTTCACCAGAATGGTTCCCTCGAATTTAGATAAGAGCATGATAGACTTTATATCCCAGGGCGTGTACATAATGCTGCGTTCTGGTACATCTGCTGCAGGCCTTGCCTAACCTCCTGAAAACGACTAATTAGGTAGGAACTGCACCTAGGTTCATCAATAACACAGATTCTAAAATAGCTAACTATATTCTTAACAAATTCCGTGCATGAGCACCTCATCAACATACAACATTATACATATAATACACACATAAAATATTGCTGGAAGACTCCATATTTACAACAACAACAACAAAAATAATGAAAATCGTGAGAAAACGAAAGCGAGAACTAAGCTACCATTTGTAGATAGTCCGATGAACAATGTACATGTATGAAGATCAATACCCTTCACTGTCTCTATATCAATTCGACTTACCGATTCTCATAATCGGCAGTTATCACATCACACAGATACTGTACCTTGTACTACTGTGTTCATATATTTTAACACTTGTAAAGATATATACACACGTCTGTCGATCCTCAACATAAATTATGGAAAGTCTGAGATAGCTTTCACCAACATATAATGCTAGGCCGCCACAAGTGCTACAATACTTAATGCGCAAGCACTCTTCACAATCATCCACTTTCCACGAACATAACAAGACTACGCTCCACGAACGTTTGAAGTCCTGTCCATTGCAGCCGTGTCACTCCAGTACCGTGTATCAGCACCACTTCCTTCCCGTACAGTGCGTCAGTTGTAGTTGTCTTCCTTCTCGTTCCTTTACAATCACTCGCACAATGTCTCTGGTTGCCGCCGGATGATCAACCTTTATAGACATCAACATCCCCCTCCTCTCAGATGATACGTCTGGATTGGTGCTTGCCAGCCAATCATGAGTGAACCTCTTGTCAAGACATGCCCTGAACTTCTCCTTTCTCCCAAGAGATAAACAAACACTCCGGAGTTTTACATGAATCACCAAACTTTCCTAATACAACAACAAGCTCATCTCATCAGGCTGGGATATATACATGACTCATGAATTTCCCGACACAAGTACATCACAACAGACACTGGGGTAGCCATATGACTCATTCAAATTACCAGAGTTATTAAAGCAATGTTTTCCCACTCGTGCAAAACAAATTACTCATACCTACATATGTGGATATCTTCCAGCTTACCAATATAAATGACAAAACATACAAATGAAATACTGATAATAATAATAATAATAATAATAAATCGAACACTGACAATAATATATCTAACTTCTACATATAATTCTGGGGTGTGATATATGTACTATCACAAGTTGACCTCCCGAGGCTGAGTGGACCCAGTTCCAGCCCTCGTACCAATTTTCAAATTTCGTAGCAGAGGCGGGAATCGAACCCGGCCCTCCGGGGATGACAGCTAATCACGCTAACCACTACACCACAGAGGCGGACTATTTATTTATTTATCGTATAGCTTTTAGTGCCGGGAGTGTCCGACGATATGTCCGGCTATCCTGGTGCAGGTCTTCCTATTTGACGCTCATGGGCGACCCGCGCATCTGGGTTTGGGATGATGATGAGAGAAGGTCAAACTCGGTATCGGCACGTGGCCTACTCCTGTCGATTAACACCTAGGGGTCGGCTCAAAGCTCTGCATCCCTATCCGACGGACGAATCACTGTCAACGGTGTCATATTCCTTCCCTCCATATGACACTGCGGAGAGGTTTGGAATCGACTCCAGGCTTTTGGCACGCAATCTTATAATTAGAAAGTGTACACCACCACCTCCCCTAGCCTGCTAGACAAGATTCTGAGGGTGAAAAATGTATCGACCAACGTGACTCGAACTGGCTAACCACGGCTTCAGATGATAAAGTCTAGGTGCCTTAATGATCATAGCCACCAGGTGGATTGGTAGTATGACATATAGGTGTGTACGACTACAAACACCCAGCATGGTTATGAATGAAATGTCGTATGGCTTTTAGTGCCGGGATATCCCAGGACGGGTTCGGCTCGCCACGTGCAGCTCTTTCTATTTAACTCCTGTAGGCGACCTGCACGTCGTGATGAGGATGAAATGATGATGAAGACAACACATAAACCCAGCCCCCGTGCCATTGGAATTAACCAATTATGGTTAAAATCCCCGACCCGGCCGGGAATCGAACCCGGGACCCTCTAAACCGAAGGCCAGTACGCTGAACGTTCAGCCAACGAGTCGGATACCCAGCATGGTGAATTAAATAGACGCAGTGAAAATCCCAGGCCTGACCAGAAATCGAACCCATGAGACTATGAACGGACGACTGTTAAGCTGAATATTCAGACAAGGAGTCAGACTTCAGTAATATTAATTCTGAATCAGAACTTCATGTTAACATCGGACTAGATTTCAGTGTAAATTACTCTTTCCGGATTTTTTTAAAAATTGCTTTACGTCACACGGACACAGACAGGTCTTATGGCGTCGATTGACCTGTCTAAAGCATTTGATAGGGTGGATCATGGGAGACTACTGGCAAAAATGAGTGCAATTGGACTAGACAAAAGAGTGACTGAATGGATTGCTATATTTCTAGAAAATAGATCTCAGAGAATTAGAGTAGGCAAAGCTTTATCTGACCCTGTAATAATTAAGAGGGGAATTCCTCAAGGCAGTATTATTGGACCTTTATGTTTTCTTATATATATAAATGATATGAGTAAAGGAGTGGAATCGGAGGTAAGGCTTTTTGCGGATGATGTTATTCTCTATAGAGTGATAAATAAGTTACAAGATTGTGAGCAACTGCAACGTGACCTCGAAAATGTTGTGAGATGGACAGCAGGCAATGGTATGATGATAAACGGGGTTAAAAGTCAGGTTGTGAGTTTCACAAATAGGAAAAGTCCTCTCAGTTTTAATTACTGCGTTGATGGGGTGAAAGTTCCTTTTGGGGATCATTGTAAGTATCTAGGTGTTAATATAAGGAAAGATCTTCATTGGGGTAATCACATAAATGAGATTGTAAATAAAGGGTACAGATCTCTGCACATGGTTATGAGGGTGTTTAGGGGTTGTAGTAAGGATGTAAAGGAGAGTGCATATGTCTCTGGTAAGACCCCAACTAGAGTATGGTTCCAGTGTATGGGACCCTCACCAGGATTACCTGATTCAAGAACTGGAAAAAATCCAAAGAAAAGCAGCTCGATTTGTTCTGGGTGATTTCCGACAAAAGAGTAGCGTTACAAAAATGTTGCAATGTTTGGGTTGGGAAGAACTGAGAGAAAGAAGAAGAGCTGCTCGACTAAGTGGTATGTTCCGAGCTGTCAGCGGAGAGATGGCGTGGAATGACATTAGTAGACGAATAAGTTTGAATGGCGTTTATAAAAGTAGGAAAGATCACAATATGAAGATAAAGTTGGAATTCAAGAGGACAAACTGGGGCAAATATTCATTTATAGGAAGGGGAGTTAGGGATTGGAATAACTTACCAAGGGAGATGTTCAATAAATTTCCAATTTCTTTGAAATAATTTAGGAAAAGGCTAGGAAAGCAACAGATAGGGAATCTGCCACCTGGGCGACTGCCCTAAATGCAGATCAGTATTGATTGATTGATTGGTTTTTCCCTCGGACTCAGCGAGGGATCCCACCTCTACCGCCCCAAGGACAGTGTCCTGGAGCCTTGTGTTGGGCATGGGAAGACTGGAAGGGATAGACAAGGAAGAGGGAATGAAGAGGCCGCGGCCTTTAGGTACCATCCCGGCATTTGCCTGGAGGAAAAGTGGGAAATCACGGAAAACCACTTCGAGGATGGCTGACGTGGGAATCGAAACCCCTCTACTCAGTTGACCTTCCGAGGCTGACTGGACCCCATTCCAGCCATCATACCATTTTTCAAATTTCGTGGCAGAGCCGGGAATCAAACCTGGGACTCCGCAGGTGGCAGCTAATCACGCTAACCACTACACCACAAAGGCGGACATCTATGTAAGTTACAAAATTAAATGAAAAAAATGGTTGTATCTGGAACATTGTTAAAATGGACCAAACTGTTTTAATAATGCCATGAATTCGGAAATATTACCTCCATTAAGGCAAAACAAAATTCTTAATTGCGACCATATTAATCAACAAAAAATTCTTGTGAATGGTATAATACCATTTCTAAAAATATACGTTTCAATTGGGTTTCGCCTTAATGCAGCTGTAAGCATGCCTCCTGTCGCGCTCTCTAATTTAATGTATATAGTGCCGGAATTTAACACCATAACCTTGAGCTAAGAAGCAGACATTCGACCATTTCTTTGACATGTCAACGGCTAAACTGTAGGAGAATACGATACGTTGAATTCTGGAGCATTTTGTTGTGTGGAAATACACGCAGTATGGTTTTACATAGTCATGCGATTTTATTTTACGTGCCTGTTGATATCCACAGATAGTCATATGATGAGAGTGCTTAAGATTTTAATTCCTGTGTAGATTGAACATAATAACGTATCTGTCAAGGACAGCTGTACCCAGGAAAAGAGAAAAAGTAGGCTAATAACAGTGGAGGACATGCAAGGCTTACATAACAGTATGACTTGGCACAAATTTGCAAACGTCACCGAGTAGAGAGAAACAATGGACCATTCGTGTTATCAACCTAGAGCTTAGCGAGGAAGGGAAAAATAAGACTTCCACCATGCCATTTTACTAAACATCTTTCTCTCTATAGAGCGAATGAATTTTAAAATTAAAACATCCAGCCAGGGGTGAAACGCTAGGACCTGCAGGGTCTGCGTTACAAGCGAGCCTGGGCCTTTCAGCGCCCCACATACTCCTCGCAATATACTGTATATGTAGCTTAATGTCACGCTGCATGAAACTTGCCAAGGCAGTTTTGTAGAAGCAGTCGAAATAGTTTGTTTTACAGTTCGTACGTAGAAGAATAATCCCCACTTGGTTGCATCTACCAGCAGTTATTATTAAGGCCCGAATATTAACATATTTTTTCTTTACATTCTTTCCATGGTAAATACACGTTAAGCATGATTTTATCTGCGATGACTAAAATTATGCAATTTTCATGGGTCATATAATCTCATATTTTGGCTCTTTTAAGGTTTTTGTCATTTTCCGGTAATTTTTTTAAAATTATGGTCATATTTCCCCTAAATTGTCGTATTTTTTTATATTTTTAACTTTTTATTCCATTTTCGCATACTTGCTTGTAGTCGTCTCAAAGACGGATTTTTCACATCTCCTAATTGGTGTCTGTAATTTCTTACAATTATCTTTCTTAGAACATATATGTATGGGAATTAGGAGGGTAAGCTGTACAGAAAGAGACATACGCGTAGAAAGCGACAGGAAAGTAAGTCTCAATTGAACTGTAATGATTTGACGTATTTCAAACATGCCACACTAACATCCTGCGATGTTGTGCGGTCTTTTCCCCCTTACAAGTGAATGTTGCGTCAAAATAGAAGATCGTTCGCATTTGAAAACTTTAAAATGTATGTAATTTGCTACTGTGATTCTTTCGGATCAACCATCAAAATATGACATTTATTTCATTCTGTGCAGAGTCGAGAGTTACCTCTGGATTGAGTAATTAAATAAATTCAAAATACCGTGTAATAATAATGCTATTTGCTTTACGTCTTACTAACTACTTTTACGGTTTTGGGAGACGTCGAGATGCCAGAATTTAGTCCCACAGGAGTTCTTTTACGTGCCAGTAAATCTACCGACATGTGGTTGACGTATTTGAGCACCTTCAAA
The DNA here is from genome assembly GCF_040414725.1 of Anabrus simplex. Lineage (NCBI taxonomy): Eukaryota > Metazoa > Arthropoda > Insecta > Orthoptera > Tettigoniidae > Anabrus > Anabrus simplex. The sequence continues at coordinate 897,060,362 of NC_090265.1, forward strand.
TACCATCGGTCTGAGCCAGGATCGAACCTGCCAAGTTGTGATCAGAAGGCTAGCGCCTCAACCGTCTGAGCCACTCAGCCCGGCCCTTTTATGACTTAATTATTATTATTGAATGTGCAAGATTTTAAACGTATGTTTTCAATATAATGTTAATTTAAACAGCGGAAATATTTTGAAGATTTCGGAAATGTCACAAAAAAAAAAAAAAAAAGATTGTGAAGTGTATTTATTGTCATATTTTAATACGTTTTAGATCATAAATGTTATATTTTAACAGTTTTTATGTCATAAATTCTTACATATTTCTAAGATTTTTAGGTCATAAATATCGGGTATTAGTTATTGTAATTGTGTACAGCTGTAAACAATATTTGCTCTGTCGTCTTCTCGCAACACAACAGTCACCTCACAAAAGAGCTGTACAAAATTATTTAAAAATAATCACAGCGGTGAAAATATATTGATACCAAAATATTTTATATTAGTCAAAAGAAATAAAGAGCCTCCGTGGCTCAGACGGCAGCGCGTCGGCCTCTCACCGCTGGATACCGTGGTTCAAATCCCGGTCACTCCATGTGAGATTTGTGCTGGACAAAGCGGAGGCGGGACAGGTTTTTCTCCGGGTACTCCGGTTTTCCCTGTCATCTTTCATTCCAGCAACACTCTCCATTCTCATTTCATAGCATCTATTAGTCATTAAATAATCACTTTGGGAGTGGCGACCTTATCGTACTAATAGCCTATATATGCTTCAGTCATTACATCCCTGACCCGGTCAATGACTGGAAAACAGGTTGTAGGTTTTTCATTTTCAGTTAAAGAAATACTTATCTGATGTGTAGTGCATCTGAGATCGTATTATGCACACATTTTGCTCAACATTTACCTTTTATCACGCATTGTTCGACAAAAAGGTTTGTGTACCGACGTGAGGTTCTGACACTAAGTTGGTTCATTGCGCAAAGGTAATAACAGGCTTATCAGTTGTGCGTTTTTATATTTTTCAAACTCTATTTGAACAGTTTTTCATTTCATTTTGTTCGTATACTTTTCTGTGTTGCAATCGAATAGATTATTATAACTGATACTTCGGTATCGGTAACAGTATAGTTGTGCAGTTACTAAAAAAGTGAAACCAGTTTTAAGTACGAACAATTAAGTGGTGTGTAGTTGGCAATTCAGCAGCTTAGCCGTTAAAACACGGAGGCAGTCAAATAAAACCTATTAAACATAACTTTTAGTGATCTTACAGTAATCCCCTTGTTTATACAATTTGACAATATATTACATTATTACAAGACTGTTTGCTGTAATGAAATTTATATTAGTTACTCATAGGTTTTACATTTTATTTGAGGGGGCCCGAAGTTTTATTTTGGCAGACGGGCCCGTTTCACATTCTTTACGCCCCTGTATCCAGCGGATGAAAGGTAAGCGAGGAAAAAATTACAATCTTTATTCAACGAGCATATTATGTACCTCCAAACGTATCTGTAACCAAGGATGTAAACTCGTGGTTCTGTTCGATTTTTGTCACTAATATTGGAAATCACGATAAGTTAATATTTGAAATCTAGTTTTCATAATAAGAGATTGAGAATTACATTCTCCGTGCAAGGGTTGGCAAATTATGTAACGTGCAATTACGATGATGAAGCCCCAGTGGATTTCCTCCGGACTGTTACCTAACCTGATTGGTCTGCAGATACTGGAGTGCCGCGTGGTTCGCCTGACGACATCCCCAGCAGTATTGTTTGGCTTTCTTATAAGGAACAGTTCTTCATTTGAATTCACGAGGCTGACTTGTGAACGAAACCCGTTCCATCCCTCAGTTCAGATTAAAATCCTTAAAACAGGATGGCTGCCTAGATGTACTTCCTCTTAAAAACATTAATCACCACCACCACGGAGTCGGAAAAGAACGATAGTTGACCGAGGGAGGTCTGGTAGGATAGATAAATGTGAGCAGCTTGGCACAAATGGAAGCAAAGCCAGGAGTCCGCTAAGGATCACATGGTCGCCAACACAAGTTCCCAAGTTGAGAGTCCCTGGGCCCATTTTAGTCACCTCTTACGACAGGCAGAGGATACAGTGGCTGTTATTCTACCACTTCCACCCAAAGGGGGCTGATAGGAAGACGTCCGAAGCAATTTATCGTCATTTTATGGAGCATCGGACGTTTAAGCCTGCTACTCGTAACAGGATGGGGCCTAGAAGTACGAGGACACCGCAACTGGAGGCAATTCTTCATGCAGTTGTCGACGACCCTCGTGTTAGCGTAAAATAATATTACCTGCAACAAGTGTGCAGCCAGTATCAGCAGCTGATTGTCCTACATGGGTACACTTCTGCGAATGGCATATTCAGCAATGTGTGAATCCAGATTTTAATGCAGCTGTCCTGTTCACGGATGAGGTGTATTTTCAAACGTGATCAGATTGTAAATTTTCACAATGTTTGGGCTGGCATTGTAGTTGACTGTTTGTTAAGGTCTCATGTTCTTCCACCCAGGTTCAACGGACAAAATGACCATGCTTTCTTAGAGGATGCTCTACCTGTTCTGCTAGAAGATGTGTCTTTACAAGTACAGTGTTAATGTTCGTCGATTTCTAAATAACAGATTCCGTGACAGATGGTTACATAGAGGTAGACCAATTTCCTGGCCTCCATGCTCTTCGGACCTTAACCCACTAGACTTTTATTTATGTGGCCATTTGAAAGCTCTTGTGTATCGAAGCTCGATACAAGATGCAGAGAGTCTTCGTGCTCGTATTGTGGAAGGCTACGAAAGCATACGCAATACTCCAGGGATACATCAGCGCAACCAGGATTTAATGTTACGGCGGGTTGTTACATGTATCAGAGCTAATGGAAGGCATTTTGAACATGTCATATAAGAAAGAGTTTCAAGTGGTATGCTGGTACGTTCTGTCCCTGTGTTTCTCCCATGATGAATATACTATGTCGAGTTGCAGAAAATTAGTTCTAACATGGAAATAAAGCGTCTCCGAAGTCTGGATACAGTCGATGTAACAACTTATTCTTAATGCTTCATGAAAGTTCGGGCTACCTTATTGTTACAACCTGTATTTTTTACAAAGATGTTCAGTTGAAATTAATATCCGGCGCTTTGACTGAATGGTCAGCGTACTGGGCTATGCTTCAGATGACCCCGGGTTCGATTTCCGGCAGGGCCGGGATTTAAATTTTGCCTATTTAATTCCCCTAGCTCGGGTGCAGGGTGTTGCTAATACACATCTTCATTTACAAATTATGTATCACACTGTAAACCACCACAGAAACACGCAATAGTAAATATATCCTTACACATAGGGTTGGCGTGAGAAAAGGCATCCGGCGGTTAAACTGGGCTAAATCCATACAAAATGTCCTCCTGTGGGTGGGGGTAATATCCCCTACCTGTCGTAAGAGGCGACCAAATGGGGCCCCAGGGGCTCCGGACTTGAGGAGCGTGGTTTGGCGACCACGGGGCACTTCGCTGAGCCCTGGCATTACTGTCACTTATTTGTGCCAATCCGACGCAAATCTGACCTCGCTTGGTCAACTCTTATTCTTTTCCAACCCCGAGCGTATTACGTATGGAGGCATAGGGAGTCTTTCATTTTCACACTTTTCGTGGCCCTTGTCTTTCTTTGGCCGATACCTTCATTTTTCGAAGTATCGGTCCCTTCCCTTGTTTTCTCTCTGATTAGTGTTATATAGAGTGTGGTTGACTAGTTGTACTTTCTCTTAAAACAATAATCATCACCACTAAAGTGCCGGCCCCAGGTAATTATTATTTTAGTGATCGGGTTCACTGCCTCACATATCAACAGTTCCTCAGCTAGTAATATGAGGCTGAATTAACCAAATTCCAGCCTTCAGTCCAGAATTAAGATACTTGGACTGGCTGGGAATCGAACTCGGGTCCTCCAGATAACAGGCAGGCACTATACATCAAGGGTCTGTCATGTACAGTCGTCAAAACAAGAATGAGCGCACGGTATAGAAAACGTTCCTCGTAGGCATGCTTTTCACAGAAACAATTTATTCTACAGATATAATTTTTGCCACCGGGCTACATAGGAGATGAAACGTATTTTGATAATTCAAATTAGGTCCGATAAAATATAAAATGCAAGGAACATACAGTACCACACGCTCATTCTTCTCTTGAGCGGCTATACATGTTTGAGTGTGCTATGTTGGTATTATAATGTACCTTTGCCCACAATTATTGCAGTTCTTTATTGGATTTAAACCCGGCCGTAAAATGGTCCTATAAGCTGTTAATACGATACTTTAATGACTTTCTGAATTATGTTGATTGTTTTGGTTTATACTGATGAATTGACCACGCAAGTGGCTGGACGGTTTGGGTCACGTAGCTGTGTACTTGCATCCGGGAGATAGTGGGTTCGAATCCCGCTGTTGGCAGCTCTGAAGGTGGCTTAGTTGCTGACTTCCCACCTGGAAGATCGGAAGGCTGAGGTTCGAATGCAGGTCGAACCTGGATTGAGATTTTCATTTGAAATATCACATGGCGTCAGGAAGGGTATCCTGCTTTAAAACCCTGGCCAAAGCCAAGATGAGCCTGGGTAACTCCAGCGACTTCAGAGATACCTGGGAGAAGCTGAAGAAAATAGAAGTACCAATAGATGTGCGCACGCACCTGCATGAATACATTTTCCTACCACTTATTATTAGGTGTTTGAAACACGTAAAATAAAGATTCTGAATAATAATGTTATTGTTTTTTGACGGTTTTAGGAAACGTCAAGTGCAGGAATTTTGTCCCGCAGGAGTTCTTTTACGTGCCAGTAAAACTGCCGACACGAGGCTGACGTATTTGAGCACCTTCATCGGACTGGGCCAAGATCGAACCTGCTAAGTTGGGGCCAGAAGGCCACCGCCTCAACCGTATGAGCCACTCAGACCGGAAGAAAGATTCTGAAAACCGGCTAACAAGCAGACGTCTTTCCGTTACCTGTTTAAGGTCACATTACTTCAGTTAGTCGACATTTCGACTGAACATTTAGAACTGGCCTTAATTAACGTACGGCTCTGGCATTTACCTGGTTTAAAGACGGAAAACCATGGAAAACTATATTCAGAGTTGCTGATGGTGAAGTTCGAAATCACAGTCTCACGAATGCAAGCTCATAACCATACGGCCCGTACCTCGTAGGCAACTCTCTCGCTAAACAGCATACTTAACACTTTTAAATTTTCCTTTAACTTTTCACTTGAGTCCTACCGTTATACAGGATGGTTCAGAATGAACATAACAACGCTCATAAAAGTTGTACGACCGGGCGAGTTGGCCGTGCGGTTAGAGGCGGGCCGCTGTGAGCTTGCATCCGGGAGATAGTGGGTTCGAACCCCTCTGTCGGCAGCCCTGAAGATTGGTTTTCCGTGGTTTCCCATTTTCACACCAGGCAAATGCTGGGACCGTACCTTAATGAAGGCCGCTTCCTTCCAACTCCTAGGCCTTTCCTATCCCATCGTCGCCATGAGACCTATCTGTGTCGGTGCGACGTAAAGCCACTAGCAAGAAAAAAAATGAGCGGGACGGCAAATTGATCATCGATGACCCATGTCTGGAAATGCTTTTTTTTTGCTAGTGGCTTTACGTCGCACCGACACAGAAGAGGTCTTATATCGACGATGGGATAGGAAAGGCCTAGGAGTTGGAAGGAAGCGGCCGTGGCCTTCATTAAGGTACAGCCCCAGAATTTGCCTGGTGTGAAAATAGGAACCACGGAAAACCATCTTCAGGGCTGACGTCAGTGGGATTCGAACCCACTGTCTCACGGATGCAAGCTCACAGCCGCGTGCTCCTAACCGCATGGCCAACTCGCCCGGTTGTCTGGAAATGCATGGTCTGGGCACTGTCAATAGTTTGAAAACATTTCGCATTTGGCGACTGGTGTGCGTTCCACATTTTATCAAGGAACCTTCACCAACATACAAAAGCATCACAGAGTTACAAACGATGTTCGAATTATCGATCACCAACTTGATTACAGAACCTACACAGTCGGGGCAGAGATTGGCGCACATGGTCGAAGTCGGGAGCATGCCTGCTCTCTATGGGGCATTGCCGCCGATTGCCACCTACTAAATCAAGTGCCTAGTGCAAGGCCTCACACAGGCCAGCCATGTCATAAATTCCAGATTCTAGCCCGTACCATTAAACCATTCAGTCAAGGCATAAAAATTCATTAGGATATGGTATTCAAGACCAGTATCGGTCGACAAGCCGTAAGTTCTCGACCCCGTGGTTAACCCCACAACACCGGTAAATGAAATGCCGTGTGGCCTACGGAGAGGCCTGATGCAGGTCTTTTGATTTGACACCCGTAGGAGACCTGCGCGTCGTGATGAGGATGAAATGATGATGAAGACGACGCATACACCCAGTCCCCGCGCCAGCGAAATTAACGAATTATGGTTAACATTCCCGATCCTGGCGGGAATCGAACCCGGGACCCATGTGACCAAAGGCCAGCACGCTAATCATTTAGCCATGGAACAATACTGATGAAAAAATGTTAGAGGCGTGAGTGGGTGGTGAGCGATCAGTGTGTGTGCTTCAGCGATAACAACGTTGTGGTTACATTACAGGCCGTGAAGGTCAATGAACGGTGAAAGTTACTTTGAGTGTGAAGGGAATGGTGGGTTTTTTCTTTCCAGTGGACAAAATCCAGGTCATTTTCAATATAACTTACATTGTAAGGCATTACTTATTACTGTTCTGTTTACCTACGTTCACCAGATACAGTTAAGAGTTTACGATACCTCAAAATATTTTTGTATTCTACAATTATGGTGTGCCAGATGCGACCGCATAATCTGTAATCGTGCCAAATGCGACCGTTCCACTAGCGACCGCATAATCTGTAATCGTGCCAAATGCGACCGTTCCACTAGCGACTGCATAATCTGTACAGTGCCGGATGCAACCGTGCCACTAGCAACCGCATAATCTGTAATCGTGCCAGATGCGACCGTTCCACTAGCGACCGCATAATCTGTAATCGTGCCAAATGCGACCGTTCCACTAGCGACTGCATAATCTGTATAGTGCCGGATGCAACCGTGCCACTAGCAACCGCATAATCTGTAATCGTGCCAGATGCGACCGTGCAACTAGCGACCACATAATCTGTAATCGTGACAGATGCGACCGTGCCACTATCGACCACATAATCTGTAATCGTGCCAGATGCGACCGAGCCACTAGCAACCGCATAATCTGTAATCGTGCCGGATGCGGCCGTGCCACTATCGACCACATAATCTGTAATCGTGCCAGATGCGACCGAGCCACTAGCGACCACATAATCTGTAATCGTGCCAGATGCGACCGAGCCACTAGTGACCGCATAATCTGTAATCGTGCCGGATGTGACCGTGCCACTAGCGACCACATAATCTGTAATCGTGCCGGATTCGACCAGTGTTGACAACCCAGTTTTAATTGAATAAGCTATGTCATCATCCAAGATAAGGTAAGCTAAATTAGAACAAAAAAGTTTAGAAAATGGGCCAAACATTTATAGCACGTGTCCGAGGACATGTTCGGCTCGCCAGGTGCAGGTCTTTTGATTTGACTCCCATAGGTGACCTGCGCGTCGTGATGAGGATAAAATGGTGATGAAGACGACAAATACACTCAGACCCCTGTGACTAAAGGCCAGCACGCTAACCATTTAAATACAGCCGATATAAATCTTTGCGGAGAATAATCCCAACGACTGCATGAAAGGTTGATAAATAATAATTAATAAGCACATTTCTATGACGAAAGTTAAGAATAAAACATCCATACATTAAATCACACACAAAGGTAATATCTAAAACCAACTCAAGAACTCATCGTTGAAAACTAAATCGCTGTAATGTATAGTTTGGAATGCCATAAATAGAGATATTCCTCCCCAACGGAAGGCACAGTGGGTCATAAATAATGCAAGAGATATTTTAAGGTCAAAACCCTAAACATGCGGGAGAATATGTACAATCATGTAATTCTATACTGAATACTACAATACCACAATTTCAGTTATATGTTAACGAAGATTATGCTTCTAAATAATAATAATAATAATAATAATAATAATAATAATAATAATAATAATAATAATAATAATAATAATGTTAATGGCTTTACGTCCCACTAACTAATTGTACGGTTTTCGGAGGCACCGAGATGCTGAAATATTTAGTCCCGCATGAGTTATTTTACGTGCCAGTAAATCTACTGATACGAGGCTGACGTATTTGAGCACCTTCAAATACCACCGGACTGAGCCAGAATCGAACCTGCAAAGTTGGGGTCAGAAGGCCAGCGCTTCAACCGCCTGAGCCATTCACCCCGGTGATTATATTTGTTCTACAGTTACCTTACCCATAAGCACAGTTTTTGGGGATCATGAAGTTCAGTCCCTGGATTTTCGGGAAACAGAAATGAGAGAGCAGCATCTTCCTAAATTGCTTTCGAAGAATTTACTGCAGGAAACTGGTAGTTCTTTACAACATGAAATATGGTGATGTGTTTACATTTTACCTTACAACATGCCCATATATAGAGCTGTGTTTCCATGTCTGGGAGAAGGTGCCAAACAGGTTATCTCAGTGCGTTACGGCATTGCCTGTTACTGCTATTTAGGGAGACGGCTGGGTTCTAATCGCCCGTCGGCCATCCTCGAAAATGGTTTTTCATGGTTTCCCATTTTCATTTCCAGCAAAATGCCGGGATGGTGCCTTTCTCGTGGCCACGACCACTTTCTTCCCATTCCTAGCCCGTACAATTACACCCACAGATAACACCCTCACACAATATTACATGTAGTTCAATCCCATGCAGTGTACCGGGAAAATGAACTACAGATCTGGCGAGCGGAACATGTCCTCGGACACTCCCAGCACTAAAAGTCATGCGCTAAAAGGTAAAATTTGAAAACGATCAAGGTAATCATAGGCAATGGTAGCAATTATTCAGATACTTTGAAGTTTCGTGAGATCATGTTACATAATCAAACTACATTCCAGTATATACAGCAAGGAAGGTAAATGATGCACCAAATTAACACTATAGATCTTGGAGAGAGGATCACAATGCCGTATTTTGCAGGTCTGTAACTTGCACCGTTACGCTAAGACTTGGGAGAAAGGACATGAGCTGCTCGACTAAGCGTGTGTTCCTAGCTGCCACTGGAGAGATAGCGTGGAATGACATTAGTAGACGAATAAGTTTGAGTGGTGCTTTTAAAGCCCCGGAGACCCCGGGTTCGATTCCTCGACAGGTCAGGGATTTTTACCTGGACCTGAGGGCTGGTTCGAGGTCCACTCAGCCTACGTGATCAGAATTGAGGAGCCATCTGACGGTGAGATAGCGGCCCCGGTCTAGAAAGCCAAGAATAACGGCCGAGATTATTCATCGTGCTGACCATACGACACCTCGTAATCTGCAGGCCTCCGGGCTGAGCAGTGGTCACTTGGTAGGCCAAGCCCTTTCAAGGGCTGTAGTGCCATGGGATATGTGGGATTCGGGTGCTTTTACAAGTAGAAAAGATCACAATATGAAGATGAAGTTGGGATTCAAGAGGACAAATTGAAGCAAATATTCGTTTATAAGAAAGGAAGTTAGGGGCTGGAATAATTTATTTCTTTCTTTCCTTCCTTCTTAATCAATTTTCTCTCCAGGGTTGGTTTTTCCCTCGGACTCAGTGAGAGATCCCTCCTCTACCGGCTCAAGAACAGTGTCCTGGAGCGTGAGACTTTGGGTCGGGGTATAAAACTGGGAAAGAGGACCAGTACTTCGCCCAGGTGGACCTCACCTGCTGCGCTGAATATCGGCCTTGTGAGGGGATGGAAAGATTGGAAGGGATAGACAAGGAAGAAAGGAAGAGGCCGTGGCCATAAGTTAGGTACCATCCCGGTATTCACCTGGTAGAGAAGTGGGAAACCACAGAAAACCACTTCGAGGATGGCTGAGGAGGCAATCGAACTCCCTCTGATCGGTTGACCTCCCGAGGCTGAGTGGGCCCCGTCCCAGTTTTTCAAATTTCGTGGCCGAGCCGAGAATCGAACCCGGGCCTTCAGGGGTGGCAGCTAATCACACTAACCACTATACCGCAGAGGTGGACTTGAAATAATTTACCAAGGAAAAGGTTCGATTAATTTCCAAATTATCTGAAATTATTTAAGAAAATACTAGGTAAACAAGCGATAGTCAATCTGCCACATCGGCGATTCCCTAAATACAGATCAGAAGCGACTGACTGACAGATTGGTCGCATGCGGCACGATGCTTAGTACACTCGGTCGCTAACGGCACGATGCTTATCCACTCGGTCGCTAGCGGCACGATAACAGCGTGGTCGTATTCGGCACGGTCGCTTCTGGCACGTAACCACAATAACTGTACTCTGGTCACAACGAAACCCGTCCACCTGCTAATCTCCAATCTGATTGAGATTTGGAACGACGACTTCAGTAGGAATGCTTTATTCACCATATCAAAATTTTATATCCACTAGTATATTTAGCACCTGTTTTGGGGTGTCCAAGTTTTGCTCATTTAAGCACTGCGTAGACTGGATTTAGAGGCGGGAAGCAGGTAGAGGCCGGGCGGCCGTCCAGTTCACGTGTCACGTCTCTCGTTCTTTCTCTCTCACACACATTACTTCTCTAACTTCAGCAATCGCTGCCACTCCATGAGGCGAATGGGACGCCAGACAAATGCTGAGGCTGTACCTTATTTATGGCCACGGCCGCTTCCTTCCCAACCCTAACACTTTATTCTTGCATCGCAGAAAACCTTCGCTGTGTTAATGAGACGATAATTCACTATCAAGAAAGATTTTCTGCGACAATAATTGTTGTCCTTGCACGGTAGTATGTCGGTGTTTACATACTACTGTAGGGCCTATACTGTATTTGGACGCAGAAGTGCGCGGTCCCATTCACCGCATAGTGTCAGAGATTGCCGAGGCTACGGAAGTAATGTGTGTGTGTGTGTGTGTGTGTGTGTATGTGTGTGTGTGTGTGTGTGTGTGTGTGTGTGTGTGTGTGTGTGCGAGAGAGAGAGAGAAAAGCAGTGAGAGCATGTCACATGAACCGGCCACCTCTACTCCTGTCTATGCGGTGCTCAAATGAGCAAACTTTGACACCCCAAAACAGGTACTAAATATACGACTGAACATCTAATTTTGATATTGAACCCTTTCTGGCCTGGGATACTATGCCACCACGAAAGCAAAGGTCAATTATCTTTGATAACAGATGCGGCAACGCCCAATGTCTCGAACGCACACATCTCCGCACCCTTGATCTTGATTACCGGATCTCTCGCACGTGTCGGGTGTCACGAAGATCTTTGGTCTCAACTGTCCGGGCATCGAACTGTAATTTTTTTGCGTGTTTGCTTAATGTATCAGCTGTGTTCGTAACTTCGTAGTAACAGCTGGGACCGCTAGGGCCAGTCCAAAAATTCCAATATGGCGTTGCCATTATCATGGCACCCAACGTGTTAGGCATTTTTTTTACAGGCAACTTTTCGCCCATTGTCGTGGGGCCGTATTGTTGTTTTGTGGGTACATTTTGACGACGCTAGGTGCGTTTATCTTGGTACCCAGCGTGTTCGACAATTTTACAAGCATTTTCGGCATTTTCACAAGCTTTTCACAGGCATTTATGACATTTTCTATTATTTGACATTTGCAGTATGAGCGCAAAATAATGGCAATGCTTATCGTATTCATTCTCAATCACTCTGTATAAATGCCGATTTTGAAATTATATAAATGTATCTATACAGGGTGTCCTTGAAAAAGATTCCAATATTTATTATTAGAGGAGGCAGCACGCAGCAGACGAAGGAAGAAAGGTCCTATAAACATTGGTCGCAAACCCAATATCTTCGGAGTGGTCCGCTAACACTACTACCAATTATCAACATGTTCCAATAATTTACGGAGGGTCATATGCAACAAAACGAGAAGACAGAAATACGTTCCTACTTAACGTTGTGCGTAAACCTACTAGCGTATTGTGTTATGGTCTTATTATGATGGGGCATCGATCAATTTCCATCGTAGGGTTAGGCGATACCTAATAACACGGGTCTTCCATGAGCGATGAATTGGTCGGAGCGGGATAGTACCTTGGCCTGCCCGTTTAGATTTAGATTTTTGGCTTACATTCTTGGTTTTTGGGTCATGTAAAAACCATGGTGTATTCGGAGGAAGGATATGGGTACACTTCAAGAACGCGCGTTTAAAATGCCTTTGATGCAATCCGGCAAAGAGCCAGGGGTGTTCCAACAAATTAGTGATTCCATGCGATATAGAGTGGAAGGCTGCATTGCAATGGATGACGGTGAGATCGAGTGTAGATCAAAGACATGGTGATCAGTGATGGTAGTGGTAGCGGACCATAACTCTGAAGGTATTTGGTTTGTGATCAATGTTGATAGGATTTTTTTCTTTCACTTTTTGTGTGTTCAGTGTTGCCAGGTCTCCCGAAATTTCAGGAGATCTCCCGATTTTTTGCAACACACCAGAAAACCCGGAAAAACAAAAAATATCTCCCGAAATTCCTTCTAATCAAATTTAAGGATAACAACCAATAATGATTAATGGTACATAATATATTTGTGCCTAAAACTTCTTCCTCGTCTCACTGCGTGGCATTTTATCGATAACATCACTCCTTAGGTACTTCCCCGCATTCATTTTAGGCCTGAATTACGTAACCTCTCCCCTCTTTTGGAACTCAAAACTCATGCTTGTCTGCATCATTCGATGGGAAATCCCCGACCCGCAAATAGATCTGTGTCCTCCTACGACTTCAAAACTGGCACGCAATTTCTACGCCTGGTGAATAACTACATCTACAGGAAGAGTGGGGAGGAGGAAAAGAAGAAGAATGGAGGGGCTAGAGAGTACAGGGGAGTGAAATTGTATAATTGTCTCCTGATAACTTCACATGAACAATACATTATTTAATTTAGTCATATTATAACATTTCAGTGCCCAGAAAACTACCAAAATTATCATTAAAACTCACGAAATTTTTACGTACAATCTACCGACATTTTATTTGAAGATCTGGCAACACTGAGCGTGCTGCCTCCTCTGTAAATATTGGAACCTTTTGCAAGATATCCTGTATAAAGTCAGTGGGGTGTCGTTGTGTGTGTTTATCCGAGGATTTTCACTAACATCCCAAGGATGTAGGAAGCTGAAACTTTGCACATATGGGGTATTTCAGCAAAAGCTTACGACGTGATTGAACATTTTGAGATAGGTAACTAAGGGCTGAGAAGATTTAGGCTAAAAAATGTTAATCACTATTACTGTTTCTCGGATTATGTAATACTGCTACTCTAGGTTAGTCCTTCATATACACATTTGAGAAGAGGTAAATTCATGTCCTCATTCGAGGTGATGCAGATCGTTTAAGGTACGCCTCCAATGCATGTGTACTTGTGGACAAGAATGATGGCCTCGCTTCACACCACTATAGGGATTTACTAGTCTACTGTAGCCGGAGTTGCCAAATCGTCTACTGCACTTGACACAAAGTTAGGGTAAAGTCTCAAGAAAGTGTGGAAGATAGTGTTTGGCAACCTCTCCACACCAAACAAGGATCCCTTAGAACTCATTTACTCAGCAGGGTGCAGCCCTCCTGCCAATCTTGCATTTCTGGCAGTACCAGGAATCAAACCTGGTCCTCCAAGGACTTCAGCTTATAGTGCTAATCGTTACTCTACGGAGACGGACTGGGAAGAGGAAATCGGAGGTGATGGGTGAGGTGAATGGGGTATAAAGCCACTTACATCTATTTCATATTCAGCCACCGTGAAGCGACACGACAGGGACTTCAGTATTACAAATTTAAGAAATATGCAGGTAGGATGCTTGCAAGATACTCCACCTGTGAAAGACATGAATCTCTTCAGTCTGCATCTACAGTACCTCTGAACGAAAGAAAGTCGTGCGTTCTGTACATATTATGATGACAAGTTGAAGTGTTTATATGTCGCTTACACTACTACTAAATATCAGTACGTGGTACAATATATTAAAATCTACAATACTCCATTCTCTTCAAAGTACCGTAACACTTTCGGAAAAACCTCTCGAAATCTAGGACTGAATTCACTTTGTTCAATAGGATTGGCATGTCCGTCATCCATGTCTTTTAGCTCGAATGACTCCGTATCCATCACTCCACATGGTTCTGCTAAAGTGACGCAAAGCGTGAGGCTGGCGTGAAGGAAACCATAGAAGATTTTGTCTTTCATCTCTTGGTGTAACTGCTGCAGGGAGAAGATTTCCTGGGAACATCCTAGAGCAGTCAGTGTGTCGGAAAGTGTGGCGTGGTATTCGGAGAGCAAAGTATCTGCATGTTGCTCCCGGACCTGCAAACAGGAAAATATATAAATATGCACAGTTCAAAAAAAAATTAGGGGAACATGTTTTGAACGTATGGCATGCTGCACATAACAATACCTCACACCCAGGTATATTATCAACTAAACCTTTATTCTTTACCGTTGAAGTATACAAAAGAACATCGATGGATTCGCGTCCATTTTCAGAACACAAATGTAAATGTCCAAATAGGGGTGAAAACAAAGTGATAATAGTCCTCCAGGGTGGATTTTTATCACAGATAGAGAGCTTCAGTATAGTGTATGTCCTCCACGAGCATTCATCACAGCTTGGCACCTACGTGGCATGCTCCGCATAGGTCCACGGAGGTCACGTTGCGGTATCAGGTCCCATTCTTCAATGAGAGCCTCCTGTTCTAGGTCTTGGAGAGTCTGTGGTGGAACAGGACGCCCACGAACACTTCTGTCAAGCTTATCCCTGACATGCTCGATGGGATTAAGGTCTGGACTCACTGCTGGCCATTCCATCTCTTGAATGTCCAGTTCTCGCAAGGCAGCTCTAGTGATGCGCGCTACATGAGCCCTGGCATTGCCGTGCATGAGTACGAATTCAGGGCCAACACCGTATGCAGCAACCAACACATGCTGTAGCAATGTCTACTCGGTGTACCCCGCAGCGGTAAGATTACCGCGGACGACGATTAGATCCGTACGGCCATCATTACTGATGCTACCCCACACCATCACAGAACCTGGTCCAAATCGGTCGCCGTCCTGGACAACATTTGGCATGTACTGCTCACCACGGCGTCTCCATACACGTTGACGTCCATCACGCTGTGTCAGGGGAAATCTGGACTCGTCTGTGAGCAACATAGGTCTCCATTGGTGAAGTTGCCAGTTGACGTGGGTACGGACAAATAGAAGGCGAGCTGCGCGATGTTGCTGCGTTAAACGGGGCACTCGAGCAGGACGTCTGAGTCGTAAGGACACTTCTCTGTCTGGTCAGACACTGTGACTCCAGTGACCCTCCTGAGGTCTTGTTGCAGTTCTCTGGCAGTTGCTGAACGACGCGGCAACGCACAGATGGTGAGATACTGGTCATCCTGTGGGGTCCACGACCTTGTCCAACCATCCTTGTGAAGCGAAAGCGAAGCGAAATAAGTTATTTCATTCCTGCCACAGAAGTGGCAGGCGCGCCGTCAGCTGAACGAGCAGATCTTTGGCCGTAGAAAGGGAGTAGATTAATGAAGATAAGACGCACAGTGAAAGTATGTGTCGTACATACGTGGTGGGAGGATGTGATGGGTAGTTGGCGCAGGGGTCAAGCGACCACAAGAGGTCCCCTGGAGTGAGACCCCCAATCGCAACCCCCGAGCATTAAACCCCCACTGGTCCCCTTTATTGAAAGAATGCACATTGGTTTACGTATCTCGGGTGCGCATAAGAAAAGAATTACATAGGATTACAAATTAAAGTTTTACAGATATTGTGCTGGGGCAGGTTGCGGGTTCGATGAGAAGTTGGAGAAAGGAGGACAAGGGAAGTGTTGCAACATAAAATAGTAGAGGGTGGTTGTGATGTTCGTAATGGAGGTAGCAAGAAGGCGAAGAAGGTCTAGTATTGGGAGGGACGGCGGAAAAGGTGCAGGTTGGGGAGAAGATAGGTAAACGGTTTGCAGGTGTGGGGTGGGTGGCGGGTCCGGTTGAGGGTGACGAGAAGAATTGCTGGGAGAATTGGTGGGAGGGGAGCACACAGTACGGGGTGGGGAGCGAGAATATTCCACGGGGTAGTGCCGACGACGGAGGTGGACGACAGAAGTGATCAGTAGGTGGACGTCTTCATCTGACGGGAGTTGGAAGCGTACCATGAACGTTGGGCCAGTATGGTTGTATATACGGAACACTCGAAGTGCCGGGACGCCTGTCAGATGGAGTTCCTCCAGTATGTCCTGTTCCGTGATGGTAGGGTCGACGCCTCGAAGAACACAGCTCGGAGATGGAAGCTGAGGAGCTGGTGTAGTAGCGGCGGTCGTCCCGTGAGAGGCAGGCTGTGTGGCTGTTGTAGCGGCGGGATGGTTAGTAGGGGGCTGTTGGGAACTAGATAGTGTAGCAGTGAGGGTGGTGATAGGTGTGGACATAATAACAGAAGGGTGACTAGTCGTGGCAGTGAGGGTAGAAGTATATGGGGGCGTATGAGCAAGGGTAGTAATGGTGGTAGTAGTAGAACTAGTGGTGGAAGTCGACGAAATTGTGGTGGAGGGCAGTGGGGGCGGTAGGGGAAGGCTAAAGTGATGGGAGAAAATACTAGTGCAGTTGCTGTAAGATGGAATACGGAGTGTACTCCACGACATGGAGGTGGTCGTTGATGGTCACGCCGGTGGCTACCAGGGCTGCCAGCTCATCTGGATGACGTAGACAAGCGAGGACCAACGTTGAAGGACGTTTGGTTGAACGATCCTGGACCCTGATAACCTTGTGGGTGGAGGAGCCAGACTTGTGAAGTTCTGTGAGAATGAAGTGCTCGTTGTAGGTGATGTCCACGCCAGTGATGAGACAGGTATTCATGTTGGAGCAGGGAGGCGACAGCCAACTAGGCATCTGCCTGTTTATTGTTCCTTGGGCCGGCTGAGTTGGCGATGAGCCGAGGGCCACCCAGCCGAAAAAATAATGAGGCGTGTGACGTGACGGTGGGATGATCCTTGTGAACTGGCCTGCCTCATTATAGCTATTCCACAAGGGCTGAATAACATGGAGAGACATTGAGATCCACAACAACTTGACGAAAATGCAATCCGCACACATGTGGGCTGTTACATGAAGGAGTGGTGAGGAAATAACATTGGCAGCTTAAGGGGTATATGAGGCATCGGTTTCCGAGCCTCATGAGACATGTCTGGTCGTGACATCCCAGGGAAGGGTGGTAGGAGTTCCTCACCAGGGGTGATGTCGCGCCCAGACAGATTTAGGATTGAGTTAGTATATATTTAATGTAGTAAAGTAGTTAGTTTAGTTCTAAGTAGAGGTGGTGTGTTGCATATGGAGCTGGCGATCCGCCATGTGCAAGATGCTACATAGTAGATTTAGAGGTAGTTAAGTAGTAAGTAGTTAGTGCTTAGCTATAAATAGTCTGTAAGTGTTTATTTTGAATTGCATATCGGAACATTGTAACCTGGCGAAAGCCTATTATGTTCAGTTCAATAAATACATACATACAAATACAACTTGACGAAAAGTCCATCCTTCCTGTATCAAAGTGACGGCCCTTGCGACTTGAACTTCGTTAAAATGTCTCATGGGATGTGCTGGTAGACGTACAACGTGCTCGCAGTAGTCTGTGTACGTCACAACGACACACGGACGCACCGCTGTTCACTTTGTTTTGAGGTGTCACCTGGCAGTTTAATGCATGGTTACGCCTACAGATGAAGCAAAACTTCGATTTGACATACCCTGAGTAGCTAAGGTCTCAAGGTATGCTGTACGACCATTCGAACCCCATCTATCAAATTAACGTTCACATACCAGACATTGCAAAGCATGTTCCCGCAATTTCTTTGAACTGTGTAATTGTTTATCTATTTATTCATGAAAAGGCCTCTACGAGTGAAGCTCACTTTAAGGGGCTGTATACTTTGCATATATGCATTACATCCAAAATGTAAAAATTTGAACATATTCAAGATGTGTGATATCAGTTAGTTCCAATGGAATTTAAAATTGAAACTATTACAATAATACAAATAATAATATAAACTAAAACTAGAATACAATTAAAAGACACTAAATTATAGCCTAACTAATAACAAAAACAATCCATGTTTTAACGTAGTAATTTCTTTCTTTCTTTCTTTCTTAATCTGTTTACCCTGCAGTGTTGACTTTTCCCTCGGACTCAACGATGGATCCCACCTTAAAGCCTCAAGGGCAGTGTCCTGGAGCGTGAAACTTTGGGTTGGGGGATACCACTGTGGAGGTGGAGCAGTACCTCGCCTAGGCGACCTCACCTGCTATGCTGAACAGCGGCATTGTGGACTGGGGGAGGAGGATGTGAAGATTGGAAGAGATAGACAAGGAGGAGGAAAGGAAGCGGTCGTGGCCTTAAGATAGACACCATCGCGGTATTTCCATGGAGGAGAAGTGGGAAACCACGGAGAACCACTTCGTCGATGGCTGAGGTGGGAATCGAACCCACCTCTACTCAGTTGACCTCCCGAGGCTGAGTGGACCCCAGTCCCAGCTCTCGTAACACTTTTCAAATTTCGTGGCAGAGTCGGGTATCGAACCCGGGCCTCCGGGGGTGGTAGCTAATCACGCTAACCACTACACCACAGAGGCGGGAGTAATTTACAGATATTTTTTAGACCAGGTAGGACTGAAACAATGATTTCCTTAAATTAAGTTTAAATGTATTAATTGTTGAAATATGCTTTATTTCATGAGGTAGTTCGTTGCATATTTTAAACAAATACATCACACTTTTTGTTTTGTTACTGCTAAAGTAAGGAGACTGTATAATCTCAGCTTTACCCGCGTAAAGCTGGGATTACCCGACAATTTTGGGAATTTTGCGAACTATCCATTTTGTGTGCTTGGGTAATCTCGGTTTATTTCCTCTTTGGGATTCTGCTAATGTGCTTTGTTTAAAAGTAGTTGTGGAGCTTACCTTAATATTTTAATTGTTGTTTCCTCTGTTTCTGGTTATTTGTTGAATTTTAGCATGATTTAGCACCCCATATTTTTGTTCCATATTTTACTTGCATTCTTTTATAAACCCATTGTCAGAATATTTATGTTCAACGTAAAAAGAACTTTTACAATTTGCTTTACGTCGAACTGACGCAGATAGGTCTTATGGCGACGATGGGATAGGAAAGGCCTAGGAATGGGAAGGAAGCGGCCGTGGCCTTAATTAAGGTACAGCCCCAGCATTTGCCTGGTGTGAAAATGGGAAACCACGGAAAACCATCTTCAGGGCTGCCGACAGTGGGGTTCGAACCCACTATCTCCCGAATACTGGATACTGGCCGCACTTAAGCGAGTGCAGCTATCGAGCTCGGTCTTCTAATGTTAGTCGGTAGGGTACTAGAGGTGATAGTACACATTTCCTAATCATTAGAATGCGTGTCAAAAGCGTGGGTTCTACTGCAAATCTATTCGCGACGCACATATGGAGTAAAGGTATACGACGTTGTTCATGGCGATTCGTCCGTCGAATGAGGATGGTAAAGAGATTATATATTTTTGATTTCATAACAACTTGCTACTAAGTATTTACACTAAAGTGAAATAAATGCTCGCCAGTTACTATTCTCACATTGTATTGAAATTTTTTTTTTTTTTTTTTTTTGCTAGCGGCTTTACGTCGCACCGACACAGATAGGTCTTATGGCGACGATGGGATAGGAAAGGCCTAGGAGTTGGAAGGAAGCGGCCGTGGCCTTAATTAAGGTACAGCCCCAGCATTTGCCTGGTGTGAAAATGGGAAACCACGGAAAACCATCTTCAGGGCTGCCGATAGTGGGATTCGAACCTACTATCTCCCGGATGCAAGCTCACAGCCGCGCGCCTCTACGCGCACGGCCAACTCGCCCGGTCATTGTATTGAAAAGAAAGAAACTATCTACTTATTCAATGAGCAAACAATAAATTGAATTAATAATAAAATTAATGATCCTACGCTGCTACATTTTCAGTCTTTTTATTTTCTATAACAGTTTCAGTTTCGTTATACAGTTAATTAATTTTAAGATTTCTTCGTATGTGTAGATTTCAGTCCTAACTCTGTTTTTGACCTGAACTTCCACATTATAGCTTAATAAGAGTTTGATATTGGATTTTAGTAATACAATTTCAAAAGGAATAGAGCTAAACAATCGAAAACACCAGAGAACACGTATACCACCGCGCTAAATGTCACTATATTTTCAGTAACCTTATTACCAACCCAATAAAAATGTTACTACATCTTCCGCATTACAATACCGTCGTTAAAATCCGTTGGTAGTACGCAAGAAAATATTTAACTTCTAATTTGCAAAACTGCAGCCTACATATCTGGCTGTTTACCTGACAGTCGTAGTGCAGGCCCTAAGAGGAATCAACTCGTAAGAGGCAGAAGATTAGGATGTAAAAGTGCGAAAAAGAGATGTTTCTGAAAAAATAGGTGGCTAGTATCTATGATAATCTCTATGCCACTTGGTAGAGTTCGTAAACCGCAGGCTCCTATAATATTATATATATATTTTTAATGGCAAGTTAGAAGGATATCACCAGCGCCTCCTCGTCATCAGGTGAGGAAAGCGTTATTCTACTAGTAAATAAGTAAGTTAATTTCCTTACCTATCAAAAGTAAGTATTTTTCACTGCACTACGACTTCTATAAACATGAAAAATCTTGATAATTTTGTTGGAAAGATTCTGGTTACAATCACCAACACTGGAGAAATAATAATGGGGGGAGAGGGGTGATAATAACTTCAGCTGACAAGGGAATCACTGATAAGGAAGACTATTTGCAACCTATTTCTACTTCCGCGAGCGAAGCTTCATTGTCAGCCTGTTACGTTTCCAGTGCCGCCAAGCACTGCGATACCAGGTATCTTCTTTTCTGACCTTACTAGAACAAGTTGTTAGGTTCGTTTGCAGTGCAGAAGAGAACGGCTCTATGGCTAAATGGTTACCAAGCTGGCCTTTGGTCACAGGGGTCCCGGGTTTTATTCCCGGCAGAGTCGGGAATTGTAACCGTAATTGGCTAATTTCCCTGCCACGAGGACTGGGTTTATGTACCGTTTTCATCATTATTTCATTCTCATCACAACGCGCAGGTCGCCTACGGACATCAAGACAAAAGACCTGCAACAGGCCTCTCCGGAGGCCATACGACATTTAATTTCAAGTGCAGAAGAATGGAAAATCGAAATTCAGTCAGAAGGTACTCTGCAGTACCGATTATTCTACTGTAAAAGTACCTGGTATCACATCCACCCTAAAGTCACTTTCTGAATCGGTAGATTTTAAATGTGGAATCTTGTGTGAATGTATCTGGGCAAGCTCGAACCAGACTCACTGTTGCTCACGAGGGAAACCCGTCAAGTGTAATAACCCGATTTCCCAGAAACTTCGCTCAGCGAATGAGGGGTCGGAATAACTACTACTAAACGTTTTCATTCCTCTCCTGAAGGGGGAGGCGGGCCTCTTAGACGGTGACGCCGTCTCTCAGGCCGGGAGATTTGTTACGGTGAAGAAGATGTGCGGAGAAGGTGAGGGGGTGGGCGGCCGTGGCCTATACTACGAACTGTCTCGGCATTCGCCTTAGTGCAGGAGAATAGAAAACCATGGAAAACCATTCTCAGGACAGCATACGGGTGGGGCCAGGCGTGAAGTCCAGCCCTGTGCCCCTATCCCGTCTCCCGAATGCACAGGCGTAGAACCACGGTAAAGCCGTGGCCTCTTAAGGGACGAAACCCAAGGACCGAAACCCACTCTACATCTACCGCGAAATAAGCGAACACATGTTTCGACTTAACCATAGACATTCGACCGTTTCCGAAAAAAAGACTGCCGAAGTTTTCGACGAGCTTTATGTGCCTTTTATGCGTAAGAAGCTCAACCGATGCGGTGGCGTAGGTGGCTTTGGGAGCGACGTCACACTTTGGCGCCCTGGTTTCAAATCCCTTTCTCTTTTGTTGTTATGCTTTATTATTTAGGCCTACTTGTGTCTATTGACGATTACTACACAAATGGTTTTGTTCAATGTATTTTAAAATATCGTTGTCTTTTTTTATTAAGGTTCTGCCTGGTAAATGAATTTAATTTTTTTTTTACGTCCGCCTCTGTGATGTAGTGGTTAGCGTGATTAGCTGCCACCACCGGAGGCCCAGGTTCGATTCCCGGCCCTGCCACGAAATTTGAAAAGTGGTACGAGGACTGGAACGGTGTCCACCCCTCCTCGGGAGGTCAACCGAGTAGAGGGGGGGGGTTCGATTCTCACCTCGGCCATCCACCAAGTGGTTTTCCGTGGTTTCCCACTTCTCCTCCGGGCAAATGCCGGGATGGTACCTAACTTGAGGCCACGGCCGCTTCCTCCCCTCTTCCTTGTCTAACCCTTCCAATCCTCCCATCACCCCCCCCCCCACAAGGCCCCTGTTCAGCAGGTACTGGTCCTCCAACCCAATTGTATCCCTCCGACCCACAGTCTCACTCACCAGGACACTGCCCTTGAGGCGGCAGAGTTGGGATCCCTCGCTCAGTCCGAGGGAAAAACCAATCCTGGAGGGTAAACGAATTAAGAAAGAAAGCATTTGTTTTACACTAGACGTGATACAATAAATCTACGCATTGATTTATAAGGAACTGCAAGCGCCAGTTTTTGGAAAACTGATCCATTATGCGTGGTTTGTCGCAAACGTATCGCCAACACGTGAAATCTTCAGTAATGTTAACAGTGACATTCTCACCCAGAAATGTAACTGTGGACCTGACTACCGAGCTCGATAGCTGCAGTCGCTTAAGTGCGACCTGTATCCAGTATTCGGGAGATAGTGGGTTCGAACCCCACTGTCGACATTGTGAAGCCGCCGCACCACCAAGTCGGTTGATAGATAGATAGATTTATCATCAACAGGTTATTTGCCCAATTAAAGATGATTCAATAAAACCTAATATACAACAAATACACCTTAAATAAATAACACTTATTTCCTAAAATAATAATTAAGTTCAAACTAAATCTAGAGACCTTTATATATGCATATTTACAACACCTTAAATAAATAAATTAAATAAATAAATAAATAAATAAATAAATAAATAAATAAATAAATAAAACTGAATCTCCTTAAATAATTGACATTATTAACTACATCTAGAACTTGTTACGCTCTATAAGGGACATAAAGCACGTACAAAACTTCAACCGTCTATTTCTCGGAAACGGTCGAATGTCTACGTATAAGGCGAAACATGTGTTCGCTTATTTCGACCCCTCATTCGCTGAGCCAAGTTTCTGGGAAATCGGTTTGTTTCACTTGGCGGGTTCCCCTCGTGAGCAGCAGTGAGTCTAGTTCGAGTTTGTCCAGACTCAAGGTTCAGTTATGAACAGGGACCGGATTTTGTTGACTTAAAAATTCTAAACAATGGCCTATAAAATGACCTCAAATAATGCCTTAAAAACTAACAGAAATGAAACAAACTTGTTATTGTAAAAAACTAAATAATGTACAATTCATATTATTCATGAGTTATACTTTATGTCATCTTTACAATATTTCCATTATTTTGCAATCTTGTTTCTCCTTGGAAGCAAAATGTGAGAAGATTAGTAGGTCGTAATTTTTTGACACAATGTATTCCGTAAAGAGAAATGATCTGAAAAGGAAAATAACTTTCCTATAAGAAAATCGTACTCTAAAACTTCCAAAGATGAACATTGACGTTAACTTTCTAGTAAGTAGATAGAGAAACTGGTTGCATGAAAACGTAAAAGATGAATAAATACTTCAAAATCACCAATAAGAAAAAGGCAATGAAAAGCAAAAAGCCAAAAAAAAAATGTTCTAGAAGTAAAATACCTACAAAAATGACAAAAAAATGACTTAATAACTATGAATTTCTGTAATCTGCAGGTTCATGAACAAGATTTGTATATAAATTAGCAATGTCTGATGATGCATCAATTAAAATACGGGTCCTGGTTATGAGTGCCTCCATATTCTTTTTTTTTTTTTTTGCTAATTGCTTTACGTCGCACCGACACAGATAGGTCTTATGGCGACGTTGGGACAGGGAAGGGCAAGGAGTGGGAAGGAAGCGGCCGAGGCCTTAATTAAGGTACAGCCCCAGCATTTGCGTGGTGTGAAAATGGGAAACCACGGAAATCCATTTTCAGGGCGGCCGACAGTGGGGTTCGAACCTACTATCTCCCGAATACTGGATACTGGCCGCACTTAAGCGACTGCAGCTATCGAGCTCGGTCCTCCATATTTTAGCAGCAGCCTTTTTCTCTGACCAAATGAGCTAATTGGTGAAAGTGGAGAGAGCTCAGATTAGCTCATTGCACGGTTCTAGAAGGTACCTTGAACAGGCTAGTTTAAATAGAGCAGAAAACTATGTCCGTTCACTAGGTGAAGGTTTTGCGTCTAGTACATTGAACAGTCACCTCCGTGGACGGGATAAGAGGTAAATACATCCACGGCACGGTATCCCATATCTATCGTAAGAGGTGACCATCAGCGTGAAGTGGGGACCACGGAGTCCCTAACTGAGTTTGGCATTGTTTCCACCTGCTTGTGCCAGGCTCCTCATTTTCATATTTTCTCTCAGACCTCACTTGGTCAATTATAGTTCTCTTCTGACCGTAACTCCGTTGAGTTTGTGAACTCTAGAGATTATTTTATTTTTACGTCTTTCTTTTGCTGACACCTTTGTTCTTCAAAGAACCCCATATCTTCTCCCTGTCTCCTGATTAGTTTTAAGAACGAGTGGTTATCTAGTTCTCTGTTTCTTTTTTAATTCGCTTTACGTTGTACCGACACAGACAGACAGACAGGCGACGATCGAAGAGGAAAGGCTAGGAGTGGGAAGAAATCAACCGTGGCCTTAATTAAGGTACAGAACCAGTATCAAGCTCGTGTGAAAATGTGAAAACACGGAAAATCATCTTCAGGGCTGCCGACAGTGGGGGATTCGAACCCACTATTTTCCGAATGCAAGCCCACAACTGCGCGAGCTTAACCACACAGCTAACTCGCTCGGTTTATCTAATTGTAACCTCCTTGAAATATAAAGAACACTACCACCAAGAAGTATCATGTACTGGGCTCTGGTGTTGTTCTCATGACTCGTGATCTTTAAGAGTTAAGTTTCATAGCTGTAGTCAGATGGCATAATAAAGGCAGGTCTTAACAGTAGTCATACAACACCGGATGAAAGGAGGAGTAGCCATTCATTAGTTCAGATTTTTGGTTGTAAAAGTTCCTATAATAATAATATTGAATAATTGCATCCAAAGTTACAAAAACTTGTTTCAGAAAGCTAATCTTAAGCACAAAATTTGGATAAATATCCTATTCGTAGCCCACAGCTTTTGGTGTGGTATCTGTCGCATCACTTCTTGCACAACTTGGAAATATAGTTGATAACCATTTAATGGAAGCCTTTGGTTATGCATGTTATGATGGAAGCTATTAAATGTTCCTATGCTTGCTTAATGAGAATTCGTATTACTCACCTGCTCCTGAACACTGCTGTAGAGAAGATAGTAGAGATCATTCGCCGGCGATGCCCACTTCGTCATTTGAAAGTCCACAATACGCACATCCGTGATTTCATTTCCATTATAACGAAACAAAATGTTGTTAACCCAGATATCTCCATGATTTAGAACCATCAATGGTCCAGGTTTTGATAATTCTGCCATAGTATCCGTGACATTTTCCGATATTTTGTGAACTTTCGCTGCATAGTACTCTTGCCCAGGCCATTTTTCAAGTTTCTTCGCTAGCGATGCTAAAGAAGAGGCCAGAAATCTACCAAATATACTTCGGAGCACATCATTGTCATAGAAGTCCTCGAAATGGTCTTTCATTGTTGGGTCATGGACATTTACAGCCATAGACATGGCATGGAACTTGGCCAGGGTTTTGAAAGCAGAAACACTGTGAACAAAGTCAAATTGTAGACGGCGTTCTTTCATTTGAAAACCCTGAGACACGAGGTCCTCCATGATAATGACATCTTTCATTGAACAAGGGAAATACATCGGTGAGATGATATAGTTATCAAGTTTTCCCTGGGATAATTTATACATGGCTGGAAACATTGCTGCGTACATTCGGATTTCTCTGGGAAAGAATCCACACGTTTCTGTGACCATATTCATGTACTCGCCTTGTGCCTGAGTTTTAACAATAAGTGATTTCTTTACTTCGTTATCATTTACGTCTAAATGAACTCTATATAGTACGCCCATGAAGTTGTTTCCTTTGGGAATAGCTGGCTCTATTTTAATATTTTTTACTGAAATGCTGTTATTTTGGTGTGTGGTCCTCAGAATTTCCTGTACGAAGTCTGCTGTCAGCCAGGTGGGAGTCATCCTGGAACAAAGTATTAACAAATACAGTATAGACATGATGTCTATTAACACGGGCCGTAAAATCATCAATTAAATACAGTATAACTCATTCTGGCATGAGCTGGTGTAAAATAGGAGGAATTTCTACATTATAAATAAGATATATGCTTCCTAATTCAATACTAGGTTATAACCTACAGGCACTATGAAAATAAGCTCAGAAGAGTGAAACGAAAAAGAGAAAACTCCAGAAATAATAAATAAGATAATGTTTCCCATTTTGATCCTCGTACGGTGCAAGTCGTAAATTGCACGCCGAATGTTGCAATTTTCAGAATGACTGCATGACGACTTGTATTTTCGAATCTAGCGGCAAATCATCTTTCGCTTAGACGACGAAGTAAATGAACAGTTGAAGTCAAAGTTAGCTACTATGACAACACCACACCACAGAGAGGACTGTACATCATTGAACTGACTAGTGCATCAAAACTATGCAATTTTATTTTTGTGAAATTAGCTTTGAGTATACCGCATTTCCATCAAATATATTCACAGGGAGTGTTTTCTCTATTATAAATATTAAATGGAGGTATGAGGAGAAAAGTCCAGAGTTGAACTAATAAAAAATGAGCTGTACACTTATTTCAACGGAGAAGAAAGATGCAGTGACTTTTAAGAGACAGAACTTCCAAATAAAAACGTGTTGAAAATTGCAGTCAAGTGAAAAATTTTAATTTGTTCATATATGTGCCAAAGGCTAATCATTGTGTACCGAGCTCGATAGCTGCAGTCGCTTAAGTGCGGCCAGTATCCAGTATTCGGGAGATAGTAGGTTCGAACCCCACTGTCGGCAGCCCTGAAAATGGTTTTCCGTGGTTTCCCATTTTCACACCAGGCAAATGCTGGGGCTGTACCTTAATTAAGGCCACGGCCGTTTCCTTCCCACTCCTAGCCCTCTCCTGTCCCATCGTCGCCATAAGACCTATCTGTGTCGGTGCGACGTAAAGCAACTAGCAAAAAAAAATCATTGTGTAATATGCATTTCTTGGTGTTACGTCCCAGTATGAAAATAAAGAACTAAACAAGAGTTAGTGCAATGTTTAATTCGCTAATTAGCAGTGTTACCTAATATTCAGCGTTGATACATGCACCTCTGTTTCTCCCTTCTGAAATCTGCCAGCCCTTTCACAAACCATGTCTTAGTGTTCTTTCCTCTGAGTCTTGAAAGAAATAATCTCAGCTCACGATAATTTCTGTTACTAATAATTAGTTTCCTGTGACAGCAAATAATGCTAGTTAAAAGCTCTAAGGACGCTCTTTGTGCTTTTTTAGGAACTGTAGCATGCATTTTTTTAAAATTTTATTTTAGGAATTTGACATTTACTTTCAATTGTTGATCGTGACGCGTAAAGTCGCTAGATTCACTCGCATCCTATAGGCTAGATGTTTTGTCTGGTGTTGTCTTTTGAGTTTTACAGGTTTCAGACTATCGTTGGCTAGCATATCTAAGCGAAGTACACACTTTGGTCGTTCCTGGTTATTCCCTTTTGTTTTTGTCGAATGATTAACCTTACTGGCGATAGGTGAATCAGATGTGGAAGATGAGTGTACAACTAAATTTGCATCCTGTTCTTTATCAGGTGTTTTCCTGGGAGATCAGGCACTCGACGAAACGCCTTCATAGGATAGCTTTTAATCACCTTTCTGTCCATGATTATGACGATACATTTATCACTAAAAGAAGGTTAAATACGTCTACTCAGAACGCGCAGAAATCCAGTGCACTGTTCACTCATAGCCCAGCTTTCTTCAATGAATGTTAAATGTTAACATGCAGTTATGTAGGCTTAACACAGAATTTAACAAAATGACCGTCTCATCAAGACTTGTTCAAACTAACAAATTTTTAATTACTTGTGTTAAATTAACATGTCACCAGTCCTGTGTTAAACCTTTTAACAGCTGTAAAATTTCGAAATCGTAGCATCTAGAAGCTATACTGCTGTATGAAAGCTTTAAACTGAAGAAGGGAAAAGATCACCCACACTAAGAAAAATGCCTTTTTTACAGTTGTCAGAAGAAATGTTTCTACAAATATACCTAATTACCAGAGCCATACTGAACAATATACTAGAAAAAATTGAAAATAGGTTAAAGTTTCCCACAGATTGAAACATATTAGTGTCTCCATTGCAGCAGTAGCTTATAGTTCTTAGGGTAGGGACAAGTAGAACGCTGGAAAACCAGCGCGATTGTTGCTTGTGCCATTCGGCGCTTGCAAGCGCTAACGGTGGACAAATAGAATGCTAGAAACCAGCGCCAATTTCCTTGGAACTTCTCATGATGGAATATGTCTTCTTCGACTGAGGATGAACTGATCCTGCTAGAAAATATTAATTTTAGAATGTAATATAGAAGGAGAGTAGGAGTCCCTGAAATTAATCGTGGAAGGCGAGAATTTGGAGAGTAGGCTACCATCTCCTTTTCCCGCAACTGAAAATGGACCCTGAAGGGTTCTTTAGCTACATGCGAATGGAGCTGGTGGCATTCAATTACATTCTGAATAGTATAGAGGAAGACATATCAAGGACGTGGTGCAACTGGCATAATTAGCCGATCTTTCGCGAAGAACGACTAGTCATTTGCTTAAGGTAAGTAATTTTACTAATCCTTCTTTGCATGGCATACGTTATTGATCTATGTATAAATTAAAATCATGCGAACATACCCTATGGGCAAAATAATGAGGACATGATTTTCACATCAAAATTTCATCTTAAGTCTATTTGTTCACACTTTTAAGACTAAAAACTTTTCATTGGATGGTGCTTCTAGATAGTTGAAGAATCCCCTCATGAAAGGTACGTCGTTTTTCAGTGCCACAACATGGACTGTTGATGTTGAGATAAACACGCACTTCGCAAGGCGACTACCAACGCGCTGGAAGCTGACAAATAAATGTTCTTGTTCGCTGGTTGGCGCCGACTGCAAGTTCCGACAAGCTCGGAAACGCTTACTTTGTGTTCGGGTAAGTTTGAAAGCAAGGCGATATATCCTCTCGCTTGTTGCTGCTTACCAACATTGTCAAGTAGCTTATTGTCATTAAGCTACAGCGGGTAGAAGTTGGCACCACGGGTGGTTTCTGTATTTGTCAGTGGAGTATAGTTCAATTGCTGTTGTAGTGGAATTTCAAAAGTGTCTTCGGTGAATTAAAGAGCATACACGAGCTGGAAACAACAACAACAACAACAAAATGAATAATAATAATAATAATAATAATAATAATAATAATAATAATAATAATAATAATAATAATAATAATAATTAGTGAATGTTACCGCCAATACCTCGCTACGCTACGAGAATAGATTCTTTCTCAGCGTAAAAGTCGTCAGTCACTTCACTTCAACTCTGTGTTAAACTTTACTTAACAAGTGTTAACTAACAATTGTTATTAATTCCATACTTTGGTTAAAAGTCCCCTGTTTCACTAATAATAATAATAATAATAATAATAATAATAATAATAATAATAATTAGTGAATGTTACCGCCAATACCTCGCTACGCTACGAGAATAGATTCTTTCTCAGCGTAAAAGTCGTCAGTCACTTCACTTCAACTCTGTGTTAAACTTTACTTAACAAGTGTTAACTAACAATTGTTATTAATTCCATACTTTGGTTAAAAGTCCCCTGTTTCACTAATAATAATAATAATAATAATAATAATAATAATAATAATAATAATAATAATAATAATTAGTGAATGTTACCGCCAATACCTCGCTACGCTACGAGAATAGATTCTTTCTCAGCGTAAAAGTCGTCAGTCACTTCACTTCAACTCTGTGTTAAACTTTACTTAACAAGTGTTAACTAACAATTGTTATTAATTCCATACTTTGGTTAAAAGTCCCCTGTTTCACTAATAATAATAATAATAATAATAATAATAATAATAATAATAATAATAATAATAATGTCAGCCTGTGTGGTGTAGTGGTTAGTGTGATTAGATGCCACCCCCGGAGGCCCGGGTTCGATTCCCGGCTCTGCCACGAAATTTGAAAAGTGGTACGAGGGCTAGAACGGGATCCACTCAGCGTCAGTTCAACTGAGTAGAGGGGGCTTCGAGTCCCACCTCAGCCATCCTCGAAGGGGTTTTCCCTGGTTTCCCACTTCTCCGCCAGGCAAATGCCGGGATGGTACCTAACTTAAAGCCACGGCCGCTTCCTTCCCTCTTCCTTGTCTGTTCCCCCGCAAGGCTCCTGTTCAGCATTGCAGGTGAGCCCGCCTGGGCGAGGTACTAGTCTTCCTCCCCAGTTGTATCCAACCGACCTGCTGTGAACCAGCCTTCTGTCCATGATTATGACAATACATGTCTCACGCTCCAGGACACTGCCCTTGAGGTCGTACAAGTGAGATCTCTCGTTAAGTCAGACGGTAAACCAACCCTGGAGGGCAAACGGATTAAGAAAGAAGAAATAAATTAATATATTAATAATAAAACACAATGGGACCAAGAATTTTACCAGATGGAAGCCGATGGTATCAAACAAATCGTGAGCTATGTAAACACCAAGAAAATCTCATAGATGCCATCAGAAGAAGGCGACTGGCTTTTTACGGACACCTATCCAGAATGGACTCAAATAGGTTATCCCATAGGATCTTCAAGGCTGCTAACAAGGGCAAAGCCCTACTGGATTCGTGTGGATGAAGCAAGTGGAGAAGGACCTTTCGTAACTCCATATAAATCAAAACGACATAGCTGATCGGAGTAAATCTCATACAACTCTTAAAACTAAATCCTTTGTAACATCCCTCACAGAAGTTACCCACAAACCAAAAGACGAGACCAGGAAATGGTCTGAGGAACGTAAGATTGAATTTAGCCGGGAAATGAAGGACTACTGGGCCATCAGGAAAGCTCGAAGTACCAACAAGAAAACAGCTGCCAAACCAACCGCTAAGAACACCAGTTGTGGCAAACAACGACGATGACATCTAGAAACAGCTAAAACACAAGCACCGTGGTCCATAGATGGCCCTAACGAAATTAAAAAAAAAAAAAAATGCGCAAACGCAGGACTCGCTTCTACGGTCACTTACGAGGGATGGAGGCCTCTTGATGGAAAAAAAAAAAAAAAAACGCATTTTGAATAATTTCGACTCAAAAACAAAAATTCCTGGAAAGTGAAAGTCAAGAAAGACTTCGAAGAAATGGACCTACGACCAGAAGACGCACACAAACGAGACCTTTTCAGAACAAGCATCGTTACTTTTGGGACTTGTCGAGATGAGAAATGGGCAACTGGTGTAAAGTGGTCGGATGAATGCCGTGTTCGAAACAGCAAGCTAATGAAAACCTACTGGATCAGTCGAAAATTGAGTATACGCCAGAATATATAATTATCGTGGTCTCTGGTTGGCCGATTAGCGAATAATAATAATAATAATAATAATAATAATAATAATAATAATAATAATAATCTCAACTCGTAAATGTTATCTAGTTTTCTATTCATTTCTATAATTCTATAATATTCTTCTTCTTTGATCGGTTAAACATCCAGAGTCGGTTTTTCCCTCGGACTCGGCGAGGGATCCCACCTCTACCGCCTCAAAGGCAGTGTCCTGGAGCGTGAGACTTTGGGTCGGGGATACAACTGGGGAGAATGACCAGTACTTCGCCCAGGTGGCCTCACCTGCTATGCTGAACAGGGGCCTTGATGGGGGATGGGAAGATTGGAAGGGATAGACAAGGAAGAGGGAAGGAAGCGGCCGTGGCTGTAAGTTAGGTACCATCCCGGCATTTGCCTGGAGGAGAAGTGGGAAACCACGGAAAAACACTTCCAGGATGGCTGAGGTGGGAATCGAACCCACCTCTACTCAGTTGACCTCCCGAGGCTGAGTGGACCCCGTTCCAGCCCTCGTACCACTTTTCATATTTCGTGGCAGAGCCGGGAATCGAACCCGGGCCTCCGGGGGTGGCAGCTAATCACACTAACCACTACACCACAGAGGCGGACCTATAATATTTCATAGTTTTAAAATGCGTGTAGGCTCATTCCAATTTTTCAAATTTTATGAGAACGAATTGAACGAATATTTCACTGTTATGCAGCTTAATTGTTATGACACAACAAACGAGCTAGTTTTAAATATCAACACTTACAGTGCTTTAAATTAAACTTGCCCACCCTTCGGCACAGACCCACGAGCTCGCTACATCTTGTGAGTTGTTGCAACCGTACATGGCACAACTCGGCATTATTTCATGTTCCTTTTACAGAGATTAAGAAATGCTTTCACTAGCAATGCGCACACCTGTCAACATAAACATTACGTCAATCGAATGCGGCTTACACGTGCATTTCTCCCGCCTCGCCGGAACACCCAGATGGCGTGGAACGACATCAGTAGACGAATAAGTCTGACAAGGGGGCATTCCCTACTCGTCACCACTGATTTCGCTCAAATTTATAGAACATGCAGGGCTTGGCTAGAAATGATAGTACCCGAAGTGGGAACTCCAGATGGCCAAGCGTATCGAAAATTAAAAAGTTGACGCGGCTCTCGTATCGTATAAGCCACTTACGTTAGGGCGCACGTCGAGCAGTTGTTAGCGTAGCGGCAGGAGCTCGGACTGGTAATGCGGTGGTCGTGGGTTCGACTCCTCGTGTGGAGACTGTTTTTTTTTTTTCTGTCAACTAGTATATTATTCATATTCCAATCACGCAAAGAGGTGAATAATTCATTTTATTTATTTATTTATTTATTTATTTATTTATTTATTTATAAGCAAAAGGCATATCATCATCATCATCATCTGTTTACCCTCCAGGTTCGGTTTTTCCCTCGGACTTAGCGAGGGATCCCACCTCTACCGCCTCAAGGGCAGTGTCCTGGAGCTTCAGACTCTTGGTCGGGGGATACAACTGGGGAGTATGCCCAGTACCTCGCCCAGGCGGCCTCACCTGCTATGCTGAACAGGGGCCTTGTGGAGGGATGGGAAGTTTGGAAGGGATAGGCAAGGAAGAGGGAAGGAAGCGGCCGTGGCCTTAAGTTACGTACCATCCCGGCATTCGCCTGGAGGAGAAGTGGGAAACCACGGAAAACCACTTCCAGGATGGCTGAGGTGGGAATCGAACCCACCTCTACTCAGTTGACCTCCCGAGGCTGAGTGGACCCCGTTCCAGCCCTCGTACCACTTTTCAAATTTCGTGGCAGAGCCGGGAATCGAACCCGGGCCTCCGGGGGTGGCAGCTAATCACGCTAACCACTACACCACAGAGGCGGACAGCAAAAGGCATATACAAGGTAAAAAATTGGGATTTCATTGTCAGTCTTTTTTACCTGTGCCAAGAATCTATTGTTTGTGTACCGCCGCCAGGAGCAACCTTCACTTGTCAGGTGGAAACGAATCTTACAGCGAAACGACTATTCACGTTTATGGCACATTCCCCAAGGAGGGGAGATAGCCAATAAAGGAGAAAAAATAAGAATTTCTGTTTGAATACGTCGTGAAAGTTCGCAACTCCAAATTTTCTACAATTGTGCGCTCATTAAAAAATGACGTCCTGTATGCCTTTTGCATATAAATAAATAAATAAATTAATTAAAATAAATGAATAATATAAAATTGAGAAAAATGTTCTCCACACGGGGAGCCGAACCCACGACCATCCAATTACTAGTCCAAGCTCTTACCGCTACGCCAACAACTGCTCGGCGAGAGCACTAACGTAAGTGGCGTATACGATGCGAGAGCGCGTCAACATTTTTATTTTTATTTTCGATACGCTTGGCCATCTGGAGTTCCCACTTCGGGTGCTTTCATTTCTAGCGAAGCCCTGCATGTTCTATAAATTTGAGCGAAATCCTTGGTGACGAGTAGGGAATGCCCCCTTGTGAGTGGTGTCTTTAAAAGTAGGAAAGATCACAATATGAAGATAAAGTTGGAATTCGAGAGGACAAATTGGGGCAAATATTCCTTTATAGGAAGGGTAGTTAGGGATTGGAATAACCAAGGGAGATGTTTAGTAAATCTCCAATTTCTTTGCCATAATTTAAGAAAAGACTAGGAAAACAACAGATAGGGAATCTGCCACCTGGGCGACTGCCCTAAATGCAGATCAGTATTGATTGATTGATTGATACCAGCGTGACGTCATACGCAGACGGAACGCAATGAATGTAAGTGTGGCAATGTTGCCTTCCTGCGACACCCTTACTATGTGCGGCCGAGCATTGTCCTCCTGCCATCAAGGGCAACACTTGAGGCCGGTGTTCTGCTCATATCGCTGTGCTGTCTGTTCCTCGTAACACTACTAGGGGAGACCGACTGTCGTATGCGATGGCCCTCGAAGACCAGTACACCAACAGGGGGGGGGGGGGGGGTGACACTCCATAACAAAGGCAGGACAGAGGCACACACCATGCGCCTGCAGACACGAAAACTGTCATCGTTATTGTACAGAGAGAACCGGATTCGTCGCTATAGATAACCCGGTTCCTGTCCGTAGTAGTCCAGGCTTGTAGTTTACGACACCACTGCACTGTAAAAGGAGACTAGCTGAGTGTGTTTCAGTGACAGGACACGTAATGGATATCGTTAAACTAAATTTCCTTCAGTCAAATTCATGGAAATGGTTCGAGCACACACAGGAGCCTGTAACGATGGTGATACTATTGCCTGGAGGCGAACGACTTAACTGCTTGGATGTGCTTGTACTTGTTGAAGGATGAAGCGGTCCCCTTTCCTGGTGGTCAGTTCAGGGCATCTGAGCCCAGGTGTGCTCTTTCGCACCCATGGTCCCAACACGCCCTAACAGCCTGGTCAGAACGTCTAAGGCGACGAGCAATTCGTATATACAGCCATTCGATCCTCGAGTGGGTGAGAGTGGTAGAATTAGCACCCACAGTATCGCCTGTCTGTCGTAAAAGGCGACTAAAAGGGGCTCCAGTGTCTGTTAACTTGGGCGCGTAGGTTGGCGACCTCGGGGCCCTCATCTGAGTCCTGGCATTGCTTCCACTTACTTGTGGCAGGCTCCTTACTTTCATCTACCCTATCCGACCTCCCTTGGTCAATTCTTGTTCTTGTTCTACCTCGACGTCATTAGAGCATTCGAGGCCTAGGGTGTCTCTTCTGGCTCTTGTCTTTCTTTGGCCGATATGTTCATTTCTCGAAGTGTCGGATTCCTTCCATTTTTTTCTCTCTCTCTGATTAGTGTTACATACAGGATAGTTGCCTAGTTGTACTTCATCTTAAAACAATAATCACCACCACCTGGAGCATTCAAATAATGCGTCCCCTCTCAAACTCTGATCTAATTGGGTGAAATCTCTTCGACTGACGCGTAAAGGAATGTCGAGTGGTCAAAGATCTTTCTACAACAGTAAGCTATACAATACTAAATGCTTTCAATCCTCACCCTAAAAGGGTGGGGCGGGCCACCTAGAGGGTGCCGCCCTCTCTCTGGCCAGGCGGTGTGATGGTGGTATTGAAAGAGGTTGCCGGAAGTAGTGTTCCACTACGTGCGAATAGCCCCTACTTGTCTATAGGCCACGATGGCAGCATGCTCACGGTGTCTGTTGGCAAGGCCGTTCAACTATTCACGTCACTACGCTAATCATTTCACTGTCATCATGAGATGTAACTGCGTGCTGAGTCTTGCAGCAAAACAGTAACTCCTCCTCGGTGTGTGATAGTTCTTTGTCAATGAGTATATAATGTGATATTGCAATTTGATTCATAAGATTGCGAGATTCAACAGACTAGTATATCACAAAGTACAGAGACACCTTTGACATCGTCAGGTAGTGATAAAAGTAACGTAAGTTACAGAGAAGTGGTCATGGAGATAACGTCCTATCTTCCGAGAAAATAAACAAGTGTTTCATAGAATTGTATTCTGATAAAATCTTACCTTGAAATAGATGCATTGTCATAGGCCATGGAGTTATATGTACGAATTAAAGGAATGTTTAAAACTTATAGTTGTATAATGTTTTATAGATTCGGCTCTTTTTAGAGTTCGGCGGGAAATCTTGTAAGTGAAAGGGATTATCGAAGTGCTCATAGAATTCTGTTTGTAGTTGATCAATTCTTCACTTCTCGGAAGTTCGGAACCACATGTCGACCTGGTGTTGACTTTAATTTCCAAGAGTGGAAAATGGCTCTACACAACACCATCAAAACCTCT
This sequence comes from Anabrus simplex, assembly GCF_040414725.1. Taxonomy (NCBI): domain Eukaryota; kingdom Metazoa; phylum Arthropoda; class Insecta; order Orthoptera; family Tettigoniidae; genus Anabrus; species Anabrus simplex. The sequence continues at coordinate 897,097,053 of NC_090265.1, forward strand.
CAGTAATGACGCTGTAAGTTTGCAACTGTGAAGAGGTTCATTCTTAAAAAGTGGACAGGGTAGTGTTCAGGGAGAGGCAACCTATTGCACAGAGCACCATGGTCTGTGGTCGAAGAAAGAAAGAAAGAAAGAAAGAAAGAAAGAAAGAAAGAAAGAAAGGGACCGAATAACATGAATTCGATAGTTAAAGGACTAGGTGTAAGTAATAATCCAAAAGTGAAGTGATAGATATAAAACAGAATTTTACAAAGAATTTTGGCTCTGAATGGCGCAACCGAAATTTGATACCATGTTGTGAAGATAAACTTGGATAAACTGAGGACGCTTCTGATGAATGAAACGATGGCCCCTTTGAAAACGATGTGCGATGAGCTGTATGTTCCCTAATATGAGCTCTATCTCCCATACTGTGAGGTACTGTGAACACATAGTCTGAATGGGAACTTTATTTACACATATTTCTATTAATAGTTGGTGTATGATCTTGAAAGTACAATAATATTATTTTCAAAGAGAAGACTTGCATTAATAATTTCTAAAACAATTCTACTCTTCCAAAACCACTTACATCCAAAGTCCAATATAATTGTGTATCAATTTTTACGTAAAATGTGCATCTGGAATATTTTTAAAAATCCAATGAAAAATGCAAATTCACAGCCTGTTTCCAGTCATTTGACCGGGTCAGGAATGGAATGAATGAAGCCCCCACCTAGCGGCGAGGATAGGAATTGTGCCAGCTGCCGAAGCCTGTCGCACTCCTCTGGGGCAATGATTAATGACTGACAGATGAAATGAAGTGATATTGGAGAGTATTGCAGGAATGAAATATGACAGAGAAAACCGGAGTATCCGGAGAAAAACCTGTCCCGCCTCCACTTTGTCCAGCACAAATCTCACATGGAGTGACCGGGATTTGAACTACGAACCCAGCGGTGAGATACCGGCGCGCTGCCAGCTGAGGCAATATGAAATGTAAACTAGTATAGTTTTTTTTTTTTTCCTAAGTCCGCCTCTGTGTTGTAGTGGTTGGTGTGATTAGCTGCCACCCCCTGAGGCCCGGGTTCATATTCCCGGCTCTGCCACGAAATTTGAAAAGTGGTACGAGGGGTGGAACGGGGTCCACTCAGCCTCGGGAGGTCAACTGAGTAGAGGTGGGTTCGATTCCCACCTCAGCAATCCTGGAAGTGGTTTTCCGTGGTTTCCCGCTTCTCCTCCAGGCAAATGCCGGGATGGTACCTAACTTAAGGCCACGGCCGCTTCCTTCCCTCTTCCTTGTCTATCCCTTCCAATCGTCCCGTCCCTCAACAAGACCCCTGTTCAGCATAGCAGGTGAGGCCGCCTATGAGAGGTAACGGTCCTCCTCCCCAGTTGTATCCCCGACCCAGAGTCTGAAGCTCCAGGACACTGCTCTTGAGGCAGGTAGAGGTGGGATCTCTTGCTGAGTCCGAGGGAAAAACCAACCCTGGAGGGTAAACAGATTAAGATTTTTTTTTTTTTTTTTTTTTTTGCTATTTGCTTTACGTCGCACCGACACAGATATGTCATGGCGACGATGGGATAGGAAAGGCCTAGGAATGGGAAGGAAGCGGCCGTGGCCTGATTAGGAAAGAAAGAAAGAAAGAAAGAACGAAAGGAAGAAATTTTGAACAAGGTAAGGCCCATTGCCCTATGATGCTAACATATTTTTTTTTTTTTAATGAAGGACAAATCCTCCAAATCTAAACACTTTTCTAGAAAACCACATGCCGACCTCCCATTGTCAGCTTAAATGAGAAATGAGTACCAGGTTAAATCGTGGAAGCAGAGGCGGCCGAACATAGAGCTAACCACTGTACCCCTCTTAAGAACCGACGTCACAGGTCTTTCGAAGCCTATACGGGAATGACTTTAGAATATGTCCTGATATACAGAAAGATGTGTGCACGAAATAACATCGAGTATACGCCCAATGGCTAACGTGGCGCACATAGGCCACAAATTGATATTTAGACCACAAAGTAGTTTACTAACGTATTAACAGTAACTACTAGATCTCATCTGTGTTATGTAAAAGAACAATACTCAACGTATCATTAAGTAGAATAATGGAAACACGAGTCTGACATAAGAAATCAACAGTACTTAATCAAAAAACGAATGAACACCATGCATCTGTCGCCGTTTTGCTGATGTGTACCGGAAGCAAGAAGGTGGAAGGCATCATAGCTGAACAAGTGGAGTGTGTTAAACATCGCAAATGGAAGCTTTCAACGAATGGTGAGAATGTCACTAATGTTTTATAATAATAATAATAATAATAATAATAATAATAATAATAATAATAATAATAATAATAATAATAATCCCCATGGCACTATAGCACTTGAAGGGCCTTGGCCTACCAAGCGACCGCTGCTCAGCCCGAAAGCCTGCAGATTACGAGGTGTCGTGTGGTCAGCACGACGAATCCTCTCGGCCGTTATTCTAGGCTTTAGAGACCGGGGCCGCCATCTCACCTCAATTCTAATCACGTAGGCTAAGTGGACCTCGAACCAGCCCTCAGGTCCAGGTAAAATCCCTGACCTGGCCGGGAATCAAACCCGGAGCCTCCGGGAAAGAGGCGGGGACGCTACCCCTACATCACAGGGCCGGCAAATAATAATAATAATAATAATAATAATAATAATAATAATAATAATAATAATAATAATAATACCGGTAATAATAATGTTATTGTTTTACGTCCCACTAACTACGTTTAACGCCGAGGTGCAGGAATTTAGCCTGCAGGAGTTCCTTTACGTGCCAGTAAATCTACCGACACGAGGCTGAAATATTTCAGCACCTTCAAATATCACCGGACTGAGCCAGAATCGAACTTGCCAAGTTGACGTAAGAAGGCCATTCGCCTCCGTCATCTGAGCCACTCAGCCCGGCTACTAATATTTTATTTTCGTAGTGTTATGCGTATTTCTAATCGAAATTAAGTAGTAAGCTTCTTCAAAAAGTACGAAGAGATTAACTAGAGCAAATGTCACATAGCTAAGGAAGTAGTAAATAATAATGTTTTTGGTTATACATGCCACTAACTACTTTTATGGTTTTCGGAGATGCCAAAATGCTCGGAATTTTGTCCCGCAGGAGTTCTTTAAGTGTCAATAAATCCACCGACACGAGGCTAACATATTTCAGCACCTTCAAATACAAGTTTTTACAGTTTTTGTTATACGTCGTACCGACACAGATGGGTCTTCTGGCAACAATGAAATAGGAGTGGGGAGGAAGTGGCCGTGGCTTTGATTAAGGTACATCCCCTGCATTTACCTAGTAAGAAAATGGGGAAACACGGAAAACCATCTTCCGCGCTGCCGACACTATGGTTCGAATCCACTATCTCCCGAATGCAAGCTCACAACTTCGCGACCTAACCGTAAGGCCAACTGGATTGGTTCTTCAAATACCATGGGACTGATCCGCGATCGAACCCGCCAACTTGAGCTCAGAAGGCCAGCGCTCTACCGCCTGAGCTTCCCAGACCGGCGAGGGAAGTAGTGCTGCTACTCCTCCAATCAGGGCGAGAAGGGGCAGGACTATATGTTGTATTTTGTGTACATCAGGACCTATCTTAAAGGTAAAAGTAAAGTACCCCATTCCCCCGCCGCCGCCACCACCACCAATGGAGATGAGCTGCATGTACCATTTTAACCACATACAAGCCCTCCGCTCCGCCTCTGTGGTGTAGTGGTTAGCGTGATTAGCTGCCACCCGTGGAGGTCCGGGTTCGATTCCTGGCTCTGCCACGAAATTTGAAAAGTGGTACGAGGGCTGGAACGGGGTCCACTCAGCCTCGGGAGGTCAACTGAGTAGAGGTGGGTTCGATTCCCACCTCAGCCATCCTCGAAGTGGTTTTCCGTGGTTTCCCACTTCTCCTCCAGGCAAATGCCGGGATGGTACCTAACTTACAGCCACGGCCGCTTCCTTCCCACTTCCTTGCTTGTCCCAGCATAGCAGGTGAGACCGCCTGGGCGAGGTACTGGTCATTCTCCCCAGTTGTATCCCCCGACCCAAAATCTGAAGCTCCAGGACACTGCTCTTGAGGTGGTAGAGGTGGGATCCTTCGCTGAGTCCGAGGGAAAAACCGACCCTGGAGGGTAACAGATTAAGAAGAGGAAGAAGAAGAAGAAGACCAGCCCTCCGGCCATTCATACACTTCTGGCAGTACCGGGAATCAAACCCGGGCCACCGAGTACGGCAGCTAATAGTGATAACCGTTAGGCTACGGAGGCGGTCATCTTAAAGCTAAAAACCACCGAGCGAGTTGGCCGTGCGGTTAGGGGCGCGCAGCTATGAACTTGCTTTCGGGAGACAGTTGGTTCGAACCCCACAGTCGTCAGCCCTGAAATGGTTTTCCGTGGTTTCCTATTTTCACACCAGGCAAATGCTGGGGCTGTTCCTTAATTAAGACCACGGCCGCTTCCTTCCCAGTCCTAGCCCTTTCCTATCCCATCGTCGCCATAAGAACTATCTGTGTCGTTGCGACGCAAAGCCAGTTGTAAAAATAAATTAAAACGAAAAGGTGAAAAAAAAACATATGTATAGGAGATGTTAGCGACTAGTGTCACAATTTCATTTGAAGAAAGCTAAGAAATAAATTTGTCGTCACCTTCCCTTCTCAAGAAATAATAACATGGCGATCATAGTTACAATAAATATATACAGTATATTTAGCATAAAGTGGTATATTAATATCTACCATATCAAGGTTAGCAAACTCTATGAATCAGACTAACAAGTAAGAGGCAGTTTGTACCGTTATGTTAATACTTCTATCTACTCAGACAACACTCCAGTTGTGATTTTAAAAATCTGAAGTAATTGGTTGACACATTTGTACCACAGTCGTCTGACTGCTTGGCAGATTATTAACCGTCGCATCCTTCGGTTCAGAGGATCCTAAGTTCGACTCCCGGCCGGGTTGTGGATTTCAGCTGAGGCGGTTAATTCCTCTGGGTCGGAGACTAAGTATTTGTGTTTGTCGTAGTACACGCCTCTCCATATACAAACAACACACCACACTACCAAACTCCATAGAAACACGGAATAGAGAATACATCCTCCCTCCCCACCTCCCCAAGTTGGCGGGTTCGATCCCGGGTCAATCCAGTGGTAGACTATTTGGAGGTGCTGAAATTTGTAAGTCTCGTGGTGGTAGATTTACTAGTGCGTAAACGAACTGCGGTCCGCCTTTGTGGTGAAGTGGTTAGCGTGATTAGCTGCCACCCACTGAGGGCCGGGTTCGATTCCCGGCTCTGCCACGAAATTTGAAACGTGGTACGAAGGCTGGAACGGGGTCCACTCAGCTTCGGGAGGTCAACTGAGTAGAGGTGGGTTCGATTCCCACCTCAGCCATCCTCGAAGTGCTTTTCCGTGGTCTCCTACTTCTCCTCCAGACAAATGCCGGGATGGTACCTAACTTAAGGCCACAGCCGCTTTCTCCCTCTTCTTAGCCTATCCCTTTCAATCTTCCCTTCCTCCACAAGAACCCTGTTCAGCATAGCAGGCGAGGTCACCTAGGAGATGTAATGGTCCTCCTCCCCAGTTGTATCCCCTAACCCAAAGTCTCATGCTCCAGGACACTGCTCTTGAGGAGGTAGAGATGGGATCCCTCGTTGAGTCCGAGGGAAAAACCAACCCTGGAAGATAAACAGATTAGAAAGAAAAGAAATGGGGCGGCCCAAATTCCGATACCTTGGCATCTCCGAAAACCGTAAAGTAGTCAATCGAACGTAAACCCAATAACATTGGTATTGATTACTTCCTTCCACATAGTGTTGGCGTCAGGAAGGGCAGCCGGCTGTAAAACAGTCCAAATGAGCGACACAGTTCGCACTCGTGACCCCTACCAGGATGTCTAAAAAGGGCAAAAGAAGAAGAAATAGGTAGTCCCGACCTAGTACTACTGTGCCGGCCCCGCGGTATAGGGATAGCGTTCCTGCTCATATCGGGAGGCCCCGGGTTCAATTCCCGACCAGACCAAGCCAGGTCAGGTCTTTTTTTTTTCTTTCGTGTATCTTTCGAGGTCCGCTCAGCCTACGTGATTACATTAATTTAAGAGCTATCTGACGGTTAGTTGGCAGCCCCGTTCTCGAAAGTCAAGAATAAAGGCCGAGAGGATTCCTCGTGCTGACCACAGGACATCTCATAATCTGCAGGCCTTCGGACTGAGCAGTGGTCGCTTGGTAGGCCATGGCCCTTCGGGGCTGTCCGCCATGGGGGGAGGGGGGGGGGGGAGAGGTTTGGTACCAATTGTGAACTGTTCCGGCTCTTACATGGAGGCATGTACTGTACTTCGATGTCTGCAAATTGCAGCGTTGGACAAGTCGCCCCTTTCTGTTACTGTTTGGACACCCCCTGAGAGGGGGCGTTTAATTAATGTCCCAATGACGGTGCGCTTACGCGCTCCTCTGACGAATAAAAAATAAGTATAAGAACGATCATTTTATGGTGTGATAGTGTTATGCCCGTCCTGTGACCAGGAAATGTCAGCACAGATAACTTACCTCGGCTTATGAGCGGTGCTCTCTAAAATATTTGCATGAGTTCTTATTTTCTTCAACAGTGCATCCAAAAATTATCTTAAACTCAAGGTTCAAATGGGATCAGAAATACAAGCGGAGTGATATTATCACCAAGAAAGAGTAACGAGTTAAATACAGTATTACCTTGAACTAGGGCACGACCGCCTAAAAAATTAAATGTAGAATATTCTAATATCCTATCGAAATAATGTGCCACTAAATTGTTAAACTTATATAGAGGGTGAAAACACGCCATAATTATCACATAGAATATTACATAGAAATGGATAATGTGGAGGACACATGCTTACATATGTCCATCAGGAACACTGTTATCATATTTTACCCGCACTAACACTTCTAGCCAATAATCACGTTTCTCAATTGGATTCATTCTTTTTAAAAAAACTAAACCTTCCCAAAAAGAATCTGATCATTCTACTTATCTTACGTAACTTCTATTATTCATAGTACAAACTCAAATAAACTTATAGGCTACATTGATATGACTTGGATTACAATCCGGGCTAATTCTAAGGTCTGATTCATATATTAAATTAAATATACAAACTTAAATGAGTGGAGCAAATATTATCTCATAAATCTTCCAACCATTGTTTACCCTTTCACATTAACCAAGTAGCCTATCTGTTCTTGAATTAACCTGATCTCAAACAAGAAGACCCTACTTCTGTGTTCAACGAGATTTCGTCCACGATGCAAAGATATTCATTTCTTGGAAATGTTATTGAAGTTCTCACAGTATAACTGAATAATATGTATGGCCTGAAATTATTGGCTTGCGAATACTTCTGAACTGTAGGCTATGAATGGTACATCATCACTTATACAGCTGAAGTTCGCCTTAATTGCCCAAAACCTTCTCATATTTTAATTTTTTAATTTTTTTAATTTTAAATGAGCCTAATGAATTTCACACTTATAATTATAAATTATCAAATTATAAAAACAACCCGTCCCTCATAAACTCGGGAACCTTCACACTTATAAAATAATAATAATTTAAACTGTGTTGTCTTTAGCCTCTTTCATTATTCCTATTTAAGCTTGCTATGTAACTTAATGCGTTACTTATGTATTTGTTATTGCAGTTCGGCAAAAAGGAAATGCATGAATATAACATTTAGCACTCAAATATCAATGAACATGAATTGGAAACAAAAAATTGATAAACTTATCATATCCTGAGTTGTCCGTACCCAACGTTCGACTGTTATCCTGGTTAAAATCCTGGGTTTGTACTTCCCATGTTGGTTCTGGAAATGAGCTCAGGATTGCCCAGGAGTACATTCTCCTATGATGTTCTGGACTCCGTCTCGATTCCTCCGAGCGGTCGGCTCTGCAGCGTATTTAGGCCATCATTTTCTTCAATGAACTCTAATTCGTATGTCCATTTCTAGCCGAATGCAGCCCTTGTGAGGCAGACCCTCCGATGAGGGTGGGCGTCATCTGCCACGTGTAGGTAACTGCGTGTTATTGTAGTGGAGGATAGTGCTATGTGTGAGTTGCAGGAATGTTGGGGACAGCACAAACACCCAGCCCCCGGGCAATTCGAATTAACCAATGAAGGTTAAAATCCCCGAGCCGACCTGGAATCGAACCCGGGACCCTCGGAACCGAAGGCCAGTACGCTGACCATTCAGCCAACAAGTCGGACATTCGAGAAATGTAACATTCTGTTAGTAAAATGTCGTAACATCACATACAATTTGTTAACACAGTTCTCTATTCCGCGAATAGTTATCTTGTTCACTGTCAATCAGCTTATATACTCTGTAAATTTAAATAGATCTCTAATTTGTCCTAGCCTTCTCCATAGGTAAACTTAATGTTAATTTGGGTCAATACGGTTCTGCAACAGCCTCCGTGCCTCAGGCGGCAGCGCGTCTGCCTTTCACCGCTGGGTTCCGTGGTTCAAATCCCGGTCACTCCATGTGAGATTTGTGCTGGACAAAGCGGAGGCGGGACAGGTTTTTCTCCGGGTACTCCGGTTTCCCCTGTCATCTTTCATTCCAGCAACACTCTCCACTATAATTTCATTTCATCTGTCAGTCATTAATCATTGCCCCAGAGGAGTGCTACAGGCTTCGGCAGCCGGCACAATTCCTATCCTCGGTTTCATTCATTCCGTCCCTGACCCGGTCACTGACTGGATAACAGGTTGTAGGTTTTCATTTTCACTGTTCTGCAAATAGCTTCCACTTGATTCATCTTATCGTACAAGCTCTTTCAGTTCTGATTTCCAACCTTATCTTCCACATATTAAAAAAAAATAGCAGTAGTTGACATAGCAGCTCCTTACAGTATTGTAATCATCATTAGTCGTTTTGCTCATGGCTGAGTGTCGAGACCTCATAACTCTGCGCTGCAGCCCTGACGAGATGCCACCATCCAGTATTTTAAATTTAAGAAATAATATAAAGGTTATGTAATATTCAAGATATAATGCAACACAGTATAGACTCTACAAAATACAGAATAACTAGTGCAGTACAGAATTAGAACATGGCAATCAAAGCACACCTTTATTGACCACACTTGACACGCTTACTAGTTTGAAGAAACTGTCGATCATTTGTTGCCTTCCTGGGACATTAATTTCTTTAATAATTAACTCACGCAGATGCCTCAAATGTTCGCAATATGCAGATATGTTTTCATCGTTGTTATCTTCAACATATTTAATGGCAATGTTTAGATGGTCTTTAATTTCACTAAATTTCGGCTTAGGATTAATAATATCACCTGCTTTATCTTAGTCATATTCATCCGTTTCAGAGCTTTCTGCATTCGTAACTCAGCTTTATACTGTAATTGCATTTATGTATTATTATTAAACGGCTGCCTGGATTAAGCGAATGGACTAATGGGGTGCGAATTAATGATTTTGTAATGTAATAAGAAGAAGAAGAAGAAGAAGAAGAAGAATTCTTTTCTTCTTTTTCGACCGCTTTTCCCGCACCTGTGGGGTCGCGGGTGCGATCTGCGTCACACACATATATATATATATATATATATATATATATATATATATATATATATATATATATATATATATATATATGTATGTATGTATGTATGTATGTATGTATGTATGTATGTATGTATGTATGTATGTATGTATGTGGATTTGACCCTGTTTTACGGCCGAATGCCCTTCCTGACGCCAGGGATGTACCGGTAATCACTACCGCATGTTTCTGTGGTGGTTGGTAGTGCGGTGTGTTGTGTGAATATGAAGAGGAGAGTGTTGGGACATACACAAACACCCAGTCGCCGAGCTAGAAGAATTAATCAGAAGCGATTAAAATCCCCTACCCGGCCGGGAATCGAACCCAGGACCCTCCGAATGAAAGGGCAGTACGCTGACCATTCAGCCAACGAGTCGGACAACAATAATAATAATAATAATAATAATAATAATAATAATAATAATAATAATAATAATAATAATAATAATAATAATAATAATGTTTAAGGAGTTCAGTGTCGGTATGCTGTGTCCAAGAACGAACTTCAAATAGCTGTGGTATTCCGTAAATTTTCGTTATTGATTGCCTCAAATCTTGTTACGACTACCATTAAATCAATCGTGGAATTGAATGTTTATCCCACTAACCTAGTTCCATGTCTTTAGATAATTATTTCGAGAATATTATTCACTCTAAAAATACATATCTCGAACATACATTGTTATGTAAGTTAAGTAGACATTAACTCGTACTGAAAGTTTGTTGTAATGACACATTATCGTTTCTTTTTGCCTACATTCTTGTGGACACTTAGTTGATAGCACTTACGTACCTTGTGGAGCTAGCTAGAGATTAAGAGAAAGCTGTGCACCGCCAACGTTCCTACAAGACGACTGAGAGGGCAATGCCAGTAAAGTGATCAAAACCATCTTATCTTAACGTGCCTTACAAACTTAGCTTTTTCACCGCATGTGTACATAGCAGCAGGGAGATAAAGTCTCTTCTCTTAATAACGACTAGCTTATGTGCCCGTGCTTCGCTACGGAATTCTACATTGTATACAGAATTGTAGGTTAGGCAGAGTACACGTTGTGAGCAAAACTGTATTAAATTGCATAGCTTATACTGTTACCCTAGAACCGCGACGGATAAATCACCAAACATCTTTTCTGATATGCAGACTGCGTTAGGGAATTTTTATTGTAATGGTAGGCCCGTTTGCCTACCATCATTAACAATCTGGTTGGGGAGTTTTCATTATAATGGCAGACACTCACTCTCCACCTGCATTTTTACATACAGACTGTCTTAGTGGTTTTCCCAACATAAATGAACATACAGTAGGTCATTACAATGATGTCAGTAGGAATGGCGCGAGTTAAACCAATGATTTCACCTGAAATAATCACATGAAAAACCACACATTTTCTCACTTTTAACAAACAACACTACGCTGCCATTCTAACAGTCCGAAGTTCCAGAGCTGGAATAACCAGGCCGCAGACAGCCGTGATACGTGAATACTCTTCGTCATTTTTCGGGAGGGGGGTCGAATAGTGAAGATTCCCAGGGCAGAAACTATGCCCTTTTACTAATGTGTTTTCTAGGAGTACCCGATGAGTCGGAAAATCTCAATTCACTACACTGGCGGCGGAAAAATCTATCTGACTTGGAGGCAAATTTTTCCTCCAAGCCAGAGCAGAAACCTCCTCTTCACTGCTAATTTTGAATAAAATGAATGTAGAATTGAATAAAAGTGAAGAGGAAGATGTTCTTTTTAAGAAACGTCTCTTTTCAGGGTTGAATTTTGAGTTACTCAGTGAAATGTGGTGCTATAATTTGGAATATGCCTAAATTGTAATTCTAGACCAGATCATACCACTACTACTACTACTACTACTACTACTACTACTACTACTACTACTACTACTACTACTTCTAAGTGAACCTTTGCCTTAAAAGTGCACACTGCTCATTCAAACCAGCATGTCAGAGTAGGGATCGAATAGCTGGAATACTATGATGAACCAGTGAGTTACGTATCAGCAGAGCGGTATCAGAAAATGTATGAACCAGAGGAATGACATGCTAAAGAAGAAAGTTTTCTAACTCCCCAGCTATTTCCCGCCAGTATTCAGTCGGGCTTTATACTCGGTACACAGCAGTAATCCCATCTATCCGAGTTGAGCGGCAGCATACGAGACAAAGAACATCACCACAAACAATGGTCAATGTAATGTTATGCTCTTTCAATATTGTAGGCCTTCACATTTAGTTTTCTTCTGACTCTGAAATACCACTCTTGTCGTGGTCGGTACGGTGAAATTGAATAAAACATAAATGGTCGGAAATTGTATTCTCTATAACTTTTGTTATGCAGTACTTTTCGATAGGACCAATAACATAGGTATTTAAAAATTAAATTCTAGGTTCCTTCCCCTAAACTACAATTTCATACAGGGCGAATAAAATTGTTTATAACTTGGTCTGTAGTTTCTTGTTCCCCCACTCTATCTACCAACTTTCATTAAATTCTGTTAACCCATTTTCTCGTGGCTCGGCGTTGATATGGACTTGGCAACAAAAATACAAATTCATGAATATATGTGTTATCAAAGATGGTACGGTAACAATGTATGACATAAATGATTGGAAATTTAATTCTATATATCTTTTGTTATGTAGTATTTATCAATAGGATCACTAATACTATAAATATGTGAGAATTCAATTTTGGGCCTTCCCCTAAACTACCATTTCACTCAGCGTGAGTAAGATTATTTATAGCCTAGATTGTAGCGGCTCATCCTCCGTCTTCACATACCAATTTTCATTAAATTCTCTTCAGCTGTTTTCTCGTGATGCGTGTACATACATACAGACAGACAGACGGGTATGATGCGCAAAGGTATCACCCAAATGTCACTATAAAATTTGTCATAAATGGAACATAATAATTACTTTTACACATATCAAGTGAAAAATCCCTGGCAAATTAAGAAATACCGTCGTTATTTGAGAAATATGAAAACATACTTAAGGCTTGTAGACAGGACTGGTTTATGTCGTACTACGCTGCTGGTGCCGTCTTTTGTTACTTTCTTCGGGTCCAGGGCTAGCACCGTGGAATGGGAGTGCTATGTCTGTAGATTCTCATTATCTTTGCCCATTCGCTGCTGCTGCCGTCTTTTGTTACTTTCTTCAGGTCCAGGGCTAGCACCGTAGAATGGGAGTGCTATGTCTGTAGATTCTCATTATCTTTGGCCAGTACAAACAGCAAAATGTAGGTCAAAAGAAAAATAGCATGATCCCTGGACCAATAAATATTTTTATTTCTGTTCGAACGAAAGTAGCTCGATCCCTGGACCAATAAATCACTAGTCCACTGAATTTTTTCTTATGTACATTGGCCATACCATTTTGTCGCCTATTAAATATTGCATATCGCGATACAATTCATGAAAAGATGTCATTGACAAGTGAATAATGAAACGAAAGCAAAGATCTTCAGTGAACACAGATATCACACACGAAATTGTTCAAAGTGTAAGACAAAAGACATACGAGTGTCACTGTGAGCGCAACACCAAATGTACTTGTAAAGTGGTAAAGTACGTATTAATATTCTCCCCAAAACATATATTTCTTAATTTGCCAGGGATTTTTCACTTGATATGTGTAAAAGTAATTATTATGTTCCATTTGTGACAAATTTTATAGTGATATTTAGGTGATACCAATGCGCACTATACCCCAGACAGACAGACAGACAGACAGACAGACAGACAGACAGACAGAAATTACGGAAAAGTAAAACGTGCATTTCCTTGTTACTATGAATATGGCCGATACAGAAATACCATTCTTTTCAAATTCTGAGCAATGTACAGACAAAACTCTTATTTTATATATATATAGATGTGCGCAAGGAATTTCTCAGGTTCTAAAACAGGGCACCGCTTCTTTCTGCTGTTTTATTACTGCGGCTTGGCGGGTTTTATTTTTAATTTACTCATTCAATTTTTAGTTGCAGGTTTGTCTATCTGTCCGTCAATATTCTACAAAGGCCCGGTTTATTCAGTCTCAGTTAAACGAATACTAACGCACTGTTTGTTAACATGGCGTTAAAAATTTAGCAGCATGTTAACATTCTTGCATTTATCCAACATTTCCTGAGAATTCTTAGCTAACACAGTGTTAACTCTTACAAGAGTCATGATCAGTGAGAATCTAAAAGCAGTGACAGAACCATGCAACTCCTGAGCGCGCTCCGATGTGCTCTTGTTTGAATACGGCTGTAAACCAATACCCATGAAGTCAACATTTGTTCGAATTTTTTGTCTTGACCGTGAATTTTCTGTTTCGCTGTAGACCAATATGAAAAAATAAAGCCGAGACGAGAATGTGTGATTCAAATTTCTCTTCTTTCGGAAATTATTTCCAAGTATATACTTATTATAGAAAGTAAGCAAACTAATGGATCCGTGCTCAAACTAAAAGTGACGCCTGGCAGAAAATTTGTAGTGAATTCAATGTGCGTACTGACGTTAACCAAAGTATGATCAAGCAACTGAAACAACTGTATGAAAATCATTTTTTCTGTTTCTAACTCTTTCTGGAAAAGGCCTATTATATTCCAAATATTCAAGATACAGATGTTCTGCATCCAATGCACCTGCCATATTTTGAGCTAACAGAGAATTTGACTGCTTGAAACTGGGCAGTTATGGTATCTGAGAGTTTAACAGATTGTTAGTCTAAACCAATGTTGATTAAATGCTAATTTGGTTAAGTTCACTGTTAAATTATTTTAACATCCAGTTAAATGTTAACTAAGGTTGAATAAACCAGGCCAAAGTTCAGTATTTAAGTTGAAGATATGAGGGACTCCAGCTACGGCTATGATTTGTCACATGAAAGGTGGAGCTGTTAATGAATTATTACTGACGTTTCTATCAATATTATAAGGAAGAATTTCCTAAGATACTAATATCCGATATTCCACGATACAGAGAGATGCAATTATGTGCCATGTGTTTAAGAATAGTAAACTAAGTGTGACATGTGTAAGTTTCCTTTTCTTTTACAGAATTCTTGATGTTAGGCCTCGCGTTGTTTTGGGATAAGGCATGTTTTCATCCGAGTGGTTATATCAGCTCTCAAAACATGCTTTTAACCGGGCGAGTTGGCCGTGCGCGTAGAGGCGCGCGGCTGTGAGCTTGCATCCGGGAGATAGTAGGTTCGAAACCCACTATCGGCAGCCCTGAAGATGGTTTTCCGTGGTTTCCCATTTTCACACCAGGCAAATGCTGGGGCTGTACCTTAATTAAGGCCACGGCCGCTTCCTTCCAACTCCTAGGCCTTTCCTATCCCATCGTCGCCATAAGACCTATCTGTGTCGGTGCGACGTAAAGCCCCTAGCAAAAAAAAAAAAAAACATGCTTTTACGGCGAAGAAAAACTCATGTTATAATTGCAAAGATCGGATCGTAGTGCAGAGTGTCTCGAATGAGAAATATGATTCTTATTTTCTTTAATTGACCGTTAACACGGAAGTATAGGTCCAAATATTAAATGTCAATCACTTACCAGATATTGAAGTAACTGATGAATATTTTCAACAAGACTTCGAAATTGAAACCCTTGTTGAAGGCCAAACTATCTCAAAGAATATCTGGCGATCAAGATTTCTAGATCTAAGACTATCAGACTCCTTTCTTGGAGAATTATGGAAGAAATAATGTGTGCAATCAAGGGTAGAACGGATATAATACAGTGAGAGCGTTTAAACTAAGAACCAAATCTGTCAACACGTGGCAACGACTGTCGCACTCAGCAATAGGAAAAACACAGATTGGCTTGTTTTCAGTTAAAATGCTGTTACTGTGCGTCAATAGAGAAAGACAATTACCGACGCCACCTAAGTTCATAATTCGTAGGAATATGTACAATCGAGCATGGATGAGGAAAGGGAGCGGTGTCAATACTGACTATGAGGAAATCCTATTTTATATACACTGGCGGAAAATGAATCCCAACACCAAGAAGACATTAGTTTAGAGGAATGAAATTTAGGCTAAGCAATTGCCTAGGTAACGTATTTATTTGAATAAAGTTTCCAAGTCACAGGTTCAAGTATGCGCGAGAAGTGGTACATTAATAACGGCTGCAGTCGCCACGATTTTGAATGCAAGCATGCAAATGTGCATGCATTATGTCGTACAAGTGCCATATGTCATTTTGTAGGATGTAGTTCCACACCTATTGCACTTGGTCAGTCAAATCAGCAACGGTTAATGCTGGTATTGGATGACTCTGGGTTTTTCGTTCCATAATGTAGCATACGTGCTCAATGGGCGAAAGGTCTGGTGATCTCGCAGGCCAAGGCACCTGGTCGACACTCTGTAGAGCACGTTAGGTGACAGCTGCAGTATGACGACGAGCGTTATCCTGTTGGTAAACACTCACTTAAACACTGCGAATGAATGGCGGCACAACCCATTCAAACACCAGTCTGACGTACAAATCCGCTGTCAAGTTTCTTGGGATAACGACGAGAGTGCTCCTCGTTCCCCAGACCATAATTTCTGGTTTAGATCCAGTGTGTCGACACTGCAGACAGCTTGGTTCAAGCGCTCACCTGGCCTCCTCCTTATCAACTTACGGCCTTCATTGGTACCAAGAGAGAAATGGATCTCTTCTGAGAACACAACGGATCTCCACTCCACCTTCCAACGAGCTCTAGCTTGATACCACTGGTCACAGATGGCAGTAATTCGTAGCTAGTGGCATGAACGCTACAGGCCGTCTGGCTCGGAGCTGTCCCTCAAGTAATCGGTTTCTTACAGTTCGCTGTCACTCTGGTGCCAACTTAAGCTATACTGGCTGCTGCAGATGTAGTACGATCCACCACAGCCATAGAGCGAACAACAGTGGTCTTCCCTCTCCGTAGTGGCCCGGACTTCTTGAGACAGTGCCTTCCCGTTATGATTGTTGCCAACGCCGATGCACTGTGCATGCATCCCTGCCAAGTCTTTCTCCAATATCACAGGAAGAACATCCACCTTCTCGTAGCCCTATTACACGGCCACGTTCAAACTCAGTAAGCTGTTGATACTGCTTTTTTTTTTCCGTCTTCTTAAAGGCATATTTGACTCTCATCTCCGTCATGTCAACACCGGACAATGACTAAACGCTTATGAAGTGTGCAGCGCGTATTTAAAACAAATTTGATTTGCAAGGTCATAGTGGCCCTACTAGCACCACTCTTCGTCGACTAGCGCGCAAATTCGAATAGGCGTCACCTTTCAGATATGCAAACACGCCTCCCGAATTTCGTTTATCTACACAGGAAGCAACTTACGATTTTATGGACAAAAGTTTCAAACCTCTAGCATGCGAATCACTCTACGTAATACTCGTAACTGATCTGAATAGTGTTTGAGAAGACAAATGATCCTTTATTATTATTATTATTATTATTATTATTATTATTATTATTATTATTATTATTATTATTATTATTATTATTATTATTATTATTATTATTATTATTATACAAATGGCTTTACGTCGCACCGACACAGATAAATCTTATGGCGACGATGGGATAGGAGAGGGATGGGAATGGAAAGGAAGCGGCCGCGGCCTTAACTACGTTACAATCCCAGCATGTGCCTGGTGTGAAAATGGGGAAACAACGGAAAATCATTTTCAGGGATGTCGACAGTGGGGTTCGAACCCACTATTTCCCGAATGAAACCTCACAGCTGCTGCGCGCCCCTAACCGCACGGCCAACTCGTTCGGTTTATTATCATTACTATTATTATTATTATTATTATTATTATTATTATTATTAAAACTTCATATGGACCTATGCAATATCCGTCTCGGCCCACAGCTTGAAAGATGTGATTAGATTCGCTTGACACATTTAGAACCGAACGATTACTGTGTAGCAATTCTTGCTGTTTCCACTAATTAATTTTGAAATATCTTCGAATATAGTAGGGTCATTAATGGTCATCATAATTATCCACAAGAATAAGACAGCTTAAAAACTATCATAAATATGTATTCGTGAGTTTCAACGTAGGCTAATTAATGGAAGATTCCAAAGCACTCAAGAAAATATGGCATCACGCGTATTCAGAGAACCAGGAAGATTCTTGTCCTCAGAACACCCATCCTTCAATCCTCCTCTTTCTTAAGAGAAAGGTACTTGTACACTGGCAATTACCTCTAGGTTTAGCGTATTCTGTGAGCGTACGTTACACATAAAGAAACGACGTCCCCCGTCACCATGGATAATATTGGATATGGAGAATATTTGCACGGCATAATCTGAAATACTTACCGTCGATGCTTTACTGATGGATGCAGAGTAACATGTCCTGTTTATATAAAATGACATTTTCGTTTCGATATTATGCTACCGGTAGTTATATGCACTTAGGCTAGATATGATTGCTGTTTGGTGGCAGAAACCTTAAGCACTGGCCATACTGGTCGTCAATAATATCCGCTGTGGTATGAGGGAAACGAATAATAGTGGATAGTCTAGATTGTTGAACATCTTTTCACCAAATTTCACCAATCTAGAAGTAGTCACCCCTGATCTGCATTTAGGGCAGTCACCCAGGTGGCAGATAGCCTATCGGTTGTTTATCCAGTCTTAAATAATTTCAAATCTTTTAGAAATTTTTCGAACAGTATTTGACTTACAGTAGATACACAGTAAGTAAACTCAGTTACCGGGCGAGCTCGCATCCGGGAGATAGTGGGTTCGAACCCCATTTGTGTAATTTTTATTATTTGTGGTCACACGTGATCAATTAAGTTCATTTTCCCAAGTGATTTGAAATCATTTTAAAAAAGATTAGGGAATCTGCCAATTGAGTTAAAGCACTAAATGCAGATCGGTGGTCATTGACTTGATAGAATCACCGAGACGCTTGTTTTATCACATATCCGGTTATAACATGGTGTTTGTTCTTGAAGTTATTTGGTCCTGTTACGTTCGATCATAGCGTCACTGGCGTAGAATTCGGCGCGCTTCCTTAGAAGTTTTTTCTGAAGTGCTTGGTATAGGACAGTAGATGGCAACGGTAGATTGAGTCGTAGATCTGCAATGAAAAAGGTTTCTCCGGCCAGAACTTCTAGTCTGGAGAGTGCCGATTTACCTACTCCTAGGGCTTTCTTGAGGAATCTTGCGTTAACTTCCTCTATCTTCTCCTGGTCACTAATTGTCGGGTTATCCCGGATTATTTCGACTCCGTATGTGACAATTGGAGTTATTGCGGCCTTTGAATAATCTCATCGCTGTGTTAAGCGATAGCTTAGGTAGGTTCTTGATGTTTGCATTACAGTTATATCAGATGACAATGTTAACAGAGCTGCACGGCAAAGTTACTGTATATTAAGGACCCCTCGTGTTTAGTGTTTCCAGTTTATTGTCAGCTATCCTATGAAGACTATATTAAGATGCTATACACTAGAAGTACACTGACATGTTTCATGTTTGCTTTTGTTTCATTTTTACAATCTGCTTTACGTCACACCGACACAGATAGGTCTTATGACGACGATAGGATAGGAGTGGGAAGGAAGCGGATGTGGCCTTAATTGAAGTGCAGCCCCACCATCTGCCTGGTGTGAAAATGGAAAACCACGGAAAACCATCTCCGGGGCTGCCGACAGTGGGGTTCGAACCCACTATCTCCCGAATTAAAGCTCACAGCTGTGCGACCCTAACTACACGGCCAACTTTCTAGGTCTGTCATGTTTCTGTACTATGTAAATAATATAAATGTTTCATCCAATATATAAGATGTTTTTATTGATATCCATATTTCTGTGTTGGTGAATCTTTATCGCAATTGCTTATTGACATTTTCTATAAGGATGGGCAAAGTACAGAAAGATGAAAATGATGGAAGTAAGATTCCTCTCTGTACATTCTGAAGAAACCAAGAGAATAAATTATGTTTGAATATACAGTAGTAAAGTAACATATTGCAAATTCCAAATAAAATGCCATAATAAACAATTAGCAATTATTTAAACATAAAACTAGATACAACATTTTAAGTAGGAAAAAACTCGAAGTGTTATTCATGTGGCTAGAGGTAGATAGTTGCTTGACCCTGCAGTCACTGAAGAAGGGAAGACACTCGTAGAATGGAAGACAATGGTAAATGTTGGCCATTGCTGGAAGAAAAAACAACCCAAAGGATGTAACAAAAAATGTTTCTCTTACATCAAATTCAAATATCCGTACATGTAATTAATGTAAAGTATGTAGGATGTTACAGTAAGCCTTCGCGTTCAAATTTAAGCAACAGCTTTTGAAACTGCTCTCTGAATAGCGTCCCTGAGAAAGCTTGCTTCATTGGATTTTCCCCTTCAGAATTTAATAACGACGCTATAGTGAGTTTGCTGAAATCTGGTATGACATCATCATCGGCTAGCACATTACAGAATATGGTACAAGCTATGATGACACCATAGAACGCCTTGTCCTTGATCTCATTTCTGATCATCTGTAAAGGAACTACCTTGTCCTCGAGATCCAAGAGTATGAGGCTACTTACAAGAGACGTGTAGTATTCTTCTATCAACTTGTCCTCGTACTTCAACCTAACTTCTTCCTGCGGGCTTGTGTTCATGAAGTAAATTATATCTATAGCCGGAGAGCAATATCTGCTGATCTGAAAATCGACCAGTCGTACTTCTTGGATGTCCTTCGTGCCACTGTGATATTTGAACATGATGTTAGTAATCCAGAAATCTCCATGGTTCAACACATTGAATGCACTATTTTCAGGTTTGAATAACTCTATCATTCTATGAACTCCAACATTAGACATATTACATATCTTCTTCGCAAATCTTTCATATCCTGGCCAAGTCTTTATTTCACGAGCTAAGGTTTTCAGTGTAGGCTCTAGCATGTATTTTGCAATGTCTCTTTTTTGTTCAATGAACAGGCGCTCTTTGTATCTTCGTACATCATCAGGCTTGTTCTCATGGAGGGCAATTGATGCAGCGTGAAACTTTCCGAGCAATTCCATAACTTTTAAACAGTGAGGTAGATCGAGTTGTGATTGCCTGGGAACACTAACAAACCCCTGAGAGGCCAAATCTTCTAATATCAAAGTACCTACTCGTGTAGTGTGAAAGGATCGGGCAGAAAATATTGGACATTGGAGGCTCTTGGATGTTGATAAGCTCTCTGCTAGTTGTGTAGCTCTGTGGAATATGCGTTCCATATCCGGGAGTGTCTTCTGGTACATAGTGCGTTCTTTGTCGAAGGCGTCCAACTCTGAGCACAACATCTGTACCACTTCTCCTACTGGATAACACTTGACTATTAGACTTCGAGTAAAGCTTCGACGTCCCATGGAGAATTCTACCAGCACCCGGTAAAGACAGCTCAAGTAGTTCTGACCACGAGGCACAGCAGGCTTCGCTTCTCGTCCTGTCACCGTGACATTGTCTCCAGAGTACGACAACACTTCCTCCAGGAACCGATTATTTAACCAGCTGGGTGTGGTGAACTCTTGCTCAGCCATCTAGAATTTTAAAATTGCAATAATCATCATCTCAGTACAGACAAACGATACACTTTAAAGTACAATAAATCTTTCTTTTGTTAGAGCCTGAATCAAAGAGATATATCCTTATATCCCAACCCATTGCCTTTAGTATATCACCAGAAATATTATAAATTCCATGCCTGTCTTATCAACCATCTGGTACTTCCCAATCACTTACTACAATCTCTTTCCTTTCCTCGTCGTTTCCCACATAGCTGATTATTTTACAGCGTGTAACCGTGATGATGTTACAAACTTTCGGGAGGATGGATCCATTTCAGATAAGGAACCGTAGTCCGGGAACGTTCGACTCAAAAGTTATTAATAAGAATCTCGCTGACTGCAACGCTGTTCAAACGACACCGGGGATATTCGAAG
This sequence comes from Anabrus simplex, assembly GCF_040414725.1. NCBI lineage: Eukaryota > Metazoa > Arthropoda > Insecta > Orthoptera > Tettigoniidae > Anabrus > Anabrus simplex. The sequence continues at coordinate 897,118,581 of NC_090265.1, forward strand.
GGGTACGACCGAACTTCGTGCGACGATGCCATGCCTGCATTGACGCAGGGGGCGGTGGGGGCATTTCGAACATTTGTTGCAAATGGAGCAGCTTATGAAACTAGTGCAGGTAAACAGACTTAAATGAGTAGAATTTTGCTTAACTTTTGACTCGATCTTTTCCGGACTACGGATCTCAAATTGATCCATCTACCCTGAAAGTCTGTAACATCATCACGGATACATCCTGTATCACCGTCAGGGCCACCCTATCCACGTCTGTAAACCGCAAAAGCATGTGCTTTTCTAGATTTCACCTTTTGTATCTTATTGTAAATGTCTTTGTCATCGTACGTAAATTTCAGGGTAATCAACGTCTCTAGCTGAACATTATCCTTGTAACAAACAATCTTTACCTACTGCTGACTACTTCTGCCGGCTGTAAATCCTCCCCATATACATTTCCCTTGTCTATTAATGATCTCTGGAATGTCCTTCCTGGAACCTGTTTCTGCCTTGAAGTACCCTTCCATTTTTCCCTAACATTTGCATGACTGCCAATTATACTTGCCATCATGTTATCCTTAGAGGACTTCTTCGCTAGATTTAACTTTCTAGCAAGTTCCTTCAGTTTCTCCTTACTTCCACAACACAGGCGTAGTCAGGTGTGACCATTGAATGTTTACAAACATAAAATAAACAGAAACTGGCAATAAACAATAAATTAAATAAACATTCAGAGACATAATTGTAGAACCAAGAGATCTCTGTAATTCACTTGTATCAGTGTTCTTGAAATGACAAGTCATGCAAGCACCTTCATTTTGTAACTAAAACACACACACACACACAATCGGCCGATCCTGGCTACGCTACCGTTCCACAACCTGTTCTAACTCTATTGCTCTCCAGTCTGCACCTCTATTTTTGATGCCTTGTTTTTATTTTGCACTCACATTTCATTTATCCAGACAACATCAACATCTGTAAAAGAAGACATCAAGTATCGGGAATAGCTTAGGCTTCTTCGACCGGCGTCACGGTGATAATAGAGCTTGCTGAATTTGATGGCACTGTAAGTGGTGAGAAATACTATAGTTCTCCACGCGGTTCAGGTCATCTACTCGTGTAGCTCTAAGCTGCATTCGAGAACCCCACCGCCGTCAGCTGCCCAGAAAATGGTTTTCAGTTTTTGCACTAGACAAATGTTGGAGCTGTAGCTTAATTAAGGTCATGGCCGCTACCTTCCTAATCCTAGCCATTTCCTGTTTTACTGTAACCTAAACCCTATTTTTTAAGTACGTCGCACCGACACAGATAGGTTTTATGGCGATGATAGGACAGGAAAAGGCTAGGAGTAAGAAGGAAGCGGCCGTGGTCTTAATTAACCCGTGAGGGGTCGCGTCCGATCGTTTCAACCATTTCTGTTTATTTCGATCAATCCTTCCGCGAACACTGTTTATTATACTTCCTACCCCTCAGTACCTTTCAATGGACTCGTCCACACTTCTGTCACACCACTGTTATCCCTCTCCACACCTTCAGCAAGTGACAAGCTGGCTATCCGGTCGTTTGGTTCGCATGCGAGTCCTCATATTACCCGTCTCCGTCCTATTCAAGCATACGCGACTCATGATGTAGATTTATTTATAATGCAGTAAGTGCGCTGTTATCATTCATTGTTGAGTAGAGGGAGAAGGATCATTGTCTAGATGTGTGATAAATTAAACTGAACATCATTTTAAATATTTCCATAAACAGTACTTGAATATTTATTGTCAATTTCGTCAGCAAAGGGCAATCTCATTATTATAATTAGTATGTTAAAAATTGTGTGTGTGTTTAAATAGTATTAGCTTATATTATTGTAACAATAAATAGCATATTAAGTAAGCGTTTGGTGTTTTACTGATTTCCGGTCGAAACGACCGTACGCAACTCCTGACGTTACACTCGGTACGCGACCCCTCGCGGGTTAAGGTATACCCCAGCATTTGCTGTTGTGAAAATGAGAAACCACGGAAAACCACTTTCTCCCGAATGCAAGCTCACAGCCGCGCGCCTCTAACCAAATGGCCAACTCGCTCGGTAAGAGTATTTATGTATTGGAGACAAGGCGTAAGAAAAGTTATGAATTGCCAGGCTGAGTGGCTCAGATAAGTTATGAAGAGATATAAGATTAAATAAAATATATAAGAGGTGACGAGAATCTAATTGTAATGGGAGACTGGAATGCAATGGTAATAAGACAGTTGGAAAATTCGGATTGGGACAAAGGAATGAAAGAGGAAGCTGGCTGGTTGAATTAAGCATCGGTTATAATTTAGTTCTTGCTAACTCTTGGTTCAAACACCACAAACGACGGCTGTATACATGGGCGAGACCTGGAGACACTGGAAGGTATCAAATTAATAGACTTTATTATGATTAGGGAGAGATTCAGAAACCAGGTGTTGAATTGCAAGACTATCCCAGGAGAAGACGTGGACTCTGACAACAACCTGTTGGTCATGAAATGCCATCTGAAGATGAAAAAAGGAAGGAACTCAAGGAGATAGGATATAAACAAATTGAAAGAGTGTGAAGAATTGTTTTAAGTAACTTTTAGCACAAGAACTAAATGAAAAGGCCGAAGGAAACACAGTAGAGGAAGAATGGATAGTTGTGAAGAATGAATCTGTAAAGCTGCTGAAGAAAAGTTAGGAAGAAAGGAAAGATCAACTAAGTAAGAATCAATGAATAACTCAGGATATACTAGACCTAAAAGACGAACGACGTAAGTACAAGAATGAAACAATTTAGGTCAGGAAAGAATACAGGCGAATAAAGTAGGTAGAGAGTGCAGGACAGGTAAGTAAGACGTGCAAGGATGTTGAAGGTTGTATGGTCCTAGGAAATGCAGATGCTGCATATAGGAAAAGCAAAGAAACCTTTGGAGTAAGGAAAACTAGGTGTATGAATATTAAGATTTCAGATGGAAAACCACTTACAGGGAAATAAGACAAGGCGGAAACATGGCAGTTGTATCAAAGTAAATAATTAGATGATAGGGTTCTGGAACAAGAAGAGGCTGTTGATGCTGATGACATGGCAGACCCAATTTTGAGGTCAGAACTCGACAGAGTTTTGAGAGACCTAAATAGGAACAAGACACTGGGAAATGATGACATACCCTCATAATAACTGACTGTCTTAGGAGAAACCAGCATGGGGAGGTTATTCCATTTAGTGTGTAAGATGTATGAGACAGGAGAAGTGTCATCCTATTTTCGGCAGAACGTTGCTATACCTAATTTCAAGAGAGCCGGTTCTGACAAGTGTGAAAACTACCACACCATTAGTTTAGTATCTCACGCCCGAAAAATGTTAGCACGTATTATTTACAGAAGAATGGAAAGACAGGTTGAAACTGAGTTGGGAGAAGATCAGTTTGGCTTCAGAATAAATGTAAGATCAGGTAAAGCAATCCTGACTTTACGTCAGGACCGGAGGACTTAGAGGACCGGATTAAGAAAGACAAAGCCACGTACATGGTATCTGTAGATCTAGAAAAGGCATTCTATAATGTTGATTTGACCAAGCTATTTGAGATTCTGAAGGTGATCGGGACCAGATACAGAGAAAGGAAAATTATCTACAATCTATATGAAATCAATCTGCAGTGTTAAGAATCGAGGACTTTGATAAAGAGGCTGCAATCCAGCAAGGAGTGAGACAAGGCTGCAGGTTGTCCCCTCTCCTTTTCTGTTTACATAGAACAGGCAGTAAAGGAAATTAAAGAGGAATTTGAAAAGGGAATCAAAATCCAAGGAGAGGAAATAAAAATCCTGAGATTTTCCGATGATATGTTATTTTATCTGACTCTGCAAAGGATCTGGAGAAATTGCTGAATGAAATGGGCAGCGTCTTAGGAAGGAGTAAAAGGTGAAAACAAGTAAGTCCAAAACAAAAATAATGGAGGTGTGGTCGAACGAAGGCAGGTGATGCAGGAAATATTAGAAATTAGGAAATGAAGTCTAAAAGGAAGTAGGTGAGTATTTTTACTTGGGTAGTAAAATAACTAACGATGGCAGAAGTAGGGAGGACATAAAATGGAGTCTAGTACAAACAAGGAAGAAATTGGCTCACTTCGAACACTGATATAGGGATTAGAAAGCTGTTTTTTAAGACTTTCGTGTGGAGCGTGGCATTGTATGGAAGTGAAATATGGACGATAACTAGCTCAGAAAGAAAGAGAATAGCAGCTTTTGAAATTTGGTGTTATAGAAGAATGCCGAAGGTGAGATGGGTAGATAGAATCACGAATGAAGAGATACTGAATGGAAATGGAGAGAGGAGATCGATTTGCCTAATTTGACGAGAAGAAGAGATAGAATGATAGGACACATCTTAGGACGACCAGGACTTGTATAGCTGGTTTTGAAGGAAGTGTAGGCGGTAAGAACGGTAGGGGTAGACCAAGGTACCAATGTCACAACCAGATTAGAGAAGATTTAGGATGTATTAGTTTTGTAGAAATGAAAATGTTAGCACAGGATAGGGTGTTATAGAGACGTGTATCAAACCAGGCTCAAACAACAAGTTATCTTAATGCAGGTGCTTAAAGACGAGTATGTTGACAATCGAGACTCAAATGAGGTTGACGATAGTTCAAACTAGTTACAGGTACCTGATAAAGCTGCATTCCTCCACCCCTCATACTTTACGTACTGCATATCGTTTATCGAAATGTTGTAGCTTGGCAGAATGGAATTAATATATTTTAATCATATGGGCTCATGTTGACTGGCTGGCTGCAAAAGTATGTCTTGGAATATGAAGAAACATTCAGTTAATGAGACAAATTATTTGTTTTACAATTTGTTTTATGTCGCACCGACAGAGATAGATCTTATGGCGACGATGGGACAGGAAAGGGTTAGGAGTGGGAAGGAAGCGGCGGTGGCCCCAATATTTACCTGGTGTGAAAATGTAAAACCACGGAAAACCATCTTCAAGGTTGCCGACAGTGGGATACGAACCCACTATCTCCCGCATGCAAGCTCACGACTGCGCGCCCCTAACCGCACAGCCAACTCGCCCGGTGACAAATAAACCAAACTATTTTACACAGTAAAGGAAGTTGTGATAATTGTATGTCAACTAAAGAAGTTGAGTGATCATTTAGTTCTTAGAGTATGTTTATTCTCAGGATGACAATTTATATTGAGATTGATCGAACCAAAGTAAAGGTAAGCTATCGAGATTTAGTGTAGTACGAATGAGTATAGTCCGCCTCTGTGGTGTAGTGGTTAGCGTGATTAGCTGCCACCCCCGGAGGTCCGGGTTCGATTCCCGGCTCTGCCACGAAATTTGAAAAGTGGTACGAGGGCTGGAACGGGGTCCTCTCAGCCTCGGGAGGTCAACTGAGTAGAGGTGGGTTCGATTCCCACCTCAGCCATCCTGGAAGTGGTTTTCCGTGGTTTCCCACTTCTCCTCCAGGCGAATGCCGGTATGGTACCTAACTTAAGGCCACGGCCGTTTCCTTCCCTCGTCCTTGCCTATCCCTTCCAATCTTCCCATCTCTCCACAAGGGCCCTGTTCAGCATAGCAGGTGAGGCCGCCTGGGCGAGGTACTGGTCATTCTCCACAGTTGTATCCCCCGACCAAGAGTCTGAAGCTCCGGGACACTGCCATTGAGGCGGTAGAGGTGGGATCCCTCGCTGAGTCCGAGGGAAAAGCCGAACCTGGAGGGTAAACAGACGATGATGATGATGACGAATGAGTATAAAGTGGAACGATTTCAGCCTTCACTGTTTCACAAATAGTACGAACCGAAACCCAACTTTCTGTAACATCTATCTCCCTGAAGGAGACCGCAATTGGTCGAAAACCCGTAAACTTGTGTTTCGCAATCAGGGAGCCAGTGCTTTTTCTCCATTCCTGTAACCTCAAAATAAGTTTAATAATGTCTTACAAGGGGGCATTCCCTACTCGTCACCACCGATTTCGCTCAAATTTATAGAACATGCAGGGCTTGGCTAGAAATGATAGTACCCGAAGTGGGAACTCCAGATGGCCAAGCGTATCGAAAATAAAAATAAAAATAAACATGTTGACGGGGCTCTCGCACCGTATAAGCCACTTACGTTAGTGCTCACGCCGAGCAGTTGTTGGCGTAGCGGTAAGAGCTTGGACGAGTAATTCGATGGTCGTGGTTTCGGCTCCCCGTGTGGAGAATATTTCTCTCAATTTTTATATTATTCGTTTATTTTAATTTATTTTATTTATTTATATGCAAAAGGCATATAGGACGTCACTTTTTTAATGAACGCACAATTGTAGAAAATTTGGCGTTGCGAACTTTCCGGGCGTATTCAAACAGAAATTCTTCTTTTTTCTCCTTTACTGGCTATATCCCCTCCTTGGGGAATGTGCCATAAACGTGAATAGTCGTTTCGCAGTCGTTTCGCTGTAAGATTCGTTTTCACCTGACAAGTGAAGGTTGCTCCTGGCGGCGGTACATAAATAATAGATTCTTGGCACAAGTAGAAAAAAGTCTGACAATGAAATCCCAATGTTTTACCTTTTATATGCCTTTTGCATATAAATAAATAAAATTGCGTAATTGGAAAATGAATAATATAAAAGTTGACAGAAAAAACAGTCTCTAATAGGGGTGAGTCGAACCCACAACCATCGAATTACTAGTCCAAGCTCTTACCGCTACGCCAAGAACTGCTCAGCGCGCGCGCTAACGTAAGTAGCTTATACGGTGCGAGGGCCGCGTCAACATTTTTATTTTTATTTTCTATACGCTTGGCCATCTGGAGTTCCCACTTTGGGTGCTTTCATTTCTAGCCAAGCCCTGCATGTTCTATAAATTTGAGCGAAATCGGTGGTGACGAGTAGGGAATGCCCCCTTGTTAGTTTCAAACAGTGAAAATTTTATTTTTACTCGAGATGGCATTTGTGCAGACACAATCCTCTATTTAATGTTTTATTAGATTAATATTATATTAATTTAGTTATTTTATTCTTAAACCCTTATCATATTTTATATAGGCGCTGCATGAAGAGAATCTTTCTGCATTAGTGGCATGTATTATTCTTTTACAATATGCTTTACGTCGCACTGACACAGATAGGTCTTTGGTGACGATGAGAAAGGAAAGGGCTGGGAGTGGGAAGGAAGCAGCCGTGGCCTTAATTAAGTTGCATCCCCAACATTTGCCTGGTGTGAAAATAGAAAACCACGGAAAATCATCTTCAGGGCTGCCGAGAGTGGGGTTCGTGTACGCTATCTCCCGGATGCAAGTTCGCAGCTGCGCACCCCTAACCGCACGGCCAACTCGCCCGGTAGTGGCATGTTAACTATCAATAAGATTTCTCTCTCTCTCTCTCTCTCTCTCTCTCTCTCTCTCTCTCTCCCCCTCTCTGTCCATAAGTCAGCATGCATGCAGACTATTAAAAATTTAGCTATCTACTCTTTGAATGGAACAGATTGTGATAGTACATATATCATACCCCCGAATTATATGTAGAAGTTAGAGATATTATTGTCAGTATTCGATTTATTATTATTATTATTATTATTATTATTATTATTATTATTATTATTATCATTATTATTATCAGTATTTCATTTGTATATTTTGCCATTTATATTTATAAGCTGGAAGATATCCACATATGTAGGTATGAGTAATTTGTTTTGCACGAGTGGGAAAACATTGCTTTAATAACTCTGGTAATTTGGATGAGTCATATGGCTGCCCCAGTGGTTGTTGTGATGTACTTGTGTCAGGAAATTCCATTAGTCATGTATATATCCCAGCCTGATGAGATGAGCTTGTTGTTGTACCAGGGAAATTCGATGATTCATGTAAAACTCCCGAGTGTTTGTTTATAACTTGGGAGAAAGAAGAGGTTCACTCATGATTGGCTGGCAAGCACCAATCCAGACGTATCATCTGAGAGGAGGGGGATGTTGATGTCTATAAAGGTTGATCATACGGCGGCAACCAGGACATTGTAATGTAACTACTACAACTACAAGCAGTAACACTGTATGAAGGAACGACAACTGACACACTGTACGGGAAGTAAGTGGTGCTGATAGACGGTACTCGAGTGACACGGCTGCAATGGACTGGACGTCAAACGTTCGTGGAGCGTAGTCTGGTTATGTTCGTGGAAAGTGGCTGATCAACAAATTGTGGAGGGCGTACGCATTAAGCATTGCAGCACTTGTGGCGGTCTAGCATCATATGTTGGTGAAAGCTATCTCAGACTTTCCATAATTTATGAGGATCGACAGACGTGTGTATATATCTTTACAACAAGTGTTAAAATATGTGAACACAGTAGTACAAGGTACAGTATCTGTGTGATGTGATAACTGCCGATTATGAGAATCGGTAAGTCGAATTGATATAGAGTCAGTGAAGAGTATTTATCTTCATACATGTACATTGTTCATCGGACTATCTACAAATGGTAGCTTAGTTCTCGCTTTCGTTTTCCCACGATTTTCATTATTGTTGTTGTTGTAAAGATGGAGTCTTCCAGCAATATTTTATGTGTGTATTATATGTATAGTGTTGTATGTTGGTGAGGTGCTCATGCACGGAATTTGTTAAGAATATAGTTAGCTATTTTAGAATCAGTGTTATTGATGAACCTAGGTGCAGTTCCTACCTAATTAGTCGTTTTCAGGAGGTTAGGTAAGGCCTGCAGCAGATGTACCAGTACGCAGCATTATGTACACGCCTTGGGATATAAAGTTTATCATGCTCTTATCTAAATTCGAGGGATCCATTCTGGTGAACTCTGGCGCCCATACTACGGACATTTCGGTTAATTATGCTTATTAATTTTATTAAGTTTTTGAGTAATTTTATTTATATATTTTTATTCATGATTTTATTTATTATTATCATCAAAAAGTTACAAGATTAGTGTCTGCCAGCGGAAATGTGGTCAGGTAATTTGGAGCTCTAACTGGCGACAGTTATGAACTGTTACAGTACGTCATTATCCTGCAACTTGCGGTGGACTTTGACAATTTGCAGTAATTACCTTTATCCTCATACATCACTCTCGTTTTCTCATTGACCTAAACGTAGATCTGGTTTACACTATGCGTGTCAAAAACATTCATTGCGTGCTTTTAACTGTTCCAAAACGCTACACTCGCGTCGAGTTTGTATGACATATTCTGTAATACTAACTTTAAATCAGCAACGCAGTGTAATATTGTTCTTCTCTTTGCAAACTTGTAAGCTTTTTCTTTCTCTTATCTTGAACGTAATATTGCTTTTCATTTTGAAAACTTTTTCATTCTGTATTCTTTACCTTACCTGAAAAATGCAGCGTAATATTGTTTTTCATTGTATAAACTTTTCATTCTATGTACTTTTAGTTTACATAATTAACGCGGCGCATTTAAAGTTTGCCTTGTGTGACTGGTTCATTCTCTATTCTTTAGTTTACGTTATTAGCGCAGTATAATATTGCTTTCCTTTTTGTGATCACTCATTATTATTTAATTTACATTAGTAACACTGTTTAATATTGTCTTCTCATTTTGTAAACTTGATAACTTGTTCTTTCTCTAGTATACATTAGTAACGCAGCATAATATTGTTTCTCGTTTTATATACTTTCAATTTTTAGTTTGCATTAGTTACGCAGCGTAATGAAATCACGTGTAAAATATTAATTCTCTATTCCTTAGTTTATATTATTAACACAACATAATATCGCTATTCATTTTGTAAACTTCAGAACTTTTCATTTAATCTTGCGCTTGTATTATATTCTAGTCATTTAGTAACCTTGTAAAATGTTTTCATTCTTTAGTTCACGTTAGTAACGGAGCTTAATATTGTTTTTCATTTTGTAAACTTTTCCCTTCCTTATTCTTTACGTTAGTAACGCAGCGTTATATTGCTTTTCATTTTACGAATAAACTTGTAAACGATTTGCTTCTTTATTATTTAGTTTACATTAGTTTGAATTCATTTCATACACTTGTAAACTTTTCATTCTTTTTTCTTAAATTGACATTAGTAACGCAGCATAATATTGCCTTATATATTGTAAACTTTCCTATCATTGTTGCCATTGATGCTTTCACGGCCCGTACTTGTGGATATGATATAGGCTTTCGGGCTTATGCCGTGTCGAGAAAATAATGTGAAATTCTTTAAGTTTCGCAGAGAACTTTGCTCTGCGCCTTCAGAAGAATATCCCGACTGTCCACCAGAAAGGCTTCTCTGCGAAACCTAAAGAATTTCACCTTATTTCCTTGACACGGCTTAAGCCCAAAAGCCTATATCATTTCCTATAATTAACCTTTAGTTTACACTAGCTACGCTGCGTAATATTGATTGTCATTCTATAAACTTCTCATTCTTTACTTTACGTTAGTTACATTTGATTTTCATTCTATAAACCTCCAAACTTTTTCATCCTTTATTCTTTAGTTCAAATTAATAACGCAGCACAATATTGTTTCCTATTTTGTACATTTTTCCATTCCTTATTCATTAGCTTACATTAGCAACGCAGCACACATCTTTTCTTTCACGCTTGTGAAAGCTAGTGTTCTCTTTTATTTGAATAGACATTTTTCTTTTAGCTAGGGTTTCTGACCTGTTTACACCGATGTGTTTGATCTTGTATTTCTCCATGTTCCTTATTTATTTGGAGTGGGAATGTGAAAAAAATATTGTCATCTGTTCAACAAAATGTATTATACAAACAAAAATATAATACTTAAGAGCAGAAATAAAAAAACCGTTATTAAACATAGAATGACACGTTTTATCAAATCTAATGGACATCCTCAGATTTCTCAAATCACAATTTTAAAGAATGCAAAAATAACACATTGAAAGATATATAGGCTACAAATGTTTCCCAATTGTGTTGACAAATTGTAATCTTGTTAATATCATTATGCTAGCAAAAGGGCATACATTAGGAACTGCAGAAATAAGGTAAATATAAACCATATTTGTTTCACGGCATTCTTCTTCTTTTTCTACCATCTTCCAACACCTATGGGGTCGCGGGTGCGAACTGTGTTGCACATGGGGGGTTTGGCCCTGTTTCACGACTGTATGCCCTTCCTGACGCCAACCCTATAAGGAGGCATGTAATCACTATTGCGTGTTTCTGTGGTGGTTGGTAGTGTAGTGTGTTGTGTGAATATCAAGAGGAAAGTGTTGTGACAAACACAAACACCCAGTCCCCGGGCCAGAAGAATTAGTCAGAGGCGTTGGAAATCCCGACCCGGCCGGGAATCGAACCCGGGACCCTCTGAACCGAAGGCTTCAACACTGACCATTCACCAATGAGTCGGACTTTCGTTTCACGGCATTAACAAGTTTAAAATTCGTAAATACATATATAACACTTGTAAATATTCAAATGTGCTCTAACACAGGCCTACTTCAAATTGATTTGAAGAATCTAAGAATGTCCCTTTAACTGGACGAAACATATCATTCTATGTTTCAATAAAGTTTTTCTTCTTGTCTGTTATGTCTCATTTTTTGTTTGTATTAAAAATTGTTTTGATTAACTGCCTTTTTTTTTTACGTTATCACAGATTTATTTCAGTTTTGGTATCGCTTTCATTCTGCTGGTTACTCTTTCATAAATCAGTTTAATTGCGTGAAAACAGACAATTCAAAATAATTTTACCTATGATATATGTTTGGTAGTATTGATAATCTATCTTAATTCTAATTTTCCATCCATCCCTATTATTGTAAATCAAGGAAAGTAACCCTGGATGATGATAATGATAATCGTATGGCCTCAGCTACCGCGCACAAGCATTTTAATTTCACGCCATCTGGCTGCTTGCTCGTCAGTTTCGACGTTCCGTTGTGTTCTAGGTCTACTAGATGTGAAAGTATAGCGAATGTCTCTTGGGAGTGATCGTACGACATGTAGTGTAGAATTGACTTTTTTTTCCACCCTTCAAAACTCCTACCGGGTTTGAACCCGCTATCTTGGGATCCAGAGGCCAACACTCTCGACACTACCACTCATCCACGGAGGGAGCTATCCTCGATGGTGATCTTAGGTGTAATTGGTGAAGGCAGTTTAACATCACCTCTGTAACCCTGTTGCCATTATCAGTTATGAGACCAGTACGATTTCCGTGTTGATGATGCTTGTTGTTTTTTATTTATTTTTTTACTTTTTTGGGCTATTTGCTTTACGTCGCACCGACACAGATATGTCTTAAGGCGACGATGGGATAGGAAAGGCCTAGGAATTGGAAGGAAGCGGCCGTGGCCTTAATTAAGGTACAGCCCCTGCATTTGCCTGGTGTGAAAATGGGAAAGGACGGAAAACCATCTTCAGGGCTGCCGACAGTGGGGTTCAAACCTACTATCTCCCAAATACTGGATACTGGCCGCACTTAAGCGACTGCAGCTATCGAGCTCGGTACGATTCACGTTCATGCAATGTATCTCATAGGCAATCTAACAGATAACGTAGCAGAGAGAACACATCATTTTGTATGCTCATTACCTCGTTGTAAGGACAGGATTTGTGAGCCCAAGAAACTGACAAGAAACTAAAATGAAAGATACAAAAGAGAGTGTGTGGTAGAATAAATAACAAATGTGGTAAGTACTTCGAGGAGAGAGTAATGTATCATAGCTATACACCACGAAAGACGGTTAAGCAATTCGATTCAGCCCTACAGTAGGAAACAAAGTTTGTATTACTGTAGTTATGAAAGGACCAGGGGCGTAGCCAAGGGGGTGGGGTAGGATAGCTGGGGGTTAAAAAATCCCATAGAAATTTGACAAAAAGAAAATAAATAGAAACTGACAATAAACTAAATAGACATTCAGAGACATAATTGTAGAACCAGCAAATCTGGTGAATATATTTTCTAAGAAGCCTCGAAAGTTGGACCTTGATCATACTGTTCTTGTTCTGTATTTTAATGTAAGATTTTGTAGTGTACTGTACTGTAAATATGAACATAATTGTATCAGTGTCCCTATAATGACAGTCATGCATGCGCGCTCCACACACGTGCAAACACCTTCATTGTGTTCTATCATCAAACTTCTTCTACCGGGCGAGTTGGCCGTGCAGCTAGGGACGCACAGATGTGAGCTCGCATCCGGGAGATAGTGGGTTCGAATCCCACTGTCGGCAGCCCTGAAGATGGTTTTCCGTGGTTTCCCATGTTCTCACCAGGCAAATGCTGGGGCTGTAGCTTAATTAAGGCCACGGCCACTTCCTTCCCACTCCTAGCCCTCTCCTGTCCCATCGTCGCCATAAGACCTATCTGTGTCGGTGCGACGTATAAAGCAAATAGCAAACTACTTCTTCTTCCTCCGCTTTTCCCACATCTGTGGGGTCGCGGGTCATTCTATTATCAAACTATGAAGAAATAATTCCATAAAGGTAAAGATATATTCCGCCTGTTGCCATTTCTTTATGGGTGCAGTAATTTCGCTTCTGTCTCTTGGCACAGACCAGAGCAGAATGTAGCTTCCACCGTAATCCAAGTCATCCACGGCTGTGACATTATGGGAGCTTCTGAGGTATGGGTTGTGCTGAGTAATTAGAATTACAATCGGTGCGCGACTTGTGCGTTTGATGTTATGAAAGGTGTTGCTCATACGGTCAGTTCTACTACAATAGCACGTTCTGGACCTGTGAGGAAAAGAATGGCAAACTAAATCAATCCTCATCTTGCCTAGCATGCCTCATTTTGGCGCTACCATTGGTTTTTGCGGTTTCCCTAACCGCATAGCCTTTGGTAGTGCAATAAGGATCCAGACAGCCTCTGGCCTGATTACCTAACAGACAGAAAGACATATTAGTAAGATGTAAGTATATTTCGCAGCCAGCACATCCCCACGCTTTGTCGGTAGTTCGGACTTCAGCACCTCACCTGGCTGGAAACAAGTAGATTAGAACCCGTCTCTTAACCGGCACATCTTAGGCCTTCGTTGATTGGCCCGTTGTTGTCTATCATGCAGCGGAAAATTCATAATAAACAACACATACCTAAGACATTTACATTACCTTTAAACGCGTATTTTGTTTCACTTCCTCTTGCTTACTTGGTGCGATGTTGCTCTTCGTGAGCTGAATGCTTTATTCTCAATAAACGAAATAAAGCTAATCAGAAGACTAGTTGCTGGTTTAGTTTGATTGCTCTCATTGCAACGCAAGATAAGAGAGCATTGAAAATTTTATAGTCATTTTACGGTATCGAAGCATACGTGCAATTTTTCTAACTGAAATGTACAGTCTATTGTTAAGCTCCTCATATCGCATTTATGTTACGTTTTATTAGCCCCGTGTTAGCAGCTGTTAAATTGTTGCTAAGTAATCATTTCAGTTCGTTCCCAATTTCATATTACCGGTTTGGCCGGACGTTTGCTTCTCACCACTACCACAGCCACTTGAACTGCCTGATAACTGAGAGTTCTGCTGTAATATTTCGAAACTAATTGACCATATCAGTCTTCACACGGCCACCTATAATTTTGTGTGGCTATTTCTTATTTTATTATTATGCTAGGGGCTTTATGTCGCACCGACACAGATGTGGCTATTTCTAGCCAGGTGCAACCCTTGTAAGGCAGACCTTCCGATGAGGGTGGGCGGCATCTGGCATGTGTAGGTAACTGCGTGTTATTGTGGGGGAGGATAGTGTTATGTGTGGTGTGTGAGTTACAGAGATATTTGGACAGCACAGAAACCCAGCCCCCGAGCCATTGGAATTAACCAATGAAGGTTAAAATCCCCGACCCGGCCGGGAATCGAACTCGGGACCCTCTGAACCGAAGACCAGTACGCTGACCATTCAGCCAACGAGTCGGACACGGCCACCTTATTCGCCAGATCTACCCTGCTCACTTTCCTGTAGCTGAAAAAAGCCAAAAAAAAAATGATTTCGTATTGAGAACATCAGTTGATTTAAAAACTGAATGCTAAACACAGTCCCTAAAATGTGTTGTGTATGACCAAGTGAATAGCACAGTTGCTTAAAAGATCAACCCATTTGCTGAAGGTTACGGTATAAAATCCCCGTGCAATCGGTTGGCATTTAATAGGATGTAAATGCCAGAAGCTCGTGTGAAGTGATTCACTTGAACATTAAAAATTCCGTTCTAAGCCAGAAGAATTAACCAGACGCGGCTAAAATCCCCGAACCGGCTGGGAGTCAAACTCAGACCCTCTAAACGGAAGGTTGCGGAGCTAACAATTCAACTAAGGAGTCGGACATTATTATTATTATTATTATTATTATTATTATTATTATTATTATTATTATTATTGCGGGGATTTCGTGGAGCAGAAAGAGGTGAAAGAAGGTGCTGGTGTTGAATGGGTCTAACTACGATATCAAAAATTAATTTTAAACTTTAAAACAAAGGTTATATTTCTTTAGAATCTCAAACTTAACCAAATTTTTCGCTTAGTGAAATAATAAGGTTACAGGTACAATGACAGTTTCAAGAAATGGAAAACCCGACTGGGAAACTTTAACAATTTCTGGGCTTCAAGCCCCTTAGTTTACAAATTTACAATTTCACAAATCAGGTATTATTTAGACAAGGACAGAGATCTCCCAATTCAAGAGCACTTTTCTCCAAAGGTTGAAAATCTATAGTCTTTCAGAGGCACTCCTCCCTATTACAGTGAATTCACACTCTCAGAAAAGAGCTTACATGCTCTCCAACATTAACGAATTTCTTACAGCACGCTTAAGGCGACATTACAAAAACCTTACAATCTCTGGCCCCTCTAGGCACAATTTACAATTTAAATTTTCTTTTACACAGGGGTATCTATTACCCAACCTACTGGGCCTTTGTGGAAAAAGAACAGGTTAAATTAATGGCATGGAGGCGTACCCTTGCGCTCCTAGATAATGAAGTATAAAATCCTAACGGGGCTCTCGGCCCGATGATACAGGGGCTAATACCAACCTACTAAGGTGACTCGAATAAAGATTAATTTAATGCATTACAGGAATGAAAAACAGTTACAAAGTCGTAGTCACCTCAAACCAAGTTGAAGGGGACCTCGAGAGGGTAACGCACTCTCTATCCCCGATTTACAGTTTTGAGAGTTTATGAAATTTTACATTAGCTGAAAGAAGGTTTTACATTTTAGAAAACAGGATGTTACATAAGAAATTTGAACCTTCCCATCGTGTAAGTCTGCGGAGATAGCTACAGAAGAATAAGACTGATGGTCATTACCTTGGCTGATGGACTGCCTTGCGAAGAATGAGGCGCTCCGCCTCCTGTCTTAACACACACACACACGCACACACACACACACACACACACACACACACACACACACACACACACACTCAGAAATACGGTTATCCAAAGACAAGGTTGCCAGAAAAGCCGCAGCTTATATACGCGAGGGGACGGTTCTAGAGGGTTCTGGACTAATCCGGACACACCCTCTCAATGTTATTGGCAGAATCAAAAAGATTCACCCAAAAACCAACAAGAAGCTTGTGGTAGGCTGAAAAATGATTACAGAAAAATAGTGATTGGTCAAATTCAAAAACTGGCGGAATGAGAGAGAAGTGTTGCAAACCTAGAAATATATATAAAAAACAAATGAACAATAATTTAGTTGGGAAACATAAGAACACAAAACTTCTTTACATCACTAATTCTTCCGTCTTGCACCAGAGTGCATGATCACAGTTTTTTGTAGAGACCTCTATGGAGAAAAGTTCAAATATCTTGATGTACACCAAAACAAAACAAAATAAATCCAATCAGTTTAGAAAACTTAGAAATGACAAACTTCTCAATTATTCAGTAGTGACATCTTCTGATTAATGTCCCAACTTCATGCAGTAGCAATTTCACGTTTTATTCGATAGATAGTTCTTTATGGCGCTTCTTTTGAATGTTCGGAGTTGAGGTGTACCTCTTGGTATTATTATTATTATTATTATTATTATTATTATTATTATTATTATTATTATTATTATTATTATTATTATTCACATCGTTGTGCCCAACTAAGGAGCGGGATTGAACTGATTTAGCAGATTAATTTGTTTTCTTCTTTTCCTAGAATCTCTTTATCCTCTCGCTGTGTTTTTCTTCCGTTCTTCCGTCCATGCAGTGGTGGTTCTTATCTTGGTTTTTTTATAAAAACTAATAACAGAATTTACTTCACCACCTTCTGTACACTAAGCTGTCTAAAGGCATTACAGTTTTACCTATTAATGCATGTAAATCCAGACTATAATTATCACCAAGAAGCCGCATCCTACCGTAGTCTTGTCCGCCTCCGTAGCGTAACTGTTAGTGTTATTAGCTGCCGTCCTCGAAGGACTGGTATGTGGCAGAAGGGCTGGTATGTGGTTGAAATGGTACATGCAGCTCACCTCCATCGGGGGTTTGCCGGAAGAGAGCTGCACCACCTCGGAATGAGGACACGAGTTTACTTGACCATAGTCTTCGATAAAATTGTAAAAGTTACTTTGTGCTAGACAAGTAACTAAAATGAAATGACGTATGGCTTTTAGTGTCGGGAGTGTCCGAGGATATGTTCGGCTCGCCCGTAGGCGTCCTGCGCGTCATGTTGAGGATGAAATGATGACGAAGACAACACATACACCCTGCCCCGTGCCAACGAAATTAACCAATAATAGTTAAAATTCCATACCCTGGCGGGAATCGAACCCGGGGCCCCTGTTACCAAAGTCCAGCACGCTAACCATTTAGCCATGGAGCCGGACAGACAAGTAACGATCAGGTAGATTTTTTTTTTGCTATTTGCTTTACGTCGCACCGACACAGATAGGTCTTATGGCGACAATGGGCTAGCAAAGGCATATAAATAGGAAGGAAGCAGCCGTGGCCTTAATTAAGGTACAACCCCAGCATTTGCCTGGTGTGAAAATGGGAAACCACGGAAAAACATCTTCAGGGCTGCCGACAGTGGGATTCGAACCCACTATCTCCCGGATTCAAGCTCACAGCTGCGCGCTCCTAACCGCACGGCCAACTCGCCCGGTGGATCAGGTAGAACAATACATTGATGAGCAACTAGTGAGCAAATGACGTCATGCATTACTTTAAAAGGTGCAGTCATAAAACTCGGAATAGTTTTCAGGGCACAGAAACATGATATTGTCTCTTATTTCTCACATGCGTTGACAAAATAAGCATATACCACCTACTAACATGTAATACTATGTCGTTAACAATACAGAAGAGTTTTATATAAACATGCGTATCTAGTGTCGATGCATATGCCTCAGAAACGTGGACCCTTTGAAAGATGAATAAGAGGTCTTGAGATGTGGTGCTGGCAACGTATGTTGTTAGTATCTTGGACAGTGGGGTGCAGTGACGCTCCAGACAGGTGAGGGCACTGGATTCAATAACAAGTAACAAATTCTAAAATAGGAACTATTTCTAAAATATCCTTCATACAACACAATCACAAACTATAATGTATCAGTTAAGAACAGACTTGGAGAGGCCAATTTAAGGTCCCGGCGACCCACTCAAGCATTTGCAGTGGACAGACGACATCGTGGCAGGAAACTGCAGATTGCTAGAAATCATCTGTACTGCCAACTAAGACACTGTCGTCCTATGCTGTTCTTGAATAGATTCCGCTTGGTGTTTTATCGTTCAGATGGTGATCACCGAGGCTGGAGAACACGTGCGGAGAGATTTCATCTGACAGCTATCCATGCACCATCTACCATTCCATATGGGGTTGGATCTGTTACGCGTACACGGAAACCGATATCCTGATCGTTCGCAATGGATCCTTAACTGCTCGCTGGTATTTTGACGAGATCATAGTGTCACATGTGAGGCAACTTAAAGAAAATGCATTATTTCCTACATGGTAATGCCAGAGCATATGATGGCGACATCGTTCTGAGATTCCTGCAACGATCGGAGACGCCCTTTCGGAAGAGTGGGGACGTCTGCCTCAACTTGAACGTACGGTGCTTTGTTAGAAGCATGAAAAGGCTCTGTTTTCATTGCGAGTCTGTTTTCATCTCAATTGAGGTATGATGATATGAAAAAATGACCGAATATATTTTTGAGCTCTGTATAGGGTATCTTACTTCACCGAAATAGAGAGTTAATTTTTGTTGCATCCACGTGGAGTTAGCCGGTACAGAAAACAAACAGCGGTGGAGCAGTTTTTTAAAACTTCACATAAATGTATGTTAGAGTAACTTTAAAAAGGGCTATATCGTTAGCCGTGAGAAACCTATAGCATTACATGTGTAATGCGCATGGTTACATGGCTTCACAACGGTATAACCGGAATAGTCACCAATATATTCTTTCTTTCTTTCTTTCTTAATCTGTTTACCCTTCAGGGTTGGTTTTTCCCTCGGACTCAGTGAGGGATCCCACCTCTACCGCCTCAAGGGCAGGGTCTTGTAGCGTGAGACATTGGGTCGGGGATACAACTGGGGAGAATGACCGATACCTCGCCCATTCGGCCTCACCTCCTATGCTGAACAAGGGCCTTGTGGGGGGGGGGGATGGGAAGATTGGAAGAGATATACAAGGAAGAGGGAAGGAAGCAGCCGGAGCCTTGGGAAACCACGGAAAACCACTCCTAGGATGGCTGAGGTGGGAATCGAACCCACCTCTACTCAGTTGACCTCCCGAGGCTGAGTGGATCCCGTTCCAGCCCTCGTACCACTTTTCAAATTTCGTGGCAGGGCCGGGAATCGACCCTGGGCCTCCGGGAGTGGCAGCTAACCACACTAACCACTACACCACAGAGACAGACATAGTCACCAATGTTTTGTATCTATATACCGGGTGTGTCAGCCGCACCTGACGATTTATGCTGTTATGCATCCCACCGAACGTCACTGGTACCGTTATCATCTATTCTGCTTTGCATTTTATCAAGCAACAATCGCCTTTATTCACTCGTTGCACCTTTCCAAAACCATGTACCATATGCGACAGGTATTTACAAAATGCATCAAACTGTCATACGGTTATGCAAAAAGTACGTGCCAATTATGAGCTTTCAGGAGGGTATGAACTGAACGCTAAAAGCGATGGCATATTGATAGAAAACGTGTGTGCATTTGTGAAACGGAGGTAGTAGTCATCTAGTAGGCTTTCTGGAAACCTACCCGCTGGAGTCACCGTGGTGTCATACCTTAAGTGCGATGCTCTTAATAAAACTGTGACCGGGCGAGTTGGCCGTCCGCGTAGAGGCGCGCGCGGCTGTGAACTTGCATCCGGGAGATAGTAGGTTCGAATCCCACTATCGGCAGCCGTGAAAATGGTTTTCCGTGGTTTCCTATTTTCACACCAGGCAAATGCTGGGGCTGTACCTTAATTAAGGCCACGGCCGCTTCCTTCCAACTCCTAGGCCTTTCCTATCCCATCGTCGCCATAAGACCTATCTGTGTCGGTGCGACGTAAAGCCCATAGCAAAAAAAATAATAATAAATAAAGCTGCGTTTGGTAGATGGGTGTGAATCCCACTTGAGCCTGTAAATTTTATTCGCACTTTGTACCTCGAGAGTCATCGACAGAGCCAATGTATCCGAATGCCCTCACGTCGTGGGTTATTTATTTATTTATTTATTTATTTATTTATTTATTTATTTATTTATTTATTTATTTATTTATTTATTTATTTATTTATTTATTTATGTATTTATTTACTTACTTATTTATTTATTTTGGCACAGTTTTAGGCCAATAGGGCTGCTTATGTGGATGTTTTATCAGCAGGGCTGGACGAGGATAGAATGGTTGGGGGTTTCAATCCGCTTGACTGAGCATCAGCCTGTTAGCGCAGTAAGTGTTCGAATAGATGGCCTTCTGCAGTAATGCACGTTTCAGTACGCCGTTGAACTGCCATTCGGGCTGTTTGTAGCATTGTAGATGTTACGGATTCACAGGCTTCCGTAATAAGGTTTCGAAAACTTTCAGGATTTTCCGGCTGCTTAGCGTACATCCTTCGAATAGCCCCATAGGAAAAAGTCCAGTGGTGTCAAATCGGACGATCTAGCAGGCCAGGTGACAGGTCCTCCCCTTCCTATCCATCCACCTTGATGAGTAACATTAAAGTATTTGGTAACATTCAGGCAGTTGCGAACATCTGCTGACATGTGAATGGAAGCTCCAACGTGTTGATACCACATAGTTACACGCTCACCCAGGGGCACATACACTAGCAGCAATGGTAGTTGGTCTTGAAGAATTGTAGGTACCGGGCTCCTATCAAATAATAATAATAATAATAATAATAATAATAATAATAATAATAATAATAATAATAATAATAATAATAATAATAATAATTTCGTGTGGCTATTTCTAGCCGAGTGCAGCCCTTGTAAGGCAGACCCTCCGATGAGGGTGGGCGGCATCTTCCATGTGTTAGAAACTGCGTGTTATTGGGGTGGAGGGTAGTGTTATGTGTGCAGGGATGTTGAGGACAGCACAAACACCCAGCCTCCGAGCCATTCGAATTAACCAATGAAGGATAAAATCCCCGACCCGGCCGGGAATCGAACCCGGGACTCTCTCTCCAGTAGTGATTATGACGATTCACAGAGCCATTATTATGAAATTGTGCCTCGTCATCATCATCATCATCATCTGTTTACCCTCCAGGTTCGGTTTTTCCCTCGGACTCAGCGAGGGATCCCACCTCTACCGCCTCAAGGGCAGTGTCCTGGAGCTTCAGACACTTGGTCGGGGGTACAACTGGGGAGAATGACCAGTACCTCGCCCAGGCGGCCTCACCTGCTATGCTGAACAGGAGTCTGCGGGGGATGGGGAAGATTGGAAGGGATAGGCAAGGAAGAGGGAAGGAAGCGGCCGTGGCCTAAGTTAGGTACCATCCCGGCATTTGCCTGGAGGAGAAGTGGGAAACCACGGAAAACCACTTCCAGGATGGCTGAGGTGGGAATCGAACCCACCTCTACTCAGTTGACCTCCCGAGGCTGAGTGGACCCCGTTCCAGCCCTCGTACCACTTTCCAAATTTCGTGGCAGAGCCGGGAATCGAACCCGGACCTCCGGGGGTGGCAGCTAATCACGCTAACCACTACACCACAGAGGCGGACAGTTTGGTATACAACAAAGGAAAATCGACCATCACCCCACTGACGTTCGTTGGGATGTCTAAAAGCAGAAACTTCAGGCGCAGCGGACTCACCCGGTATGTATATAATTTGAACGTGTAACGCAATATTGTGAAAAAAGTGCGATACTGATGCCTATAATACATCAAAAGAAAAGTCCCCATTTCAGGACTACTAAAAATATTATTTAATTTATTAAATCCGTCGTTCGTGTAAAATAGCCATTTATCAAATAATACGATGATTAGGTCATTGCAGTTCACTGTATTCGCCGGTAGATGGCCCTATGAAAGTTGTCTCCGCTGATCTTTCCATGCCGGCCCGATAAAGAGCTCTGTGAAAGTTATCTATCACGGCCGACTGGATCCCTTGCTGCGCTCTTTATGCCGGCCTTGACAGCATAAAGCTGTAATTGGAAAGTTTCACCATAATGCCGCTGGAGCGCTGGCCTCCAAGTCACTGACAGGAAACTGTATACCACAAATGACCGCTTTTCCAGTTTTATTTATATTGTTTTTGCTGTCGTAAATGTTAGCAGTGTGTTCGCAATGAGGTGTTTGTTGGCTTGATATTGAGAGGTGACAGTTATGCGCTAATCAGTTTATTTTTGTTATTGTGTAGTGTGGTGATTTGATTTTTAAACTGTGTTTGCAAATTTTGGAATATGTGATATTATTGTGTGCCTTTTTGTAGGCCTACTTCGAACATAAATTTTCTGCAAACAACAACACGTGTAATGAGTGTCACAAAGTGATTTCTCGCCGTAACTTCGTCCTAAACAAGCATTTTAATTTATGCGCTAATTCTTTTTTTTTAAATTGTGTATTGATTTAATTTTCTTTAACGGTGTTTGGAAATATTCGAATATGTATTGCTGTGTGCCTATCTGCAATTCGAACAGGATAAAAAGAGCAAAGAGACACTATCATTTCACGAATTCTCCGAAGACCAGGACAAAGCTACGGAGTAGTTCAAAGCAGTTAGCACTTTCATCATGGTTTTCCGTTTCTATTTCGCGTATTTATCTTCTTCCTTAATCTGTTTACCCCACCAGGTTTGGTTTTTCCCTTGGACTCAGCGAAGCATCCCACCTCTACCACCTCAAGGGCACTGTCCTGGTGCAGGTCGGGGAATACAACTGGACAGGATGACCAGTACCTCGCCAAAGCGGCCGCAACTGCTATGCTGAACAAGGGCCTTGTGTTTGGAATGGGAATATTGGAAAGGATAGACAAAGAAGAGGAA
The DNA here is from genome assembly GCF_040414725.1 of Anabrus simplex. Classification (NCBI taxonomy): domain Eukaryota; kingdom Metazoa; phylum Arthropoda; class Insecta; order Orthoptera; family Tettigoniidae; genus Anabrus; species Anabrus simplex. The sequence goes on from NC_090265.1 coordinate 897,141,936, forward strand.
AGAAGCGGCCGTTGCCTTAAGTTCGGTACCATCCCCGCATTTGCCTTGAGGAGAAATGGGAAACTATGGGAAACCACTTCGAGGATGGCTGAGATGGGAATCGATACCCCCTCTACTCAATTGAACTCCCGAGGCTGAGTGAACCCCGTTCGATCCCTCGTACCACTTTTCAAATTTCGTGGCAGAGCCGGGGATCGAACCCGGGTCTCCGGAGGTGGCAGCTAATCACTCTAATCGGGTATTTATTACCCCTAAATTTTATTTCATTGAATGATACTTTAGGCAGAGTCATCTTTGCCACATGACAGCAACACAACACATTGTTATCCAAGATAATTTGGAATTTAACATTTAAACACTGACAAGTAGAAACCATTACTGTTATGATGGTAAGGCCAACGTATGAATTGTTACCTGTGCAATGAACAGTTTACAATGCATTTACTCAAAATACTTTGCTCTCACTGAATTTGTATTAAAAATTCTTCCTTTTTGCAATTTGTTTTACGTCGCACTGACACAGATAGGTCTTATGGTGACGGTGGAATAGGAGTGGGAAGGAATGGGCCGTGGCCTTAATGAAGGAACAGCCTGGTGTAAAAATGGGAAACCGCGGAAAACCATATTCAGGGCTACCGACAGTGGGTTTGAACCCACTATCTACCGGCTGCAAGCTCACAGCTGCGTGCCCCTAACCGCACGGCCAACTCACCCGGTATTTGAAATTCTAGTGAAAAGTGAATGAAATTTAATCTGAAACTATACAGGGTGTTAGGTGTATACGTGCAGATATTTCTTGTAGCAATAGAGAACGATGTGACGAACCACTATATATCAAACTTTTAGTAATCCGCGGAAGTTATTTTCGAGAGCAAAGGAATACGATGTTTTTAGAATAGGTAGTGTGCCTTGTTCTGTGAATGAATAGCTTTCCGTTGATAACAGGCAAGTCACGCGCCATCCGTGCCAAACCGGTTTCTGTTTATGTTTCAGAGCAAATATACTACTGTAACAGCTCAACGCTAATGCAATGCCACGAGATGTTACGTAATATACTTGCCAAACTGGTTTTATGTTTACGAGCAACTGAACTACGATAACAGCTGAAGGCTGCTACCGGTGTACGTACCTACATTTCGTGCTTCCTGCCGGGCTGTATGGCTCAGACGGTTGAGGTGCTGGCCTTTTGACTCCAACCTCGCAGGTTCGAACCTGGCCCAGTCCGGTGGTATTTAAATGTGCTCAAATACGTCACACTCATGCCGGTAGATTTAGTGACACGTAAATAGAACCCCTGCGGGGCTAAATTCCGGCACCTCTTCGTCTCCGAAAACCGTAAACGTAACGCAAATACCATTATCATTATTATTATTATTATTATTATTATTATTATTGACTACTCGCCAATAATGTCTGCCCAGAAAATACTTCTCATCGTTTATAACCATGGATCTCGTCAGTTGTATAATGTCCTAAATATGATGATTTTCAAAATTGGCTTTACGTCGCACCCTCACAGATAGGTCTTATGGTGACAATGGGACAGAAAAGGTGTAGACGTGAGAAGGAAGCGTTCGTGGCCTTAATAAGGGTTCAGCTCCAGCATTTTCCTGATGTGAAAATGGGAAACCACGGAGAACCATCTTCAGGGCTCTCGACAGTGGAGTTCGAACCCAGTATCTCCCCAATGATAGTTCACAATTTCGCGCCCCTAAACGCACGACCAACGTATTCCAAGCTCTAATGCCGGGCTGAGTACCTCGGACGATACGGCGCTGGTATTCTGATCCCATCTTGGCAGGTTCGATGGAGGCTCAATTCGGGGGTATTTGAATGTGCTGAAATACGCCAGTTTCGTGTCTGTAGATTTACTTGCATTAAAAAAAGTCCTGCGGTACAACATTCCGGCGCCTCGGCGTCTCCAAAACCAGTCAAAGTAGTTACTAGGACGTAAAAAATTACATTATTATTTCGTGCTTACAAACGAAAAGCATATGTGTAATGGTAAAATAAAGCATAACTTACTGCTTCCTTTGCAGTATTTAATAAATTTATCAAAATAAAAGTGGCCAGACTGAGTTGCTCAGACGGTTAGAGCACTGGTTTCTTGGTTCCAACTTAGCAGGCTCGATCTTGGGTCAATCCGGTGGTATTCGAAGGTGCTCAGATACGTCAGCCTCGTGTTGGTAGATTTACAGGCACGTAAAAAGAACTCGTGCGGGACTAAATTACAGCGCCTCCAAAAACAGTACGAGTAGTTAGTGGGACGTAAAGCAAATAACATTACCGGTATTATTATTAATTTTCAGTCTTATTTTTATTGCTACTACTCATATTGAACTTCTTCTTATTACTCTCTTTCCTCGTCTGATTATTATTATTATTATTATTATTATTATTATTATTATTATTATTATTATTATTATTATTATTATTATTATTATTATTATTCACCTGTTCATATTTTCGTCTTATTCCTCTTTTTACTCTCCTTTTAAGTCGTATACTTGTTATTCATATTTGATATTTTGTTATTAATATTATTGTTAGTTGTATATTATTATTGTTATTTTTACTATTTAGATTTAGTTTATTTCGTTCATTTATAACTTCTCTTTAGCTTCAAGTGACACAATACTTTTTCCGTCTTTAATTCACCTGTTGTGTCGTGTGCAGGTGTACATCTACGTTTCTGTGCTGTGCTTCAAGACAGTGCTGCAAGGTCTGTGTTTGTTTCCCCAGCCCGGGTTGCGTTTCGTTTCTCATCTGTCACAGTTACATCTTACGTTCTGTTACATGTTTAAGTTTGACCTTGTGATACATCGCCTTTAATCTGCTCTGTAGCCTTTTAGCATGGTCAATGACCTCAGTGCTTATTTTGTTCACATATCTGGACTAAGAACTCGTCTCACTCGGCCCAGCAAGTTCAAGGCCAACTACTTCTCTCTGTTTGTTTGTTTATTTACCCATGTATGTATGTCAACATTGTACTATGTCAACATCGTACCATGAAAATTTACTCAATAAACGGAGTGTTTGGGGGGATCTCTGTCCTGGGTGGGGTGCTCTGCGGGCCTCCTCTGGGGTCCGTGTTGTTGCTGCGGTTATCTCTCTGCGCGGTCAGGTATTTACTAACAGGGCCGATGACCTCGATGTTAGGCCCCTTTAAACAACAAGCCTATATACTAACATATTCAACTCAATTTATTGTATGTACAAGACATACGTCCAACTTGAATTATTTCATACCCACAACTCTACTTCCTTACTACATGGCCCAAGAGCTACACGTATAGCTGACGGCCCACCCACCCCTCTACGAGTGTGGGAATGAAATAACTAATTTGATTGAATTGTTTTCATATTTCAGTAGTGATGAATATAAAACAAGCATTTTTTGAATTTTTATACGTGTTAATGATGATGATTGCTGTTTTAAGGTCATCGGCCCTTAAAAACGCAGTGTCTTCTGTTTTAACTCGTAGTGAATAAGAAACAAAATATAAATTTCTCGAACACACGTAAAGAATCAAAAACCGAGCTCGATAGCTGCAGTCACTTAAGTCCGGCCAGTATCCAGTATTCGGGAGATAGTAGGTTCGAACCCCACTGTCGGCAGCCCTGAATATGGTTTTCCGTGGATTCCCATTTTCACACCAGGCAAATGGTGGGGCTGTACCTTAATTAAGGCATGGCCGCTTCCTTCCCACACCTAGCCCTTTCCTGTCCCATCGTCGCCATAAGACGTATGTGTCGGTGCGACGTAAAGCAAAAAAAAAAAAAAAAAAAAAACATATGCAGTGTAGGATTGAGCAACTGCCGAAATGCGTTCAAGGTCAATGTCTAGTGTTTTAACAAGCACGTCTTCCGCATTCGCGCACTGAAACTCTCGATTTATAATTTTTGTTACCGGTACATCAATTTCCCTGCTCGGATTTATGAGAATATCGACCTATCGAGACTCAAAATACTAAGGCGATAATGTACTGTACTCCCAAGCCATTACATTGCAGAAATGGCGTAACATCTGACATACCAAAGTAAAACTCGTAGCAATTGTTCAAAGTGATCACCCTGGGCTTCCCTGCAGGCTTCACTTCTCCGAATCCAGTTGCGACGCATTCGAGCCAAGACACCAGGGTTGTGTCCGACTCGTTGGCTGAACGGTCAGCGTACTGGCCTTCCGTTCAGAGGGTCCCGGGTTCGATTCCCGGCCGGGTCGGGGATTTTAACCTTAACTGGTTAATTCCAATGGCACGGGGGCTGAGTGTATGTGTTGTCCTCATCATCATTTCATCCTCATCACGACGCGCAGGTCGCCTACGAGAGTCAAATGGAAAGACCTGCACCTGGCGAGCCGAACTCGTCCTGGAATATCCCGGCACTAATAGCCATACGACATTTCATTTCATTTCATTTCATTTCACCAGGGTTGTTCAGAATATCCTCTGCTGCTTAAACAATACGTTCACGGAAGTCGTCCTAAGTGGTTACTTCAGTTCGATATACTTTGTGTTTCATGTTCCCCCAGACATTAAAGTCCATTGGAATAAGGTCTGGAGATCTGGCTGGCCAATTGATAGTTCCACATCGTCCTGTCCACCGTTGAGGAAATGTCTGCACCATTGTGTAAAATCCACGTGGTTCTGCGTAGTCGAAGCGACACGTCCTCTGAAAGCTCAAGTAACGTACTGTATCCACAGGAGCAAGGTAACATTAATAAAAAGATGATTAGTCCACGTAACCGACTTCCTACTACACCCATCCAGATATTAATTCATAACCGATGCTGGAAATTGCCTTCTCCTACTGAATGGGGACGTTCCACAGCCCATGAGTGGGATATAGTGGGTTCGAACTCCTCTGTCGGCAGCCCTAAAGACGGTTTTCCGTGGTTTGCCATGTTCACACCAGGTAAATGCTGGTGCTGTTCCTTAATTAGGGCCACGGTTGCTTCTTCACGATCCTAGCCCTTTCCTGTCCCGTCGTCGCCGTAATATCTATCTGTGTCGTGGCGACGTACATCAACTCGTAAGAAAATGGTAATCAGCTGTCAAAGACACTGCACCCGTTGAATATGGTCAGGATGCACTCGTTCTTCATGCAGTGCCCTACGTATGGTCCAAGTTGGTACACCAACGGCACGTGTTATACTACGCGTACGGCGCCCGGGATCATCGTTTACTATTGTTAGGATGCCCGGCTCCATGGCAAAACGGTTAGCGTGCTGGCCTTTGGTTACAGGGGTCCCGGGTTCGATTCCCGGCAGGGTCGGTATTTGAACCATCATGGTTATTTTCCCTGGCATGGGGCTGGGTGTATGTGTTGCCTTCATCCTCATTTGATTATCATCAAGATGCGCAGGTCACCTACGGGAGTCAAACCAAAAGACATGCACCTAGCGAGCCGAACCCGTCCTGGGATCTCCCGGCACTAATATCCATACGCCATTTCATTTCCATTGTCAGGATGTCTTCTTCCGCGTCTAGAATTACACGTGGCCGTTTAGGCCATCGCTTCTGAAAGCGTGATGTAACACAACCTGCATCGCGAATACGCTGCAGTACAGCAAGTATCGTTGCTGGATTCGGCACCCGTCTGTTGGAAAGCCTTTTCCGATTTTCCCATAGATTCATTGAGGGCGACCCGTGTTCTGTTCTGCCACACGATACACTAGCAGCATATCATGGTATTCGTGGTATTCATACACTGGCATTATTCAAATACTACTACTACTACGAAGTAACTCGCGTACTAGTACAGACGATAATTCGCCTCTCTGACAGCTGTTATTCAGGTCAAGGTCAGACAGACAGCTCATACCTCTAGTCCGGTGGTTTCATGTAGGGGCGGGAACACGTCCCACCACACCCCCGTCGCTAGAAACAGCAGACGACCGACCGGCCCGTGACAGGTCTAGTGAATTTGTCAAACTGCTTACGTGAAATATTCTCCCACAGTGTGATTTCAATACCATGGATTCTTGGGAGACCAACTCGCCGTATGCAGAAACACCCCGTGTTGACGTGTACGTAAATAAAGTTTCTTACGTCAACGAAAGAATGCGTGGGATAGGATTTCCAAGTGAGTAGTATCAGAACTGAATTGTCAAAGCACATCGAACGTTTTGCTTCATATCAATAAGGGACATGTTATAAAAATAAATAAATTAAACGTACTTCCTTTTCGTGCTTCCAAACGAAAAGAACTTGTTTAATGGTAAATTAAAGCATTCTGCTTTTGCAGTGCCTATTAAACGTATCAAAATAAACGTTGCCAGGTTGAGTGGCTCAGACGGTTCAAGCTCTGGTTTCATGAACTTAGCAGGCTCGATGCTGGCTCAGTCCGCTGGTATTTGAAGGTGCTCAAATACGTCCGCTTCTGATCGGTAGAATTACAGGCACGTTAAAGAATACCCGTGGGCAGAATTCCGAAACCGCGCGTCTCCATTGGCACGTAAACATTTATTATTATTATTATTAATATTATTATTATTAATATTATTATTATTATTATTATTATTACTGAGCGAGTTGGCCGTGTGATTAGGAGCGCGCGGCTGTCAGCTTGCATTCGTCGTAAAGCCACCTACCAATATTATAATAAAAACTGTGTTAGTCCATTATTACTAACTATTACGAAAATAAAATTAAACGCCCCACTCAAACTTCGTAGCTGGTAATCTGTCAGAAAATACTAAAGAAAATAGTGAACTTTTAACAAGTCCGAATTATTATTAATCTTATAATTGCGGACATGTCTCCGGAATTACCGAAACATGTACTTACAAATTGTTTTACGTCGCACCGACACAAGTAGGTCTTACGGCGACGATGGGAGAGAAAAGGGATACAAGTGGGAAGGAAGCGTTCGAGGCCTTAATAAAGGTACAGTCCCAGTATTTCCCTGATGTGAAAATGGGAAATTACGGAAAACCATCTTCCCGGCTGCCGACAGCGGAGTTCGAATCCACTATCACCAAAATGCAAGCTCACAGCTGCGCGCCCCTAACCACACGACCAACTTAATCCAACCTCTAATGCCGGACTGAGTAGCTCGGACGATAGAGCGCTGGTCTTCTGATCCCACCTTGGCAGGTTCGATGGCGGCTCAGTTCGGTGGTATTTGAAGGTGCTCAAATAAGCCAGTCTCGTGTCTGTAGATTTACTTGCATTAAAAAACACTGCGGTAAAAAATTCTGGCATTTCAGCGTCTCCGAAAACCGTGAAAATTAGTTAGTGGAACGTAAAGACATTATTATTATTATTATTATTAGTAGTAGTAGTAGTAATATTATTATGAGTACGGAAGTTCTAATTAAGCGGGTCCATTACAGTCATCACTTTACCTATCGGCACTTACTGTCCAGTAATAAGCCTTCTGTCCGCCTCTGTGGTATAGTGGTTAGTGTGATTAGCTGCCACCCCCCGAAGGCCCGGGTTCGATTTCGAGCCCTGACACGAAATTTGAAAAGGGGTACGAAAGGTGGAACGGGGCCCATTATGCCTCGGGAGGTCAAATGAGTAGAGGTGGTTCGATTCGCACCTCAGCCATCCTGAAAGTGGTTTCCCGTCGTTTTCCACTTCTCCAGGCAAATGCTTTGATGGTACCTAGCTTAAGGCCACGGCCGCTTCCTTCCCTCTTCCTTTTCTATCCCTTCCCATCCCCCCGCAAAGCCCCTGTTCATCCTAGCAGGTGGGGCCGCTTGGGCGATGTACTGGTCATTTTCCCCAGTTGTATCCCCGACCCAATGTCTCACGCTCGAGGACACTGCCCTTGAGGCGGTAGAGGTGGGATCCCTTGCTGAGTCCCAGCGAAAACCAACCCTAGAGGGTAAAAATATTAGGAACAGGAAGAATAAGCCTTATATTACAAATGCCCGGCGGCAATTCCACAGTACCGGTAGCTCTTTTTCCTTCGAGCAATGTTCACGATGGATGAAACTACGCTTTTTGAAATTTGTCTCATTAATAACAATTTCACTGAATACTTATAGCCTTTTCTTTCAGTGTCCACCGTCCTTTCATTGACCTGAAAAGTTTATGAATAAGCATGGACAACTCGCATTGTCTATTGTCAGAAGTTCATCGTAGACTGTCGCAATAACAGCACAGAAATGTTGCGCCCATTTTTCATTACTTATTAACTATTTCCTTTAATTTTGTCAGCTTGGATCACTGAGTAATGTCAATGACGTCTTATAAATCACACACAACTACACAACACTTGATTCGCATGCATGTGCTGGTACGGATCTTCAACGTCACTGCAAGAATTCCGTGTACTTTTCAAACAGACTACCCTAGACCGGTTTTCGAGTACGGCAAGTGGCCAGGCACGTGAGTCAACCTCTCCTACTTGCCAAGCCTTTAGGGGAAGTGCACAACAACATGTGTTGGCTTGCGATAAGAAACAGGTTCAACAAGCCCTATACTCTGCTACTGTACTTCCACTACGCGTGGACAGAATGACGTAACCGGCGCATCCTGCTACGGCCGTTCAAAACACATTAGGTCCTGAAATATTTGGCTCTGTTATGGGCAAACTAATAGGACAAGGTAAAAAGTACATAGCATATATTGTGAGATGTATTTTTCTTTGCCGACTAGCTTAATATCTGCACGTATACCCCTAACACCCTGTATATATTGAAATTAAAATGTAGGCATGTTTGAGTCAAAATATTTATGCTATCCATACACCGAATATAGAAAAAAAGACTTTTGTGTTTTGTCCAGCCCCCTTCCTGACAGCAGCACTTGAAGAATTTTAAGACTCTGATTGAATAATGACTAAGTCTCAAGATTAACATCAGAAGACAAAAGTGTTGTGGTAAGTTCTGCTATGTATCTAGATGCTATGGATAATAACTTGATTACTAGTATTCCTCACAGTTAAGGAACGTCAGTTGGACTACTCCATCTCTCCGCAGTTTCGTTTCACGACAATATCATCGAAAGAAACCTTTAGGATTAGTCATTTTAACAGCATTAACCTATGTAACATTCTCCATACCTCTAAATTACGATAAATCGGCAATTAAAGTCAATATACGGTATTTTCCATACAGAAGTACCTATGCATTTCTACCGCAAATAGTTAGGCCGCCAACGCCACGTGTCGAAATGTGTAACTACTCCGATTACAGTGCGTGGACCCGATTGCGTGTATCTATGCAGGTATTTCTATCTTAGTCCGATAGATGGGTCTGTGAAATCATGTTCTCGCCAGAATGTTAGTTGTTGTTCCACGTTGGTTCTAATAAGCGAGAAACAGACAGAAATCCATCTCAGGATATTCTATTTCAAAAAGTCCTTTATAATGAAACTTGCATAGAATTATTTAGTGTAGGGTTATGAAATGAAATCCTTATGCACTGCCAAGCGCGACATTTCGCTGCGGAAATGGTAAATGGACATTTTAATACTTGTTGCCACATTGGCTTGGTTAATTTTCCACAGCCTCAAGTGAACGACGTCCTTAAAGTCTTGATGCTACATGATAATGATTTCATGAACCATGTAAGGCAACATAATAGTACAATGTCCTTTGCATCCTTCTCTCTTAACAGTATCCACATTCCACACATTCCAGGATTAGGTCCTTACTGTTTTAAGATTCAAGGGACGATTCATAGGTACATTTCAGATTTACTGAAAAATGAAAATTGCCTAGCATTATACAGCCAGATTTATGTTATAGATTGAAATCTTGCGAACAGAATTCATTGTGAAAATTCTATAAATTGCCAAGGTTTAAAATTCCGTACGTATAGCCACAACGGAAGTGTAAGTTTAAAGGCAAATAAATGATCTTCCGGAGTTCAGTTTATTTTCCTTTACTGTTTTCACGCTCCCTTTATCATCAGCTTCATTTTTAGTCTTGGTTCGCAACAATCGCTGCGACAAGTTACTAGTATGAATATGAACTCGGCGTATGCATGGCGGTGCTGACTGTTAGTTGATCTGGCAAACCAATGAGGTTATCAGCATCCAGTTATATTAGTCGAAGGAGCAGTGGAAGACCACCGATCCCTCGATTAATTAAGACATCGACTAATGAAAATGAAGAGTATGAAACTGAAAACTTTCTAGGTATCAGAAGTCAAATACCGTTCGAATAGGAAGAGAACGAAAGTTGACCAAGTGAGTTCGATCAGAAAAGATGGTGAGCGTAAGTAGAAGCAAGCTCACCGAGTGATTTGTCTACGCGGTTCACGGCGAATAGCTACGAACGTTTTAGGAGATGATGAGTTCGCATACAGCCTTCAGCCCTGAAAATGGTTTTTCGTGTTTTCCCATATGTACACGAGGAAAACACTTGGACTGTACCTTAATTAAGGTCATGGCCATTATTTTCCCAGTCCTAGGCCTTTCCCTTTTCAGCGTCGTCGAAAACCTTCTATGTAGTCTATTAGTGCGACGTTAAATGTTAAATCACTTCTTTTCTTAAGATTGGCTGCTCTGAGATTGGCAGTTCTCCTGTAGTTCCGGCCTTGTGCCAATCTCTTCAGCTCCACGTAAGATCAATTTACTAGTTGTCCTGTTTCATCATAAAGTTGAACTGCTAGTTCTCGGAAATCCAGATTGGTAGCCTTCAGCAGCCTATGCTGTTGACCATACAATTACAGTAGTTCATCTGACTTTAGAAGTGATATCTAGGGACTAGAATTTTTGGAAATACATATGCGCGTGTGCAAATGCATATTTTATGGGTTTATTTAATTTATTGCATATTTCGGCATATACATTTGAAATTAAGTATAACTTAAAACATCTCGAACAACATTGGTTTCTTCTGCGTGTTGGACATCCATTGTAAGCAACTTTCTGAGTAACAGATAACGAGATAACAGTGTTTTACGCAAGAACGCTGTCTGACATTTCAAGAAATGGATGTGATGGGACATTTCTTTCACCATCTGGGAAATCAGTACCCCGAGGTTACGTTTTGTGAGGAGTTTCTTCAGTGAATGTGTTACTTTATTCTTACTGTAGTCTGCATATATTTACTCAAAATGCCTAAGGAGAAGAGCTGCAAAAAGTAGTTATTACGTCCATCAGTGGATGTCAGGTAATAATGATTATTCAACCGATCACATTGTCGAATGCATGTACGGCAAAGGAGGGAAAGAAGAACAACACACTGCAACTACTTCTTATGCATGTAAAACGGATGCCTCCACTTAATACATTTTCAGTCGATCTTTGTTGTAAGATACAGTAATATTCCATGGAATAAGTTAGATAATCCATTTCTGCAGTCATTCCTGAAGAAATATTGTGTAAACCAAAATATCCCAGGACTTAAAATTATTCAAACAATTAGTCAGTACCTGAGTGGAATCAGGGTGTCTTTGCCAGATGAATGTTCGGAACCTTCGGTGCCAGCACATAAATTTTGTCCCATCACTTCGGTTGATGTAGAAAGGTCATTATTGGCCTATAAACTTATTTTGACAGACAATAAGCGTGATTTGTCTCCAGAAAACACTGAAAGACTTGCAGTTATCTATTGTGATGCTTCTTTCTACAGTGAATGATACATGTATAAAGAGAGTGAAAAAATTTGCTTGTTCTTAAGCGCATTTTCAATTTTTAGTGCGTATTTTCTACATGTTAGGGCATAATTGCATACATATTTTAATCGTTTTTACTGCGTATAGATCCGATTCCTACTGAAATCTCTCTCCAAGGGCATGAGGGTGCCTTGGCCCTCTACCCGTTCATGAACCCTCCAAAGAGGGTCTTGGTACTTGGTAGATGGGGATCTTTTATGTCAGTGGTCATTTGGTAAGAAGCAGTTTAACGTCATACCCAGGACTAGTCAAATCATTAACAAAATAAAATCAGGGCTCCTCTGATTAGCACGTCTCTCTCAGAAATTGTAAAGTGTATAGTAGCAGAGTGACATCGTCACTGGTTCTAGTTATTTCAAAAAGAGGCCATAGGTCGAATCCCGGCCAATGCACATGGGATTTTTCACGTGAAGAACCACATTCCAGTGGTTCAATATTTCGTACAACTGGAGTTCCTGCAGCTATAAACACGACGTGAACAGGCAAGTAAAACTACAAGCTTATTTTTCTTCACAAGCTGTGGGCTCTTACATGGGGGTGGCTTAATTTGGTCAAATCCAAAGTCTGCGTCATTTAAAAAAAACTACTTCGAACGAGTCTGAATAAGCTCTATTGATTACCAGCGATTACGCCCGATAATATTGCACTTACATTGACGTTGAGGTTGTTTATCAGTTACTGCAGTAAGGTTAAACAGCTCCAAGTATCAGCTATGGGTGTATTTTGTGCAGTAGGAGTTGCTCTGATAAGCGGCCACGGACATTTCTACAATCCTAGTGGAAACATTGTACGGTGATCTCAGTAGATAAAACACAGTCAAAAATGCGTGCTGAAGTTGCATTTGTGAAACCGAAAGCCATCGATGCATTTCTTCTTATAGTTATCTCACCATATATAATTATATGCTGAGAACATCGCAAAACACAATGTATACATAAAAATAAACTATTCCGAGTTAGTTGGCTATGCGGCCCTCGTCGCGTAGCTATGAGTTAGCATTCGGGAGACGGTGGATTCGAATTCCACCGTCGGCAGCCCTGAAAAAGTGTTTCCGTTGTTGCCCATTATCGCGCCCGCGGCCGCTTCTTCCGAATATTTCTGACAGTCTCCTATACCATCGTCACCGAAAACCTGAATGTGTTGGTGTGACTTTGAACCCTTTATTGACAATTAAATTCTGTAATAATAATAATAATAATAATAATAATAATAATAATAATAATAATAATTCGTAAGAAGCTTGTTCCATGATATTAATGTTCATTTTAGGGGTTGGACATAGTCCAACATTGTACAACTAAGGTTAGAGGGCCTCGTGATGTTTTCTGGCGAAAGGCAGGCATTTCCTCCTACCTTAAATACGTATGGTTTTCCCGCCAATACTCGGGTGGCTAACTGCAGTGGTTACCCACTGGGCGATGGGGTCGCCACATCCCTACGCCATATCCAAAGTGAAATTTCGAGGAGAGATCAGCAAACCCTTCCAGATAAAAACAGGTCTGAGACAGTGTAACAGCTTATCCCCAACACTCTTCAACGTGGTTCTACATAAGGTCATGAAAACACTGTGGAAACATAATGACTCAGGTGCTATAATAGGTAGTAAAAATAAACATGTCAAACCCAAGTGTTTGGCCTTTGCTGATGATTTGCCACTCTTCGCTGAGACGGAACAGGAAGCAATAACACAGATAAGTGAACTACAGGAGATAGCCGAGAAAACAGGTTTAAAAATCTCCTTCACAAAAACAGAGATGATGAGCACGGACAGGAATTATGTGAGGAGAACAATGAAGGCGAAATATGGCGAAGTGAAGGTCACAAAGCAGTTTAAATACCTGGGAGTATCAGCAGCAACGGGATGGATAAAGAGGCCATGGAAAATAGAAGACTTAAGTTGGCAAGGCTAAACATTGCCACCAAATTCATTTACAACAAAATGAATCTTCCCATTAATGCCAAACTAAGACATTATGATGCTGTGGTAAAACCAGTGATTCTGTATGGGGTGGAAATAGCAACACTAACGAACCTGGAAAAACTACTAAAGATTGAAAGGAGAATATTGAGGAGGATTTACGGCCCAAGGGTGGTAGAGGGAAACTACAGATTACGATCAAATAAGGAGATATACAAAAGAACAGAAGACCTGGAAACAACAATAAGGAAAAGAAGGCTGCGATTCTATGGGCACATGGTCAGAATGGATCCAGCAAGGTTAAATAAACAAATGTTTAATAAAATATACTACTTGAAGAGCCAGGGGGGATATGCCAAGCAGATGAAGGAAGAACTCAAGTTCTGGTTGAAGAAAAGAAAGAGCACAGAGGGGGAAGATGGACTGAAGAGAGAAGAGCGCAACATTCTGAAAGATAGAAGGCACTGTGGAGAAAGAGGAAGGAAGAAGGGATGATTGGAAGGAAGTGAAGTGGTATTGGCGTGGTCCTAAGTTTGGCCGGTTTGCAAGAAAGAAAGAAAGAAAGAAAGAAAGAAATAATAATAATAATAATAATAATAATAATAATAATAATAATAATAATAATAATAATAATAATAATAATAATAATAATAATCTTCAGTATATTGTAGTTGTAGCATGAGTAGTAGAAGAAGAATTCGATGTGCCTGTTGATAACGTGATCATAGCCATGGGACCACCAATTTTACATGGAATCCGAACCATGCGGATATGACTTATTCTTCGTTTTCAGTCCCAAGACTGGGCTGTTGCCATGAAGTTTGTCCAGGTGGCACGATCGTTGACAGCTCTCTTCATTGTAACACAATTGTTTAAGCCCGTGTCCTCAGTGACCTGGTTTACAAACATTTTCCTTGCTCTTCCTCTTGGTTTCTTTCTAGTAAGTTGCTTTAAGTCACATCGACACAGATGGGTCTTACGGTAACGATGGGATAAGTAAGGGCTAGGAGTGGGAAGGAAGCGGCCATGGCCTTAAGGTATAGCCCCAGCATTCGCGTGGCGTGATAATGGAGGAACCAGGGAAAACCATCTTCAGGGCTGCCGACAGTGGGGTTCGAATCCACTATCTCCCGAATGCAAGGTCACAGCAGCGTGCCTCTAAACGCACGACCAACTCGCTCTGTATTTGTATCATCAGTGAGTGTCGTAGGTTATGGCCCCACTATGACAGGCGTCGGTTTTTTAATTGTTTTGTGCAGTTAATGATAACGTTACTGGTTTTTACGTCCAACTAACTACTTCTACGGTTTTCGGAGGTCGAGATGCCGTAATTTAGTCCCACAGGAGTTCTTTTACGTGCCATCAAATCTACCGACACGCGACTGACGTATTTGACCACCTTCAAATACCACCGGACTGAGCCAGGATCGAACCTGCCAAGTTAGGGTCAGAAGGCCAGTGCCTCAACCGTCTGAGCCGCTCAGTCCGGCTTTTGAGTAGTTATTTTCTCTATTTCATAATTTATAAGACGTTGTAATTTCTTATTTTTGATGTACATGGAATTTCAAGCATTCGACTGAAGGGCCACTTTTCATATGCTTCAAGTCTGCTGATTATTGAATGTCCAAGTTTCTGATGCATATAATCCAGATGAATGCTCTTAGGATCCTCAGACGTAATTAAAGTCTCATTATGGAAGTGCTCAGTACGCTGTTTTTTGCCATTAAAGCCTTTTTTTTGGCTTGTTCTATCCGGCATTTGATTTCAGTTGAGCATCTTCGGTGACTTTTTAGCCTATGTAAGTAAGTGATCTTACTTGCTGAATATCTCTTCCAATGACTTTAAGGGAAGATTATTGGGCGATTATGCTACAACTATACATTTAATTTCTGAGGCGTTGATTTTCATCATCGTCATCATCATCTGTTTACCCTCCAGGTTCGGTTTTTCCCTCGGACTCAGCGAGGGATCCCACCTCTACCGCCTCAAGGGCAGTGTCCTGGAGCTTCAGACTCTTGGTCGGGGGATACAACTGGGGAGAATGACAAGTACCTCGCCCAGGCGGTCTCAGCTGCCATGCGGAACAGGGGCCTTGTGGAGGGATGGGAAGATTGGAGGGGATAGACAAGGAAGAGGGAAGGAAGCGGCCGTGGCCTTAAGTTAGGAACCATCCCGGCATTCGCCTGGAGGAGAAGTGGGAAACCACGGAAAACCACTTCGAGGATGGCTGAGGTGGGAATCGAACCCACCTCTACTCAGTTGACCTCCCGAGGCTGAGTGGACCCCGTTCCAGCCCTCGTACCACTTTTCAAATTTTCGTGGCAGAGCCGGAAATCGAACCCGGACCTCCGGGGGCGGCAGCTAATCACGCTAACCACTACACCACAGAGGCGGACGTTGATTTTCATGCCGTACATTTTCGCTGTTGTTGCTAGTCTAGACATCATACACGGTAATAATGATGGATGCGACTTACAGTATAATTTCATAAATCCCACGTTCCATGGCCTCCTTGGTGAGAAGCCAGTGACAATGACATTCGGTTATCACGTCCAATGTTGTAGAGATGATAACTGTTTGGTACTTTTGTCTAGCGCCTGACACTCAGGAGCCGTCATCGGCTATATTCGTTGTCACTCGGCTCGTAGTGCCGAACGCATCGTGTCGTCACAAGTCCCGCTCACTTTCGTTCTTCGAGAATCTTCGAGTGAGATAATTTAGCAGCTAGTGTGTTGTTTAATTCTATCGTGTCGTCACAAGTAATTAATTAAGGTAGTGTATTAAAATTAAAAAGCCTCCGTGGCTCAGGCGGCAGAGCGCCCGTCATTCACCACTGGATACCGTGGTTCGAATCCCGGTCACTCCACGTGAGATTTGTACTGGACAAGCGGAGGCGGAACAGGTTTTTCTCCGAGTACCCCGGTTTTCCCGCTCATCTTTCATTCCAGCAACACTCTCTTCACTACCATTTTATTTCATCTGTCAATCATTAATCATTGCCCCAGAGGAGTGCGACAGGCTTCGGCAGCCGGAACAATTCCCATTCTCGCCGCAAGATGGGGCTTCATTCATTCCATCCCTGACCTGGTCAGTGACTGGAAAACAGGTTGTAGGCTTTCATTTTTTCTGCAGTTTCAGCACTCATAAGAAGTACAATTAATAGTGCCATCTAAGTGCGAAGCACGTAAATCCACGCACAGACAGTATATTAGTGACAAAATAATGTTTGAATATAATATTTTATCAGCTTGTTCCCTTAATTTTATATGGGCCTCCATCATAACAATATGATATTATGAAAATTTGTAACTAGGTATGCCTTTCATAATAATATTAGCCTCTTTATTTTCTCTTGATATGTTGCAAATAACAGGCAGCATTAAAAACGATTATAAACTGGGCACGCAATAGCATTGTGAGCGTTAAATTATATCGCTGAACCTGTAATTCTATTCACAATACACTCAACTCGAGGAAAGTATTAATCCTTAGTTCTGAAACGCTCAAGCAGAGGGAGGATTCGATTAAATATCCGGCCGCGACGATCATGCACGAATTTAGCCGATGATGGCCCCTGAGTGTCAGGCGCAAGAACAAAGTCTGTTTGGTCATTAGGCTAAGATACTTATATAGGCCTACTTAAGATGAAGAATATCGTTTTAAAAACAAGACGACCGGGCGAGTTGGCCGTGCGGTTAGGGACGGGCAGCTGTGAGCTTGCATCCGGGATATAGTGGGTTCGTACCCCACTGTCGGCAGCCCTTGAGATCGTTTTCCGTGGTTTCCCATTTTCACACCAGGCAAATGCTGGGGCTGTACCTTAGTTAAGGCCACGACCGCTTCCTTCCCACTCCTAGGCCTTTCCTATCCCATCGTCGCCATATGACCTATCTGTGTCGGTGCAACGTAAAGTAAATTAAAAAAACAACAAGAAGTAGACTAATTTCGCAAGTAAAATAATCTTTCGGCCAAATTTCAAGTAAACATCTCATGATACTTAGAATGTTTACTAAACAGCCGTTTTGTAGATTCATTACACCATAGCGATGAGAAATTCAAAGTTCGTTCTTCGTCATTTGTGAACATTCACTGTGGAATGCGGCAAGATCTGCTTCTCATTAAGCTGCTCAATTTTCAAATTCGGACCAATTTATCTGTGATTTTTCAAATTAAATTAGTCACGCCCCCTTGATTATGATTCTAAGTTCAGGGTGGCGCATAAGTCACTCATGGGTATGAATCATTTAAACTATTTTTTGTTTGAAATAAATGCCAACTGTTTTTGGCACACATATTACATTGATGCTATGGAAATCTGTGCATACGTCTTGTGGGAAATTATCTCTACCAAATGACTACCATTCAATTTCTAATAACAATGTTATTGGTTTTATGTCCCACTAACAAAAAAATTATGTATTTTTGGAGACGCCGAGATGCTGGGATTTTCCCCGCAAGATTTATTTTACGTGCCAGTAAATCTACCGACACGAGGCTAACATATTCAATCAATCAATACTGATCTGCATTTAGGGCAGTCGCCCAGGTGGCAGATTCCCTATCTGTTGCTTTCCTAGCCCTTTCCGAAATGATTTCAAAGAAATTGGAAATTTATTGAACATCTCCCTTGGTAAGTTATTCCAATCCCTAACTCCCCTTCCTATAAATGAATATTTGCCCCAGTTTGTCCTCTTGAATTCCAACTTTATCTTCATATTGTGATCTTTCCTACTTTTATAAACGCCATTCAAACCTATTCGTCTACTAATGTCATTCCACGCCATCTCTCCGCTGACAGCTCGGAACATACCACTTAGTCGAGCAGCTCTTCTTCTTTCTCTCAATTCTTCCCAACCCAAACATTGCAGCATTTTTGTAACGCTACTCTTTTGTCGGAAATCACTCAGAACAAATCGAGCTGCTTTTCTTTGGATTTTTTCCAGTTCTTGAATCAGGTGATCCTGGTGAGGGTCCCATACACTGGAACCATACTCTAGTTGGGGTCTTACCAGAGACTTATATGCACTCTCCTTTACATCCTTACTACAACCCCTGAACACCCTCATAACCATGTGCAGAGATCGGTACCCTTTATTTACAATCCCATTTATGTGATTACCCCAGTGAAGATCTTTCCTTATATTAACACCTAGATACTTACAATGATCC
Organism: Anabrus simplex; assembly: GCF_040414725.1. Classification (NCBI taxonomy): domain Eukaryota; kingdom Metazoa; phylum Arthropoda; class Insecta; order Orthoptera; family Tettigoniidae; genus Anabrus; species Anabrus simplex. Next base: position 897,160,601 of record NC_090265.1, read on the forward strand.
CCAAAAGGAACTTTCACCCCATCAATGCAGTAATTAAAACTGAGAGGACTTTTCCTATTTGTGAAACTCACAACCTGACTTTTAGCCCCGTTTATCAACATACCATTGTCTGCTGTCCATCTCACAACATTTTCGAGGTCACGTTGCAGTTGCTCACAATCTTGTAACTTATTTATCACTCTATAGAGAATAACATCATCCGCAAAAAGCCTTACCTCTGATTCCACTCCTTTACTCATATCATTTATATATATAAGAAAACATAAAGGTCCGATAACACTGCCCTGAGGAACTCCCCTCTCAACTATTACAGGGTCAGACAAAGCTTCACCTACTCTAACTCTCTGAGATCTATTTTCTAGAAATATAGCAACCCATTCAGTCACTCTTTTGTCTAGTCCAATTGCACTCATTTTTGCCAGTAGTCTCCCATGATCCACCCTATCAAATGCTTTAGACATTTCAATCGCGATACAGTCCATTTGACCTCCAGAATCCAAGATATCTGCTATATCTTGCTGGAATCCTACAAGTTGAGCTTCAGTGGAATAACCTTTCCTAAAACCGAATTGCCTTCTATCGAACCAGTTATTAATTTCACAAACATGTCTAATATAATCAGAAAGAATGCCTTCCCAAAGCTTACATACAATGCATGTCAAACTTACTGGCCTGTAATTTTCAGCTTTATGTCTATCACCCTTTCCTTTATACACAGGGGCTACTATAGCAACTCTCCATTCATCTGGTATAGCTCCTTCGACCAAACAATAATCAAATAAGTACTTCAGATATGGTACTATATTCCAACTCATTGTCTTTAGTATATCCCCAGAAATCTGATCAATTCCAGCCGCTTTTCTAGTTTTCAACTTTTGTATCTTATTGTAAATGTCATTGTTATCATATGTAAATTTTATTACTTCTTTGGCCTTAGTCTCTTCCTCTATCTCGACATTATCCTTGTAACCAACAATCTTTAGATACTGCTGACTGAATACTTCCGCCTTTTGAAGATCCTCACATACACACTCCCCTTGTTCATTAATTATTCCTGGAATGTCCTTCTTGGAACCTGTTTCTGCCTTAAAATACCTATACATACCCTTCCATTTTTCACTAAAATTTGTATGACTGCCAATTATGCTTGCCATCATGTTATCCTTAGCTGCCTTCTTTGCTAGATTCAATTTTCTAGTAAGTTCCTTCAATTTCTCCTTACTTCCACAGCCATTTCTAACTCTATTTCTTTCCAGTCTGCACCTCCTTCTTAGTCTCTTTATTTCTCTATTATAATAGGTGGGTCTTTACCATTCCTTACCACCCTTAAAGGTACAAATTAGCCAGGATCGAACCTGCCAAGTTGGGATTAGAAGGTTAACCTGAGCTACTCTGCCCATCCCACTCGGTTTCTCTTTCTGAGCATTATTCATAACCTAGTCAAACATTTCTGGCTGCAATACATCAGTTCCCGCCCAACTGTTGTTCATGATCTCCTTGTTGAAGTAGACGCTTTCTTTGAGTTATCCCCAAAGAAAGGAAATCCCGTACAGTCAAATTTGCGGTAAGTCAAAACAGTGGATTACTGATTTGCGAAGTGATATTCAGTATGTTTAGAATGCTGTTCGGTGCTCAAGTTCTCCATGATGACTTTCTCGATAGTCCTTTAGTAGATGCAGAATGAAAAAGAAATGTTATTGTGAAGACAAATTTTGAGCTATTACAACCCATGCGCGATTTCTGCACCACCTTATATAACTGGACATCCGGTGGCTATGACAACATCACAGTCACGTAAAGAACTTGCTTTGACAGCCCATTTAAAGAAACAGATTGTCGTGCGTCATATTCCCTCGTTTCCTTAGTAAGTACCTTTCGTTCCAAACAGTTGAACTTCGTTTGTACTCGTGTAACAGCAGATAACAATGTTTGCACCTGTCCATGTTTTCACGTCTTTCTCAGGAAGCTAGTACAGTATAAGGATGCCATATAACAAAGATACAAAATATGAATTCAATTTTTAAACACAGGCTTTCCGTGTATCTCAATGTCACGATACTGATTTTGACTGATAAAATTTCTTCCTTCATAGCTTAGCGGGTAACTCGCATTTATTCCATGACAGGATTCGGAAGAAAGTCAAAATTACGGCGTTGGCGAAATTTTATACTTCGTCGCCATAAGACCTATCTGTGTCGGAGCGACGTAAAGCCCCTAGCAAAAAAAATAAATTTATACTGATATTTTTAAACTACTAGCCAAGAAACTATCTAGTCAAAAAAATGAACAGCGTACGAAACGTAGCTTGAGTAATATGCTCAGAAAAGGCTATACTTGAGGACAAAACATGTCGACCTCTCCTCACACCACTACTATTCAGCAGCCCGGTGTTTATTAACGGCTTATAGATTTTTTTACATGTATAGTAGCTGGAGTTGCCAAATCTACTGCATTCGACACGAGAAAGGGAGTGTGAAGAGAGTGTGGAAGAAACTTGTCTGGCAACCTCTCCACACCAAACAGGATCACTTAGAACTGGTTAACTCAGCAGGGTGCAGGGTGTGATTGACTGCTGATTTCCAGCTCGCTTCCAGGAACTGAGGCCTGTCCCCAGAACAGGCGATTGATTACATAACATCATATATACCGACAACATAATCTGACAGAGGTGGTCGAATTTTTTTAAAGAGTGGAAAAGAAAGTCCATTTGGCATACCATTTCGTACGAAGTCGGTATGTAAAAGACCTCTGGTGACATAATATCGATGTTCAACATGCAATATTAAGTAGAAATTACCTGTAGTTCGGCTAAGTTCCGTTGCTCTGTCATCTGATGAATTAAAACGGAACGTCGATATCGATACGCAGGCAGCCTAAATAGTGTCGTATCAAAACGCCTGCGTACGGTGCCTGAGGGGTATTATTATTAGCCTATTGTTATTATTATTGATCCGGAGTTATCCGTGGAGCAGAAAGAGGAGAAATAAGGTGCTGGGTTTGAATGGGTCTAACTACGATATCGAAATTTGAATTACAACTTTAAATAAAGGTTATATTTCTTTCAAAAAAACAAACTTAACAAATTTTCACTAAGTGAAATAACAATGAAATCTCTGGTACAATACCAATTCAGTTACAAGGGTGGAACACCCCAGAATAGAGAATTTCAGAATTTTGTGCTTCGAGCCCTCAGTTGACACGTTTACAATTTCAGAGGAGGTATGGCTTAAACAAAGATCTCCCAAATTCAAGAGCACTTGCTCCAAAAGTTAAAATATTTAGCCTTCCAGAGGCACCCCTCACTATAACAAAAAACTAAAAAAATCAGCTTACATGCTCTCAATTTCTTACAGTCTACTCAAGGCAACATAACACAAAATTTTAAGATCTCTGGCCGCTCAGGGCGCAGTTTACAGTTGATAAAAGTTAGTATACAGAGGTATCTAGTACCCAACCTACTGGGCCTTCGTGGAAAAGGAATAACAGGTTAAATTAATGGCTCGAACACAAAATGAATGGAGGCGTATACTTGCATTCCTAAATGAAAAATAAAATCCTAACGGGGCTCTCGGCCCAGTGATACAGAGGCTAATCCCAAGCTACTGAGGTGACTCGAATGAAAGTTACTTTAAGGCATTACAGAAAAGAAGAAAAACAGTTACAAAATCGCAGTCACCTCGAACCAAGTTCAAGGCAAACTCGAGAGGGTAACGCACTCTCTATCCCCGAATTACAGTTAAAGATTTTATGAAATTTTTACATTAGGCGAACGAAAATTTACATTTTAGAAAAGGCTGGTTACATAGTTAGAAATTCGGACCTTCGCCTTGGATAAATTTGCGGAGACAGCAAGAAAGATAGAATTTATGTGGCCATTACCTGACTGTTGTTCTGTCTGCCGAAGAATGAGGCGCCCCGCCTCCTGCCTTAACACACACACACTCAGAAAGACGACGATCAATGAGACAAGGTAGCCAGAAAAGCCTCAGCGTATATACCCAAAGGGAAGGTTCGAGAGGATTCTGGACTAGTCCGGACACACACTCTCAATTTTATTGGCAAATTCAAAAGTTACACCCAAGGAGCCTGTGATGGCTGAAAGATAATTACAGAAAATTCCTAATTGGTTAGACTCAAAACTGGCGGAAAAAGAGAGAAGTGTTGCAACCCTAGAATTGTATTTTTAAAAAAATGACAGTAGATTTACTTGAGAAAACCTATAAACACAAAATTTCTTTCAATAAAAAATTCTTTTACCTTGCACCAGAGTGCATGACCACAATTTTTGGTAGTGATATCTGTGGAAAAATGTCCAAACTTCTTCATGTACAGCAAAAACAAAACAAAAAGAAATCCAATCAGTTTAGGAAACTTCACAATAACACAATTACTCGATACTTCAGTAGTGACATCTTCCAATTAATGTTCCAACTTCCTGTAGTAGCAATTGCACGTTTTGGTCGATAGAGGAGGTCATTAAGGCGCTACTTTTGAATGTGCAGAGTTGAGGTGTACCTCCTGGTGTAATTATTATTATTATTATTATTATTATTATTATTATTATTATTATTATTATTATTATTATTATTATTATTATTATTATTATTTCCATGCTTTCCATAGTAAAGGCTCTATCACGAGTTTACGTTGAACCGTTGTGTCGAAATCGGAGACAAATTCCACAAGACTTCTTCCTTAACTATAAGTACAATATCTAGTTTTTCAGATTTTTTTTTGTCTAAAACTTACGAAACAAAGACGAAAAGTATTGGAACGTGTGGTCATTGCCCCTAGGTAAGCTCTTACCGTACTCTATATCCACTAGTATTCTTCTTCTTCTTTTTCTTCTTCTTCATCTGTTTACCCTCCAGGGTTGGATTTTCCCGCGGACTCAGCAAGGGATCCTACCTCTACCGCCTCAAGGGCAGTGTCCTGGAGCTTCAGACTCTGAGTCGGGGATACAACTGGGGAGGATGACCAGTACCTCGCCCAGGCGGCCTTACCTGCTATGCTCAACAGGCGCCTTGCGGGGGGTGGGGGCTGAGAAGTTTGGAAGGGATGGACAAGGAAGAGGGAAGGATGCGGCCGTGGCCTGAAGTTAGGTACCATCCAGACATGTGCCTGGAGGAGAAGTGGGAAACCACGGAAAACCACTTCCAGGATGGCTGAGGAGGGAATCGAACCCCCCTCTACTCAGTTGACCTCCCAAGGTGGGGTGGACCCCGTTCCAGTCCTCGTACCACGTTTTAATTTTCGTGGCAGAGCCGGGAATCGAACCCGGGCCTCCGGGGGTGGCAGCTAATCACACTAACCACTACACCACAGAGGCGGACCTAGTATAATTCAGTTTGAATAATTGTTAGTGCTTTAGAACACTCGATTAGTGTTCTTACTAGTGTTTACCGTTAAACGATTGAAATTGCAATTCCTTAGGAATTTTAAGATGAGAACGAAAAAACTGACCGCTTTTCTGCTTCCTGTTCTTTTCAAACAAACGCTAAATCTGTACCCCAAAACGGACACTGTGACAAGCTTTCAGGCGGTCCGTAATATCTTACTAACTCAAAGAATTTCATTGGCGACTCTCAGTTCTAATAATTTAGTTAAGTCGTGTGAATGGCTAAATATCCCCTTATTTTTTCTTTTGCTAGTGGTTTACGTCACGCTTACTCATCCAGGTTTTCGACGACGTTAGGATAGGGAAGGACTAGACGTACTCGATTGGCATTGGCCTAGTTGAAAATGAGAAATTACGGAAAACCAACTTCAGAGCTATCAACGGTGGAGTCGAACTCATGCATTGCAAGTTCATAGCTACTGCATGGTGCTTCATTCTCCCCACATCACAAGAAAAGCTAGGTCGTGTTTCTTAAAACTTATTTTATGAAAGTAGACGTACAGTATTTGACATCTAAGGTATGTTGAACCTGAGAGTGATTTGAGATCGAAATTATCAGACATTAAACCAAACATTACTATGATAGTTGGGAAAAAATTTCACATTGAAGTATGTTTGATGTCACCTAAATATTCAAATTTTACGCATTGATCTTTTTACATTTCATTCATTTTATTTATTAAGAGTTTTCATAATAATAACTGTTTATTTTAGAGCACAAGTTCTTCTCCCGGGGACTATCAACTCGAGAACATGCAGTGGTGACAACAGAGCCCATATCTGATTCTGGGGTTGCCTCCACTTACTTGTGCCAGAGTCCGTCTCCATAGCTAAATGGTTAGCGTGCTGGCCTTTGGTCACAGGGGCCCCGGGTTCGATTCCCGGTAGGTTCCGGAATTTTAACCATCATTGGTTAATTTCTCTGGTACGGGGGCAGGATGTATGTGTCTTCATCATTATTTTATCCTCATCATGACGCGCAGGTCGCCTAAGGATGTCAAATCGAAAGACCTGCACCTGGCGAGCCGAACATGTCCTCGGACACTACCGGCACTGTGATGGCGGCGCGTGTGGTTATACATTTTCCTCGTTCTCCTCTGATTATAGAAATTTTGAAAGAAGGAATTAAACGTGTAGTTCACCATGACTTTAAACCCCACATGCATAGTTCGAAATTCGAAACACAGCCGCTTTGATGAGGATCCAGTGATAATGCCACTTATCATGATATCCTCGTTATACTTACCTTTAAAACAATAATCTCGATCAACATCTAGCCTTTCAGGCTATCAGAATCTTAATTTATAGTCGCTAATCCATAATGTGAAATTTTAACTTACTGCATTTGGCATAACTATTCTAGGTCGTTATTAGGTAAAACATGAGGGTCATTATGACCTTATGTTAGAATATCGCACATTGAATTTTATTACCTCAAAGGGTCTCCGACTGCTCATTTAGACCTGTGTTCACCAACGTCGGTAACTTTTGCTGTTATCTTAGATTTCCAAAACTTGGATAATGGCATTACCTCGGATAACAGAATGTATTATCTCGGTTTACCAAAACTAAATTTTCGTTTCAGTTTGTATTTTAACCTTGAATTTTTCATATACTGCACAGAAAACAAATGACTAGTGCTGCCACCACTATCGAAATGTAAACAAGACTTGATTTTATTCGGGGTTTGCAAATAGTTTATCATAAATTATGTTCGCTATTGACCAGAAAGAAAGAAAGAAGCCTAATATGACTTTCCAAGAGAATCAATTGTTATTGAATTTGGTGGCAGAAAGCATTAACATAATCGAAAATAAGAAAACAAATTATAGCCTACACATTGTATATTTCACTCAAAAATAAGGTAGTATTCTTTAATTCTTCATTAACAAATCATCCAGTCGTGTACCGTACAATATATATGCTATAATCCAGAGTTCACCTTAGGCCTATCTTTGTGTTGAAAATTCAAGGTTATGTTCGATCATGGATAACAGTGACAATGTCGAAGCTTTAGATAACCTAAAATATGTTTCAAAATCAGTGTCGCCGTAGTCTTCAAAGTATGTAGTGTGTTCTTTTTATCCACGTAGCACGTTTTATTGCATAATCTTGGTCATATTCCTCTTCGCTCTGATTTTCTCTTTCAGTTAAATGTTCCAGTCGTCTACAGGCTGGCATCATGAAAGGCTTCTTCGATTTCCTGTTTTACCAGCCATCCTTTCTCTGGTAAAAATGTAAACCGAGATAATGTTGTTGGAGAACACAAATGTAACTGTTATCTCGGTTTTCTTAGCTTTAAACCAAGATAAAAGCTTTTACTCGTGTAGGTGATTATAGGCCTTAAACGCTGAAAAAGGTAGAAACCATTGCCTTGGAATATAAATAACTTGTGTGGAAATGAAAGTCGATATCTACATGAACATTTTCAATTACACATAATGCTTATCCTCCACAGAACGAATCCATCCCATAACTTCTAAACGATGTGGTAATGAACACCTATTAATTTAATTTTCCTGCTACAACCCTGACGCTCCCATCTAAGAATTTCCGTTATGTTTAGAAATATTTGTCATCAGGACGAACTTTTCCAGACTTCTATTGCTTGCCATCATGAGTTAGAATTTTATCACGGGATTACTTACACAACAAGGTTGAAAAACAATAAAATAGTGCATATAGTTTAGACTCTTTATTTCATTACTTATCGTGCTCAGAATACATCATTGCACATGTTTTTCTCAAACCTTTATACTAACATTTACACCTCGCTTGGAACTCGAAGACAGTATCCTTCCAGTACTGGAAAATATTTTAAATAATAATTTACAGAAAAGTATATATTGTAAATTTATGAAACATCTGAAGAATTTAGTTTCAAACCGATATAAGTGCTACAGAATACTTTTCTAACTAATCAACCATGCAATTGGGTTGTTTTAAAGTCTGTGAGTGATGACTCCTGACTTACTGAAACATATGTACTTGACAATTAAAATTAACTTCCCTTTATGCTGCAAAAATAAACATTAATTTCTCGCGGACTGTTGAGATTAGATATTTTAAATAGCGAGAAATCACTTAAATTATGCTTTTAAAGCCTAGCGTAAACATTTTCATCAGTGTTAGGTAATTACGGTTTTGGTAAATTTGTATTCTTTGACTGAGAAACAAATTAAAATATGTTGAAAACAAACAAAAAATATTAAAAATTAAAAATGTCATATGTAGATCTTGGAAGTCACTTTTAAACTCGATGACAAACACCTAAATTTAGCTCACATTGCTACGCTGAACCATACAATTCTGCTTCAAAATGCTGGGTATTTTCTAATAATACTTTCTACAAATTTAAGGCTCACATTGCTATAGTTTTTTGGAATATTACACTACTGTATAGCATTCCATTTAACTGTTCGTCAGTGCTCAACTCCGATGTCTTTCTCGACCCTAGACCTTAGATTGCCTTTTGTGCAGATTTGGGAAGTAACTGAGTAAAAGTAATCAGATTACTTTTAACGATTAGATTCCCAATAAGTTTTACTCTTAATCGTTACTTTTTACAAAAAAGTAATTTTTACTTGTACTTTACTTCTTGAAATAAAACTGTAATCTTTACATTCTAGTAACTGATGTACAACGCACGGCAGCGGAAACGGGGAAGAAATACATGATGATGAATATAACTTTCTCAGTTCTACTACAATAGAATCAGTAATTTCACCAGTTCTGGATGAGGTATTTTCTTATCTTTCCAGTACTCCCAAAGGCATCATACTTATCCCAACTATGTTCTTAAAATTAAAGTTATAGGAAACTAGTACATATTTAGAGGAACATTTGCTGAAAGTTTTTATCTCTCTCTCTCTCTGTTTTAAAGTACTCATTTTTGTTTATAATAGTTGGAAAGAAAATAGCTATTTTTTAATACTTGAGGATACCTGTACAGTACAATATGGTAATTATACTGTATTAATAATTTTCGTTATGGAGAAACACAGATACCTGTAGAATATAATTGTAATAGAGCAACAGAACATGTTTCCATTTAAAAATTCGCCGTTTTATAGCTCGCAACAGATCCACAGATATCGTCGCCATAAGACCTATCTTTGTCGGTGCAACGTAAAGTAAAATTGCAAAAAGAAAAAAACACACATACACAGAAAGAGGTCATTCCTTGACCTTAGCTGGACGGGAGACCCCCCCCTCAAGCTGCCGAGATCTTTTGTGCGTTTCGTCGATCTAAAATGCGGATGAATTTTTAAATAGAAACGTATTCTTGTGCTCTATTACAATTATAAATATTCTAAAGGTATCTGGTGTTTCTCCATAACAAAAATTATTAATATTATTCCCATATTGCACCGTCCAGACCTCCTGAAGTATTAAAATCATAGTTGTTTTCTTTCCAATTATTACAAACAAAAATATAATAACCTCAGAACAAAGAGATTTTAATTAAAGTTTCCTAAAATGTTCCTCTAAATATGAACTAGTTACCTGTAAAAAATCGTATGCCTGAGACCATTAGTTTAAGGACAGGAATCAAGTTCACAAAATATGCAGGTTTCCTCAAAATTTCAATACGGGTATTCCTTCGAGTGCCCCTGTAGGGCGTCTTTTAATTAAATGCAAAGATGTAATTCACCCCAAAGTGGTCGAGGCTCAGCGATGAAATATTTAAGAACCAATTAATTTACTTGTAAAGTAAATGACAAATGAATTTGAAGCGCATAAAGTCATTAACTAAAAACTGATGTGAAAACACAATTTCGCAAGTTTCAAGCTATCATATTTAGTCTCACATAGCGACGATAGCCACTTCTTGTCTCCCTGCTAAAACTACACACAAATTAAGTAATATCTTCTTTTGCAATTTTTTGTGTTATTCCATCCCCTTGCAAAAACATTTCAGTGATTTCCGTACGATTAACGTTCTGAAAATTAATTGTAATTGTAATTTTAGTGATTACTTGTTGAAAAATTAATTTGAAATTCAGGAGCTTTCTTGTAAACGCCACTTAAGTAATTTGTAATTCAGGAGCTTTCTTGCAAACACCACTTAAGTAATTTGTAATTCAGGAGCTTTCTTGCAAACACCACTTAAGTAATTTTTTACACTTCTTGTTTTTGTGTTAAAAATTATTGTTGAATGACATGCTCGCGCGCGTTTTCAAATGTAAATTGGGCGTGACTTAATGTTCTTGCACAGTTTTATACTGGAGCACGAACACGTCATTCTAACAAGAATTTTGAACTTGAAAGCAAAAATGTGCAAAAAAATTAAAAGTAGTATTTGAAAGAAAGCTCTTCAATTGTAACTAAATGAAATATTTCTCAGGTAACTGCAATTCCCCCCAATTTCTTTTTTCTTGTACTCTTCCCATTACTGCTTTAATGTTGGTTTTGAGTTGAAGCGCCGGGCTCTCCTAGCTTTCAGAAGAGAGGTAGCACATCCCATTACTAAAGGAAGATCACATACTTGAGTCTTCAACGATTTCATTGTACGCCTAAAACCGAAGCTGATACGAGTCTGTCTGGAAATCTTGTAGCCTTCAAATTCTCCACGATGTCTATCGCCGACACTGCATCTCACCTGTAAAGACAATTATCTGTGTCTGGGAGAGAGACTTTTAAATTCAGCTCAGTCATCCACATTGGAGTGTTCTCACCTTATCTGCTGAGGATCCGTAGATGTAGGCTGAGACCATCCAATTCATTCAATCATCCAATCACTCATTTAATTATGAACGCTCCCTCGCCCGTTGGTGGCTATCCGTGACAGGGAAAGAGGAGTCTTTATCCATTCATTCATGCATGAATACAATCCAAGCATACAACTCATCCAGGCATGTAGTCATCCATTCAACTGTTCATTCATTCGTACAGTCATTCAGTTAATGTACAATGTATATTGTAAGCTAAGGATAAATCTGTTCGGACTCGCAACCAAAACAAATACTTGCTCTAATTAATAGTAAGGGTAAGATACATGTTGTCCTGACCTAGAATATAATAAAACACTGTTAATGTCTAAAATGTTCAAAAATTACAATTTAGAAATTGGTGTAAACTAGTGATTAGGTGTAATTATAAGTTTTAAGGTAGTAGTAGAATAATTAACGTAACAAGAAAAACATCCATGAATCAAAAACAATTTGTATTGCAATAAATGGTTACTCTCTCCTCAGTTCCATGCGATCCGGAACTGGGGGATGGGAGTATTCTATTCTATTCTATTCTATTCTATTCTATTCTATTCTATTCTATAAAGACAAAAATCAGTCAGTGATCCCTTTTTGTTGCACAGGCATTTATTTGGACTATGTAAGCCAATGGTGCAAATTATATGGTAAGAGTTCTAACAGAATTAAACAGAAATTCTTAGAATTATGAAGACAATCGTCTCCTTGGCTGAATGGTCAGCATTGTGGCCATCTCAGAGGGTGCCGAGTTCGATTCCCGGCCGGGTCGGAGAATTTAATCCCATCTGTTTAATTCTTCTGGCTCGGGGACCAAGTGTTTGTGTTTGTCCCAACACTCTCCTCTTCATATTTACACAACACTACCAACCACTACAGAAACACGCAATAGTGATTACATCCCTCCATATAGGGTTGGCGTCAGGAAGGGCATCCGGCCGTAAAACAGGAAAAATCCACATGTGCGACACAGTTCTCATCAAAAACCCCACAGGTACGTGAAAAGTGGCAAAAGAAGACTTGCAATGATGAAGACAAAAGCCATTTACTGAAACGGAACCTTTCATTTTTACACTGTACTCTCTTATCTCTATAAACAAAAATATCACCGTATTTTCTAATTTTATTACAATTTATTGCGGATTATATTAAATCAATGTAAAGACTTCTGAATTCAAATATTCAGCATTTTTCTAAACCTACATTGCTGTCTGCATTATTTTTCAATTTTTAAAATATGAAATATAAATTTTGAGTTGCTTTTTACCCGACATTGGCAATTTCAGTAAATTATATATTTTCTGGTATCGTTTTTCTTGTATTAGTGTATATAATTGATATATATATTAAAAAAGATAAAATGTCAAATAAAATAAATCAAGGTTTCATCAACTGAAGTCCAGCTCGTCCGAATCGCGCGCGCGTGTGTGTATTGGAATGATATGTACGGAACGCCAAACATTCCAGGAAATTACTAAGCATGGCTATTTCAAACAGTGATACTTGCTCAGAGGCCCAAGGTGGGTTGGAAGGCAGAAACAAGAGAGGGGAATGTCCAGCCTATAAGCAGAGTGTATTACTACCGCTGATACCCCCTGTGTGATAACTAGTGTTCCGTGTTGAACTGGTGAAAATTATTCTGCAGCTATGAATGCAGAAGATCTCGAGAAGTTGCTGAATGGTATGGACGAAATCTTGGGTAAGGAGTACAAGATGAAAATAAATAAGTCCAAAACAAAAGTAATGGAGTGCAGTCGAACGAAGGCAGGTGATGCAGGAAATATTAGATTAGGAAATGAAGTCTTAAAGGAAGTAGATGAATATTGTTACTTGGGTAGTAAAATAACTAACGATGGCAGAAGTAAGGAGGATATAAAATGCAGACTAGCACAAGCAAGGAAGAGCTTTCTTAAGAAAAGAAATTTGCTCACTTCAAACATTGATATAGGAATTAGAAAGATGTTTTTGAAGACCTTCGTGTGGAGCGTGGCATTGTATGGAAGTGAAACATGGACGATAACTAGCTCAGAAAGAAAGAGAATAGAAGCTTTTGAAATGTGGTGTTAGAGGAGAATGCTGAAGGTGAGATGGATAGATCGAATCACGAATGAAGAGATACTGAATCGAATCTTGAGAGAAGATCGATTTGGCTAAATTTGACGAGAAGAAGAGATAGAATGATAGGACACATCTTAAGACACCCAGGACTTGTTCAGTTGGTTTTTGAAGGAAGTGTAGGTGGTAAGAACGGTAGGGGTAGATCAAGGTATGAATATGACAAGCAGATTAGAGCAGATGTAGGATGCAATAGTTACGTAGAAATGAAAATGTTAGCACATGATAGGGTGGCATGGAGAGCTGCATCAAACCAGTCTATGGACTGATGACTCAACAACATGTAGTTCACCGAGGGAAAAGTCTTTGTTGATTTACAACGGATATCAGCATATTGTGGACTATAGCAACTGACTTATTGGCGTTGCATAGATTTCAATTAAAGTAAAAGGAAGGAAGAACAGCAACAAAAAATAATACAGTTTCAGGCGAGGCACTTGCATTCCGGATGAAGTGATGAATTAGGTAACAAACAACGTGCAAGGGAAACGGACAGTATGATTTCAATAACTTACACCGAAAAAGTAGGCCAGCTCTTCAATCGAGGCATCCGACGGAAAAGAATGGGGCATACAAAAGACCCGATTGATTCTGAAGGAGTAGGCCTAAATACTACAGGAAAACCACATAGCAATGAATGACGATGAAAAATTCCTACTTGAAGATGACAACAGGGGGCCTAAAGGCAGAACGTTAGTGTTTGCCGGCGATAAAGGAAAACCTGCGTTATCAAGTTCTTCATTCTTCGCTGACAGAGTCTTTGAAAATTCAAGCAAGTAGTTTGGACAGTTATTTATCACCCATGCTTATCTTGGAAGTTCTTGAGAAGAAATTAACATCATTTCAGCTACCTACGCACTGTTACCGAACAAGAAACGGGAAACATGTCACCGTTTATTCAAAGCTGTTAAAAACAATGTACCAGGATCGCCATCGTCCATTGAGCTAAAACGCTGTTTCCTGAAGCTGAGATTTTTTGTTGTAACTTCTATTTTAATCAGTGTCTATGCAGGGAAGTACCAGATTGTGGCCTTGTTACTACGTACAGAGAAAATGAAGAGGCCGAGCGAGTTGCCGTGCGGTTAGGGGCGCACAGCTGTGAGCTTCCATCCGGGAGATAGTAGGTTCGAGCCCCACTGTCGGCTGCCCTGAGGATGGTTTTCCGTGGTTCCCCACTTTCACACCAGGCAAATGTTGGGGCTGTACCTTAATTAAGACCACGGCCGCTTCCTTCCCACTCCTAGCTCTTCCCTACCCTATCGTCGGTGTGAAGTAAAGCAACTTGTAAGCAAACAGACAAAACGAAGAGATTCTACTTCATAATCGAGTGTGCTCAGCACTAGCGCATTTACCTTAGAAATGATTGATGATGGTTGGCTATGTACTCAGGAGAGCACACCTGAAAACCAGAATCTACAGGTGTTTTACGACTATGTTGTCGATGAATGGCTGGATAATGAGCATACCAGTACGCCAACTATTGTGGAAGGGGGCATCGGACAAATATCGTTTCTGAAGACTGAAACCAAAGAATGAACAGTTTAATTTCGAGAGCGCACCCGAATGCATATTCACTGATCAAGACTCCTTGAGGTAACGTAGAAATCAGCAGTGAATATCGATGAGAGGATTTCAAAGGCCTTAAAACAATTGTAGTTGATGGCAAACTAAGACCATTCCTTGTTTGCGTGGGAAACTGCAGTGAAACAATAACGTTTGTGTGGCTTACGCTCGGAAACTGCAGTGAAACAATAACGTTTGTGTGGCTTACGCTCGGAAACTGCAGTGAAACAATAACGTTTGTGTGGCTTACGCTCGGAAACTGCAGTGAAACAATAACGTTTGCGTGGCTTACGCTCAGAAACTGCAGTGAAACAATAACGTTTGCGTGGCTTACGCTCAGAAACTGCAGTGAAACAATAACGTTTGTGTGGCTTACGCTCGGAAACTGCAGTGAAACAATAACGTTTGTGTGGCTTACGCTCGGAAACTGCAGTGAAACAATAACGTTTGCGTGGCTTACGCTCAGAAACTGCAGTGAAACAATAACGTTTGTGTGGCTTACGCTCAGAAACTGCAATGAAACAATAACGTTTGTGTGGCTTACGCTCGGAAACTGCAGTGAAACAATAACGTTTGTGTGGCTTACGCTCGGAAACTGCAGTGAAACAATAACGTTTGCGTGGCTTACGCTCAGAAACTGCAGTGAAACAATAACGTTTGTGTGGCTTACGCTCGGAAACTGCAGTGAAACAATAACGTTTGTGTGGCTTACGCTCGGAAACTGCAGTGAAACAATAACGTTTGCGTGGCTTACGCTCAGAAACTGCAGTGAAACAATAACGTTTGTGTGGCTTACGCTCAGAAACTGCAGTGAAACAATAACGTTTGCGTGGTTTACGCTCAGAAACTGCAGTGAAACAATAACGTTTGCGTGGCTTACGCTCAGAAACTGCAGTGAAACAATAACGTTTGTGTGGCTTACGCTCAGAAACTGCAGTGAAACAATAACGGCAATAGTCATCATTAATTGTTTTGCTCATTGCTGAGCGTCGAGGCTTCATAACTCTATCATTTCTGCGTTGCAGCCTTGGCAAGATGTCTCCATCCAGAGCGGTTTTCAGCTTTCGTTAACATGATCTGAAGAGGTAGGGCAGTGCACTTTTAATTGTGTAAATATTGTAAATATTGTAAATATATAAATATTCTGAATCATTAAGGAAGAAAAAGGCTTGAGAATGGAATATCACTGGATAATCATATAGGCCTAAATATGTAAATATTTTTGAATCAACATTAAAAAAGAAAACTTACATAAAATGAACACCTATATCTATGAGGAACGCAAAGAGACTACCTCACCGTGGTGTTCCCTGGAAACGGCGTAAAGTCGGCTAAATATTTCTTATAATTTATGAAATTAACAGCTATTCTCACACTCACATTCCTTAGTTCTGCAAAATGTTGCTTGTCAGTTTCATGTTCTCCATAATGTTTTGAAGTTCTGTGTGACTAAAAGAAAAACGAAAATCACTTTAATTGTGGAATAAATGAGAAATCATTACGAAGCATGATGATAACACGGTTCTTAATCATAAACAATTCGTGATTTATTAGGCACGCCATCGTCAAAAATAACAACAGTAATAACGAGTTAGGGCCGATGACCTCGAAGTTAGGCCCTTTAAACAACAAGCATCATCATCAATAACGAGTTATCATTCAATCACTACAACTGCGTCGTTGGGAGGATACAGTGCAGGAATGTAAAATGTGGGAAACATGAGGATTTGGAGAAGATGGCTTCCTCAGTCCTGAAATTCAAAAATACTTTGTATATATGTTATACCGTACGTGCAGTCGGTTGTCTTCCGCATAGTACGCGATCCCTTGAAGAGAGTTGCTGTTAAGACCCCAGTTAGAGTGTGGTTCCAGTGTATGGGACCAACACCAGGACTACTTGATTCGTAAGAGCCAAAGGAAATGAGCATGATTTGTTCTGGAAGATTTCCAACAAAAGAGCAGTGTTACGAAAATGTTACAAATTTTGGGCTGGGAGGACTAGAGAGTAAGGAGAAAAGCTGCTCGACTAAGCGGAATGTTCCAAGCTATCAGAGGGGAGATGGTGTGGAATGACATTAGTAGACGAGTAAGCTTGAGTGTTGCTTTTAAAGGTAGAAAATATCGGAATACGAAGATAAGCTGGAATTCAAGAGGACAAATTGGGGAAATATTCATTTATAGGAAGAGACATAGAGGATGAAATCATTTATCAGGACAAATGTTCAATAAATGTCCAAGTTCTTTGAAATATATATATATATATAAGAGTTTTGTCAGTACATTGCTCAGAATTTGAAAAGAATGGCATTTCTCTATCGGTCACGTCCACAGTAACTAGGAAATGTAGTTTATACTTTGCCTAATTTATCTCTGTCTGTCTGTCTGTCTGTCTGTCTGTCTGTCTGTCTGTCTGTCTGTCTGTCTGTCTGTCTGTCTGTCTGTCTGTCTGTCTGTCTGTCTGTCTGTCTGTACACGCATCACGACAAAACGGCTCAAGAGAATTTAATGAAAATCGGTATGCAAAGTCAGGGTATGAGCCACTACAATTTAGGTTATAAATCATTCTATTCACACTGAGTGAAATGGTACTTTAGGGGAAGGCCTGAAATTTAATTCTCAAATATTTATGTCATTAATGGTCCTATGGATAAATACTACATAACTAAACTTATATATAATTAAATTTCCGACTATTTATGTCTTATACATTTTTACCGCACTGGCTATGATAACACAGATATTCATGAAATTGTATTTATGTTGCTAAGTCCATAACAACGCCGAGCCACGAGAAAATGGGTAAACAGAATTTAATGAAAATCGGTATGTAGAGTCGGGAATGAGAAATTACAGTAAAAGCTATAAACATTTTTATTCATCCTGGATGAAATTGTAATTTAGGGGAAGGCACCCAAAATTTAATTTTTAAATTCCTATCTTATTGGTCCTATCGAAAAGTACTACATAACAAAAGTTATAGAGAATACAATTTCCGATCATTTATATTTTATTTAGTTTTACCGTACCGACTATGATAAGAGTGGTATTTCAGAGTCGGAAGAAAACTAAATAAAGGCCTACAATATCGAAAGCGCATAACACTGATCAACAATGACATTACATTAACCATTGTTTGTTGTGATGTTCTTTGTCTTTTATACTGCCACTCAACTCCGATAGATGGGACAACTGCTGCGTACCGAGTATAACAGTCCGACTGAATATTGGCGGGAAATAGTTGGAGAATTAGAAAACTTTATTCTTATTATGTCATTCCTCTGGTTCATACATTTCCCGATATTGCTGGTACGCAACACACTGGCTCATCATAGTATCCAGTCGTGATTGAGACAGTGGAGTGAGCGGATGTGCTGAGTAGAGTGCTGAATATGGGCGATTCACTAGTGCAGTACAGGGCAGCTATAGGAAGGTGGAATGAAGGAGTGAAATGTGAAAAAGTGAAAGGAGAGATGAAAAATGGGCAGCAAATGGGTGTATTGGTAACCTTGTTGGTAGCTGCAGTGATAGCAATCTTATTGGAAATTGGTGTTGAGCTAAACCCGGGGCCTGGACCAGTTGGTGCAATCGGATGGGAAGAATTCGAAATGATTAAGGAACTGATCAAAGTAGCATGTCAGGATGAGCAAACAAGAGACCTAATTACAGAACACGCCAAGGAAATAAATAAGGAAATACAAGAGTTAAAACAGTGTGTTAAAGAGGAGATGAATGTGATAAAAGAGAGAGTGGCTCATAACACGGAAGAAGTAGAACGACTGAAGAACAAAGTCCGGGATTTAGAGGAGGAACTGAGTCAAGTAAAGTAGTCTGAAAACAGGAATAACCAAGAGCTCGGGAGGAAAAACCTTTTTATTTATGGTGTGCCGGAAGGAGACAATAAAAGCAAGGTGGAAATCGTATTTAAAGTGGTAGAAGTAATACAAAGTAAAATGAAGATAAACTTTAGTGTGGTGGACATAGACGATGTATATAGAGTGGGGAAAGTGAAGGGTAGGAGACCGATCAACGTTAAATTAATATCAACCCTGATGGCGGAAATAGTGCTGAGGAATGCCAGCAACTTAAAAGGTGAGAACATTTGGGTGAGAAGGGACATGGGCAATGGCGTCATCAAGGAACAAAACAGTTTACGCAGGCACCTAGGCAAAGCAAGATATCAAGGCCGAAAGACCTACATTAAAGGGCAGCGTTTGATCGTTGGAGACGGTCACTGGTGGCGCACCTGGACATCAGCTCAGCTACAGGAAATAGACGGAAAACACCAACATCAGCAGAGTGTAACGTGTGAGGAAGGAACAGAAGTGAGCAAGGTAACGCTTACGGAAGTCAGTGATGACGTAGGTGGGAGCAATACGGCAGAAGGAAGAGGAGCGGATACAAGAGCCGAGCAGTCAGCGGCGCACGAGGGAGCGGAGGGCAATGCACTGGAAGACAGCCCTATCGAGCAACGCCCAGGGGTCAGCAAGGGGATTGAAGAAAGAAGACGAGAGACAATAAAACCTAAGTCTAAAAGATGTATGGGCAAAGAGAAGTAAATTACAGACTGATAAGGGGGGAAAGAGAATGGCAAAACGCCTAAAACTCTGGAAGAGGATACGGTAGAAATAGAACGAATGGAAAGATCTAGAATGACTAGAAGTAAGTCAGGGAATTTAGAATATAAAAGTAAAAAATAACTAGAGTTAAAGGTATCATGTGTTAATATCGAAGGAATATGGAACAAAATAGGTACCGGAGACTTTAAAGAGCTACTGGAAGAAATGGATATTCTTGGACTTGTAGAAACTTGGGCTGATTACAAGAAAGACTTAAAGATAGAAGGGTGTATTGTATGGAGTCAATATGGATCAAGGAGATCTAATAGAGGAAGGATATCGAGAAGAATTTTGATGGTAATCAAAAACAACTTAAAAGATAGGATACAGCTCTTAGAATCTGAGTTTAAGGAATTAATCTGGATAAGAATATTAGATAGGGTCAATTGTAGGAATATGTATAGCTTTTACGTATAATCCACCTTGAGCTCCCCATTTTCACAGAATGATTTTTTTTTTTTTTTTTTTTAAGAATTTAGCGACAGAAATTAGACGAATGAGAAGTACGTATGATCAGGCAAGCATTATTATTATGGGTGATCTTAACGCGAGGATAGGGGACAAGAAGCCAGTTTATAGTCAACATGAGGACGAGGTATTAGTAGTTAATAGAAATAGCCAGGATAAAGAATGTAACAGAAATGGAGGAAAACTACTAGAATTATGCGCGGTAGAGGAGCTTTATATATTGAATGGATGGTGGTTCGGTGATGAGAGGGGAAAACTAACCTACATAGTAGAAAATGGGGGCATTACAATTGATCTAGTTGTATGCTGTAGGGATAGTTTGCAAGTTATCAAAAGATATACGTTAGGGATTGGGCGGAGGCAAACCATATGCCAGTATCTATAAAATTAATGATTCAAGATATAAGAGTGCAGGAGAGAGTTTACGATAGCATTAAGGAGAAGAAAATGCCCAGGTATCGTTGGAGAGAAGAATTAGGGAATGAATTTAGAGAGTACCTCAATGGAGAGAATTTTGAGATCTGGAAAACAAGTATTGTAAAACTGATAGAAGAGAAGAGAGTTGAAGAAGCCCTAACCAGGATAGAAAATGTAATTGGAATGGCAGGAAAATGTATGAGGCAATATTCAGGTAGAACGCAGATAAAATGTGGATGGTATAATACAGAATGTGCAAAGAAAAAGTCACTGGTTCTGAAGGCACTTAGTAGCTAGAAACGAATTTTTTAGAAAAAGGAAAGAATACAGAGAATTGTTAAGAATGACGAAGTCGGAATGGCAACAAAGGATGGCTGCAGACATAAATAAACAGTGTAAGGAAAATGACAGTAGGAAAGTATGGGATAAAATAAATCAGATGACCAAGAAGAAATCAGGTTCAGGGGGGACCAATATAAGTCATAGTACATGGGTCCAGTATTTCGAGAAATTATTGAATAAAGAAGGCAAATGTAGAACTCATCATGACGAGATTATTGTCTCGGGGGGCTTGAGTGTCACTCTGCCTGAATTAGATGAGACTATTTCGACTCAGGAAATAAGGAACCTGTTGCAAGGAGCTAAAAAGGGAAAATCAGGAGCTATTTCGGATATCACATATGAATTTTGAAAAGAGGTGGGAGAGCGAAACGGCATGTGGGGAAATTTTGACAAGGATATTCAATAAAATCTTCGAGAAAGGGGTATTCCCGAAAGCTTGGAAAGAGGGGATAATATGCCCTATATACAAAAATAAAGGCGATAGATTAAATCCTGGAAACTATAGGGGAATTACATTATTGGATATATTGGGGAAAGTATATGCTGGTATACTAGCAAATAGACTAAGGAACTGGGCGGAGAGGCATTCAATCCTGTCGAGATTTTAAAGTGGATTCCGAAGAGAGAGAAGAACACTAGATAATGTTTTTATAGTGAGAACTCTTATTGACAAGTAGGTAAAGAAAAAAGGAGGTAAGCTCTATATAACATCAGTAGATTTAGAAAAAAGCATTTGATACTGTGAACGGGGGGTAGTCGTTACTAAATTGAGACAAGTTGGAGTGTCATATAAAATGATAAGAGCTATAGATAAGTTGTATGCTGAAGTAAAGTGTACTGTGAGAGTGGAAGAAGGTGTAGTAGTAGGAGAGATTATCTCCAAAATGGGTCTGAAACAGGGGTGTAAATTGTCACCGATTTTATTCCTATTGTTCATTAACTATATACTAGAATTTGAAGTTGAGGAAAGATTTGCACTGCCATGTTTAGAAAATCAGCATATTCCTGGTCTTGTCTTTGCTGACGACATACTCCTGTTCACACTACCGCCAGTTGGAATGCAAAAAAGTATTGATGGTATCGAGAAGTACTGTAAAAAATGGAATATGAAAATTAACGCACAGAAAACTAGAGTAATGGTGTGCAAAAAATGGAACAAATTAGCAAAAAAAATATGGAAAAAATGGTATTTGGAAGGAGTAAAACTGGAAGTAGTCAACAAGTTAGAATATTTAGGAATTATAATATCAGGAAATAGAAATTGGTCTGAACACATCAAGAGGGCAAAAATGATTGGTGCAGCAGCCCTAGCTAGTATTCGAATATTAGATAACAGGATGCCTAATATTGATTTTAGGGTACAAAGAAATGTATTCATCAGAGTATTCCAGCTATTCGATCCTTACTCTGACGCGCGTAGTAGTACCTGGTCTACAATTACAATTTAGTTCTATTCAAATGATAGCACCACAATTCACTAATTAACTCAAAATTCAACCCTGAAAAGAGCCGTTTCTTAATAAAAGCACTTTTATTAAATTCTACATTCATTTTAATCCAAATTAGCTGTGAAGAGGGGGTTTCTCCTCTGAATTAGAGGAAAATTTTGCCTCCAAGTCAGATAGATTTTTCCGTAGCCAGTGTAGTGAATTGAGATTTTCCGACTCATCAGGTACTCCTAGGAACATATTAGTAAAAGGGCATAGTTTTTGCGTTCTGGGACTCTCCAATATTTGAACACCCCAACCCCCACCCCCCCCCCACCCCCCCCGCCGAAAAAATACGAGGAGTGTTCACGGATCACGGCTATCTGAGTTTGGTCATTCCAGCTCTGGAACTTTGGACTGTTAGATCGGCAGCGTAGTACTGTTCATTAAAAGTGAGAAAATGTGTGGTCTTTCATTTGATCGAGTATTTCATATGAAAGCATTGCTTTTAATCGCGGCATTCCCACTGACGTCATGTTCATTTCAGTTGGTAAAACTACTAAGACAGTCTTTCTGAGGATGTAAAAAGGCAGGTGGAGAGTGAGTGTCTGCCATTATTATGAAAACTCCCCAACCAGATTGTGACTGATGGTAGGCAAGCGGGCCTACAATTACAATAGAAATTCACTAACCCAGTCTTCATATGAGAAAAGACGTTTGGTGGCTTCCCCGTCGCGTTTCTAAGGTAACGTAAGCTATGCAATTTAATGCAATCTTGCACACAACGTGTACACTACCTCCGTAGCGAAGCACGGGTACATCAGCTAGTAGTTTAATAAAAGACTAGGTAAACAACTGATAGGGAATCTCCCAACTGGGCGACAGCTCCAAGTGCAGTTAAGTTTTGATTGATTGATTGATTGATTGATTGATTGATTGATTGATTGATTGATTGATTGATTGATTGATTGATTGATTGATTGATTGATTGATTGATTGATTGATTGATTGATTGATTGATTGATTGATTGATTGATTGATTGATTGATTGATTGATTGATTGATTGATTGATTGATTGGAGTTTGCAATATTTTATGGTAAATTCGATGTGTGCAACGAAGTTAACTTTGTAGATTTAGTTCATGAACTGCTTTGCTACAATGAAGAGATTACAAAGTCAGGTCCAAGAACTGAAAACGATGTATCCGTTGTGAAAATCTCAATTCCGAACCAATGCAGTTCCATTATCGACGGTAACTTGTGGATATAGTATGAAGGAGTTATCTACTTGGTACGTAAAAACTAAAAACGCGTAAAATGACATGGAAACGTGAAAGCACGTAGAAGACTAAGACACTTTCCCATATACCTGGGGTTGGCACTTTGTATGGAATCAGCCCAGTTTTACGGTCAGATGCCTTTATTGACGCCAACCCTATGTATAAGTATGTGTTCACTTTTGTATGTTTCGGTTTGTAGTGTGATGTGCCGTGTTGTGTGGAGATGGAGTTGTGTATTGAGACAAACAGAAACATCCAGTCCACGAGCCAGAAGAATGAACTAAGTCCAGTTAGAATTACCGACCCAGCCAAGAATCGAACCTGAGGCCCTCTGGACCGAAGACCAGTATGCTGATCATTCAACTAACGAATCGGATGATGATGATGATGATGATGATGATTATGATGATGAAGATGATGATAACGACTACGACAATATTTATTTTATTGCTAGTGGTTTAACGTCGCACTAACACATCGAATGTTTCCGGCACATGGTGGAGTTTCGGGGAGAAATCTATCCTCGTATTTATGTATTTGTGTGATGCTCATCACTAGGTCTTGGAAGTTGAAGTTCGAAGCTGCCTAAAATGATCTGTAAAAATACTTTAAAATTTCCAAAAAGAGGACCTATAAACTGGAAAAAAGGACGTAAAACTGCGATCCATTCCTAATTTCAGTTTAGATTACATATTTAATAAAGGAATGCAATATTTTAAAACTCATTATTCTGGAGGTATGCAACATACATGCGAAAATGTATGAGTAAAATCTTTAACATATTATTTATTTTTAGATTAACGTAATTTTAAAGGATAAATTCACTGTTTGTTTAAAAAGATACTGGCAGAATTTAGAATGAAATGTTTTTTCCACCTAGAATGATTTCAGTGAAGCCGCATTGGACATCCTGAAGAGAGAAATTGAAATTAGTATAACTGGAAGTATATTTGGGTTAACCACACTACAGTAGGTTACAGAAATTGAAATCCGAAAACCTTACCTCCGGATGTTAAGGCTTCATACTTGAAGCAACGGAGATCTTCCTCTTCAGAAAAACATCAAAATTTTCTCCTTTCAATATTTCACTTATGTATTACTGCAGCCCGGCAGAAAACATGTTTCTAATGTTATACGTAAGTGGAATTTAATGAAATCTTACTTGGAGTGTATCTCAGAGGAGAGATGTGTTCATTGCGATATCCAATAACTTACCATCCCGCCCCAAGAAATACATTTACATTTATAATAAAATGAAGAGTATTTCACGCCATTTTCATTTCTGAAGTAGCTAATTGCATTCCTATTGGCCAATGTGAAGTGGCACGTGATCTCGTTCCCGTCAATAATGTTCATCATAATCCGTCATCCAGCCCAACACAATAAAAGCGCAAGAAAATGTATCCACACCAATGGATACCCAGATCCCCTTTGCTTGTCCCTATATCATTGGCAAGAGCCACTCCAGACCAATGGTCTTGTCCAGGTCTTATTCTAACGTCCGCAAGGCAAGAGCCACTCCAGACCAACGGTCTTGTCCAGGTCCTATCCTAACGTCCGCACGGCAAGAACCATTCCAGACCAACAGTCTTGTCCAGGTCCTATTCTAATGTCCGCACGGCAAGAACCACTCCAGACCAATGGTCTTGGCCAGGTCCTATCCTAACGTCCGCACAGCAAGAGCCACTCCAGACCAACAGTCTTGTCCAGGTCCTATCCTAACGTCCGCACGGCAAGAACCATTCCAGATCAACGGTCTTGTCCAGGTCCTATCCTAACGTCCGCCAGGCAAGAATCACTCCAGACCAAGGGTCTTGTCCAGGTCCTATCCTAACGTCCGCACGGCAAGAGCCACTCCAGACCAATGGTCTTGGCCAGGTCCTATCCTAACGTCCGCACGGCAAGAGCCACTCCAGACCAACGGTCTTGTCCAGGTCCTATCCTAATGTCCGCACGGCAAGAACCATTCCAGACCAACGATCTTGTCCAGGTCCTATCCTAACGTCCGCACGGCAAGAATCACTCCAGACCAAGGGTCTTGTCCAGGTCCTATCCTAACGTCCGCACGGCAAGAACCACTCCAGACCAACGGTCTTGTCCAGGTCCTATCCTAACGTCCGCACGGCAAGAACCACTCCAGACCAATGGTCTTGTCCAGGTCCTATCCTAACGTCCGCACGGCAAGAACCATTCCAGACCAAGGGTCTTGTCCAGGTCCTATCCTAACGTCCGCACGGCAAGAACCACTCCAGACCAAGGGTCTTGTCCAGGTCCTATCCTAACGTCCGCACGGCAAGAATCACTCCAGACCAACGGTCTTGTCCAAGTCATATCCTAGCGTCCGCACGGCAAGAACCACTCCAGACCAACGGTCTTGTCCAGGTCCTATCCTAGCGTCCGCACGGCAAGAACCACTCCAGACCAACGGTCTTTTCCAGGTCCTATCCTAACGTCCGCACGGCAAGAACCACTCCAGACCAATCGTGTTTTCACACGAAACTAGACGCCTAGGGCCGCTTCGCTGCTTCTAAGCTAGGGTTTACGACCCAGACCCCCTTCGCTTGTCTCTATATCACTGGTCTTGTCCAGGTCCTATCCTAACGTCCGGTCGGCAAGAACACACTCCTCACCAACCATGTAACAATAATCACCACCTCCAACTATTGAAGCACCACTCACTCATCAGTTCCTAAGTACAGAGGTTGGCAGCACTGAGCACCACTTGGCAACGTCCTTCCCGAAAAGGCCGCGAGCGTGTAAATAAAGGACAGTCGTTCCGCGCGTGTGAAAGTATTGCCAGCCGCGTTGGAGTAATCATTTTCACTTATCTTGTACATAATTTGATACCCGTGTTTTTTAAAGCATTTTCTCTCTTATTTCAGAAAAGATGTTTAAGAGGTGATGGATGGACTAATGATGATTCGAATTGAGAATGGATATGTTGTTGAAAGGAGGTGAAGTCGCAAAACAAGTCGTCAGACATATAAAAAGGCTAAAAAGGATCTATAAGCCAAAACAACGCCGAAAAGACAAAAAAGGATGAATTTAAAAAAACCATCATTTTCTAGCCTACAGTGACCCGGAATGAATATATATTATGCTGGCCTCGTCTTCGTACACTCGCGAAGAAACATGATTTTTCCTTAACTTCCGAGCCCTACTCATCACTCTTGTTCATAAAAGAATCATATCAGTGCCACATTAAACCCACACGTATTATTCATTGGAAGTTGTTCTTAATACAAGTGAACAATGATAAGATCTAAATTCTTAAAGAAATGTTTGTACTTACACAGTTTAGGTTAGGGCAAACATGTTCTTGAATGCTCAAAGCAGTCCTTTCTCTTCGAAATGAAGAAGTAAGTCTTTAAACACTTTCTGGTAACGGGCGCCGTTCTGGGCATTATTCATTAAATTCACTTTCCCTATGTCTTCAGAAGATAATTTAGAGAAGTCCATGGCGTCTTCAGGGTCCGCCAGAATTATAACTAATATACCACAGGAAGCGATAAGACCGTTCAGTCTGTTGTATTCCATCTCAGCCTGCAACTCCTGGAAACTGATGAGATCTTCTTCACATCCCAAGCTCTTGAGAGTGTCACACAGAGTCTCGTGGTACACTCGTAACATGTCATCGTAATGCTTTAACCTCACTTCGCTTTGTGGAGTCGTGTAGAAAAAGAACTGAAGATCTAGTGCTGGAGAAGCAAACCGACATAGCTGGAAGTCCACTAGCCTGCAGTCTATCACTTCGCCCGTAGTCTCTGAGTACTTAAATAAAATGTTATTAGTCCATATATCTCCGTGGTTGAGAACTCTCAGTGTTCCTGGTCGCGGCTTCAATAATTCTATCATCTTATCTATACAAGTGTTACTTAAGTTACGGAGTTTCTCTGAAAATCTCTCATACCCAGGCCATTTTAACACCACTTCAGATAAATCTTTGATCGGGAAATACATCACGTTCCTTGCAGCATCTCTGGTTTCCTCCGAAAAAGTAGTTTCCTTGTATTCCTCTATGTAACTAGGATCTTCTTTGTATAAAGCCACGGACATTCCATGAAATCTAGCAAGAGTTCTCAGAGCAACTTTGCAATGCTCTAGATCTAACTGGGTTCGCCTATTGGCCATCTTGTATCCCAACGGCCTGAGATCTTCCAGTACCAGAGCGTTCGGCTGGGGGCAATGGTAAGACAGACAAGATACTGGAGCAGCATTCTGGGGGGTCATCTCCTTCACGAGTTTATACATGCCTGGAAGTACTCGGTAGAATGTGAATATTTCTCGCTTGAAGGTTCCACTTTCTGTCATCATCGTCTGCATAAATTCACCCATAGGGAGACATTTTACAATTAGATCGCGATCAGCAGAGGCACCATTGCTTTTTGTGTATTTAACTTTTGCCCGTAACATCTGACTCAGGTAGTTATCACCCTTACCAACGGCGTAAGTTATCCGGCTACTGGTGACTGTGATGTCATCATCCTTCTCGATTTGCCTCACAACCGTTGTTAGAAAGTTCGTGTCTAGCCACTCTGGAGTCGTCGTACATTCGACACCACCGTCATCTTCCATAGCAACACTGAAACAAAACAGGCAAGAAAATAAAATCTGCACTTCAAAGGAAATCAAGGTACTGCTGGGACTTACAAGAGATACGTAGGAGTACAACCACCGTTTTCCGCGTCCTATCAGCAAGACAACGAATATCTCAGTTAACTGGCAGAGTATATATAGTTTATACAGGGTGGTTGGAAACAACGTGGACCGGATATATGAGCGTTAGTGGGTTGGTCATACTGATAAATAATTGGAAAAAAAATCATTAGATATCTAGAGCCTCCGTGGCTAAGGCGGCAGCGCGGCGGCCTCTGACCGCTGGGTTCCGTGGTTCAAATCCCGGTCACTCCATGTGAGATTTGTGCTGGACAAAGCAGAGGCGAGACAGGTTTTTCTCCGGGTACTCCGGTTTTTCCTGTCATATTTCATTCCAGCATCACTCTCCAATATCATTTCATTTCATCTGTCATTCATTAATCAATGACCCAGAGGAGTGCGACAGGTTTCGGCAGCCGGCACAATTCCTATCCTCGCCGCCAGATGGGCTCTTCATTCATTCCATTCCTGACCCGGTCGAATGACTGGAAACAGGCTGTGGTTTTTCATTTTTCATTTCATTCGATATTTCGCGCCGTTGTCATTTTATCAGCTGCTGAAGTTAGCCAAACAGATCGCTTCGCGGGCGACTTCAGATGACTTTGCAGGGCGGTGTTGCTAAATCTGAACGTGGCTTATGCCGGCTTGAGAGCACCAACAGAAGAGATAAACTCCAGAGGAGGGATCTGAACAAGGACCTCCCTGCTGATAAACTCGGCCCATAGCAAGCACGCTACGGTGGCATTGGCTGGAACCCACAGTGTGTTATATTCGAAAAGTGTCGTATGTTAAGAAAAGCTCCTTCCTCTTTACCTTCAAAAAATTAAAACTATTAGCCTATATTCCAAATTATTAGTGAAGAGGGGGTTTCTTATCTGGCCAGTGCAGTGAATTGAGATTTTCCGACTAATCAGGTACTCCTTGCAAAACAAAAAAACAAAACAGTGTGGTAGTGTTTGATGTACATTTCTCGGTATGGCTCTCAAAGCCCGACCAAGCCACTTAAAGCCCACTTGAATTCGCCTAAAATTTGATTCTCAAATATCTATGTTCTTAGTGGTCCTATCGATAAATATTCTTCTTCTTCACCTGTTTGCCCTCCAGGGTCGGACTTAGCGAGGGATCCCACCTCTACCGTCTCAAGGGCAGTGTCCTGGAGCTTCAGACTCTGGGTCGGAGGATACAACTGGGGAGGATGACCAGTACCTCGCCCAGGCGGCCTCACCTGTTATGCTGAACAGGGGCCTTGCGGGGGGATGGGAAGATTGGAAGGGATAGACAAGAAGAGGGAAGGAAGCGGTCGTGGCCTTAAGTTAGATACCATTCCGGCATTTGCCTGGAGGAGAAGTGCGAAACCACGGAAAACCACTTCCAGGATGGCTGAGGTGGGAATCGAACCCACCTCTACTCAGTTGACCTCACGAGGCTGAGTAGACCTCGTTCCAGCCCTCGTACCACGTTTCAAATTTCGTGGCAGAGCCGGGAATCGAACCCGGGCCTCCGGGGGTGGCAGCTAATCACACTAACTACTACACCATAGAGGCGGACGACTAAACATCTGCTGCATAAATGCATTCCGTTTTTATAACATTGTTATTATAATATTGGATTTCTTACAACTGATAAGTGATTTTATAACAAATGTCTTAAGTTAGTTGATACGCCAATTGCAATTTCTGAGTTCTATTTTTGTGTCCTATATTATCTAGGCCGTTCGGCTGTATTATTTCCCGTAGGTACTTGAATTTATTATCTCTGCTGATTCTGCCGTAACTTGTGTTTAGGAATCTCGGAGCACTCTTAATGTTCCTTAGGAATTCAGTAGGCTATTCTCAAAATAATTTTATAGCCCTACCTTTTCCAGTCTTTTTAAAAATATTTATTAGTTCAGTTGCTGTTTCAATGTTTCCGGAATCTGGCTCTATGGCTAAATGGGTAGCGTGCTTGCCTTTTCTCAAAGGAATCCCGGGTTCGATTCCCGGACGGGTCGAGATTATTTTCGGTTAATTCCGATCGCTCGGGGGCTGGGTATGTGTACCGTTTTCAACATTAGAATTTATCTTAGCTAAGGTAGGTCGCCTGTAGGCGTCAAATGAAAAGAGCTGTGCCAGGCCTCTCTGGAAGCCGCACGTTGTTGTTGTTGTTATTATTTATTTGGTGGGGGCGGGGGAAGGATAGTGCTAAATCATCTACAAAAGCTAGGCAATTAAATTTGATGTTCCACTTTTTGTAACGTCGTTGTGACTAGAAAAACAGGTATGTGATAATATTTCAGCTTAGAACTCTGACCAGAAAGGTTCTGTCATCTAAGGTCCAGTATTGCATGAACTGTATCAACGAATTTTCGTTTTAAAGGATGCATGTACTGCGGGTCAGTATTTCTCCCTTCAACATTGTCACACAATGGTATTTCGAGGTGCAAACGACGATATCCTGATTTATATCTGATTTCTTGAATTTCTTCTTCTTGAAGTCTCTTATTAAACACAACCAAACCACATGGCCCAACAGCCCCGAAGAGCCATGGCCTACCAAGCGACCGCTGCTCATCCCGTAGGCCTGCAGATTATGAGGTGTCATGTGGTCAGCACGACGAAACCTCTCGGCCGTTATTCTTGGCTCTCTAGACCGGGGCCGCCATCTCACCGTCAGATAGCTCCTGAATTGTAATCACGTAGGCTGAGTGAACCTTGAACCAGCCCTCGGATCCAGGTAAAAATCCCTAATTTGGCTTGGAATCGAACCCGGGGCCTCCGGGTAAGAGACAGGCACGCTACCGCGGGGCCGGCATATCCATTCTTATTGCCTCTTACAAAATGCCGTTAAAGAGCATTGTGGAACCTTGCCGTATTCTAGTTTGATTTCTAACATTTCTGAGATTTCTCTACGGAATTTTATTTTGGACTTTGTTTCTATTAACGTATCTTTTATTGCCAAGGTCTTTTTATCTCATGATATTATATAATAGATTTAATTGCTCCTTAAGAGGTGACCAAATTCCACTAGAATAGAAAACAACTAAGGTCTGAAATTTCCACGAATGAAGGCTCTCATTATAAAGGGTTAACTCTATTTGTAGGCTACACAGCAAACTTACACATCAGAAAATAGAAAATAAAGTTCAAGATCTAGAAGGACAAATTTTCACGGTGAATGCTAATGTAATGACAATATTTTGTACAATATTTGAAACAGCTGATAAATAAGAGAATGTAAAGAAATCCCGATACACATCTGGCATTTATTGATATACAGAAGAATCACGATGATGTCCTTGTTAGTAGATTTATTGTCTGTATTGTTACATAGCGAAGTTAGTACCACGTACGTTCAAACTGCTGAAGTTCTATAATTTATATACCTACATTACTGGTGATAAAAATCCCTCCAAAGCCTTCCCACTTACAAAAGTCAACGGCAAGGGTATCCTATATTGCAGCGACACTCTTCAAAGTTCATTTGGCTTCTTAACAAAAGGCAGCGAACTAGCTCTAATATAGGACTTTTGATAGGTTTCACTTTGCACTTCGCCCACGATCACGTAATGATGGCTGAGGACTAAGTTACTAAGGCATTCTCCGGAAGAGCGTCGTGCTGTGTCCTTCGGACATGTGGGCGTTCGAATCTCGACGCAACTAGCGATTATGTTACGTGTACGATTTCCGGAATTTCCTTACACTCGGAGTGGTACCTCAGTAGTTCATATCCCGAGGCACCTATTCCAAACATTAGTTCACACTGAAGTTACGCCCTCTATCATAGCCGTTATATTATACTCTCTGGAAATAATAATAATAATAATAATAATAATAATAATAATAATAATAATAATAATAATAATAATAATAATAATAATGTTTTTACGTCTCAACAGGTACTTTCACGGTTTTCGGAGATGCCGTGATGCCAGAATTTTGGCCTACTTGTATGTTCCGGTAAGTCTATCAACACGAGGTAGACGTACAGTATGTGAGCACCTTCCAAATCCACCGAATTGAACTGGAATCGAACCCACCAAGTTGAAGTCAGAAGGCCTGCGTTTCTACCGTCAGAGTTTCTCAGCTTGAGCATTCTCTGGAAAGTTCTAAGCATTTTCTTAAGTAGAAATGAAGTAAATGTTACTTGTTTAAGAAAATACCTAACACAACTATCCTAGTACTTTTAGACGACGTTCCTGGCAATTTTAAAACACCATTCAAGTAATCTGAACTGAACAAGCTTGAAGGCATCTAAATCATCTAAAGTTCGGTTTGAGAACTCTGAAATCAACAACATCACGACCTTGTGGTTTGAAAACTAGTCATAAGAGTTCTCCATAGAAAAGAAGCGTGAACGTGGGCGGAGAAAATTATTTCCGACAGTACGACATCGATACGGCCAACCTTAGTACGAGAGACATAAAATAGGAGGAAGTCCTGGATGGTAGTTGTTAACTTACTGTGAGAGAAAGACCCCACAAGAAGAAGTGGTTAGTCCAACAGTCACGAAAACTTGCAAGCTTGCTTGCATATGATGGTTATTTCTAACGTGGGGGAAACACTGTTAGCTGGAGAGATGCGAGTAAAAAGAAACAGAAGTAGCGTCCCTGTGGTCCGAAATCCACGTCAGACTGGAGGTCCCGAGACTGAGATTACTATAAGCTGTCTGCAGCCCTGAAGATTGTTTTCCGTGGTTTCCAATTTTCACACCAGACAAATGCTGGCGCTGTACCTTAATTAAGATCACGACCGCTCCCTTCCCACTCCTAGCCCTTTCCCGTCCCATCGTCGTTCTAAGACCTATCTGTATCGGCGCGACGTAAAGCCAATTGTTAAAAAATGTTTCTTACGTAGGATATGAGTATCAAACCGCACCACTACACGTGAAGGATTCAAACCTTCATTCACAACTTTCGGTGCAGTCGAATAACTTTTGCTAGTTGCTTTACGTCGCACTGACACAGATAGGCCTTATGGCGACGATGGGATAGGAAAGGCCTAGGAATTGGAATGAAGCGGCCGTGGCCTTAATTAAGATACAGTCCCGGCATTTGCCTGGAGTGAAAATGGGAAACCACGGAAAACCATCTTCAGGGCTGCCGACAGTGGGGCTCGAACCCACTATCTCCCGATTACTGGATACTGGCCTCACTTAAGCGACTGCACCTATCGAGCTCGGTCAGTCGAATAACAATTCCAAGACCCCTGAGTAAAACATTAGCGAACAAGAAATAGGTCTTGTAATACACACTTCTTATGTGAGTGGCCTTGCACACACGTCATAAGATCCACGGGGCAAACTTGCAGTATATTCTAACTGTAATTGATTTAATTCTGTAGCCCAAAGGGGTACAGCGGGCCCCAGGCGAGGGATATTAGGAGCGGTGAAGATACATAAATAAGGTGAGGGGGTTGGCGGCCGTGGCCTTTACTAGGAACTGTCCCGGCATTCATCTCAGTGCAGGAGAATTGAAAACCACGGGAAACCATTCTCAGGAGAGCCGACGGTGCGGACCAGCCCTTCTCCATCTCCCGAATACAGAGGCGTAGAGCCACAGTAGAGCTTTGGCGCCACCGCTCCTATGCCCGTTTGGTCGGTTGAACTGCTGAACTGTCAGACCACGGACCAGCCGTGGCCACTTGGAGGGCGAAACCTACTCTGCATCCGTCGACCCAGTATGTAGGTCACTGGCGCATTTGATACCCGTCCTCAGTGAACATTTTCTTCGAATATTTCCACGTTCACAGCTCAAAAATCTCTTCACTTCAAGTGTACTGTAACACCTTTCTTAACAAATAATACTGTACATTAACGATTACAGATTGTTATCAGAATCAATAATTCATTCTTAGTCCGTAGACTGAAGGCTAGAGGCCTATCATTTATTGATTAAAGAAATTAGACTCAATAAGAATTTTAGTACCGCCGGAATGAGTGGCTCAGACGGTTAAAGCGCTGGCCTTCTGACCCCAATTTGGAGGTGCGATCCTCGCTCAGTCCGGTGGTATTCGAGTGGACTCATATACTTCAGCCTCGTGTCGGGGGATTTACCGACACGTAAAAGAACTCCTGCGGGACTAAATTCTGGCGCCTCGGCATCTCCGAAAACCGTAAAAGTAGTCAGTAAAACCAATCACATGAACTATTATTAATTTTAGTACCCATTTTCATGACAAGCCACGATGACTGGCCCAGACAGTAGAATGCTGACTTTCTGAGCCCAAATTGGCGGGCTCGATCGCGGCTCACTCCGCTAGTATTTGAAGGTGCTCAAATACGAACATGAACCGGCAATTAAAAGAACTCCCGCGGGACGGAGCGAAGTTCTGACACTTCGAAAATCGTAAAAGTATTTAATGGGACGTAAAGCTATTATTATTATTATTATTATTATTATTATTATTATTATTATTATTATTATTATTATTATTATTATTACACTGATCGCAATGCAGAGGAATAGGAGACAACTCTCTCTCTCACACACACGAGCATTGTAATATTCCCCCCAAGCAAACTTTAATCGCAAATCATATTTCAGTAAGAATAATTATTCTACAGTGGAATGATGATGTAACTTACGTTGTCTGTCGACTTGTTCTTCCTTCAGCGGAGAGTTCCCAGTGAATGTTGGCGAGGTAGCTGCTTCAAGGCCCTACTGGCTCATTCAACCTTCACCCAGCTGTCTCACTCTCTCCGCCTGCCCTCAACAGCACTTCCTCAAGGATCGTAAACTTCTTATCATTCTCCAGTTAGAGTAGGTAGTAGCGAACAGTAAATACCGAAGCCATCAGCACTCTGTTAGAGCAAATTTTATAAATCGAGCCATTATACATAATAGCCGAACATTATTATTATTATTATTATTATTATTATTATTATTATTATTATTATTATTATTATTTTACAATTGACTTTAGGTGCGTCGCACCGGCACAGATAAGTCTTATTGCGACGACGGGATGGGATATGAAAGGACTAGGCGTGGAAAGGAAATGGCCGTGGCCTTAATTAAAGTATTATCAGCACACTTTATCTTGGTGCATTTACGCCCTAGTGCTGAATCGGTCGACCTCGGCAATCTTCGAGATTCGTACTGGCAACCACTGAAACACAAACTATGAATCGCTTAAGCATCGTTGTGCGACATCTGGCGTACACTTTACGTACTAGTACTGTTGTTGTTGACACATCAAAGCCAAACTATAGAATTCATGCTAAGAACGACATTCGCATCGAGAAATGTTATATAATGTTATATAATATGTATGTGACATAGTTGTTGGCTTAAGATAACAACGGTTTAGAAACTTCATATCGATCGATCATATTCTCGATTCAATTCAGATTTCATTTTCATTCAGTTGGCAGCACTATCGGAACCGGGACAGCTCCCTCCTTACTCCTCACCCCCGTACACAAATGCACCAAGATAAAGTGTGCCGATAACACAGTCCCAGCATTTGCCTGGTGTGAAAATGCGAAACCACGAAAAACCATGTTCAGGGCTGCCGACAGTGGGGTTCGAACCCACTATCTCCCGGATGCAAGCTTATAGCTGCGCGCCCCTAACCGCCCGGTATTATTATTATCATTATTATTGTTATTATTATTAATTATTCATATTGCTATACTATTACTATAATTACAAGGCGGGCTAGTATGTTTTCATTAAAATATGCCTTTTGATATTCCAGGTAGAAGTACTTCTTTTTGTTTGAGAGTTATATTTCTCACAATTTTTGTTAATTGTAGGCATATTTTCACATAATTAAAATGTTCCCTCTTTTCTAATTTACAAGATTATTATGGAATTGGAATTAACAATTGCCGTTTCCTGAGGATAAAAGTAACCAAGCGAGCTGGCTACACAGTTCGCATCATGCAGCTGTGAGCTTGCATTCGGAAGATAGTGGGTTCGAACGCACTAACGGCAGACCTGAAGATGTTTTCCGTGGTTACACATTTTCACACCAGATAAATGCTTGGGCTATACTTCAGTTAAGGCCACTGTCGCTTCCTTCTTAGCCCTAGCCCTGTCCTGTCCCATCGTCGCCATAAGATCTGCCTGAGTCGGTGTGACGTAAACGAAAATTTTCCCCAGCATTACATTTCAGATGTTTACATTTATTATTTTGTTGTTTAGTGTGTGGCTTTTACTGCCGGGAGTGTCCGAGGATATATTAGGCAGGTCTTTCTATTGGACGCCTGTGTGTCTGGGTGTGCGATGATGATGATGTACAGTAGTGGCGATTAGGGGGGGGGGCACCGTCCTCCCCGTCCCCCCTTGTGGAGAAAACATTACATTTTTATTATATATTAGCCAGCAAAAACTAGGAATTATAGGAAGAATTTTTAAAAAAAGCAATTTGTACAAGCTCTATTGTCTTATCAGGTAGTTCTTTCGTTTATTTCTTTAAGTGTTAACAAAATTATTAGCGGTATCGTTCGTCGCGGCTAATAGTCTGCATAGCATCAGAGCAAGTAGCTGAGACTAAATTCCGGCACCTCGGCGTCTCCGAAGACCGTAAAAGTAGTTAGTGGGACGTAAAGCAAATAACATTATTATTATTATTATTATTATTATTATTATTATTATTATTATTATTATTATTATTAGCTGAGACTCGCGCAGCAGCGTATACCATGTGCTGTGAAGAA
This sequence comes from Anabrus simplex, assembly GCF_040414725.1. NCBI lineage: Eukaryota > Metazoa > Arthropoda > Insecta > Orthoptera > Tettigoniidae > Anabrus > Anabrus simplex. The sequence goes on from NC_090265.1 coordinate 897,197,232, forward strand.
GGATTGCATGGGTATATTTTTTTTCCTAAGGTCATGGACACTGGGGTATGATTCACCCGATCGCTGAGCGCATTCATCACTCTCGCAGTCTCTTTAGTGTCTGTTAGTTTCTTAGTTTGTAATCAAACACTAAATAATTTTAAATTGTATAATCACGCCTTAAGTCTATTTAATTGTAATAATATTGCTCATTTGATGAAAGTTTTATTGTATAGTACTGAATCAAAATCTCAATAAACTTTACCTTTACCTCTGTCGAAATCGCTCAGAGAACATCAGAAAACTTACAACCCGGGTATTTTTTATTGTCTGTAAATTTTTGACCCCGCCCACCGCACTTCTAATTCCCAATCGCCGCTACTGATGATGTAGGGGGAGGGTGAAACCCGGTGTCGGTACATAGCCTGCTACTGTCGATAACACTAAGAGGTCTGCTTAAGGCTGAACGTCCGAATCCAACGGACGAATCGTCCGCCACCAATAGCGTCACTGCGGAGAGGGTAGGAATTGAATTAAGGGTTTTGGCACGCAACATTCCGGTGGTGATTTTCGTTTTCCGCCAACAGGACTTGAACCGACTAACCATGGTGTCAGACCATAACAAGCATGGCCAGCGGGTGGGCTGGTACGCTCTACATTAAAATATGTTTCTTTTAATATTCCAAGGACAGTATAAGTACTTCTTTTGTTTGAGAGTTATAGTCTGTTACTCAGAATTTAGTTTTTTCATCCGGGAGACAGTGGGTTCCAACCCCACTCTCGGCAGCCTTGAAGATGGTTTTCAGTAGTTTCCCGTTTTCACACCATTCAAATGCTGGGGCTATACCTCAATTAAGGCCACGGACGCTTAATCCTTTCCTATTGCATCGTCGCCATAAGACGTCGGTGCGACGTATAGCAAGTTGTAAAAAAAATAGTTTTGTTAATTGTGGGCATATTTTCACATATTTAAAATGTTCCCTCCTTTTTAATTTGTAAGGTTAGATGTCTGCTACATTCGTCATTATACATTTAATAGTCATGCATTTCTCATTTTCAATTAAACCTTTAAAATGGTATGTTTTTAATTTGAAAGGTTAAACGTCTGCTACATTGCTAATTACACTTGCAGTGAGGCTGTGTTACTATCTTTTTCTCATTTTCAGTAAACCATTTATTACATAAAACAACCCACTTTGAAACTTTCATAAACTCAGCGGTAGAAATGGACAATTCATCTATATGTACCAAACCAGGGGCGTAGCCAAGCAGGGGTTATTGGAGGTCAGAACCCCCTCCTCCCCCACACACACACTCTATGGAATGTTTACCAAATAAAATAAACAGAAACTGACAATAAACAAGTGAAAGTCGACTCAATGGGTTGACCCTTTTGAACATTCGCAAAGATATAATTGCAAAACCAACAGATCTCTTGAATCTATTTTCTAAGAAGCCTCGAAATGTTGGATTTTACTTTGTAATCTGAACATACCATTCGCCATAAAACTATTCACTTTGTTCATATTGTTCTTGTTCTGTATTTCAATGTAAGATTTTGTAGTTCCGGTACTGCAGTCTGAATATCAACATAATTTATTTGTGTCACTGTCCTTATAATGGCACTCATGCGTGCGCGCACCACACACACACAAGCAATACGTTATGTTCTATCATCATTTTGTAACTATAACCCACCTCTCCCCTCCCTCCCCCCCCCCCCAATCGGTTGATCCTGCCTACGCTACTCTGTCAAACTTGCCGATATCCCTCCCCCATGGCCCGAAGGCCTGCAGATTAGCTATGAGGTGTCGTGTGGTCAGCACGACGAATCCTATCGGCTGTTATTCTTGGCTTTCTAGCCCGGGGCCACTACCTCACCGTCAGATAGCTCCTCAACTGTAATCACGTAGGCTGAGTGGATCTCGAACCAGCCGGGTAAGAGGCAGGCACGCTACCCCTACACCGCGGGGCCGGCAGCCCCACTATATATATCACTATATAGTGATAAAAAAATAACAACCGCTTATCTCTCTATATATACAAATGAAACGGCGCCTGTCTGTCCACCTCCCGAAACGAAATCACATCTAAATCACTAAACGGAACTTCAGGAAATTTTGCACAAACTTTCTCAGAGGGAACTGTCACACGATTGACTGTATTTCATTTTAAAATATTGACCCCAAATTATATTATTTGCGAAATTATTTGCAAAAATATCGCATAATAGACCCACCTTAACATACGATGGTATCTGTTTCTTTCTCACTCAATCACGCCTAAACTACAGAACCAACTGAGCTGAATTTGGTGTAGATATACTGTATATCAGATATCTAGACAGTGCTTTTTTTAAAATTTCTGTCGGTACGCAACGGTACCTAGTACCGCACCTACCGAGCTCGATAGCTGCAGTCGCTTAAGTGCGGCCAGTATCCAGTATTCGGGAGATAATGGGTTCGAACCCCACTGTCGGCAGCCCTGAAGATGGTTTTCCGTGGTTTCCCATTTTCATATCAGGCAAATGCTGGGGCTGTACCTTAATTAAGGCCACGGCCGCTTCCTCCCCATTCTTAGCCCTTTTCTGTCCCATCGTCGCCATAAGACCTATCTGTGTCGATGCGACGTAAAACAACTAGCAAAAAAAGAAAAAAAGTACCGCACCTTCTTTTCCCAAGTGGATTTTTTTAGAACTGCGATTTATTGTCAGGGAAATTTATTATAAATATTCCGGAAGATAGTACTGTGTTCATGAACTGAATTTTCAGTTTTGATTCTCTCAACTTGGTACCATGCTTACATGTTTCATAGACTTCATAGGTTGGTAACGCTACAGGAAACAGGAAGTCGTGTTCACTTTCCGATTGTTTTCAGTGTCACACTATCAGTTCTATCCATTCTGCAACATGCAGGTGCTCACGAGAGTTTTGAATAAATCTACTCTAACTTAAAATGCGTGCAAACATTGTTAAACATTGGTCAAATAAGTATCGGTAGTTACTTTTAGCCCATGAACAAAATAAGGAAGGCTGAAGAAGTAGAAATTGTCAAATCTACTTGTGATTCTGTAAAACACAAAACTATTATAAGAGGATCAAGGACATACGCAGAAATTATTTTCTGGGGCGAGGGAGTATATTAAATATTACAATTTGAGGATTTCTATAAAATATTGTTCGGTGAATATTGTGAAAATAACACAATGATTTAATTAAGACAATTTGTATTCATGTTGATGATTACAATAGCAGACGTCTCCTGGGTTTTTTGGCCCGCTCATTGATTGTATTTTCTACTGCCACGTGCTATTCTTTGTGTATATACCTATACAAAAGAGCTAACACGTTCAATCTTTCCTGTGCAGTCATATTCTGAAAATAACCTTTTAAATATTTCAGGTATGAAAATGAGCATTCTGGTTGGCAGTGGTTAATAGTAAGACAGCAAAGAGTTTCAGTGCTCGACGTACTGTTAGGAAAATATCACTGTCGCAAAATATAAAGTGCAGAAGTGAAGTCCATTGGTTCAGGATAATTTGTTTTAGAAGAAAAACGTATACATGCACTGCCTGACAAAAACAGTTAAGCACCAAGAAGAAGTGGTCAAATATTATCTCATTTCGGTATACATGCATAGCATTGATTTGTGAATATATGATTCGATTTACAATGATCTGTAATGAGTAGAACGCCCACCAGAGTGCATTCGTGATAGCACCGTCCTAATGTTGATAAGTTGTTGCCAGTCAATTGCTGTGAGTAAGACAGTTAATCAAGACGTGCAGAGGAGACTACGCACAGTACAAAGCACCCGCGATGCCTCGCAGGCGCGTTAGTCAGCCTATCCACCAAATGACAGCATTTGACAGAGGCCGCATTGTATGACTCCATGAGGCTGGTTAGTCGTATTGTGCAATTGCCAGTCATGTGGGCCATTCAGATGTCACAACGGCCCGATGTTAGACTCAACGGGTGCATGAGAGCACTCAATCACGTTGTGCAGATTCGGGTCGACCGAGGAATGCCACCCCGAGGGAGGACCGTCGTATGGTGCGCCAAGCATTGCGGGATCCCATAATTTTGGCACCCGCCATCCGCGAACATATACTGGAGTCTCTACAACATCCTGTGACTCCCCGCACTGTGTCTCGACGACTCGCCGGATTGGGGTCCTACCACCCCATGCGTCGGTTGTCATAGACACCAGAACACCAACGCCTGCGTTTGGAGTGGTGCCTTACCTGGGAGGCATGGACAGAGGACGACTGGCGTCGCATCATGTTCAGTGAAGAGTCTCGCTTCTCCATAACCTCTGATGTCAATTGTGTGCGCGTTTGGCGGCGTCAAGGGTCAGAGGGCAGATCCTGCCCACATTGTGGAAAGACACACATGCGTAATTATGGTGTGGGGAGCCATAGGATATGCGTTCAGGTCACCTCTAATAGTGCTTCGGCAAGCTTTGACGGCACAGCGATACGTCACAGACATTCTTCGTCCGTACATCCTACCTCTTATGGCACAGCACCCTGGGACAGTGTTCCATCAAGATAATGCACTCCACACACAGCACGTGTGTCCATGGACTGCCTAGAGTATGTTGAGGTCCTCCCGTGACCAGCAAGATCCCAGACCTCTCCATCATTGAACACGTGTGGAATGACATTGAAAGGGGACTCTGTCCCAGTACCAACCTGCGGGATCTGGAGGGACAGCCGCAACAACTGTGGACAACTTGCCTCAGGAGAGGATCCTAAGGCTGTTTGACACCATTCTGAACCGCATTAGGGCATGCTTTGCGGCCCGGGGGGGGGGGGGGTGACACCCTACTGACCTGGCGCCAACATTCCACCTGTAACTGCCAACCACCTTATATCTTTCATCCCATATTGTAATCACTCCAATAAAGGCACATGTTCTTTTAGCATATGTAGTTTCATTCACTTTCAACTACTCCTTTTGGGTGCTTAACTTTTTTTCTGTCAAGGAGTGAATTTATTTATATTTATTATTGGAAGCGTCGTGATGCCCACATGACACCTCGCAATCTGCAGGCCTTCGGGCTGAGCAGCGGTCGCGTGGTAGGCCAAGACCCTTCTGGGCTGTAGTGCCATGCGGTTAGGTTTAATGGAAGCACCAACACATTGTCGGCAAATACATAGTTCAAATCTTAATTTACATGGTTGCCACAATTAATACAAGTTCTAAACTTCAAAATGCCTGGTGGGGGTGGGGGTAATCTATTTCTCCTGAAGGGATCACAAAACCAAGACCGAAGATTCACGGAATCAAAAGGAAATTGACTCTGATAATGACTGGCCAGACCGTTGGAACCTTTCGAAGAAAAGAAAAAGGAAAAAAAAAAAAGCGTCTGCGAGAAAGAGACGTGGATGGTGTTGAAAAGGGATTCGAGTGTATGTTAGAAGTGTGGAAGTTTATCCAATAGGCAACTACATGCCGAGTACCAGCACCTTTTCTCCCAGAAAGAAAAGCACTGTAACTAGATAAATTCAACACAAATCTATTATAATTTTTTCGAGAACTAATCGTCTCAAAATGGCAGACATTAATTTGTAAGCTTTTACTAACTAGCGCATGTTTTATAAACCAAACGAATGGGCAAATGATAAGTCCTGTCAAGTAATAAAGAGTATAGTGCGCATTTAAAATTCATTTTTCAACAACTGTTGCCATATGCAGTTTCTTTGTAACTCTAATGCCCGAGTGCGTCAACCTCGGTTAATTTCGTGTGACTATTTCTAGCCGAGTGCAGCCCTTGTAAGGCAGACCCTCCGATGAGGCTGGGCGGCATCTGCCATGTGTAGGTAACTGCGTGTTATTGTGGTGGAGGATAGTGTTATGTGTGGTGTGTGAGTTGCAGGGATGTTGGGGACAGCACATACACCCAGTCCCCGGGCCATTGGAATTAACCGATGAAGGTTAAAATCCCCGACCCAGCCGGGAATCGAACCCGGGACCCTCTGAACCGAAGGCCAGTACGCTGACCATTTAGCCAACGAGTCGGGCGGTTACGAGTTAACCGGGGTAAAATGGATAGCTTACCATGGTTAAGTTTAATTTCTGTTGCATCAAGCCCGGTTTTGAAATATGTCATGTTTTACCGCGATTAGAAGTTAACCGGTCGTGAGCGAGCGGTAAGCAGCTAACCGAGGCTTTAAGGCCTACGTACGCTACGTAACCTCACGAGTAAATTGTATACTACGTGCATCAAAAAGTGTTAAAATGGATTTGGCACCACATATTGTATATCTACAGTATCTTGAGGATGATGAACAGAGAGAAAGAGACTGTAACGTCCTTATTACAATGAATAGATGATAAACTAGAGTTCCCAACAAACAAAATAATCCTATTTCGCCAAGAAGTAATCGTCGGTGAGCATTTCAGTTTGAAATGCACTAAAATTTGGACCTCTCGTTCGCCCTTTCTTTCCCATATTGGATGATACTGATAACTAGAGCCCGGAAGTTTAGGCACTTATTTTTCCTAAAATAGGCAGGCAAAGAAGCACTTAACATTCACAAAATAGGCAATAAAATAATTAAAATAGGCATTATAACAAAACTGGGCACTAAAATAATAAATTACTGTATTTATATAATAAAATAATAATAATAATAATAATAATAATAATAATAATAATAATAATAATAATAATAATAAGCTACGCAACACACATCTGCATCACATTTTAGTACTTATTCGTTCATCCCCCTGTGGGTGGGGATGATAGAATAACCTCAACGGTAACCCCTATCTGTCGTAAGAGGAGGCGACTAAAAGGGGGGCCAGGGCCTCTCAACTTGGGAGTATGGGTTGGCGATTACGGTTTCTCCAGCTGAGTCTGGTGTTGGTTCCACTTACTTGTGTCAGATTCCTCTCTCTTACCTTTCCTGTCTGACCTCCCTTGGTCAACTCTTGTTCTTTTCCAACCCCGACGGTAATAGATTTGCGAGGCCCAGGGAGTTTTTCATTTTCACGCTCTTCATGTTCCTTCCCTTTCTTTTGACGATACCTTCATTTAGAAGTATCGGACTTCTTCCTTTTTCCCCTCTGATTAGTGTTAGTAGAGGACGGTTACCAAGTTGTTCTTCCTCTTGAAACAATAATCACCACCAGCACGTAATTTTACGTAGCAAGGACGAGACCTGGCAAACCTCTCGGCCATTTGGCATGTGCAGATTTCAGTAGAGATTTGTGTAATATGAAAAAATAGTTTGTGTAAATGTTATTGTTAATCTATTAAGTTAAAATGAATGTTTCTTTATTATTAATACAGTACATTGGAATTATTTTTTTTCATTGATTAATTTTAATACATAAATAGCAGCAGAAAATACCCACAACATAAAAAAGGCAAAAGGCATTAAACTATCAAATAGGCTACGGAATCTAAAATAGGCAAAAAAGGCAAAGGAATAACTTGTCCTACCGTTCCCAAACATACGAAAACATGTTTGTCTCTATCTGACACTTCGATATATCCACCCAGAATAAAAAGGCATTTTGCCTAACTTCTGGGCTATACTGATAACCTAACCTAAACTAACCAAACGAAACAAAATTAATTCATCTTAGAAATAAAAGGTTTGTAATAGAAGATATGATAAAAATGACTACAATGATGCTGTCAAGGAGAAAAAGATTATAAAACTTTTTAAACAAATAAAAGACAGCTGTCGATTGCAGACGAAACGTAAACAACTGGGAACTGGATAAATTAGAGACACATGACTGTCGAAAATATCTCTGTCTTCTGGATAAATTAAAGACAAGTCACTGTCGAACTCATCACTGCCTTCTGAATACTGCTTTGAATTACTTCCGAGCGAAGAAATAGAAAGGAAAAACGAACGTCAAGAAACAGCGATTTCGAAACCAAGGATTAGCAATGGTGCCACAAGTTAATAATAATACTAGTACCGTGAACGGTCACAATACCATGGTAAGAGTTTTGTATTAAAAAAAGTTTTATAATCATTTTTCTCCTTGACTGCATCATTGTAGTCATTTTTATCATCTCTTACAACCTTTTATTTCTAAGATGAATTAATTTTGTTTCGTTTGGTTAGTTTAGGTTAGGTTATCAGTATAGCCCAGAAGTTAGGCAAAATGCCTTTTTATTCTGGGTGGATATATCGAAGTGTCAGCGAGATATAAACATGTTTTCGTATGTTTGGGAACGGTCTGTCTGTTAGGTCATCAGCCCAGAGGCTGGTTGGATCCTCAAATAGCACCACCAAAGGCATGCAGTTATAGGGAAACTGCAAAAACCAATGACAGAGCCCAAATGAGGCGTACTAGGCTAAGACAAGTTATTACTTTGCCTTTTTTGCCTATTTTAGATTCCGTAGTCTATTTGATAGTTTAATGCCTTTTGCCTTTTTATGTTGTGGATATTTTCTGCTGCTATTAATGTATTAAAATTAATCAATGAAAATATATAATGCCAATGTACTGTATTAATAATAAAGAAAAGTTAATTTTAACTTAATAGATTAACAATAACATTTACAGAAACGATATTTTCATATTACACAAATATCTACTGAAATCTGCACATGCCAAATGGCCGAGAGGTTTGCCAGGTCTCGTCCTTGCTACGTAAAATTAAGTGCTGGTGGTGATTATTGTTTTAAGAGGAAGAACAACTTGGTAACCGTCCTCTACTAACACTAATCAGAGGGGTAAAAGGAAGAGGCCCGATACTTCTAAAATGAAGGTATCGGCAAAAGAAAGGGAAGGAACATGAAGAGCGTGAAAATGAAAGACTCCCTGGGCCTCGCAAATCTATTACCGTCGGGGTTGGAAAAGAACAAGAGTTGACCAAGGGAGGTCAGACAGGAAAGGTAAGAGCGAGGAACCTGACACAAGTAAGTAGAGGCAACGCCAGACTCAGCTAAGGGATTCGTGGTCACCGACCCTCACTCCCAAGTTGAGAGGCCCTGGTTCCCCTTTTAGTTGCCTCCTCTTACGACAAATAGGAGATACCATTGACGTTATTCTATCATCCCCACCCACAGGGGGATGTAAGATTAAGTACTAAAATTTGATGCAGATGTGTGTTACGTAGCTTATTATTATTATTATTATTATTATTATTATTATTATTATTATTATTATTATTATTATTATTATTATTATTATTATTACATACATACATACATACATTATCATTATAGACTGTTATGCCTTTCAGCGTTCAGTCTGCAAGCCTCTGAGAATTTACTAAACGTCGCCACAATCCTCGATTTGCAACTAGTGTTGTGGCCTCATTTAGTTCTATACCTCTTATCTTTAAATCGTTAGAAACCGAGTCTAACCATCGTCGTCTTGGTCTCCCTCTACTTCTCTTACCCTCCACAACAGAGTCCATTATTCTCCTAGGTAACCTATCCTCCTCCATTCGCCTCACATGACTCCACCACCGAAGCCGGTTTATGCGTACAGCTTCATCCATCGAGTTCATTCCTGAATTAGCCTATATCTCCTCATTCCGAGTACCCTCCTGCCATTGTTCTCACTTGTTTGTACCAACAATCATTCTTGCTACTTTCATGTCTGTTACTTCTAACTTATGAATAAGATATCCTGAGTCCACCCAGCTTTCGCTCTCGTAAAGCAAAGTTGGTCTGAAAACAGACCGATGTAAAGATAGTTTCGTCTGGGAGCTGACTTCCTTCTTACAGAATACTGCTGATCGCAACTGCGAGCTCACTGCATTAGCTTTACTACACCTTGATTCAATCTCACTTACTATATTACCATCCTGGGAGAACACACAACCTAACTACTTGAAATTATCGACCTGTTATAGCTTTGTATCACCAATCTGACATTCAATTCTGTTGAATTTCTTACCTACTGACATCAATTTAGTCTTCGAGAGGCTAATTTTCATACCATACTCATTGCACCTATTTTCAAGTTCCACGATATTAGACTGTAGGCTTTCGGCACAATCTGCCATTACGACCAAGTCGTCAGCATAGGCCAGACTGCTTACTGCATTTCCACCTAACTGAATCCCTCCCTGCCATTTTATACCTTTCAGCAGATGATCCATGTAAACTACAAACAGCAAAGGTGAAAGATTACAGCCTTGTCTAACCCCTGTAAGTACCCTGAACCAAGAACTCATTCTACCATCAATTCTCACCGAAGCCCAATTGTCAACATAAATGCCTTCGATTGCTTTTAATAATCTACCTTTAATTCCATAGTCCCCCAGTATGGCGAACATCTTTTCCCTCGGTACCCTGTCATATGCTTTCTCTAGATCTACAAAACATAAACACAACTTCCTATTCCTCTCGTAGCATTTTTCAATTACCTGGCGCATAATGAAAATCTGATCCTGACAGCCTCTCTGTGGTCTGAAACCACACTAGTTTTCATCCAGCTTCCTCTCAACGACTGATCGCACCCTCCCTTCCAAGATGCCAGTGAATACTTTGCCTGGTATACTAATCAATGAGATACCTCGATAGTTGTTGCAATCCTTCCTGTTCCCTTGCTTATAGATAGGTGCAATTACTGCTTTTGTCCAATCTGAGGGTACCTTACCAACACTCCACGCTAATTTTACTACTCTATGAAGCCATTTCATCCCTGCTTTCCCACTATACTTCACCATTTCAGGTCTAATTTCATCTATTCCTGCTGCCTTATGACAATGGAGTTTATTTACTATCCTTTCCACTTCCTCAAGCATAATTTCACCAACATCATTTTCCTCCTCCCCATGAGCTTGGCTGTTTGCAACACCATCATGATGATTTCCTTTTCCATTGAGAAGATGTTCAAAATATTCCCTCCACCTCTCCAGTGATTCCCTGGGATCTACTATGAGTTCACCTGAATTACTCAAAACACTGTTCATTTCTTTTTTCCCTCCCTTCCTAAGATTCTTTATTACTGTCCAGAAAGGTTTCCCTGCTGCTTGACCTAGCCTTTCCAGGTTATTACCAAAATCTTCCCACGACTTCTTTTTGGATTTAACAACTACTTGTTTCGCTCTGTTTCTTTCTACGTACCAATCCCTGTCTGCCTTGGCCCTTGTTTGGAGCCATTTCTGATAAGCCTTCTTTTTACGTTTACAGGCTGCTCTCACTTCATCATTCCGCCAAGATGTTCGCCTTTTCCCATCTTTACACACAGTTGTTCCTAGGCATTCCCTTGCTGTTTCTACTACAGCATCCCTGTATGCCACCCATTCACTTTCTATATCCTGAACCTGCTTACTGTCTACTGTTTGAAACTTCTCAGTAATCATATCCATGTACTTCTGTCTAATTTCCTCGTCCTGGAGATTTTCTACCCTTATTCGTTTTTAGACAGATTTCACTTTCTCTACCCTAGGCCTAGAGATACTTAGTTCACTACAGATCAGATAGTGGTCTGTATCATCGAAAAATCCGCGAAAAACTCGTACATTCCTAACAGTATTATTATTATTATTATTATTATTATTATTATTATTATTATTATTATTATTATTATTATTATTATTATTATTATTATTATTATTATTATTATTATTATTATTATTAAGTATCTCTAGGCCTAAGGTAAAGAAAGTGAAATTTGTCTGAAAACGAATAAGGGTAGAAAATCTCCAGGACGAGGAAATAAGACATAAGTACATGGATATGATTACTGAGAAGTTTCGAACAGTAGACAGTAAGCAGGTTCAGGATATAGAAAGTGAATGGGTGGCATACAGGGATGCTGTAGTAGAAACAGCAAGGGAATGCCTAGGAACAACTGTGTGTAAAGATGGGAAAAGGCGAACATCTCGGCGGAATGATGAAGTGAGAGCAGCCTGTAAACGTAAAAAGAAGGCTTATCAGAAATGGCTCCAAACAAGGGCCAAGGCAGACAGGGATTGGTACGTAGAAAGAAACAGAGCGAAACAAACAGTTGTTAAATCCAAAAAGAAGTCGTGGGAAGATTTTGGTAATAACCTGGAAAGGCTAGGTCAAGCAGCAGGGAAACCTTTCTGGACAGTAATAAAGAATCTTAGGAAGGGAGGGAAAAAAGAAATGAACAGTGTTTTGAGTAATTCAGGTGAACTCATAATAGATCCCAGGGAATCACTGGAGAGGTGGAGGGAATATTTTGAACATATTCTCAATGTAAAAGGAAATCACCCTGGTGGTGTTGCAAACAGCCAAGCTCATGGGGAGGAGGAAAATGATGTTGATGAAATTATGCTTGAGGAAGTGGAAAGGATGGTAAATAAACTCCATTGTCATAAGGCAGCAGGAATAGATGAAATTAGACCTGAAATTGTGAAGTATAGTGGGAAGGCAGGGATGAAATGGCTTCATAGAGTAGTAAAATTAGCATGGAGTGTTGGTAAGGTACCTTCAGATTGGACAAAAGCAGTAATTGCACCTATCTATAAGCAAGGGAACAGGAAGGATTGCAACAACTATCGAGGTATGTCATTGATTAGTATACCAGACAAAGTATTCACTGGCATCCTGGAAGGGAGGGTGCGATCAGTCGTTGAGAGGAAGCTGGATGAAAACCAGTGTGGTTTCAGACCACAGAGAGGCTGTCAGGATCAGATTTTTAGTATGCGCCAGGTAATTGAAAAATGCTACGAGAGGAATAGGCAGTTGTGTTTATGTTTCGTAGATCTAGAGAAAGCATATGACAGGGTACCGAGGGAAAAGATGTTCGCCATACTGGGGGACTATGGAATTAAAGGTAGATTATTAAAAGCAATCGAAGGCATTTATGTTGACAATTGGGCTTCGGTGAGAATTGATGGTAGAATGAGTTCTTGGTTCAGGGTACTTACAGGGGTTAGACAAGGCTGTAATCTTTCACCTTTGCTGTTTGTAGTTTACATGGATCATCTGCTGAAAGGTATAAAATGGCAGGGAGGGATTCAGTTAGGTGGAAATGCAGTAAGCAGTCTGGCCTATGCTGACGACTTGGTCGTAATGGCAGATTGTGCCGAAAGCCTACAGTCTAATATCGTGGAACTTGAAAATAGGTGCATTGAGTATGGTATGAAAATTAGCCTCTCGAAGACTAAATTGATGTCAGTAGGTAAGAAATTCAACAGAACTGAATGTCAGATTGGTGATACAAAGCTAGAACAGGTCGATAATTTCAAGTATTTAGGTTGTGTGTTCTCCCAGGATGGTAATATAGTAAGTGAGATTGAATCAAGTTGTCGTAAAGCTAATGCAGTGAGCTTGCAGTTGCGATCAACAGTATTCTGTAAGAAGGAAGTCAGCTCCCAGACGAAACTATCGTTACATTGGTCTGTTTTCAGACCAACTTTGCTTTACGGGAGCGAAAGCTGGGTGGACTCAGGATATCTTATTCATAAGTTAGAAGTAACAGACATGAAAGTAGCAAGAATGATTGTTGGTACAAACAGGTGGGAACAATGGCAGGAGGGTACTCGGAATTAGGAGATAAAGGCTAATTTAGGAATGAACTCGATGGATGAAGCTGTACGCATAAACCGGCTTCGGTGGTGGGGTCATGTGAGGCGAATGGAGGAGGATAGGTTACCTAGGAGAATAATGGACTCTGCTATGGAGGGTAAGAGAAGTAGAGGGAGACCAAGACGACGATGGTTAGACTCGGTTTCTAACGATTTAAAGATAAGAGGTATAGAACTAAATGAGGCCACAACACTAGTTGCAAATCGAGGATTGTGGCGACGTTTAGTAAATTCACAGAGGCTTGCAGACTGAACGCTGAAAGGCATAACAGTCTATAATGATAATGTATTATTATTATTATTATTATTATTATTATTATTATTATTATTATTATTATATACCGGTATATGTATGTATGTATGTATGTATGTATGTATGTATGTATGTATGTATGTATGTATGTATGTATGTATGTATGTATGTATGTATGTATGTATGTATGTATGTATGTATGTTGGGTATTCAGCCAGAAGGCTGATCCCGTTGCTTTCCTCACCAAGCCAGAAGTTGCTATTACATATCAGTCTGTCAAGCCCACTGAAATGCATGCACCAACCGACCCTATAAGCGATATTTTCACACCATTCATAACAGGGACTGGCTGCATAAGGAATAGTATTACTAGCATCACTCATGCCTCAGTCACTTTCATACTGTCAAAGCCAAGGATGAGACTGAGACAGATCAATGAACGTAACAACATTACTCTAGCCCATACCAGAAGACATAGTGCACTGTAAAAACTACATCTCGTCAGCAAAGGCATTATACATATATATTTATTATTTATTATTTTAGTGCCCAACTCCATGGCCACTCATCTCCGCTAGATGACAGTACTAACCCGTTCACTGCGGGTACAACAGCTATAGTAATTTCCACGTAAGGAAATACCCCAGAAAGTAAATATCGCCACCCGATGCTCTTCTTTTCTCTTTTTTGTAATGGCTGATCACTGCTGCCAACCTGCCTGGTTACATATTAAAATCACCAGACATAACCATAACAAACTAACCTCAATGTAGGAAACACCGATAATCAATGTTTCCCTACCCTAGTAAATGATAAAAGATAAGATCAAATAAATCAAGATAATTATGAATATCTCGTCGATTTCCACGCTCAATGAGGAATTAAGGAAATAAACACACTTTCTCACTCAAATTATCCGTCTTTATTTTGATATACACTAGGCGTACTATAACCATATTCTTGACAAGAGGGGCGTGTTAAACGATGCAATTTATTTAATAAGTCTTTGCAATGTGATTTTAGAAAGTTCCAGACATCCAATGACTTCGCTTTCTTTTGCGCGAACATTTCCTTCTCTCTTCAACACCGGTAACCAGTAAGGAGAGAAATTATTGGGCATATTTTCAGCCTGCAGGCTGGTTATATCTTCAAGCTTATCAGGAAACATATAGGAATACTAATGTGCCAAGCTCCGTGAACGGAAATTAGGTCAGGTTTCAAGTTCACTGCGGATTTGAAAATAATAATGTTATAAGTTCTACTGCCAAAATTTCGTCCCGCAAGAGTTATTTCGTGTACCGGTAGATCTAGACATGAGACTGACGTACTTGAGCAATGTAATCATTTCACGCAAACAATGTTAATAAATGCATTATCCGAACATGCCACAATTCTACTTACTTGGTATTAGCCAAATAGATTTACAATCCCACAGAAAAAGAAAATATGTTTTAAATATTCTCGCAAATGTATCACTAGTGACTTTAACGGCGATGCGGTGGCAACACGCAATTCATGCTAGAACAGTGATTGAACGTTGCCAACGTGCCAGATTAACGGTTAATGTAAGACGTCGTATCGGCAAGTAGGGTCCCTAAACTGTATGGTTACCGACACTGAAAAAGACCTGCAAAATACCCAACAGCAAGAAAAGTAACTATAAATCGATACCTTAATATTACAGGGGAGAAAGGGTAAGGTTGCACCCTTAGGGTACGTCCTTACACGGAGAGGACTTTACAGTAGTTACAGACAATTGCCCATTAATTATATTTGCCGTAATAAATCCATGACTTGAGTATTTGCCATTTTAATTGTGCTAATCAAGTTATGCTTAGTTTAGCGATGGGATCCTAACCATCGGGAAAGTACACTAGAGCGTCACCACGGTATTCTAATATTTAAAAGCATCACTTGCCTGGGATCGTTCCGAACCTGTAGGTATGTTGTTTGTGGACCTAGCTAAGTAGCCCACACGCCGCTGCAACTGTATAACACGTGTAAGTCTCAGTACTGTATGACCTTGAGATACGCAATAGCTTCCAGCATGTACTTGGCACTTGTTAGACCGAGTCTTCCTTTGTTTACAATCTGCTTTACGTCGCACCGACACTGACAGGTCTTATGGCGATAATAATAATGGCGCATGGCCTCCGGAGAGGCCTGGTGCAGGTCTTTTTCTAGTAGACGGCCTATTAGGCGACCTGCATGTCTGTGAAGATGAGGGCACTACCTAGGATGATTTCTAATGTTGAATTCGTCACACACCCAGCCCCCGAGCCATTCGAATTAGCCAATTAAGGTTAAAATCCCCTGACGCGGCCGGGAATCGAACCCGGGACCCTCTGAACCGAAAGCCAGCACGCTGACCGTTCAGCCAACGAGTCGGACCTTATGGCGATGATGTGTTACGAAAGAGCTTGGAGTTGGAAGGAAATGACCGTGTCCTTAATTAAGGTGCAGCTCCCGAATTTGCCTGATGTGAAAATGGGCAACCACGGGATACCATCTTCAGGGTTGCCGACAGTCGAGTTCAAATCCACTATCTCCCGAATTCAAGCTAACACCTAAGTTGACCAAACCACACAGCCACTTGGTCGACAGTCTTCCTTTGTGCCGATCACTCGCGAAGCGATGTGGCCGATGTCTTGAGGTCTTACAGAGGCCTTGTTAGTGCTGTTTAGAATGGAAGAATGACGATGTAAAGATAAGGAAACTAATGACAGAATATTACTAGACTTCCATATTCTGGACGTTGTATTGAGAACACACATATTTAGCGTACCGTCACAGTTGGAAATTCGTTGACGAGCGCGTGAAATGAGCATGCTCCTTCCAGGTTCCATCTACTAATATCCCAGGTCGTTCAACCCTCTTAACATTTTAAAAATAATGATTGGTCCAAAAAGTTTCAATTTTTATTGTAGAAAATTTTTTTTGTTATCAGCATAGGTTATGGAGAACTATATACGAGTAACTGAAATGTATTCAGTACCGGTCGTGAAAATGTATCAGTAACTATGCCTATTTCCCACCACACCGCGATTGTCGAAAAGTTGAAAACCAGAAAAGCAGATGGAATTGATAAGATTTCTGGGGATATACTAAAGGCAATGGATTGAGATATTGTACCATATCTGAAGTACTTATTTGACTACACTACTGCCTGCATGAATGAGCTGTACCAAATTAAAGTGGAGTCGTATCCAAGGCTTTTGGACTAGGCAAACGAGAGATTGACTGGATGGCTACATTTCTAGAAAATTGAACTCAGAGAATTAAAGTTGGTGAAGCATTATCAAATCCTGTTATAATAAAGAGGTTGGGGGGGGTCTGCAAGGCAGTATTATTGTACATTTATGATGATGCAAGTCGGATAAACTGATATAACTTGAAAACAATATTCTCTCACCCATGGGTAAATAATGCAAGTATCGAGTTCGAGTTATTATTATTATTATTATTATTATTATTATTATTATTATTATTATTATTATTATTATTATTATTATTATTATTATTATTATTATTATTATTACTTGTAATGCACATCCACTTATTTGTATCATTATTAGTTTACGATCGCATTATTTGTAAGGTTATGTCATGAAACATTTGTTGTATATAGATAATTATATGAGTTTAGTTAATATAAGGACCTGTATATAATTTATTATTACCTGTATTAATGATTTGTAATCCACTACAGGATTGTGAAACACACTGTATATACAGAATGGTACTGGGTAGACGAGATCTCGGTAGAATATTCTATACATTATATCTGGGCCTTAAGCGCTCTAGAATTTTCGAGAAATGTATCTTTCTAGAAGCCTGGCCAGGCACATATAAAGAGGTGGTCATGATGGTAGAGACGAGTTATTGTTTAGTAGAGTTATGGTGTGGCAGGAGTATACTTGTGACCTCGTGTTGTTGTGACATGCAGTGTTTGCAGCCTCCATGTTGAAGTGATAGGCAGTTGTTAAAATGGCGGCTTTGTTGATGTGTGTATTTTACTGGTGACAGCAGTGATTACGGTTATGTGTGTGTTTAATTTGTAAATAGATGTGAATAAATAACTGTACCAACTGACAGCATTTCGTGTGCGACTTTGTGGATACGTTGTAACATTTTTGATGTTAATAATAAATAAAAAAATATAAAATATATCATAAAAATATATATAAATAAAATTACTCAAAAACTTAATAAAATTAATAAGCATAATTAACCGAAATGTCCGTAGTATGGGCGCCAGAGTTCACCAGAATGGATCCCTCGAATTTAGATAAGAGCATGATTGACTTTATATCCCAGGGCGTGTACATAATGCTGCGTACTGGTACATCTGCTGCAGGCCTTACCTAACCTCCTGAAAACGACTAATACGGTAGGAACTGCACCTAGGTTTATCAATAACACTGATTCTAAATTAGCTAACTATATTCTGAACAAATTCCGTGCATGAGCACCTCATCAACATACAACATTATACATATAATACACACATAAAATATTGCTGGAAGACTCCATATTTACAACAACAACAACAATAATAATGAAAATCGTGGGAAAACGAAAGTGAGAACTAAGCTACCATTTGCAGATAGTCCGATGAACAATGTACATGTATGAAGATAAATACCCTTCACTGTCTCTATATCAATTCGACTTACCGATTCTCATAATCGGCAGTTATCACTTCACACAGATACTGTACCTTGTACTACTGTGTTCACATATTTTAACACTTGTAAAGATATATACACATGTCTGTCGATCCTCAACATATAAATTTATGGAAAGTCTGAGATAGCTTTCACCAACATATAATGCTAGGCCGCCACAAGTGCTGCAATACTTAATGCGCAAGCACTCTCCACAAACATAACACGACTACGCTCCACGAACGTTTGAAGTCCAGTCCATTGCAGCCATGTCAATCCAGTACCGTGTCTCAGCACCACTTCCTTCCCGTACAGTGCGTCAGTTGTAGTTGTAGTTATCTTCCTTATCGTTCCTATACAATCACCTTCACAATCACCCTTACAATGTTTCTCACAATCTCCTATACAATCTCTCATACAATGTCCTAATACAATCCCTCCGGTTGCCGCCGTATGACCAACCTTTATAGACATCAACATCCCCCTCCTTTCAGATGAGACGTCTGGATTGGTGCTTGCCAGCCAATCATGAGTGATCTCAAATCAAGACCAAGCCCTGAACTACTTCTTCCTCCCAAGACAATAACAAACTCTGGGGAGTTTTCATGAATCACCAAACTTTCCTGGTACAACAACAAGCTTATCTCATCAGGCTGGGATATATACATGAGTAAATGGAATTTCCTGACACAAGTACATCACAACAGACACTGGGGTAGCCAGATGACTCATTCAAATTACCAGAGTTATTAAAGCAAGGTTTTCCCACTCGTGCAAAACAAATTACTCATACCTACATATGTGGATATCTTCCAGCTTACCAATATAAATGTCAAAATATACAAATGAAATACTAATAATAATAATAATAATAAATCGAATACTGACAATAATATCTCTAACTTCTACATATAATTCAGGGGTGTGATATATGTACTATCACATAACGCCCCCTTGGTGAATCGATGATATCACATATTATGATTCACCATAAAACAGAACTTCATACATAACCTTATAATGGCATAACTGAACACATAATTTACTGTAATAATGATATATACATTGCGTCTACTGCATTGTATTCGCACACACGAAATACAATTTGTCCAAACAATAATAATAATAATAATATGGCTATATACACACAACTCTGATTGTTTCACATACCATTGAACACAATCCCTTCTTACTACAGTACACATAACTCATAAATGATAATATATACATCCAAGGTGCAGATCCTATCTCTTATATCTGCGAAGGCTATAGATATTAAATGTCCCAAGAACCTTATTTTCAGCGGTTAGGAGCCTATAAGCACACTTGCCTATTCTACTGTCCACCGTATACGGACCCTGATATAAATGAAAAAAAAACTATACATAAACTTAACATTGGCATCGATAAGCGAGGAATGCGTACCACAATAAAATCTAACTACTTCTAGAATACACTCTATCTCACACACAAAGATTCGTACCATCCAGTCATACAAGAATCATACAAGCTTTCATTCGGAACATAGAAATCCCAATTTCTGAAATGCGCGGGAATCTCACAATGTTTACTCTTCCACAAACTCATAATTAATGCAAGCAAACAGATCACATACTTTTTCACACATTCCACACCGATATCATACAACATGTCATTCAAATCTTTCACACATCTCTCAGAATTAAATAAAACATTACGCACTCGCTTATCAAACATACGCACTTCATTCTCACTCACGCTCACTCCATTACAGAAATTCTTACCATAATACACTTCGAAATTGCTGTCATTACTACTTAATGACCCAACAATCAAGTCATCTTCACCACATTCCATATCAGCTACTACTTGCACCACTTTCATGCCAACAACACTGCTACTTTCGACTCTCTTATCAGAAGTTTCATTAATATCAAAGTCACCATTTTCACACACAATGGACCTAACTTTACTCTCCTCACATACCCTTAAATCAACAAAAACATCCTCATGATGCATACTCCGTGAACACACTTCACTCACAAAACAACCTTCATCAACTTCACAAAAAACTTCACTTTCAATTTCAGAAACTTCCACAAGATTATCGATCGCAACACCGCTATTACCATCACCACTAGCACAAAGTAAGACATCCGACACATCTTTCTTACTTTCATTACGCCCCCTATTCTCAAAATCTCCCTGAACACAAAACACAGGGTCATACAATAATTCCTCTTTCACGTCTACCTCGTAACTTACCTGTTTCATCACGTGAATAGGAATTTCGGTATCGGACTGCCTATCTGACCCAACTAAGAAGTCCGATTCCGGTTTAAATTACTTGACGTGGACTGTTCACTATTATCATGTCTCTGCACTTGATCTGGAGGTCTTTGATCCGTACGCCCCCTACTTTCTGATTCCTCTTGATTAGGTCTTCTGCCAAAATATTCCTGGTGATTAACTCCCTGATTAGACTGTCTGTTTCCCCTTCCGGAATTACCACCCTGATTCCCTTGCCTAGAATGACTGAAATTCTGATTATTCCTATCTCCCGCTACCTGATTACCTTGTCTCCCATTATCCCCGTAATTTCTACCTTCACTTTGCCTAGTCCTCCCCTGCCCTTCCAAAGCATCAAACCTCTCTAACAGCTGCTCTAATTCCTTAATCGTAACAATATTCTGCATACATGCAGCTAATCCGACCTTCTCAGGAAAATGCCTCAACATCTGGCGGACTGTATCTCTCTCCGATGCTAGACCTTCAATATTCTGGCTGATCAGAACATGCGCCAAGAAATACTCCGTCATAGATACACCTTCCTGAGGTTTATACTTGCCAAATAGCACGCGATCTCTTTCCCTTCCCTGAATAGCTTCACTCCAAAATTTAGAACTAAATTTCTCCCTAAATTCCTCCAAACTCGAAATACCCTGTCTGTAAACTTGAAACCAGGATCTCGCTTCACCAACAAATGCAATATCCAACATCTCATCAACCATACTCCAATCAATCAAACCATCGTCAAGATTCTTGGAAAACCGTTTCTCCACCGTTTTCAAGAATTCCATCGGATTAAACTGCCGACCATTAAACTTGGGTAATTCAGAGTCCTTCGTACAAGATACGTACCTATTACATATGCTGCTACCTACCTGGATTTGACTGATCTCCTGCCTTAACTTTACATGACATGCTTTAATTCCTTCTTCAACTACCATTCTGGCATTTCCTTCTACTGAATTGAGGTCATCTTTTACCGACTTAAGGTCTTTCTCCAATTTCTCATCCTTCTCATCTATACGCTTCGCTAAAACGTTCTGATTGGATTTAATTCTATCTATTTCTTCGACTTTATCTTCCACTATTTTTATTCTCTTATCACATTCCTTGCTGTTTTCAACAAATTCTTTCCTAACTACATTAAATCGGCATTCAATTTTCTCAGTCAATTCCAAGCATTGAGCTTCTACCTTATTATTGACTTCCTGAATTTCCCTGCTTTGATGGTCAAACTTCTGGTTCAATTCATCTATTCTACCATTCACAGCACTACTTAAACTATCAATTTTACTAGACAATTCAACACTCACTAAATTTAACTCCTTACTTTGATTCTCAATCTTACTGGACAATTCCGTACTAACTGAATTTAATTCACTATTAATACTGTATATTTCATTACTTAAAAAACTCAATTCACTCTTCAACTCTTTACTCTGACTATCAATCTTGCTAGACAATTCAACATTATTATTATCGATTTTACTGGACAATTCAATATTATTATTATCGATTTTACTGGTAACAGCATTTAATTCAACACTCACTGAATTTAACTCTTTACTCTGGCTATCAATCTTACTGGACAATTCACCCTTCAACTCATTAAGTAGCGATTTAATCATACAGAGCATTGAAGACTCGCCTTGATTCCCTACATTCTGAGTTTGAGACGGGGTACTAGATTCCTCACATATCGTTGCCGATTGATCTTTCCTACTATCAGCCATTTCGCTACTCTCACTTAAATTAGATAAACTCAATGTGGTGGAATTCTTTTGACTTCTCCTATCCTGATTCATAGTACCCACAACTTTAACAACCTCTCTACTTCTCAATTTTATAATACTCGACTCACTACAACATTTCTTCATACTCCAAAATACACATGAAACATATAAAACACTTCACTGACATAGTTTGTAGAATTCCATCCACACCTGACAAGTGCACCTACGCTTATCAGCCTAACAGATGTACCAATCATTCAGCCTCACGTTGGGAAGCCAATTGTAACATTTTTGATGTTAATAATAAATAAAAAAAATATAAAATATATCATAAAAATATATATAAATAAAATTACTCAAAAACTTAATAAAATTAATAAGCATAATTAACCGAAATGTCCGTAGTATGGGCGCCAGAGTTCACCAGAATGGATCCCTCGAATTTAGATAAGAGCATGATTGACTTTATATCCCAGGGCGTGTACATAATGCTGCGTACTGGTACATCTGCTGCAGGCCTTACCTAACCTCCTGAAAACGACTAATACGGTAGGAACTGCACCTAGGTTTATCAATAACACTGATTCTAAATTAGCTAACTATATTCTGAACAAATTCCGTGCATGAGCACCTCATCAACATACAACATTATACATATAATACACACATAAAATATTGCTGGAAGACTCCATATTTACAACAACAACAACAATAATAATGAAAATCGTGGGAAAACGAAAGTGAGAACTAAGCTACCATTTGCAGATAGTCCGATGAACAATGTACATGTATGAAGATAAATACCCTTCACTGTCTCTATATCAATTCGACTTACCGATTCTCATAATCGGCAGTTATCACTTCACACAGATACTGTACCTTGTACTACTGTGTTCACATATTTTAACACTTGTAAAGATATATACACATGTCTGTCGATCCTCAACATATAAATTTATGGAAAGTCTGAGATAGCTTTCACCAACATATAATGCTAGGCCGCCACAAGTGCTGCAATACTTAATGCGCAAGCACTCTCCACAAACATAACACGACTACGCTCCACGAACGTTTGAAGTCCAGTCCATTGCAGCCATGTCAATCCAGTACCGTGTCTCAGCACCACTTCCTTCCCGTACAGTGCGTCAGTTGTAGTTGTAGTTATCTTCCTTATCGTTCCTATACAATCACCTTCACAATCACCCTTACAATGTTTCTCACAATCTCCTATACAATCTCTCATACAATGTCCTAATACAATCCCTCCGGTTGCCGCCGTATGACCAACCTTTATAGACATCAACATCCCCCTCCTTTCAGATGAGACGTCTGGATTGGTGCTTGCCAGCCAATCATGAGTGATCTCAAATCAAGACCAAGCCCTGAACTACTTCTTCCTCCCAAGACAATAACAAACTCTGGGGAGTTTTCATGAATCACCAAACTTTCCTGGTACAACAACAAGCTTATCTCATCAGGCTGGGATATATACATGAGTAAATGGAATTTCCTGACACAAGTACATCACAACAGACACTGGGGTAGCCAGATGACTCATTCAAATTACCAGAGTTATTAAAGCAAGGTTTTCCCACTCGTGCAAAACAAATTACTCATACCTACATATGTGGATATCTTCCAGCTTACCAATATAAATGTCAAAATATACAAATGAAATACTAATAATAATAATAATAATAAATCGAATACTGACAATAATATCTCTAACTTCTACATATAATTCAGGGGTGTGATATATGTACTATCACAACGTTAATGGTTATATTATGATAGGACGATGAGTAAAGAACTGGAATCACAGATACGGGTGACGTTATACTGTTAAATTACAGGTTAGTGAGCGACTGCAAGGAGACCTCGACGATGTTGCGAGATGGACAGTAGATAGTAAACGGAGTGCAAAGTCAGGTTATAAGTTAAGTTTCACCGAGAGGAAAAGTTTTAATTAATTTTATAGGGTTGATGGGGATCACTGTAAGTACCGACAGTAGGTGTTAATATATTGAAAATCTTCATTGGAGTAATCACATTAACGAGATTGTACATAACGGTTACAGATATCTTCGTATAGAGGGCATTTAAGGGTTGTGATAAGGACGTAGGCCTAAAGGAGACGGCGATGCTCCAAATACAGTATGGTTTCAGTGTATGGGACCCTCACCAGCTACTTGATTCGAGAACTGGAAAAGATACAGAGGAGTACAGCACGGTTTGTTTTGGGTAATTCCCAATAAAAGAGTAGTGTTACGAAAATGTTGGAAAAGTTGGGCTGGGAAGACTTGGGAGTAAGGAGACGACCTGCTGGACTAAGCGGTATGTTCCGAGCTGTCAATGTATAGATGGCGTAGAATGACATTAGAAGGCGAATAAGCATGAAATGAGTTTTTAAAAGTAGAAAATATCATTATATCACGATAGTTGGAATTTAAGAAGACAAATTCGGGAAAATATTCGTTTATAGGAAGAGGAATTAGGGATTGGAATAATTTACCAAGGGAGATCTTTGATGAATTCCCAATTCCTTTGAAATTATTTAAGACTGGGTAAACAATTGATGAGGAATCTGCCACCTGGGCGACAGCCCTAAATGCAAATCAGTGGTTAGTCATTGGAGAAAATCAACAACGAGCTTCTGTTCGGGGTTTCAATTTTATCGTTAAAATTAAAAGCCCAAGATATCTCGAGCTCTTAATGTCAGAGGTCAAAGTACTTAACGTTTCATGAGAGGATTCGGAAACGAAATAAAAGTGGTTTCGAAAAGGCATGGTGACTTTTGTGATTCGAGCGAGTAAGTATGAACTAGTCCACCCCCGCGGTGTAGGGTCAGCGCGTCCGCCTGCCACCCGGCGGTCCAAGGTTCGATTCCCGGCCGGGTCATGGGTTTTTAATTGTAAATGATTAACATCCCTAGCCTGGGGACTGGGTATTTGTGTCGTCCTTAACGTTCCTTTCCTCACATGCAACACTCTACACTTCCGCAATTCCAGGTTAATATCATATGGTTCAAGTAGTGGCAAAAGATCCCCAGAGGTCGACGCCGCGAACAAATATATATATACAGGGTGTTAGGTGTATACGTGCAGATATTAAGCTAGTCGGCAAAGAAAAAGACATCTCACAATATATGCTATGTACTTTTTATCTTGTCCTATTAGTTTGTCCATAACTGAGCCAAATATTTCAGGACCTAATGTGTTTTGAACGGCCGTAGCAGGATATGCCGGTCACGTCATTCTGTCGGGGCGTAGTGGAAGTACAGTAGCAGAGTCTAGGGCTTGTTGAACCTGTTTCTTATCGCAGGCCAACACATGTTGTTGTGCACTTCCCCTAAAGGCTTGGCAATAGGAGAGGATGACTCACGTGCCAGGCCACTTGCTGTACTCGAAAACCGGTCTAGGGTACTCTGTGTGAAATGTATACAGGATCCTTACAGTGACCTCGAAGATACGCACGAGCACATACGTGCGAATAAAGTATTGTGTAGTTGTGTGTGATTTATAAGACGTCAATGGCATTACTCAGTGATCCAAGCTGACAAAATGAAAGGAAATAGTTAATAAGTAAACGAAAAATGAGCGCAACATTTCTGTGCTGTTATTGCGACAGTCTACGATGAATTTCTGACAATAGACAATGCGAGTTGTCTATGCTTATTAATAAACTTTTCAGGTCAATGAAAGGACGGTGGACGCTGAAAGAAAAGGCTGTAAGTATTGAGTCATATTGTTATTAATGAGACAGATTTCAAAAACCGTAGTTGCAACCATGCGTGAACATTGCTCGAAGGAAAAATAGCTACTGTGGATTTCTTTTGCTAGATGCTTTACGTCGCACCGACACAAATAGGTCTTATGGCGACGATGGGACAGGAAAGGGCTAGGAGTGGGAAGGAAGCGGCCGTGGCCTTAATTAAGGTACAGCCCAAGCATTTGCCTGGTGTGAAAATGGGAAACCACGGAAAATCATCTTCAGGGCCGCCGACAGTGGGG
The DNA here is from genome assembly GCF_040414725.1 of Anabrus simplex. Taxonomy (NCBI): domain Eukaryota; kingdom Metazoa; phylum Arthropoda; class Insecta; order Orthoptera; family Tettigoniidae; genus Anabrus; species Anabrus simplex. The sequence goes on from NC_090265.1 coordinate 897,223,633, forward strand.
TTCGAACCTGCTATCTCCCCAATACTGGATACTGGCCGCAGTTAAGCGACTGCAGCTATCGAGCTCGGTCTACTGTGGAATTGCCGCCGGGCATTTCTAATAGAAGGCTTATTCTTCTTTTTCCTAATCTGTTTACCTTCCAGGGTTGGTTTTCCCTCGGACTCAGCGAGGGATCCCACCTCTACCGCCTGAAGGGCAGTGTCCTGGAGCGTGAGACATTGGGTCGGGGGATACAACTGGGGAGAATGACCAGTACCTCGCCCAGGCGGCCTCACCTTATATGCTGAATAGGGGTCTTGTGTAGACCTTGCGGGGGAATGGGGAGATTGGAAGGGATAGACAAGGAAGAGGGAAGGAAGCGGCCGTGGCCTTAGGTACCATCCCGGCGTTTGCCTGGATAAGTGCGAAACTACGGGAAACCACTTTCAGGATGGCTGAAGTGGGAATCGAACCACCTCTACCCATTTGACCTTCCGAGGCTTAGTGGACCCCGTTCCAGCCCTCGTACCACTTTTCAAATTTCGTGGCGGAGCTGGGAATGGAAGACGGGCCTCCGGGGGTTGGCAGCTAATCACACTAACCACTATACCACAGAGGTGGACAGAAGGCTAATTACTGGACAGTAAGTGCCGATAGGTAATGTAACGGACCCGTTTAATTAAAACGTCCGTAATAATAATGTTACTACTACTACTACTACTACTACTACTACTACAACTAATATCTTTACGTTCCACTAAATAATTTTCACGGTTTTCGAAGGCGCTGAAGTGCCAGAATTTTGTAAAGCAGTACTTTTTTAAACGCAAGTAAATCCACAGACACGAGACTGGCGTATTTCAGCACCTTCAAATACCACCGAACTGAGCCGCCATCGAACCTGCCAAGGTGGGATCAGAAGACCAGCGCTCTATCGTCCGAGCTACGCAGACCGGCATTGGAGCTTAGAGTAAGTTGATCGTGCGGTTAGGGGCGCGCAGCTGTGAGCTTGTATTCTTGTGATAGTGGGTTCGAACTCCACTGTCGGTAGCCGGAAAGATGGTTTTCCGTAGTTTCCCATTTTCACATCAGGGAAATGCTGGAACTGTACCTTTATTAGACTTCGAACGCTTCCTTCCCACTTGTATCCCTTTTCTCTCCCATCGTCGCCGTAAGACCTATTTGTGTCGGTGCGACGTAAAACAATTTGTAAGTACATGCTTCGGTAATTTCGGAGACATGCCTGCAATTATAATATTAATAATAATTCGGACCTGTTAAAAGTTCACTATTTTCTTTAGTGTTTTCTGACAGATTACGAGCTACGAAGTTTGAGTGGGGCGATTAACTTTCATTTTCATAATAGTCAGTAATAATAGACTAACACAGTTTTATAATAATATTGTTAGTGGCTTTTCGACGGATGCAAGCAAATCGCACGGCCAACTCGCCCAATAATAATAATAATAATAATAATAATAATAATAAATATTCACGTGCCAATGGAGACGCGCGGTGTCGGAATTTTGCCCACAGGTATTCTTTAACGTGCCCGTAAATCTACCGATCAGAAGCGGTCGTATTTGAGCACCTTCAAATACCAGCGGACTGAGCCAGGATCGAGCCTGCTAAGTTCATGAAACCAGTGCTTGAACCGTCTGAGCCACTCAGGCTGGCAACGTTTATTTTGATACGTTGAATAGGCACTGCAAAATCAGCAGTAAGCTAGAAGGTTCTCATTTACATTTAAACATGTTCTCTTCGGTTGGAAGCACGAAAGGAAGGTACGTTTAATTAAATTATGTTTATAACATGTCCCTTACTGGTATGAAGTAAAACGTTCGATGTGTTTTGACATTTCAATTCCGATACTACTCACTTTGAAATTCTATACCATGCATTCTTTCGTTGACGTAATAAACTTTATTTACGTACACGTCAACACGGGTTGTTTCTGCATACGGCGAGTTGGACTCCCAAAAGACCATGATATTGTAATCGCACTGTGGGAGAATATTCCACGTAAGCAGTTCGACAAAAGCACTGGACCTGTCACATGCCGGTTGTCTGCTGTTCCTAGCGAGGGGGATGTGGCTGGACGGGTTCCCCACCCCTACATGAAACCGGTCTGTCTGACCTTGACCTGAATAACAGCTGTCACAGATGCGAATTATCGTCCGTACTAGTACGCGAGTTACTTCGTAGTAGTAGCATCAGTAGTAGTATTTGAATAATGCCAGTGTATGAATACCACGAATACCATTATATGCTTCTAGTGTATCGTGTGGCAGAACAGAACACGGGTCGCCCTTCATGAATCTATCGGGAAAGGCTTCCAGCAATTTATATTTTGTTCTTATTCCCTACGAGTTAAAACAAAGGACACTTTGCGTTTTTAAGGGCCGATGACATTCAGACAGCAATCATCATCATCATCATCATCGTCGTCGTCGTCGTCGTCGTCGTCGTCGTCGTCACGTATAAATATTCAATAAAATAATCGTTTTATATTCATCATTACTGAAATAGGAACTATAAGTTAACATTTAACTTAAGAAGATTGCCTAGAGTGTTTTGTTAATTTACAAAAGAAAGTTTAACATTTCTTTTAATGCAATCTGTATGTTTTTGTTTTCTAAACTGTTGTACTGTAATGTTTAACATAGGTACATTATGTTGTTCACAGGCGTTTTCGTGTACGTTCGTAAATCCGTACTTTTCTATTCGAGATAGTCTTGTTACCGTCCACCTGGAATTACGGAGCCCGTACTGTATGTTAGTCAGAGTGTTACGAATGCGACTGTAGTTCCCGCGACCACGCCACTCTTATGTCTGTGTCACTAATGTGCACTGTGTTCAGCTGTGTGCTGTTTGACTATGTGGCTCTCGTTACCTTCTTCTTCCTCTTCTTCTACTGCAGCCTTATGTCTTAACAGGTATACTGTATTCTACCGACATCATCTCAACACGCAGTAGCGTAATCTGCTGCGATTTACCGAGCTCGATAGCTGCAGTCGCTTAAGTCCGGCTCCATGGCTAAATGGTTAGCGTGCTGGCCTTTGGTCACAGGGGTACCGTGTTCGATTCCCGGGAGGGTCGGAAATTTAACCTTAATTGGTTAAGTTTGCTGGCACGGGAACTGGGTGTATGTGCCATCTTCATCATCATTTCATCCTCATCATGACGCGCAGGTCGCCTACAGGAGTCAAATCAAAAGACCTGCATCTGGCGAGCCGAACTTGTCCTCGGACACTCCCGGCACTAAAAGCCATACGACATTTCATTTCAGTGTGGCCAGTATCCATTATTCGGGAGATAATGGGTTCGAACCCCACTCTCGGCAGCCCAGAAGATGGTTTTCCGTGGTTTCCCATTCTCACATCAGGCAAATGCTGGTGCTGTACCTTAATTAAGGCCACGGCCGCTTCCTTCCCTGTCCTAGCCCGTTCCAGTCCCATCGTCGCCATAAGGCCTATCTGTGTAGGTGCGACGTAAAGCCAATAGCTGCTGTGATTTGTTATTAGCACCATCATAGTAAAATGTAATATAGTTGTGGCGGAATCTTCTTAGATATATTCGACATCTGTGGAGTGTGTATAATTTGATAACTCATCTGTACTCATGAAAGCGACCGTCGGCCTGGCGTTCAGGTTAATAGCTACATGTCTCTAACGTGTAACCCTGTTTATGTTTCTTATATTTGTTGATGTGTATGTTTAATGTTTATACACAATACGAGATTACAGCTGACTCATCCCCACGAGCTTGACCTGGTTCTCGTTTTACGCATAGTAATCTGTAGGTAACTACTGCGACCGATGCTAACTCACGTGACATACATTTCATCTTGTTTCCTCTTAAACCACACATATTTTACTATTTTCTTCCACGTATTTCAGCTTTTAATGACCCAATAATAATAATAATAATAATAATAATAATAATAATAATAATAACGTTAAGTGCTTTACGTCCCACTAACTACTTCTACGGTTTTCTGAGACGCTGAGGTGCCCGAATTTAGTCCCGCACGAGTTCTTTTTATGTACCAGAAAATCTGCCGACACGAGGCTGACCTACAGTATTTGAGCACCTTCAAATACCACCGGACTGGGCCAGGTTCGAACCTGTAAAGTTGGAGTCGAAAGGCCTGCACCTCAACCGTCTGAGCAACTCAGCCCGGAAGGAGGCACGAAATGTAGGTACGTTTAATTTATTTAGTTGTATAACATGTCCAATATTCCTTTGAAACTAAACGTTCGATGTGTTTCGATAATTCAATTCTGATGCTACTCATTTGGGCATCCCATGACTGCTTTCGTTGGCGTAAGGACCTGCCATCTTTCTTCTACCTTTACGCAATGCACAACGGGGATCTACTGTATTTCACGTCCCGGCGCGCCTATCCCAACCAATAATTATATCACACGCTCGTACAGGTCCCGCACCGATTCAGGTTTTCAGGTCATTTCCATACTCACTAAACCACGGGGCTGATGACCACACATATCTCAATCCCTTAAAGGACATAACAGCAAATGAACCACTATTAACGCTGAGAATTCGGTACATCTCCAGGGTCCGAAACCGATGACCAGGGTTGTCTGAAGCACCTAAGATGGAAACTGAATACTGACAACTACGAAACCAGTCTGGCGAGAATGTAACGTAACAAGGCATACGCTACTGTAGTAGCCACCTTCAGCTGTTATCGTAGCTCAGTTGCTCTTAAACATAAAACCAGTTTGACAAGTATGTTACGTAACATCTCGTGCATTGCATAGGTAGCGTTCAGCTGTTGCACGTAAACATAAACATAAACAGAAACCAGTTTGGCACGCATGGCGCGTGACTCGCCTGTTCTCAAAGGGAAGCTATTCATTCACAAGAACAAGGAGGCACGAAATGTAGGTACGTTTAATTTATTTAGTTGTATAACATGTCCAATATTCCTTTGAAACTAAACGTTCGATGTGTTTCGATAATTCAATTCCGATGCTACTCATTTGGGCATCCCATGACTGCTTTCGTTGGCGTAAGGACCTGCCATCTTTCTTCTACCTTTACGCAATGCACAACGGGGATTCTAAAAACATCGTATCTCTTTGCTCTCGAAAATAACTTCTGAGAATTACTAAAAGTTTGATATATAGTGGTTCGTCACATCCTTCTCTACTGCTAGAAGAAATATATGCAGGTATACACCTAACACCCTGTATATATATATAAAAGTGTGAACTATCCATGACTTTTTCATTTTCTTCAATTGGAATAGCATTGTCTGAATGAGGCTATCTCGGTAACTAGATGCGTACCATAGTTACATACATAACTTAGAATGGTAATATAACAGTTAGTCGCGATGTCTGTCGGTTCACGGCTTGTTCATGGCCAAGATGATCTTGTTTCTTTCTTTGAAATGCTCTACCACTCAGAGAAGAATTTAGTGTTCACTATATCAAATGGGAACTTTTCATTCGCTCGATTACTGGAGAACTTATTTTTGATTCTTAGAAGCATAATATCACAACAGCATTTTTATTCTTAACTAACAGGTGAATAATAATAATAATAATAATAATAATAATAATAATAATAATAATAATAATAATAATAATATCCGCTTCTCTGGTGTAGTGGTTGGCGTGATTAGCTGCAACCCCAGGAGGTCCGGGTTCGATTCCCGGCTCTGCCACGAAATTTGAAACGTGGTACGAGGGCTGGAACGGGGTCCACTCAGCCTCGGGAGGTCAACTGAGTAGAGGTGGGTTCGATTCCCACCTCAGCCATCCTCGAAGTGGTTTTCCGTGGTTTCCCACTTCTCCTCCAGGCGAATGCCGGGATGGTACCTAACTTAAGGCCACGGCTGCTTCCTTCCCTCTTCCTTGCCTATCCCTTCCAATCTTCCTATCCCTCCACAAGGCCCCTGTTCAGCATAGCAGGTGAGGCCGCCTGGGCGAGGTACTGGTCATACTCCTCAGTTGTATACCCCGACCAAGAGTCTGAAGCTCCAGGACACTGCCCTTGAGGCGGTAGAGGTGGGATCCCTCGCTAAGTCCGAGGGAAAAACCGAACCTGGAGGGTAAACAGATGATGATGATGATGATGATAATAATAATAATAATAATAATAATAATAATAATAATAATAATAATAATAATAATAATAATAATGGTTTTCATGTCCTACTAACTAATTTGACGGGTTTTGGAGACTCCTGAGATACTGAATTGTTTGCCTCACAGAAGTCATTTTAGGTGCCCACTGAGCACTCAACCCTGGAGCTAAACGTTAGAGAGAATTTAAAGACTAGAATGAGGTCCACTTTGATTGTGAATATTTGGTTTTAATTAAGGGGTTTCAGTAGTTCACAACCGAAAACAATTTCTTTGTTCAGATGCTTAAAATTTGAGGTTGAGTATACAGAGTGTTTCTGTAAAAGCGTGCAAATATTAAACATGAAATAGGGGATGCTCTACTGAACATTTTCATATTGAGAATCCAGGGTCTGCGAAGCCAGCTTAAGCACTTAGGGACTTAAATATCTCTATCACAATTTTAACGTAGATTTGCGTTCCTCGACAGCGGGTACATAGAGAGAGAAATTTCAAGACTCTTTTAGTGTTTGGGTAGAACACGTAAATCGCCGAGTGTATTTCACTTACAGTGTTTAATGTCTCAACTGAAAAATAAAATAGGAGGCTACCTGAAAATATGAAACGTAGTTTTCATGATAGCGCTTCAAAGTAAGACAAAATTTGTGCTAAATATGTGACGTCACTCGCATACTCTGCTGTAAGATGACGCTGTGTAGACTCGCGCGAGCAGTTGTAGGTTAACAGTCGTTGTGAATACGTCGTGGCCAGTTGTATGGAATAACAAATGTAATACGTACCCTCGAAAACCCTGCGGCCGTTACAATAGTGACAGCCTACCGCCAACATTTTTTCTGGATTATTTACAGCTAATTATTCCATGTATTCGTTTACATTTATTTTTTACTTTATTTACAGTTATTTTAATGACAAACCTGAGCTTTTTTCTTTCTTTCTTTCTTTCTTCTTCTTAATCAGTTTACCCTCCAGGGTTGGTTTTTCCCTCGGATTCAGCGAGGGATCCCACCTCTACCGATTCAAGGGCAGTGCCCTGGAGCGTGAGACTTTGGATCGAGGAATACAACTTGGGAGAATGGCCACTACCTCGCCCAGGCGGCCTCACCTGCTATGCTGAACTATGCGGGGGAATGGGAAGATTGGAAGGGATAGACAAGGAAGAGGGAAGGAAGTGGCCGTGGCCTTAAGTTAGGTACCATCCCGGAATTTGCCTGGAGGAGAAGTGAGAAACCACGGAAAACCACTTCGTGGATTGCCGAGGTAGGAATCGAACCCACCTCCACTCAGTTGCCCTCCCGAGGCTGAGTATACCCCGTTCCAGACCTCGTAACACTTTTGAAATTTTGTGGCAGAGCCGGGAATCGAAGCCGGGCCCCCGGGGGTGGCATCTAATTACACTAACCACTACACCACACCACTACACCCTCCAGGATTGGAGTTTTCCTCGGACTCGGCGAGGGATCCTACCTCTACCGCCTCGACCAGTACCTCGCCCAGGCGGCCTCACCTCATATGCTGAACAGGGGCCTTGTGGGAGGATGGGAAGATCCGAAGGGATAGACAAGGAAGAGGAAAGGAAGCGGCCGTGGTCTTAAGTTAGGCACCATCCGGGCATTTGCCTGGAAAAGAAGTAGAGAAACTACGGAAAACCACTTGGAGGATGGCTGAGTTGACCCCGTTTCACCCTTCACACCACTTTTCAAATTTCGTGGCAGAGCCGGGTATCGAACAACACAAACCACTACACCACACAGGAGGAGACAAAACTGAGTTAACGTACAATTTTGAACCTCACATCGGTTGCTCAAAATGACGCCCTCTAACGTCATTGCAAGCACATCGGCGTACGAGATTTGGTTCCCATTCAGGCGCAAGGAGGAATGTCCAGGTGCTATGATGGGAGCGGTGAGAGGGAAGTGGAACAAACATTTAAAGATAAACAGTGTCATTGACGTAGGATTGTCATCATTCTTTTGTACACAACATGGACACAAGTTGTTGTTGTTTGGGTCATCAGTCCATACACTGGTTTGATGCAGCTCTCCATGTCAACCTATCCTGTAGGCCTACTAACTTTTTCATTTCTACGTAACAACTACATCCTACATCTACTCTAATCTGGTTGTCATATTTATTTATTTAATTTATTTATTTATTTATTTATTTATTTATTTATTTATTTATTTATTTATTTATTTATTTATTTATTTATTTATTTATTTATTTATTTATTTATTTATTTATTTATTTATTTATTGAGAATCAGCAACAGCATAACGCCGAATTACAATGATCCGAAATATGTACAATGGTTATTCATCTAAAATGACAGATACACAAAGATATATTTACAAAGAGCACAACTATACACAATAAAAACTGTACAATTATACATATTGACATAAATAACGACATAACAAACGAAAATACACTTAAATACAAGACAAGAAACAGGAAAAAACAAGGAGGAAAAATAAGTTATATGTGAAATATCACGAGAGAAGGGAGGATACGATACGAATATATCTAGGTTCTTGTTGATAGATAAGGTATTAAACATTGCTGGAATACGTACAGAAGACGACCTTTCATACCATGGTCTACCCCTGCCGTTTTTATCGCCTAGAATATACTTCCCTCGGAAACTACAAAGTCCTGGATGTCTTAAGATGTATCCTATCATTCTATCTCTTCTTGTGATCGAATTTCACGAAAACGTTCTCCTGTCACCAATTCGATCCAGTGATGTTGTTATTCGCTCTACCATCCCACCTTCAACATTCTTCTGTAACACCACATTTCAACAGCTACTATTCTCTTTCTTTCTTTCTTTCTTTCTTTCTTTTTTCTTTCTTTCTTTCTTTCATTCATTCATCCTTTCTTTCTTTCTTTCCTTCAGCTAGTTATCGTCTATTTCTCACTTCCATAGAATGCCACGCTCCAGACGAAAGTCTTCAAAAACGTATTTCTAATATAGATGACAAAAATTGGCGGATTATCGACAAAAGCTATCCTTCTTCTACGTGTGAGGAATTTGTCCTGAAAGATTCTAGTTATATGATTTTGTCTGTTTTTTGTTTTGTTTTTTAACTATCACTGCTTTACGTCGCACCGACACAGATAGGTCTTATGGCGACAATGGGAAAGGAAAAGGCTAGGAGTGGGAAGGAAGCGGTCATGGCCTTAATAAGGTACAGCCCCACCATATGCTGCGAGTGAAAACAGGAAAAACCGACCTCGATAGCTGCAGTCGCTTAAGGGCGGCCAATATCCAGTAATCGGGAGATAGTGGGTTCGAGCCCCACTGTCGGCAGTCCTGAAGATGGTTTTCCGTGGTTTCCCATTTTTTACCGGGCAAATGCCGGGGCTGTACCTTAATTAAGGCCACGGCCGCTTCCTTCCACTTCCTAGACCTTTCCTATCCCATCGTCGCCATAAGACATATCTGTGTCGGTGCGACGTTAAGCAAAATAGCAAAAACAGAAAAAAGAAAACAGGAAAACACGGAAAACCATCTTTAAGGCTGCCGACGGTGGGGTTCGAACCCACTATCTCCCGGATACAAGCTCACAGCCGTGCGCCCTTAACCGCATGATCAACTCGCCCGGTGTGTCTGTTTTGAAACGGGACAGAAAATTTAAAACGTGTCCACGTCAGAGAAGTGACTATTCAATGAATCGTCACTTACTTTTTTAATTTACAAGTTGCTTTACGTCGCACCAACACAGATAGGTCTTATGACGACGATAGAACAAGAAAGGCCTAGGAGTAGGAAGGAAGCAGCCGCGGCCTTAATTAAGGTACATCCGCAGCATTTGCCTGGTGTGAAAATGGGAAAGCACGGAAAACCATCTTCTGGGCTGCCTTAAGTGTGGTTCGAACCCAGTATCTCCCGAATACTGGATACTGGCCGCACTTAAGCGACTGCAGCTATCGAGCTCGGTCACGTATTAACAAGGAAAGTCTTCGAGGTGTTACACTGCGATTTCATTCAAATTACGAGTAACTGAACTAGTGTACATTCCAAAGTTGAAAAACCTATGGGCTCAGATTAATATTTATTGTTAAAATATTTAAGCTCTTTAGGCTTTTTCAATCGTGAAATTACCAGCGTTTAGTCTCAATGGCGCACTAGCCGTCAGCTTCTTGGAAAAGTGTAGCAATCCAACTGACGAGCCCACTGCTACATTGGGGCGAAACGCTGGTCATTTCACGATTGAAAAAGCCTTCTTCTTCTTAATCTGTTTACACTCCAGGGTATTTTTCCCTCGGAATCAGCGAGGGATCCCACCTCTACCGCTTCAAGCGTAGTGTCCTGGAGCGTGAGACATTGGGTCGGGGGATACAACTAGGGAGAATGACCAGTACCTCGCCCAGGCGGCCTCACCTGCTATGCTGAACAGGGGCCTTGTGGAGGGATGAGAAGATTGGAAGAGATGGACAATAAAGAGGGAAGGAAGCGGCCGTGGCCTTAACTTAGGTACCATCCCGGCATTTTCCTGGAGGAGAAGTGGGAAACCACGGAGAACCACTTCGAGGATGGCTGAGGTGGGAATCGAACCCACCTCTACTCAGTTGACCTCCCGAGCTGAGTGGACCCCGTTTCAGCCCTCGTACCACTTTTCAAATTCCATGGCAGAGCTGGGAATCGAACCCGAGCCTCTGGGGCTGTCAGCTAATCACACTAACCACTACACCACAGAGGCGGATTGAAAAAGTCTAAAGAGCTTAAATGTTTTAACATTTGCAATCGATGAAGTTAAATTATGGTTTCCTTGTAGGAACCCTTTTTTTTAAAATATTTATTGTTGTTTGTTTAATGTCGATGGTGAAGATAAACGCGGAGGAGGAGGAGAGGGTTGGATCACAGTCAAACATTTGACACTAAATCATCTTCAACTTTAGTACACTCTTTTGTTTACAACTTATTATAGTGAGGATCAAGGAAGGCGTAAGTGTCTCCATGTTCAACATATAAGTGTTTCCTGACGATTAAACCTGTAACGGAACATATACAGGATGTTAGGTGTATACGTGCAGATATTTCTTGTAGCAATAGAGAACGATGTGACGAACCACTATATATCAAACTTTTAGTAATCCGCGGAAGTTATTTCCGAGAGCAAAGTGATATGATGTTTTTAGAATAGGTAGTATGCCTCGTTCTGCGAATGATAGCTTTCCGTTGATAACAGGCAAGTCACGCGCCATCCGTGCCAAACTGGTTTCTGTTTATGTTTCAGAGCAGATATACTACTGTAACAGCTGAACGCTACCTTTGCATTGCCACGAGATGTTACGTAATATACTTGCCAAACTGGTTTTATGTTTACGAGCAACTGAACTACGATAACAGCTGAAGGCTGCTACCGGTGTTCACCATGTTACGTTACATTCTCGCCAGACTGGTTTTGTTGTTAGTATTTAGTTTCCGTCAGACAACCCTAGTTATCGGTTTCGGACCCTGGAGCTGTATCGAATTGTCAGCGTTAATACTGGTTCATTTGCTGTTACGTCATTTAGGGGATTGGGATATCTATGGTCGTCAGCCCCGTGGTCTAGTGAGTATGGAAATGACCTGAAAACCTATGTCTTTACGCCAACGAAAGCAAGCATGGGATTGAATTGATTTAGGCAAGCACAGCCAACGTTTTACTTCAAACGAATAATGGACATGTTATACAAATAAATAAATTAAACGTACCTACATTTCGTGCCTCCTGCCGGGCTGTGTGGCTCAGAAGGTTGAGGTGCTGGTCCTTTGACTCCAACCTCGCAGGTTCGAACTTGGCCCAGTCCGGTAGTTTTTGAATGTGCTCAAATACGTCACACTCGTGCCGGTAGATTTAGTGGCACGTAAATAGAACCCCTGCGGGCCTAAATTCCGGCACCTCATCCTCTCCGAAAACCGTAAACGCAACGCAAATACCGTTATTATTATTATTATTATTATTATTATTATTATTATTATTATTATTATTATTATTAACTACTCGCCAATAATGTCTGCCTAGAAAATACTTCTCATCGTTTATAACTATGGATCTTGGCAGTTGTATAATGTCCTAATTATGATGATTTTCAAAATTGGCTTTAAGTCGCACCTACACAGATATGTCTTATGGTGACGATGGGACAGAAAATGTGTAGAAGTGAGAAGGAAGCGTTCGTGACCTAAATGAGGTTCAGCTCCAGCATTTTCCTGATGTGAAAATGGGAAACCACGGAGAACCATCTTCAGGGCTGTCGACAGTGGAGTTCGAACCCAGTATCTCCCCACTGAAAGTTCACAATTTCGCGCCCCTAACCGCACGACCAACGTATTCCAAGCTCTAATGCCGGGTTGAGTACCTCGGACGATAGAGCGCTGGTATTCTGATCCCATCTTGGCAGGTTCGATGGAGGCTCAATTCAGGGGTATTTGAAGGTGCTGAAATACGCCAGTTTCGTGTCTGTAGATTTACTTGCATTTAAAAAAGTCCTGCGGTACAACATTCCAGCACCTCGGCATCTCCAAAACCCGCCAAAGTAGTTATTGGGACGTAAAAAATTACATTATTATTTCGTGCTTGCAAACGAAAAGCATATGTGTAATGGTAAAATAAAGCAAAATAAAAGTGGCCAGTCTGAGTTGCTCAGACGTTTAAAGCACTGGTTTCTTGTTTCCAACTTAGCAGTCTCGATCTTGGGTCCGTCCGGTGGCATTCGAAGGTGCTCGTCAGCCTCGTGTCGGTAGATTTACTGGCACGTAAAAATAACTCCTGCGGGACTAAATTACAGCGCCTCCAGAAACAGTATGAGTAGTTAGTGGGACGTAAAGCAAATAACATTACCGGTATTATTATTATTATTATTATTATTATTCACCTGTTCATACTTTCGTCTTATTCCTCTTTTTACTCTCCTTTTAAGTCGTATACTTGTTATTCATATTTGATGTTTTGTTATTAATATTATTGTTATTTTTATATAATTATTCTTTTTATTATTTAGTTTATTTCGTTTATTTATAACATCTCTTTAGCTTCATGTGACACAATACTTTTTCCGTCTTTAATTCAACTTTTGTGTCGTGTGCCGGTTTACTTCTGTCCTGTGCTTCAAGACAGTGCTGCAAGATCTGTGTTTGTTTCCCCAGCCCGGGTGTGTTTCGTTTCTCATGTGACAGAGTTACATCTTACGTTCTGTTACATGTTTAAGTTTGGCCTTGTGATACATCGCCTTTAATCTGCTCTGTAGCCTTTAAAAGTGTAGCATGGTCAATGACCTCAGTGCTTGTTTTGTTCACATATCTGGACTAAGAACTCGTCTCACTCGGCACAGCAAGTTCAAGGCCAACCACTTCTATCTATTTGTTTGTTTATTTATTTACCCAGGTATGTATGTCAACATTGTACTATGTCAACATCGTACCATGAAAACGTACTCAATAAACGGTGTGTTTGGGGGGGTCTCTGTCCTGGGTGGTGTGTTCTGCGGGCCTCCTCTGGGGTCCGTGTTGTTGCTGCGGTTATCTCTCTGCGCGTTCAGGTATTTACTAACATGTTCAATTCAATTTATTGTATGTACAAGACATACGTCCAACTTGAATTATTTCATCCTCACAACTCTACTTCCTTACTCCATGGCCCAAGAGCTACACGTATAGCTGACGGCCCAACCACCCCTCTACGAGTGTGGGAATGAAATAACTAATTTGATTGAATTTTTTTCACATTTCAGTAGTGATGAATATAAAACAAGCATTTTTTGAATTTTTATACGTGTTAATGATGATGATTGCTGTTTTAAGGTCATCGGCCCTTAAAAACGCAAAGTGTCTTCTTTTTTAACTCGTAGTGAATAAGAAACAAAATATAAATTTCTCGAACACACGTAAAGAACCAAAAAACCGAGCTAGATAGCTGCAGTCACTTAAGTGCGGCCAGTATCCAGTATTCGGGAGATAGTAGGTTCGAACCCCACTGTCGGCAGCCCTGAATATGGTTTTTCGGGGTTTCCCATTTTCACACCAGGCAAATGGTGGGGCTGTACCTTAATTAAGGCATGGCCGCTTCCTTCCCACTCCTAGCCCTTTCCTGTCCCATCGTCGCCACAAGACGTATCTGTGTTGGTGCGACGTAACGCAAGTAGAAAAAAAACCTAAACCACATGCAGTTTAGGCTTGAGCAACTGCCGAAATGCGTTCAAGGTCAATGTTTGCGTTTTAACAAGCACGTCTTCCGCACTCGCGCACTGAAACTCCCGATTTATAATTTTTGTTACCGGTACATCAATTTCCCTGCTCGGATTTATGAGAATATCGACCTATCGAGACTCAAAATACTAAGGCGATACTGTACTGTACTCCCAAGCCATTACGTTGCAGAAATGGCGTAACATCTGACATACCAAAGTAAAACTCGTAGCAATTGTTCAAAGTGATCACCCTGGGCTTCCCTGCAGGCTTCACTTCTCCGAATCCAGTTGCGACGCATTCGAGCCAAGACACCAGGGTTGTGTCCGACTCGTTGGCTGAACGGTCAGCGTACTGGCCTTCCCTTCAGAGGGTCCCGGGTTCGATTCCCGGCCGGGTCGGGGATTTTAACCTTAACTGGTTAATTCCAATGGCACGGGGACTGAGTATATGTGTTGTCTTCATCATCATTTCATCCTCATCACGACGCGCAGGTCGCCTACGAGAGTCAAATGGAAAGACCTGCACCTGGCGAGCCGAACTCGTCCTGGGATATCCCGGCACTAAAAGCCATACGACATTTCATTTCATTTCATTTCATTTCATTTCACCAGGGTTGTTCAGAATATCCTCTGCTGCTTAAACAATATGTTCACGGAAGTCGTCCTAAAGTGGTTACTTCAGTTCGATATACTTTGTGTTTCATGTTCCCCCAGACATTAAAGTCCATTTGAATAAGTTCTGGAGATCTGGCTGGCCAATTGATAGTTCCACATCGTCCTGTCCACCGTTGAGGAAATGTCTGCACCATCGTGTAAAATCCACGTGGTTCTGCGTAGTCGAAGCGACACGTCCTCTGAAAGCTCAAGTAACGTACTGTATCTACAGGAGCAAGGTAACATTAATAAAAAGGTTATTAGTCCACGTAACCGACTTCCTACTACACCCATCCAGGTATTAATTCATAACCGGTGCTGGAAATTGCCTTCTCCTACTGAATGGGGATGTTCCACAGCCCATGAGTGGGATATAGTGGGTTCGAACTCCTCTGTCTGCAGCTCTAAAGACGGTTTTCCGTGTTTTGCCATGTTCACACCAGGCAAATGCTGGTGCTGTTCCTTAATTAAGGCCACGGTTGCTTCTTCACGATCCTAGCCCTTTCCTGTCCCGTCGTCGCCGTAAGATCTATCTGTGTCGTGGCGACGTACATCAACTCGTAAGAAAATGGTAATCAGCTGTCAAAGACACTGCACCCGTTGAATATCGTCAGGATGCACTCGTTCTTCATGCAGTGTCCTACGTATGTTCCAAGTTGGTACACCAACGGCACGTGTTATACTACGCGTACTGCGCCCGGGATCATCGTTTACTATTGTTAGGATGCCCGGCTCCATGGCAAAACGGTTAGCGTGCTGGCCTTTGGTTACAGGGGTCCCGGGTTCGATTCCCGGCAGGGTCGGTATTTGAACCATCATGGTTATTTTCCCTGGCATGGGGCTGGGTGTATGTATTGTCTTCATCCTCATTTGATTATCATCAAGATGCGCAGGTCACCTACGGGAGTCAAACCAAAACACATGCACCTAGCGAGCTGAACCCGTCCTGGGATCTCCCGGCACTAATATCCATACGCCATTTCATTTCCATTGTCAGGATGTCTTCTTCCGCGTCTAGAATTACACTTGGCCGTTTAGGCCATCGCTTCTGAAAGCGTGATGTAACACAACCTGCATCGCGAATACGCTGCAGTACAGCAAGTATCGTTGCTGGATACGGCACCCGTCTGTTGGAAAGCCTTTTCCGATAGATTCATGGAGGGCGACCCTTGTTCTGTTCTGCCACACGATACACTAGCAGCACATCATGGCATTCGTGGTATTCATATACTGGCATTATTCAAATACTACTACTACGAAGTAACTCGCGTGCTAGTACGGACGATAATTCGCCTCTCTGACAGCTGTTATTCAGGTCAAGGTCAGACAGACAGCTCATACCTCTAGTCCGGTGGTTTCATGTAGGGGCGGGAACCCGTCCCACCACACCCCCGTCGCTAGAAACAGCAGACGATCGACCGGCCCGTGTCAGGTCTAGTGAATTTGTCAAACTGCTTACGTGAAATATTCTCCCACAGTGTGATTTCAATACCATGGATTCTTGGGAGACCAACTCGCCGTATGCAGAAACACCCCGTGTTGACGTGTACGTAAATAAAGTTTCTTACGTCAACGAAAGAATGCGTGGGATAGGATTTCCAAGTGAGTAGTATCAGAACTGAATTGTCAAAGCACATCGAACGTTTTGCTTCATATCAATAAGGGACATGTTATAAAAATAAATAAATTAAACGTACCTCCTTTTCGTACTTCCAAACGAAAAGAACTTGTTTAATGGTAAATTAAAGCATTCTGCTTTTGCAGTGCCTATTAAACGTATCAAAATAAATGTTGCCAGCCTGAGTGGCTCAGACGGTTCAAGCTCTGGTTTCATGAACTTAGCAGGCTCGATCCTGGCTCAGTCCGCTGGTATTTGAAGGTGCTCAAATACGACCGCTTCTGATCGGTAGAATTACAGGCACGTTAAAGAATACCCGTGGGCAAAATTCCGAAACCGCGCGTCTCCATTGGCACGTAAACATTTATTATTATTATTATTATTATTATTATTATTATTATTATTATTATTATTATTATTATTATTATTATTATTATTATTATTATTATTACTGAGCGAGTTGGCCGTGTGATTAGGAGCGCGCGGCTGTCAGCTTGCATTCGTCGTAAAGCCACCTACCAATATTATAATAAAAACTGTGTTAATCCATTATTACTATTACGAAAATAAAAGTTAAACTCCCCACTCAAACTTCGTAGCTGGTAATCTGTCAGAAAACACTAAAGAAAATAGTGAACTTTTAACAAGTCCGAATTATTATTAATCTTATAATTGCGGACATGTCTCCGGAATTACCGAAACATGTACTTACAAATTGTTTTACGTCGCACCGACACAAGTAGGTCTTACGGCGACGATGGGAGAGAAAAGGGATACAAGTGGGAAGGAAGCGTTCGAGGCCTTAATAAAGGTACAGTCCCAGTATTTCCCTGATGTGAAAATGGGAAATTACGGAAAACCATCTTCCCGGCTGCCGACAGCGGAGTTCGAATCCACTATCACCAAAATGCAAGCTCACAGCAGCGCGCCTCTAACCACACGACCAACTTATTCCAACCTCTAATGCCGGACTGAGTAGCTCGGACGATAGAGCGCTGGTCTTCTGATCCCACCTTGGCAGGTTCGATGGCGGCTCAGTTCGGTGGTATTTGAAGGTGCTCAAATAAGCCAGTCTCGTGTCTGTAGATTTACTTGCGTTAAAAAACACTGCGGTAAAAAAATTCTGGCATTTCAGCGTCTCCGAAAACCGTGAAAATTAGTTAGTGGAACGTAAAGACATTATTATTATTATTATTAGTAGTAGTAGTAGTAGTAGTAGTAATATTATTATGATTACGGAAGTTCTAATTAAGCTGGTCCATTACAGTCATCAGTTTACCTATCGGCACTTACTGTCCAGTAATAAGCCTTCTGTCCGCCTCTGTGGTATAGTGGTTAGTGTGATTAGCTGCCACCCCCGAAGGCCCGGGTTCGATTTCGAGCTCTGACACGAAATTTGAAAAGTGGTACGAAAGTTGGAACCGGGCCCATTATGCCTCGGGAGGTCAAATGAGTAGAGGTGGTTCGATTCGCACCTCAGCCATCCTGAAAGTGGTTTCCCGTAGTTTTCCACTTCTCCAGGCAAATGCCGCGATGGTACCTAGCTTAAAGCCACGGCCGCTTCCTTCCCTCTTCCTTTTCTATCCCTTCCCATCCCCCCGCAAGGCTCCTGTTCATCCTAGCAGGTGGGGCCGCTTGGGCGATGTACTGGTCATTCTCCCCAGTTGTATCCCCGACCCAATGTCTCACGCTCGAGGACACTGCCCTTTAGACGGTAGAGGTGGGATCCCTTGCTGAGTCCCAGCGAAAACCAACCCTGGAGGGTAAAAATATTAGGAAAAGAAAGAATAAGCCTTATATTACAAATGCCCGGCGGCAATTCCACAGTACCGGTAGCTCTTTTTCCTTCGAGCAATGTTCACGATGGATGAAACTACGGTTTTTGAAATTTGTCTCATTAATAACAATTTCACTGAATACTTATAGCCTTTTCTTTCAGTGTCCACCGTCCTTTCATTGACGTGAATAGTTTATGAATAAGCATAGACACCTCGCATTGTCCTTTTGCCGGGCTGAGTGGCTCAAACGGTTAAGGCGCTGGCCTTCTAACCCCAACTTGGCAGGTTCGATCCTGGCTCAGTCCGGTGGTATTTGAAGGTGCTCAAATACGACAGCCTCGTGTCAGTACATTTACTGGCACGTAAAAGAACTCCTGCGGGACTAAATTCCGGCACCTCGGCGTCTCCGAAGACCGTAAAAAGTAGTTAGTGGGACGTAAAGCAAATAACATTATTATTATCATTGTCTATTGTCAGAAGTTCATCGTAGACTGTCGCAATAACAGCACAGAAATGTTGCGCCCATTTTTCATTACTTATTAACTATTTCCTTTAATTTTGTCAGCTTGGATCACTGAGTAATGCCAATGACGTCTTATAAATCACACACAACTACACAACACTTGATTCGCATGCATGTGCTGGTACGGATCTTCGACGTCACTGTAAGAATTCCGTGTACTTTTCAAACAGACTACCCTAGACCGGTTTTCGAGTACAGCAAGTGGCCAGGCACGTGACTCAACCTCTCCTACTTGCCAAGCCTTTAGGGGAAGTGCACAACAACATGTGTTGGCCTGCGATAAGAAACAGGTTCAACAAGCCCTATACTCTGCTACTGTACTTCCATTACGCGTGGACAGAATGACGTAACCGGCGCATCCTGCTACGGCCGTTCAAAACACATTAGGTCCTGAAATATTTGGCTCAGTTATGGGAAAACTAGTAGGACAAGGTAAAACGTACATAGCATATATTGTGAGATGTATTTTTCTTTGCCGACTAGCTTAATATCTGCACGTATACCCCTAACATCCTGTATATATACAAAATTAGAGGTTTGTGCGTACATTGTTCAAAAGTTTTTAAAAAAGGACGTTATTTCTGTATCTGTCGTTCCCACAGTAACAAGGAAATGCACTTTTTCATTTTTCGTCAAGTCTGTCTATCTGTCTGTCTATCTATCTGCCTGTCTGTTTGTCTGTATGTATGCAACCCCTTGCATTAGTTAACCTCGTTTTCGACCGCATAGTACTAGGCTGGTGTATGGTACAGCAGAACTACACTTGCTGTCTGCATATCGGCAATGGCTAATGTGTTCAGCAACGACGAATACACTGACATTGTTACTTAGCGCTACCCGTCTAATGCAACCCCTTGCATTAGTAAACCTCATTTTCGACCGCATAGTACTAGGCTGGTGTATGGTACAGCAGAACTACACTTGCTGTCTGCATATCGGCAATGGCTAATGTGTTCAGCAACGACGAATACACTGACATTGTTACTTAGCGCTACCCGTCTAATGCAACCCCTTGCATTAGTAAACCTCGTTTTCGACCGCATAGTACTAGGCTGGTGTATGGTACAGCAGAACTACACTTGCTGTCTGCATATCGGCAATGGCTAATGTGTTCAGCAACGACGAATACACAGACATCATTTTAATCTGTGGAGAATCTGGCCAGAATCCAGCCGAAGCTCGCAGACGGCATGCACAGGAGTTTCCAAACAGATGTCTGCCTTCTACACATGTATTCGTATTTTAATGTAAGATTTTGTAGTGTTCTGCAATCTGAATTTCAACATAATTCACTTGTATCAGTGTCCTTATAATGACAAATCTTGCATGCACGCACCACACACACACAAGCACCTTCAGTATGTTCTGCCAACATTTTGTAACTATACCCCACCACCACCACCACCACCACCACCACCAATAGGCCGTTCCTGGCTAAGCTACTGGTTTGTACATACTTACTCCATGATTATCATACATTTTATGAAATACCTAATTTGAATGTACCCTCTGTGGGTGGGGGCGGTAGAATATCATCCACGGTATCCCCTGCCTGTCTTAAGAGGCGATTAAAAGAGACCCCAGGGGCTCGAAACTTGGGAGCGTGGATTGGCATCCACGGGGCCCTTAGCTGAATCCTGGCATAGCTTCCACTTACTTGTGCCACGCTCCTCACTTTCATCTATCCTATTCGACCAGCCTTAGACAACTCTTGTTCTTTTCCGACCCCGACGGTATTAGGTTGCGAGGACTAGGGAGTCTATCATTTTCACGCCCTTCGTGCCCCTTATATTCCTTTGGCCGATACCTTCATTTTTCGAAGTGTCGGACCCCTTCCATTTTTCCCCTCTGATTATTGTTATTCAGAGAATGGTTGCCTAGTTGCACTTCCTCTTAAAACAATAACCACTACCACCACAACCACCTCCTTACTTTGATAACAGGTTTCCTTATTTGGAAGTTTTGTACAGAACACAAAATACCGAAAGTCTTCTAAGTGCAACCAATAATATTGTAGCAATGCTGCTACAAATTATCATAATCTGATGGGTTATTAGTAATAAATTTTAGGCTATTGTTGTTCTGTACACTTCCCCATTCGGGGCCGGGAGTACACTTCCCAAAGCATCCCACTATATGTCTCTTTTCTGGATGGTAGCAAACCCTTTTTCCAATGTGAGGGTCCGAATTCTGATAGAGCACCATTTCTCATAGAATGAGCCGATTCGTAATCAGCGCATCCTTATTATTCCTGAAGCTTTTCTTGCTACTTGCTTTACGTTGCACCGACACAGATATATCTTATGGCGACGATGGGATAGGAAAAGCCTAGGAAGTGGAAGGAAGCGGCCGTGGCCTTAATTAAGGTACAGCCCCGGCATTTGCCTGGTGTGAAAATGGGAAACCATGGAAAACCATCTTCAGGGCTGACGACAGTGGGGCTCGAACCCACTATCTCCCGGTTACTGGATACTGGCGGCACTTCAGCGACTGCAGCTATCGAGCTCGGTATTCCTGAAACGAAGGACGATTCTAAACCGTCGTTACCGAATGATAGTTGTACGGAAATGTCTGTCCATTCGAGCCCTCTGTGTGCTACTGTGCTATGCCACAAATTTTATAAGCATTTGCAAGCTGAAGCTTGAAGTGTCTTTCAAAAGAGTTAAGTTTCGATTATTAGAAACCGAGTCTTACTATCTAGTTTTACTTCGAAGATGGTTTACAGAATACTAGCACAAAGAAAATAATGTTCTGAGCATTTCCTGAGGTGAAAATTAAATACATTTTATACAGTTAAGTAAAATATATGCATCAAAACATCCCTCAAATCTGGCCATCATACTGGTATTTTGGAAACATGACTGGCCAAATAATCAGGCGATCAATTCAAATGTGTACTGCATTCACTTGTAGAAATTGTACAGGAATGTTCAACAAAGGAGACCAGAGCTAGCGAATAGGACGGGTTTTGTACTCAATTTAGATATTGCGAGGCGTCACGTATTTTTCGTCACTTATGAAAGTTGACGGGACTGGCTGAGATATAATTTCACTTGTATGACTCCTGCACTTCGAAACCAACTTTCAGACTATCTATGCAAGAGTAATCTGAGAACTTCTTCTCCAATTTGTTCTGATTCAAGGCATATATAAGATTTTTGTTGTTAGTGGTTTAACGTCGCAGTAACTCATCAAAGGTTTTCGGCGACACAAGGATGGGTAAGGGCTAGGATGGGGAAAAATCAGTCTTGGCCTTTATTACGGTACAACCCTAGCATTCACCTGGTGTGAAATTGAGAAACAACGGAAAAAACTTTTTTTTTTTTTTCTAGGGGCTTTACGTCGCACCGACACAGATAGGTCTTATGGCGACGATGGGATGGGAAAGGCCTAGGAGTTGGAAGGAAGCGGCCGTGGCCTTAATTAAGGTACAGCCCCAGCATTTGCCTGGTGTGAAAATGGGAAACCACGGAAAACCATCTTCAGGGCTGCCGATAGTGGGATTCGAACCTACTATCTCCCGGATGCAAGCTCACAGCCGCGCGCCTCTACGCGCACGGCTAACTCGCCCGGTTGAAAAAAAAAAAAAACTTTTTAGGGCCGACGATGGTGGGATTCGAATGCAATCGCACAGTTACGCGATCCGACCCACTCAGCCTACTGGACCGTTTTAAAGTAAAGATTGTCGGTTCTTCTTCTTCTGATTATTATTATTATTATTATTATTATTATTATTATTATTATTATTATTATTATTATTATTATTATCTCTGGCCCTTTTTCTAGTTATCTGGAGTCTATACTAATACAGACGAAGCCCAGTTTTACCACCAGATATCCTTCCTGACGCCATACTATATGAAGGGATGCATTCGCTATGAAGTGTGTTTGTAGTGGTTGGTAGTGTTATATGTTATACGAGTATATAAATGTGTATAAAGACAACCAGACGCGGCTAAAATTCCCCGAACCGGCCGGGAATCGAACGGGAGCCCTATGGACTGAAGGTCACAACACTAACCTTTTAGCCAAGCAGCCGACAGATGGTTAAAACTGTTTTATATTGTGTTGTAAGAGGCTGAGTGGCTCAGGCGGTTGAGGCGCTGACCTTCTGAACACAACTTGGCAGGCTCGATCGTGGTTCACTCCGATGGTATTTGGAGGTGCTCAAATACGTCAGCCTCGTGTTCGTAGATTTACTGACACATAAAAGAACTCCTGCGGGACTAAATTCCGGATCCTTGGCGTCTCCGAAAACCGTAAAAGTCATTACTGGAACGTAAAGCAAATAACATATTTATTTATTTATTTATTTATTTATTTATTTATTTATTTATTTATTTATTTATTTATTTATTTATTTATTTATGAGGGCATGGCTCGAGTATATTTATCGCCAGTCATTACAATCTGGACCTATACTCATATCCTGTATGACATTTTATTTTTCTTAAATGATATATTATGAGAGTGTGCTTTATAGTGTAAGTACCGGATGTCACTTCAATCATGTCATTACGTGAAAATGACAGGCAGTCTCTGGCATGCTGCGTCATGTCTGAACTCACGGAGGATGGTTATTTAACATGTTCTTACTGTCGTAAGTTGCTTAAGATCACGTCCCCTGAGGAGATTGCCTGTTACTCGTAGACTTCAAGTACGGAATGCCAGGCGATAAGAACCTGACGGAACAAATCGATGTTAAGGAATGAATGTATTGATAATAATAATAATAATAATAATAATAATAATAATAATAATAATAATGTTATTTGTTTTACGTCCACCTAACTACTCTTTTACGGTTTTCGGAGACGCCGAGGTGCCGGAATTTAGTCCCGCAGGAGTTCTTTTACGTGCCAGTAAATCTACCGACACGAGGCTGACGTATTTGAGCACCTTCAAATACCACCGGACTGAGCCAGGATCGAACCTGCCAAGTTGGGGTCAGAAGGCCAGCGCCTTAACCGTCTGAGCCACTCAGCCCGACGTGAATGTATTGACAGAGAACTATTTACTGCACACGCCCGAGACGTTACGTCATGAGCTAGTAACCTACTATATATTTAAATCTTCCTTGTTCGGCAGGGCATGATAGCCGAGTGACTTCGTCGCTGGCTCCCACCAAGACAGATATGACCGCGGTTCGAATCTTGACCAATGCTTGCGTGATGTTTGAAATGAACAGCCACTTGCTTGAGTTTTGGATTCCATATAGAAATCGAGATCGTGTGGCTGTTATCACAATGTCAACAGTCACATAAATCTCAAGCTTGACATTTTTCATTTTACCAAAGTGCAATTTTGTCAAGTGGACATTATCATTAAAGACAAGCACACACACACACACCTTAACAGGTATCACAATGTCACTATTCACATCCGAAGGAAGCAACGGGAAACTACAGATGTAACTAATACCCGAGGACATGCAGCTCTCTCTGTATGAACGATGTACTGATGACGGTTTCCTCCCGGGTAAAATATTCCGGAGGCAAAGTAGTCCCCCATTTGGATCTCTGGGTGGGGACTACACGAGAGGGGGCAATCATCAGGAAGATGGATGCAACATTCTGCGAGTCGGAGCGTGGAATGCTAGAAATCTGATTCGTTGTGGTATGTTAGAGAATCTGAAAAGGGAAATGGATGGAATAAAGTTAGATGCAGTTGGTAGAAGTGAAGTACGTTAGCAGGAAGAGCAGGAATTTTGATCAGGCGACTACAGAATTATCAACGTAAAATCAAACAAACAGGGGGAATGCAGGAGTTGGTTTAACAATGAACAATAAAATAGGATAGTGGGTAAGCTACTGCGATCAGCATAGTGAAAGGATTATTGTTCTCAATATAGATCCCAAAGCAATGCCCACCACAATATATGCCTACTACTTCAGCAGATGATGAAATCGAAAGAAAATATGAAGATACAGAAGATTTAATACAATATGAAAAAGGTGACGAGAATCTAATTGTGATTGGATACTGGAATGCAGTGGAAGGCCAAGGAAGAGGAGGTAATGAGAAGGCGAATTGGGATTGGGACAAAGGAATGAATGAGGAAGTCGGCTGTTTGATATCTGCACCGATCATAATTAAGTTCTCGCTAATACTTGGTTCAAACACCACAGACGAAGGCTGTATATATGGACGAGACCTAGAGACACTGGAAGGTATCAAACAGACTTCAGTGTATTTAGACAAACACCCAGTCCCCGAATCAGAGGAATTAACCAGACGCTGTTAAAATCCTCAACCCGGGCGGGGATGGAACTCGGGACTCGCCCTAACCCGAGCCGATAGTTTCGACGCAGGCCATTCAGCCAAGGAGCCCAATAATAGTTTATTATCTTTGATTTTAGCTTTTTCCATTTTTACATTTCCATAAGCTAACGAATTTGATTGAATTTATGGACCTTCATACATTCATGAACATTCGTTCTGTTTTAAGCCCTGGTCATGAAATTTTGCAACGTTTAATTAATACCTAATAATTAATAATATCGATACTTCTATATAGAAGATCATCAACTGTTGCCGGAAAATTACACAATCATCCTCTAAAACTCCACATACATTTCATAATTACGAATTTATGCACAAATGTATCACTTGCCACAAATTTCAAGATATTTAATTGAATTTAAAGTAAGAATTTGCAATTTAATAAATATATTGAGCCTATTTGTTGAGCCCAGAACCTGTCTGGATTCTCAAATAACACAACCAAGGGCAAATACCGTAGAACAATACGCAACACTTCCGGATTTAGCCTTGTTAAAATGGGAGACAAGTCGCAAGTAGCGGTCCTAGAGGCGTGACCTGAAAATTCGTGCTAAATTCAAATATCAATGGAAACGTGTATACGGAAATGGATAAATAAATTACGTCTAGAAAGAAAGTGTTACTAAGATATTAACTTCAAAGTTGCTAAAAGCAATTCTGGATAAATGAATGAAGAATTATTTAACAGGTTATTATTTAAAGACTGAAATTAGACATATAATCAAGATGTGAAAAGGTCTGCTGTGAAAGGGCTTGATCTTTCATTTATGCATTACTTTTTTAGCTTTAGCATTCCTGCCCGATTTTTTACGGCTAGATATTTATTTACTTTTTTTCATTTAAAAGCATTGTATCATCACATTAAAACACTTGTCAACAAAAATATCGGCACATTCCTTACATACATGATTCAATGAATTTACATGTAAGAGTTGGACAATTTTCCTTTTAACTTGAAGCCTACTAACAGAAAGAAAATCTATAAATTTAGCCTCAAAAACATTCAGACTTTCCCTATAAACAATACTTGCCATAATGCCATTACATTAGGGTAAAGCAAATTTGCATCATCATATTGTTTCAACAAAATATATACCGGTACATTTCTTAAATCACCTATATTTTCTTCAGTGCTTGACAACGTATTACGGCATTCCAAATGGGGTAACTTGGAACACAACCAGCCACACACATATGCATATGTATTTTCCTGAATTAAATCAAACCTACAGACCACACCTACAACACACATCGGTATTGAAGGTTAACTGCTGCACTATACAATAAAATGAGCGTATTATATTATAAGCCAGTTACAATGTGGGTCGCGCAGGTCAGAAGTTTAGGAAGTACTATAAAAATCTCTTTGTTACTGGAAGAATGTATATGCAAACACAATATGTACTTACATTTTCTTGTCACGAGGGAAACGGAATAAAGACCGCGAATCCTTCTGCACTTATAGTTATTGCAGTCAAACACAGCACATATCTTTCCACTCATATTGAGAGGAGATATAAAGGAATGACACACGCTACTATTTACTTACGTCAACTTAATGCAAACGCATGAATAACGCCAGAAACTTCACAAACAAATGCACGTGCTCTTATGACAGAATCAGTAACTCTCAGGTCACTCCGCTAGAGAGAGCTCTAATCGCTGTCCCTCGATATCTCGCAGAGTGTCGCGTATTGTCTCTACTGTATTTGCCAAGGGTTATGCTCTTATAGGTAAATCGCAGAACCCGAAGGTGGCACCAAAATGAGGCGTACTATACAGGTATGACGAGGAGTGAGGTAGTTTGCCATTTGCTTTCCTCACTGGGACAGAAAATGTTAATGCAGCCCCTCTGACCCTATGAGCAACACCTTTCATAACACTCGGATACACGAGTCGAGCTCTGAATGGCATTACTCAGCACCACTCATGCCAAGTTGTACTTCCTCTTAAAACAATAATCACCACCACCACCACCATCAGTACCACCCATACCTCAGCAGCTTCCATATTGTCAATCATGGTGGATGAGACTGGGACTTCGGTGGAAGCTACATTTTAGACTGGCCTGTGCCAAGAGAACAGATGCAAAAGTACTGCATCCATCAAGAAACGGCAAATAGACGGAATGTATTGTGTAGTGGTAGCCTATTAAGATTCCACAAACAGGAGAATTCAGTGGAAATGCCGTATGCACTTTCCTGACTTATTCAACCACCATTTCTCAGTCTATTGTGCACATCGTACCATCACCTTGAATTGAAGTATTCTCATTGTCTTACTTTTTCTTTATTTTACGTAGAAATAAAGTATCTGTGCCTTCAAAATAAGGAGTATTTGCTTATAAAATGATAACTCAATTTGTTACTAAAGTTTCTTTGCTTACTAATGAGGGCATTATTTTTTCGCATTAACGATAAAAGCGACAAAAATATTTTGAAGCGATTTTGAGATATCTCGACGAATCATACGATTCTGATAAAGAAAATAATGATTTTATTTTTGCGAATTATAGCGAATTAAAGCGATAGGGCCAGTTTAAAGCAAAATTAATTTATTTTGCAATAAACGCAAAACTGCAGCAGAATTCATGGAAAATAACGAACTCGTATTTGTAACTTTGGTTTGGACTGTAATAAAGGAATAATTAATGTTTATCAATATTGTTGCTATTTATGTATATATCTATCTTTCACATAAATAATATTCATAAATTAAATGAATGAAACTTTTTAGGATTAATTTTAGAAAATGATTTAACATATTTCAAGCGACGAGGCAAGCCCTACTTCGCGAAATAATGCGGAAAATGTTCCCTTTCTTGCGAAATAATGCGGAAAATCATTTTTTGAGAAATCGTACATAAATTAATGCGAAAAAATCATCTCTCTACTTACTAATAATACCCCCAGAGTTCGGTTTTTCTTGTCTACAACAAGTGAAATCTGATAATGCTTAAGATTCAAAATAGTAGTAGCTATTCTTCTGCCTCTTACCTGCAATTCTCGTGCGACAGATGCACCTGATCCATACGGCGTCTTCATCAAAATTCGCAGCGACGAAGGGATGGAATTTACAAGGGTGAGTTACCCAGTCATTGCTCAGAAACAAAGGAACGTAGCTACTCCATCTTGTGGATCCGATAGTTTACAGTCTTGCCGATAGATTACGCACGGGTCCGTAAGTTGATAAAACAGAACCTTGGCACGGCGACAGGTGTAAAATGGAGTGGTTAATTATGTTTATAGTATGATGTAGGAATGCTTTATAGCTAATGTGATTACAGAATTTGTTTACGTCACACCGACACGCGATAGGTCTAACGGGGAAGCATCAGCGCCCATATGCCAATTTGTAGGTGGGGGAGGGGGGCAGACCTTGGGGGTACGTAGTATTTTTAATATTTTGGAAGATAATGGCGACTTGTATTCTGTGGTAGAATAACCCACGGTGTTCCCTGCCTGTTGGTGGGGAACGGTACTACCGCTTCTACATAATACTGACTTTTAAATCATTTTCTTGAAAGGAAAACACCTGACTAGAATAGATTTTTACCTTTCCCTGAGAGCTGGGGGGGGGGATGGGGCGGTCCCACCTTGCTCCCAGGTATGGGCGCTCTTGGGGGGGGGACGATAGGATAGGAAAGGGCTAGGAGTGAGAAGGAATTGGCCGTGGCCTTAATTAAAGTGCTGCTCCAGCACATGCCTGGTGTGAAAATGGGAAACCACGGAAAACCATCTTCAAGGCTGTCGACAGTGGGGGGGGGGGGTTTGACCCCACTAACTCCGGAATGCAAATTCACAGCTACGAGGCTCAAACCGCGTGGCCAACTTGCTTTGCTACAACACTATTTATACTTTGCCCTAGATTAAAATATGGATAAGGCATCCAGAGTTCCCCAAGATTTAGCTAAACATTTTTAAGATCACCCCTCTCCCCGCCCCCCCCCCCCCTCCCTCGCCGATAAAAATTAAAATTAGTAAATAATGTCCAAGAGAAATAAATGTGCTAACTGGATTAAAGCCACTATATATTTATTTACCAAAGCCGAGCCTACCGCCAAATTACATTGGCCTTCAGGGCATGTGAAGGTCTGCCTCCGACAGCGAGGAAAGAAATTCTTCGAAAGAACGTGGAAGTTACGACCGTACTATCCACGGCTTCCCCACTAACTGGACTCACAGATCGTCGCGCTGTGCTGTGGTGGTTGGGAGGGAAGTTGCTGATTCACCACCCTCTGTCGACAGTTTCTTGAGTGCTTCCCGCTGTGCCATGGTGGTGTTTGTCCGGCTCCATGACTAAATGGTTAGCGTGCTGGCCTTTGGTCACAGGAGTCCCGAATTCGATTCTCGGCAGGGTCGGGAATTTTAACCATCATTGGTTAATTTCTCTGGCACGGGGACTGGGCGTATGTGTCGTCTTCATCATCATTTCATCCTCATCGTGACGCGCAGGTCGCCTAAGGGAGTCAAATCGAAAGACCTGCACCTGGCGAGCCGAGCATGTCCTCGGACACTCCCGGCACTAAAAAGCCATACGCCATTTCATTTCATGGTGGTGTTATGCATGTATTTCTGCAGTACAGGTCTCCATGTGTTTGATAACTTGAAGCCGTCTTCCCTGTTGATGTTATTTGGGCGCAGCTCTGTCTCTATGGCTTCCCTTACAATTGAGCATAGAAGTCTTTTACAGGCGCAATGATCTTCGCCTGGTCAAAGAGGATTTCATGGTCTGCACTGTAGAAATGTTCTGCTATGGCAGACTGGCTTATAGCATTTTCCGTGGAGGAGGAAAGAGCGACATTCTTGACCGACCTGATGTGTTCTTTCACCCTGATGGCTAACAAGCCTTTTTGTCATGCCAATATATGAGCAACCACAACCACAAAGGAACTTCATACACGCCCATTGTTTCCAGATGTGATTTTTCTTTGACTGGTCGAAACAGGGATATGAACTAGAGGCTTTACGTCGCACCGACACAGATAGGTCTTATGGCGACGATGGGATAGGAAAGGCCTAGGAGTTGGAAGGAAGCGGCCGTGGCCTTAACTAAGGTACAGCCCCAGCATTTGCCTGGTGTAAAAATGGGGAACCACGGAAAACCATCTTCAGGGCTGCCGACAGTGAGATTCGAACCCACTATCTCCCGGATGCAAGCTCACAGCCGCGCGCCTCTAACCACACGGCCAATTCGCCCGGTGAGGGATTTGAGCTTCCGGGTGTGGTGAAAACTGGAATTATATTGTATTTCCTAAGAATGCGCCCTATTATGTCAGTTACAGCCGCCACGTAAGAAAGGAATGTTTTTCTTCTTACTGTAGTTCTATCCCTGTTAAGCTTCTTGATATTCACAGCGTGGGTGGTCCACGTGCAGCCCGACTAGATAAGTAAGTAAACTCGTGTCCTCATCCCGAGATGGTGCAGCTCTTTTCAGGAACACCCCCAATGGAGGTGAGCTGTATGTACCATTTCAACCACATACCAGCACTCCTGCCATTCTTAAATTTCTGGCAGTGCCGGGAATCGAACCCGGGTCCCTCAGGACGGCAGCTAATAACACTAACCGTTACGCGACGGACCTGGATGATAACAGTTAACTCTACTCGCGATGTAAATTGTAATTTTTTTTTTAAACTTTCTTCAGCTTATCCTAGTGATTTCTGGGGTCGCTGGAGCATCCCAGACTCATTTTGGTTTTGGCTGGGGATTTAAGACCGGATGCCTTTCCTAAACCCACGTGATTCTTGAGATGAAGATCTCGACTGGGATTCGAACCTCAGCCTTCCGGGTGGGAAGCCAGTAGCTACGCCAGTGAGCTAATCACGCTCTCCCCCCCCCCCCGTCCCCAAATGAAAATTATTTATAGAGTTAAATTTATGTGGTTCACTATTTTTCCATAAATAGTAATTTCACTTCGAAAGGGTATGTATGTTCAGTCCGTCAGCGCTAACGCTGGTGGGAACCTCAACAGCTCTGCCATCAGTTGTCAAAGATGACCTAGGCATCACTGAAGAGGCGTACTAGGGAAATGAGGACTGAGGTAGTTTCCAGTTGCTTTCCTCACCGAGCCAGAGTTGCTATTACATATCAATCTGCCAAGCACACTGAAATGCATGCACCAACCGACCCTATGAGCAACATTTTCACACCATTCATAGCAGGGACTGGCTGCATAAGGAATCGTATTACTGGGATTGACATTACTAGCATCGCTCATACCTCAGTCACTTTCATATTGTCAAAGCCAAGGATAAGACAGAGACAGATCTATGAAAGTAACAAAATTGCTCTAGCCTATACCAGAAGACATAGTGCACTGTAAACTCTAGGTCCTGCCAGTAAAGGCATTATGTACGTTTAGTCCTCAGCCGGAGGGCTGATTGGATCAATAGCTCCGCCATCAGCTGTCATAGATGGCCTAGGCATCACTGAAGAGGCATACTAGGGAAATGTGGAAAGAGTTTCCCGTTTCTTTCCTCACCGAGACAGAAGTTTCTATTACATATCAGTCTGTCAAGCCCAGTGAAATGTATGCACCGAGCCTGATAGCTGCAGTCGCTTAAGTACAGCCAGTATCCAGTATTCGGGAGATAGTGGGTTCGAACCCCACTGTCGGCAGCCCTGAATATGGTTTTCCGTGGTTTTCCATTTTCACACCAGGCAAATGCTGGGGCTGTACCTTAATTGAGGCCATGGACGCTTCCTTCCCACTTTTAGCCCTTTCCTGTCCCATCGTCACCATAAGACATATCTGCGTCGGTGCGACGTAAAGCAACTTGCAAAAAAAGAAAGAAAAAAAGAAATGCATGCACCAAATGACCCTATGAGCAACATGTTCACACCATTCATAGCAGGGACTGGCTGCATAAGGGATGGCATTACTAGCATCACTCATACCTCGGTCACTTTCATTTTGTCAAAGCCAAGGATAAAGCTGAGACAGATCAATGAGAGTAACAAAATTGCTCTAGCCCATACCAGAATACATAGTGCACTGTAAACACTACGTCCTGCCAGCAAAGGAGGGTGGTCGGTTTGAATCACTTGAATGTTCTCTCTGTTTGCTTACATTATTGTCACCATTTGCGAGTTCTATGGAGAACCTTAGAATTGAGGAGCTATCTGACGGTGAGATAGCGGCCCCGGTCTAGAAAGCCAAGAATAACGGCCGGGAGGATTCGTCGTGCTGACCACACGACACCTCGTAATCTGCAGGCCTTCGGGCTGAGCAGATGTCGCTTGGTAGCCAAGTAGTTCGGACTCGCAGAACACACACTCTCGTGGCTGTTTAGTTCGCGGTTAATGTCTTTCACCACGCCATATGAAAGGCTCAAGATCAAGGCGTAGACTATTTTTAACTATGCCTGTAACCAGTTTTATACACAATAGCTGTGGACCTCAAACTGTGGGGTCCCTTAAGACTTTTAGTGGGGTACGCGAGCAGCCCTCAGGAAAAAAAGAAGAACAATTGAAATATGGAAATAAATGAGAAGAAAGTAAAATATGTAGGCCTATATACGGAGCCACGCTTCGCTTGAAAGTTTCACCTGGACTACGACACATCAAAAAACTGAGTCACGACATTGAAATATTGATGGTTCGTAATGTTTGAATTCCAGAATTAAGATATAAAAATATTCATCCTTATTTATTAATTTGATTGTGAAGCTAAAATCTAGCGTTTTGTGAAACTTTCAAACATGATACAGGAACAAACTCTTAAATTCCTAGTGATTTGTCAAAAACTGTATTTCATTTCACAATCTCGTCTTATTTATGATATGTATTTAAAAGAAAGGTTTATAATCAATTAAAATGCTTTAATAATTAGCCAGATATTGATATTTTTAAACCTATCATTTAGGGATATTTTCGTGGGGGTACATTGAACTTTTATCCATGAGCGAGGGGTACAATCCCATAATAGTTTGAGAACGTCTGCACTATACTATCGACGGCTATAATTGTTATTTTACAAGTTGCTTTATGTCGCACCGACACAGACAGGTCTTATGGCGACGATGGGACAGAAAGGAGCTAGGAGTGGGAAGAAAGCTGCCGTGGCCTGGAATGAAGGTGAGAAAATGGGTAAACCACGGAAAACCATCGTCAGGGCTGCCGACAATTGAGGGGGGGGGGGGGTATATTCGTATTAGTATGTAAGCCTGTCTTCGACAGTCGAAATTCCGCGCCGTAATTGGAAATAAGAAA
Organism: Anabrus simplex; assembly: GCF_040414725.1. Classification (NCBI taxonomy): domain Eukaryota; kingdom Metazoa; phylum Arthropoda; class Insecta; order Orthoptera; family Tettigoniidae; genus Anabrus; species Anabrus simplex. The sequence goes on from NC_090265.1 coordinate 897,256,971, forward strand.
TGAGCATGTTAATGTAACTTACGAATAGAAGTAACCACCGTCGACAGTCATAATGACTACAGTAGATGATGGTAATGATGCTACATGCACAAAATGAGAATACATTTTATTGGGAAAGAGCCGAACATACCTCCCGTAAATCATATCTCCTCCGTGGAAATACCTCCAAGGAGATGTCACTCGAGAAACTCAGCGGTAAGCGTTCTAGATGGAGATAATTTCGCTGTATACGCCAGAGTGGTGGAGATGGTTCATCGATCAATCAATCCCCCATGGCACTACAGCCCTTGAAGGGCCTTGGCTACCAAGCGACATCTGCTCAGCCCGAAGGCCTGCAGATTACGAGGTGTCGTGTGGTCAGCACGACGAATCCTCCCGGCCGTTATTCTTGGCTTTCTAGACCGGGGCCGCTATCTCACCGTCAGATAGCTCCTCAATTCTAATCACGTACGCTAAGTGGATTTCGAACCAGCCCTCAGGTCCAGATAAAAATCCCTGACCTGGCCGGGAATCGAACCCGGGGACTCCGGGTAAGAGGCAGGCACGCTACCCCTATACCACGGGGCCGGCAATCAATCAATCAATCAATCTACCTATATATCTACGTATCTATCCATCTATCTATCTCTCACCACAGATCTGCATTTAGGGCAGTCGCCTAGGTGTTTACCTAGTCTTTTCTTAAATAATTGCAAAGAATTTGGAAATGTATTGAGCATCTCCCTTGGTAAATTATTCCAATCCCTAACTCTCCTTCCTATTAATGAATATTTGCCCCAGTTTGTCCGATTGAATTCCAACTTTATCTTCATATTGTGATCTTTCCTACTTTTAAAAACACCACTCAAAACTTATTCGTCTACGACTGTCATTCCACTCAATTTCTCCACTGCCAGCTCGTAACATACCACTTAGTCGAACAGCTCGTCTCCTTTCTCCCAACTCTCCACTGCCCAAACTTTGCAACATTTTCGTAACGCTACTATTTTGTTGGAAATCACCCAGAACAAATCGTTCTGCCTTTGTTTGGATATTTTCCAGTTCTCAAATCATGTAATCCTGGTGAGGGACCATATCTAGTTGGGATCTTAGCAGAGACTTACTATTTATTAATGCCTTTTTTTCAGTGGCGAAGTTAGGGCTCGAGGCCCTCTCTTCCACTTAACCACATACTAATCAAAATCATAAGATATTTAAAATAGTTAAAACCAAACAAAAAATTAATAGAATTGAGAACAAATTTAAATACTACTACTATTAAAACGTTTTCATTCCTCCCCTGAAGGGGGAAGTGGGCCTCTTAGACGGTATACCGTCTCTCAGGCCGGGAGATTTGTTACGGTGAAGGAGAAGGTGAGGGGATAGGCGGCCGTGGCCTATACTAAGAACTGTCCCGGTATTCGCCTTAGTGCAGGAGAATGGAAAACTACGGAAAACCATTCTCAGGACAGCCAATGATTGGGGCCAGCCGTGAGGTTCAGCCCTGTCCCGTCTTCCGAATGCAGAGGCATAGAACGACGGTAGAGCCGCGACCACGACTCTACTTGGTTGGCCGGTTGGAGTGCAGAGCTGTTGGACCACGGACCAGCCGTGGTGACTTGTGGACCGAGACCCACTCTGCATCCACCGACCCAAAGACGTATATGCCTTCTTCTTTACATCCTTACTACAAACCCTAAATACCCTCATAATAATGTGCAGAGATCTGTACCCTTTATGTACAATCCCATTTATGTGATCACCCCCATGAAGTCACTGAAAGACTATAATTTTCACTTAATAGTTCAAATGACGGCTATTAATGTATTGTTCTTCTAACGTACATCTGGTGTCGATTTCAGCATTCTCGTTTTCTCAATATCCCTATGGAAGGCACAGAACTCAGGGATGGACGTAATTCGAACTCATGAAGATAGATAGAGCTGTGCGCATCAACATGGCGCAGAAGATACTAGCACTTCGCTGAAAAAACTTATTCCTCTTTTTAAAAAACGTGGTCGTAAGATGTTCACTATATATTTTGTCATAGCCAGGGGGAGGGGAGGGGGAATTATGGCCTGTATCTGGTACCAATTTCAACAACCAAACCTTTTAATTTTCTCAATATCGCTGTGAAAAACAGACGGAATAGGAATGCTTTAAAGACAGCTGGATAGAATATTTATTAATGCCATGTTGGAAGCACCGCGGTGTAGGGGTAGCGTGCCTGCCTCTTACCCGGAGGCCGCGGGTTCGATTTCCGGCCAGGTCAGGATTTTTTTTTCTGGATCAGAGGGCTAGTTCGAGGTCCACTCAGCCTATGTGATTACAATTGAGAAGCTATCTGACGATGAGATAACGGCCCCGGGCTAGAAAGCCAAGAATAACGGCCGAGAGGATTCGTCGTACTGACCACACGACACCTCATACTCCGTAGGCCTTCCGGCTGAGCAGTGGTCACTTGGTAGGCCAAGGCCTTTCAGGGCTGTTGCGTTGATATCAATTTTTGTTGCGCTCTTGTATTTTGGAAAGAAATCTGTAGTTTTTCTTTCTCTCTTGATAGCCTCTTTAATAAATATTAACCTAATAGATTTCAAAACAATTAACCATTATTAACCTTTCCTTTGTAAAACATTGAAGGAAACTTGAATATGTTCTATTCCAGATATGTTGCCATTGTAGATAGCGATTTTTTTTTTTTTTGCAACTGCTGTCAATTTTATTCCATCATTCTCATTGTTTAAACACTACTTATTTTTCAAATTTATTGACAGGACCCATACCTGATATAGATGTTGATTCCCATAGGGAATCTGAAATATTTGTCCTGAATGAGTAAATTTATAATACCAATATAAATGGTCCGTTATTGGACATTATAAATTTTCCAGCTAACTCATTCTTGGTTGCCAGCGTTTCGCCCTCGTGTGCTAGGGTGGGCTCATCAGTTGGTACCTAGCACACCTACCAATACGCTGGCTAGTGCATACCGTGGAGGCCACTGCGTAGGCTAACTGGAGCCACCGGCAGTGCCAATGCACTAAGAGACTTTGTCTCATCACTAAAAATTGATGCCTGCTTGGCCATCAGATGATATAGATGTTGATTCCCATAGGGAATCTGAAATATTTGTCCTGAATGAGTAAATTTATAATACCAATATAAATGGTCCGTTATTGGACATTATAAATTTTCCAGCTAACTCATTCTTGGTTGCCAGCGTTTCGCCCTCGTGTGCTAGGGTGGGCTCATCAGTTGGTACCTAGCACACCTACCAATACGCTGGCTAGTGCATACCGTGGAGGCCACTGCGTAGGCTAACTGGAGCCACCGGCAGTGCCAATGCACTAAGAGACTTTGTCTCATCACTAAAAATTGATGCCTGCTTGGCCATCAGATGATATAGATGTTGATTCCCATAGGGAATCTGAAATATTTGTCCTGAATGAGTAAATTTATAATACCAATAATTTATAATACCAACGCTGGCAACCAAGAATGAGTTAGCTGGAAAATTTATAATGTCCAATAACGGACCATTTATATTGGTATTATAAATTTACTCATTCAGGACAAATATTTCAGATTCCCTATGGGAATCAACATCTATATCATCTGATGGCCAAGCAGGCATCAATTTTTAGTGATGAGACAAAGTCTCTTAGTGCATTGGCACTGCCGGTGGCTCCAGTTAGCCTACGCAGTGGCCTCCACGGTATGCACTAGCCAGCGTATTGGTAGGTGTGCTAGGTACCAACTGATGAGCCCACCCTAGCACACGAGGGCGAAACGCTGGCAACCAAGAATGAGTTAGCTGGAAAATTTATAATGTCCAATAACGGACCATTTATATTGGTATTATAAATTTACTCATTCAGGACAAATATTTCAGATTCCCTATGGGAATCAACATCTATATCATCTGATGGCCAAGCAGGCATCAATTTTTAGTGATGAGACAAAGTCTCTTAGTGCATTGGCACTGCCGGTGGCTCCAGTTAGCCTACGCAGTGGCCTCCACGGTATGCACTAGCCAGCGTATTGGTAGGTGTGCTAGGTACCAACTGATGAGCCCACCCTAGCACACGAGGGCGAAACGCTGGCAACCAAGAATGAGTTAGCTGGAAAATTTATAATGTCCAATAACGGACCATTTATATTGGTATTATAGGACCCATACCTGCATTACATTCTCGCACTAGAATATGACCGGGAAGACTTGCTCATTTTATAGCTCATATACTTGACCCATCAATCGATTCATAGAATGTCCCCTTCTTGGGACATTAATCAAATCTACCACCCTCCGCGGGGACCAACCTGTCGCTTTCCGTGAACCATTTAAGGTCAATATACCTGTTATTACTACAGTGTGTTTCTGACAATTCGTCTTCCCTGTAATGAATAACAATTAACGTTAGTGAGGTGGTGGTGATTATTGTTTTAAGAGGAACTACAACTCGGTAACCATCCTCTGTATAACACTAATAAGAGAGAAAAATGGAATTGATTCGACACTTCGAAAAATGAAGGCATCGGCCAAAGGAAGACAAGGGCCACGAAGGGCGTGAAAATGAAAGACTCCCTAGGCCTCGAGTGCTCTAATACCGTCGGGCTCTGAAAAGAAGAGGAGTTGACCAAGTGAGGTCGGATAGGATAGGTGAAAGTTAGGAGCCTGGCACAAGTAATTGGAAGCAATGCTGGGATTCAGGTAAGGGCCCCGTGGTCGCCAATCCACGCTCCCAAGTCGAGAGCCCCTGGGGCCCCTTTTAGTCGCCTCTTATGACAATCAGGGGATGCCGTAGGTGTTATTCTACCGCCCCCACCCACAGGGGGTTAACAGTATTAAGATGGAACCGAGGTAATAACGTGCAACAGTTAGAGCTATATGCAAGATAACATGGGATAAAATAATGTACAGGCAACATCAACCAATTTGTTACTCTCGCAATCCAAACTAAAAGTTTTTCAGAAAGTTTATGTCAATTGGTTGTTAGAAAGTATTAATGATATTCCAGATTTAAAAACGGTTTTTTTGAAAAGGTAAAATTCGTACTTCATATTTATCAATTGTACTTCAAAGAGATCATTTTCATTTCAGGAGTTGCCATTTTTATTTCACAAAACATTAGGCTCATAGTTTAACAAATCGCTTTGTTACCATCGTAACAATTCTTCTTCTTCTTCTTTTTCTGCTTCTTCTTCGTTAGGGCCACTAAGGGCCGCAAGATCTCACCTGTTTGTCTTCTTGCGGGCCCACCAGAAGTGTGCTTTCTTCCTTGCATCACAATGGACATGCTTCAGTCGAGTTGGGACTTGATGAAGCTATCTAAGATTGTGTTTAAGTGGCGCTCGGAGTTGAATGTCTGTTTCTGAGATCCTTGTTGATCTCCACCAACCAAGGATGAATCGTTTTGAGACTTCTGAAGTAGGATAACAAACGTTTACAGATCCTTTCAGCAGGCAATCTGAAGAGGTAAGCGTAAAATGTTATTCTTCTTTCCCGGATTACGCTTGATATCTTTTCGGTGTAGGTGAACATCTCTAAGTTGCTCCGAAGTCTGTAAACACCATCTTTGAGGTTGCGACCAAGAATATTTCGGATAATCTTCCTTTCCTTACCAGTTCTCCAAGCAGGCTGTGTGTTTGAAGTGTAAAACATTCTGCTGCATAAAATGCTTCAGGTCTAATTACAGTTTGATAATGTCTAATTTTTGCATTTCGAGAGATATACGTTTTGTTATTATATGTTCTGAGTGAGTCGGAAGGCTGCTTCAAACTTGTTGACACGTGTTAAGACGGCGAAAGTGTGGGAATTGTTGGATTCAACTCAGTTACCAATATTTGAATCATTCCACTTTCAGGCTTATACCGCAGGTAGTCAGAAAATATGGTGGAGCATGTATGACTTTAGAAATGAAGTGGGTTTTGGTGTAGGTGAAGGTAAATATGCCCGTAGGACGCTAAAATTCATTCAGAAAGTCTTGTGAAATACAACTAATGTTTACTTGAATCAAAATTAATCAGACGAATTACAATTTATACTTTCTGAAATTAAAATCAACTCATCTGATATACAATAATGTTTCCGAAATTGAAGTTATTAATCTGTGATACAATATTGGTAATCTCTCAAATATTTTTTTTTTGTTGCTAGTGGCTTTACGTCGCACTGACACAGATAGGTCTTTTGGCGACGATGGGATAGGAAAGGCCTAGGAGGTGGAAGGAAGCGGACGTGGCCTTAAGGTAGAGCTCCAGCATTTGCCTGGTGTGAAAATGGGAAACCACGGAAAACCATCTTCAGGGCTGCCGACAGTGGGATTCGTACCCACTATCTCCCAGATGCAAGCTCACAGCCGTGCGCCTCTAACCGCACGGCCAACTCTCCCGGTAATTATAAAAATTACTAATATGAAATACAACTGGTGATTTCTAAAATTAGTCACTTCTTTTCCTTAAATGCAAGTGGGCAAGGTGTATATAGAATAAGCAATGTTATTGAAATACATCCTACTCACAACCACATAAAGCGGAGTAGTAAAACTCTTCGTGCTTGAAGTTCATTAGAGTACACCTTTTTGCTCGAAGAGAGGAAGTAGCACCTGCATCTCTTCACGGAAGCGACGTCCTCTTAATGCCGTCTCCATGAAGTTACTCTGTCCACTATTAAATTCTTCTTCAGTAACTGAGTCCAAATTCACGGCATCTTCGGGATCTACTAGCACTGCAGAGAGAACTGCACACGCTGCTCCGAAACCAAATGCCTCCTTCTGTCGTATTTCCTCTTCGAGTTGATCCATGGAGAACTTCTTCTCTCCACAACCCAAGGCTTCCAGGGTGTCATTCATAACGAAATGGTACTCCATTAACATGCGCTGGTAGTGGGCTGACCTCAGATGACTTTGCACACTTGAGTAAATAAAATAGAGCAGATCAAGCGCTGGAGAAGCGTATCGAGACAGTGGCAGATCGACGAACACTACATCTTCAACTTCACCAGTAACTTCGTTGTACTTGAACATAACATTATTAACCCAACAATCGCCGTGGTTTAGAACCGGCAAGAAAGAATTGCTCGATTTCACCATTTCGACCATTGAATCTATGGCCTTCGTAGTGAATTCACGAATTTTATTCCCATACTTTTCAAATCCTTCCCATTCTTCTATGATGCTAGCAAGTGTTTTGTGCGAACTTGATATTAGTTGTTCTAGCATTGCGCGGTTCTGATCAGTGTAAAAGGCTTCTTCGTAACCTTCTAATTTTGAAGGATCCTCACGCTGTAATGCAACAGAAGCAGCATGGTACTTAGCTAGTTTTCGCAGTACCAAGAGAATATGTTGTAGATCCAGACCACGGCGCCGATCCGACATTCTGAATTTCCTTTCTTTAAGATCTTCGAGCACCAAAGTGCCCGGTCTCTCGCATGGGAAGGCAAGAGGCACGAACATTTCCTCCGTGTTGTTTGGCAATTTTCTTTTCATGAGATTAACCATAGCCGGTATTGTCTCTAGGTATACTCGATTCTCCCTCGGAAATGCGCCCAAGCTTGTCAACAACATTTGCATCATCTCTCCGAGAGGGAGCGTTTTAATTATTAGCGAAGTTCTATTATTCTTTGTGTCATCCCCATCATACTCGATACTCACTCGAAGAAGTAGACTGCCGTAATTTTCTCCCTTACCAACAGCTCTCATGATGTTAAATTTGGATACTGAAATTTTTGCAGAATTTTTCGTGCTGAGAATGCGCTCGAGAAAGTCTTTATCAATCCATGACAGCGAAGGATCATCTATCTCCAGTCCCATGTTGATGGCTGTGGAACAGAAAAACAGAGCACAATGAGGATTACAATAATAAATGCATGACTAAGAACTATTACCTATTCTATGTATGTTGAGTTCCCAGTCTGAAGGCTGGTTGGATCCCCAACAACTCCACCATCAACTGTCATAGAAAGGCTAGACATCACTGAAGTGGGGTACTGTTGAAATGAGTAAGTTAGTTTCCCGTTGATTTCCTCGCTGTGTTAGAAGATATTTTAAAAGGTATCTTAAATACAAGGTAACAAGAACTTACACTGAGAAACTTTATTTTGCGGGCAGATATAACGATATACAATGGTAGTACACTGACATGCATTACTATTCAACATAATTGCCATTCTGAACCAAGCACTTGTTCCAACGGTTCAGCAAGGCATTGATGGCGGCATGGAAGAAATCTGCGCCCTGTATCTGAAACCACGTCATGATGGTATGCTGAACGGCCGTATCGTCGTTGAATCGCTTACAACCTGGATGCTTCTTCAACGGTCCGAAGAAGTGTAAATCACTGCGTGACAGGTCCGGACTGTAAGGAGGATGGTCCAGAAGCGCGGAAACAATTCACGCGTGCTATTGGCTGCATGTGGTCTGGAGTTGTCGTTCAGCAAACACGACGTCTGTTGACAGAAATCCAGGTCATTTTCTGCGAATTGATACCCTCAAACGCTCCAATATGTTACAGATACTGATAGCTCTCCTGGGGAGGAAATCAACCATTTGGACCACCCTCCCTATTTTTCTGATCTGGCGCCCAGTGATATCCATCCCTTCGAACTATTGGAAAAGCTCCCAGATGGTGAGCGATTCAACGACGATACGGCAATTCAGCATGCCGTCACGATGTGGCGTCAGGGACTGCATGGAGATTTCTTCCATGCCGCACCGATGAGTTGGTGTATCGTTGGAACAAGTGCTTGGACAAGAATGGTGACTGTGTTGAACACTAATACGTATCAGAATTCTACTACTGTGTATTCTAATATCCGCTGTAAATTAAAGTTTTTTCTGAGTGAGCTATTGTTACCTTATTTTTTGAAGCGCATTTCTACATATCAGCCTGCAAGCCCCTGAAATGTACACATTAACCGACCATACGGCGACAGTGACCCTATTCAGAACAGGGACAGACTGCACAAGGAATTGTATAACCAATTTCGGTCATCTCTAACACTTTCATATTCTAGAAACCAGTGAAGAGACTGGGATGGAACAATGAAAGTAATACGTTTGATGTCTCCATTATCAGAAAAAAGAATAGAATAGAATAGAATAGAATAGAATAGAATAGAATAGAATAGAATAGAATAGAATAGAATAGAATAGAATAGAAGAAGCAGATGGGTACAGAATCAGGCACAAAAAGGGACTGTACAGTAAAATAAAGAGCATTACAACAGCTGTGAGGAAGAGAAGACTAATGTTCTATGGTCACATAGTCAGGATGGACAGTCAGAGACTCACTTCAAGGATCTTCAACACTGTATCTAGAAGGAAAGCAACAAATGCCAAATGAACGAATTTAGTTCGGACAGACCTACGATACATAAACATTGACCACGCTGTCATTTACAACCGAGATAAGTTCAGAAAGTTAATCAAGACATCTGACTCTCTCCCATCACTAACAGCTAAATCACTGCGTCCAGGAGTAGGAGTGAAATGGACTCAGAAAGAAAAGACATCCATAGCGCTAGAATGAAGGAATACTGGGCTAAGAAGAAGAAAAAAGCTCACCAGAGTTAAGAACCACGTGGTCCATTGTAGGCCTAAACGTATTGGGAAAAGTTCAATTTTAAGAGAAAAAATATTGAAAAATTGCACTTTGGTCCAAGGGCGCCCATACCCGGGGGCAAGGTGGGGCCGCGACCCCCCTCTAGCTCTCCGGGAAAGGCAAAAATCTAGTGTAGTCACGTGTTTTCCTTTCAAGAAAATGATTTAAAGTCAGTATTATGTAAAAGCGGTAGTACTGTCCACCACCAACAGGCAGGGGATACCGTGGGTTATTCTACCGTAGAGTACAAATCGCCATTTATCTTCCAAAATATTAAAATTACTACGTACCCTTAGGTCTGGGCCCCCCTCTAGAAACTGTCATATGGGCGCCCATGCTTTGGTTGGTCAAAGGTGTTGGTTCCCCTTTAAGATACTCACGCTGCTGGTCTCTCGGCGATTATTATCGTACGATAGCACTAGGAAACAAGATGGCTAGTGGAAAGGAAGACGTGTCATTCTTGATTTCGTTCATCAAACTCGTGGACGAAAGATGGAAAAATATAAATCATCCACAATATGCGCTCACACCTTCTAACAGTAAAATACATTATTTCTAACCGACTGGAGAATGCTATGGGATAAATTGGAATCAATTGTGAAATGAACTGGCAGAAATCTAGGTTTCTTATTCTTGCCTGACAAGTCACTGAATTCGCTTACCTCAATGTTATAAGTAGTTTCTCCGAGGGAGAAATAATAGCTAATTTGTAGTGGGTGTCACTCTTTTCAAGAGAATGTGACACATGTTCCAATATGCATATAAAACTCCCGGGGAGGGGGGGCTCATCCTATACAGTTTCTTAAATTTCACTGAGATGGTTCTCTTTCAACTACTGAGGAACTGCGTCGCACATTAATTACATTTTACGGATGCAACCAATACCTTCTGTTTAGTAAATATCAATACTTCGACCTGTCAGTGTGAGAACCGACATGGCACGTGCCGTCATTGAGCAGCTCAAGGGTACTGTCCTGGAGCGAGAGACATTTGGTTGGGAATACAACTGGGGAGCAGGACGAGGACCTTTCCCAGGTGGCCTCAGCTGCTATGCTGAATAGGAGCCTTGTGGGGGGGATGGGAAGATTGGAGGAGATAGACAAAGAGGGAAGGAAGCGGCCGTGGCCTTAAGTAAGGTACCATCCCGGCATTTTCCTGAAGAAGTGGGGAACCACGTTGTAGAGGTGGGATACCTCGCTGATTTCGGGGGGGGGGGAAACAACTCTGGAGGCTAAACGGATTAAATAAATAATTTTTCTCTTTGGATGTGAAAGCTGGACCCTTGACCAAAATCTAGAAAAAAAAGAATTGATGCTTTTGAAATGTATCTATATCGCCGCCTACTCCGAATACCATGGGTGCTGAAAATTTCAAATGACGAAGTCCTTCATCGCATGAAGAAACAAAAAGAACTATTACTTACTGTTAAAAAAAGAAAAACCCAATATCTAGGGCACATTATGAGAGGCGAGAAGTACCATCTATTACAACTCATCATTGAAGGTAAAATACAGGGGAAAAGGTCTCTTGGCAGGAGGAAGAATTCATGGCTGAAGGACATCCGAAGATGGCACAACTGCACTTCAGAAGATGCTTTCCATGCTGCAACATCACGTCCAGAGCTGGCTATGTGGACCGCCAACCTCCGCTAGGAGAATGCGCCTCAAGAAGAAGAAGAAGAGCGATAATATCTTAAGATAACTTCATTGCTATTATTATTATTATTATTATTATTATTATTATTATTATTATTATTATTATTATTATTATTATTATTTGTTTTACGTCGTGGCGTTCGGAAGAAACGTCCGGATCTTGTGGACAGTGCAATAACACTGCACGACAACGCAATACCACATAAAGGAGTGTGTACGGCATTAACTGTGACTCTAGGGATGAGAAGAATTGGAGCACCCGCCGTAATCGCCTGACTTTTCGCCCTGTGACTTTGATCTCATACGAATGGTAAGGAACCACTACGTGGTAGGTGGTTTGCGACACGAAAGGACATTGCCAATAATGTGTGACAACAGATGACTCGATTCGCATATGGTGCGGCAAATGATGACGCAGATGGTATTCAGTGTCTCCCATATTGTTGGCAGCGTGGATACATTACTGGAGTACTCCATTCGACTAGCTGGTCATTCGATGTTTCGAGTGTGTTCCATTAGAGTGTTGTAAGAACCCTTCCAGAAATCGATAATTCTAGATGGTTGATCGAACAGTATATACAGGGTTATTCACCTAACATGTTACACGGAAATAACTTCTAAACCATTGAAGATATCGGCATTCTGTTTTCATATTCGTAAATGGTACTTATGATCATATAACATAACGTGCTAATTAGTCTCATGGTATGATTAATAACAGATATATTGATACTAACTCCATATTTTTAAATAGAATGGCACAAATTCATACAGCTGGCCTAAAAGTTCAACTGAGTACAAATATGTAAGTATTTTCAAAATCGGACAGTTACTTTTTGAGATATCGATAAAAACCGCATTTGGACCTTTGCGTGCCGCATCAGACGACGTGCAGTCGGCCAGGGACGTACTGGCACGCAAGCTGCTTCCTGGCATTGATTCCAGCCACAGAACGGATACCAGGCATGTACTGTAAACATAATATGATGTATCGTAACATACCCTGGGTGTGCAACGTTGTTGTATGACTGGCAAACACGCAACGGGGAAGAGAGGTTAAAGTTGTTTTGTTTTGTTTTGTTTTGTTTTGTTTTGTTTTGTTTTGTTTTGTTTTGTTTTGTTTTGTTTTGTTTTGTTTTGTTTTGTTTTGTTTTGTTTTGTTTTGTTTTGTTTTGTTTTGTTTTGTTTTGTTTTGTTTTGTTTTGTTTTGTTTTGTTTTGTTTTGTTTTGTTTTGTTTTGTTTTGTTTTGTTTTGTTTTGTTTTGTTTTGTTTTGTTTTGTTTTGTTTTGTTTTGTTTTGTTTTGTTTTGTTTTGTTTTGTTTTGTTTTGTTTTGTTTTGTTTTGTTTTGTTTTGTTTTGTTTTGTTTTGTTTTGTTTTGTTTTGTTTTGTTTTGTTTTGTTTTGTTTTGTTTTGTTTTGTTTTGTTTTGTTTTGTTTTGTTTTGTTTTGTTTTGTTTTGTTTTGTTTTGTTTTGTTTTGTTTTGTTTTGTTTTGTTTTGTTTTGTTTTGTTTTGTTTTGTTTTGTTTTGTTTTGTTTTGTTTTGTTTTGTTTTGTTTTGTTTTGTTTTGTTTTGTTTTGTTTTGTTTTGTTTTGTTTTGTTTTGTTTTGTTTTGTTTTGTTTTGTTTTGTTTTGTTTTGTTTTGTTTTGTTTTGTTTTGTTTTGTTTTGTTTTGTTTTGTTTTGTTTTGTTTTGTTTTGTTTTGTTTTGTTTTGTTTTGTTTTGTTTTGTTTTGTTTTGTTTTGTTTTGTTTTGTTTTGTTTTGTTTTGTTTTGTTTTGTTTTGTTTTGTTTTGTTTTGTTTTGTTTTGTTTTGTTTTGTTTTGTTTTGTTTTGTTTTGTTTTGTTTTGTTTTGTTTTGTTTTGTTTTGTTTTGTTTTGTTTTGTTTTGTTTTGTTTTGTTTTGTTTTGTTTTGTTTTGTTTTGTTTTGTTTTGTTTTGTTTTGTTTTGTTTTGTTTTGTTTTGTTTTGTTTTGTTTTGTTTTGTTTTGTTTTGTTTTGTTTTGTTTTGTTTTGTTTTGTTTTGTTTTGTTTTGTTTTGTTTTGTTTTGTTTTGTTTTGTTTTGTTTTGTTTTGTTTTGTTTTGTTTTGTTTTGTTTTGTTTTGTTTTGTTTTGTTTTGTTTTGTTTTGTTTTGTTTTGTTTTGTTTTGTTTTGTTTTGTTTTGTTTTGTTTTGTTTTGTTTTGTTTTGTTTTGTTTTGTTTTGTTTTGTTTTGTTTTGTTTTGTTTTGTTTTGTTTTGTTTTGTTTTGTTTTGTTTTGTTTTGTTTTGTTTTGTTTTGTTTTGTTTTGTTTTGTTTTGTTTTGTTTTGTTTTGTTTTGTTTTGTTTTGTTTTGTTTTGTTTTGTTTTGTTTTGTTTTGTTTTGTTTTGTTTTGTTTTGTTTTGTTTTGTTTTGTTTTGTTTTGTTTTGTTTTGTTTTGTTTTGTTTTGTTTTGTTTTGTTTTGTTTTGTTTTGTTTTGTTTTGTTTTGTTTTGTTTTGTTTTGTTTTGTTTTGTTTTGTTTTGTTTTGTTTTGTTTTGTTTTGTTTTGTTTTGTTTTGTTTTGTTTTGTTTTGTTTTGTTTTGTTTTGTTTTGTTTTGTTTTGTTTTGTTTTGTTTTGTTTTGTTTTGTTTTGTTTTGTTTTGTTTTGTTTTGTTTTGTTTTGTTTTGTTTTGTTTTGTTTTGTTTTGTTTTGTTTTGTTTTGTTTTGTTTTGTTTTGTTTTGTTTTGTTTTGTTTTGTTTTGTTTTGTTTTGTTTTGTTTTGTTTTGTTTTGTTTTGTTTTGTTTTGTTTTGTTTTGTTTTGTTTTGTTTTGTTTTGTTTTGTTTTGTTTTGTTTCGAAATCCATGTTTAATCGGTTGCGCTCAGTTTAGAGTCGTTTCCCACGGATGGGAATGGGAAGGATTTGGAAAGGACGTCGGTCGTGGCCTATCCCAAAGGTACCTATCCGGCATTTGCCTGGTGTTGAACATGGGACACTATGAAAATCACTTTCAGGTTGGGCGAGGCAGGACTCGAAGCTGGGCTCTCCCGAATGCACGCTACTACAGTCGCGCTTGAGCTCCGCGGAGATTAATGCATGTAAAATAAATAAATCTATCCCAACCCAAATAATCCAGCATTGGTAACACTGCTCCTTCGCCTGAAATAACCCAGCACAAAACGAGGTGCGCTTTGTACTACACACACACCCAAGCAAACGGCGCTACATGACCACGCTGTCAAATCCCCGGAAATGAAATAACAACAAACAGCCACTCTTCTTCGCAGTCTGTCGAGTTTCTTAATCACGTGTAGCGGCTAGCATTCGTAGCGGTCGCCGCGGTGGTCCGGGTTCAATTCCCGGCTCTATAAGCAATTTAATTCTGGTTGGAGGGTTGGAACGGGGTACACTCAGATTCGTGAGGCAAGAGATGGGTTCGGTACCCATTTCAGATATCCTGGCAGTGTTTCCGTGGTTTCCCACCGCTACTCCAGGCAAATGTCGGGATGGTTCCTTACTTACGGTAACGGCCGCCTCCGTCCCAATTCCCCACCTGCATTGCAAATACAGTACCCTACTACAGACACCACAATAACACAGGTTATCAGACACATTCTAACAGACGTACATACAGTCAACGCACACACACCCAAGCACAGGGGCTAGACGACCACGATGTCCAAGCCCCGGAAATGAAATAACAAACACTATCCTCTGTACCCCTTCGAGTGTCTTAATCACGTACCTCGGACATTATTAATTTGCTTTTCTAGAAGGAGCTTTTCCTGTGTTTTGTGTTATGTTTATTTCTCAACTCATACAGTAGTATGTACTGTACACCAAAACCAGTGACAATTATAGCTTTCGTTATGGTCCGTTCAAGCCAAAGTTCTTGTTTTATTCCTTTGAAACACGTCAACACTCCCTGTTCTGTCATGAGTTCGCCTGCCATACACACTTTGCAAACCCATCAGATGTGTACGAGGTGCTTACATGTCTGGTATCCATTCTGTGGCTGAACTGCTTGCGCGCCAATATGTCCTTGCCCGACTTCACGCCGTCTGATAGGGCAAGCAAAACCGCGCATGCTATTCTTATTTATATCTCAAAAAGTAATTGTCCGATTTTGAAAATAATTACATATTTGAACTTGTATGCAGTTGAACTTCTATGCCAGCTGCATGAATTTGTGCCGTTCCATTTAAAAATATGGATTTAGTGTCAATATCTCGGTTATTAAACACCTCATGAGACTAAGTAGCACGTTATTTTACAAGACCCTGGGTACCATTTACGAATATGAAAACAGAATGCCGATATCTTTAATGGTTTAGAAGTTATTTCCGCGTAACATGTTAAGTGAATAACCCTGTATATCAAGCCGTCAGTCAGTGAGGGGTGAGTTCAAGAGAGTGTATGTATTAGTGTGCGAGTCAGTGGTGTTGATATCTGTACTTGTAGAATCGACTTCAGGGTACTCCGCTATTAAGAGTTGCAGTGTCACTTGCTAGTATGTATAATTGTGTGTTGTGACTTACCATGTAAATAAAGTAATTTGTACAAGGAAGTGAAAGTGTTCCCGAGCTTTGCTGATCACCGGTTGCCACACGTCCCTGCTGGAACTTTCCTACCCACCATGCTACTGTACGGTAAGGGAGGGTATTATTCCCAAGGACTTCTACCAATTCACTGTGACGTACTCTCGCACTTCCGAGTGGGCTAACATGGCAGAAAGTCATGACAAATTTCAATCTTATTTGATAACCCGTTAGCAAGTGCGTGGATACTTTTTACCCATGCCATAAAAATTCTTAATAATTCTTGGTCGAATCGGCAGTTCGTATTATACCCCGTGCAACTTTCCTAATGGGATCTCCCAAACAGTCGTTACTGCTTGTTATTTTACCCGTATCCGTGTTATTCGAGCTGGTAACATGTCTGTGTGTTGACGCTAGTCTTGGGTAATTTCTATCCAGCGTGCGTGCTAACGTAAGTTTATTAGAGTTAACTAGAGCTCAGCTGTGCAGTGGTATTCTCTCAGAGCTATGGTATAATGTAGTTGGATCGCTCACACCCATCCCATGTCGATGTTGGTGAGAGCTATTTAGCTGCCGTGAAATGTAGTGGTCACCCATCCTTTCGGATTTTAGGCCTATGTTACTTAACTATGAATATCTCCGATTACAATTTAAGGTATTGTGCGAATAAAACTCTGTCTTCTTACTCTAATTTATTTCAGGATGACCCAATAAATGTACATACACATATATACGAAAGTCTATTCAGCTATGAACGGCCACACTCACTAATTGCTGTATATTTACAAGTCTTTCTTTCTTACGGCACAGCAGGCGGTCCGGCCGGTTGCTATACCTGGGAGGCAGCCTATTCTTACTTTCACTTCCCCAAGTCCAGTCGCCTCATACAGCAGCTGTGTGTAGACCACTGGATTTAAACACATGGCTACGGGATACACAACACACGATGACAATTCCTTGGTTCGACACCAGAGACAGTCCAGTAATTCACACAGTCACGTACAGTGAACAACTAAACAGCTCAACAGTATTCAACAGTAGGATGATACTCACAACCGCGAACATTAACATAGGCCAATTTACCCTCACACTCACGATAGCTTCCCTTGTTGCCTCACGGTGATCCTCAGTCCACAGAAATACACGAACACAGAGTACTCTCACGTAGTACACAGTCTTCCGCTCCGTCATCTTCAGGCCACCTACTCACTGGATTCTCCGACACCGTAGCCACAGCTCCTGGTTGAGACCTTGGTGGGACACTAGCAACAGACAACACCTCTGTCACCGTCAGCCCAGCCATCGAACCCCAACACACTGAGTCTCACATTGACTCCACTACGGACTATAGCTCCACCACGGAGCCCAATTCTGACCGACTGTCCGCGGCTAGCCTCCCTTTTTATAGCTCGGGTGATGTGAGGCAGAATTTTCGCGAGGTGGCTAGAGACATAACAATCTCCAAGAAACTCACAGGTAAGCCAGCCGACGAGAACAATACAGAGAAAGGCCAGTCACACCTCTCAAACAGGCTGGGAGATCCTCGGTCGTCTAAATCACTAACACCTTCCTGGAAGTACCGAAAGGGGCTACCTGTGGCTGGCGCGTAACTGTATGAAATTATTAAAAGGAATGAATAGCGCCGGCCTTAGGGTGGTTACGCTCAGTGTATCACGCGGTGGAGCTGAGGATGTAAAAACGAAGTGCAGTTTAGACGTTAGTAGAGTGTAGTTCAGTTACGGTAGAGAGAGAAGGAGACGCCTCAGAAATCAGTAAATAGGAAATTAAAGCTTTGTTTGGTTTTGATGAGTGCGCGTTCTGACGGATTAAGGTCTATTCACATATATCCGTGACGTGTCAGTGCCGCGGCATGTCAGTTACGTGAAATTGCATTAGAGTCAGTGATGATTCATATGTTCCTTTGAATCTGACTGTCGTGTCCACACTTGTCCGGCGCAGTGCCGTATTTTCTGCGTCAGTATCAGTGCAGTATCCGTTCCGTGATATTAAGTATTGTTGCCAACGATATTTTTGCTGTTTCACGGACGTGTTCTGCTGTGTTTGTACGCGCTAGTGAATATAAAATGAGCGACGTAAGTTCAATCTGTATGGTTAAGTAAATATATGTTTCATTGTATTTGTACTGTATTATTCACTTGCCTCAGACAAACTGCTAACTGTTCTCTCGGTATTATCGCCTTTCTCCAGAGGGTGTCTTATCGTTTTAAATGAACTTCCAGTTTACTTAGCAATATGTTAAAACAATTTTCAGACATTCTGAAATAATCAAAATATTTAGTTTAATCGTCAGTTAGTTCCTTTAGACAGGGTAGCGAATTCGCCATCACATTCTCTATTCTGCCATGCCTCATGTACCCATACCTTTTCTAAAACTGACTCTGTTCCTCTTCACCTAGAATTATAGCAATAGCTGCCAATTCCACATCCGTAAATTTTGACATCTCGACAATCACTGAACTGCAACTGAAACAATACTGATAGGTGTGGATAGCCATCACTGAGACATCACGTATGTCACGGAACTGATACGTCACGGCACTGTCACGTCGCGGATATGTGTGAATAGACCTTAAGCAGGTCAAGTTATAGGTCTCTTACTGATGAAACATTAAAACAGGTCATTACCATTTTTAAATAGTAACTCCTGATGAATTCCAAGTATTATGATTCCTGATAGAGTAAGTCGGGGAGAGATGGCGCATATTTTGTTATGATCGTGCAGCAAGTCTTCGCCAACATTTCGATTAGCTTATTTTTATGCTAGACGTCATTCCTTATGTCTCTCCTCACTGCCTTTCGAAGAACATGGTCTTAATGTAAGTAGATTGCAGAAAGAGATCGTTTATTTGAAAGTGTGTCACCTGCGCCATCTCTCCCGTGGTGTCCGGGTGAGATGGTGTTATGTACTTGATATGCTAAGGAGGGAAGAAATTAAGAAGAAAACTATGATTACAGGTTTAATACATTTATTTACATTATTTACATTCACTTGTCTATTATTCCTTGGCCATTTATAAATCAATTAATTATTTAAACTTCAAGATGTATCCCTCAGTCCTTTTAGGATATATTTTTGCTTACTCTCTCTCTCTCCTCCACAATCATTACATAAGTTCATATACACTGAACACAATTCATGCAGCCACTTGTTGCAGACGGTGCACTTAATCCAATCATCCTTCTTCTTTGAAAATGATAGTTCTCCCAGCACTCCACACACTAGTTGCAATCATCAGATATTGCATTATTTTGCCCATCTGGAATCATCTTGGCTGCTTCACTGGAATGAGGTTTTTCTCCTTTCCTACCCTTTCCCGTTGTGGCAGTGGTTGTAATTTTTCTTTGCACTTTGTTCTTTTCGTTCGATGAGATTTCTCTTTTGTTAGAGATATTACGCTTTGAAGTTGCATTAAAGGCATGTACCACAAACTTCGATTAGGCTGTGGCTGCTTCCTCTTCTCCATAATTAGTATAATTTGACACAGAATTAAACAAAATACATACAGGAGCTGATCGGAGAATGGAAAGACATTTTACACCTAAATAGAAATTCAAAGAATGCCGCGCCATCTCTCCCGGAAATGTAGCGCGCCATCTCACCCGACATTTGGGGAGAGATGGCGCACCCCTGCCCCAGGAACTGTGTTGGCCCAACATGGCGTATATCACACCAGCATAGTCGTTGACTAACCTGGTCACCGCCTGTGCAAATGCAAAGTTAATTTAGCTTGAACAACCTAGTTAGTGGGCTTTTATAGCATGTCGTAGCAAAACTTTGTAGGCAGAGAAGACGTACGTGCCAGAAATATCCAGGATTTCAGGCGAAATCACTCGCACCATGTGACATCCAACAGATAGCTTTTGTTCTCACGTACACACTGTACACACGAGAAGCAGTGGTCGAGCGATCTAACGGGCGATTGCCGCACTGGCCTACCCTACGCCATCTCACCCGGTGCGCCATCTCTCCCGGAATCACTATATACTTATTCTTGAGGTGCATGAGATCCAGAGGTCTACTTTATTTTCAAATGGCAGTATGCAAATCCACTTAAGGCAGTGGGGATCCCTATTCCGCCGTAACGCTTCTTCTCAGCGGACACCTTCCAACGTTGAGGCAACTGTATTCGATACGTCGCCCCTCACACTGCCAACTCTATCAGAAATGCGTTTCAGAGATTTGGGAGGAATACTCTTCAACAAACTCGCTACAGCCCAGATCTCTCCCCGGGGGCTCTGAACTTTGGAGCGTGGGTTGGCGACCACGGGGCCCTCAGCTGAGTCCTGGCATTGCTTCCACTTACTTGTGCCAGGCTCCTCACTTTCATCTATCCTATCCGACCTCACTTGGTCAACTCTTGTTCTTTTCCGACCCCGACGCTATTAGGTTTGCGAGGGCTAGGGAGTCGTTCATTTTCACGCCCTTCGTGGGCCTTGTCTTGCTTTGGCCGAAATCATTTTTCGAAGGTCGGATCCCTTCCATTTTTCCGTCTGATTAGTGTTATATAGAGGATGGTTGCCTAGTTGTAGTTCCTCTTAAAACATTAACCACCACCACCTCCCCGTGCGACTTTCACATCTATGTAGAGCTAAAGAAAGACATTCCTTGACATCGGTTTGTATCGGATGACGACGTGTGTGACTGGGTACAGATGTGGTTCCGTTGACATCCCACCACCTTTTACACGAATGGGACTGGCCGTCTTATCACCCAGTGGGAAAAATATCTGAACAACTCACGCGATCACTTTTGAGGTTCGCAATGTTCTATTATAGTTGTTGTTGTTGTTTTTTTTTTTTTTTGCTAGTGGCTTTACGTCACATTATAGTTTTTAGCAGGCGACCCGATTTTATTTGACTGTCCCTTGTATGTATGTATGTATGTATGTATGTATGTATGTATGTATGTATGTATGTATGTATGTATGATTCAGTCATTTCGTTTCAGCTAGGTATGGACACCGTCATTTCTGTCTTTCCCAGTCTGTAAAACTCCCGGTGGTGGTGATTATTGCTTTAAGGGGAAGTACAACTGGGCAACCATTCACTATATAATACTAATCAGAGAGATAAATGAAAGGGATCCGACACTTCGAAAATGAAGATATCGGACAAAGAAAGACAAAGGCCACGAAGGGAGTGAAAATGAAAGACTCTCTAGGCCTCGAGTGCTCTAATACCGTCGGGGTCGGAAAAGAACAAGAGTTGGCCAAGGGAGGTCGGATAGAATAGGGGAAAGTGAGGAGCCTGCCACAAGTAAGTGGAAGCAATGCCAGGACTCAGCTAAGGGCCCCATGGTCGCCATCCCACACTCCCAAGTTGAGAGCCCCCGGGGCCTCTTTTAGTCGCCTCTTACGACAGGCAGGGGATACTGTGGGTGTTATTCTACTGCCCACACCCACAGGGGTTTTGACCAAGAGAGGTCGGATAAGATAGGTTGGATGGGACAAATGAAAGTGAGGAGCCTGGAGCAAGTAAGTGGAAGCAATGCGAGGAATCAACTAAGGGTCCCGTGGTCACTAACCCACGCTCCCAAGATGAAAGACCTGGCGCCCCTTTCAGTCGCCTCTTACGACTTGCAGGGGATACAGTGGGTGTTGTTCTATTGCCCCCACCCACAGGGATTTTGACCAAGGGAGGTCGGAGAGGATCGGTTAGATAGGATAGATGAAAGTGAGGAGCCTGGCACAAGTAAGGGGAAGCAATGCTAGGACTCGGCTAAGGGCCCCGTGGTCATCAACTCACGCCCCAAGTTGAGAGCCCCTGGGGTCCCTTTCAGGCGCCTCTTACGGCAGGCACCGTGGGTGTTATTCTATCGCCCCCACCCACAGGAGTATTTAACACTCCCCGTATTCGTTCTCGGTGTCCTTCCTTTCTTGTCCTTAGCTTGGGCTTTTCTTGGAAATCCCGGTGTGTTTGAAGTTTCTTATTATTTAACGCTTGTATAGCGTGTTTTTTCACCCAGACGTTTCCAGAAACTCATGCTGTGGAACCTCTATAAACTTCATTATCCAATAACATTCCACAATAAACACAGCATCTCTGCACTGTATATACAGCCATATTTAACGCTGTCATCGCCCTGAAATAGCTCACCAGGGTCAGATGACGTCAGAAGGAGTCATCGCGTTTTTAGGAGTCTCGCCACGGCGCTGCGGCGCATTTCTCGAGAGTTGCCTCAGCTTGGGCACCAAACGACTTGTTTTGAGAAGAACAATTAATTTATTTTGGGAACTACCTAATGAAGTGCAGCATGACAATACTTTGCCAAGTCTCTAATACAGTACTAGTCCTAGAATACATAGCGCTTTGCCTGTGGGTTCCAACTCTCCTTCCAGTCTACTTCTCTGAAAACATAGCGTTGCCAAGTCAAAATTTTCAAATGCAGAACACTTTCTGAAAATTCCGGACTTTTCATTAAAAAGTAGGACAAATTATTTAAGCTATATTCAAATTTTAACAAATGTAATGTAGACGTGTACTCCATAGAATTGTAATATTGATGACAGGAAATACTAATGTTGCCTGTGTTGCCAGAACTTTCTTATTTGTGGAAGGATATACTGTATAGGGGCAGAAATGATTCAATATTGTGTGATACAGCACTGGTCTTAACTGCCTTTCTTATTTATTTTTTTTCACTATGATAGCCTATGTCTTTCAAGAACACTTAACAACTTTATTCCAAACTACCACCAGAAACAATCACTTACGTCCAACTTACATTACGTCCATTGTCTGGTTTCATGACTAAATAGTTTATAGAGTGCTTGTCCAAAGGGTCCCAGGTTTATCACAAATTTTAAGTTTAATTTTCTGATTTTCTCTTTCAAACTTCTAGTTTTAGACAAATTTGGATTATCTTATTTGATGATACAACAAGAAATTGAAAACTAGCATTTAACACAAAACAGCACTGTACACGGCAAGGACATAATATATCGCATCTCTTCCATTATCATACGAACACACACAGCATAAACCAGTGAGGGACGGATGAAATATTGGAATGTGAATCATGAACCAACAGGTTAATCCGGGGTACGTGAACGAATCGTATCCATGGAATTTCATTATAATTTTTGTCCTAAATAGAAAATAACAATAATAATGATGCTTTTGCGCAGATTAAGAGTAAAATTAGTGGTAAATTAATAAATACCATTATTACTAGAGAAATCCACTGAGTGGCGAAATGTTATGGGAAGACACTGAATGTGATGTTAGTAATGAGTTGCTCCTCCGCGAGTCCTCAAAACGGCAGCAATACGGTGAGACACCGACTCTACAAGGTGTTGGAATCGTTCTGGAGGAATATGGACCCATACAACTTGCACTGCTACCCACAATTGGTCTTGTGTAGTATGTGCAGGGTTCATGGAGCGTAGAACCAGCATCGACAGCATCCCATAAATGCTCGATTGGATTAAGATCTGCGGATCTGGAGGGCCAATCCATGGTCGTAACTTCTGTAACCTTCTTTTTGATGAATACTGATAAATATAAATAAATAAAATCATGAATAAAAATATATAAATAAAATTACTCAAAAACTTAATAAAATTAATAAGCATAATTAACCGAAATGTCCGTAGTATGGGCGCCAGAGTTCACCAGAATGGATCCCTCGAATTTAGATAAGAGCATGATAAACTGTATATCCCAGGGCGTGTACATAATGCTGCGTACTGGTACATCTGCTGCAGGCCTTACCTAACCTGCTGGAAACGACTAATTAGGTAGGAACTGCACCTAGGTTCATCAATAACACTGATTCTAAAATAGCTAACTATATTCTTAACAAATTCCGTGCATGAGCACCTCATCAACATACAACATTATACATATAATACACACATAAAATATTGCTGGAAGACTCCATATTTACAACAACAACAAAGATAATGAAAATCGTGGGAAAACGAAAGCGAGAACTAAGTTACCATTTGTAAATAGTCCGATGAACAATGTACATGTATGAAGATAAATACCCTTCACTGTCTCTATATCAATTCGACTTACCGATTCTCATAATCGGCAGTTATCACATCACACAGATACTGTACCTTGTACTACTGTGTTCACATATTTTAACACTTGTTGTAAAGATATATACACACGTCTGTCGATCCTCAACATAAATTTATGGAAAGTCTGAGATAGCTTTCACCAACATATAATGCTAGGCCGCCACAAGTGCTACAATACTTAATGCGCAAGCACTCTCCACAATCAGCCACTTTCCACGAACATAACAAGACTACGCTCCACGAACGTTTGAAGTCCAGTCCATTGCTGCCGTGTCACTCCAGTACCGTGTATCAGCACCACTTCCTTCCAGTACAGTGCCTCAGTTGTAGTTCTCTTATACAGTGTCACTGGTTGTAGTTATCTTCTTTCTCGTTCCTTTACAATCACTTTTACAATCACCCTTACAATGTCTTGGTTGCCGCCGTATGATCAACCTTTATAGACATCAACATCCCCCTCCTCTCAGATGATACGTCTAGATTGGTGCTTGCCCACCAATCATGAGTAAACCTCTTCTTTCTCCCAAGTTATAAACAAACACTCGGGAGTTTTACATGAATCATCAAATTTCCCTGGTACAACAACAAGCTCATCTCATCAGGCTGGGATATATACATGACTAATGGAATTTCCTGACACAAGTACATCAACAAACACTGGGGTAGCCAGATGACTCATTCAAATTACCAGAGATATTAAAGCAATGTTTTCCCACTCGTGCAAAACAAATTACTCATACCTACATATGTGGATATCTTCCAGCTTACCAATATAAATGGCAAAATATATAAATAAAATACTAATAATAATAATAATAATAATAATAATAATAATAATAAATCGAATACTGACAATAATATCTCTAACTTCTACATATAATTCGGGGGTGTGATATATGTACTATCACACTTCACTGGAGTGCTTCTCCAACCACCTGCGTGCCACCATAGAACGGTGACATGGCGCATTGTCCTGTTGAAACATGGCATCTTAATCAGGTTTCTATAGGGATAGAAAGCGATGCAGATGGTCTAAAAGAATGTCCACATAACGTGCACCTGTCAGCGCTCCCTGCAGCCGGATAATGGGGCCTAATTGTGCCTATGAGAACGTCGCCCAGTCCAGAACTGAGCCATCTCCCACCTGGACACGACCTTGTTGACACGCAGGATCCATAGCTTCATGGGGCATACGCCACACTCTCACGCGCCCATCACCTCGATACAACTGGAACGAGGATTCATCGTACCATACCACACGCCGCCACTGTTCCATGGTCCATTGCCGATGTTCGCGGGCCTGTGCACGTCGTTGAGCTCTGTATCGAGATGTCAGCAAAGGGACACGAGTTGGTCGTCGGCTGGTGAAGCCTATGCGGTGCAGTTGCCTCCTTATAGTCCTGGCAGAAATGGGTTCCTGACTCCCAACATTCATCTGGGCGGTGATCTGACGCACAGTGCCCGTCGAGCGCCCAGTATGGTTCTGCGGAGGCGACGTGACGTCCGTTCGTTGAACACCTGTGGTCTTCCCGTGCGGCGGTTTGCGCGGTTGGTAACATTCTCTCTGCGATATTGAAGATCCATCCTCGATACTGTTGACCTCCGAAACCCTAATTCGCGTGTAATCTCCGCAATGTTATGACCCATGCACCGTGCGCTGATGATCATCCCTCGTTTAAAGTCAGTTAACTCGCGACGTGTTGCTAAATTCACGACACTGGTGCCTGTGACAGACTGCTCAGCTACGCCGCAGCTAGCCGCAACGCTCAGGGGTCATACACGGCACATTTTCTAATAGGACACCCCTTCCCGTAACTCTTGGCCACTCATTGTATATACATACATACATACACTGCTACATTACGACTATGAACTCTACTACGCCACGGCACTTCGGTATGTCTTTTATTTATGTAACACTTTTGTGTGTGCTCACTTAAGTTCTTTGAACTTCTTTGCTTTTCTTGATGTTACTTGGTGGGGCGAGTTGTTGAGTTGTGCCCATAACTCATTAATTACTATAATTTATTGGTCCAGGGATCATGGTAGCCTAATTTTCTTTCAACAAAAACCTTTTTTTGTCGTTGTTATTTACGATATATTTTTTCACCTCCATTTTCCCGTTTGAACTGCCCGCGCTGGTCAATGGACAAAGATATTGAGAATTCACAGACATAGCACTCCTAATTCGTCGGTGCTAACTCATCTATATAAATAAAGTTGTAGGGGGCCCGCTGTCTGTAATTTCGTTTCTTTTGTCAATTTTTCAGATATTTATCCGTTTTAGGTCACCGAGCTCGATAGCTGCAGTCGCTTAAGTGCGGCCAGTATCCAGTAATCGGGAGATAGTGGGTTCGAATCCCACTGTCGGCATCCCTGAAAATGGTTTTCCGTGGTTTCCCATTTAAACCAGGCAAATGCTGGGGCTGTACATTAATTAAGGCCACGGACGCTTACTTGCCACTCCTAGCCTCTTCCTATCCCATCGTCGCCATAAGACCTATCTGTGTCAGTGCGACGTAAAGCAACTTGCGTTTTAGGTCAACTCAAAACCGTATCAGTGGTTTTTATTTTTTGTGTCTGTTTGTTCCACCATTACGGCGAAACGGCTGGATACACCTCGACCAAACTTCATATTTACAGTATACTCATCCTGGGAAAGGTTTTGATATGCATATTATTTAAAAATCTCTGAATAGACGGGTGGTTTATAGGAAAACCATAACAGTTTTCTTCCATTTTCTCTTATACTATTGATTTTCTGTAAAATCTGTGGACTATGTGTGAATTGTTCCTTCATTGTAAACAACTTTTGCCATGTACATAATTTCTCTTACTCTTCAAATGACGGAGAAAATTAATATTTTCTGTGAGTCTCATGCTCTACGTTGAGTGACTTACCGACCGCAAACGAACCTACAGGTTACCATGGCAACGTCTCTGACTGTTTGCCAGCAGGGAACTAACGTATTGCCGTTTTCGTCATCATTCCTGTAAACTCGTGGTTGTTCCTTTGGCAGAAAGCAAGAGAGGCATCAATCGGCCAATCTGCGGGATATTAGCGGAATACCGTTGGAGGTTACAATCGTCCTCGTATAGCACTAAGGGCGGAGTGTAGCAAATTATTTCATACCGTAAGGTGTTTTCAGGCATTTGGTATGATTTTTACTGTATTTCTATTCTAATTCTGTTTTCTGCCTTAATTTCTTGCATCTGTCTTGCCTCTTTAGGCGTAAGTAATAACACCATAAGTCATCTTCTTATTTGTTTACCTAAGAATCCCTGCGCCTAAATTTCTACTCTGTTACCGCCTTCTTATATCCGTAACTCACACCATCACAATTTATGTTGAGGGACATTTTATTTTCCAATACACCCTCTTGGTATTTACATAATTGTCCTATACGACCGCCGTCAGTTATAATCCCATTTTCTTTAATTTCTACTTCCTTAACTGTATTACTTTCTTTCTCACTTTCTTCCTTAATTACTCCATATGTATGCGAGTGCTAATCCCGAAACCTGGACACTCTTTTCTTTGAGGAAAAATTCCAAGCTGTTGAAATCTATAACTTTTGTCCCCGGAAAATATCGAAATATGAATGCAATTTTAATGACGGTGCAGACCTTCGTTTCTGGATAATTGGTAGCTAAACGGGAAGTTGTATCACAAAACAGATAGCACACTCGCTGTTCAGTTTTGCGAGATCTACAACTTTGGTCCTATGACGTTTTGTCATACCTCTATCCCTTATACGTTAAATAGAGCTGTATTTCTCGATTTCAAGTTAATTTTGTACTTTTTACATGTAGGCCTATATCTTATCGTTTAACACACTTATAGGAAGAATAGAATAATCACTTTCGGCACTATATTGACACGACCAGTGAACATATGTTAGCCATATTTTATGATTCCAGCTGTCATATGAGTATCAAAAAATAATTATAATCTTGCTCACTGCCTTTACAGTAATTTACGGAGAAATCCGCATAGAATACTGTAGCGAAGCACGGGTACATTTGCTAGTTAATATAATTATTGCTATTTTTCTTACAACAAAAATCATATTTGTGTTACGTATGATGTACTTTTCACCTCCATTTTCCTGTTTGAACTGCCCGCGGTAGTCATGATGGACAAAGATATTAAGAATTCACATAGCACTTCCTTTCGTCGTTGCTAGCCCTGGACATCAAGAAGGAAACAAGAGACAGCATGATGAAGTGGAATGCCACAGAAGAGAGTCGTGTGTGCAGCGAAATAGTCGCTGTAGTAACGTTTCTCTGTTTCTCTAGTAATAATAAGGGTATTTATCAATTTACCACTAATTTTACTGTTGATTTGTGTGAAAGAAATTATTATCCTCCATTTAGGACAAAAATTACAATGAAAGTTCATGGATACGATTCGTTCACATAACCGTTAATCCACGAGCGGGAATCCCCGCCATGCTGCATAATTGCCAGTTGAGCGAAGCGTCACAAATCATGATCCGCTTCATTATTAATTGTTATGGGTTTTTTTGCTATACGTCGCTCCGACACAGATAGGTCCTATGGCGACGATGGGACGGGAAAGGCCTAGGAATGGGAAGGAAGCGGCCGTGGCCTTAATTAAGGTACAGCCCCAGCATTTGCCTGGTGTGAAAATGGGAAACCACGGAAAACCATCTTCAGGGCTACCGACAGTGGGATTCGAACCCACTGTCTCCCGGATGCAAGCTCACAGCCGCGCACCTCTAACCGCACGGCCAACTCTCCCGGTGTTTGTTATGTTTTATAAACCATCGAAATTAATTGAAATTGCCTCCCTTGCCAAGCAAAGGCTCGAAAAATGTACTTCTGAGCTACGCGCCAGTTCTGAAAATCAGACATCACAAATGCAGTGTGATGCACATGCTTTAGCCTTAAATTATTGTTATTGGTATAAACATTACAAAGTTTACCCTCGGAGTTTACAGCAAATGAAGGCTACATAAGTGAAATTTTACAAAGCAGCAGTGTGCGTTTTATGTCCATGTATTGTAGTTTGAGCACTGAAATAACAAGTTTTCACTGTTTTAGATGGATCAAAATAAAATAAATAAAATAAACATTAAATTATTAAGATTGTCCCACCCCATTGATGACCTCAAATTGTTATTTATTATGTTCATCAAATGAAATCCTCTCTCACAAGAAACACTTGACACAGATAACACTGACACAATACGAAACAACTTGCCGTCAATCGGAAATCTGCCTCTTTTCTTAATATACAGTTTTGCTCAAAATATCGCCGCCTCCGACCCCCTCCCCGCTGCCAAGCACTTTGAATTCCTATCATTTGCTTGAAGTGTTTTGCTTTACTTTTTCAAAGTCCATGGTAGAACCCACAAGCTGGTGCTTAAAATGCTGCGCCAATGTTTCGATCTCCTGTTTTCCAAAATTCTCTAATTCCTTCCCTTCTTGCCAGGTGAAAGTATCAAATACCCTGGTGCACATTTCAATGTTACGTTCACTCTTGTGAAACCTTTCCTCTAGATGTTTTGCTCCATTTTGCTCCAAGGCTTCTTTGTCAGCGTGAAGAGAGGAACTAGTACGACTATTTTTTTTTTTTTTTTTTTTGCTAGGGGCTTTACGTCGCGCCAACACAGATAGGTCTTATGGCGACGATGGGATAGGAAAGGCCTAGGAGTTGGAAGGAAGCGGCCGTGGCCTTAATTAAGGTACAGCCCCAGCGTTTGCCTGGTGTGAAAATGAGAAACCACGGAAAACCATTTTCAGGGCTGCCGATAGTGGGATTCGAACCTACTATCTCCCGGATGCAAGCTCACAGCCGTGCGCCTCTACACGCACGGCCAACTCGCCCGGAAGTACGACTATTCTAACCTTGTAATTCACCCTCGTAACTCAACGGAATTAAATATATTTGTCGTTCAAGATACATCTGAAACTTCGAACTTTATCAAGTAACGAATGTATAACAGTTTGTTTTTAATCCATCCATTAACACAAAAATCATATCTACCGGCAGGTAAAAATTGGCGATACCAACGTCAGAAAAAGCTAGGCACCTGACTCGTATTTCCAGTCACCCAAGATTTTTTGAGCCCTGAGTATTACCACTGAGTGCCTGATCATTTAAAATACGTTTAAATTCCTGCCGCACGTACGAACAAATCATATAAAGCAGAATGTGTCCGGCAGATGTCGGTCGGATGGCAACTCTACGGTCCATGCAGCTTCCTACCCTGGCTGGCCTTTTTTCAAAAAGCCAGTCAGGGCCCATTATACCAGAAACAAACACCTTACTTCTCAACCTACAGGAACAATTACCCCGTCTCTCCACAATCTTACCTAAATAGAAATCCCAGTCACCCAGCACCTATACAAACTCCACTCAACACAGAATTAATCAAATGTCTTCTAACTCTCCTTTCTAACCAATGTTAATCAAGTACTTTTTTTTTTTTTGCTAGTTGTTTTACGTCGCACCGACACAGATAGGTCTTACGGCGACGATGGGAGAGGAAAGGGCTAGGAGTGGGAAGGAAGCGGCCGTGGCCTTAATTAAGGTACAGCCCTAGCATTTGCCTGGTGTGAAAATGGGAAACCACGGAAAACCATTTTCAGGGCTGCCGACAGTGGAGTTCGAACCTACTATCTCCCGAATACTGGATACTTGCCGCACTTAAGCGACTGCAGCTATCGAGCTCGGTAAATCAAGTATCCAAAAGCCAAGTCGCACTCCAGACCAACCCAGCAACCTAGAAAAATACTGCATGCTGAAACTGCAAAAATGCACCCATGGTCTCCTCCTGTAGACCTAACTACCAGCATGACAAAATGGCAGGTGTCTCCTGTGTGTCATATAGCTGGCAAATCCCAACATGCTAAAATCCCTTATTCCCAAGTCTCCCAACTAGGTCAACATCCCATAGTTCACCAAATATGGCCAACCTATTGCCGAACACCACATTTCAAAATCGCCACCACCATATTTCAATATCTCACGAAATGCTGGAATATTGCAACAAAATGCCGAATACAATAAGTAGCAACATGCAAAATTACCACCCCTAGGTAAGGGACATAGGACCATATAGGTCGGAGGTCCCACCTTACAATTCCACTGGCGCCGCTCCTCCCAGACTGTGATATGCTTACTCTTAGGCGTACGTGTGAGACTTTTAGCGGGGTACGCGAGTACGCGAGCAGCCTTCAGGAGGAAAAAAAGTGATAGAAAAATTGAAATATGGAAATATATAATAAGAAAGTTAAATATGTATACAGTATATGGATCCACGCTTCGCTTGAAAGTTTCACCTGGACTACGACACATCAGAAAACTCTGTCACGGCATTGAGATGTTGACGATTCGCAATGTCTGAATTCCAGAATTAAGATCGAAAATGTTTCATCCTTAGTTATTAATTTGACACTGAGGCAAAAATCTAGCGTTTTGTGAAACTTTTATACAAACAGGGTATCGTGTGTTACTTTGTTATCGTCGGACTGAATGGCTCAGGCGGTTGAGGCACTGGTCTTCTGACACCAATTTGGCTGGTTGTATTTGAAGGTGCTCAAATACGTCAGCCTCGTCTCGGTAGATTTACTGGCACGAACAAGAACTCCTACGTGACTAAGTTCCGGCACCTCGGCGTCTCCGAAAACGGTTAAAATAGTTAGTGGGAGATAAAGTCAATAACATTATTACTATTATTATTATTGTTCCTGTTACTTTATTATAATTGTATTATACTTTATAAGAGACAAACTCTTACATTCCTTGGGATGTGTTATAAAAAATATTTAATTTCACAGTCGAGTCTTATTTACGATGTGTATTTAAAAGGAGGATTCATAATCAATTAAAAATGCCTCAATAATTAGCCAACTACTCACATTTTAAAACCCATTATTTAGGGTACTTTTTGTGGAGGTAAATCGAACTTTTAGTCATGAGAGAGGGGTGCAATCTCATAATAGTTTGTGAACCTCTGGTCTAGTGAAATCGCAAACGCAGAAGGTACTGTTTTAGTCAGTAGCGTAGCCAGGATTGGCCGATTGGGCAGGGGGCAGGGGCGTGGATATAGTTACAAAATTATGGTAGACCACAATGAAAGTGTGTGTGTGTGTGTTCATATTTACAGTGCAGTACACTAGAAAATCTTATATTAAAATACAGAACAAGAACAATATGATCAAGGTCAACAGTTGCACAGCGAATGTTATATTCAGTTTACAATCTAAAATCCTACTTTCGAGACTTCCTAGAAAATAGATTCAGCAGATTTCTTGGTTCAACCTTTCTGTCTCTGAATGCTTATTTAGTTTATAGTTTATTGTCAGTTTCTGTTTATTTTATTTTTGTAAAATTTCTATGGGAGGGGAAGGGGGTTTCTAACCCCCAGTAACCCCACTTGGCTACGCCCCTGGTTTTAGTACGCCGAATTATTGTACGAAACGTAACGTAAAGAAAACATGAAAATATTAGAAGGAAAAAATCCTCAACGACTTCTTTTATATCATAAAGTGCATTAAAATGGATGCTTCCACGTTATGAGACTCGCAAACTGTGACCTATAAAAAATTCTACTTCGTGCGCTATTTTTATTTCATTTCAGATGCTATCAGTCTCTCGACAGCCATAGATGATCGCAGAAGAATTTTATAAGCTTGAAAAATCTGCCCTCTCCTCTTGCAGTAGTCACTAACATCTTGAGAATTAGTAACGCCAGTTCTAAATTCGGAGCCATAGATGTCTGGCGCCTCAAAGGTCATTTATCTTTCTTTCTGTATTGTGCATATTTTTACTCTCTTCAAAACTGCGAAGCAGAAACGAATATATTTTAGAATACATTTTCCGGGCTTGTACGCCGAGGTCGAATTAGGTCCCAACGTTTCGCCTGAAAATGCGCCCAGCATTTTCAAGGATCCGATCTCTTCGGCCTACAAACCAGGAAAAAATGTATTCTACATTCATCGGGACGCCACATCAAGTGTGTGTTTCACATGAAAGTGCTTCCAATTTAAAGCAGCAGTCGAAAAACAGTGAAATCATACGATATTTTACTAAGTGTCAGTATTCCCTCCCAACCGACATTTCTGTGAAACGGGACATTTCAGGTGAATAATATCCACAACAGTTCTTTCCAAAACACTAGCGGTATTTAAAATCCAGTGTGTGTATGTATGTATGTATGTATGTATGTATGTATGTATGTATGTATGTATGTATGTATGTATGTATGTATGTATGTATATATGTATGTATGTATGTATGTACAGTCCGTCAGCGCTAACGCTGGTGGGATCCTCAACAGCTCTGCCATCAGCTGTCATAGATGGCCTAGGCATCACTGAAGAGGCATACTAGAGAAATAAGGAGTGAGGTAGTTTCCCGTTGCTTTCTTCACGAGCCAGAGTTGCTATTACGTATCAGTCTGCCAAGCGCACTGAAATGCATACACCAACCGACCCTATGAGCAACATTTTTACACCATTCATAGCAGGGACTGGCTGCATAAGTATTGACATTACTAGCATCGTTCATACCTCAGTCACTTTCATATTGTCAAAGCCAAGGGTAAGACAGAGACAGATCTATGAAAGTAACAAAATTGCTCTAGCCTATACCAGAAGACATAGTGCACTGTAAACACTAGGTCCTGCCAGCAAAGGCATAATGTATGTGTAGTTACAGTATATTCGTATTATAAAATGACTACGAAGATACCATTCAGTCGAACAAAATGTCGAGCAACAATCGCTCCACACTTTCAGAAAGTAGTTTATTAATCATTTTCTAGCATTTATAAGAAACAGAAAATCATTGAGCTACAGTTGTTCAGTAATTCAAAGTAACTGAAGACTGCCTTAATGTAAAACTTTTATCTTTGACAAGAATTACGAAACGTCATTGACAATTTCTGAAAGGCTTCCTGAAGACAATAACTTGGCTATGTAGACTTTGGAGGAGACAACACAAAAGATAACGCTGAGACTATCAACAGAAAACTAGGGAATGAAGTCCATATGTATCTTACTGTAAATAAGTATTTTAACAAGCATAGTAGGTATTCCCAGAGCATACTGTTTAAGTTGATGTGCATACTATTATTAGGGCGATAAATACATCCATGCTCATGAAAATAGCAACATCGTGAAAGAATCGAAAGTGATAAAATTGATTCTACATATTACTAATACTGATGTACATGAATTATTAAAATTTCAGACTAATGCACATCAAAACATCAATATTTTGTGAAACCTCTGCGAGCTGTAATGAGAGCTGCTATTGTATTGTTGCCTCCAAAGTAGTAATGGCGAAACTTTTCAGAATATCGATATATCGGATTTTCGATACATCGGTATTAAAATATCGATGCCATTGATATATCGGCCTTCAAAATATCGATATATCGCCGATATATCG
This sequence comes from Anabrus simplex, assembly GCF_040414725.1. Lineage (NCBI taxonomy): Eukaryota > Metazoa > Arthropoda > Insecta > Orthoptera > Tettigoniidae > Anabrus > Anabrus simplex. Next base: position 897,291,183 of record NC_090265.1, read on the forward strand.
GTTTTAAAATATTGGTGCTATTATCCATTATTGTAAGACTGAAGACTCTTCAATGAAATAAACGGGTAATAGAAAACTAACGGCTCTTTAAAAATTAGGCTTACTTTCTGCTTAATAGGTCTAAAATACATTAATTATTTATAAAACACTGTAATCTCGTAAATGGTTAAAAATGAAATCCAAGTTGCCTAGCTACAATAAAGGGCCAAAGTGTTCAGTAAAATAATCTGAAAATTTCTTAATGTCTCCTAACGATTGCCGGATAGATGGCTGGATAGCTGTAGACGTAGTCGGTGACGAGAACTCAGCGTTGGTTACCGATGTCGTGGATGCAGTGAACCCCCCAGAAGCAGTTCCCAGTGATGTTACAGACGCAGCCGCTGCTAAATATGTAGGAGGGGCTTCAGCCTCACCAGATTTTAAAGAACGATTTACTGCTCCCTACCACTGACTTAGGCATTTAGTTCATGCATGAAGTTCCTTTAAACCGAGCTCGATAGCTGCAGTCGCTTAAGTGCGACCAGTATCCGGTATTCGGGAGATAGTAGGTTCGAATCCCACTGTCGGCAGCTTTGAAGATGTTTTCCGTGGTTTCCCATTTTCACACCAGGCAAATGCTGGGGCTGTACCTTAATTAAGGCCACGGCCGCTTCCTTCCCACTCCTAGCCCTTCCCTGTCCCATCGTTGCCATAAGACCTATCTGTGTCGGTGCGACGTAAAGCAAGTAGCAGAAAAAAAGTTCCTTTAACAGCCGAAAGTAGATTTACGGGTACATATAAATCAGCACTGAATATGCACTGTATATAATCAAGCAAGCTAGTTTATAGTTTTATCTGACTCTTAATATAGTGATCAAAGTCATGCAACCTCCAGTTTTACGTGGAATTCGAACCAGTATCATAAATTTGAACAAAGAATCGGACTGTGTGAGCGCAGGTAAAAATACCAAAAGCAAAAATCTAAAATCGAAGCTCAAATGCCCTCATTTCATCATCCCACATGTCTTTATCTACCAGCATTGACTGAAAGTTCAATGGCATCTGTCATTATGCTTCCATAGTTCCATCTGGAGGTAGATACTGTTCGGAAGCGCTCTTTTCACCTCACTATCTAGAATGTTTGCTCTTTGGTCGATTTAAAAAAAATGAAGACAATCCTTCAACTGTCTGAAATTATTTTCTGCACGGTTTAATACGACGGCTTGATTGTTGCAAAACTTAATTAAACTCGTGAGCATAACAGTGGCCAAACATGGCCCGTTTGTACTTCTCTCGAACTATTGTTTGTAAACCGCTGTACTCACCAGCCATCACGGTGACCCGATCATAACTGTGTGGCACAAGTTATAGGCCTACAATCTATACATCTTTCTCCAACATTTCCATCACATGTGACAAAGCGAAAAATTGTTGATAACTGTGACTTATTGGACATGTCTGTCGATTCATCCATGATAACAGCAATAAAACTTCTTTAACTTATTTATCCGAGAAACGCATTCAATTAAGTATCTATGAATGCCATTTGATGTTCCACGAAAGACAGTAGCAGTCTGAAGTTGATGGTCTAATTTGTCATCAGTTTGACTAAGGAGGTGTGAAAGTTCCACATAATTGCCGCTTTTGACAAAGCCATCAGACTCATCCCTACCTCTAAACGGAAGTTCTTACTGGGTCCAAGTAAGTAACACACTGCACGTATTAAATGAGATATTAAATATCTGTTTCTTTTCACATCATCATTATATTTGTCTGTTGCTTTTTGAAATACCTCACTTAATGAGAAGTCTGTTCTCGTTTTGCCAAAATGCGCTAGAGAAACAATCAATACAATATGATTATTCGAATTTTCATGATGCGCGCGTAGAGCACGGAAACTATCCATATTTTTGATACTATCTTTGGTCCAGGTGTCTTCTTTTTCATTTGAAAAATGTAAATACAGCCAGCAAAAGTCTTGATCATTTTTCTCTACGGCACAGCCACGATGATTCTATATACCATGATACATTAAAATGCCTTTTGAAAACTCCACGTGATGTAATCTTCAAGTCCTTTAATTCAGGAATTGGTCTGTCATTCGAAATATTATTACTTTTCTCACTAAATGTGCGTGATCCTAATGAACGATTTAAACGATTTAAAAGTAAATTTAGAAGCCATACTGGGGAGAAGGGAGGTTTGTAGGAAAAAAATACTGTTTGCCTTTGTGTCTAATCAGCAATTAATGAGCGACACTAAGCGTTGATTGTTGCCATGGCACTGAAGGTCAATGACACCCAGCCTGGGCAAGTTTGCCGTTGAAATACTGCCGGACAACATATGGCGTAAATCAGAAACATTGAAGACGTTTTGTGTATATACTTCGTATCAGTTCAATTCTACAGCGCTAGATGGCAATCATAGCTAGTTTTCTGACATGCGTTACGGGAATATCGTAGATTTAGGTTGTTGGTAGAAAATACAAATTATATAATAGGGAATATACCTAATTTATATTTTTGTGTACAGTATGTTGCCGAAGGCAACTCCGGCAAGGTAGACGCCACACCCTTGCGATAGAGTTCTTTGTATAAATGCTGTATTTTCGTAAAATTTTGTGTAGAAAGTTTCTACACAATGGATAAATTCATTGTTCGCTCGTCATTGAAAAAAGTGATTCGGCTATTGCGTCATCTCCAGAGCGTGCATCAGATGGCCCGGATTCAACTACTGCATCTACAGAAACAAACAAAACGCATTCGCAGAAGTCGGGTCTTCTTCTTGGAGCAAAAACAAAGGTTCGGTTCTAACTCGAATTTTTATAAGTCCTTCTGTACTAGGAAAAGTGTGAACGTGTATTCTTTGATCTTTAAAGGTAAGGAGAGAGAAATGAAATGTGCAAGAGTAGAATGTTATCTTCACTGCGTTATCTCATGGTTCAAGAGTTAGCAATCCGTGGTCATACAAATGAATATTCTAATTGTTATCGATTCTTAGAGTTAATTGCTGAAGATAATTCCGACTTGTCCTTCTGGGTTCAACGTACAAATTACAGATGGCTTTCGCACGATATAAAAAATTAACTAAGTTCTATTTTGGCTAACGAAATCTTGCAGGTTTTGATGGAGTTTCCAGAAGACTCCCAATACTATTCGATACTTACGGATGAAACCAGCGACGCCTATCAACACGAACAAGTTTCAATTATTTGTTTTCGATTTGTAAGCAGAATTTATCCATTGTATAGAAACACTACACAAAATTTTACGAAAATACAACATTTATACAAAGAACTCTACCGCAGGGGCGTGGCGTCTACCTTGCCGGAGTTGCCTTCGGCAACATAGGCTACTGTACATAAAAATGAATGCATTATTTTTTATTTTTTTATGTTTTTATTTTTTTTTCTTCTGTAAAACTGAATCTACTACAGTTGAAGATTTGTTGAAACCATTAATGGACGTTCTAACTCGTGTTTCTTTGAGTGAGCCGCGAGTTATGCGTGTTCACTGTTTGGCACATGCTTTGGAACTTGTGACCAAGAGTCAATGCAAGTTGAAAATGCGGTGAGAGACAATCTGGCAAACGTCAAAGATATTACCAATTTTGTGTGCGGCTGCCCCCAAGCGTCTAACTATGTTTCACTCTCTGCAAGCTCCCCAACGTAGTAGCTCCAGTCACCCTATAGCTTATTCGGTCTTTTCGCTCTGCGAGGTGGTTTTGCAGAATAAGTTCGTTGAATACGATTTTTCAGTATTACGAAGAGTTAATATCGTTCGTTGAAGAAATCGAGCTCGAAAATTCTTATAGCGGTGCTGAAACTAAAGGTTTCTTGAACTTGTTGTGCTCGTTTGAATTTAATATTTGCCACTACGCTATTTACGCAAATTTTAGAGCCGGATGATATTTTGAATGGTTTTCTGCAAAATTCGTCTTTATAGCTTCGAAAAGCCATGGACAATATTAATAGCGTCCGAGAGTTTTTAAAGTTATCTCGAACTCATGAACGTTTCGATGCAGTTTGGAGCTTTTGCTTGAAGTTGACAAAATATTTTATGTCGAAGAGCCAATTCTTCCAAGAGTTCGAAAAATTCCTCCAAGATTTGATGATGGTGCTGAACCCTCTGCTTTTGCCAGTCCCCGTGATTATTACAGGTAAATTTATTTCGAAGTTTTAGATATTGTGTTCAAATGTTTAGAAGATAGATTTTCTACAGTTCTATGACTCATTGCAAAGAAATTGATTTTTTCCGTCCAAAAATAAGGATTGCAGTTATGTAGCAGAATTTTATGAGGATGTCTTCGACCATGAAACATTAATTTTACACAGAAATACTGTAAATATATGTGCATCTAAAGAACGCATCATTCAAAGTATGGAAGACGTGGTGCTCTTCTTTTCCTCAGATAAACACGTCAGTAAATTGAGTTCATAGGTGAAGTTGATTGAGATCGTTTTAACTACACCCGTTTCTGTATGTACATCGGAACGTTATTTTTCCACACTGAAAGGATTAAAAACTTACCTGCGCAACACCATGGCGCAAAGAAAATTGAAAGACAGCGCAATCATATATGTCCATAATCAAGAAACACTAATTAAAATGAACCTCCAAACTGTGGCGAACGTTTTCATCAAAAGATCGACCGTTCGTAGGAACACTTTCTTTACGAAATTCCGCGAAGATTTTAAATTGCGTACTAAAGACTTAAGACTTTCAGTTTATCTTTTATTTGTAAACAAACAACAGATTAGAACCGAACGGATTAGTCACACGTGTTAACGCGCTACGGCTCTGGATTCGGGAGACACGTTGGTTCGAACCTTACCGTCAGCTGTCCTGAGAATGGTTTTCTGTGGTTTCTCATTTTCACTTCCTGGCAAATGTCAGGACCAGTGTTACCAAGCCATAAATCTTTTCTCCACAAAATTTTAGTTGAAAACCCGCTAAATTCCTCTAAATTTCTAATTGAAGCAAAATAGCATATACCAACTGGTTTAATAGAGTTTCAGAACAGGAGGTCATCATCTTCTCCTCCCCGTACCGTATTCTCTGAAGCAGACGTGCTGGGTTGAGGTTCTGTGGTTTCATGTGAAGCCGCATGGTACTATTCTTTTTCAGAATGCATGCTGGCAGTTCACAGCTGCAAAGCACATACGGAAATTTTCAAATCGATTTCGAAATTTATCACTTTCATTACAGTTTCTATTTATGATAAGTGCGGAAAGAAATAATGTCAAACAATTTCGCATTTATATTGCACTGCCAATAGATGCACCGTCTGTGATTGGGATCACCGAGAAGCTCAACCAACTAGTCTTTTAAAGTTTAATTATATACGGTAACCACTCTTGACGAAATATTTGACTGTATTTTTCAACCTTTTCTTTCGACATATTGACGTACCAAAAAGAACCTACCGGGCGAGTTGGCCGTGCGCGTAGAGGCGCGTGGCTGTGAGCTTGCATCCGGGAGATAGTAGGTTCGAATCCCACTATCGGCAGCCCTGAAGATGGTTTTCCGTGGTTTCCCATTTTCACACCAGGCAAATGCTGGGGCTGTACCTTAATTAAGGCCACGGCTGCTTCCTTCCAACTCCTAGGCCTTTCCTATCCCATTGTCGCCATAAGACATATCCGTGTCGGTGCGTCGTAAAGCCCCTAGCAAAAAGAACCTAATGTCAAAAGAAACACGATATCAAACACGACACTAGCCGGCTCATCAAGAGTACAGTAACGATTGCAACAAATTCTGACTAAGGCTGTGGGCCAGAGCTGATCTAGAAAACGAGCGGTAGTATGCAGCATAAGTTCATTACGATTAGACTATGATAACGTAGTAAGTTCTACATTAATTTTTCTCCTGGTGATGAATGGCGATTACCGCTGAAAATCGTTAACAGAAGTTTGAAAATCTATTTAAAAATCCGCTGTCCGCTATATAGAAAAAATGTTTCCGCTGTTCCATTTAAAAATCTGCCAAATTTAGTGGAAAATCTGCTGAGTTGGTAACACTGGTCAACACAGTTCCTATTCATAGGCCAAAGCCGATTCCTTCCACCACTTTATCCAGTTTCATTCACCAACATTCACTTCATTAGCTACTCAAGCAAGGTTGGCGTCGGGAAGGACATTCGACCGTAAAAAAAACCATGCAATATACATTCGTCTCGCCTAATCTCCAACCCCGTATCAAGAAGCGGGATAAGGTGTAGACATACAATTAGCGCCAATTTACTGATCTTTTACTCAGTTGGATATCATCTGAAGAGAAAACTAGGCTATTATGTTTTTAACCCTAAGATTTTAGAGACACAATTTTTATTTCTTTAGCTTCCATCCTTTTACAGCACATATATGTAAAATGTATAATGTTTACCTTATTATGTGGATTAATTTTGTTTGTATTCATTCATTATCGGTATTATTAAAAAAGTGCCGAATAAAACCGTAGTTTATGTTTTCCATCATTCAGAAATACATGAAACGGCATGTTCATGAGTGTTAAATTTCAAAAATTTTCCGAGCGATCGCTCAGTTTCCTTACCCTGAGTTTGAGCAAAACCACTGATTTGCAAAATCCCGGCGCCCCTGCTAATAACACCATTCCGTATGCAGCCTTATGATGTGAAAGTGTTGCTTAAAGGATCGGTTGGTGTGTCATTTCAGTGGGTTTGACATACTGATATGTAACAGAAGGCAGCAGGGTATGACGAAGTAGACAGTAAAGATGGGCAAAAAATAACACAACACTTATTTTGGAATTGTTCCGCACTCTGAAATGATCTGTAAATGAACAGAAACCGGGATGAGTGGCTCAGACGGTTCAGGCGCTCGCCTTCTGACCCAAACTTGGCAGGTTCGACCCTGGTTCAGTCCGGTGGTATTTGAAGGTGCTCAGATACGTCAGTCTCGTGTCGATAGATTTACTGGCACGAAAAAGAACCCCTGTGGTACTAAATTCCGGCACCTCGGCGTCTCCGAAAACCGTAAAAGTAGTTAGTGAGACGTAATGCCAATAACATTATTATTATTATTATTATTATTATTATTATTATTATTATTATTATTAATGAACACTATGCCGGAACATCTGTTCCAAAGGAACGGTGTTCCCTGTCACCTGCACTTCAACGGAATTGGTCTAGCAACAACTTGTTCTGAAAGAAGTGTTTCGTATCCCCTGCACTCAGCGTCGCCTGCACTCAGCGATATTGGTCTAGCAACAGCTTGTATCAAAAGAACGGCGTTCCGTGTCACCTGCACTCAGCGTCGCCTGCACTCAGCGGGATTGGTCTAGCAACATCTTACTCCGAAAGAACAGTGTTTAGTATCGCCTGCACTCAGCGGGATTGGTCTAGCAACATCTTACTCCGAAAGAACAGTGTTTAGTATCGCCTGCACTCAGCGGGATTGGTCTAGCAACATCTTACTCCGAAAGAACAGTGTTTAGTATCGCCTGCACTCAGCGTCGCCTGCACTCAGCGGGATTGGTCTAGCAACATCTTACTCCGAAAGAACAGTGTTTAGTATCGCCTGCACTCAGCGGGATTGGTCTAGCAACATCTTACTCCGAAAGAACAGTGTTTAGTATCGCCTGCACTCAGCGGGATTGGTCTAGCAACATCTTACTCCGAAAGAACAGTGTTTAGTATCGCCTGCACTCAGCGGGATTGGTCTAGCAACATCTTACTCCGAAAGAACAGTGTTTAGTATCGCCTGCACTCAGCGTCGCCTGCACTCAGCGGGATTGGTCTAGCAACATCTTACTCCGAAAGAACAGTGTTTAGTATCGCCTGCACTCAGCGGGATTGGTCTAGCAACATCTTACTCCGAAAGAACAGTGTTTAGTATCGCCTGCACTCAGCGGGATTGGTCTAGCAACATCTTACTCCGAAAGAACAGTGTTTAGTATCGCCTGCACTCAGCGGGATTGGTCTAGCAACATCTTACTCCGAAAGAACAGTGTTTAGTATCGCCTGCACTCAGCGTCGCCTGCACTCAGCGGGATTGGTCTAGCAACATCTTACTCCGAAAGAACAGTGTTTAGTATCGCCTGCACTCAGCGGGATTGGTCTAGCAACATCTTACTCCGAAAGAACAGTGTTTAGTATCGCCTGCACTCAGCGGGATTGGTCTAGCAACATCTTACTCCGAAAGAACACTGTTTAGTATCGCCTGCACTCAGCGTCGCCTGCGCTCAGCGGGATTGGTCTAGCAACATCTTACTCCGAAAGAACAGTGTTTAGTATCGCCTGCACTCAGCGGGATTGGTCTAGCAACATCTTACTCCGAAAGAACAGTGTTTAGTATCGCCTGCACTCAGCGGGATTGGTCTAGCAACATCATGTTCCGAAAGAACAGTGTTTCGTGTGGCCTGCACTCAGCGGGATTGTTCTAGCAACATCATGCTCCGAAAGAACAGTGTTTCGTGTGGCCTGCACTCAGCGGGATTGTTCTAGCAACATCATGCTCCGAAAGAACAGTGTTTCGTGTCACTTGCACTCAGCGGGATTGGTCTAGCAACATCCTGTTCCGAATAAACAGTGTTTCGTATGGCCTGCACTCAGCGGGATGGTTCTAGCAACATCCTGTTCCGAATAAACAGTGTTTCGTATGGCCTGCACTCAGCGGGATTGGTCTAGCAACATCATGCTCCGAAAGAACACTGTTTCGTTTCACTTGCACTCAGCGGGATTGGTCTAGCAACATCCTGTTCCGAAAGAACAGTGTTTCGTGTGGCCTGCACTCAGCGGGATTGGTCTAGCAACATCATGTTCCGAAAGAACAGTGTTCCGTGTGGCCTGCACTCAGCGGGATGGTTCTAGCAACATTCTGTTCCGAAAGAACAGTGTTTCGTGTGGCCTGCACTCAGCGGGATTGTTCTAGCAACATCATGTTCCGAAAGAACAGTGTTTCGTGTGGCCTGCACTTCAGCGGGATTGTTCTAGCAACATCATGTTCCGAAAGAACAGTGTTTCGTGTGGCCTGCACTCAGCGGGATTGTTCTAGCAACATCATGCTCCGAAAGAACAGTGTTTCGTGTGGCCTGCACTCAGCGGGATTATTCTAGCAACATCTTACTCCGAAAGAACAGTGTTTCGTGTGGCCTGCACTCAGCGGGATTGTTCTAGCAACATCATGCTCCGAAAGAACAGTGTTTCGTGTCACTTGCACTCAGCGGGATTGTTCTAGCAACATCATGTTCCGAAAGAACAGTGTTTCGTGTGGCCTGCACTTCAGCGGGATTGTTCTAGCAACATCATGTTCCGAAAGAACAGTGTTTCGTGTGGCCTGCACTCAGCGGGATTGTTCTAGCAACATCATGCTCCGAAAGAACAGTGTTTCGTGTGGCCTGCACTCAGCGGGATTGTTCTAGCAACATCTTACTCCGAAAGAACAGTGTTTCGCGTGGCCTGCACTTCAGCGGGATTTGTTAGCAACATCCTGTTCCGAAAGAACAGTGTTTCGTGTGGCCTGCACTTCAGCGGGATTGTTCAAGCAACATCATGTTCCGAAAGAACAGTGTTTCGTGTGGCCTGCACTCAGCGGGATTGTTCTAGCAACATCATATTCCGAAAGAACAGTGTTTCGTGTGGCCTGCACTTCAGCGGGATTGGTCTAGCAACATCCTGTTCCGAAAGAACAGTGTTCCGTGTCACCTGCACTTCAGCGGGATTTGTTAGCAACATCCTGTTCCGAAAGAACAGTGTTCCATGTCACCTGCACTTCAGCGGGATTGGTCTAGCAACATCCTGTTCCGAAAGAACAGTGTTCCGTGTCACCTGCACTTCAGCGGGATTGTTCTAGCAACATCCTGTTCCGAAAGAACAGTGTTCCGTGTCACCTGCACTTCAGCGGGATTGGTCTAGCAACATCCTGTTCCGAAAGAACAGTGTTCCGTGTCACCTGCACTTCAGCGGGATTTGTTAGCAACATCCTGTTCCGAAAGAACAGTGTTTCGTATCGCCTGCACTCTGCTGGATTGAGCCAAGGGTGACACCAACGGCCACGATTGGTCAAGGAGGTGTTTGAGAACCGCCCATATCTACTGGTTGGCTGATTGCTCCGACTGAGGGCGAACGTGAGTGCTACACTGGTTTCGATGTTCTTTGAAACTAGTCATTGGCTGCAATAAATAGCAGATTAGCACCAAGGGTAGGAGAAGTGAACCCACAAAATTTGATTTTTTTTTTTCCTATTTGCTTTTCGTCGCACCGACACAGATAGATCTTATGGGGACGATGGGATAGGAAAAGTCTAGGAATGGGGAGGAAGCGCCCGTCGCCTTAATAAAGGTTCAGTCCCAGTATTTGCCTGGTGTGAAAATGGGAAACTACGGATAACCATCTTCAGGGCTGCCAACAGTGGGATTCGAACCCACTACCTCCTGGATACAAACTCACAGCTGCGCGCTCCTAACCGCATAGCCAACTTGCCCTGTAATATGAAATTGTAAGAGACGTGCATCTTTAGTCAGCATTCTGGCAGACGAAGAATCCGCGGTAGGTATGCATGACACTGAATTTAATATCTGTTCGTCTGAATTCTTGCTGCATTAACTACTACTAAAATGGTTTCATTCCTCCCCTGTAGGGGGGGAGGCGGGCCTCTTAGGCTGCTCGTCCACTTGAAGCGACTACGCGCGATTACGTGATCAGGCGACTACGTGCGTACTAGTACGATTGATTCCAAAGCGAAGATTGAAACGGAACTGCAACCGACCTCGAGCAGGCGATTTCAAGCGACTCTAGCCGACAACAGGCGACAAGCGACAAATTCCCTTCGAACGGGATTGGCCGCTTGTAGTCGCCTGTATTCCACAGTTCCAGCAAGCATTTGGTTGTCTGTCGTCGTCATATGCAACATTATTTTATTATTACTACAGTATCAAGGGGCGGCCTGGCCGAGGCGGTAAATGCGTGTTCGGTTCACTCGGAAGGATGTGGGCTCGATTCCCCGCCAGGAAGTCGAAAACTTTAAGAAACGAGATTTCCACTTCCGGAGGTGCATATGGTCCTGAAGTTCACGCGGCCTACACCAAAAATGAGTACCAGGTTAATTCTTGGGAGCAAAGGCGGCCGGGCGTGGAGCTAACCACTCTACGCACCAAGTGCCGAGATTACGTATAGATTTACCTTCTGTCCACCAACGGCCTTCATGGCCTATGCGGAGATGACTTTGCTTTTATTTTTTTTATTATTATTATTTTTTTACTTCTGTACCAATCAGTATTTGTCATGGATGTAGATAGTGAAAAGTTGATAAGTTCGCTTTGTGAAAGAACACCCCTATGGAATAAGAAAGATAAACCATATCATTCTCGAGATATAGGCCTATAACGCAAACTATGATAGAAAGTTGCAGAGGAAGTTGGTGTTGATAATGGTAAGTACTCTTATTAATTAATGTATTTATTTATTTATTCATTTATTTATATAATACGCCGGGCTGAGTAGTTCAGACGGTGGAGCGCTGGCCTTCTGAGCCCAACTTGTTCGGTCCTGGATCAATCCGCTGGTATGTGAAGCTGCACAAATATGTCAAGCTCGTGTTGTTAGATAAAATTCCGGCACCTCAACGTGGGATGTAAAACGTAAAACCAATAACATTTACTATTATTATTATTATTATTATTCTTTCTTTCTTAATCCGTTTACCCTCCAGGGTTGGTATTTCCATCGGACTCAGCGAGGGATCTCACCTCTACCGCCTCAAGGACAGTGTCCTAGAGCGTGAGATTTTGGACTGATGGGATACACCTGAGAAGGAGGACCAGTACCTCGCCCAGGTGGCATCACCTGCTATGCTGAACAGGGGCCTTGTGTGGGGGGGGGGGATGGGAAGATCGGAAGGGATGGACAAGGAAGAGGGAAGGAAGCGGTCGTAGCCTTAAGTTAGGTAGGCCATACCCCACCGGCATTTGCCTGAAGGAGAAGTGGGAAACCACATAAAATCACATCGAGGATGGTTGAGGTGGGAATCGAATCCCCCTCTACTCAATTGACCTCCCGAGGCTGAGTGAACCCCGTTCCAGCCCTCGTACCACTTTTCAAACTTCGTGGCAGAGCCGGAAATCGAACCCGCCCCTCCAGGGGTGACAGCTAATCACACTAACCACTACACCACTGAGGTAGATATTATAGCAGTAGTAGTAGTAGTAGTAGTAGAGTGCCCGTGGTCAGTATGAAGCATTCTCGGCAACATCGCTTGGCTTCCGTGACAGCTCCTCAGTTGGTCCCATGAGGCTGAGTGAACGCTTTTCTAGCCCTCAGTCCAGAATTAAATTCCCTGGACTGACCGGGAATCGAACCCGGGACATATAGGGTTTTAAAATGCCTGGTCGGTTTTTTAATATGTTATTTTACGTTAGACTATTGGGAACTGATAACGTAAATGTTCCACTTCTCCCTCAAAGAACTCTGGTCACCCTAACTCCTTCATAGCACTTGGTTAGAATCAAGTTATGCATAATATGTAGGCCTACTGTACTTATTCATATTTTATTCCACAATCAGTACTTATTTTTAAGTAAGTTTAATTACAGTACAGTATTGTATTATCCGGGTCTCCTCGGCAAAATGTTCAGCATTCAGGTCTTCGGTTCAGAGGGCCCCGGGTTGGATTCCCGGATTGATTATCCTCTTTGGTGGAGACTTTGCTTGTGCTGTGAGGGAGGGTACCAGGGGTATAGGCTATACAGTATATCACTTTCTTGCCAAGGTCATGGACACTGAGGTATGATCCACCCGCTTGCCGCTCGCATTCGTCAGTCTGGTAGTGTCTTTAGTGTCTGTTAGTTTCTTAAAAGCTTGTATCTTAGTTTAATCCTACGTAAACCGAGATAACAGTTAAGTTTGCATTCACCAAGAACATTATCTCGGATAACGGGTATTATCTCGGTTTAAAATTTTACCGGAGATTCGTTGTCCGTTAAAATGGGAAATCTAAGATTATAGCCTTCCAAGATGGCTGCTCGTAGACGGCTGAAATATCTAATTGCTAGAGAAAATCACAGCGACGAGTAATATGATCATGATTACGCAATTAATAAATGTCAAAAGTGGATGAAAGTACTTGTGACATATTTTGAGGACGACACTGATTTTCAGACACATTTTAGGTTGTCTAAAGCTTCTACACTGTCAGTGTTATTCATGATCGAACATAACCTGGAATTCCGAACAGATAGGTAAAACTATGATGATTTTTTATTATTTATTTATTGATAAATAGGGTTCCAGAGAGCAAGAGCTCTGTCAAGAGGAGCAATACATAGATAATCACAACAATGGCGGATTAACGCATAAGGTCTAAAAGTGCAAGAGTAATAATAGTGGTTTTACATATACTTTAAGTATCACAATTTATCTAATGGATAGGATTATATTAAGTGGATTATCATCAGAGTAACAATACATGAGGAACAACTTTTTGACTTTTAAGATTTGGAAATGAAAATATCAGAGAAATAACTGTTACACATTTATAGTGCCTAACAGGTACTTCTTAAGCTTATTACGAAATGGCACAGTTTTAGAGATGATTGCTATGTTGTGAGGAATGCTGTTATATTCAGATATTAGTAAGTGTTGCACTCCCTTAGTGCCAAACCTTGTTGTATAATTTTGATGAACATGTAATTTATTTTTTTGCCTTGTCTTATATGAATGGATGTCAGTGACTTTAGGAAATTCAGAGTTGGTGAACATTTTGTTATGCAAGACTTTATGAATAAGAAGTGATGCGTTTAATGAGATTAATTTCTTAAGAGGTAATATATTTGTTTCAGAGTATATTTTATTTCGAGAATATAGTTGATGAAATCCATACATAAATCTAATAACCCTGTTTTGTAAGACCTCCAAAGTATTTAAGTTATTTTGGGTTACTTTGCCCCAAATGAAACACAAGTAAGAAAGTCGAGATTGTATCATTGTGAAATAAATTAGACGAAGAGTGTCAATTGTTAGTAGGTACTTAATCTTGCCAATGATACCAACCAAGACAGAGATTTTATTTTTTACGTTTAATATATGAGGTGTCCAGGAGAGGGCACTATCAATTATTAGTCCAAGATATTTAACTTCTTTAACCCATTTCAACTTCATAGTGCCAAATAATATATTTGTAGTTGCATTTAGGTCATTTTTGTGATTTATCGAACATCATACAGACAGTTTTTGAGTAATTGGCTGTTAGAAGATTTTTTCTCAGCCATTCATCTAAGATATAACAGTCATGCTGGATATCTGCAACTATTTCATCTTCAGAATTTGATGAATAGAACAGTGAAGTATCATCTGCCAAAAGTGATATTTTACCCTTAAAAGAATACAGGGCTATGTCATTAATATATATAAGAAACAAAATTGGACCCAATATGGAACCTTGTGGTACACCAAAGCAGATCTTTTGTAGCTCACTTTTATTCATGCCAATCTGAACATATTGTTGTCGATTTGATAAGAAATCCTTAAACCAGAGCAGCGAGGGACCTCTCACACCTGCCTTTTCCAGTTTGTATATCATAAGTTCATGGCTAACAGTATCAAAAGCCTTTTTTAAATCAATAAACAGCCCAGCAGTCTTGTAACCTTTATCAATATAATTTTGAAGCTCAATGATAATGTCCATTAAGGCAGGATTCACCCCAGCCTTTTCTCTGAAGCCATATTGAAATCTGGAAAAATAATTGCATTTTTCGAGGTAACTAATAAGCCTAACTTTGACAACAGTTTCTAAGATTTTAGATAATTCAGGTGGTATTGAGATGGGTCGGTAGTTTCCAGGGTCGGATCTATCATTCTGTTTGTATATAGGAACCACTCTAGAGATCTTTAATGAATCAGGGACAATGCCTTTTGCCAAAGAGCAGTTGATAAATTCAGATATTGGACCAGAGAGTGCTCGATTACAGATTTTGAGAAGTTTACTGGAAATACCATCACTAGCAACTGAGCGAGCATGTTTGAGAGAATTGATTATTGTAGACACTTCTTCTGGAGAACATGGTTCTAGGAAAAGGGAATTAGGATGATTATTGATTGTAGCAGTATGTTCAGGATGTGGAACAATATTTGAAGATAGTGTGGCAGGGACTGAGATAAAATTATTATTCAGGGCATTACAAATGTCACTTTTGTCTTCAAAACATTCATTCCCTAGCTTGATACGTGTAATATTGATTGTTGACTTTGAAGGTTTACCAAGAACTTCGTTTATGAGTTGCCAGGTGTGTTTAGTGTTGTGTAGATTGTTTTTAAATTGATTATCATAGTACGACTTCTTGAGAGTCCTTTTCAGGGTTGTAACTCTATTGCAGTAACTTTTATATTCTTCTTTAATTATACTGTTGTATGGGTGTTTTCTCAATTTACTGTAGAGAAGTGCTTTATGCCTGCAGAGTGATGCAAGTTCTGGTGTGCACCATGCATTCAGAATGGTGTTTGCATTTTGATGATGAAATTTTCTAACTGTCGATGCATAGTCAAGACCACTTTGAATGTATCTGGTTAAAGCAGCATATGAAGCATTTATGTCCCCACCATCTACCCACTGGAATTGGTGTTGCTCAAAATATGATCTAGCCCTTTCATAATCTATATGTTTATATGAGTGTCGTTTTGGCTTATATTTTGAGTGAAATATACATTGTGTAGGCTACAATTTGTTTTCTTATTCTCTACTAGTTGATGTACCCGTCCTTTGCTACGGAACTCTATATTGTATACAGAATTGTAGGTTAGGTAGAGTACACGTTGTGAGCGAGAATATATTAAATTGCATAGCTCTTAACGTTACCCTAGAAACGCGACGGAGAAATCACCAAACTTTTCTCATATGAATACTGCGTTAGGGAATATTCATTGTAATGGTAGGCCCACTTGCCTACCAACAGTTACAATCAGGTTGGGGAATTGCATTATAATGGCAGACACTCACTCTCCACCTGCCTTTTTACATCCTCAGAAAGACTGTCTAAGCGGTTTTCCCAACTGAAATGAACATAGGTCATTACAATGACGTCAGTAGGAATGGCGCAAGTAAAAGCAATGATTTCACATTAAATACGCGATAAAATGAAAAAAACACACATTTTCTCACTTTTAACGAACGGGACTACGCTGCCGATATAACAGTCCAAAGTTCCAGAGCTGGAAATGACCAGGCCGCAGACAGCCGTGATCCGTGAACACTCTTAGTCTTTTTCGGGGGGGGGGGAGGGTCTAATAGTCGAGAGTCCCAGGGCAAAAACTATGCCCTTTTACTAATCTGTTTCCTAGAAGTACCCGATGAGTCGGAAAATCTCAATTCACTACACTGGCGGCGGAAAAATCTGACTTTGAGGCAATTTTTTCCTCCAAGCCAGTGGAGAAACCCCCTCTTCACTGCTAATTTTGAATAAAATGAATGTAGAATTAAATAAAAGTAAGAAGAAGAAGCTCCTTTTTTAAAAAAACGGCTCTTTTCAGGGTTGAATTTTGAGTTATTTTTGAATTATGGTCTACAATTTGGAATATGCCTAAATTGTAATTCTAGACCAGGTCATACTACTACTACTACTACTACTACTAAGTGAGCCTCTGCCTTAAGAGTGCACACTGCTCATTCAAAACCGCGAGTCAGAGTAGGGATCGAATAGCTGGAATACTATGATGAACCAGTGAGTTACGTACCAGCAGTACGGTATCAGAAAATGTATGAACCAGAGGAATGACATACTAAAGAAGAAAGTTTTCTAACTCCCCAGCTATTTCCCGCCAATATTCAGTCAGGCTGTTATACTCGGTACGCAGCAGTAATCCCATCTATCGGAGTTGAGGGGCAGCATACGAGACAAAGAACATCACCACAAACAATGGTCAATGTAATGTTATTGTTGATCAATGTTATGCGCTTTCAATATTGTAGGCCCTCTGAAATACCACTCTTATCATAGTCGGTACGGTAAAATTGAATAAAACACAAATGGTCAGAAATTGTATTCTCTATAACTTTTGTTATGTAGTACTTTTCGATAGGACCAATAACATAGGCATGTAAAAATTACATTTTAGGCGCCTTCCGCTAAACTACAATTTCATACAGGGCGAATAAAATTGTTTATAACTTAGACTGTAGTTTCTTATTCCCCGACTCTATATACCGACTTTCATTAAATTCTGTTAACCCATTTTCTCGTGGCTCAGCGTTGATAAGGTCTTGGCAATAAATTCATGAGGCTCATCCCCGACTTCACATACCGATATCCATTAAATTCTCAGCCGTTTTCTCGTGATGCGTGTACATACATACAGACAGACAGAAAGGCAGATAGATAGAAATTGCGGAAAAGTAAAAAGTGCATTTCTTTGTTACTATGGACATGACCGATACAGAAATACCATTCTTTTCAAATTCTGAGCAATGTACAGACAAAACTCTTATTTTATATAGGCCTATATATATGTGGTTAATGCTTTCTGCCACCAAATTCAATAACAATTCACTCTCTTGGACAGTCATATTAGGCTTCTTTCTTCGTTTCTGCTCAATAACCGACATAATTTATGCCAATTATTTGCAAACCCCAAATGGAATCATAAACTTGTTTACGTTTCGATAGTGGTGGCAGCACGTAGTCATTTGTTTTCCGTGCGTCAGTATGAAAAATTTGCTGTTCCGACTCAGATTGAAACGAAAACTTAGTTTTGGTAAACCGAGATTGTAAATTCTGTGGTGAATACGGAAGTGAGCGTTATCCGAGATAAAGACTATCCGAGTTTTGGAAGTCTAAGAAAACAGCAAAAGTAACTGATGTTGCTGAATACGGGCCTTGGTGTGTGTAGTCTAGTCAAATACTAAATGATTCTTAATTGTAATATTGTTCATTGTTCGTTTTGTGCAAGTTTTACAGTAGGCCTACTAATAAAATGAAATGGCGTATGGCTTTTACTGCCGGGAGTGTCCGAGGACAAGTTCGGCTCGCCAGATGCAGGTCTTTTGATTTGACGCTCGTAGGCGACCTGCGCGTCGTGATGAGGATGAAATGATGATGAAGACGACACATACACTCAGCCCCCGTGCCAGCGAAATTAACCAATTAAGGTTAAAATTCCCGACCCTGCCGGGAATCGAACCCGGGACTTCTGTGACCAAAGACCAGCACGCTAACCATTTAGCCATGGAGCCGGACTTTACAGTATTGAATCAAAATCACAAAAAGCTATTATTACCGCTCTTAAGTTGGTAAACTGTCAACCTTTATTTCTCTGTCGAAATTCCCCCAGAGAAATGAAAATTCACAGCCTATTTCGTCATTCGACCGGGTCAGAAATGGAATGAATGAAGCCCCCATCTAGCGGCGAGGATAGGAATTGTGCCGGCTGCCGAAGCCTGTTGCACTCCTCTGGGGCAATGATTAATGAATGACAAATGAAATGAAGTGAAATGATATTGGAGAGTGTTGCTGGAATGAAATATCACAGGGAAAACCGAAGTACCCGGAGAAAAACCTGTCCCGCCTCCGCTTTGTCCAGCACAAATCTCACATAGAGTGACCGGGATTTGAACCACGGAACCCAGCGGTGTGAGGCCGGCGCGCTGCCGCCTGAGCCACGGAGGCCCTTCGAAATTCACCCGCTATATCCTACAAACCCGAGAAATTTTTGTTGTCTGCACATATCATCCCCCCCCCACACACACACACACTTTTAATTCCCAATCGCCGCAACTGGTTCGATTCGCGGTTGGGCCGAGGATTTAAACGTTCTTAACTAGCTCGGGGCTGGGTGTTGGTGTGTATCTCAATACGCAACTCTTCATATACACACAATACACCACACTAACGTCCGACTCGTTGGCTGAATAGTCAGCGTACTGGCCTTTGGTTCAGAGAGTCCCGGGTTCGATTCCCGACCGGGTCGGGGATTTTAACCTTCATTGGTTAATTCCAATGGCCCCGGGGCTGGGTGTTTGTGCTGTCCCCAACATCCCTGCAACTCACACACCACATATAACACTGCCCTCCACCACAATGACACGCAGTTACCTACACATGGCAGATGCCGCCCACCCTCTTCGGAGGGTCTGCCTTGCAAGGGCTGCACTCGGCTAGAAATAGCCACACGAAATTATTATTACCACACTAACAACCACCACAGACGCACAGTACAGTGAATGCATCCCTCCACCAAGGGTTGGCGGCAAGAAGGGCATCCGGCCTTAAAACAGAGACAACACATGTGCAGGACAGTTCACCTCCGTGAACCCACCAGAGAATGGGAAAAGCGGCGGAAGAAAAAGACGGTATTATAGTATTTTCAAGCCCCTCCCAGTTTCATCACAATATTTTATTTGAACATGCAGTTAGTACCTTATGAGATAGAGGAAGAACAATTTAAGTGAATGTTTCCGGAATATGGCTTAGCGAATACCAAATAAAAAGAAAGAGCGAATGCACTGAGAGCAGAAGATTGAGATGCGCAGTTGGGACATCAGAGGTTTACATACGAATACGACGCAGACAATGACTAGTCTGGGTTTTTATTTTGCATCATCTTCTTCTCAAGTCAAATGAAGTCGTGCCCCAAAGCTTGACGAAAACAAATACTATTATGCAAGCCACTATAATGACCCAGTTCTCGCTAAACGGTACCGGTTCTGACGAACACTACTCACCTCAGTCACACAGTTGGATGTCTTATCTCTCACTGACTGGAGCCCCAGCACCACGCGTCGCTGGGAGTAGCTCGTGACGTCAAACGCCCAGCCCCTCCCGTCGTGAACACTTCCGCAGCTAGAATTATTTATTCTCAACACTGACCTTCATACTCCACGCAGAGAATGTTTTTGTGTATTTAAAAGAATCTATTTCTCTCAACTTGTTAAGACAATGATGTTTCCAAGAAGTCTTCAACCCCTCGATACGGTAACCGTAAACGAAGACAAGTTGTGGTACAACTATCAATAGTTGAATGCAAGGTAGTCAACATCATTTTCGAGTTCAGAATTAAACTTGCTGTTTGGATGTGAAGTCGCAAATACTGTGTCTGTTGTGGGACAGTGTAATTTTCGAATAGTCTTTGCAGTATTATTTACTATAAAAAAGAATATTGAAAAAATTTGCGGTAGGCTGTCACTATCGTAACGCCCGCAAGGTTTCGTAGACTTACTTATTAGGAATAAAAGATTATTATGTGGATAATACATTGAGTGGCCAAAAATCACGGGAAGGGGTGTCCCATTATAAAATGTGCCAGCCCATGTATGACCCCTGCGCGCTGCCGGCTGCCGCTAGCTGCGTCGTAGCTGAGCAGTTCACCAGCGTCGTTTAAGTTACACATCGCGAGTTAACCGACTATGAACGTGGGATGATAATCGGCGCACGGTGCATGGGTCATACACTGGGGAGATTAAACGCCAATTCGGATTTCCGAGGTCAACAATGTAGAGAGTGGATCTTCAATATCGCAGAGAGAATATTACCACCCGAGTAAACCGCCGCACGGGAAGACCACAGGTGATTAACGAACGGACAACACGTCACCTCCGCAGAACCATACAGGACGCTCGACGGGCTACTATGAGTCAGATCACCGCCCAGTTGAATGTTGTGAGTCAGGAACCCAATTCTCCCAGGACTGTAAGGAGGCAACTGCACCGCATAGGCTTCGCAAGCCGACGACCAACTCGTGCCCCTTTGCACACATCGACGAAGAGCTCAACGACGTGCATGGGACCGCGAACATCGGTAATGGGCCATGGAACAGTGCGGCGTGTGGTATGGTCCGATGAATCCCGGTTCCAGTGTGGCGTATGCTCCATAAAAGCTATGGATCCTGCGTCTCAACAATGTGTTCAGGCGGGAGTGGCCTCAGTTCTGGTCTGAGCGACGTTCTCATGGTCGCAATTAGGCCCCATTGTCCAGCTGCAGGGAGTGCTGACAGGTGCACGTTATGTGGACATTCTTTTAGACCATCTGCATCCCTTTCTGGCCCTAGAATAACCTGATGGAGATGCCATGTTTCAACAGGACAACATGTCACCGCTCTGGGGTGGCACGCAGGTCGTTGGAGGAGCACTCCAGTGCAGTTACGACCACGGATTGGCCCTCCAGATCCGCAGATCTTAATCCAGTCGAGCATTTATGGCATGCTGTCGATGCTGGTGTACGCTCCGTGAGCCTCGCATCAACTACACAAGACCAATTGTGGGTAGCAGTGCAAGACAAGTGGGTCCAGATCCGTCCAGAACAATTAAAACTCCTTGCAGAGTCGATGTCTCACCGTATTGCTGCCGTTTTGAGGGCTCGCGAATGAGCAACTCGCTATTAACATCACATTCGGTGTCTTCCCATGACTTTTGGCCACTCAGTGTAAATATATTCAATAGAACGTGGTACACTTAGAAGAATGTGTGTAGTATGGGTCTGTGATATGAGAAATAAGAGAAATACAGTAATTTAAGAGTTGGAGAGTAATATTACGAGTAAAAGTAAGATCAATAAAGGAATTGCCCGTGTGCTGGGTTAGTTGCTTGGCACAACATTCAAATTAAATGTTTGATTGAGAAGATCAAATACCTTCTCATTTCTTTGGATGTCTATATTAAAATTGGCCAATCTCTATTATTAAATTTGTTATTGTATACAACTGACCACGATAACATACATGGCGTATGGCTTTTAGTGTCGGGAGTATCCGAGGACATGTTCGGCTCGCCAGGTACAGGTCTTTTGATTTGACTCCCGTGGGCGACCTGTGCGTCGTGATGAGGATGAAATGATGATGAAGACGACACATACACCCAGCCCCCGGGTCAGCGAAATTAACCAATGATGCTTAAAATTCCCGACCCTGGCGGGAATCGAACCCGGGACTCCTGTGAACAAAAGCCAACACGCTAACCATTTAACCATGGAGCTGGACAACTGACCACGATGTATTTACAATAGCAGCTAACCTCCAGCTGAGCGCGCGAGTCAACACAGCGCCATCTTATAAGAGAGTATGTGTGTGACGTCACACATTTAATACAAATTTTGCCTTACTTTAAAGCGTTATTTCACGTAAACTACGTTTCAATTTTTTTCAACAGGTAGACTGTTCTTTTATCTGTCAATTGAGACATTAAACATAATGTAAGTTAATACTCTCAGCGATATATGCGTTCATCCCAAACACTAAAAGCGTCTTAAAACTTTTCTTTCCATGTACCCGCTGTCGAGGAACGTAAGTCTACCAGGCGAATTGGTCGTGCGGTTACAGGCGCGAAGCTGTCAGCTTGCTCCTGGGAGATAGTGGGTTCGCACCCCACTGTCGGCAGCCCTGAAGATGGTTTTCCGTGGTTCCCCATTTTCACACCAGGCAAATGCTGGGGCTGTACCTTAATTAACGCCACGGCTGCTTCCTTGCCACTCCTAGCCCTTTCCTATCCCAAGACCTATGTGTGTAGGTGCGACGTAAAGCAAATTGTAAATCTTTCCACCTTCAACACGTGCCGAGGGAATGATATTTTGTGGGGCAGAGTAAGAAGGGCGGAAGGAAGACATATTGGTAGCCTTGTGCATCTTTTGTAAAGCATACCTTCCGACGAGGGTGAGCGGAGTTTGCATGTACAGAAAACAGCGTATTAAGAAAAGAAAAGTTGTTGAGGATAGTGTTGTAAGTTGGAGGGAAATTACGGGTGGGGACGGTGGAGTTATAACATGGACATGTTTCTAGACTGGGGTTCTATCTAGGATTAGCGTCATCAATTTCCCGGCACCATTGTAACCATGGGTACCAGTGTTCAACTTTATATACTACCGTTATCTATACCTGCTCTAAGAACGCAAGTTTTTAGTTACCTTACTTTTTGTTTGTGTATTGCCTTCCACTCTTATGCGGTTACCCCGGGTTTTGAACTTTGAGTCTCGTAGGTTAAAGCTTGTACTCTTGGCCTTCGAACTAGGGTCTATACTGTTAACGCCCTTAGGCCTGGTGTGTTCGTGCACCAACATGTAAGGTTAATCCTGGGCACGTAGCCAGCGTAAGGTCATGTGGGGTTAAGACCGCGCTCTTAGCCAACAGTCCTACATCTGGAGGTGGAGGTAGTGGCCGAACCCGTGAATTGTATACTACTATTATGCGTATCCGTTTGACAGGTCTGTTCGCCACGTCCCAAATCACCGGTGATATATCAAACCTTACTCGCGTCGACGTAGAAGGTTTATGAAGGGCTGTATCGAGCGGAACCTCTCGTTCCTCAAACGATTCCCAACTCGATACAGTACTGAATGCAGCGGAAGAAGGGCGTGTTTGCGATGATCCATCAGCTTGGTAAACCCACTGTACTCTTATCTTTGAACACAGAATTGTGGATGTGAACTCGCTCTCCCTTCTTCTAACCACAAAAACATATCCATTAATCTACGCTTTTCCGTGAAGCGGAGAATATGTAGAGGTTTCCACCACCGACAATTTTAGACCAAAAATATCTCCCCCACCAACTAAATTTTCCCAGAGGGGAGAATACTTTCTTTAAAAACGATAAGAACAAATAACAAAACAGATGTTACTGAAAATAATGTCTTTTACTATGTGTATTTCCAAGAAAATAGCAGCAATAATACATGTTATATAGAGATATCAAAATGGCAATATGGCCGTTAAAAATGATTTGGTCGTTATGAAAGCATTAATACACTCATGCTCATAAAAAAAGAACACTTTGAAAGACTAGAGATAGGAAGTTTATATTTACAGGCCATGTTCATTAGTAAGTTCTGCACAAAAGATTAGCATTTCAGTCACCTAGGTTCAGCATGCGTCTGTTGCTTAGAAGACACTTGGTCCTCCATGGGCACTGATAACTTGTTCCATGCGTGATGTCATCGACGCGTATAAGGCACGAATTGTGTCCTAGGGTATAGCCACCCATGCAGCATTCACGTGGTTCCACAGTTCATCTTTGGTGGTTGGCATTGGGTCACAGCGCAACACCCGTCCTTTCACCATATCCCACACATTTTCGATTGGCGACAAGTCCGGTGATCGGGCGGGCCAGGGCAACAGTCTGACATCCTGTGACTACAAGAAGGCACGTGTTCGTGCACCAACATGTGGTCACGCATTGTCCTGATGAAATATGGTGTCTGGGGTATCGTTCAGAAAGGGTGTTGGAGATTCATAGAAAAGGACTCGTACACACTCTAACGGCGTTATGTGATTTGGATATGCAATCTCCCTGTACATAGTTTAGTATTTCAAGTATGAGCTCCTGCTATCTAGCGGAGCTACTGGGAACTGCCATATCGCTTGTATTTATGCTTTTGTTTTGTACTGGTTTGTAGTAAGTAAGAATAAAGATGGCAGCCATGACGAAGTAAAGTGATTCAGTGTTTTATTTATTAGTGATATCCCCAACATTTATGGTGCCGAAACAACCCATCTGTTCAAGTTACGATACGTTTCATCACGAACTTTCAAGATTTGGAGAACTTTCACGCCAAGTAACCACGGATCTCCTGTAAAGGGAATGTTTCATCACGCCACTCGACCCAGGATCACGATGAGTAGAACAGTTCTTTCTTCTGAGATACAATGTACTGAATCACTAACGTAGCATGCTATATGGGGATTATACGGCATTATTGCATTGGTGTAGATATTATTTCTGCATGCTTCAAGAATATCGTTCTTTCTAAAACAAATCCACGCCGGTCTGTGTGACAAGTGCTGCCACCTACTGGAAACAAGGCGGACTATTACCGGCCCAACTACCTACAGTCACGGGAACAAAGCCCTGCCTGCAGCACGTTCATCTGCACCCCCTCCTCAGCCGTCATAAATTGCCCGTCTGTCACACCGTCAGCGATGTCTATACAAGACCTGTCCCTTCTGAAAAGAAAGCGAACTACTCTGCGAGCAAATTTAACGCGCTTTGTCAATCTTTTAAAAGACAAAACAAGTACACCAGACTATGACGAAATAGAATATGTTCGTGATAGACTTCAGAACACTTTGCAATTATTAGTTTCCTCAGACGATGTTATACACGAGCAGTTACCCGACACAGATTATGAAACAGATGTACAGGCATGTGAAAACTATGTCGACAGTGCAACAAGAGCTATACAGCATGCCAACAAGGTTCTTACACGGAAACCAGCAGAGACAAATGCGTCAGCATCCATTCCCAGTTCTAGCTATTATGTTCCACCCCCAGTTGTTCCAGAATTTAAAATCCCGACAATACACATTGAGCCATTCTCAGGTGACATAGAATCCTGGTCTCGTTTCTGGGAACAGTTCGAGACAGCAGTTGACAACAACACCACGATTCCAGGCATTAGCAAGCACGTGTTATTACGAGGATATCTACGAGGGGAACCCAAGCAACTCGTCGATGGTATAGCACTTAGTTCAGAAACGTACGCCCAGGTCAAGACTTTACTTACTGAACGTTATGGCGACAAGGATAAAATAATTCAGGCTCATCTGAACTACCTGGAGAATTTACCACCCACATTATCAGAGAATCCTGATGATCTCAACGTGACATACCTGGAGTGCCACCGTAGAGTTCAAGCCCTCAAGGCGCTCGGCGAAGACATTAATGTTTACGGACGCGTGATTGCCCCGAAGATTTTACGAGCTTTTCCAGCGGCAATCTGCACACGTTGGCTAATTCACGCAAAGCGCAACAAAATCTCCGAAGGTCATATGATGTCTCTGATAGAATTTCTGCGTGAGGAGGTAGAAGCGGCCCTTTGCACTCAGAAACTCAGGGGAGAGACCAGCATCGCACTTCCATCACTTTACCGACCTACAGCAGCTGCTCTCCAAGTCAGTACTAGGCCACAAAAGTTAGGAAGGGAGCAGAACAAGCCCGCAATAACACCATTCTGTGCCTTCTGCGGAAGCAGAAGTCACTGGGCACAGGGATGCACACAAGTAGTCCTACCCCAAGATAGGGTGGAGAAGCTGAAACTCTCCAAAAGATGCTTTTTCTGCCTCAATCGAGGTCACAACGTCCAGAACTGTAACAAGAAGGGCAGAGTGTCATGCTCTAAATGCAAACAACTTCACCACGTATCCATCTGCAACCAGAGCCAATCCCAGTCAACTTCTGTCGGAAAGATTGAAACAGGGCCACCCAGTTTTTCATTTCTGCAGACAGCCCGTGTTCAGATACAAGGACCAACAGGGGCACACAAAATCACACGATGCCTCCTAGACGCTGGAAGTCAATCAAGTTTTATTGCCACGTCATTATTGGACACTCTACAGCTACCAGTAATTTGTACTCGAGACCTAGCAGTCACAGCCTTCGAAACAACTAGCAATAGCTTTCAGCCACGTCGACTCACCCAATTTGAAATGATCGGATTTTCGACAAAAACCGCCGTCACTATCACAGCTTTCGAAAGTGCCAACACTTATTCATCTCACCCAGCAGTCACTCTTAACCACAGCAATCTGCCGCTCGCTGATCCAAAAACCAACGACGCAGATGACTTGCCGATTGGAATCCTTATTGGTGCAGACAATTATTGGAAAGTCGTGAAACTAGATCCACCACAGCCCATCACACCCTCCTTAGTCCTACTTCCAACAATCTTCGGTTGGGTCCTCACAGGCAACCGTTCTGGTACCACTGTCAATCATGTCATGACGAACCACGTCTCAGTCAACATTGACGAGATATCTGACGACTACATGCGACGTTTCTGGGACCTCGAGACAATCGGCATTCGAGAGACGAAACACATGCAACTAGACGACACGGATGCTGCTATTCTTCAAGAGTTCCACGACAATTACCGCATCCACGACGGACGAAGAGTCGTATCCCTTCCTCGCAAACGGGATATAGTCTTATCCGATAATTTGGCAACAACCGAGGCAAGGTTTCGAACACTACAGAGGCGGCTACATCAAGACGCAACTTTCGAGAACATGTATCAGACGCTAATGTTGGACTACGTGCTTCGAGAGCAAGTGGAGCTAGCCCCCGATACCGCAATCCCTGGAAATATGTTTTATCTGCCACACCATGCCGTCAAGAAGGAGAAACGAGATGCCACTAAATGGAGGATAGTGTACGACGCTTCCTCTCACGAACCGGGATTCCCATCCCTCAACGATACCCTCCACATGGGTCCAAATCTCCTACCCGAAATTTTTGCCACTCTCTTAAGGTTTCGATTGCATCGAAAGGCCATCGCATGTGACGTTACCCAGGCGTTCCTCCAGCTAGCCCTCGACGAAAAAGATAGAGATCTCACCAGATTTCTTTGGAACCGCATCGACACTACTACAGATGGAATCTACACGACAACAGAGGACGTCGTAACGTACCGATTCACCCGGCTACCCTTTGGCCTCACCTGTAGCCCGTTCCTCCTCTCAGCTTCTCTCCGTGAACTAGCTACCCTACACTACAACACTTATCCCACGGCAGCGCCTTTCCTAGATGCTTGCACATTTATGGATGACTTCACTGCCAGCGTAGAAGACGACAATACGGCCGTTACTCTTTATTATGAACTGACAGCCCTCCTGCGCCACATTCGACTCCCATTCTCCAAATGGGTCACGAATTCCTTGCCATTAATGAACATTTGGAAAGCAGAAACTCGAGAAGTCGTACTGCAGACACGAGTATTAGGTATCGACTGGAATGCGGAATCAGACCAACGCTTTACAACCCCAGGTGACGTCACTGCAAAACTATCCACACAGCCAGCAACTAAACGACAGTTACTGAAAGCCACCACACGCTTCTACGACCCACTTGGATTATTTTCACTCCTGTCGATCACTGCCAAAATCCTTTACCAAGACACTTGGTGCCAAGGACTGGCATGGGAAGAAATTTTACCACCTAATCTCGCTCATCGATGGAACGATTGGCTCTCACACCTACAGTACCTCTCTCCAATCCGGATACCACGATGGATTGCCATTTCAAATTCTGGTACAGACATATCACTGCACGTGTTTTGCGACGCCTCCGAAAGAGCATACGGCGCAGCATTGTACGTCCGGTCACTTGTTGACGACGCTTACATTGTTCGTTTAGTTTGCAGCAAGGCCAGACTGTCCCCTGTGAAGAAAGTGACTCTTCCCAGGCTCGAAATGTTAGCAGCCTTGGTCGGATCCCGACTTCTACATTATTTTTACGAAACCACTGGAATAACTTCCATCCCTGCCACGTTATGGAGCGATTCTACAGTCACACTGGGGTGGATAAGAAGTAATCCCAACCGTTGGAAGACATTTGTCTGTAACCGAGTGACTGAAATTTTGACTCATACCACGTCCAGTCAGTGGAGACACTGTCCCGGAATCAACAACCCAGCTGACCACCTTTCTAGAGGACTTCAAGCACACCAACTGGAGTCCTTGGACTCATGGTGGCACGGACCTTCGTGGTTGAAAGGACCTTCCTACTCATGGCCCAGAGATGTCACCCCCACTAATATGACTCTACCTGAGGAAAGGAAGACCACTCAAGTTCTTCCAACCACCACCCCAGAACCATTGTTTGCTGCCTCACGATTTAGTACATACTGGAAACTTTTAAGAGTTACCGCGTGGATTCTACGATTCGTGAAATGTTTGAAGGAGAAAACCAAGTGTGGTCACAAATTCACAGCCTCAGAAATGGAAGAAGCAAGAACGTACTGGATAAAGCAAGTTCAACAGGAATGCTTTGCTTCTGAACTGCAAGCCCTGAAGAATAATCTTCCACTAGGACGAGCTTCGAAGATCTTTCGCTACAATCCATTTCTACATCATGGTATCCTCCGACTAGGCGGACGGCTACAACACGCAGACATCTCGAGCAACGAAAAGCACCCAATACTTCTGGATGGCTCAAACGCTTTCTGTAAACTTCTGATAAAACAAACTCGCATAAGACTTCACCATCTAGGTGTTCCCGCTATCCTAACTGAACTACGCACAGAATTCTGGATCTTGCGAGCACGCCAAACAACCAAGAAGGTCTTACACACTTGCCTTCCGTGTAAAGTTGTTCACCGGAGGAGACCGACGGAATTAGAAGCACCATTTCCCCTGGATCGTCTACGTCCTTCCAGACCATTCGAAGTAACGGGACTAGACTTCGCAGGACCACTGTACGTTACTTCTGGCAACCTCATGAAGAAAGCCTACATTGCATTATTCACCTGTGCAACAACGCGTGCCTTATACTTGGAACTGTGCGGTGACATGTCGACAGACAAATTCCTACAGGCCTTGCAGAGGTTTATAGGCCGACGTGGTATACCACACACGATCTACAGCGACAACGCTCAGATATTCCATTCAGCGAACGCAGAGTTAACAGACTTGTGGAGAGAACTGACAGCGGCACGGACACACCACTATATGGCCCAGCAAGGTATCACATGGAAGTTCATTGCCCCACGTGCCGCTTGGTGGGGAGGATGGTGGGAAAGACTAATTGGCCTCACCAAGCGATGTCTACGGAAAATACTTGGACGTTCCACTATTGATGATGAAGGGCTACGGACTGTTTTGACCAGCATAGAAGCCGTATTAAACACAAGACCCTTGACGCAACATGATGACAATGGTGGTGTATTGACTCCAGCCCACTTCCTCGTTGGCGATCGACTCACCACGATACCTACAGGACCAGAACCACCTAGGCGAGACCTTGTTAGAACCTTCAGACTACTCCAGCGAATGACTGACGACTTCTGGAAGCGTTGGAGTAAAGAGTATTTGCTACTATTGCGGAATTTTCACGAAGTTCGCCAGCCCAGAGACCACGGGTCAAGAATCAGGGTCGGTGACGTAGTTTTACTACAAGAAGATACACGCCCAAGACACATGTGGAATAAAGCACGGGTCGAAGAATTACGCGAAGGACGTGACGGGAGAACTAGAACAGTTATTCTTCGCACCCCGGGCGGAAACAATGTGACACGACCTGTCCAGCTGGTCATCCCACTCGAGATAGACCAGGGTGGGGAGGATGTTGGAGATTCATAGAAAAGGACTCGTACACACTCTAACGGCGTTATGTGATTTGGATATGCAATCTCCCTGTACATAGTTTAGTATTTCAAGTATGAGCTCCTGCTATCTAGCGGAGCTACTGGGAACTGCCATATCGCTTGTATTTATGCTTTTGTTTTGTACTGGTTTGTAGTAAGTAAGAATAAAGATGGCAGCCATGACGAAGTAAAGTGATTCAGTGTTTTATTTATTAGTGATATCCCCAACAAAGGGTATGGCTACGGGACGCAGGATGTCATCCAATAGCACCCCACACCATAAGGCCTTGAGTTGGCGCTGTATGTCTTGTGCGAATACAGTCAATATGATGCCTCTCCCCCTGTCTACGCCGAACCAAAATGCGGCCATAATTTCCAAACAAACAGAACCTGGATTCGTCCGAAAACACTATCTGCTACCACTTCTGTCCCCAGTGACGTCGCTCCATACACCATTGCAGTCTAGCATGATTATACACATGCGTTTGCTGGCAGGACTTAGTGTTTACAGTGCACTATGTCTTCTGGTATAGGCTAGAGCAATTTTGTTACTTTCATAGATCTGTCTCTGTCGTATCCTTGGCTTTGACAATATGAAAGTGACTGAGGTATGAGCGATGCTAGTAATGCCAATCCTTATGCAGCCAGTTCCTGCTATGAATGGTGTGAAAATGTTGCTCATAGGGTCGGTTGGTGTATACATTTCAGTGGGCTTGGCAGACTGATATATAATAGCAAATCTGGCTCGGTGATGAAAGCAACGGGAAACTACCTCACTCCTCATTTCCCTAGTACGCCTCTTCAGTGATGCCTAGGCCATCTATGACAGCTGATGCAGAGCTGTTGAGGATCCCACCAGTGGAATCGCTGACGGACTGAACATACATACATGGTTATGCACATTAGTGAAAGGTAGGCGGAGAAGTGGACGACGCGCCGGAAACCCAGACCGTAATAAACGATGACGGACTGTCACTTCTGATAGTGTACACGATGTGTTACACTGTTCCGCTGTTGCGCCAAAGCCGACGAGGACGCAGATCTGCCCTGCAATGACATTCGGATGAGGTGTCGATCTTCTCGGGGAGGTGGGGATGTGTCTGGGTGGTGAGACCAGACACATTTCGTCGTGTTCAGTGGCCTTCTGTGAACCATTCTGTACACACCCGTTGCACTTCCGACACACTTCTTCTTACAAGAACAGAAATTTCCCGGATGGATACATCACGTTCTCTCATGCCAAAAAATGCGCCCTCTTTCACACTCACTCATTTGATGGTACGGTTCTCGCATACGTCTGCGAGGCAGGCATCCTGCATGTCTGCTCAAGTCACACTGATCCATTACCTTCGGTTTATAGCGACAACGAGAGCCATAGGCACATTTTACGAGTCAGTGGTGGTGCGCCGAGATATCGACGTGGATCTTGAACCTGAGGCCAACATGGTTCAAATGCTAATCATTTCTTCAGAACATATCTCTAGTCTTTCAAGGTGTTCTGGTTTTTATGAACATGAGTTTACAAAAATGCGTTCAGTGCCTGTATCAACTACTGCTTGTGAACGTGGTTTCAGTGTTGTTCAACGCGTCAAAACAGACGAAATAAATCGCTTGTTGGTGAATGTTTTACAGCCCTTGATGACAATTAAACTTAATGGACCACATTTAAATATTGTAGGATGCTGTTACTATAGCTGATAACTGGGTCACCTCTGGACATCACTTTTAGATAAACTCTACTCCTCAGTCGAGGAAAGCGGTGAGGAGAATTACCACCTCAGAATTTTTCTTTTAAGTACAGAAGCCTAGTTTCATTTGACGTATTTTATCATTGCCCTTTTGTTTAAAAAAAGTATTCCGCACCTTGATTTGAAACATTTAGAGTAGCTGTAATTTTCCAAATATGTAGGCCTAGACGTAGAAATAAGAACCCCCACCACTACCACCACCACCACCAGCACCACCAATTTTGAATGATTTCGCACACTGCTGGGCCAGCACAAACACCCACTCTTCGAGCGATGTGAATTAACTGCTCAAGATTAAAATTCCTTGACCGGGCCGGGAATCGAACCCGGTGCCCCAAAGACCTCTCAGCCGTGGAGCCGGGCCGAAGGGTGGATAAGCTGGGGGATAAAGGGATTATGTCTTAACCTGTCCACATGTGTGACATAGTTTGTAGCCGTGACCCCACTATGGAATGGGAAAAAGCGGCATAGAATGACTCAGTGATTTGAAGAAATTCCTGCAAACGTATTCCTTTTCACAGTCAATTTTAACAAGGGTCGGTTGGACTTTCATGCCTCATTATCCATTTAATGATTCAAAAGTGAACAGCACCAAAAATGGCGTATGGCGTTTAGTGACGGGAGTGTCCGAGGACACGTTCAGGCTCGCCAGGTGCAGGTCTTTTGATTTGACCCCCGTAGGCGACCTGCGCGTCGTGATGAGGATGAAATGATGATGAAGACGACACATACACCCAGCCCCCGTGCCAGCGAAATTAACAAATTATGGTTAAAATTCCCGACCCTGCCGGGAATCGAACCCGGGGCCCCTGTGTCAAAAGGCCAGCACGCTAACCATTTATCCATGGAGCCACCCCCCCCCCAGAGGCCCGGGTTCGATTCCCGGCTCTGCCACGAAATTTGAAAAGTGGTACGAGGGCTGGAACGGTGTACACTCAGCCTCGGGAGATCAACTGAGTAGAGGTGGGTTCGATTCCTACCTCAGCCATCCTGGAAGTGTTTTTCCGTGGTTTCCCACTTCTCCTCCAGGCAAATGCCGGGATGGTACCTAACTTAAGGCCACGGCCGCTTCCTTCCCTCTTCCTTGTTTATCCCTTCCAATCTTCTCGTCCCCAACCAAGGCCCCTGTTCAGCATAGCAGGTGAGGCTGCCTGGGCGAGGTAATGGTCATCCTCCCCAGTTGTATCCTCGACCCAATGTCTCATGGTCCAGGACACTGCCATTGAGGCGGTAGAGGTGGGATCCCTCGCT
The DNA here is from genome assembly GCF_040414725.1 of Anabrus simplex. Classification (NCBI taxonomy): domain Eukaryota; kingdom Metazoa; phylum Arthropoda; class Insecta; order Orthoptera; family Tettigoniidae; genus Anabrus; species Anabrus simplex. The sequence goes on from NC_090265.1 coordinate 897,324,163, forward strand.
GAGTCCGAGGGAAAAACCGACCCTGGAGGGTAAACAGATTAAGAAAGAACAATAACAACATTTGTCTCGCATTCATCATAATAACGCGTTTGATGCCTCTTACTTGACATGTTTACGTCTTATCGGTCTCCGCTAACCATAACCTATAATAATGTCAACCATGTGTCTGTGTGACAAAATACTATTTCAACACACCTCTAGAAGCGCTTTATATAAAGAAACAAAAGACGCTCACCGCCAAACGCGTTCAGAAATCTCACGGAAATGTGTTAATTTGTCTTTAACAATTGTTTCGTAACTAATGTTGAAATGTGTTCGTGAAACAGGGCACTTTTAAACGAAGTGTTAAATTAATGACAATTGTTAGTTAACATTTGTTGGGTAAAATTTAACATAGAGTTGAAGAAACCGGGCCTAATAACAGTAACCGTTACGCTACGGAGGCGGACATTTTATTGGGTGAATACTTATTATTAATATTAATGTCCGACTCGTTGGCTGAATGGTCACCGTACTGGCCTTCGGTTCAGAGGGTCCCGGGTTCGATTTCCGGCCGGGTCGGGGATTTTAACCTTCATTGGTTAATTCCAATGGCCCGGGGGCTGGGTGTTTGTGCTGTGCCCAACATCCCTGCAACTCACACACCACACATAACACTATCCTCCACCACAATAACACGCAGTTACCTACACATGGCAGATGCCACCGACCCTCATCGGAGGGTCTGCCTTACAAGGGCTGCACTCGGCTAGAAATAGCCACACGAAATTATTATTATTAATATTAATCATTAAATTATTATTAATAACATCGTAAAGTTCAGTGCATCATTTGGTCTGTTCATGACGAACTTTCATCGAAATCTTTCGAGCCGCTGTTTCGAGTACCGAGCGAGCTGGCCGTGCGGTCAGCGACACGCCGCTGTAAGCTTGCATCCGGAAGTTGGTGGGTTTGAATCCCACTGTCGGCAGCCCTGAAGATGGTTTTCCGTGGTTTCGCATTTTCACACCAGGCAAATGCTGGGGCTGTACCTTATTTAAGACCACGGCCGCTTCCTTCCAACTCCTAGATATTTCCTACCCCATCGTCGCCGTAAGACCTATCTGTGTCGGTGCGACGTAAAGCAACTAGCAAAAAAAGCTGTTTCGAGTGTTTTCATAATCAATTGGATCACCAACCTTCGTAGCGAGACGACATCCTAAGAAGAAGAACACTTATTTTCATTAGCAGTTTAACGTCCTACTAACTCAGACAGGTTTTCGGCAACGGTGGAATAAGTAGGATGCGGCGTTGCTTCAATTAAGGTACAGGCGTGAACTGGGAAAACAAATCCATCTTCAGGGCTGCCGATGGCGGGATTCGAACCTACCACCTCCTAAATGCAAGATACCCGTACAAAGCAGCCAATTTTCTCAGTAATGCGTGAATAGCTTATGTGTGCAAGAGAGTTATTGTATATGCTGACATTAACGGTATCGAACGGTGTATTTTCCGATCTTTATCGGCCTTGATCTTGAGCATTAAAAGTTGTCTTACTTAAAGGACGTGTGATGGCCGTGTGACATCGTCACTGATTCTCGCCAAAACAGACCCGGATTCGAATTTGGCCAATGCATGTAGAGTTTTAAAATTAAAAATCGAGTGCATTAAATTTGGATTCCACGTAAAATGGAGTTTTGGTGGTGACGATCAAGTTATAAAATCTACAGAATTGCCCTTTTGTTTGCAATCTCGCTGACAACTCGGCCAACATCACCAGCACAAAGGAATAACATGAATTCTATTAACTACTGTATTCTCATAGAGAACGAAATAATAATAATAATAATAATAATAATAATAATAATAATAATAATAATAATAATAATAATAATAAACTGTTCCACACCTTGGCACAGGATTTATTGTCAGCAGGAAAATTATTGATTCAGTCACCGATTTCAGCTCTCCTAACAGCAGGGTCTCGATGCTTAGCTTTCGGAGTATGAACAACGTACACACGCGTGTGAACGTACATGCGCCAATCAACCAGGCAAACAAGAAAGACCCAGAAGGAACAGACAAATTCTGGGAGGACCTGGAAGATGTTATATCAAAAATTCCTGACAAACACACAATCATTTTGCTTGGAGACTTCAATGCCCAGATTGGCAAAGAAAGGAAATTCCAAAATATCGTTGGAAACTATCCAGCCCACAGACGAACCAACCGAAATGGGGAAAGGCTTATAGAGCTTTGTAAAGCATTCAATCTTGTTCTTAAGTCAACAGCCTTCAAACATCTACCAAGAAAACAAAAGACATGGATATCACCAAATCCTCACTTGGGAGAATTTCAAATAGATCATGTTGCCATTACACGAAAAGCCACACAAGAGATCCAAAATGTTAAAGTCCTGAGAAGTGCTAACCTTGACTCAGACCACTATCTATCCAAGATCAAAATTAAGCTTCATCCAAGAAACACCAAAAGAGTTAAGATAAAGAAAACTAGCAAATTTGATACAGAAAAGCTGAAAACCAGCGAAAAATTCACTCAGAAACTTTAGTCTTTGGACACAGAAAATTTTGAACAACTGAAAAATGCCATTGTTGAAACAGCTGAGGAGACAGTATTGCTAAAGAAACCAAAGAAGCATCCGTGGTGGACTCAAGAATGTGATGAAGCCATAACACAAAGACAAATCGCTTGGCAAAGATGGAATTCCCTGAAGAATCCAGAAAGATATGAAGACTTTCTGGAGGCTAGGAAACATGCAGCGAAAGTGATCCGCCAAGTAAAGCGCGCATTTGACAAAAACCAACTGACACAGATCGAGCAGGACTTCAATAATAATACTAGGGATTTCTATAGAACCTTCAAACACAACCTCACCAAGTACACCCCACCAAGTCTACATTTCCGAGATCACAATGGAAAAGTTGCCTATAACGACAAGGATAACTGCCAAATCTTGGCTAAATATTTTGAATCTCTTCTTACTGCGAAGAACCAGAATCAAAATTCACCTTTGAAGAATCCAGACATCCCAACCCAGACTCTTCTCCCCCCACAAAAGAGAAAATCAAACAGATAATTACATCATTAAAGAACAACAAAGCACCTGGAGAAGATGCGATAATTGCTGAACTCTGGAAGGCTGCAGGTGAAAAGGCGATCGATAAACTAACTGAGATCATTCGCGAGATCTGGGAAACAGAGAAGATCCCAAATGATTGGACAGCAGCCCTGATTCATCCCCTACATAAGAAAGGTGACAAAACAGATGTAAACAACTATCGCGGCATCTCCCTTCTCGCAGTAACATACAAAATTCTCTCCAAAGCCCTTCAAACTCGGGCAGAAGAGCAACTTGATTCACAGTTGGGTGAATACCAAGGAGGCTTTAGAAAAGGACGATCTTGTGCAGAGCAGATCATGAACCTTAAGTCTGTCCTGTCGTACCTAAAATCCAGGAATAAGAATTTTGTAGTTACTTTTGTTGACTTCCGAAAAGCCTACGACTCCATAGATCGACACACACTCCTCCGCATTCTGAGGGAAATGGGCTTAGACAACAAAACCAGAGCTATCATTCAACAGACCTTAACCAGCACTACGTCCAGGGTGAAATTCAGGGGAGAAATTTCGAACGTCTTTGAAATCAAGAGTGGTGTTAGGCAAGGGGATGGACTATCACCGCTTCTCTTCAACTGCGCTCTGGAGAAAATCATTCGGGAATGGCGCAAGGAGATGTGCAAGGAAGAGATTGAGAATGGCCTTAGAATAGGATATAAGAAAGATGATCTTATCATAGACTGCCTAGCTTTTGCAGATGACCTAGCGATCTTTTCTGATTGCCTAGATACTGCTGAAAAACAAATTAACCAACTGAGAATCCAAGCAGCAAAAGCTGGCCTCCAAATCTCTTTCCAAAAAACAGAGTTTATAACCAACATCAAGCCAGCTCCCAGAGAGCTCATTGTGGAACAGGGAAAAATCAAGCAGGTGGAAAAGTTTAAGTACTTAGACGAGTGGATAGTACCTAACAACTCTGAGAAAGAAGCAATCATGTGCAGAATCAACAAGATGGAGGTGGCATATCAGCTGACTAGGAATGTCTACAACAAAAGATCAGTGTCCATCAACGCCAAGCTTAGGCATTATTGTTCGGTTGTACGCCCGGAAGCACTGTACACAGCAGAATGCCTTGCAATGAACAGAAAAGGTCTGATGGAGAAGCTAGAAGCTAAAGAAAGAAAAATCCTGAGAAAGATTCTTGGACCAATCAAAGAAAATGGTGAGTATAGGAGACGACACAACAGCGATCTGTACCAGCATATGGAGAGGATAACGGAGACGATTCGGAAAAGGAGGATTCATTTTTATGGCCATATAGCACGCATGAGTACACAGAGACAGACCAGTAGGATCTTTTCCTACTTTCTTAACAAGAAAACCAAGGGAGCCTGGTTTATCGAAGTTGAAAAAGACCTTCAAGAAATAGGAATCCCACTCGAAGACATCCAGAAACGTGCTCCTCTCCACAAAAAGCTCCAGGAATACAACAGGTTCCAAGAAAGGCCAAAGTTGAAAACAGGCAAGAAGTGGACTGATGAAAGAAAGGAGGCTCACAGAACGAGAATGCGCGAGTACTGGGGAAGAATTAAAGCTCAAGGATGCAAACGGTTGAAATAACGTGGTCCACAGCAGGCCGAAACGAAGAAATAATAATAATAATAATAATAATAATAATAATAATAATAATAATAATAATAATAATAATGGTGAGTGGCCTAGTGCAGGTCCTTCGAGTTGATGCCGTAGGCCTACAGACGACCTGCGTGTCTGTGAGAATGTGGCCCTATCTAATATGAATTCTAATGCTGAAGACGACCCAAACACCCAGCCCCCGAGCCACAGGAATTAACAATGGTAGTTAAAATTCCCGATCCGAGCCGGAATCGAACTCGAGACCCCTTGGACCAAAGGCCAGCACACTCACCGTTTGCCCATGGAGCCGGACAATATGAAAGATAGTAGTGTACAGTATTTCCATTTGAAATTATTGAGGGCAGAACACTCTTGAATACACTTGTAATTTACTCTCTCCTGACATATACTGGGCAGTGGTTTTCGGACTGAAGCTCGCGCTGAGAGATAAAATCACAGACTGCAACCGCAGATCTTTCATCTTATATGGATGTCGGGGGGAAAAGTGACATTCATTATATTTCTGTCTTTCAAAGAATGACTTCAAATAGCACATTAACAATAGCATAGCTCAGGGTTAGTATAGACGACAGTGGACATTGTTTAATGTCGTTCTAACAGACAGAAGGTATTCAGCGACACAAGGATGGGAAAGGGCTAGGCTTGGAAAGGAAGTCGCCGTGCCCTTAATTAAGGTACTTCCCCAGCATTGCCTAGTGTGAAAATGGGAAACCCCGGAAAACCATCATCGGGCCTGCCGACGGTGTGATTCAAACTCACCATCTTCCGAATGCAAGCTCATATCTACGCGACCCTAACATCGAGGCCAACTCAATGCGCATGAGGACAGACGTCCTCCACGGTACCTAAAGAGTTCTGGTCAAGGCAATAGAGACCTTACTTAGAAAAATGCATGGTTGTTCCTGGAATTGGCTTACTGTGTGTTTCTTGGGTCACTGAATCCGAATTTATAACTTCCCACCAAATATTACCCCCGCAGCCAACCTCCCCAGAAATTTTGAGAAACCCAAAAGAATTGTATTTTTAAAGCTCCTTTTGTGTGTTTTTTTGGGAAATAATACCTAGAAATACGAAATGTGTCCGCCTCCAGGGTTTGATTTTCCCTCGGTCTCAGCGATGGATCCCACCTCTACCGCCTCAAGGGCAGTGTCCTGGAGCGTGAGACTTTGGGATGCTGAACAGGGCCTCTGTGGGGCGGATGGGAAGATTGGAAAGGATAGACAAGGAAGAGGAAATGAAGCGGCCGTGACCTTAAATTAGGTACCATCCCGGCATTTGCCCGGAGGAGAAATGGGAAACTATGGAAAACCACTTCGAGGATTGCTGAGGTGGCAATCGAACCCGCCTCTACTCAGTTGAGTGAACCCCGTTCCAGTCCTCGTACCACGTTTCAGATTTCGTGGCAGAATCGGGAATCGAATCCGGGCCTCTTGGGGTGGCAGCTACCACTACACCTCAGAGGCGGACATAAGCACTTTCTTAAGAAAATAAATTTGCTATGCATATTAGGGAGATATTTTTAAAGACTTTTGTGTCGCTCGTAGCATATAAGCTTGCCAGATTTCCAGAAGGCAAATAAGGATCACTGTGATTTCTTTACCTTGCAGCGTGACAAGGAAACACCGCAGCCATTTGATGAATGAATTATAGTAGAGATCAAGGATATAGCCTATTATTAATACATAATACAAACTTGAACTAGTACGCTACCAGAGGCGCTGTTCTCAACGGATGTGACGTAAAGACCACAGCTTTTGTTATTGGAACCGTTGGTGATGAGTGATCTGTGTTCAGAACCAAATAGTATTTTGTACTTTTTGATCAAAACCACGCTATTTTAACAACGGTATTATGATCTAAAGCGTGAGATTTTTAAATAGAGAGTTTTTCTGAAAAACTAAACACATCAGCGTACGGTTTGAAAAGCGCACCGTACGCAAAACAAAATGAAACAATAAAAGAAAGTATTGTTCCGAGTAAAACAGTACATCTGGCAACCCTAGTAGTATTGTATATGAGTGAAACATTGCAGTAACTGGTGCATAAAGAGAATAGAAACGTTTGAAATAAGGTGTTACGAAAGAGTGCTGAACGTGAGATGGGTAGGTCAGAACACAAATGAAGAGAGACTGAATCAGGTTGGTGAGAGGTGAATGTATGTTCAGTCCTCAGCCCTAAGGCTGGTTGGATCCTCAACAGCACCGCTATCAGCTGTCATAGATGGCCTAGTTATCACTGAAGAGGCGTACTAGGGAAATGAGGAGTGAGGTAGTTTCTCGTTGCTTTCCTCACCGAGCCAGGAGTCGCTATTACATATCAGTCTGCCAAACCCACTGAAATGCATGCACCAACCGACCCTATGAGCAACATTTTCACACAATGCATAGCAGGGACTGCATAAGGAATGGCATTACTAGCATCGCTCATACCTCAGTCACTTTCATATTGTCAAAGCCACGGATAAGACTGAGACAGATCAATGAAAGTAAGAAAATTGCTCTAGCCTATACCAGAAGACATTGTGCACTGTACACACTAGGTCCTGCCAGCAAAGGCATAGAGGTGAATGATCTGGCGAAATGTGACCAAAAGAAGAGATTGATTGATAGGCACATCTTGAAACACCTTGGACTTGTCCAGCTAGTTTTTAGAGGGAAGTGGAGGGGTAAGAACGATATGGGTAGACCCAGGCATGAATATAACCAACAGATTAGGGGAGATGTAGAATGCAGTACGTAGTTACGTAAGGCTAGCCAGAATAGGGTGGCAAGCAGAGCTGCATAAAACCAATTTATGAACTGATGCCCATAACAACAACAACAGCAATCACAACAAATAAATTATTCAAATTTAAATCCAAATTTCGAATGTAAATTGTATTAGTCTATTCCCATTAAGAGCTAACCAAAGCATTAAGAAAGAAAACATCATTTGTGTCATTTTGTTCTTGTATCATTGAGGACTTTGATATCCAGATCATCAGACTCTTATATTTAGTACGTTTGAAGTCTATGTGATAACTTGGGTGCCTGTGTGTGTGTGTTTTTAGAATTCACTGGGACAGGATTGAGAAGAAGGTGACTGTGGACCTTGTACTACACTCTGGCTTGTGAGATTGTAATAAATACACATGTCCGAGAAGCTATTTAGTATTTTTATTTATTGTTAATGTTACATTTGTTTGTTACGTAAGTACAGAAAAGTAATGACAACAAAATTACAAAGAAATTTACGAACAAATTTTAATGAGACAAGTTGTCAGTTAAGTAACCATTGTATAGATAATAATTATTATAAACTGAAATTAAAATTTTTACACATCAAAACTACTAACTTAGAAATACAAACAGTTTTGTTTTATTTATATACTCGCCATTGATCCGAAGAGAAAGCTAAGAATGCCAGTAGAAACATTGAAAACTTGAACTTACAACATTATATATGATATGTTCGCTAGAAAATTAGCAATAACAATATATTATTGTCCATCTTACTTAGACTATTTCAAATTTTACCTTACTTCTTTAGGCATGAAATAAAGTTAACAAAACTTGAACTGAAATTATAGAGAACGTAAAGATGCCTTTTCATCTACTAGGCACCTTATGCAGCTTGCGACTGCTATTATGACGTAATTGTGACGGGACTGAGAGAATCAAGACAAGCATGATTTTTGCGAATATTGAAATATTCTCTTATTTTATATTTTATTTTCTGCAGCTACTGTAGTGTGTTCTCTCTCTCTCTCTCTCTCTCTCTCTCTCTCTCTCTCTCTCTCTCACACACACACACACTCTCTCTCTCTCTCTCTCTCTCTCTCTCTCTCTCTCTCTAGTCGTTACACCCATGACAGAGTATCGTGACCCAAGGATTTTGTTGCTGGTGGTACACAACTTAGCATAAACTGTCTTGAATTCCAACTTCCTGAATGATAGAAACATTTGTTCGCCTAGCTGTCCATGATATTCGCAACATCCTTCTCCAGCACCACATTTCGAAGGCGTTGATTCGTTTCTATCTTTATATTTTATGGTGCAAATCTCGCATTCATACACGAAGATCGAGAAGACAAGTGAGAGGACTAGTCTTTTCTTCGTATTAAGTGTAACTGCTCTATCTTGCCACAGCGTCTTTAATTTTGCCATAGCTATATGTCCCAGCAAGATGGGACGCTAATAAAATACTATTTAACATATTCCTAAAATGACATACTTCGTGCAATATTACAGAATAATCTTAAATTATTACTGTCAGAGATTAAAGAGACATGTTACACGATTACCCTGCAATGATGTACCAAATTTGGAAATCTAGGAGACATAATTAGCAAAATTCCTATTCATTTACAATAATTCTTTGAATGCATTTCCAGTAAGCACTGTATTCGTCTTGTTCCTTTGATTCACTTACAACCTACTAGAGGCTAAGGAGTTGGAAAAATGACCACACATGAGACTCAACCCCGGCTCCTCCTCCTCTTCCACCTCCTCCTCCTCTGAGTACGTCAGCTGGTCAGAGACCAACTTTTTAATGTTGGATAACTACATCTGCGTTTAAAACCATTCCTAAGTTTATTTATTTATTTATTTATTTATTTATTTATTTATTTATTTATTTATTTATTTATTTATTTATTTAATTTAGACTGCCTTGAACACGCGATCAACGACCACCACTGTCACTTAAGCTACATAAGCTGCCTTAAACACGCGATCAACGACCACCACTGTCACTTAAGCTACATAAGCTGCCTTAAACACGCGATCAACGACCACCACTGTCACTTAAGCTACATAAGCTGCCTTAAACACGCGATCAACGACCACCACTGTCACTTAAGCTACATAAGCTGCCTTAAACATGCGATCAACGACCACCACTGTCACTTAAGCTACATAAGCTGCCTTAAACACGCGATCAACGACCACCACTGTCACTTAAGCTACATAAGCTGCCAAACATATGATCAACCTACCAAAACTATATTTATAAAGAAGAGTCTTAAATACGTCAACAACATTGTCCACTGAAACTTCAGCTGTATAGAGCTACCTCAAATATGTGATGCCCGAGCGAATTGGCCGTGCGATTAGGGTCGCGTAGCTGAGAGCTTGCATTCGGAAGGTGGTAGGATCGAATTCCACCGTCGCCAGCCCTGAAGATGGCTTTTCGCGGTTTCCCATTTTACACCAGACGAATGCTGGGGCTGTACCTTAATTAAGGCCATGGCCGCTACATTCTCAATCCTCACCCTTTCTTATCCTTGTGTCGCCGATAACTTTCAATGTTTTGGTGCTACGTGAAAACATTAGCATAAAAGTACGTGACAAACCGTTCGATCACTGAAATTTAAGATAACAGAGCTGTCATGAATACATGAACAAAGTCCGCCCACTGAAAATGAATTTACATAGAACTGTCTTAAATATGGCATCAATATTGACCATTGAAACTTCAAAAGTATAGAGCTGCCTCAAATATGTGATCAAATGTTCGATCACTGAAACTTAAGACATACAGAGCTGCCTGTATGTGATCAAATAAGGCTTGACCACTGAAACTCGGGCTGTATAGAACTGCCTCAAAATACGTGACCAAACGTTTGACCACTAAAACTTCAGCGATATAAAACTACCTCAAATACATAGTCAAAAGTTTCACCACTAGAATTTGAGCCATGCATTGTTGCCTTGCAGAAGTGGCCAAAATGATCTATCACTAAAACTTAAGCTATTTAGAGCTGCCTCAAATACGTGATCAAATATTTGACGATTGAAACTTGGACTTTATAGAGTCGCTTTAAATACGTGTAGGAACGGTTGATCACTGAAACTTGAGCTGTTTATAAATTCCTTGATCACAGAAAATGTAGCAATCTAGAACTGCCTTAAATACGTGATCAAAAGTCGGACCTCTGAAACGACTACGTGATCAATATCCGACCACTGCTGTCTCCAATACGTGACAAAACGCTTGACCACTGAAGCTGCACTAATTGATCAGTCGATGAAAACTTTGTTTCTTTACAAATATTGACCAATCAATAGTTAAAATTACACGTCCACACTTAGCTCCCTCTAGGATTCACTTCGACCACAAAAGTCAAGTTAAAAGTATAGAAAACTCTTGTTTACCTAACTCTCTTGTCATGTGTTCAGCTGCCCTTGAACTCTGTTCATCATTACAAACGATGAATTTCGTCACTCATCTTCTGAAGAACAGCTGCCTTGATATAGCACCTTAATGTCCAGAGCTCGCCTGATCAAGCTGCCTTCGAATCTCTTCGTCACTCATCTCCTACGGGAGAATCAGTACAGCTGCCTTCCGTACAAAAAGAAATATGCAAGCTCGACTGATGGAGCTACCCTAGCAGCCACTTGTTAAAGTTGCCTCGTTTCATTTGTCCTTGAAGTCTGAGGATCGCTCTTATCTCTTAAAGTTCGTAGCTACCTTCCACAAAAAATGCAAACAAGTTCGACAGGTAAAGTTGCATTCAGAATCGCTGCCAGTGTGCAGGGCTCGTCTGCTAAAGCTGCCTCGTTCTGGTTGCCAATGAAATGCGCATTTCTCATCTCCTAAAATAAGGTCAGTATAGCTGCCTTTCAGAATAATGTAGGTCCGACAGGTAGAGCTGCACTCAGTACAGTTTACAACTACAATGTTCAAACGCTATAAACCAGCACAAGTGACAGAGTTTCTATGTACAGCTGCCTTACATCTCACTGAACTGGGGATATGTTGGAAAGTTACTTATCGCTCATTATACAGTAGGCCTACATATTATCTTCCTCCTCATCTCTACCCATTTCCTTACAGGGATAATCTTAATTCCCAAATTAGCTCTCCATGTCAATATCCTCCTCTTCAGATTTTCTTTGTGCCAGTTATTTAATGGCCATTATAATAGTTTTGGACACATTAATGATAACACCTTCGCCTTCGAAACTGCTCGTACACTAGAAGTCAGAGGAGAGTAGAGAATGACGTCGGTTACCCTGCATCTCTTCTGCTGCCACTTTCCCAGACAGAGGATCGTGCAATGTTGTTTACGTAGAATACATTTTTAGAAATTCGCTCCCGAACCAGGCTAGAGGAAGGTCGTTGATCTTGTTCCATCTTGAGCAGTTCTGTAAAGATAAAATTACATTGATTATTATCTGAAATAATTTGTCATTGCAATATGTTATATAATAAATATGATCTAATTTGCTATTGCTTTCATCATAAGATGGCACTCGATCTCATAGCCAAATGTCTCCATGTAGAGCGCGATTACCATCTAATGGCACAAAGCCTTATTTGCGCACTAAATGAATTGTTTATGCGAACGCGTCCATGTGTTGTAAGACCGCAGTTAGAGTATAGCTCCAGTGTATGGAACCCTCATCAGGACTACTTGATACGAAAACTGGAAAACATTCAAAAGAAAGCAGCACTATTTGTTCTGGGTGATTTCCGACAAGGAATAGTGTTACGAAAATGTTGCAAACTTTGGGCTGGGAAGACTTGGGAGTAAGGAGAAGAGATGCTCGACTATGTGGTATGTTTCAAGCTGTCAGTGGAAAGTTGGCGTGGAATGACATTAGTGGACGAATAAACTTGAGTGGAGCTTTTTAAAGTAGGAAAGATCGTAATATGAAGACAAAGTTAATTCAAGAGGACAAATTGGGCAAATATTCATTTATAGGACGAGGAGTTGGCTGAATGGTCAGCGTTGAGGCCTTCGGTTCAGAAGGTCCCGGGTTCGATTCCCGGCCGGGTCGGAGATTTTACTCACGTCTGATTAATTCATCTGACCTGGGAACTGGGTGTTTGTGTTTGTCTCAACACTTTCCTCTTCATATTCAAACAACACACTACACTAACAACCACCACAGAAACACACAATAGTGATTACATTCCTCCATATAGGGTTGCGTCAGGAAGGGCATCCGGCCGTAAAATGAGGCCAAATCTACATGTGCATCACAGTTCGCACACGCGACCCCACGGATGTGGGAAAAGCGGTACAAAAAGAAGAAGAAGAAGAAGAAGAAGAAGAAGAAGAAGAAGAAGAAGAAGAAGAAGGACGAGGAGTAAGGGATTGGAGTAAAATATCAAGGGAAATGTTCGATACATTTCCAAGTTCTTTGAAAATGTTTACGATTTTTTTTTGTTTTTGCTACTTGCTTTACGTCACACCGACACAGATAGGTCTTATGGCGACGATGGGACAGGAAAGGTCTAGGAATGGGAAGGTAGTGACCGTAGCCTTAATTAATGTACAGCCCCAGCATTTGCCTGGTGTAAAAATGGGAAACAACGAAAAACCATCTTCAGGGCTGCCGACAATAGGGTTCGAACCCACTATCTCCCGGATGCAAGCTCACAGCTGCGCGCTCCTAACCGCACGGCCAACTCGCCCGGTGTGTTTAAGAAAAAGCTAGGGAATCTGCCACCTAGATGACAGCCCTAAATGCAGATCATTGATGATTGACTGAGTGATTGAGACTGCACCGTTCACATGAGGTAGGATCTCAGTTTAATTTATTAATTTAATTCATTATTGTTAATTTATTATATTTTACAACATTTAACCAATCGAGTATCTAACAGTTGGGGCGAATGACCCATAAACAATCTGCCAGTCATACATTTGACCGTTAGAGATCATACATTGAATATGGACTACATATTATCACGACTGTAGTTGTATTTTCATATTTCACAACCAAATCATGGCTGATGATGCACTATATGTTGTTAAAGGGACCCATTAACAATGTAATAGCATTTAACTACAGTATACAGTATCTAACTGTCAAATAGAGTCCCTAATTGTACACATTACCAATGTATATTTCCACTCCACGTTTCATAGTCAAGTTCCTCATTTTACTATATTTCGGATATGCTAGCATTTTCAGAGTTGGCCAACACTAAACATCAGAATGTAAATACAACATATTATGTACTATGCTAATCTGATTTCTAAGTTAACTTATAAGGCTGATGGAATGGAATGGCGTATGGCTTTTAGTGCCGGAAGATCCCAGGACGGGTTCGGCTCGCCAGGTGCAGGTCTTTTGATTTGACTCCCGTATGCGACCTGCGCATTGTGAAGAGGATGAAATGATAATGAAGACAACACATACACCCAGCCCCCTTGCCAGGAAAATTAACCAATCATGGTTCCTGTCGGGAATCGAACCCGGGACCCCTGTAACCAAAGGCCAGCACGCTAACCATTTTGCCATGGAGCCGGACATAAGGCTGATGATGGCCACCCAACTCGGAACAAAACTAGTCACATATCTATGTGTATATATGTACATAATACAGTGATTTAGGAAACAAATTTGTATTGATTAGGTGGATCTAACTAACCTCATACCACTATTGTCTATCATCAGTATGGAACATGAAACTTATCTACTTTGATATTTTTATTTTGTTAGTTTATTAGTTATTTGTGTCTTCAAACAGTGGTGAAGTTTGAGCTCTAGACCTTTTCTTTTAATATTCCAGTGCCTATTCAGGCTGCCTAAAACAGGATTTTTAACGCCAAAATGTCCACGTTTTGTTATAACACAGCACACTTCAGTACATTTCAGAAATATATTCGCAGGTAGGAAGCACAATGGCGGGAACAGCCATTGCTTTGTTGCCTTCCATCATTTTCCTCTGAGTTGCTCCGGTACACGCATGCACAGAAATGGTGTCCCGACATAAACAATCAACACTGCCCCACTCCAGTACTGAAAAAGAGGGGATGGAGCGAAGGGGTAATATTGAAGTGGACTTCAGTACTGAAAAGGAGGGGAAGGGAATGAACGGTTAGTGTTGAAGGCACAGTGTGTGTACTGCTATGCATCCACTACTGTGTCAATTTCAGTCACAACAGTCTTGCAGTGGTACGTCTACCTGCAGCATTACGTTAAGCGAGGAGGTGGGGGACGCGATACTTTGTTTATATCGGGACACCATTTCTGTGGATGCGCGTACATGTAACGCGGAATCCATTACGCTGTGAAAATACAGAAATTCTCTATGATTTTTATCTGTGCTTGGTTTAGTTGTTTCTTAAGTGCATTTTATTTTTACCATTTTTTACTATTTTCCACAAGAGGTTTTTTTTTTGCTTTATGTCGCACCGACACAGATATGTCTTGTGGCGACGATGGGATGGGAAAGGCCTAGGAATGGGAAGAAAGTGGCCGTGGCCTTAATTAAACTACAGCCCCAGCATTTGCCTGGTGTGAAAATGGGGAAACCACGGAAAACCATCTTCAGGGCTGCCGACAGTGGGGTTCGAACACACTATCTCCCGATTACTGGATACTGGCCGCACTTAAGCGACTGCAGCTATTGAGCTCGGTCATTTAATTTTTGCCATTCTTTTCGTGGGGTGATACGACGGCACAGTAGTACCCGGCGTTCTTCTTTTTGCTACCGCTTTTCCCACACATGTGGGGTCGCGGGTGTGAACTGTTTCGCAAATGTGGATTTGGCCCTGTTTTACGGCCGGATGCCCTTCTTGACGCCAACCCTATATGGAGGGATGTAATCACTTTTGCTTCTTTCTGTGGTGGTTGGTAGTGCAGTGTGTTGTCTGAATATGAAGAGGAAAGTGTCGGGACAAACCCAAACACCCAGTCCCCGGGCCAGAAGAATTAATCAGAGGCGATTAAAATCCCCGACCTGACTGGGAATCGAACCCGCGATCCTCTGAACCGAAGGCCTCAACGCTGACCTTTCAGCCAATGAATCGGATAGTAGAACCCGGCGTTGCCCGAGCAAATTTATTAAATGCAATTAACTGCATCCCCACTCCCCGAGCCTATAACAATTATCTGTTTCTATTTTCTCCCCCAGTGTGCCTTGAACTTCAATACTGAGGTTTTGTATATGCATTAGTTTCCCCTCTTTGCTGTAAAAACCTGAATAATCCCCTTCTTCAATCTCTGCATCCTAAATTTCACACAAATAATTTGTAGCTTAGCATCTTCCCTTTTTTATGTTGAAAATACAGATTTCACAATTTTATACACGGCCGTTTAATTATTGCCGGCCCCGTGGTGTAGAGGTAGCGTGCCTGCCTCTTACCCAGAGGCCCCGGGTTCGATTCCCGACCAGGTCAGGGACCTTTACCTGGATCTGAGGGCTGGTTCGAGGTCCACTCAGCCTACGTGATTAGAATTGAGGAGCTATCTGACGGTGAGTTAGCCACCCCGCTCTAGAAAGCCAAGAATAACGGCCGAGGGGATTCGTCGTGCTGACCACACGACACCTCGTAATCTGCAGGACTTCGGGCTGAGCAGCGGTCGCTTGGTAGGCCAAGACCCTTCAAGGACTGTAGTGCCATGGGGTTTGGTTTGGTTCGTTTAATCATTATGCTCTGGAAACCAAATAAGCTCCTCTAAACCACCTGTCCCCTTCGGTTCACAAAAATAGATTGCAGCTTAGTTCCTTCCCTCTTTTTTCTTGAAATGAAATACTGAGTTTCACAAATTTTTGTGCCGCCATTGCCCGTTATGCTGTGAAAACCAAAACGAGTCCCCCTCTAACCCCCAGTCCCCTTAAGTTCCCACAAATAATTTGCAGCCTAGTTTCTACCCCCACCCTCTTTTTTTACAATTTGTTTTACGTCGCACCGACACAGATAATAATAATAATAATAATAATAATAATAATAATAATAATAATAATAATAATAATAATAATAATAATCGTGATAGTTTGAATAATGCAGCAGTTTAAGTTTGATACATATATTTCTTGAAAATAAAACACAAGAATGGTGGCGTAATGATGATTGAGCGGAGAGTCATCATTGAAGAAGAACTACTACAGCTGACCTAAGAGTACCTTACTTGGAGACATCTTGAGCAATTATTTATACAACCGTCAAGTTTTGATATTCTCCTAATCTTGTCGGAAGGCGATTTTATTAATGACGAGCTACGACAGTGAAGACATTATTGTAGATCAAGGGTTTTCCCTGTGGGTGGGGGCGGTAGAATGCATCCACAGTGTCCCCGGCTTGTAGATTCGACTGAAAGAGGAGGCTACTGTACGCACCCGCAAGCGTGAGTTGGTAATCACGGGACCCGAAGCTGAGGTCTGACGTATTTGAACACCTTCAAGTTCCACCGGACTAAGCCAGGATCGAACCTGTTGGGGTCAGAAGGTCAGCGCCTCAACAGTCTGAGCCACATTTTTTTTTTTTTTTTTACCGAGCTCGATAGCTGCAGTCGCTTAAGTGCGGCCAGTATCCAGTATTCGGGAGATAGTAGGTTCGAACCCCACTATCGGCAGCCCTGAAGATGGTTTTCCGTGGTTTCCCATTTTCACACCAGGCAAATGCTGGGGCTGTAGCTTAATTAAGGCCACGGCCACTTCCTTCCCACTCCTAGCCCTTTCCTGTTCGATCGTCGCCATAAGACCTATCCGTGTCGGTGCGACGTAAAGCAAGTAGCAAAAAAAATTTTTTGTACCTTTTTACTTATGTTTTCTTCTAATTCTTATTCTTCCCTTATTTCCCTTTATTTTGATTTTTTCTATTTAAGGACGACGCACACACATACCCAGTCCCCTAGCCAGTGGAAATAATCAATTAATGTTAAAATCCCCGACCCGGCCTGGAATCGAACCCGGGGCCCCTTCAACCAAAGGCCAGCACGCTAACCATTTAGCCATGGAGCCTGATAGCCACTCAGACCGGGTTAGCTCTCGTAAATAATAGTAAAACTCAGTACGTTTATTAAGGAATGGATATTGTACTTACAGTACCGTAACAATCCCACTGCTTGGTGCTTCAGTCGTGAGTGTACGCAACGCAGACGTCTGGTCTCCAGCTTTATACTCCAAGAACATCCGGTATGCGCTGTCCGTGCTCTAAAGATCAGATGAGTGGGCTGGGTACTTCCCGTATGGGTACACGCCATTGGCAAGACGAAAGGACGTGACACAAACACTCGAGAAATTCTAGAACAAGGCTTGAAATAACACAACATATCGTAACATCACAGATTCTGAAGTTGCCAGCATAACCGCATACCTTTTTAGCTATTATAGTGAGGAAGTTGAGGAAGTTGAGGAAGTTGTGGGTCAGAAACGTTTACTTTATAAAGTCCTATTAAAAGTAGTACCAAATGTAAAACAACAGCCCCTCCCCGTCTCATTCGTAATTCCATTAACCCTTCCCATAAAAGTACTGATATAGGGAATGTATTGGTCGTGAGATATTTTCCACCGGGAGAGTTGGCCGTGCGGTTAGGGGCGCGCAGCTGTGAGCTTGCATCCGGGAGATAGTGGGTTCGAGCCCCACTGTCGGCAGCCCTCAAGATGGTTTTCCGTGGTTTCCCATTTTCACACCAGGCAAATGCTGGGGCTGTACCTTAATTAAGGCCACGGCCGCTTCCTTTCCATTCCTAGGCCTTTGCTATCCCATCGTCGCCATAAGATCTATCTGTGTCGGTGCGACATAAAGCAAATAGCAAAAAAAAAAAAAAAGATAAAATATATTTTCCACTCCCTTTTCTAAAGTCTTAAAACTAATGATGATGATGATGATGTAATGTGCTATACGTTCCTTGAGTTCCATTTGATTTTTTAAGGGACGCCGAAATTCGAGAAATTTGCATTGAAAAGGGGCCCCTTAATATGCCAGTGATTCTACTGACAGGAGTCCCTTTAAAATGCCAGTCGACTGAGCCGGGTTTCGATCCCGCAACCTTAAGTACAGGAGGTAAAAGTCTAACGAACAATGCTACGGAGCTGGTCTGTTTAAAATACTATTTTTAAATTCCGTTTTCCTCCGTTGGACATAATAATAATAATAATAATAATAATAATAATAATAATAATAATAATAATAATAATAATAAATGCAATGGCGTATGGCTTTTAGTGCCGGGATGTGTCCGAAGACTTCGACTCGCCAGGCGCAGGTCTTTTGATTTGACACCCGTAGGGGACCTGCGCTCGTGATGAGGATGAAATGATGATGAAGACGACACATACACCCAGTCCCCGTGCCAGGGAAATTGACCAATTATGGTTAAAATTCCCGACCCTGCCCGGAATAGAACCCGAGACCCCTGTGACCAAAGGCAGCACGCTAACCATTTAGCCATGGAGCCGTAAATAATAATAATAATAATAATAATAATAATAATAATAATAATAATATCGGAGGCATGTTTTTGTTCTTCTTCTTCCTATTCCGCCTTTTCTGTCGTTTTTCCCCACTCTGATGGTGCCGTGGGTTCAAACTGCGTCGTACATTTTTTACGTCGCATCGACACAGAAACATCTTATGAATATGGCGACGATGGGATTGGAAAGGCTAGAAATGGGAAGGAAGCGACCGTGCCTTAATTAAGCTACTGCCCCAGCATTTGTCTGATGTGAAATGGGAAGCCATCACGGAAAACCATCTTCAGGGCTGGCGACAGTGGAGTTCGAACCCACTGTCTCCCGAATGCAAGTTGATAGTAAGGTGATCCAAACCACGCGGCCATTTGCATGGTGTGACGCACATGTGAACTTGGCCCTGGTTGAGAGGCGGGTACCTTTCTTGACGCAAATTCTATGTGGGGGGATGTATTCGCTATTGCATGTTCCAGTGATTGTCGGTAGTGTGGTGTGGTGTGTGTATTATAATACAACCATAAATACCCAGTCCGCGAGCCAGATGAATTAATCAGATGCGGCTGAAGTCGAACCCAGGACCCTTTGAACTGAAGACCGTTACGCTGAC
Source organism: Anabrus simplex (assembly GCF_040414725.1). Classification (NCBI taxonomy): domain Eukaryota; kingdom Metazoa; phylum Arthropoda; class Insecta; order Orthoptera; family Tettigoniidae; genus Anabrus; species Anabrus simplex. Next base: position 897,343,619 of record NC_090265.1, read on the forward strand.
CATTCAGCCAAGGTCCTGGTAGCTACGGCTGGAGGTATATAAGAGTGTTGAGTGCCATTGATGCCGGCACGTTTAAGAAGAAAATAATTCCGATAGGCCCTGCCCTAGCAACTCTTAAAATCTATAGCAATTGAAGAGACGTTATCTACATCGATGAAATTATAATTTGTTTGGAGGAGGGGGGGGGGGTCGTGATTAGCTCAGTGGCTTAGCTGTTAGCTTCCCACCCAGAAGGCCGAGGTTCGAATGCCGGTCAACCCTGCGTCGAGATTTTCATCTCAAGAATTATGTGACGTCAGGAAGGACATCCGATCTTAAACCCCCGGCTAACACCCCCTTCCCCCTCCAAAAATGAATCTGGGGACTCCAGCGACCCTAGAAATGATTGAGACAAACCGATGAAAGTTTTACCCGTCCCTGTAGAGAAACGGGACATGGGTTGGACAAACATCTTCACGCTCAAATTTTTGCTACATACTTCTTTCTTTTCTTTTCTCGGATCAGGTACAGGTCTACAAAAAACGAAAGTAGGTTCAGTTCAATTTTTGTCTGTTCGTTACATTACAGAAAAACGGCTTAACATAATTTTCCAAGATTTGGTACTTAAGTTCGATATCATGGTTATCCACTGTTTATAGGCTATATCCAATTAGCATTGATGGCGGCACGTTTAAGAAAATAATTCCGATAGGTCCTACTCTGGCGACTCTTAAAATCTATAGCAATTGAAGAGACGTTATTTACATCAATGAAATTATATTTTTTTTTGGAAATGTGTGTGTGTGTGGGGGGGGGTCGTGATTAGCTCAGTCGCTTAGCTGTTGGCTTTCCACGCAGACGGCCGACGGGGCCAAAACAGGAGAAGTCAAATTTATCCGTTAATATTCTCTGTATCGAAAAACTGTGCATTATAAAAAGTTGCGCAAAATATAACTTCGGATCATTTATTTGCCGTTCACTCTTACCGCAAGGGGAATAATAACTGATATATTCACAATTAGGCCTACTACATTTTTTACAACTTCCAAATATCTTTGGAAATATTAGTCGTGCATAAGAACTGTTAAATAAAGTGATAAAAATACGATTTCCTATACATGTTTTACTATTCGGTCTATAATAACAGAGATATTCACGAATGTATATTGTTAGTGCTATCCATCAACGCTGAACATCGCTGACATAGTAACATTGTTCAGTCGTCATGGTAACGATTTAACTGGCGGTGACAGGCGTTGCTGTTGTGGTTGTTTTCATAAGGTGCAAAACCGTAGCGCCCATGTTAATATAATAATGATTGTAGAAAAGAGGATGAACGTGTGAAGAAAAATAAAGAGAAAAAAGAGTCATGATATGAGGGGGAAAATGAAACATTCTCTTGACTTCAGATGCCCTAATATCGCTAAGCAAGAAGAAAACTAAATTATTTGGCCTACAGTACCCTAACCCATATCACTGATCATGAACATAACACTGACTGGTGTTAGTTGAAGTTTGCTCTGTCTCTTCTGTTGCTACTCATCTCCACTAGATGCCATTACTGCTGCAGAAAGTAACCCGTTAACGGCGGGTACACACAGCTGGTAACAAATAATCACTACATGTATGTCTCCCAAGACAAGTTACAATACCAAAAGGATACAAGGAATAGAGCACGTAGAATACGAGTTCTCGCGGACATGGTTGAGGATGACACAAGAGCTGATGTCGTTGTCATAAGACGCTGACACATGTGTGGTTTTTGTATCATCATGTGGTTCATATTTCCTTGAAAATAGTACATGTGCAATGCCTTCATCTAGCATAAGAATAACGATGAGATTTGAGTTATGTTGAGAGGATTCTAGATATTAATATATTTGAAATTCTCGTTATAATGATGTACAGTAAGGATGCTGTGGATTATGCAGAACATAACTTAAGACGGAGATGGTGGTGATTATTAAGAGGAAGTACATCTGGACAAACATCCTATCTTAACATTCATCAGAGCGAACAATGGAAGAGGACCAATACTTCCAAAAATGAAGGTATCGACAATAGAAAGGGGAGGGTCACGAAGGGCGTAAAATGAAAGGCTCCCTAGGCCACGCAAACCTAATACCGTCGGAATCAGAAAAGAACAAGAGCTGACCAAGGGAGGCCAGATGGAAGCGAGGAGACTGGCTCTAATGAGTGGAAGCAATGCTATACTCACCTAAGGCATCCGTGGTTTCCAACTCACCCTCCCAAGTTGAGAACCCCTGGTCTCCATTTCAGTGGTCTCTTACAAGGGATACCGTGGGTGTACACTAGCCCCGCCTCCCCCCCCCCACCAAATTCTCAGGGGGATTGGGTGGAGATGTTTTAAAGTCGATCTTACCAGTCGTCTTATGAGCGCAGACAGTAAAAGAAAATTAAGATTTATCATTTTACATAATAATTCGTAACCATCAAATTGATTTTAAATCCTTTCGGCATTAAACCGATTATCAACAGTTTGCCAGTTCGATATTATCGTAATTATCAAATATAGCTACGGAATAATGAACTGCCTCTGAAGAAGCGAAGGGGTAAATTAACAGGCCTAACTTAGTAATTATATGCTTAGTTCTCAGCCCAAAGGCTGGTTGGATCCCCAATACCTCCGCAATAGGCTATCGCAGACAGCCTAGGCTTCATTAAAGAGGTGTACTAGGGAAATGGGGAGAGACATAGTTTCCCGTCACTTTCCTCACCGAGCCAGAAGGTCTCAGTTCGTCAATCCCACTGAAATGCGCATACTTTCACACAATTCATAACAGGGACATGCTGCATAAGAAAGTGTACTACTAGCATTATCCATACCTCTGTCACTTTCACACTGTCAAAGACAAGGATGAGACAGACATTTTTTTTTTGCTAGGGGCTTTACGTCGCACCGACACAGATACGTCTTATGGCGACGATGGGATAGGAAAGGCCTAGGAGTTGGAAGGAAGCGGCCGTGGCCTTAATTAAGGTACAGCCCCAGCATTTGCCTGGTGTGAAAAAGGGAAACCACGGAAAACCATTTTCAGGGCTGCCGATAGTGAGATTCGAACCTACTATCTCCCGGATGCAAGCTGACAGACAAATTAATGAAAGTAACACATTTATTCTAGCCCATACCAGAAAATATAGTAAACACCGTGTCTCGCCAGAGATGGATCTGATCAAAAATACCTTAATTCATTTGAAGGAAATATAAGTACCTTGATGGGAATCGCTGAACATTTTCAGTCAATTTCTTGTAGGTTCGTGTAGTTTGAGGAACATTCGTAGTAGATAATACGCTGTTCAACAGCATTTTTCTCTGAGGTTATTGATATATGATATAATAACTGTACATTTTTATTTTTTATTGTTACAATCTGCTTTACGTCGCACCGACACAGATAGGTCTTATGGCGACGATGGGATAGGAAAGGCCTCGAAGTGGGAAGGAAGCGGACGTGGCCTTAATTAAGGTACACCCCAGCTTGATGTAAAATGGGAAACCACGGAAAACCATCTTCAGAGCTGCCGACAGTGGGGTTTGAACGCACTATCTCCCGGATGCAAGCTCACAGCTGCGTGCCCCTAACCGCACGGCCATATCGCCGTACAAATGAAACCTGTGTAGGTGAAGAGCAATGGTGCGTTGTAGGTGGTTATGAAAATAAAATGTTAATATTGAAATCGTCTTCAATAGACGGTGCTGATGGTAGTATCATGTCCGTAGGAAGCAGGTACTTTAGCAAATAGACACGCTGGCTCAGCTGAGAGAGCAACTTCTCATAAAGACGGAAAGTCAGAGTCCCATTTCTGGTCGTGCTGTGTCGTTTTTACTAGAACATCTCAATTGCATGTACCGTATGTCAGGCCAGTCCAAGTGGTAACCCCGCACTCGTGAGTGCTGAGAGCGAGCCTCGAAGGAGAGAGGTGGATAAGAGAGAGTGAATGGGTAAGAGCCGCCTCTGTGGTGTATTGGTTAGTATGGTTAGCTGCCACCCCCGGAGGTCCGGGTTTGATTCCCGTTCTACTACGAAATTTGGAAACTGGTACGAGTGCTGGAACGGGGTCCACTCAGCCTCCGGAGGTCAACTGATTAGAGAGGGGGTTCGATTCTCACCTCGACGTGGTTTTCCGTTGTTTTCCACTTCCCCTCCAGGCAAATGCCGGGATGGTACCAGACTTGAGGCCGCGGCCGTTTCCTTTCCTCTTCCTTGTCTATCTCTTCCAACCTGCCCCTAACACCCCTTCCCACAAGGCCTCTGTGGGATCCCTCACTGAGTCCGAGGAAAAAGAAAAACCCTGGAGGATAAAAGGATTAAGAAAAAAAAGAGTGGGAAAGAGATGGAGGGAAGTGAGGTGTATGGACAACACATTATATGAGACACAGAAAATTCAAAACTCACCTTTAGAAAATTAATCAAACAAAGTAAAACTGCCCTTTTTCTGCATTTAGGACAACACCTGGCATTTCTTTGATTCCAACTGTGATGCCAGGGAAAACTGTTTGAGCAGAATGAATGCGTAACCCTGCTTCCAGTGCAACATCGGACGAACATGACCTAATGTGTCTCTTATTCAGGTTCATTACTGAGAATATACACTGACTGACAGAGCAAATGCAACACCAAGAAGGAGTGGTTCGAAAGGGATGAAAGTTGGGGAAAAAACAGAGACGGCACGGACGAATAATTGATGTTTATTTCAAACCGATATGCAGGTTACACAATGCGCACGGCATCGACTCAGTAGGATGTAGGACCACCGCGAGCGGCGATGCACGCAGAAACACGTCGAGGTACAAAGTCAATAAGAGTGCGGATGGTGTCCTGAGGGATGGTTCTCCATTCTCTGTCAACCATTTGCCACAGTTGGTCGTCCGTACGAGGCTGGGGCAAAGTTTGCAAACGGCGTCCAATGAGATCCCACACGTGTTCGATTGGTGAGAGATCCGGAGAGTACGATGGCCACGGAAGCATCTGTACACCTCGTAGAGCCTGTTGGGAGATGTGAGCAGTGTGTGGGCGGGCATTATCCTGCTGAAACAGAGCATTGGGCAGCCCCTGAAGGTACGGGAGTGCCACCGGCCGCAGCACATGCTGCACGTAGCGGTGGGCATTTAACGTGCCTTGAATACGCACTAGAGGTGACGTGGAATCATATGCAATAGCGCCCCAAACCATGATGCCGCGTTGTCTAGCGGTAGGGCGCTCCACAGTTACTGCCGGATTTGACCTTTCTCCACGCCGACGCCACACTCGTCTGCGGTGACTATCACTGACAGAACAGAAGCGTGACTCATCGGAGAACACGACGTTCCGCCATTCCCTCATCCAAGTCGCTCTAGCCCGGCACCATGCCAGGCGTGCACGTCTATGCTGTGGAGTCAATGGTAGTCTTCTGAGCGGACGCCGGGAGTGCAGGCCTCCTTCAACCAATCGACGGGAAATTGTTCTGGTCGATATTGGAACATGCTGAAGAATGGCGGTTGACGTGACGTGCGGGGCTGCCACCGCTTGGCGGCGGATGCGCCGATCCTCGCGTGCTGACGTCACTCGGGCTGCGCCTGGACCCCTCGCACGTGCCACATGTCCCTGCGCCAACCATCTTCGCCACAGGCGCTGCACCGTGGACACATCGCTATGGGTATCGGCTGCGATTTGACGAAGCGACCAACCTGCCCTTCTCAGCCCGATCACCATACCCCTCGTAAAGTCGTCTGTCTGCTGGAAATGCCTCCGTTGAGGGCGGCCTGGCATTCTTAGCTCTACACGTGTCCTGTGGCACACGACAACACGTTCTACAATGACTGTCGGCTGAGAAATCACGGTACGAAGTGGGCCATTCGCCAACGCCGTGTCCCATTTATCGTTCGCTACGTGCGCAGCACAGCGGCGCATTTCACATCATGAGCATACCTCAGTAACGTCAGTCTACCCTGCAATTGGCATAAAGTTCTGACCACTCCTTCTTGGTGTTGCATTTGCTCTGTCAGTCAGTGTAGTATGTTCGGAAAGGTACGAATATATACAGCCAAACATAGTAACGAATTTGCATGTCAGTGCGCGGATACGCGGAAAGTCTTTCAGTTTCGAGTTCTTATAAAATGCAAGGAAGCTACCTCGAAGATGGTAATACCTATCTTTCAAAATTGTGCTTATCAGTTCTTTTTGAAATATGACTGGAACCTGTTCAAACTTTAAAGCAAAGTGCGCCTTAAAAATGTTTCATTCAGGCGACATTTCTTCGATATTTCTACAGCATTATTAGAATTATTTAAGGGCTTTACAGCTATCACCAATGTTACAATCGGACAGGTCAGATGATTTTAAAGATGACAATTCTTCAAAATTTTCCTTCTGTATTTGTTTTTGAACTGTGAAAATTTCCTTATGCCGCCTCTGCGATGTAGTGGTTAGGTTGATTAGCAGCCACCCCCGGAGGCTTGGGTTCGATTCCTGGCTCTGCCACAAAATTTGAAAAGTGGTACGAGGGTAGAACGGGGTCCACTCAGCCTCGGGAGATCAACTGAGTAGAGGGGGTTCGATTCCCATCTCAGCTATCCTCGAAGTGGTTTTCCGTGATTTCCCACTTCTCCTCCAGGCAAATGCCGGGATGGTACCTAACTTAAGGCCACGGTCGCTTCCTTCCCTCTTCCTTGTCTATCCCTTCCAATCTTCCTATCCCCCCCACAAGACCCCTGTTCAGCATAATAGGTGAGGCCGCCTGGGCGAGGTACTGGTCCAGTTGTATCCTCCCGACCCAGTCTCTCGCTCCAGGACACTGCACTTGAGGCGGTAGAGGTGGGATCCGTCTCTGAGCCCGAAGGGAGAAGCCAGGAAGGTGAGAAGAGTAACGGAGTGGCCATTAGCCAGGCGAAACGGGACCCCTCCTTGACAGCGGCAGCCATATTGTTCGGCACCACGACCGGCTGGGGAGCAGTGTGCTAGCCATAAGTTTGTATTCACCCAGTGAGTTACCTGTGACAAGTTGCCTAATGTAACCATTGTTTACTATCCGTCTTTGTTGTGGGTATGGGTGCAAGAATAGAAGTGACAAGAACAGAAAACCCGGCATTGCTTTTCATCGGTAAATTTTTCTTGTCGTAGGCTAGTACGTATCAAACGTAAGCACACATGTTTATTTTTTCATGGAGAGAACGTCACTGTTTTAAAACATGAGTTGGTGTAGGTTCCCTAATAACCAAGACCGTCGGGCCCAGTGGACGAAGGCAGTTAAAGAGGAAGAACTGGATACCTGGTATTAAAATAATAATGGTTTTCAGAAAAGGAAGGGACCACGATCCAGGGATGTTGACACACTCGAGGCAAGTAATATCGTATCGAAGGGGCTATCAGTGCCATTAATACTGTTCAGGTGCAAAAGGAAAAGCTTTGAAAATAATAGACTATACTCCTATTATAGTTCGGTAGTCCTCATTTTTAACTAATAATATTCTCATGTGTTTATTTAGGGTGTTCAATCCCCGGACAAGGAAGATGGAGAACACTTTGAACATGCACAGTGTCAAAAGAAAGATGAGAAATTGAAATTGATAATTAGGAAAATGAGAGCGTCATTGAGTTGTACGAGAATGATCATTAAAAATTTACGAAGAAGGAATGCTAGGATGAAGAAAGAAAGCGACAACTATAAAAACTTTATTTCACGACTTGTAATCAAACCATTTAATTACAAATGAGTGCGCTATTCAGCTGAATGATATTTAAGGCTTTCGACTAAGACACTTAGAGTGTAAAATGAAAAGATCCAGGGAACAAAAATTAGACATTTCACCAAAATTACGCATTGCAGAGGACAGTAATGCTCACAGTTGGGATATGAGAGGAGAATATGGCACTACAATCTAGGCTATAAATGATTTTATTCATGCTGGATGAAATGGTAGTTTAGAGAAGGCATAAGATTTTATTTTTAAATACTTATGTTATTGGTCTTATCGAAAAAACTACATAACACAAGTTATAGACAAGATAATCTCCGATCATTTATGTCTTTTACAGTTTTACCGCACCGACTATGATTCATGAATTTAGACTTTTTTGGGGGGCTTAGTCCATGTCAACACCGAGAATCGCTAACATGGAAATATTGTTCAATCGTGTTAACTGGCGATGGTTTTTGTCATGATTGTCTGAAGGTCTAAAACCACGTGATCATCAGTCTATATCGACAAGGAAAAATATGAAGATGATTATAAAAATGAGAAAAAAACGCAAAGGAATGATCGCTTGATAAATAAGACAAGAGGGAGTCAAGACGGAAGGAATGAAGGAATGAAGGAAGGAAGGAAGGAAGGAAGGAAGGAAGGAAGGAAGGAAGGAAGGAAGGAAGGAAGTACGACTCCCTTTACATTAGATGTTCTAATATCACAGAGTCGGAAGAAAACTAAATGTGAAGGCCTATAATATAGAAATCTCACACAATCTGATCAACAATAACATTACATTGACTATTGTTTACTGTGATATGCTTTGTCTCTTCTGCTGTCACTCATCTCCAACGGTTTGCCTGAATATTGGCGGAAAGTAGCTGGGGAGTTAGATAACTTTCTTTCTTCTTCTTCTTCTTGCGTTCCGGCCTTCTAAGGACCACGTTACAATTTCAATTGTTCCTCCTTAGTTGTTCTTTCCTTTTCTTCCAGTATTCTTTCATTGTTTCACTGTGTTTCTTTTTCCTGTCTTCAGTCCACTTTGTGCCTGTTTTCTTTTTCTTCCTCCCTTGGAATCCTTCCATTTGTAAGACTTTCTTCCTAAAAATCTTTCTTTCCAATAATTCTTCTTCTCGTATGTTGTTCCTTTCCAGGTCTTTCTTGACTTCTTGAATCCAGGTGGTAGTTGATTTCTTTTCCCAAAGGTACTTGAAGATTCGTTTAGTTAGTCTATTGTCATCCATTCTGTAAATGTGTCCAAGAAATAGCAATCTCCTTTTTCTTATTGTTTCTGATATGTTTTCTACGTTCTGGTAAATTTCATTGTTACTTCTTAATTTCCAAAACTCTGCAATTCTTGGAGGACCTAATATTTTCCTTATAATTCTTCTTTCTAATATTTCTAATTTCTTTCTTTATTATTTTTAGCATGCCATTCCTTGGTTCATAGATGGTCTGATAACTACTGGTACGCAACACATTGGTTCATCAAAGTATTCCTGCTATTCGATCTCTATTCTGAGGCGCTGATTGGATGAGCATTGTGCACACTTAGGGAATACGGCAGAGGAGTGTTCACAGTTGTCTGCGGCTTGAGAGCTAGTCTACAATAAGACTGAAACAAGACTCATCAGAGAAAAGTAATGCCTTGTTATTCCTGCGCCCAATAGCGACGTTCATTACACCACTGACGACGTACCACACGATGTGCAGTAGTCAAAAGCAACCATTACAGAGAACGCCGTGCCTGTAGTTCAGATCCATTCAGACGGTGATGGATAGTCCTCCATAGAGAGCAGGGTCTCTCAGGACGAGGTGTCACTGTCTACCACAGCACGTCGGCGGATATGACGATTTCTACTGTCTACATGGCGTCTGTGGGACCAGTGCCTCATTTAAACGTGACGAACGAACTTGACGATTCCACATTGGCATACAAAGTATAATAGTGATTAATACTTTGCGGAAGTATGACTTGTAGGAGCGAACTTCTATTGCTTCACTGTGAAACCTTTAGAGCTAACTGAATTAGTGATTTTACTCACGGACGATAGGAAACCTGAGTTTTCGAACAAGATAAAATAGCAATCATTGCTTCAATTTACAGGACATTCGAAACGAATTTAAATACTGTTTTGACTTTGTCAAGCAGTGCTTCATTTGCCACTGGGTATTCAACTCAAGTACGACACCGTGGTATATGTATCTGGCTTGTAACAAGCACACTTCTGACGTTTTCTGTTTTGTGGTCCTATCATGTACTGGGTGTTGACATCTTCTGTCTCTATATCATACGAGAGACGTTTCTGCGGCTTCTCTTTTATCATTTAGATTTCACCGTTGGTACTTTATGCGACTTTGATTTTATTGCAAAAGGATGACTCTTTTAGTAATTACAAAGTCATTCAATGAATATACGAGATGTTTGAGATTGGTCGTTTTTCTTTATCCAGATTAGCACTTGCGTGCGACTCACACTGAAGGGAAAAAAGTTGCTCTTCGGCTCCAGGTGCAATGGATATACAGTGCAGTAGCTTTATTAGATTATTACTAAGACAGCCGCATTTATAATAATAATAATATATTATTATTATTATTATTATTATTATTATTATTATTATTATTATTATTATTATTATTATTATTATTATTATTATTATTATTATTTTGTTCAGTCTTTCAAATCACCCTTATAGTTCTTCCTGTATACACTGCATGTAATATACATATAAGCGAAAGCAAAACTAAACTATCCCCCTATAGGTCATGAAGGTCCCTGAAGTAATGGAAAGTAAAGGCTTCCTTCCACTATACGTAACCTCAACGTAAATGTGATTAAATTGTTAGCTTCCTATAATTGTCCCCACGCAGTCCAGTAGCGTAGCCAAGATCGGCCGATGAAGTGGGGGGGTGAGGGGGGAGGTTATAGTTACAAAATTATAGAACACAATGAAGGTAATTGTGTGTGTGTGTGATGCGCATGCAAGACTTGCCATTATAAGGACTGATACAATTGAATTGTGTTGATATTCAGCTTGCAGTACACTACAAAATCTTACATTAAAATACACAACAAGAATAATAAGATCAAGGTCAACAGTTTTACGGCAAATGGTACGTTCAGTTTAGAATCTAAAATCTAACTTTCGAGGCTTCTTAGAAAATATAATCAACAGATCTCTTGATTCTACATTTACGTCTCTGAATGTTTATTTAGTTTATTGTCACCGAGCTCGATAGCTGCAGTCGCTTAAGTGCGGCCAGTATCCAGTATTCGGGAGATAGTAGGTTCGAACCCCACTCTCGGCAGCCCTGAAAATGGTTTCCGTGGTTTCCCATTTTCACTCCAGGCAAATGCTGGGGCTGTACTTTAATTAAGGCCACGGCCGCTTCCTTCCCACTCCTAGCCCTTTCCTGTCCCATCGTCGCCGTAAGACCTATATGTGTCGGTGCGACGTAAAGCAACTAGCAAAAAAAAAAAAGTTTATTGTCAGTTTCTGTTTATTTTATTTTTGTAAAATTCCCATGAGGGTGGGGGGGAGGTCTAACTCCCAAAACTCCCCCCTTGGTTACGCCCCTGCTAGACACTCATTACCGGGCGAGTTGGCCGTGCGCGTAGAGGCGCGCGGCTGTGAGCTTGCATCCGGGAGATAGTAGGTTCGAATCCCACTATCGGCAGCCCTGAAAATGGTTTTCCGTGGTTTCCCTTTTTCACACCAGGCAAATGCTGGGGCTGTACCTTAATTAAGGCCACGGCCGCTTCCTTCCAACTCCTAGGCCTTTCCTATCCCATCGTCGCCATAAGACCTGTCTGTGTCGGTGCGACGTAAAGCCCATAGCAAAAAAAAAAAAAAAAAGACACTCATTATTCTTGCAAACTCTGGTCGATTTGTCTCTCCAGAGATAGAAGTCTCGCTTCCCACGAGTGTCTTCACCGCTTCAACGGCCTCATATTTTATAGGTGCCCTTCATTACCTTAATTAGTAGTAATTGAGGGTAGAATTAATGAACTTTTACTCTAGTCATGATACCCTGATTGCGAGGCAACTTTCTACAAATCAAACAAGACTGTCTACCGAGAAATACCTCAAAGAGTTCTCTCCTAGGAAAGAGTTCCAGTAGCCTCATTCCATTACTCGTCCTTGAGACCGACCATTGCATCAACCATCGCTGGCGTCATCGTGTCATCCGCTATGACAGCATACTTATTACGTAGTGAACAATTGACCGCATAGTAAGCTGAAGAGTGTCTTTGAGGAAATTACATTCAGAAACTCATAGTTACTGCGAATAGCGCACTTTTAAAAATTATACATTCCTCCATTATCTTAAGTTTATCTATTCATGTTTCAGTTTCATGCACAACTAGATTTTTACACAATGATACCCTTGGGAGTATGTGTTACATAGAACTATACTTACGATAAGACATGCTGTTTTATTTATCCTGGAAAGTTTAGGATAGATGCCGAGTGTATAATTTAATAATCTTCATATACGGTACCATACTGTTCTTCATAAATATCCCGAATATAAGTGAATTAAGGAAATATACAGTGGCGTATACTGAGGGCTATCAAGGTTATCGGTGAAGCCCTAACCTTAAATGAGAACGATAGAAATCTAATGCATATTATAATGTAAGCATCTGACACATTGTTCCATTTACAAAACTTGTAAACAACGAGAAAAAAACGTCGCACGTATTTCTGAGAGCTAGGCATCGGAGACTGGCCTTGCAGCCCGGGACCTTCGTACCTCTCCCCTCGAACCGGCCCATAGAGGCTTTCTGCTGCATGTCCGATAGGTGCGGGGACCAGGGGGATAGGTGTGCTAGGCTTCGCTCTGTCAGATCGCCACTGCTAACTAACCACCATGCGTTCCTCGTCGTATATACCTCAGTGGTGGTGGTGAATAATGTTTTTTAAGAGGAAGTACAACTAGGCAAACATCCCCTATATAACACTAATCAGAGAGAAAAATGGAAAGGATCCGACACTTCGAAAAATGAATGTACGGTATCGGCCAAAGACTGACAAGGGCCACGAAGGGCGTCAAAATGAAAGACTCCCTAGTCCTCGGAAACCTAATAACGTCGGGGTCGGAAAAGAACAATAGTTGACCAAGGAAGGTCGGATAGGATAGATGAAAGTGAGGAGCCTGGCACAAGTAAGTGGAAACAATGCCAGGACTCAGCTAAGGGCCCAACGGTCGCCAACCCACGCTCCAAAGTTCAGACCCCCTGGGACCCTTTTAGTCGCCTCTTACGACAGGCAGGGGATACCGTGGGTATTATTCTAGCACCTCCACCCACAGGAGGGTTTTCGCCTCATACTTCTGGCTTAATTATGTAGATAACATACTGCTAGTATTTCACTCCCGTTTACTTCTGCATCCGTGTAGGAAGAGGTGGTGGTGGTGATTATTGTTTTAAGAGGAAGTACAACTAGGAAACCATCCTCTATATAACACTAATTAGAGAGAAAAAAGGAAGGGATCCGACCCTTCGAAAAATGAAGGTATTGGCCAAAGGAAGACAAGGGCCGCGAAGGGCGTGAAAATGAAAGACTCCCTAGGCCTCCATACGTAATACCGCCAGGGTCTGAAAAGGACAAGAGTTGACCAAGGGAGGTCGGATAGGACAGATGAAAGTGAGGAGTCTGGCACAAGTAAGTGGAAGCAATGCCAGGACACAGCTAAGGGCCCCGTGGTCACCAACCAACGCTCTAAAGTTCAGAGCCCCGGGAGTCCCTTTTAGTCGCCTCTTACGACAGGCAGGGGATACCGTGGGTGTTATTCTGCCGCCCCCACCCACAGGGGGACGTGTAGGAAGAAACTGCAGGGCTGCTGTTATAAGAGTAATATAGTTTTTTAACAGGTGATGTGACCGTTCACCATCATGCTATGGACATGTTAGGAGGTCTGGCTAATTATATATGCCGTTTTCCGCAACATCCTGTGACATATAATGCAGTAGTTAGCATTCTGTTTGTCGAACCGGGGTATGATTCGCGATACGCCAGCCCGAAAGGAGCAGTTTTCTGCGCTGTAACAAGAGAAGAATAGCGCAGTATTGCTAAACCTTGAAACCGCGCTCTCTTTCCGAGCGAGCGAGAAGGAAAGATAACGCTACGCACGGAGATGGAGGTTATTGGAGACTGGGCCGAATTAAGGTGTGTTAACCTTTGAAAAATAAATGCCCACTATAAATTCAACATCGCATTCATTAGTATAACTTCACCATAATTTACGAAAAATAGGAAGAAGAAGAATACTTCTATATGAAATAATTTTTCTAAATTTATAAATCAGGTCCCATTCGAACCAATGTATTTTATGCTGACTGTCAATGCATATAAATACAATACTTCAATAATGGATCAGTAATGACGCCTATCATACAGTAGTACGCAGATGAAAGGTGACTACTGAAATCTGACAACATGTGGGAAAAAGTGGGAGATATTGCATGATGAAACATGACGCGTGATTTTCCAAAAGGACGCTTTGGAAATTATGAATGACCTACTGATCGCTTTGGTTTCACATATGTTCAGTAGAAAGTAGAGGTCATAAGCTTTAATTCGACTGTTATCACGTCGTTCAAAGACTCCGATTACCGGACTGTCATTTTCAACAGGGACGTAATTCATCTCCCCCCTGACCATTTGTCCGGAGACTATAAGTATAGCTAGGATCCAGATACTGTATCTGATTCTCATCCGTGTAGCTGCAGTGGTAACACGTTACATTGTCGTCTGTGTAGTTGCAGCTCAACACATTAGAAGTGGACCTGGATATCAGTGTACCAAGTGTTGTGCCATTGAAGAAACACATCAATGTGAAGTAAATATTTTTACGGAATAAGCCGTGTGGTACAAGTTAATGTACATAATTGCCAAATAGAATCCTTAATTTGGCATTTTAACATCACAATCATTGAAGATAGTTAGTTATGACTTATGGTGCAATCACCAACGGAGGGCAAACGCTTCAGGTTATTTGTCGTGGTGAGACAGTTAATTAATATATACAAGGGATAATTATCACCGCTCCTGAGCATTTAAGAACGAGTGACATTTAGCAAAAATTAAATAACTGTTCTTGACAAAATTAATATTCGCATCCTCCAGGGACATTCGTTGTGATAGTCTGTGTGACGGTCAGGGAATGAACAGTGATTTTTACAAACTTATCACTACTTGCGTTAATCTATTTCAACTTAAGAGTGGATCTTGTTACAAGTAGGCCCCTTTTTGAGGTGCATAAACAGTATTTAATAACTCATTCTCCAATTTTCTGTGTGTTCGTGAGTGGTCGTCGAACCCAAGACTCGGAGCCTACAAGAGTCGCGCCTGAGTGACTGCGATCAGCTTTACAGGGAACGTCCAGAAATTCAACTGAGAAGACAACAGTTCGAGTCATGAATCGTCGTATGAAGAGGAATCGAGGACTACCAGGAACAAGAATATTCATCATGTTCGTGTAAATTGATGATGATGATGATGATGCTTGTTGTTTTAAGGGGCCTAACATCGAAGGTCATCGGCCCGTGTAAAGATCTAAGATGTACCCTAGATGACAGCAAGCCTTACTCACCATGTGTTAAGTACATGCTTTTATATACCTTAAACACGAGAGATGCATGCCAGTAATAATTTTATTTTGTAAATATTGTAATGTCATAATTA
This sequence comes from Anabrus simplex, assembly GCF_040414725.1. Taxonomy (NCBI): domain Eukaryota; kingdom Metazoa; phylum Arthropoda; class Insecta; order Orthoptera; family Tettigoniidae; genus Anabrus; species Anabrus simplex. The sequence continues at coordinate 897,358,973 of NC_090265.1, forward strand.
AACATTAAAAATGTAGGGAACATTATGCGCGTATGACTGGGAAAGATTTATTATTATTAGTTAGGATCATCAAGTGATTTTTAAGATAATCATTGATATTTAACAAAATTTATTTGCATGAATTATTATATAGACTCCAAAGTTCTTAGCTTATATGAACTATCTTTGGGAAGAACGGCAAGTTAGCTAGACTTATATTGCTTCGTCTGGTAAAGATCTTCAGAGCAGTTTGAATATAAATTATACGTTTGTGATTCAGTTATTAGATAATCATTGGAGTCTTCTCTGTGAATTAAATAACCGGATTGAGATACGATGGCATGATATGAGAGGGCGAAGCAGTAACATGTTATGTTGTTGGAGTGGTAAGGAATAATAAATAATTATTGCTGTTGTGAGATATTGAATTGGGCTGAATATATAGCCAAATAACGAGTAATAAGAAATAATGGCTTTCAAGTGAGTGCATACTTGACAATAAGCCGAGATGATATGTAAGGAAAATGAAAGAAAGAGTGAAGGACGATTTATGGTGTCCGCAGCCTAGGGCTAGTTACGCAGCTGTCATAGTGATTGACAAGTTTATGGCCGGTCGACTGTAGACCGAGCGAACCCTTGCAGTTTCTAGCAAAGCGATGTTAACGGGCCAAGCTCTTTTCATTCACCAGAGTAGTCTCAATCCCATTCTAATTATACGTTGCGAGTAACACGCATAATTTCCTGATTTTGTGAAGGATAGATACCTTCTCATGCTAGGCATTAAATTAGCCTCTGATTGGAGTTAAAAAATATTTACCTTGGAAGCCGAAGCCTGTTGGTTCGAATGATGCTGGAGCGAAGATTTAACCAGATATTATGGCTTGGTTAAGCCATATCTTCAAGATGTGTTGTGTAAATATATTTGATATTTTTATATGTATGTTTCTGTGTGTTTTATTATTTCCCAAAGTGTTCTATGGTGATGGGTTCGATTCCAGCTTTGGCTGATTTTTTTAAATACGGTATATAATTAGTTAGGTAAACCCAGGATACGCACATATATGTTCAACGTGTATGTTCATCGTAAGTGTTCAATGTAAATATACATTTGTCGTGGTCAAATGGATCACATGTTCGATACTCGGCAATGCAATCTCGTGTGTATAACAGATGTGCTTATACTGCGTTATAATTTTTTTCTTTCTCTATCCAAATCATGACCAGTAAATAAAGGATACCTGGTTCTTACCCAGGAGGCTCGAGTTCGATCCCCGGTACCGGAACCATATTTAATATCCATTTGTGACGAGAGTTTAATAAATAAAGGCTACCATTCAATATCCATTTTTTATAAATAAATAAACTCATATATCAGTGTATGTTGATCGAGTGAATTGATGTACGCCAAGAACTAATTATGCCAGGACAATTTCAAGAAAAGAAGGCATATAATGTATATAATTGTGTCAGTTTAATTGTTTTCTTTTGCTCATATGTTGAGATAGAACATTATTTGTGTGGTTCGCATCAGTATAAATAAAATGTTTAGAATATATACTTGAACGGAGATTCTTTCATTTAACAAATATTAGCATATTCCTCTCATATTATAGAATCCTACTTTCATTATTTTAGATAGTGCCTATTTTATTTCTTTATCGAACATTCCATTACCCGTGTTGCTCTCTGAATTCAGCCGGTGATGCTATGAAAGTAGGGAGGATGAGACTTCAAGCCTGGTAAGTGACTTCTGGCGGTTCTCATCCAAATGTTCCATCTGTACATCTGTTTGTAAAACCAAATTAAGAAATATTGCCCTAATTATACTCAAGGTAAGCCTCATTTTGTTGCCCAACTAATGGGACCAGTTTCATTTTTCTCGCCCGATGTGCTCAGGGCTGGTTCATACTTAGTTTTGGTGCGACGACATATGCCCTAACGGTTACAGTAGATCTGCTAAAATGAAATGCGATCTTTCAGGTTTAGTGTTCCTTTTTGTTGGTTGGAATCGAACCCGTGATCATGGGTCGGACACTACCACTGATCTCCCGAGGAAGCTAATAAACCAGTGAACGATGGGTAGACCGCTGTAAAATTCAAAATTTGTATTTAATAATAATAATAATAATAATAGTAATAAGTTACGGGGGTACCCGTGGATCAGCAGAGGTGAAAGAAGGTGCCGGGATGAATGGGTCTAACTACAAAGTCAAAGTTAATTTAAAATTTTAACAAAGGTTATATTTTCTTGAAACAACAAAATTTAAACAACTTAGTGAAATTACAATGACACAGCAATTTAAAAACGAGACTTAGAAAGATTCAAGACCTCAGAATTTTAAAACACTTGGGCTATAAGACCCTAGTTTTATAATTTTGAGCTCCTAGCTCAACTTTATAAAAGATTACAATTTTACACAAAGGGCTGAAATCCCTAATACATGGAGCACTTCTTCCCAATTTTCAATATCAAGCCTCCCAGAGGCATTCTTACAATACACGAAAAGAGCTGACGCTCTCCCAGTTCTCAAGCCTATTCCAGGCAACACAGTATGAAAATCCAATAATCACTGGCCTTACAAGGCACTATTTACAAAAGCCGTCTAATTACACAAAGGTATCTAGTGAAAAAAGGACAGGTTCAATAAACGGCCCTAGCAAACCAAAAAACTTTAAAAACCTATAGGGCACTTGGCCAACGAAACAGGGGCTAATCCCAAACTACTGAGGTTGCTCGGATGGAGATAATTTTATTATTTATTTATTTAGCGTATGGCAACACATTGGAATATACAACAATATATAAATCATATACTAAAAAACTATGGCCTTATTACTATTAGACCTGAAACAGAGCATACAATGACAGTGTATGCACTTATATTGTGAGAGTCAACTTGTCTATCCAGTTAACAGCATCTAGAGTCAACGATAGAGAGCCCTTCAGATCTCCCGAGTATGACATAATACTACACTGCTGCACAATGTGTTGGATGGTCTGGGGAGTCGCTCCACAAACACAAGATGGATCAGGAATTTTGTTCCATTTGTAGAGGAAGTCGTTACATACTCCATGGTTTGTACGAATCCTGTTGGCAGTTTTCCACGTACGTCGAGGCAGATCAAAACCAGCTGGTTTAGTTTGGGTATTTAAAACAGTTATAATATCTGGTGGTGCATGTTGAATCCAACTTTTTTCCCAATGATCATTTATATTGAAGCCTGTATTGAAAAGTTCAACAGCAGATTTAATTGCTGGATGTCTGGATTTTAACCTGCCTGATATTGCACTTGGAATGTAGTCATGAATTGGAAGGTCTGGGTGGTCCAATATTTTCCTATATTCACGTAACAAAGCATCCTGTCTTCTCAGTGCAGGTGGATGAATGTGACTTAAAGTTGGGAGCCAAAATGTTGGTTCGTTTTTAGACAACCTGTAACTGTACGCATTGTAGTATTGAGCTGGATGTCGAGCCTACTGGTATGGTTGCTGTTCAAACAGACTGGAGCACAATATTCTGCTGTACTATAGACTAGTCCCAGTGCAGAGCAACGACGTGTTGCAGCTGTTGATCCCCATGTAGTACCACGCAGCTTTTGAAGGATGTTGTTCCTGGAACGGATTTTGGCTGTTGTATTATTCAGGTGTTGTCGATAAGTTAGTGATCCGTCAAGTGTGACACCCAAATACTTTGGAGTAGGATTATATTTAACTAGATTTTCATTAAAATAGATTTTCAGTTGTCGATTTGCTTGTTTGCTATGAAGATTAAAACATGAAAATTCTGTTTTACTTGGGATTGGTGTGAGTCGCCACTTGTGGTAATACTGCCATAGAACTGAAAGATCGTCTGTCAATATCCTTTCAGTTTCCTCTATGCATTTTCTACTGATGCCAATGGCTAGATCATCTGCATAAGGAAATTTCCTGCTTACAGTATGTGGGATGTCTGCAATATATAGATTGAAAAGGATTGGTGCGAGTACAGAGCCCTGTGGAAGACCTTTTTTAAAGTTCATTGCTTACTGATTTCCTTGCCCAGGATAACTTGGAAATATCTATCACATAGCATGTTATTTATTAATTGGGCCAGAGTTCTGCAGAGGATCACTCTTAAGAATTTTAAAAGGAGGCCCTCTCTCCATACTGTGTCATAGGCTGCTGTCAAATCAATAAATACTACAGACGTCTTCATACCATCTTGAAAGCCTGCCTCGATATAAGTCGTAAGACTAAGGACTTGATCTGTACAGCTCCTCCCTGTTCGGAAACCAGCTTGTTCATGTGGGATATGATCCATAATTTTGCTGTTAATTCGGTTTAGAATCAATCTTTCCAATAGTTTATAGCAAGCACTGAGGAGAGCTATAGGGCGATAGTTTTCTGCTTTATTTTTTTCCTTTCCTGGTTTAGGAATTGCTATTATTTTTGTTCCCTTTAGCTCTTTAGGAATGCGACCAGTCTTCAGGATATCACTACAGAACCTTGTTAACCATAGTTTGGCATATGGACCAGTATTCAGTAGGAATTCATTATGTACACCATCAAACCCACAGGCTTCCGCAGCTTTTATGCTTTTAAGTGCTGTACTAACCTCTTCTTGCGTAAATGGTTGTGAATATTCTGTATGAGTTTGGCAATTAGCTTTGACTTTTCTAAGTTCCTGTTTTACCATTCTTGTATGTATTTTATCTCTAGGAGATCTTGATAAAGAGACGATTCGATCAGCAACTTGGTTAGATGATACCAGGATTTCCCTCTTCTGAACAGGTGAGCTAGCTCCAAGCTTCTTCAATAAGCTCCAAGCTTTACTACTGTAATGTTTGAAGTCAAGAGTTTTCATCCATTTCTCCCGACGAGCTACATCAAGTGTTCTGAGCAGTTCCTCTCCAATTTCATTGTCACCACTTCCGAGAAATTCTTTATAAAGGTCCTGACTTTCTTTATTCCAACCAGGTATATACTTCTTTCGATAACCTCTTGGGATATGTTTCTTTAGCTCTTGATATTACAGCACCTACAAACCGCTTATAATTAGATGATATGGCTGGTATCCATCTCAAGCACCTGTCAAGATCTTCGGAAAAATTCTGCCAATCAGATTTCTGGAAGTTCCATCTTGGTCTAGGAAAAGATGAGACGACAGGGACCTGGATACCAAGTTCAAGGAGAACAGGTCTGTGCTGGCTTTTGAGGAAACCTTGAAGAACCTTTCTGTTGGCGTGAAGAGGTTGATTTGTAGTATCCTTAGAGACAAAAATAAGGTCAGGATTGTAATCTTTGTTCCAAGCAGCTGATCGGAAGGTGGATGGATCTTTGGCATCAAAAATTAGGTGAAGGTTGTTTTCATCTGCCCAGTTTGACAAGTGTTCTCCATTTATATCATTTGAGTTGTACTTCCAGTAAGTATGATGGCTATTGAAATCACCACAGTAAACTGATGTATGTTGATAAACTTCCAGGACATGTGATGGCCAAAGGATTGGAGGAGGTTTGTATACATTTACATTTATTAATTCACCAACTTTGATTGTAATTGTATGGATGTCATCATCTGTTGATGTTGTTAATAGACAGGTTATCTGCAATATTACTACGAACATATGTTATATTACCATAATGACGATGATAGGTTATCCCTATCACATCATATCCAGGAATTCTTGCTCTCCTTCTGGCTTGATCTTCATTCTCTATATGAGATTCTTGTACAAGAAGGACGTCTACTTTATATTTTTGTAAGAGCCTTGAGATATATTGACTTTTAGATGTACTGATGCCTTGTACGTTGATCTGACAAATACGGATGTCCTAGTTTCAATGTCTGGTAGTCCTCAAAAGGACCGATATTCACTTCTGAAGAAGTGCATGTGCATTATGGCCAGGAGATCAACAACTGTTGATAGTTTGGCCCCCAGTGAGTTACTGTTGCTCGCTTAGCACCACCCAGGCGACACGTGTAGGGTATTGAAGAGGTAAATTCCTACGGACGTGAGCAACGATCATCCCCCGAGATAACTTTAATACATGGTAGAAACAAATGCGGTACCTCAAACCAAGATGAAGGGGAGCTCGAGAGGGTAATTCACTCTCTATCCCCGATTACAGTTAAGGATTTATAAAAATGTACATGAGCCGAAATGAGATTTACATTTTAGAAGGTTTGTTACATAGCTAAGGTTTCGAACCTTTCCCTCGGGTTAAACTGCAGAGCTAGCAAGAAATAAAGATGTTAAACGGCCATTACCTTGCTGAAGAACTGCTGCGTGAAGAAAGAGGCGCCTCCCGCCCCCTGCGTGACACACACACTTAGTTAGATGTTGATCAAATGGCCAGGAGACGTGAAAACCCGCAGTTTATAAACCCTCGGAGAAGGTTCGAGACCTTTCATGAATAATCAAGACACACCCACAGAATTTTATTGGTTAAATTTAAGTTACACACCAAATCGAAGAAGAAGCCTGTGATAGGCAGAAAATTAATTACAGAAATTAGGGATTGGCTGAATTCAAAACTGGCGGAAAGATCAATATTGCCAACCCAAAAATGAATGAACGAAATTTAGTAAAGGCAAAACTTATGAATACAAGGTTTCTTCAAAAGGTTCCTTCACTTCGCACCAGGGTGCATGATCATAGTTTTTTAGCGGTGACATCTATGAGAGAATGTTCAAACTTCTTGATGAATGGAAAACAAAAACAAGTAGTAATTCACACAGTTCACAATAACAAATTTTAGTGGTGCCATCTTCAGAGAAAAGGTTTAAATAGGTCTAGTTTCAAGTTCAGTGTTTCTCCTGTAGAGGAGTTCTTTTAGGCGTAAGATTTAAATGTGCGGCGTAGAGGTATACCTCCCGGTACAATAATAATAAAGGTGCATGGCATCTGTATAGACTTGGTGGTGACCTAATGAGGATAAAATGATTGACGAAGATGTTATAAAAACCCAGTCCCAAAGTCACGGGAATTAACAGTACGAGGGGGTTGAGAACTGAACTGGTGCCATCGGACCAAAGGCAAGCATTCTATCCATTTAGCCACAAAGCCGAACTTTAATTTGCTAAACCTTAGGCTACCATCTCCACTGATCATGTGTTGAGTATTGACAGTAGCAGAGGCCATGGCAGTAGCTTGTGAAGCAGCCTTGACAACACAGCAGGCTTCTCCGTCGGCTATTGTCTGCAGCTCAAAACGCCTAAAGGCATGACGTTCACTAAACCAACCATCGACATGGGGTAATCTAAATCTAGTGGTAGCCCACGTCTTGATCCCAACCTATGCCACTGGAAATGTAATACATTTCTAGTTCTGAAAATGAGAAACGGTTTTTCGTGAACGTCTGTTCTTTACATTTCATCTGATGTCCGACAAGCATGTTAGGACTACACTTGATAGATGACGCATGTATAATTCAATACCGTCTTGGCCAGTGGCATAACTAAGAGAGGACGCCCCCAACCCGCAAAATACTGTTTTGGGCCCCCTTCCTCAAATTCTGAAACAGAGTCAGAATCAAACCTACTAGAGTTATAATTAACTGAAACTTATCATAACTGGTATCATCACAATTTTTCGAAGCTTTGTTGTTCCGCGGATGCTGTTGTGGCCGGTAAAGTGATATAATGTTGCAGCACTGTACAGAAAACAGGGACACTACGGGCAATGGTCGAATTTCCTACTATCAGAAGTTCGGCCAGTCCTGTACTTTTACAGTTCACAATCAGGTTCACTGTGTTGATACTTTTGTGCTTGTATGTGCATGTCCCATCCCAGCCCAGCTCCGCTGCAAGTAATGCATAGCTCGGGGATTCAACAAATTTCATCGACCCTGTGTCGCATCAGTATAGGCGACGTTCTAAGAGAAATTTGCGATATTATGTGCGTTGTGAATCACATCTGTAAGTAGGCGATGTTTAGATGTCACATCAATAAAAAGAACCCACGAAAATTATTTTACATTGCATAATTTAATTTGGCACAGATTAGGCTCGCTGATTTCGAAAGAATGTGGGTTTCCCAGCCTGTTCCAATAATAACCATCCCTTGCTGCCACTCACGACAATCAACAAGGCTTTTGAAGTAATTAGCCAGTTCTGAGAGCCCAGTAGTCAGCCAAGGTGCGATAACAAAGGCATCCTCCTTATCTAAACTCTAAATAAACTCGAGCCTGTTTATAACTCTCGGCATTCAGTGTAGCTAAGTAGGCCTACAATGGACGGTTGAGTTGTAAATTGTTTGGTCCTAGGAACGAGATTATTTCTTAGTATTTTGACGATCAGCGCGTTTTGGTTACTTTAATTGGAATATACATTTCTTGTGTATTATTTTAATTCCATCGGATTTGAAAACTAAATTGTGTAATTTATTATTATTATTATTGTCGTTGCTGTTCATTGTGTCAAATCAAAAGACCTGCACCTGGCGAGCCGAACATGTTCTTGGACACTCCCGGCACTAAAAGCCGTACGCCATTTCATGTCATTACGAAATAAACTTGTAATGTTCCTTATCAGGAAACGAGGGGGCCCATTATCAAATATTTGCGGGGGGGGGGTGCGAGCTTCTTAGCACCGCTACTGGTGCCAAACCTCCGTTTCCGGAGAAGGGAATATTACTATTCAAACCTGCAAGAATGCAGGGGCTATCATTATCTTCGTTGTCTTCTTCTTCCCTTGTGTGTCCCGGCGTTGCGGTGGTGTACACTCACGTCACTGTTATTCTATAATATAGAAACATACATTAAAATCAACGACTACAAAGTACTGTAAAAAGGTAAGAGTACGGCCTTTCATGCCGCAGTGAACCAATCAGAGGATATTGTTATCAAATTCTTGGAGTGTGAGCTGCGATTTCCCCACTCACACTCCTGCAACAATAATAACTACATAAAAATACATAAGCAAAAACATACATAAGGGTGTTTTGGGGAGGGGTGGGTTTGTTGAGTGTAGTGGTGTGTTTTTATCTGGTGGGTTAGGCGCCTAAGAAGTGGGCTGAGCCCGTATCTTCTAATCCTGTGGCTGAATAGTAGTATATGTGTTTAGGCATGGGGTACTTCTTATATAGATCGGCGTCGTAGCGCCCAATGTTCCTGATTAAGGGACTGGTCTTGTTACCCCACGAGTTAGTGCACGCAGTGTTTGCTTTCTAAGATGGTATATAGAGCGAGTGTTTGTTGAGGTGTGAGGGTTCCTTGCAGCCGTTGAGTAAGGGAGCCTCGCCTCTGCTCGTAGGCATTTATTTTGTAGCTTTTCAAGACTGTTCCCTGTTGCCGTGCCTCAAGTCTCAAACAGAATACAGACGCACCGTTTCTGATGGGGATTTTAGCCCTCCGACCGGAATAGGGTCTTGGGTTCTATTTCTTAACTTGGTCTAACTAAGGCTGCATTTGTGGTAAAGGTGAGGGACCTGTTGAAACGGAATCAGAACTGATCAGAATGTGACCTGCACGACTTTTTAGGGACGACTAGTTTAGGACGACCTTGGGTCGCTTATAGCGGAGGCCAAGGGTATCGTAATTGTTCAACGTTGTAATTAGGGCATTGGGCTTGGGCTTGCAGATGGAATTTCCGGGACGTCTTCTTAATTCTAGTTCTAATCTCATCAATCTTTAGGGATTGATGGATGTCCCGATTCCGTTCAAACCGGTGCGCACCTGAGATGAGACGCAGCGCACGGTTTTGGATACGCTGCAACTTATCCAGGTGGGTTTTCGCTGCCATTCCCCAGACCGGACTGGCATACTCTAGAACTGGTCGAAGAGGTCTTATACAGCGTGATTCTGTTTTCTAGATTAGGGCATTGATCGGCTTTCATAAGGGGTATAATTTCAGATAAGCGTCTGTTCGCTTGGGCCGAAAGCGAGTTTATGTGATATTTGAAGGTGAGTCCCCTGTCTATGCCTAGGGTAACTCCTAGACATTTGGTTGCATTTCTCCGCCAGATCACTTCACCGAAAAAGATCAGTGGGAGAGGGTCAGTCCTGGTACGTTTTGAAAATAGAGTTGCATTGCTTTTGTTAACATTAATTTTGATTCTCCACTTTCGAAATCATGGTTCGAGAGTGGAGAGGGCATTTCGGATGTAATTTTAGACTCTAGGTGGTTGCAAGAGACAGAGGAAATGTATCATCAGAATACATATAGACCTTCGGCTTAGATATGTCGACCATGTACAAATTAAAAATAATTGGGGAAACAACTCCGCTCTGGGGAACACCCGCCAAGATAGGGCGGGGGTTCGACAGGTTTTTAAAACTTGAAATTGGAATTTTCTATCTGAAAATTATCTTTTGAATAGCTGAATCAAGTAGGGAAGGATGCCTAAAATGTTGAGTTTAAATATAAGACCTTCATGCCATACCACGACGAACGCACGCGATATGCCTAGAAAACAGACTCCCGTGTGTCTTCTATCATTGAAGTTTTAGTGATTTTCTCAGTAAGCTTCATGAGTTGGTCAACCGTTGAGTTTTACTCCGGAAGTCAAACTGCTCTTCATTGATTAATTTGTTATCTTCAATGATGGTGTTTAACCTGGTGAGTAGAAGGGATTCAAATAATTTAGAAACAATGGATAGAAGAGAGATTGGCCTGTAAGTTTTGTGGGGATGAGGAATCCGAGAGGGATTTTGGGATCATGATGACCTTGGTCGTTTTCCAAGAAGTGGGAAAGTAGGCATATCGAAATATGGCCTTGAAAAGCTTGGTGATGGATATGAGTGCCTTTTTAGGAAAGTTTTCAAAAAGGCTGCTGAAATGTTATCTAGACCTGAGGTTTTTCTATTTTTAAGTTTGAGAATGGCTGAGAACAATTCACGAGGTGTGATAAATTTGAAATTAGGAGAAATATTTGTGTCTCCTAGTTCTTCGACATCATCCTCAACTTGATCGATGAAGTCATCATCAGAAGGATCGTCGTTGGGGATTGCACTACTACAAAGAACAAAACGAAGACCCAATACAGTGGATTTGGTCAAAACCGACAAAGACTGCCACTAACTGGACCCGGGCCTCGTAGACAGATAATACACACGTAAGGGACACAAAGAAATTAAAGTAGAACAGGAATAAGGGCAAAAACATAAGTTTATTAAGGAGAATAAAATCCAATTGTCACGTAGGCTGACATAGGCAAAACAAGGAGGTAAAATAATATAATTGTTTTAGTTGTACGTGGCCCTTAATCAAAATATATAAGATACACGGTTTATCACGCCTTCTCTCTCTCTCTCTCTTTTACCTTAATTTAAGTCGTGATGAAAACTCGGGTACCTCAATTAAATGAGGAACATAAATTCAGGTGAGTTCAAAGTATTTCTCTTATGCATATCAGGTCCAAGCGACCGTAAGTTAAAGGAGTAACAGAACTCTATCATAACATTCTCCATTCCAGCAACACCTCCTAGATAATAAGGCCTAACAACAGCGTGGTGACGTCACGCTAAGGAGGCGATGGCAATGCAGAGAAACGTGGAACATGGTTAAACAGAGACATGATTTTCATACTTTTTGCCAATGGGATAATTTATTTACTAACAAATAGCGTTTCAAATTTAAAGGATATTGAATTATACTGTCGTTATTACCGTATTTTAGTGACTCTGCCATGAAATAAAAACAGCAAACAGTTGTAAATCACGACAGCATGTTGCAATGTTAATTTACTTAGGCCAAATTGCTAACAGCACAACAGGATGTTAAAACATATTTCAATTTAAATAGACATTACATGATCTTAAAAGAAAACTAGCACGTATAATATTAGCATAGGCCTAACATCTAAGGTACCGGGCGAGTTGGCCGTGCGCGTAGAGGCGCGCGGCTGTGAGTTTGCATCCGGGAGATAGTAGGTTCGAATCCCACTATCGGCAGCCCTGAAAATGGTTTTCCGTGGTTTCCCATTTTCACACCAGGCAAATGCTGGGGCTGTACCATAATTAAGGCCACGGCCGCTTCCTTCCAACTCCTAGGCCTTTCCTATCCCATCGTCGCCATAAGACCTATCTGTGTCGGTGCGACGTAAAGCCCTTAGCAACATCTAAGGTGATGTAGCATCACTGGCAGTATATGCACATGAGCCTACAATGTTTCCTCCCTTGAAGTTTATGTATGGTTTAATGAGAATTTCACCTACCATCGATGTTACCAATTTGTAATTCTGTTCGAAACCTTTATGTATTCCAGAAAGTATGTAGGTTTCTGACCTAATATTGGACTACCATTCAGACTGGAGCCTACTCTTTTAAAAGTATTGACATGTGGCAACATTAAATTGCTACTACGTCTCATAAATTTGTAAAAATCGCCCGGCGCAACAGCTCTGAAGGGCTTGGCCTTGGCCCTGCTCAGCCCGAAGGCCTGCAGATTACGAGGTGTCTTGTGTTCGGCAGGACGAATCCTTTCAGCCGTTATTCTTGGCTTTCTAGACCTGGGCCGCTATCTCACCGTCAGATAGCTCGCAAATGTAATCATGCAGGCTGAGTGGACCTCGAACCAGCCCTCATATCTAGGTAAAAATCCCTGACTTGGCCGGGAATCGAACCCGGGGCCTCCGGGTAAGAGGCAGGCATTATATCCCTTCACCACGGGGTCGGCCATAAATTTGTAAACGTGAGGAGATATCAGACAGAAGGTTGAACAAATAACAAGAAAATCATGCACATACTCCTTTATGAACTAATGTTTTAACTATGACTGTTAAATTAATTGTGGGCACATCATCCTCGGTGTCCAATTCACCAACTAGGACTAGAATTAACTTATTTATTGAATCTTTCTACACATTGTTACACTCATTCCTTATGATGCAGCTATGATGTTTTGTAAGTAAAGAATATACCGCATTTGTATTAGTAATTTTGTCCACATATGCATTAGAAATATGTTATACTTTAATAAACCCCGTTTAGAATAAAGGCCATGTCCTATAAGATGATTACATATGTCATGCAGTATGGTTGCCTTGATGTATCGTCGTACAGAAAAATTACTTACGTTCCCTTCATCACAGTACAACAACCATACGGTAACAACATGTTTATTGTACTTTTCAGCTGTGTTGAAATTCTGTGTATGAGATATGTACTATCTTCAATGGCTCTATTTATTGCTCCTCTTTCTATTCTACATTTTTGCCTGGTTCTTCTCTTCACCTACCATAATGTGACTATAAATATGATGGACAGTTGGGAAAGATATAAGCCACTGCAGTCTCTGATAGTCATGGTCTTGGAAGAGGAGTAGTTAAAAGATTTTCCTGAGGATCAGTACCAGTTACTTCCCATAAAATATCACCGACTTTGAAAATCTGTGGCATACCTGTAAAATAATGTATCACCGTGAGCGAAATTCGTGCATTTACAGAGTGAATCGGCCTACACCAGCATCTCTTGTAGGTGGTATGTTTTAATGCGTATAATAATAATAACAATCATAATACCGTTGAAATATTATATCCCATGAGTGTGAGCCAGCATAAAAATAATCATCATCACCACCAGCTAACATAACCTTATATCATTGAAGAGTAAATATGCCTACATATCACCAGCTATTCCGTGTAGTTAAATACGTCATAGGCCTATACTCATTATGATTGTGTGAGAATGTAATAATAATACTCACCATTGAGTTATTAGTAAATCTGTAGTCTTGTCTTGGAATTGCACGTATAATAAACATATCTGCCGCATAACCTCGTCTTTCGTAAACTTAATGCATGCACATCGTTATCACTGTCGTAATTCTCCTTAAAGTTGAGTAAGCAACACATCAGTACCATTACGTACGACGGTATTAGCAATTGGCACCATTAAACGAATTAAAACTCTTCTAATTTCAGCGTTACATGGCCAAACTCATTGCTGTGTTATTACTGAGAGGGTTCAAGCTTGCCTCCCGATTCTGACGTAAAAGTATATTCCCAGAACCGTTGCCTACGTTATAATACAAGGCCTGGAAATAGAGCCCGTAAAACGCTATCGAAGTGGTCACACTGAAGTTCAATGCCGGGCCGCTAGGATCGCTTTCTTGCCCCCTGTGTACCAGGTTCACGCCTTTAAACGTGTTTATTAACTGAGTTGGTTGTGAATGTATTATGTATTCGTCTGATGTTAAGCTTTCGCAGTTCCAGTCATGGTTTATCAACGAGAAATTAAAGGTAGTGGAATTTCGTTTCACAAGTTTCCATTGAATGTTCAATGTTCTAAACATTATACAGAGGAAGTATTACGCATGAGATACGACTTCAAGCTGATGAAATTAGGCCTCTGTTCCTAAATTTTGATCCGAGTTACGTCATAAGAATCGGGCGATCCCAACACTTTTCACTAGGCATTTTTGTAAACAATGCCACCGTGACCGGCGATCATTTGAGAGGCCTCTTCAAACTCAGAAATCTTAAATTAGGAAACAACCAGAAAAATAATTTGCCCAACAAATTTGGTGAAAATGAATGTAGCAAGAGCTAAAAATACTGTGTTTTCCCCTGAAACAATCTCTGGTTTGAAAAGTATGGAGGTGGTTTGTCCCGAGAGCATTAAATACAGTTTAAAATAAACCATTTGTTTTATGGAGCAGTTTATGAAATTGTTCGATGTGCATGACGTCTGCAACACCTCACATGGGACATATTCCAGGAACGAGAACAAACGAGCATCTTTTAGTACTGAAGATGAACGCCTCAGTTGGTTAATTAATGATTTCCTATCATATATTAAGAAAATTCAAATGCATTCAGAGAAAGTAAAAAAAGATTCTTGAGGGAAATGTATTAGGCATAGATCTTGACTACCCAATCCACTTTGGCCTGCGTAAAATACCTCTTTAAGTATACATTTGCATTATGCATTGACGAGGAACTTAACAAGCAATGACATAGAGCTCTTCTTCAGCTACCTAAGACGCCAAGCGGAATAAAATGGCATTATGGTTCGTGTGGCAGAAGAACAAGCAGACTGTAAAGGCTGTTTAGAACATATCCCTTCTCCAGCTACTCATAGTCCAATATTGTGTCTTATTCGTTTTCAAGATCGAGGAGTCCTCAGATACCGAAAATCATCGTCTGTCGCACTTCTGCAGTGAGCGACAGAATTTTTCACTTCCGTTACGCAGTACTTGCCCCGAAGAGAGTTAGTAAAAGGTGTACTTTTTTGTTTCGAAAGACATGTTCAATAGTGAAATTAAGTGTAGAAAGTGTAAAGACGACAAACCACCTCTTTTTCTACTATGAAAATTTCTGAGACCTTTTTTAGGCAACATTGCTTCGAGCCACTCAAGTAGAAGAGAGAAAGTTTTGAAACTTGGTAAGAAGCCCCTCAAAACGAAAGTTTTGAAACTTCAATGACATATCCAAGCCAATGCAACACCGCTCTATAAACAAAGTACTGCCAATACTCGCAAAAACATTCAGTTCTTTTTATTTAGGATATAATTTACTTATTGACATATACGGCCATGCGAGTACCATGGGGCAAGAACGCGATCCTAGCGACTGAATGGTGAACCAGGATGCCACCCGTTTACATGAGTGCATTTCAAGGCCTTGTATTATAGCGTAGGCAACGCCCAGAACAGTTGCGAGGCCTTATATATCTAGGAGGTGTTGATTTCAGTCGAAAGGATAAGACATAATGCCCCCAACAATAACACCCGAATAAACAAAAACCATATCCCCGAGAATAAAAGATCGTTGAGTGAAAGAGCTTAAAACAGAAGAAGAGGGAAGGATGCACCGAGCTCATAAAATTAAATCAAAGAGAAAGGGAAAAAGGGGAGGTTTCCATGGTTGCACGCCAAATAAACAAAGATAAAATAGAAAGGCGTTCCGTTAAGAATAAAACATAATAAACTAGAAAATAGGTCAAGGAAGCCAATTAAGGCAATGCGTAATAAATGATAAATAAGTAAATTAGACACAAAAGGTACCACGGATCCAAAGGCCAAAACCACCCTCGCCCACACAGACCATCGTGCTTAGGTCGCTGATAAGGGGACACACAGGCCGGACGCAAAGGAACGTCAGTCACACAGCACATAATTAAATAAACGACCACTCTCGAGCTTAAACAGGCAATACGAACCAGAAAGTGGTCCATCATAGGGAGACGGGCTGTCTCCATCCAATACACACAGAAAGCAATCAATCGCGTTGTTAGTTCGCATTCATACCACGTTAATTTGGTGGACATGAAATATACAGAACAAGCGATAAAATAATAGAACATGAGCTCAAGCGGTATGTTAAAGAAGTGACACGAGTAAAAGGTCTCGGACAGCACACAACAAACGATCCCATACACACACACATGAGTCCGTGTCACCTTCTGTTTTCAAAACAAATCTAGTGGATCGGTAAAGGAATACCGAAAGAAGCATGTAAAAGCAAAATTAACACACAAATAAATTAGAAACAAGTGTAATGAGAGAAGCCTTTCTAACCCAACCATGGCGAGCATAGGATGAAGCAATTATCAGACCAAGAGAAGATTAAAGAAAAATAAATATCTCAGATATATGGGCAATCAACATTCTCGAAAGGCCGAGACATCTTGAATCGGTCAAAATATCATTTATACGCCACAAAGGCGATTTGGAAATCCATCGCTTCCATATTCTCACATCAAAAGCTCTCCACCCAACGAACCAGGAAGATAACCCAACAAGACACGGCAGAAAAGAAATGCTTTGACTTATGCTGACGCATGAGATGCCATCTACCGGAATAGGGAAAAGTTGACGTAGTTACAGCACCGCCGTCTCAATCTCTATATACTGCCTGCTCTGTGCCGCGAGAATTGCGTTTACAGCGACATTGAAGATGGCAGCACTTACCGCACCCAGAGCACAATGTTGGCTAATTGAGAGTTCGTCCGTAAAGCCAATATAAAATGAAAAATAATCCTTAACTTGTTACTAATTTAGAAGATAATGCGCATAGAGAAACTAACATTTCACATTTGAGCTTGGCTTAAGATATAGAAACGTAAACCAGTTGCAGTAGATATATTAGGATCATCCCACTGCTGCATGGTACATACAAATTTCAGAACTTTTTCGACACGAGTGGCCTTTTTAGTCCTTTTCTTACTGTTATTTACCAGCAGTGGACGAAAAAAAGAATCTATCACTGTTTCGCTGACCCTTTGTTCATGACCAGATTTCAGGATACGTTTTACAGCACATAATGCGTGCGTTCGTCATGTCATTAAATCCACCACCCAATCTCACTGAACTAAATAGAGCTTCTATAGCGTCTCCAGAAAATCATCTAGTGAGAACATAAAATAACCGTTTTTGTAACAGATAAGACACACATTCCACTATTGTATTTTATCTGCTAGTGACTAGAACTGCACGCAATCTGGATTTTTTTGCCGAAAGGCTTTACAGTAATCATTTCTGAACTAAAAGGAATAGATCGGAGACTTCTAAGCCTTTAACGAGGAAGTAGGCAGCAGGACTAGAGAACTTCTTTGAAAGTCGGATTACAAGAAAACACAACAGTTTATTCACGAGAGCAGGAGATTTTACAATATATATGCCGCATACACCTTCAACATTGACCACGCAAACGAACTTGTCGCTGGTTTGGTCGTAGAGGAACCGTACCTAATCAGCCATTTAATCGGCGATCACTGTTACAATCCTCTCTGTTGGTCTGAGAGTTTTACATTCAGCTCTAAGTCTTTACTTCACTAATTGGGAAATCCCGACAAACATTATCAATATTTTCCATCTAGGCTAGCTGTCCAGAGTACTTTGTGACGGAGCTGACACTAGATCAGGAGTCCCTGCCATATTCGTAACCGTTTGGGAAGGCATTCTTTCTGATTATATTAGACATGTTTGTGAAATTAATAACTGGTTCGATAGAAGGCAATTCGGTTTTAGGAAAGGTTATTCCACTGAAGCTCAACTTGTAGGATTCCAGCAAGATATAGCAGATATCTTGGATTCTGGAGGTCAAATGGACTGTATCGCGATTGACATGTCTAAAGCATTTGATAGGGTGGATCATGGGAGACTACTGGCAAAAATGAGTGCAATTGGACTAGACAAAAGAGTGACTGAATGGGTTGCTATATTTCTAGAAAATAGATCTCAGAGAGTTAGAGTAGGTGAAGCTTTGTCTGACCCTGTAATAGGTGAGAGGGGAGTACCTCAGGGCAGTGTTATCGGACCTTTATGTTTTCTTATATATATATAAATGATATGAGTAAAGGAGTGGAATCGGAGGTAAGGCTTTTTGCGGATGATATTATTCTCTATAGAGTGATAAATAAGTTACAAGATTGTGAGCAACTGCAACGAGACCTCGAAAATATTGTGAGATGGACAGCAGGCAATGGTATGTTGATAAACGGGGCTAAAAGTCAGGTTGTGAGTTTTACAAATAGAAAAAGTCCTCTCAGTTTTAATTACTGCGTTGATGGGGTGAAAGTTCCTTTTGGGGATCATTGTAAGTATCTAGGTGTTAATATAAGGAAAGATCTTCACTGGGGTAATCACATAAATGGGATTGTAAATAAAGGGTACCGATCTCTGCACATGGTTATGAGGGTGTTTAGGGGTTGTAGTAAGGATGTAAAGGAGAGTGCATATAAGTCTCTGGTAAGACCCCAACTAGAGTATGGTTCCAGTGTATGGGACCCTCACCAGGATTATCTGATTCAAGAACTGGAAAAAATCCAAAGAAAAGCAGCTCGATTTGTTCTGGGTGATTTCCGACAAAAGAGTAGCGTTACAAAAATGTTGCAATGTTTGGGTTGGGAAGAATTGAGAGAAAGAAGAAGAGCTGCTCGACTAAGTGGTATGTTCCGAGCTGTCAGCGGAGAGATGGCGTGGAATGACATTAGTAGACGAATAGGTTTTAATGGCGTCTATAAAAGTAGGAAAGATCACAATATGAAGATAAAGTTGGAATTCAAGAGGACAAACTGGGGCAAATATTCATTTATAGGAAGGGGAGTTAGGGATTGGAATAACTTACCAAGGGAGATGTTCAATAAATTTCCAATTTCTTTGAAATCATTTCGGAAAAGGCTAGGAAAGCAACAGATAGGGAATCTGCCACCTGGGCGACTGCCCTAAATGCAGATCAGTATTGATTGATTGATTGATTTCTATTCCCCCCGGCACATAGTAAAGGGGTGATTTGTTCTGACTGCCCGGATTTTGTCTTGCGAAAATTATGAATTTGATTTTTTAAAACGGTCGTTTTTCCTTTATATTTTTCTGCTTCCTTTACTTTATTCAGGCGATCAATTTCTGGGCTGTCTTCGAATTTATCTGTAGTCTTTTAACTTCATTATGGTCATTCATCAGCTGTTATCGTAGTCTCAGAATTCTTGATCGGAGCCTCTAATGTATGATTTTCTGATCACTGCTGTCATTCTTATTCGCTGGAATATTGACTTGGATTGGTACATCGTTGTTCAAATGAATTTCGTACTCGCCATCCAATGTATTTCCTGCAGTTGAAGAGCTTGTTTTATCACAGATTTCTTCCAAAGAAATATCTTGTCGCTGTCAGGTCTTTTACGGAGCTATTTTTCTGGTTTGAAGGTAATGGGGATAATTCGAAGACCGACTAGGCACGCTCTCTGGCTTCAATATATTTTTGTTTTATATTTTATCTCCATCTCTAAAATTCAGGCTACAAACACGAGAATAATCGGATGGAATCCATTGACTACCCTTGGTTGATCCTTGCCTTGATATAGCGTTAAGTAATTTTCTCAACGTTTTTTACTTGGGGGGGGGGGGGGATAACAGGAATCCTCACACCTGAAGAATTTGGATTTCCTGCTTTCATATATAGAGAGGAACACAACAGTTAATCATTTTACAACCAGAGACACACACATACAAATGCTCGATGCAAAAACACTGGAACACAAGAACGTGGGTACGGAGATAAGTTGGGTGCGTTAGCTGGCGCCCCTAGCGGAGGTTTCTGACACTAACAGCTCACGCTGAGAAGCATGTTAACCGCATAGCATAGAGCAGGCAGTATATAGGATTGAGACGGCGGTGAGTTATAGTAATAACGTATGAAGGGAGAGAGTGACAGTTCACAATTGAGACAAGAGATCGCTAGGAACGCGACGTCTTCAGAACAGGCAAACGTACCATAAAATGATATGGTGTGGTTGAGGATGCAGGTGTTTTCTAATGTATCTGCTAGTGCGTTTGTTTTTTTGTTTTTGTTTTTTTGCTAGTTGCTTTACGTCGCACCTACACAGGTAGGACTTATGGCGACGATGGGACAGGAAAGGGCTAGGAGTGGGAAGGAAGCGGCCGTGGCCTTAATTAAGGTACAGCCCCAGCATTTGCCTGGTGTGAAAATGGGAAACCACGGAAAACCATTTTCAGGGCTGCCGACAGTGGGGTTCGAACCTACTATCTCCCGAATACTGGATACTGGCCGCACTTAAACGACTGCAGCTATCGAGCTCGGTAGTGCGTTTGTTTTATCCAGGTCTGTATAGGCCAATTCTCGAAGTCAATGTAGGGAGGGTATGCCAGTCCGTTTTCTAGTTAATTTCCTAGCTATCCTATGAAGGGAGTTATCAGCCAAGTTCAACTCAGCTAGTCTGGATTTCCAGGCATTTATCGTGAGGTGTTTAATGAGAACAAGGAGGTTTCTCCTTTGTCCATTCCGTCTGGCTTTGATTTGAGGGTCTCGAGTAATTTGCCAGAGTTTCCAAGTTTTATGTTTGATTTTAATTTGGTTCAGAATTTCTTAGGGCAGTGTGTCCTTTCTGGAATGTACCACTGGCGATCCCACGGAGGATGATGTCAGTTATTTCGGTCTCTAGGGCATCTATATCTTCAGGACCTTTCACACTGGGATTGCCATTTATATGATTGGTTTTGTGTTCTCTGAAGTTTAGCCAATTCATTTTTCGGTTGAAGATGGGATGTGGAGGAGGTGATAATGGGGAGAAGGAAAGGGTCATGAGTACTGGTAGATGGTCTGAATCGAGAGCGTCAATGGTGTTTAGTTGGATGCGATGTTTGATCCTGTGAGAAATAGCAATATCCAGTGTGTCAGGTCTCACGTTTGGGTTGTGGGAGTAATACGTTGGCTTGTCTGGGCTATGAGTGAGCAAAAGGTTTCTATCACAGTATCTGGAAATAAGATTACCTGTATGATTGGTGGTTATACTATTCCACCTAGGTCTTTTTTGGTGTTGAAGTCTCCTGCCAGAATGCATTGGGTGCCAACTTGAATGACTTTATCCAAGTCAGCTGAATCGAACGTGGCTGGGGAAATATAACATGGCGAGAGATTGAGAGGTCATTTCTAGGTGTCAACTTTAATTGTAGTTGCTTCAAGGGAGGTGATATCGGGAGGAGTGGGGATCCTTTTGTGAGAGAGGGTTTGACGGATGAAGGCAGCAATGCCTCCTTTATCTATGGTGGGACGATCATTGCGAAGGACTTTAAAATTTGGGATAAAGAGATGTGAGGCTTAAGCCGGGTTTCTCCGATGAGAGCGATGTCTACATTGTGATGATTTAGAAATTCGCAGAGTTCTGCATGTTGGGTTTGACTGACACCTTCCGCGTTCCAGTAAAGGACTCTCAATTCTCTGGGGAATGTTTTTCCTGTTAGAACAATTAGACATTACTGAACCACAGAAAGATAGCCTCAAGTACTATTTGCTATTTTTCGTTCATGGTGGGGGCGGTCACTATCCCTCGAAGGATGTTCTTAATTGGGGCAATGATCTCGTTGAGAGCTGGATCTGTAAAAAGTTGTATGAGTTCTAAAAACTCAGAAGCAGAAGAGGTGTTTGGGAGAGACGGTACATCCCTTTGTGATAAGGAGGCCGTAGATATTTGTGGACGAGGAGGAAAACCACACGGGGATAGAGTAGTCTGGTTGGGGGGGTAGGCTGGAGCTGAGTTTCAGTAGCACTGGTGGCGTTTGCGAACGTTATATTAGGCATGAGGCGTGCAGGGGTGGGTCCAGCTGGTTTCTTCCTGGTGGAAGGCAGTCTAGAATGTTGTGCCTCAATGAGGCGTTGATAGCTACTGCAGCCTCGGTAGTTGGCTGTTCGACTTTCGAAGTATTGTATGAATTTACTAGCAGTTACCCGCGGCATCGCTCGCTTGGATTTCGTAATTTGATAAAAAAAAACATCGTTCCACGGTACTGTACTAAGACATTATCTGAAAATTCCCAAAGTATAAAAATTCACCGACAAAATGAGTTTCATTTACCCCAGAAAGTCTTTGTAAACCACGTTTTGGGAGCTAAGGTGACCATGCGACACATAACGGTATATATATATATATATATATATATATATATAAAAATACACATATCTTTATTTTTAAAGGAGATTCCAAATACCTATTTCCACATCTGTAACATCTTCAGTTTCTGAGATATAAGTATTCCCATAAAAATAATTCAGCCCCTTTATCAGTCCTTCCCCATCCCACCTAAGTTGATTTTCCGAAAACAAAAAATGCATTTTTCTTTATTTTTGAAGGAGATCCAAATACCCATTCCCACGTCTGTAACATCTCCAGTTTTTGAGATATAAGTATTCCCATAAAGAAATCCAACCTCTTTATCAGTCCGTCCCCCACCCCCACCTAAGTGGATTTACCGAAAATAAAATATATACGTGTTTATTTTTAAAGGAGATTCCAAATACCAATTTTCACGTCTGTAAACTTCAGCTTTTGAGATATAAGTATCCACATAAAATTAATTACATTTTTACTTCCTTTCACCCTCCGACCATAAGTGAATTTTCCGAAAACAAAAAATACGTGTTTCTTTATTTATAAAGGAGCTCCCAAATACCGATTATCACGACTGTAACATCTTCAGTTTTTGAGATATATATATCCTCAAATTAATTCAACTTCTTTCTCACCTCCACCCCCTCCCCCGCACAAAGTTGATTTGTTTACTTTTAAAGGAGATTGCAAATACCAATTTTCACATCTGTAACATCTTCTGTTTTTGAGATATCAGTATCCTATTAAAAAGAATGTTCCCTTATTTTAAAGTTTATTAATAATACCAATTTTCACGTTTGTAACATGTTAAGTTTCTGAGATGTACTGTAGGTATGTTCATTTTAAAAATTCACCCCCGTTTTCAGTTACCCTTAAGTGGATTTTCCGAAAACATAGGTAACAAATTACTTATGTTTCTTTACTTTTACAGGAGGATCCAAATACCAATTTTCACGTCTGTAAAATGTTACATTTGGGAGATATACTGTAGATATTATCTTTTTAAAAATTCACCCCGTTTTTCACTCTTATTCACCCTCTACTAATTGTATTGTCCAAAAACAAGAACGTACATGTTTCCTTATTTTTAAAGGAGATTCCAATTACCAATTTTCATGTATGTAACATCTTCAATTTTTGAGATACAATGATTCTCATAAAAGATGTTCAACCCCTGTTTAACCTTTTTTTACCCTCCCCCCTTAAGAGTATTTTCAGAAAACAAAACAAAAATACTCATTTCCTTATTTTTAAAAGAGATTCCAAATACCAATTTTCACGTCTTTAAACCGTTAAGTTTTTGAGATATAGATACACTCATTTTAAAAATTCACTTCCCCCTTTTCACCCCTTAGCGACGGAATATTCAAAATTCCTCCCTTATTGAGCACCTACATTGTAATGTAAATGTATCCCCAAAATTTCCTTTCTTTATGTCCAGTAGTTTTGGCTCGTCGAGATGAGTCAGTCAGTCAGTCAGTCAGTCAGTCAGTCAGGACATGTTATTTTACATATATAAGATTTTTACACCTACTACAATTATCACACGCTTATTCACTGCAGTCATGATTGTTTCACTATTTCTTGACACTGTTAGGTTATAATAATAATGTCATTGGTTTTACGTCCCACTAACTATTTTTTACGGTTTTCGAAGACGCCGAGGTAACAGAATTTTATACCTTGGGAGTTCTTTTACGTACCGGTAAGTTTTCTGGCATGGGGCTGATGTATTTGAGCACCTTCAAATACCACCGGACTGAGTCAGGATCGAACCTGCCAACTTGGGCTCAAAACGCCAGCACCTTATCCGTCTGGGCCACTCAGTCCGGCACACTGTTAGGTTACACTCTCCTTAATTTTAATTACATTTTTGGACCTTGTTCTCGGAGGTCACGGATTCAAGTCTCGCTCGGGTCCGTTCGCTCTGTATTAATGTACGGAAGTACGCGGTGCGATTTCACAATCGTGACAGAAATTTAATATTATTCAAACTGAGAAAGAACATCTATTCCTGCAAAAACTCCTCTTCACAGATTATGCACCTTCTACGACAATGAAATGAAATGCCGTATGGCTTTTAGTGCCGGTATGTGCTCGAGGACTTCTGCTCCCCAGGTGCGTTTTTGATTTGACTCCCGTAGGCGACCTGCGCGTCGTGATGAGGATGAAATTATGATGAAGACGACACATACACCCAGTCAGGGTGCCAGGGGAATTAACCAATTATGGTTAAAATTCCCGACCCTACCGGGAATCGAACCCGGGACCCCTGTGACCAAAGGTCAGCACGCTAACCATTTAGCCATGGAGCCGGACATCTACAACAAAGCAATTCGTAAAAACTACTCAATGGGCTTCAGCTTGCCATTCAAAGCCTTCATAATTAGACTTCACAGCATCTAAGAAATCATACACATATTTCATCCATTCATTACTTCCGTGCTACAAATCTACAAATGACTGTACATTCCTCCACACTAACCAGTTCATGGGTTGGGGACCACGGGGCCCTTAGCTGAGTCCTGGTATTGTTTCAGCTTACTTGTGCTAGGGTCCTCACTTGCATCTATCCTATCTTTCCTTCCTTGGTCAACTCTTGCTCTTTTCCGACTCCGACGGTATTAGGTTACGAGGCCTAGAGAGTCTTTCATTTTCAAGCCCTTCATGAACCTTGTCTTCTTTTGACCGATACCTTCATTTTTTGAAGCGTTGGACCCCTTCCATTTTTTCCCTCTGAAATGGCGTATGGCTTTTAGTGTCATCTGGCTCGCCAGCTGCAGGTCATTTGAGTTGACACCCGTAGGCGACCTGCGTGTCGTAATGAGGATGAACACGACAAATACACCCAGCCCCCGTGCCAGCGGAATTAACCAATGGTGGTTAAAATTTCCGACCCTACCGGGAATCGAACCCGGAAACCATGTGACCAAAGACCAACTCGCTAACCGTTTAGCCATGGACTTGATTAGTGTTAATAGAGGATGGTTGCCCAGCTGCACTTCCTCTTAAAACAATAATCACCACCATTGCTCCTCCACATTTATTTAATAATGTAGAATGTAAAATATTATTTTGTGGAATTTTTTTTTCGTCCACCATTGGATTTTAAGTAAACCAAAACAAAACAAAACAAAACAAACCCTATGGCGCAACAGCCCCGAAGGACCATGGCCTACAAAGCGACTGCTGCTCAGCCCGAAGGCCTCCAACTTACGACGTATCGTGCAGTTGGCACGACGAATCCTCTCGGCCGTCTTTCATTTTCACGCCCTTCATGAACCTTGTCTTCTTTTGGCCGATACCTTCATTTTTTGAAGCGTTGGACCCCTTCCATTTTTTCCCTCTGAAATGGCGTATGGCTTTTAGTGTCATCTGGCTCGCCAGCTGCAGGTCTTTTGAGTTGACACCCGTAGGCGACCTGCGTGTCGTAATGAGGATGAACACGACAAATACACCCAGCCCCCATGCCAGCGGAATTTCTAGACCGAGGTCGCTATCTCACAGTCAGATAGCTCCTCAAATGCAATAACGTAGGCTGAGTGGATCTCGAACTAGCTCTCAAATACAGGTAAGAATCTCTGACGAGGCCGGGAATCGAACCCGTAGCTTCCGGGTAAGAGGCAGACACGCAATCCCCACAGGGGGGGGGGGGGGTGGAAAGCCCGGCTTTTAAGTAAAGCAAAATTTAATTTTATATTTATGCATATTCAACTGTAAAACGTATTAATAATCATTGCTTCTTTAATTATTAATATTACTAGTTTAGTTTTTATTATTATATGGGATATTATTAGTATTAATATAATGTAACAATAATGATGTAAACTAAGGGCACCACGCGGTAAATCAGATAAAGAATCCCTGTAGTGTGCAATAAATAAATAAATAAATAAATAAATAAATAAATAAATAAATAAATAAATAAATAAATAAATAAATAAATAAATAAATAAATAATTCTTGTGTACTTTGGGCGATGTAATGAGTAACATTATCACCGGTTTCTCACCAAGCTGGCTGTGGGTCGAGCCCTAGCCATTACATGTTGGATTATCCTTTTAAAAATCACGCGTCTGTGGTCATATTCCGCGTTAAACTGTAGGTCACTTGGCTATAATCACGATGTCAAAAGTCGCGGAAACCAACAAGTTCGCTTTTGCTTCTTGTATTCATTTAATTTTTATTATGGGAAGGTCCCATTGTAAAGCCTATTTGTCAGTATTTAGCCAATTCTGTGACCTCAGACGGTCTCTTTGGGACGTTAAGTCAAACGTTCTAACATTGCATGGTCCATTGAATAAAATAGAATGCTCTTTTCCCATAGATTCGGATCATCAGAACCTGAGGAAAGAGTAATTTAATTTATTGTACCCCAAAATGTTTCCACTCATGCAATTTTGATTACTTATTACAGTTATTCGAGACTATTAATATGTTGTACATTACAATAAGATCTCAGTAGTGTTTTATACCCATGTTACAGGTCAATATATTTTTCTTTTAAGTCCTAGATGTTAAACAGTGTTTAACATGTATCCCATGCTTCATTACGTGCATTAGTGTTTATGTTCTTTTATTTTTTAGAACTAGATTTTTATTACCCTATGCTAAATTTCGTTGTCTGTCCCGATGCGATCTACCTCAATGTATACTGTATTTATTGTGCATAATATTTTGCATTATATTCGAGTTACAAACCAAATCCTATTGTTTAACAATGCAAACTATTTGTTGTCATTGCTGATATTAGTTGATGTGTTATCATTAGTAATCAATCAATCAATCAATCAATCAATCAATCAATCAATCAATCAATCAGTACTGATCTGCATTTACTGTGGGGCAATCACTCAGGTGGCAGATTACCTATCTGTTGTTTTCCTAGCCTTTTCTTAAATGATTGCAAAGAAATTGGAAATTTATTGAACATCTCCCTTTGTACTGTAAGTTATTCCAATCCCTAACTCACTGTTGAAAATATCTTCATTTCTGCTCGCTTACACCGCGTTTAGGACAAAAACTTATACCATTGAAACACCAGCTTCATGACACATCCATTTATTACGAGCTGTTGACTACAACTGACTTACACACACACACACACACACACACACACACACACACACACACATAGCAATTCAAAAATGTCCAAAGAATAAAACAAATGAAGATAAACCACTTGACTAAATTAATATGAATTACCAAAACATAACCTCAATGTTGTATTCCTAAAATATGTACAAGATATGATACATGACATTTTATTTTTTATGAGAAAACTTCAACATTCCAACACTCCCCCCTTTTCTCAAAAAAATAAAAATACAACACCTCAATCAATTGTCCTCTCATCGCTTATACAAACTCTTAAGCTTGTTGCTTGATAAATTCTTCGTGAACAAGTCTGCAGCATTTCTCTCTGATGCTACATATACAAACTCAATTAACCCCTTTTCTACCAGTTCTCTACATACATGGTACATGATGTCAATATGTTTTGACCTTTCACTCACAAAATCATTTTTACTCAATTTAATTGCTGCTGCATTGTCAGCAAAAACTTTACAAGGTATATCCATAAAGCTTTCCAGCCCTAGCTCTGATAGCAAATCTTTCATCCAAGTTACTTCTCGAGATACCTCTGCCATTGCCATGTATTCAGCATCCATGGTAGATCTAGCAATACAACTCTGTTTCTTACTATACCATGATATTGCTCCCCCTGCCACAGTGGTTACATAACCACTCACTGATCTTCTAGACTTAGTATCTCCTGCCCAATCTGCATCACAGAACACTTGTACTGACTCCTCACAATTTTTGAAACACAACTTTAAATCTCTAGTACCACATAAATATCTCATGATATGCTTCACTTCTTTCCAATCTTTAATCTTAGGTTTTTGACAATTCTGACTAACTTTACTTACCGCAAATGCAATGTCAGGTCTAGTATTATTTGACAAATATAGCAAACTTCCTACTGCACTGCGATAAATGGTACAATCAAATTCCTGCTCATCATTTTCAGCTGCTGAATAGCCACTTGGTAAAACAGTCTTACTCGGTTTACAGTCACTCATGGAAAAATCAGCAAGTAATTTGTCAATGTATAAACTTTGACTCAACATAACCCCTTCTTTTGTCTGTTCTATTTTTATTGACAATAAGTTTGTTGCTTTCCCTAGATCTTTAATCTCTAACTCATCTGCCAACCTTATTTTAACCAACTTAACAACCTCTTTGTCACCTATTGCAATAATGTCATCAACATACAAGCCAATAATACAACACTCCTTTACATACACACATGGTTCTTTGATACATCTCTTAAAATCTAGTCTTCTAATTATAGCATCAACACAAGCATTCCAGTCTTTACTCGAATTAGATAGTCCATAGATGCTTTTCTTCAATTTACATACATAGTTTTGGACATCCTTTTCTACAAACAATTCTGGTTGCTCCATGTATACAGTACAACTGATTTCACTATTTAAGTAAGCACTAGTTACATCTAGATGTTCTACAGTCCAGCCTCTACGTACTGCAATACCTATTAACAGTCTCATTGTTTTCCTCTTTATAACAGGACTAAATGTTTCATCAAAACTAAGGTTCATCTGTCTCTTAAAACCTTGAGCAACCAACCTGGCTTTATATTTCTGAATGTTACCCTCACTGTCATATTTCAATGAAAACACCCACTTAGAACTAATTATCTTGACATTTTCTGGTCTTTTTACAATTTCCCAAACATCCTTCTTTCTCATCTCATTGATCTCCACTTTCATGGCCTCCATCCAGTTACCAGACTCTTGGCTTGACATAGCCTCCTCAACTGTTCTAGGTTCTACTATATTTGCATGCCTAACTTCCATCACTGCCTTACAATCTGCACAAGTCTTACCTTTCCTCTGTCTTATTGACCTTCTCAGACTATTACCTGGCTCTTGTATTGCTATAGACTCAACCTCTAGTTGTTCCTCTCCGGTCGTTGGCTCAACAGCCAATGTTTCCTCTCCGTCCTCTGTGTCTAACTCAGTCCCTAATTTTATCTCTGGATCTTCAGTGCACAGTATGTCAAAGTATGTTTCACTACCCTCTGCCTTTGGTACATTTATCTTTTCCTTGATATCAATTCCAGGACTTTTCACCTTAAAGGGAAATATCTACTCCTCAAATACGACACTTCTCCTCACTATTACTCTTTCCCTTTCAAGACTCCATAACCTGTTGAAAATATCTTCATTTCTGCTCGCTTACACCGCGTTTAGGACAAAAACTTATACCATTGAAACACCAGCTTCATGACACATCCATTTATTACGAGCTGTTGACTACAACTGACTTACACACACACACACACATAGCAATTCAAAAATGTCCAAAGAATAAAACAAATGAAGATAAACCACTTGACTAAATTAATATGAATTACCAAAACATAACCTCAATGTTGTATTCCTAAAATATGTTCAAGATATGATACATGACATTTTATTTTTTATGAGAAAACTTCAACATTCCAACACTCACCTTCTTATAAGCGAATATTTGCCCCAATTTGTCCTCTTGAATTCCAACTTTATCTTCATATTGTGATCTTTCCTACTTTTAAAGACACCACTCAAACTTATTCGTCTACTGATGTCTTTCCACGCCATCTCTCCACTGACAGCTCGGAACATACCACTAAGTCAAGCAGCTCGTCTCCTTTCTCCCAAGTCTTCCCAGCCCAAACTTTGCAACATTTGTGTAACGCTACTCTTTTGTCGGAAATCACCCAGAACAAATGGAGCTGCTTTTCTTTGGATTTTTTGCAGTTCTTGAATCAAGTAATCCTGGTGAGAGTCACATACACTGGAACAATTCTCTAGTTGGGGTCTTGCCAGAGACTTATATGCCTCCTCCTTTAAATCCTTACTACAACCCTTAAATACCCTCATAACCATGTGCAGAAATCTGTATCCTTTATTTGCAATCCCATTTATGTGATTACCCCAATGAAGATCTTTCCTTATATTAACAAATTTGTAATAACAAGTTTATTACAACAAGTTTGTAATGAAATGTTAGTCGTTTATTAATGAAACGTGCTGATTACTTTGAATGTACGGATATTTTCTTACATAACGTGCAATACCAATTGAAATTATCTATTGTGTTTCAGGATTCCCGGGCCACGTAGCGGAGCGTAAAATAGAAAGCCGAACGTTGTCAGTACAGACTGGAGTGGAATTACTGCACTACCTACTTCTGCAAACAAAAGTTGCACCCTCGGGAGATCTTCCACAGTGGCTGGAGCTGAGCCCCCGCGCTCTCCTCGACACGATGAACCACCCTCGGAGGAGACGTAAGGCTGGAGCAAGTGCTACTCCAAGCGTCCCGGCCACCACTCACATTCTCGAAGAAAGCGCCAGTGACCAGAGCGGAGATGAAGACAGCGGACAGCTCAAGCACATTACCATCAGCCTGGGGGACTGTGACAAGGCTTCTGTGCGATCAGGAAGCTCAGTATCTTGGTCCTGTCAGTCTGACAGTGCTGTGTGAAAAGAGATTATCATTTCATAAAAGGCTTCCATTAAATCGATTTTATAGCAATTTCAAGGCACTGTTGTACGCTGATGTTGGTATCTATTATCTGTTAGGTGATCAGTCTAGAGGCTGCTTGGATCCTCAAATAGCGCCACCAAAGGTTATGTGGTTATAAGGAATGCGTAAAAACCGATTTCAGTGCCAACATTTGTCGTATACTATGGCTCATTCCATGTTAAGAAAACAGTATTGCTCTTATGAACCTACAAGGAGTGACCCTCCCCCTCCCCCTCCCCCCTTAGACACTCATAATTCCTCGCGATTAAGGAATATTATAATGTGCTTTATATTGTATTATGAAAAAAAAAGAAAACTGATGGGGCATGCATTTGCCCGTGAGTTATCTAAAGCTTTTCTATTTCATAAATATATTTGCAGGGAGGAAGCACAGTGGCGTAAACAGCCATCGCTTTGTTGCCTTCCTTCATTTTCCTTCCGAGTTGCCTTGGAACATGCAACGCGTAATCCGTTACGCTGTGAATCGCCAGCAGCTTATCACTGTTGAAGTGAAGTCATCTATTTATTTGTGCGTATGTTCTAATATTCATGTACTGTACAGCAGTTGTTACTGAAGATTTCGATTGTGTGTGCATCACGGCATGACTTGTTTACCATTCTTTTCGTAGGGCGATATGACGGCACAATAGTTCCCTGCGTTGTCGGGGTAAATTCATTAAATGCAATTAACTGCCCCCCCCCCCCCCCCCCACTCCGAGCCTATGAAAATTATCTGTTATCTATTTTCTCCCAGTTTTCCTTAAACTTTATTAGGTATTGAGGTTTTGTATGTGCAGTAGTTTACGCATGTTGCTGTAAAAACATAAATAAGCCGCCACCACCCCCCACACCACCCCCTTTACAACCTCTGTACCTTAGATGTTCTTTTAAATTGCAGCTTCTTTTATTTTGAACTTAAGTACTGAATTTCACCAATACATATGCCACAGTTTCCCCGTGATGCTGCTGAGCAGAGCCGTTCGATATGGCAATCCTGTTGTCATAATATGGAATGAGCTATAGGTTAGATGAGGAGTGAGATAGTTTGCCGTCGCTTTCCTCACATCTAATATCTATGATAGAGAAATGGATCATCTCACAGTCTGAATATTTAGTCCTTCTACTAGGTACAATAATTTCAAGTTCCTTGTGTCTTTTACACCCTGGAATTAATTCCCATCACGTATGATGTGAACTAATCGAGGAATGTTCGACTCACTGCTCACTAAAAAGGAGTTATCATTGCCAATCGACATCTATTAAGACAGTTTTTAACTTACATGTTTCGATACTCATGCATGGCCTTTATCCATAACATGCTCTCTCCTCCCCCAAGAGGGCGGTGGATAGATCGGTACGGGAGTGACTACCAGGAGGGAAGTCTGGAAAGCGGGGTTCCTCCGCGGGAAATTTTTGAATTAAAAGAGGCCTAAAATCACGATTTTAGACTCTCTAATGATATCGCTTTAGAGGCCTTTAATTAAAAACTGGATACAAAATTATGATTAAACAATGATGATAGGTATTCACATTACAAGAATGATTACCTGATTCGAATTTTCTGGCCCTCCTATCTTAAACTTATTTTCACAGCATAGTCAGAATTTTTGACATAATCCTCCGATTTCTCCAACTGTCTGGTGTGTGTATTTATTTAGGGCCGATGATCTAGACATTAGGCCCCTTTAAGCAAGCATCATCTCATTTATTTATTTAAAACCCGAGATGAGCAAGTCCAAATTTTTCTTACGAAACATTAATGTAAATTTTTGCGTCGTAAATCAGCTTTAAATACTAAGTGAGGGGAAAAACCAATTATTCTTCTTCTACCGCTTTTAACACACATATGGGTTCACGGGTGCGAACTTTGTCACACTTGTGAATTTGGCCCTGTTTTAGGTCGGACGCCCTTCCTGACACCAACCCTATATGTAGGAATGTAATCACTATTGCGTGTTTCTGTGGTGGTTGGTAGTGTAGTGTGTTGTCTGAATATGATGAGGAAAGTGTTGGTACAGACACAAACACCCAGCCCCGAGCCAAAATAATTAATCAGAAGTGATTAAAGTCCCCAATCCGACCGGCAATCGAACCCAGGATCCTCTGAACCGGAGGCTTCAACGCTGACCATTCAGTCAAGGAGTCGGGCTGATGAGGAAAAATATATAATATATATAATTAACATCACGAACTGCATTGGTATAATACAAATATATTAATAGAGCTAAATACTATATGCACATTTGTTGAATAGGCTACATAATACATCATGAAATAAACCATACAAAATGCAGTAGATTTATTACACCGAATTAACCAGATCGATCAGTCTCACGCTAATTCAATACAGTCGAACCTTGACCCTGTTTCATAAAAGTTACAATTTTACTTTTTACTTTTTTTACAAGTTGCTTTACGTCGCATCGACACAGGGAGGTCTTATGGCGACGATGGGATAAGAAAGGGCTAGGGGTGGGAAGGAAGCGGCCGTGGCCTTAGTTAAGGTACAGCCCCATTATTTGCCTGGTGTGAAAATGGGAAACCACGGAAAACAATATTCAGGGCTGCCAACAGTCCGGATGCAAGCTCACAGCAGCGCGCTCCTAACCGCACGGCCAACTCGCCCGGTTATAATTTTACAGGCGACAAGAAATCGCTAGACAGGTTTAGGCCTACATATTGACAATTTTTTTTGTTTCATAAAAGCTTACAAGTTTACAAAATTGTCATTTCATACATTTTTACGACAATTTTACAAATGTCTGTTTCATAAACCCTTTGAACTGACAGGTTCTGACAAATTTGTTAAATTATAGACTACACAATACCGTAATGAAACAGATATAGGGATGTCATTGTTTTTTGACATATTTATAAATTTGTAGAATTGTCATTGCAGAAGTGACAGGCACTCCTTTATATGTAGCCTGTAATGTGTAATATAAATCGGGAGTTTATTTTCGTAGATGTTTTGTAATTTAAATTCTCTAGTAACAGCAGTAGTAGCAGTGGCGGGAGTAACTAAGAAATTGAAATGAGACCACGCCGGGGTTTTAGGCAACGGATTAACCTAACCTTCAATTTTAGTGATTTTATATAAGAGAAATGTCATATTAGCCAGACATCAGCTGAATTCACCATACATTCAAAGGATACCATTTGCAGTCACAAACACGAAGAAATTATTTACTCACACCTCAAGAGCAAATTTTGCGTGCACTGCATTAATAATAATAATAATAATAATAATAATAATAATAATAATAATAATAATAATTTCGTGTGGCTAGTTCTAGCCCGGCACAGCCCTTGTAAGGCAGACCCTTCGATGAGGGTGGGCGGCAACTGCCATGTGTAGGTAACTGCGTGTTATTGTGGTGAAGGATAGTGTTATGCGTGGTGTGTAAGTTGCAGGGATGTTGGGGACAGCACGAACACCCAGCCCCCGAGCCATTGGAATTAACCAATGAAGGTTAAAATCCCCGATCCAGCCGGGAATCGAACTCGGGACCCTCTGAACCGGAGACCAGTACGCTGTCCATTCAGCCAACGAGTAGGACTGCACTGCATTACATTTTTAATATCATAATCTTATCAAAACGTCATACTACTCTGCCTGTGTGAATAGGAATAAAATATAGGTTAAATTTCAGTCTTGGATTTTACCGCTTTTTTTTTTTTTTTTTTTTTTTTTTACGCAATAACAGTCGATCATTGGGCATCGTAATCAATGACCTATATCACTCTTCAGAGCCATCTTGAGAGTAATAGAGTAAACTTCAGATCTGGCATAAAATTGTCGAAACAAGTTTAGTTGAGTTTGAATGAAAAGTTACAGTATTTTGTCTGTCACGTAAGGGAAACTTGTAACACTTATGAAACAGAAAACTGTCATGACAAATTTGTCAATCTGACATCATTGTCGAATTTGTCGCACCTGTCGGGTTTTATGAAACAGGGCCTTGTAAATGTAGCTGGCGCCATTCACCATTAGTTGAACAGCTATTAGCATTGACATTGGTTAACATAAATCGAAAATGACGTCATTCCCAGAAATCAACAGAAATACATTCCGTTACCAACCTGCGCAGAATAAAAACACAACTAAATACAACCTGTAAAGGAAATAATGTAGAGTACAGAACAACAACATTAAAGAAGTGGTGCACCCTCGTCTCTAAGGGGAACGATATTTTAAACAGAAATTCCCTGTTTCTGTGGTGATTGGTAGTGTAGTATGTTGTCTGAATATGAAGAGGAAAGTGTTGGGACAAACACAAACATCCAGTCCCCGAGCCAGAAGATTTAATCAGACTTAACCCAGACCAATGGTTTTGTTACTAACCAGACCTAACCAGTCCAGACCGATGGTTCTCTCACCATCCGGACCTAACCAAGCCAGACCAATGGTTTTGACACTAATCGGACCTAACGATATAGACCAATCGTCTTGTTCCCAGTTATAGCCTCCGTGGCTCAGGCGGCAGCATGCCAGCCTCTCACCACTGGGTTCCGTGGTTCAAATCCCGGTCACTCCATGGATTTGTGCTGGACAAAGCGGAGGCGCGGCAGGTTTGTCTCCGGGTACTCCGGTTTTCCCTGTCATATTTCATTCCAGCATCACTCTCCAGTATCATTTCATTTCATCTATCATTCATTAATCATTGCCCCAGAGGAGTGCGACAGGCTTCGGCAACCGGCACAATTCCTATCCTCGCCGCTAGATGGAGGCGTCATTCATTCCCCGTTCGAATGACTGGAAACAGGCTGTAGATTTTTATTTATCTTGTTTCCAGTTCCTAAGTCCGCCTTATGCACCGCGCAGGGAGTAAAGAATACAGGAAGCTGCCCGCTGCACTACTCTCTGTGGCTATCGCTTGAAGCCAACGGCCACGCCCCCCCCCCCCACCCCACCTGTGTTAGCAAAACATGGCAATTCTTACGTTGTGGATATATACAAACTAAGACATTTTCTCGAGAGTAGGGAAACTTCGAATCGCTCAATTAAGAAGAATCGTTTTCAAAATAGCACGGCGATTAACTGTATCAAAATTTTCTGGCAAACAGACCTACTTTTTTTTTTTTTTTTTTTTTTTTTTTTTACTGAGCTCTAAGGAAGCGTTTCTCATGGCCCGCATCCTTAAATCTACTCTCCCGCGAGTTGACTGTCAGTACCATAAACCGAGTATCTTAAAAACAGGAGATGCAAATCTTCACCAGATATCTGTAAATATAAGGAGTAGGCTATTAATAAGGGCATACCGCGATCTGAATGCTTTAGGGGAATGCGCCATAAATCACCAAAGTGGGCATAGCAACATTGCTTTCTGCATATTTAGAAGTGGTGGTGATTCTTATTTTAATAGGACGTACAACCATCAAGTAAACCATCCTCTGACGCAAGTGGAAACAATGCAGGACTCAGCTAAGGGTCCCTTGGACGCCAACTCACACTCCGAAATTAAGAGCTCCTTAGGTCATTTGGATGCCAAACCACACTCCGAAGGTAAGAGCCCCTTAGGCCCCCTTAATCGACACATGGTGGTGATTATTGCTTTAAGAGGGAGTACAACTAGACAACTATCTTCTATTAATGCTAATCAGAGATAAATGAACATATCGGCCAAAGAAAGACAAGGACCATGAAGAGCGAGAAAATGAAAGACTCCCTAGCCCTCGAATCCTCTTATAGCTTCGGGGTCGGAAAAGAACAAGAATTGACCATCGGAGGTCGGACATAAGATTAAAATTAGCCTGGCACAAGTAAGTAGAAGCAATGCCAGGACTCAGCAAAGGGCCCCGTGTTTGCCAACCCACGCTCCCAAATTGAGAGCTCCTGGGGCCCATTTCAGTCGCCTCTTACGAAAAGCAGGGGATACCGCGGGTGTTGTTCTACTACCCACACCTCACAGGGACTTTTACGACAGGCAGGGGATACCATGGGCCTTATTCTACCGTCCTCATCCATAAGGGGTTACATATTTTAGGAGCGGTGGTAGTGATTATTGTTTTAAGAGGAAGTACAACTGGGCAACCATCCTCTATTAACACTAACTAGGAGGAAAAATGGACGGGATCCGACACTTCGAAAAATGAAGGTAACGGCCAACAGAAGACAAGGGCCACGAAGGGCGTGAAATTGAAAAACGATCTAGGCCTCGAGTGCTCTAATTCTGTAGGTAAGAAGGGAAAGCTTCAAAAATAGTAGGTACAGCATTCTCCTTCAAAACAAATTTCTTCATGGACCGATCAAACAATTCCGGTTTGAAATGTGCTGAACATGTTCTGGTGTAAGAAGAAGGTATCCAATTTCCCCTTCTAAAGGCCTTAATCCACTCTGCTCTTCTTTCTTCATGAACAGGGAACCTCAGGAAAACTTGGCGATAAACAACAAGTGTAACCTAAAAATTCTTACGAAAAGTGGACGGTGCTTCTGAGACTCCGAAATACTAGCACAATAACAATAGAGGTAATGTAATACTGTATACTGTACTACATATTACAAGCCATACTTAGAATCTTACCTGTGAAATGTTATTCCAGGAATATTTTTTGGTTTTCCGATTCGTGCAACCGTTTGCACAACACGACATTGTAAGAGCTACAACATCAACTAAATATTGGTAGGGTAATTTGGTGATAATTTAGATTATAGCAACATAAAGGGATAAAATACATGATTTATATCCTTTAAATTTCATGTATCATATAGAGCAAAACATTAGCTATAGGTTTCGATCATGAATGTTTTCTTGCAATTACTTTATCTTGAACTCTTATATGACTTTTTTGCAATTCAACTGAGTCAGGTTATTTGGTGATAGTAGCAACGTAATTTGGTGATAGTTATTTCAGAACACTTTTTTCTTTCAAGAGTTGTATAACTACATTTCACTGGAGTTTTCGTCTTGTGGTGAGTCTTCACAACACACGTGACACATATCCACGATTATGTCGTCATCAGTATCTTGCGTTTGGCCAGTCTTCATGCATAGTATGTCTACAAAAGCTGCATTGAATCCGACTTTGCCCCAGTTTTGCGTTTTGAATCATTAGAATACGATTTTTGCATATGATAGGCTACATATCCAATCATCATCTAACTTTACACCTGAAGGTCCAGGAATCAGTAAGTCAACATGAGCGCTGCTAGGTCTTCTTTCCTCTTACTGTCGCTGCTCGGGAGGGGTGTGGTACTTCGCGGAAGTGTCTCTTTTGCTTTATGTGAGACTTTCACGTCTTCGTTGATTGGGAAGCTGAAGGAAGTGCTCAAGATTGGAATTTGAGTCTGCAGATTCGCTTCTTTCTGAGAAAAGTCTCTCAGTTATGAGAGACGAGGCAATAGCTACAGAAGAGATCACGTTTTGTTTAAAAAGCACTATTCCATCCTTTCTAGATCCACATGTTATGTTGGCATGGGAGGAACTTGAAATAAATGCAGGATTGAACAATGAACGGAAATTAAACTGGTTTGGTTTATGGTTGGGATGATTTCGCATGCAATCCAAGTTTGGGTAAGATACCTTCTGCAATACTTCTTTCTGCACTGTTTTGGAGCCATAGTCTGAGAGACGACCACGGAACACCTTTGAATTTTGAGGCTCGGTGCACTGTAATTTTACCTTCAGTCACTAATCTAGCAGCCTCCACTAAGCCTGCACTCTTTTACTGCTTACACCCATAATGATTATCATCCTGTCCAGGCTTTCGTTTCATGTTGTTGTTTTTTCGGCATTTTACCGTGACAGATTTGACTATCAAAAAATAGCATCCGTTCTTGCGCCTATTTACGACCACGCCCCCTATGTATACCTCTGTCATTGGACTTCACTCTCAGAGCTCCAAGGCATCTCCTTGTATGAAATTTGTTAATTTACACTGCCTACAACTGAAATTTATATAAAATTCTCATTCTTTCAGACATTTAATGAGCCCAGCTGGAAATAGAAAATAATGTTATTGTGGGTTACCATCAGCTGAATAGAAACTGCTTAAATATTTCGCTGTTATCTTAAGGTTTGTCCCGAAAACGACTATGGCGTTCAACTTTTCTCTCAATGCATAAAATAACTTTGACACCAATACTAACTAAAACAAACGATATATTTTCACAGTTTATTTCACTTGAATAGCAAACTGCATTTAATATGTCAGCACCTGCCAAATCACTACAGCTGAGTGTTACAAAATCTCATACCTCAGTAAGTGAAAGGCCCAAGGATTATACCTGAGCGCGAGACAAAGGAAAATCTCGGGGAACCCAGCTGACAACAGCCGAGCTAAAAACTAGAACAGGTTTTGTCCTGGCATTCGGTTAAAACATTATCACCAAATAACCTTACTTCACCCTATCTCTTTTACGTTTTAGCGTGTCGTACAGTGTTTGCATCTGAAAATTCCCGCAGTTACAATTTGCGTTCACTGTATTCACTTCAATGAGCTGTGACAGATTTGACTATCAAAACAATAGCATGCGTTCTCGCGCCTATTTACGACCACGTCCCCTATGTAGACAACTGTCATTGGGCTTCACTCTCAGAGCTCCAAGGCATCTCCCTGTATTCTTTACTCCCTTGCACCGCGCTGTCACGTCGCCCGCGAGAAATAAACAAAAGATGGCCATACTGAGCCTAGATGCCTCCGCTGCAAGTGACCTCTATAAGTTGCTTTTTTTTTTTATTAATTTGTTGTACGTCGCACCGACACAGAGAGGTCTTATGGCGACGAGGGGATAGGAAATGGCTAGGAGTGGGAAGGAAACGGCCGTGGCCTTTAAAGGTACAGACACAGCATTTGCCTTGTGTGAAAATGGGAAATCACGGAAAACCGTCTTCAGGTTCGAACCCACTATCTCCCTATCTCCCAGATGCATGCTCTCAGCTGCGCGTCCCTAACGACACGGCCAACTCGCCAGGTACCTCTGTAAGTGAGAGACGGTAAACCTCTTTAAGTGAGAGTCATTTTTGCGTCAGCGGCCAAACCATAAATTTATCTCTGTCGAAACGCATCGACAGACAGATATATCGGGTTTGTTTACCAGCCGTGCGGCTGTGTTGTACGCAGGCGTGTCAGTGGATCGCATTGCGGAAGGAGCGCTGCTAGCTAAATCAAAGTTAGAATTTCACCATCCGCTGTTTAACCGTAATAACATTAAGTTATAATCAGTGATGGGAAGAATACAAGAAAAAGTAATTGGTTTGAATTACAGTTAACTGAGAAATATTTTACTCAATTACAATTACAAATTACTTTTTCAACGTGTAATGAGTAAAATAACAATTACTTTACAGAACGCTAGTCGAAAGGAAATCGCTGATTTATATTTATTTATTTATTTATTCGCATGGGAATGTAGCAGTTTCAAAGAAGTACATTATTCATTTTACTTTTTTAGCATAGAGACATTAAGTGGCTATCATCACTAGGTGGAACTAAATAATATTATAGCTTGGAACTTTCTAAATTAACTTTTCCCATAATTTTTAATTTTTTTTTTTTTTGCTAGGGGCTTTACGTCGCACCGACACAGATAGGTCTTATGGCGACGATGGGATAGGAAAGGCCTAGGAGTTGGAAGGAAGCGGCCGTGGCCTTAATTAAGGTACAGCCCCAGCATTTGCCTGGTGTGAAAATGGGAAACCACGGAAAACCATCTTCAGGGCTGCCGATAGTGGGATTCGAACCTACTATCTCCCGGATGCAAGCTCACAGCCGTGCGCCTCTACGCGCACGGCCAACTCACCCGGTAATTTTTAATTTAGTTAATAACTTGTAGCATTTCAAATACTTTGCCATTTACTTTACAACTAAAATAATTGGTTCTTAAAATTCTCATCAGTAAGCCTCAAACTTTTGGGGGGAATAATAGGCCTACATCTTTGTATTTACTGAAAAGACGCCCTACAGGAGCACTTGAAGGAATACCTGCATTTGATTTTAAGAACATCGTTAGGATAGGTATGATGACCGTGCGAGCTGATCGTGTGGTTAGAGGCGCGCAGCTATGAGCTTGCATCCGGGAGATAGCGGGTTCGAACCCCACCATCGGCAGCCCTGAAGATGGTTTTCCGTGGTATCCCATTTTCACATTAGGCAAATTAATTAAGGTCACGGCCGCTTCCTTCATACTCCTAGGCCTTTCCTATCCCATCGTCGCCATTAAGACCTATCTGTGTCGGTGAGACGTAAACCAAACTGTAAAAAAAAATTGTATGATGTATTTGTAAGTACTGGAGAGGTAAGAAAGTTGATCCAGAACTGGCAAAGCTACTGGTTCTCCTGTAAAAGAACTGAAAAGGTTATTTTCATCATATCATTTTTGTTCCTGTTTCTGCTTCCATGTGATGTTTAGCGGTTACTAGAAAGTAACTAGAAAATACTAGAAAGTAAAGTTAGGAAGTTTGTTTAGAAGGGTTAGAGGGAGGTACATTCAGGGAAACGGGGTGGACTAGGAAGCGGTGATAAGGGTACAGGGAACTGGAAGTCAAGTAGGGATGACATAAAAATGTTAGTGTTGAACTGTAGAAGTACACTACTGTAAAGACAGGAGTAGAATTAAGTAATTTAATAGGTACCTATATACTTACCAGGTATGCTAATAGGAGTTGAATCATGGCTGAGAAATGATATAATGGATGCAGAAATATTCTGACGTAACTGAAGTGTTTATCGTAGAGGCAGGATAGGAATGGTAGGAAGGGGAGTATTCATTCTGGTGAAAGAAGAATTTGTAAGCTAGAAAAAAGTTAAAGAAACATGAAAGTCTAGGTGTAAGGCTCAATTCTAAACATAATAGGCAACTTGATGTTTTAGGACTGTACAGAGCTAGAAAGGGTGAGCCAGACACTGATTCAGAATTATTTGATAAGATAATCAGCTATATGGGAAACGATACTGTACCGTACCCAGGGGTAAGAACCCTCTAGGTAGGATGATGTCTCCATTTCCTGATTAAGCATCCGACTAACTCAGGTTGTGTAGAGGTGGGTAAGTTGTCGTGGGCAAGTCTAAATGTCGAAGTTTATAACTTATCCCTTGCTATTGTGACAGGAATAATGGACGTTTATCTCGAATGAGAAACACTGATATGGGGTAAGATGAGTTTCTTACATAAAATAACCCCGAATCATACTACAACACAAATAAAAAATTAAATCGAATAAATAAAACGTCAATGAAACTATCATTGAAATGAAATGCAAACCAACAAAAGTGAATATGGACAACAAGCATTAATTACGCAGATCAAATAAAATGGAAAATGAAAGTTCCAAATTACAACTTTAAATATTTATGAGTTTCGCAATAACTCCACATTATAGTCCAACGTTCCTGTTCCCATGGAGTAGCACCATTTTAAGTATCACATTATACGGATTGAAATCCAGGGTAGTTGTCGCGATAGTTGCCTTTAAACGTGATTTAAGACGCATTGGGACATGACGATATGAACTACGAAAAATACTAGTGGCATTTACCTATGCTATATTTACAATAAGCAAAACAGTAAAAATAACCAAGTACTTACATTGGATCAGGTGGGGAAAACTTATATACTACACTGACTCGATGTGAAACGCGGTTCACCAAAAGATCTAGTAAGAACTAGATTAACCACAACTATTCACTCAGCAGTCGGGCTGTTCCCCATTAATCAACAAGACAACAGATCAAAATCACCATAAAGTCACATAAAAACACCATCCTGTAAGAGAAAACAAATAATATACTTTAATAATCACATGGAAAGCAATGGGCAACATCGCGTTCATCTTCCTGCATTTGCGCACCGGTTAGTGTCCTCTGTCCTTCCCTTCATCAGTCACATGTTTCCTGCTTGGCAGTGGGCTGAAAAGAATGTTAAAACTCAAGACTGCTCTGGGAAATTGGTCACTGTTTCGACAAGATTATATTACGGAAATAGCTTCTCACTTCGCGATGTCTGTATAACCTTGGCTGATAAGCTTACCTGTAGGGCGAGCTCATATCTCAACAACTGCTCGGAGATTCACGTGCACAGTACTACATATTACCAGCATGCTACTATAATTCAACACACACATCATTTTCACTGGCCTGGCATTTATTTCACGGCAATTCTGATTCTCGATAATATCTCAGAATACAATCACAGGCCTATTCTCGCTTCACACAATTCTTATAACATGTCCAGGCATGCAGTCTGTCCGCATAACTGACTTCATATTTCAGCATGCACTAAATTCTCATGTATATCTTGTTATCTCATCAGCCTTTCTCATTACAAATTAGGGTTCGATTCCCTCTCAAATCATTGTTCAAAACAGTTTAAAATCCACATTAGAATAATCTATTTTAGTCAACGGTGCATATACAACTCCACACGTTTCACAGTTCCTGTAATACATGCAGCATGCATCCTATCTGTCACTAATCTCTCTAAATTGGAAAAATAAAATTTCGTCTCAACGCCGCGAGTGCGTAACTCGGAAGGTTGATGATTTTGACAATTTAATCCTTCAATCTCTATCAAACAAAAATACAGGAATAACCTTAAGCTAAATAACATGCATAATTCACACAAATAAAATCAAGTAAATCCTAACATTTCCCTCAGTATCCCATCTAGCTAATTATAAAGTAAAAGAAATAAAGAGAAGACATGCGATCTCTGCCTGTCCGTATTTACAGCATCACAAAT
This sequence comes from Anabrus simplex, assembly GCF_040414725.1. Taxonomy (NCBI): domain Eukaryota; kingdom Metazoa; phylum Arthropoda; class Insecta; order Orthoptera; family Tettigoniidae; genus Anabrus; species Anabrus simplex. The sequence goes on from NC_090265.1 coordinate 897,402,493, forward strand.
GTAAAATGAACACATGCCGTCAGGCAAAAATTACACTAAAGAAAGTCCCTAATCTAAGCCTCACTAGTATTAATCGTAATTCATAAAACATGTCATTTAATTATAATACATGCATATTATCTTGGCAACTCCCTGAACATTGGTAACAGCTCACATCCCTGCTCCTATGGAGGTCTACTCCATCTTCAACAGGTTTTCAACACGTGGAATCAATATTCTTTCTCCTAAAGGCGATGCCATCTTCTTGAAGTTAATTCCTGTGTAACAGCAATACACACGATTCTGGTCAAAATCTCTTCACCGCTCTCCGTGCACGTTGCCGATTAAACCCTTTGTTAGCCGTAATTTAATGCCAACGTTAATACAACAACACAAAACACACGTATTATTCATTGTACAATAAATGTTAAGATTCTGGAGCGGCTCGCGGTTCGATACGAATAGTCATTCGCGATACGTGACCGGCCCGAAAGTACAATACGGATGAGCGTCTCTCACTCAATTACCAGTCTGCGGCGGATATTACCGTCTGTTACTTTAATATAAGAACTTGCGACATAGCGCACTTGGCGACTTATAACTGCACCCAGTTTACGTAGCACTGTTCACAAAAAGAAATCCACTGTTTATGGTCAGTGTGACCTTACAATGTTAGACTTCTGCCCACGTGGCAGCATTTATGCGTCCCACGCACACTGTAGTACGACACTGATGCTCACGCACAGATAAAAGAGAAGTACGGAACGAGTTCACTTCACAACAACACACCTAGAAAGAAGAACGCTCCCGGCAGGTGGGGCGCTTAAGTAACATAGCCAACGCCGTTGTGGCTATGGGATTCCCAGTATGTTCAAATACTCAACCAATCAGAGTCCTTGCTACACACAATGACTTTGTAATTTGTTAAAATTAATATCAGATGCACTCCTAATAACTAAATTACGGCTCAAATAATTGTTATCACTCATTCCTTATTATTTCTCGCTCTCAGACCTGTGGAAAACCCTCAAATAACAGAACTGGCTTCTCTTTCTCGCTGCACACCTCACACAGATATCAATGTTGGTCAACCTGGGATTTTAATTCTGCGCGGTCCAGAATTCATATTAGCCACACCCTCGCTTCCTAATTGGCTGAACACTCCTCGTGGCCAACGAATTCTACACGTGTCGGGATGTGCTAACTCCTGGTAAAGCTGAACGTTTCCCACGGCTGCAGGCAAGCTTCGCGAAACATACAGCGACTTTACGACTCCAGGACTTCCGGTCTCAACTGTTCTCAACTGAGCTCTATAGAGAAACTTAGTAACAGATGGTTTTATTGATCACGAAGCTGTTTTTAGGTAGTTAAAAATAAATGTACGGTACCATATGGCTGCTAGGCAGGCATGAGGGAGATTACAAAAAGGTAATTATTATCAATGGAAAACGGTAAAAAAAAGATATTCCAGGAATCATTAGGCCCATGATGAACAAGGGGAGTGTGTATACGAGGATCTGGAGAAGGCAGATGTATTCAGTTAGCAGTGCGGTATGTAAAGATTGTTGGTTACAAGAAAAATGTCCAGATAGAAGAGGTGACTAATACTAACGAAGTATTGAAATTTACTTACGATAAGAAAGACATTTACAATAAGATAAAAAGGTTGAAAACTGGAAAAGCAGCTGGATAAGATTTCTAAGGATATACTAAAGACAATATATTGGGATATAGTACCGTATCTGAAGTAGTTATTTAAGTACTGTTTTCATGAAGGAAATATACTAAATTAATGGAAAGTTACTATAGTAGCCCTTGTGTATAAAGGAAAGGATGATAAACATGAAGCTGAAAATTACAGGCCAGTCAGTTTGACATGCGTTACATGTAACCTTTGGAAAAGCATTCTTTCTGATTATATTAGACATGTTTGCGAAATTAATAATGGTTCGATAGAAGACAGTTCGAGTTTAGGAAAGGTTATTCTACTGAAGCTCAACTTGTAGGATTCCATCAAGATATAGCAGATATCCTAGATTCGGGAGATCAAATGGACTGTGTCGCGATTGACCTATCCAAGGCATTTGACAGAGTAGATCATGGGAGACTACTGGGAAAAATTAGTGCAATTGAAACTAGACAAAAGAGTGACTGAATGGGTGGCTATATTTCAGATAATAGAACTCAGAGAACTAGAGTAGGTGAAGCATTATTTGATTCTCTAATCATTAAGAGGGGAATTCCTCAGGGCAGTATTTTTTGACCTGTATGTTTTCTTGTGTACATAAATGATATGAGTAAAGAACTGGAATCAAGGATACCGGTAAGGCTTTTTGCGGATGATGTTATACTCTATAGAGTAATACCAAATTCGTTACAAGATTGTGAGCAACTGTAAAAAGACCTCAACAATGTTGTGAGATGAATAGATAGCAGGCAGTGGTATGATGATAAACGGGGTTAAAAGTCAGGTTGTGAGTTTTAGTAATAGGAAATGTCTTATCAGGTTTAATTACTGTGTTGATGGGGTGAAATGAAATGGCGTATGGCTTTTAGTGCCGGGAGTGTCCGAGGACAAATTCGGCTCGCCAGATGCAGGTCTTTTGATTTGACACTCGTAGGCGACCTGCGCGTCGTGTTGAGGATGAAATGATGGTGAAGACGACACATACACCCAGCCCTCGTACCAGCGAAATTACCCAATTAAGGTTAAATTCCCGACCCTGCCGGGGTAAGGAGGGGGCGCTGACGGTTCCGGTTATACTGCCAACTGGATGGAAATGAAATCTGAATTGAATCGATAATATGATCGATCGATATGAATTTTCGAAACATTTATTATCTTACGCCAACAACTCTGTCACACATACATTATTTAAAATTATATAACATTTCTCGATGCGAATCTTGTTCCTAGCATGAATTATATAGTTTGGCTTTGCTGTGTAAACAGCATCAGTACTAGTTCGTAAATTGTACGCCAGATGTCGTACAGCGATACATAGTTTGTGTTTCAAAGGTTGCCAATATGGATGTCGAAGATAACTGAGGTCTACCGATTCAGCACTAGGGAGCTCAGGGTTCAAGAAAAGGTTCGCGTATAGTAGATATCTTTCAATTTTGATGCCCCTGTTATAGCCATAGACCCGGGTACTTTTTGTTGTATACAAATTTTCCCCTCCCCCCAACTTCTAACTACCAATCGCCGCTACTGCTGACATATAATGGGAAATGACGTCATTTCAAGAACTACGCATACAACACACACAGAGATTCTGTTACCCACCAGCGCAGAATAAAAACACAAGTAAATAAAAGCTGTAAAAGAATCAATGTGGGTAACAGAACAAGAATATTTTGCTGTGGAACTTACCTTAATGAAGTGGATGATATAGCTCACTTGCAGTCTTAAAGAAGTAACGCGCCCTCGTTTCTAAGGGGAGCGTAGTTTTGAGTACTGATATTCCGCGCAGCGCCCTTCTGTATGCCTGCCTCTGTGGTATTTCGATTTTCCAAATTTGCTTTCGTCGATTTCAACGTCTACATCGGGCCCACAAATTTTCTTCTCGTTAGCGTCCACCCACGTCACACATACCTCACGACAGACGCTACTCCAATCGACGATTCTGTGTTTTCGCAGTGAAGCGCAGCTTGAGTTTCACAATAGGGCACAGAGGTTTTAGTAGAAGACAACACAGGACAGCAAAGTAATATCGTACGGTACAATGAGCGTTCAGAATCAGCAAAAAGTGAGTTTTTCCGCCCACTACCAAACCAAGGATGTTGGCCACTGCTTACGAAATTGTTTCTCTTCCTGCCAAGTCCTTGAATGGAGTAGATGCCATGTTTCATATACCTCCAGCGTTTAACAATGTTTTAGTGTGCCCTGTAGTTGGGCATCAACCTCCTATTTTTCCTGTTGGCGTGACCACTCTCCATGCAGTCAATAAACTGAATAGAGTAGTTGACATGAAGATGCACGAATCCCACATGCTCCAGGCATGCCTTCCAGCAGTCTGAAATAATTATTGTTCCTGGAAATATCCAGTTTTTAACAACTGCCAGCAGTGCATCTTTGTCCCTTTTCTCGACAGGTATAACCAAAATCCTTTCGTGGTTCTCTCCCTCCACCCCTCTAAATACGCAGCGCCCTTCTGTATGCCTGCCTCTGTGGTATTTCGATTTTCCAAATTTGCTTTCGTCGATTTCAACGTCTACATCGGGCCCACAAATTTTCTTCTTGTTAGCGTCCACCCACGCCACACATACCTCACGACAGACGCTACTCCAATCGACGATACTGTGGTTTTCGCAGTGAAGCGCAGCTTGAGTTTCACAAGAGGGCACAGAGGTTTTAGTAGAAGACAACACAGGACTGCAAAGTAATGTCGTACGGTACAATGAGCGTTCTGAATCAGCAAAAAGTGAGTTCTTCCGCCCACTACCAAACCAAGGACGTTGGCCACTGCCTTGAAAGCGATTGTTATTCACATTTAATTTGACGTTATGCCCATACCTTTCACAAACCCTGCTACTTGAAAGCACTCATGATGTTGACAGAATTGTAATAAATGACTGAAAATGTTCTTACAATTAACGATGAAATCGCTAATGTTTACAACACAGCCTCTGCACAAAGTCATATCTATAACCAACAGAACCCTATCAAATTGCTTTCCTAGCCTTTGCTTACATGTTTTCAAAGAACTTGGAAATTTGTTGAGCATTTCCCTGAATAAATTATTCCTGTCTAACTCCTCGTCCTATAAATGAATATTTGCCTCAGTTTGTCCTCTTGAAGTCCAACTTTGTACCGGTATTCTTTCATTTCTTATCATTATTTTCAGAACTTCTTTATGATTTTACCTTCAAAGCAAGTTTTTTTAATTGCTTGTTCATATTACTATGCAAGACTGTGAGTTTGATCCAATGCAGGAAGAAGTTGGTATTGAGAGATTTCTGCAGTGAGTGAAGTTAACCTGATGCTGTTGTGCTGGTGATTACTATGGACATCTCAGTGAATTTATTTTTCTGAAATTGGATGGTTACCATTTAAAGTATAAGTAATTCAGCAATAACATGTTAATAAGAAACAGGATCAATATTCAGTTCTTGAAGAAACTGAACATGAACTAAGAAGGTATATATGCTGTATTATAGTTGAATTTATCTCATTTAGATGTGCCAAAAACCTAGTCATTAAGATATGTGTTCATGTGAATGATATTATATCATCTAATATATGTAACTTATACAAGATAATTAAGGATCTGATCCATTGTGATGAATTTATAATAGAAAACACCGGTATTGTGTGCTTCAGGAAGAGTATTACTATCACAAATAGCCCAGTAATATGTTTATTGCAATCTTATACCCTACTTCATTACTGGGGAGCAAGCAGATTTATAGATTTCTATAGGTTATATTTCAACCTTCCTGGATGACTTCATACCACTGCTTAACCACATTACTACTCTGTAGGACATTTTGATTAACTTACTTACATATGCAAAGTAGGCCTACTTGCTTAACATGTTTAGGCCAATCCAATTTTTCCAAAATTCAGCAGCTGTATTGGCTTTATTGTTGGCTTCAAAAAAATCTCAAATAGTGCAGGGTTCATCTAGTCTGCAGTAGACAAGGAGATGTGAGGGATTCCGAACGTCACCCATTCACAACTGCATGCCTGTAGGTTTGACCTTCCATTTTGATGTATGTCGCTGATTTCTTGGGGGCCTTGGAGGACTTGTGACTTTGAAAGGAAAATCTAGGGGCGTATTCTCCTTGCATGCAAGACATTCATTGCATGCGTTATGACAGGGCGAAGAACTGTTTGAAGTACGATTTGAGGTTGTTCAAGTCAAGTATTGACGATTTCATCTCTCAGAATTCAAAATTTCCGCGAAACTGCACTAGTTCCGTTGCTTGACTACGTGTGGTGCTGGTGTAGGCTCGCCATCTAATCTACTGTAGATAGAAAGAGAAAGCAAATGGGGACGTAACACATTCAATCTTTAAATTGCATTCGCTAGCAGAAATAGTTCTGAAAACCTCCGAATGATCTCGCTGCAATTTAAATTTGGTCACCATCCATGTGCTACCCTCTGCCATCTGTTAACAACTTGGAGAAAGTCGGCATGTCCAAGCTTACAGCAAGCGGGAACCACTGATTACCCCCAAGCGAGAACCGAATCTAACGTCACGAAAGTGACCACTGTCACTGGGGTGATTTTCTTCCAGTGCTTGCGTAGTGGCTGACTAGGGAGTTCATTCACTGTGTATTTTGTTGATTAGTGAATTCATTAATTGTGTGTTGTTACTGTGCTATTCCTCGTGTTTGATGTTTTATGTATTAACGATGGAGGAGTCTAAAACGGCCTGCCTCTGTGGTGTAGTGGTCAGTGTGTTTAGCTGCCATCCCCGGAGGCCCGCGTGGTTTGATTCCCGGCTCTGCCACGAAATTTGAAAAGTGGTACGAGGATAGGAACGGGGTCCAGTCAGTCTCGCGAGGTCAACTGAGTTTGATTCCCATCTCAGCCATCCTTGAAGTAGTTTTCCGTGTTTTCCCACTTCTCCTCCACGCGAATGCCGGGATGGAATCTAACTTAAGGCCACGGATGCTTCCTTCCCCCACAAGGCCCCTGTTCAGCATACCAGGTGAGGCCGCCTCGGTGAGGTACTACTCCTCCTTAACAGTTGTATCCCCGGCTAAATGTCTCACGCTCCAGGGCTGTGCCCTTGAGGCGGTAGAGGTGGGATCCTTCGTTAAGTCCGAGGGAAAAGCCAACCCTGGAGGGTAAACGGATTAAGAAAGAAAGAAAGAAAGAAAGAAAGAAAGAAAGAAAGAAAGAAAGAAAGACAGAAAGACAGAAAGAAAGAAAGCGTCTGAAAAGCCTTTTACAACCCGTTCATTTGATGAAAATTTAACATTTAAATTTAAAAAAACAGAAAACAAGAATAATGTTCGCATGTTCAATCCAGAAACTTACAGTAAAACTGCTTGGCTCTCAGATACCCTCATGTTGTTGAAAGATTGCTTGGTTCCTATATGTCCTAATGTGAGTTCTGATAGGACAGTGAATGCATTGGTGTGACTTGCGATTGAGTGTCTGGATAAGTTTGACTGCCGTGAAAAATTAGTTGCGCAGACTTTCGATGGAGCGGTGGTGCTCTTAGGTTACCTGAGTGGTGTGCAAGCTAAAGTAAAAGAAGTGGTTCCTCAGGCTGTATTCATCCACTGCTATGCGCACAAACTTAATATTTTTTCAAGCCGCGTCGTGCGCGAAAGAATGCTGTATGTTCTTCGCAACGATGAGTGGTTTTGCGACATTTTTTTAGCAGTTCTTCTAAGAGAACTAACCTGCTGGACAGTGTCCTCAAGAAAAGGTTTCCTAAGATAGCTCAAAAAGGTGGAACTATTCTAGCCGATTATTACAGACAATCGCGGCATATCGTGCTCCTCTTCAAGAGCTTTGCGAAAGTATTTTGGAGGAACCTGGGAACTGGGATAACATTACAATCAATAGCAAGTGGGTTTCTAGCGAAGTTAACGGAATTTAAGTTCAACTTTCTTCTGAATATTTTTAATGAAATGTTTTCATTGACTGATGTCACATATAGGCCTAACATCCTTCAATATAAGACCCTAGACAATGCATTTTGCACCAACAAAGTGAATTCATTAGAAACTAAAATATCAATAATGCGAAAAAGTGGATTTGCTAATGTCTGGGACAGAACAGAAGAGTCATTTGATCCATCAATGAAAAGAAGAAAGGAAGAAACTTCATTTTCAGTTAAAGATGAGTATAGGAGGGTTTACCTGGAAATACATGATGTTATTCTAGCACAGTTAAAATATTGCGTCTGTTCATTAGGAGATTTGTCCTTCACTGAAATGCTTGAGTGTAAGAATTTTTTATTTTTTCTGACAATTTTCCTAAAGAGCAATTCAGTAAATTGATTGAAGTCTATGGAAAATACGGTATTTTAATATAATACGACTTAAATCCAAACTGAGGGCAATTTTCACTTCTGAACAATTCAAAGATAAGACTGTGGCTCAAATCCAGAAATTCCTATTGACCAGTGGTCTCCACAGCAGTCTTCTCGAGCTTTATAAGTCAGAGTCATCTCTCGCATTAGGAATGATGTCTATAGAAAAGGATCTTCTTGTTGAAATGAAATCACGTGAGGACTTCTGCAGTGACATCACCAAGGAATTCTGCAAAGAGAATCGCAGGGTGGAGTTCACCTACATATAATTAGGATGAGTAGACTTGGAATTTACTTACGGTACTACATTGTGCTACTGCATCGTTGCTAGTTGCATGCCTCAGTGGTGAATCCAGGATACGCCACTGGGAAAATCCCCCTTGTTCTTGGATGACAATTTGGTGGGTGGTGGCCATACAATGGGTGGTGAAGGTCTTCTTGTTTTTTACCTTTCTGCCTGTCTTCTTATTTTAGAAGGAGCAATTCCAATCAGCAGAAACAGTTTGTGTGTAGGCATTGGTTTAAGGCACCCAGAGATGATGCATGCTGTTTTGTTAACAGTCACGTCCATGTGTTTTATTATGAGATGAAGCTTCTCATACTGATGTTGCATATTTCACCATCAAAGTGCTCAGACCCAGGGCAGATGACTGAAAAGTACCCAACTGGGCTTCCTGAGTGTAGCTTGTCAGGTTGTGCAGGATATTGTTTCTGGCATGTTGATTAACTGAGAAGAGACCCATGGGACTAAGCCCTTATAACATTAGCAAATTTTTCTGAAGGGCCATAGTGCAGGTGAAGGAGCTTATTGAAGAAGGTTGGAGTCTACCCTACTTGTGCCTAAATATCTAACCCTACTCATTACAGTATAGGTCTTAAAACAACAGAACACGAAAATTCTGATAATAATGGCTCCAAACATGGTTCAGCAAATATTTAACTTAACAGGATGAATGTTGATCTGTGGATGCTGCTCATCTTTAGACTGGAAATACTGTAAGTCAATGTTAAAGGGAATTGTATTAATGCTAAACACATTTACTGTGGTTTTCAGCATAAATATTCATAATAGAAAGCACATGCACTTCCGTCAATAGAGTAGCATTTAGACAAACCATAAATGAATTTGAAATTTAATTCCTAAGGGTAAAGGGCAGCCACATCATATATTTCATATACAGTGGCATTTTCCAAAAAAAATTGATTTAACACTGTCTCAGTAGAGATTTGTTGATAATTTACAATAGCTAATATTTATACAGAGAAATATATAGAAATAAACAATGAAAAGTTGCCTATAAAATGAACTATTATAGAATTTAAAATAAAACTACTTGTTTAATATGGCAAATTATCACATTTTTGAGTTAAGAAATAAAAATCAATTTCAGTTACCGGTAATTTACAGTAGGTACAGGATCCTGATTCCATTTTCATGATCTCCTCACCGTGAAATTTACTGCAAATACCAGTACTTGCTTGTTTTGTTAAGAAGGAAACCATACTTGTCAGTGATGACTCAGGTAATGTAACTCAAAAGTTTTTCAGTCTATTGAACCCTAATTATTACACCTATAACAGTATAACATACCTGCAATAAAAACCAGGCTCTTAAATAAAGGATGGAACTTTTCGTTCTTGAAAGAACATCATCACATTATGTCAAATCACATGATAATTCTTTAGAAATGTTTGTGTTTAAATTCTGTTTATATCCTTCAATACTTGAAAGTTAGAGCTCATCTTAATGAAGTCCTCCAGTAGTACATCCCCTCTTCTTGCTAATCCACCAAAGAGTATGTGGTGGTGTAATGCTGTCACTGACGTGAGTCCAGCTGGCTAGTTTGTCGGTAACTTCCGTTATGTCATGTTCTGGTGATGTCAGCAGCTACTTTGAATTGTACATTAATTTTTATTATTGTTGTTGTTGTAGTTATTATATTTTAAATGTTTTGGAAATTATATAGCAGTTGTTTAATGAGCTTTTAATGGGCTGGCTAGTTTACCAGTAATTTCCTGTAAAGTTATTTTCCACTGCATTTTCTGATGAAGTCAGTGCCATTCGTGGAAGTGATTTGTAGTTTTACTAGTATTATCATAATTGTAGTTTCTAAAATTATTATTATCATCATTAGTATTATTAATTTGTATTAGAGAGTAAATATAAGTTAATCCATGTGATGAAATTAAAGTGGGAAATTAAATTAAGGAGTATATTGTAATTATATCTATATTATATATAAATTATAATGTTATACTAGCATTTGTACCCATTCTTCACACAGGAATTTGCAGGGGTTTACGTTTCCTTCACGAATATATGCGAAGTTACAGTCTCTATTTACACACTTAATTTGGCATGTTAAACTAATATTTTTCTCCAAAAGCATGAGAGATAGTAGATACACAACCTGGCAAACAAATCTTTTGCAGTTAAATCTTTGGAAGTTATAACTTTAAAGAATACGCCTTGTCACTATAGACGTACGCACGTTAGACAATTTATCATTGGATTGAGGAGGATTCAATGAGGATTTGACACACTAAAGGGGCAATGGAAAACACATCAAGAGACATATGGATCATCAGTTTGAACAAATTATTTTTTGCACAAACGGACTTACTTGAAATATTATAGTAGAGTATTAATGTAACGACAACTGCTTAAGGACAAGCAAGAATGTAAATCTTAGGAACTCCAAACTTTGTTTTTAGTTTATTTTAAGTAGAAGTAATAATTTTGTTATGAAAGGTTTTAGACATGCTAAGTGAATTTTATATTTATGGCTGATGAAGGGAACGGCAGTGTTCCCGAAACATGTACTGCCTATAATTAAGTAAATAATAAATGTGAGTTTATATTAGTGAATATAAGGCGGCCCGATAAAAAAGAATATAAAGGTTAACAAAGTCGAGACAGAATGAGGACGATTTCAGAATTTATTGCACGGTACACTTCCTGGTGCGAAGTTGTGCGAAATTCTCCTTGCTTCTCAATTACATATTATTTCTCTGATCACTGTGACTGAGGTCCCATGAAACTCATCCTTGATGATACCTCCCTTATTATCTGCTCTATTGAAAAGACTAAAATGGCTCTTTAGCTTTTCATCTTAATCCATCTTGAAGTGACCTACACCAAATGTTCCACGGGACTTGGAGTAAAAATCCAATTTTTCGTAAGCATCTCCGTTATTATCTGTCATACGATAAATATGTATATGGCATAAACTAATGAAATAATATATTCTTAAATGTTTGTTATGTACAGTCTTTTGATAGACATAATTTAACAAAGATATTAGGGAATAATCTTCCAATAAACTCTAAGTCCAAGTGATAACTTACCTTGACGTCATATGCATCTGATAACACAATCCTGAAGGAGAAGATTCCAAATACGTAGTTTGGTTGAAATATGTCCAGCAGTCTTCCAGTTTTAGAAACACAAACAGTTAAATAACCGGACAGAAGGGCTGACACCAAAGAGAAGAATCCTTTAGATGATCATTATCATGTATGAGACAAATAATTATAAGGAAATGTTGGTAATAATTACTCTTGAAATGGGTAACTATAAGAAAGTTTTGCTAAAGTAATCAGTGCACTGACACACAGTTATTATGATTTTATTTATATAGACAGATAAGAAATCTGCTCTACATGTAACCACTCTCGGGCATGTTCCCTAGACAGATAAGAAATCTGCTCTAAGTGTAACCGCTTTTGGGCATGTTCCCTAGGACTTACACTGTAAAACATTCCGTTAATGACTGCTCCCTTATTAATCCTCCTATCAAAAAAGTGTTCATGGGAAAAATGTTTTTAGAAATAGATTTCCATTAAAGTTGGTAGATTTCCGTTAAGGTTGATCATGTATGTTTTGTGGAAGAGCAAAATCATTATTTCAATATTCATATAAACCCCCAGTCATTTCAGGGGTTTTGAAATGTTATGGACCCTAAAACCTACCTTTGGATAGGTCGTGAAGTTTGGTTAAAATATTTCCAGTAGTTTTTCAGTTATAAGAACTCAGACAAACAGATAAACAAACAGACACTCGAGCTAAAAAGTATGTAGATTTTTTTTGGCACTTTTAAGAGCATTTCTAAAAAGGTAATTAAACCTTAAAGTATGGAGCAGCATTTCCAAATAGCTTGTAATGTAAACAAAAAATTAAATGGTAGGTATTATTCCATAAGTGCTACTTGCAAAAGTAATCAATATACAGACACACAATCATTACAATTTTATTTATATATATTATAATTTTGTCTTATACAGAATGTTCTTTAATTCAATTTCATACTTTTTATTTCATCACAATCATTAACTTAATTTACCCCCTAAAAAATTACATAACGGAAACTAGCCAGCATATTAAATGATTAAATAACCACTACCGGTATATAATTTATTAAAAAATTACGTTACAATAATATAACAACAACAACAACAATGGCATTAATAATAAATCTAAAAATAGAATTCAAAGTAGCTGGTGACAGCACCAGAACATGATGTAATGGAAAGTTACTGACAAACAAGCCAGCTGGACTCACGCCAATGACAGAGAATTACACCCCATCATACCCTTTGTTGGATTAGCAAGGAGAGAGGACGTACTACTGGAATACTTCATTATGATAGGTTTAATTTTCAATTATTAAAGGGTATAAACAGAATTTAAACATAAACGTTTTTACATTTCTACAGAATTTTTACATGATTTGATAGAGTCTGATGATATTCTTTCAAGAACAAAATGTTATTTAATGGCATGTTCTTTTACAGGAATATTATAGGTGTTATAATTAGTGTTCAACAGACTGAAAAACTTTAAAGTTACATTTTGTACCAGTAGCACTTATGGAATGAAAATGAAATGAAATGTCGTGTGGCTTTTAGTGCCGGGATATCCCAGGTCGGGTTCGGCTCGCCAGGTGCAGGTCTTTCTATTTGACGCCCGTAGGCAACCTGCGCGTCGTGATGAGGATGAAATGATGATGAAGACAACACATACACCCAGCCCCCGTGCCGTAGGAATTAACCAATTAAGGTTAAAATCCCCAACCCGGCCCGGAATCGAACCCGGGACCCTCTGAACCGAAGGCCAGTACGCTGACCGTTCAGCCAACGAGTCGGACACTTATGGAATAATATCTCCCATTTAATTCTTTGTTTAGGAAATGCTGCCCCATACTTTAATGTTTAATAACACATCGAGAAAGGCCGTTATCATGGCCAGAAAGCAAAATTACTACTGAAGCACCCTTACTCTACACATTACGAGGCCTGTACAACCCTTCTGTGCTCTGCACTAGTGCAGCTTCCATCTGGTCCCCTACTGATAACACCAAGGCCAACTGATAAGGAGCCGACATCTGTGCTATAGTATTACTAGGAGTGCAGATGCTATAAGTACGGTACATATCTATTGAATTCTGGATCCAGGCAAATGTTGCATCATAATTTCACTCTATCAATGGCAACTTGTGGGAGCAAAGATATTTAGTCAATCACCACTTATCTGCATTTAGGACAGTTGCCCAGGTGGCAAATTCCCTATCTGTTGTTTACCTAGTCATTCTTAAATAATTGCAAAGAATTTGGAAATTTATTGAACATCTCCCTTGGTAAATTCTTCCAGTCCCTAACTCCCCTTCCTATAAAGAGATATTTGCCCCAATTTGCCTGTTTGAATTCCAACTTTATCTTCATATTGTGGTCTTTCCTACTTACAAAACCACTCAAAACTTATTCATCTACTAAAGTCATTCCATGCCATCTCTCCGCTGACAGCTCGGAACATACCACTAAGTCAAGCAGCTCATCTCCATTCTCTCAAGTCTTCCCAGCCCAAACTTTGCAACATTTTTGTAACACTACTCTTTTGACGGAAATCACCCAGAACAAATCGAACTTTGGATTTTTTCCAATTCTCAAATCAAGTAATTCTGGTGAGTGTCCCATGCACTGGAACCATACTCTAGTTGGGGTTTTACCAGAAATTTTATGGCCTCTCCTTTACATCCTTACTACAACCCCTAAATACCCTCATAACCATGTGCAGAGATCTGTACCATTTATTTGCAATACTGTTTACGTGATTACCCCAATGAAGATCTTTCCTTGTATTAATATTTAGGTACTTTCAGTGATTCCCATAAGGAACTTTCACCCCAACAACACAGTAATTAAAACTGAGAGGACTTTTCCTATTAGTGAAACTCACCACCTGAATTTTAACCCCGTTCATCATCATACCATTGCTTGATATCCATCTCACAACATTGTCGAGGTCTTTTTGCAGTTGCTCACAATCTTGTAACATATTTATTATAGAATAACATCATCTGCAATACAGGGTTTTACCACAAAAATGTATAATGCAGATTGTTAGGAAGTTTGCAGATTTGTCTTTTTGTAAATTATTTATGTTCTTTCTTTTATAACTCTTCCTGAAGCCCTTTATTTTAAACATTACATTCCTGACCACAATAGCAGCAAGATACTTTTTTCTTTTAATAAAATTACTAAGTCATATGTATTATTAACTGATTATTATGCTTATGATTATGATTATTATGATTATTATGATTATGGAAAATATGAAATTAAGGATGTCATTAAATCAGTTACCTGTACTGTATTTAATATGAATCACTAGATACTATGCAATATAATTTTCATGTCATATTTTGTGAAAAGATATTTCATATTCTTTTCCTTTCAGAGACAGAATTTAAACTGTGCATCACATTAAACATTCCTGTAAAATCAGCTTAAAAATTAAGAATTCTTCACAAAAGACAGTGTTTCTTCCAGTGAATTTCCTCGAATGAGAGAAGCTGTGAATATACAAAATGGCTTTGTTTCTCCAGACCTTTCAGACAGAGGGGTAGGGGTTGAAAAGTAAATACAGGGTGGAGAAATCAATAGGATGTAGGCTTCTGTTGGGTTTATTTATTCAGTCTTTCTTCACCTCCGATAATACGCCTTAATTAAACTGTGCCAGCTTTCCATCAGAATGTCGTCGACCTCTGTAGCGAAACGGTTGGTGTTATTAGTTGCCATTCTACGGGGCCCGGGATTCGATTCCTGGTATTGCCAGGAATTTAAGAATAGCAGGAGGTCTAGTATCTGGTTGAAATGGTACATGCAGCTCAATTCCATTGGGGGTGTGCCTGAAAAGAGCTGCACCACCTCAGGATGAGAACATAAGTTTACTTTTTTAATCAGAATGTCTTGGAAAAGAAATGTTTAATTCTCCTTTGCCGGTAAGTAGGTCACCGATCAACTTGTAAACATGTTTTGAGTGGCCTAGCCTACATTACTGAGGTTTCAGTTTACTACATGTTACTGTATCTGTTGTGTCAACTATATTTGTTTTGAAAATATAGTACTTTCCACACAAAAAGAAAGTGTGAAATGTAGGCATTCTTAAGAGTAATATCCAGTACAATAAACCTACCAACAATTCCAAACAACAGTAGCAACTAACCATAAAAGTTAGCTCCCTCTGTGGATTGGTGGTAGTGTGTCAGCCTCCAGATCACAAGATTTTAGGTTCAAGCCCAGCAGAGGCAGGTGGATTTTTGAAGGGCAGAAAAAAAGTACATCGACACTCCATGTCGTAAAATGTTGGTATCTAAAAGATCTCTGGTGACATATTTGGTGTTTCTTTCTTTCTTAATCTGCTTACCCTCCAGGGTTGGTTTTTCCCTTGAACTCAACGAGAGATCACACCTCTACCGCCTCAAGGGCAGTGTCTTGGAGCGTGAGACATTGGGTCGGGGGATACACCCGGGGAGGATGACCAGTACCTCACCCAGGTGGCCTCGCCTGCTATGCTCAACAGGGGCCTTGGTGGGGGATGGGAATATTGGAAGGGATAGACAAGGAAGAGGGTAGCAAGCGGCTGTGGCCTTCAGTTAGGTACCATCCCGGCATTTGCCTGGAGGAGAAGTGAGAAACCATGGAAAACCACTTCGAGGATGGCTGAGGTGGGAATCGAACCCACCTCTACTCAGTTGACCTCCCAAGGCTGAGTGGACCCCATTTCAGCCCTCGTACCACTTTTCAAATTTTGTAGCAGAGCCGGGAATTGAACCTGGGCCTCCGGGGGTGGCAGCTAATCATACTAACCACTACACCCCAGAGGCGGACTATTTGGTGTTTACCCAACAAAATTAATTTTTTAAAAGCCATAAGTCACTGTCAAAAAGAGTTCTATCTACTCTGCTATTTGGTAGAGGAAATTAAAACATCAAAATGAATGCACAGGTTGCCTAAATGGCATCAAATCAAAATGTCTGCATGCATTAACTGAGGCCATATGATTATTATTTGCCATAAAAATCTAAAAAGTTGATTAAATCAAGTGAAAAACTTACAGCTACATTCAGAACCAGCCCAGGCTATTCACATTCTGATTAGTGTTCCTGAAGGGAATACTAGATAAATTTCGTAAGTTGTAGTTAAATTGTAGTAGTGTGGCCACTTCTTGTTTGCTCTGACCAGCCAACAGTATAGTCAGAATTGTAAATGATAATCAAGCACATTGTTACTTTAATTTTTGATACCGTACTTCGTAAGATCTAGTGTCTTAGTGTATAACTTAACCATTGTAAACAAGGACATTTCAATTAATTTAAAAATCTTAAGTGTATATTTCAGTGATGTTCATTTTCTTAAATTCCAGGAAAAGAAGATAATTTCCTAAGGTCTCTGGGAGAAATACTAAAGATGAAAGCTAAATTATATGACCAGCCCTTCAAAGGAATGTTCCTTTGAACATTACTTTGAGTTTGAAATAAATTTGCCAGTGCATATTTGAAACATGACACCTATTCTATCCAAACTGTAATAGGCAAAAAATAACATTTTGAGAACTGATCCCTTTTGGGGTGGGGCCAATGCTTTGCACATGAGTAGGTGATTGATAGTTATGTCTATACAGATTGGTATGCTATGTGAAAAGTACTGTAACTGAAACATAGAAGTACAGCATGGGTCCAAGTATATGGTTTCATCTTTTAATGTAGATAGACTTCAGTGCTTTCTTCAATATAAATTAAGTTTTATGTATAATATTATGAAAATGTTACTAAATATTGTTCAGCATTTATATATCTATGCATTCTTAAATGTATTCTATGTGTGTTATTAATATTTTTATAGTCTATTAAGAGTCTATTATTAGACAATCAGACTTCAATAAGTGCTTTTATACCAAAGAGAGTTTAATGGTATGTTTGTTATAAAATGGTATCCAAGGCATATTTTGTTTTGTAACAACATTACACAGTTTTTTTTTTTCATTATCCATCCCATGAAGATATCACAAAAATCATTCATAAAGAATGTCTCGTACATCATCATGTTTCTTGTTCTTTTATCAGCAGCTCTACTAAAGTTTTTAGCTACCATTGAGATAAGAGAAGAGGCATAAGCCTTTATTTGCTATGATTAATCAAGTTGATCATTCAGCTCTGATTCTCAAATTTTTTCTGTCCATTCTATTTATTATTATTACCTTATTATTATTATTATTATTATTATTAGGAACAGGAATCCATGTCTAGAAATGTATCGTTTCCATGCTATGGGAACAACAACCTCCAATCAACTGTTTAAAATCTCCTGCTTCTGCTAGATGGTTGATTACATGTGTGTATCAAGTTTGCTTGTACTGAATGAGTTTACCAGAACATGATTCATAGGTACAATGTTTTCATTGTTGGTGGTTCCAACATTAATGCTCTGTTGTTGCGGACCAGGATGTTAACGATCATTTGAAGAAGACAAAAACAGATTGCTAAGTTTATGTAGGAAAACAAATTTATTGTGCCAGAATTAATAAGTTTCTTTTGTTTTCCTTTCACTTTGGACATTGTTATCAAATTAGTGAATGTTTATTTGTCAAAAAGGTAATTAACTGGGTTGCAACGAATTAAAAAGATTCAAACGCATGATATGAAATTTGTTGTACATGTTGTACATGGACATGAGCTCCTTTTCAGAAATTATCTACTTAGTCCCCTCTACAAGCACTAGGAGTTTGCAATGGGAATTTCCAAACAACCTATATATAAGTTTACTCAAATAGGTTCAGTAAGAGGAAAAGTAGGCTCTGGGAAACCAGTAGTTGCAGTAATTATCATGATTTAATTTGTATTTACTCTCAAAGCTATAAGAATAACATATGCAATATATATATATATATATATTTTTCATTTTGTATCCTTCATTTGAACTTCTCCTTTTTGTTTAGGTGGACTGTGGGTTATGCTAATCCAATTTCAGCTACTTCCGGACTTTGATCTATGCCCAGTACTCCCTCATTCTTTCTCCAATTCTTCTCCTTTCTTCTGTCCAGGATGGCTGAGTCAGGGATCTAATCTTTTCTTGGAAACTTGTAGTGTTCATGATTCTAGACTTGTAGGCTTCCCTGCTGCTGATTTCCATATTTTGTATTCGTATTTCTTCTATATACTTTCTCACCTGCTGACAGCAGTATTCCGTAGTTCTCTTGATCTCAAAGAACCTCACTATTGTTTCCACAGGTGAAAGAAAACTCCCCATAGACCACATAAGAAAAGTCCTTCAACATTTTCCAAGAAGCCAACACAGACCCACTCTTATCAATATAGGTCTTGAAATACCAGTTGTCACATCCATACATAAAGCAAGATGGAACTTCAATAAGGCAAACTGGGACCAGTACAGATCAGAAATAGATAGTAATCTGAGATAGATTCCTCCAAAGGCAGAAAATTACAAGAGGTTTCTAGGCATTGTGATCGGTGCAGCTAAGCGAAACATCCCCCGGGGATTCAGGAAGCAGTATATTGCATGCTGGGATAAAACTACCCAAAAAGTATATGACAGTTATCAGAAAACTGGAGATCCTGAAATGGGAAAAAGGATATTAGAAGATCTGAGTAAAGCAAGAAACAAGAAATGGAGAGATAACTTCTCAGCTGAGCTTTACTCACTCCAGTAGAAAAGCATGGACCCTCCTTAGGAAACTTGGCTCTGCTTCAAACATACGCAAAGAGGACCCAGGAATAACACCAAATGAAATGGCACTACATATCAAATCAAGAGCTGACAAAATTCCAATAGACCCCACTATGAAGAAACACATTGAGAGAGAGATGAAGAAATTGGACAACAGCCTCCAAAATGACTCTACTCTTGCTAATTCATTCAGCCAAGAAGACATCAACATGCTAAAAATGAGGAAGGCTGTAGGTTCAGATGGTATTTTCCCTGAATTCATAATATATCTTGGGAAGCATGGGAAAATATGGCTCAAGAACTTCCTCAGTGACGTATTAGAGACTGGAATCATTCCCCCGGAGTTCAAGATGGCTCACAGCATGGCAATCCTCAAACCAGGAAAACTAGCAGATGACCCCTCAAGCTACCGTCCTATTGCACTACTGAGTGTCTGCTACAAATTGTTGGAACGCCTCATCCTCAACCGAATTCAGGAAATAATAAATGACATAACACCAACATACCAAGCAGGTTTCAGAACCAAACGAAGCTGCTGTGAACAAGTATTAGCATTAACATCATATATTGAGGCAGGATTCCGGAAGAAGCTAAAGACATCTGTCACTTTTGTTGACCTGACAGCGGCATATGATACAGTATGGCTGGATGGACTACTATTCAAAATTGAAAAGCATACACGCTGCCAAAAACTTACAGCCCTCCTGGAGAACATGCTGACAAATCGTTACTTCAAGGTCATCACAGGGCAAAAGACAAGCAAGTCTTTTACAGTAAAAAATGGACTATCTCAAGGGTCTGTATTAGCCCCACTACTTTTCAACTTGTACATCAATGACATGCCGGACACCATCAGCGAGAAATTCTGCTATGCTGATGACTTAGCCATCACTGTACAAACTGTCACATTAGAAGAGGGGGAAAGCATTCTCTCCAATGACTTGGAAACCTTGAACGCATACTACACGAAGTGGAGACTTCACCCAAATCTGGCTAAGACAGAAGTATGCTCATTCCATCTGTGTAAGCAAATAGCTCACCTAAAGCTCAACGTTGTGTTCTGCCAACAAAGAATTAAACATAATTTCAACCACAAGTACCTTGGCATCACCTTAGTCCGTTCTTTAACGTACAAAAAACACCTGGAAAATACAAGTCAGAAACTTAAGTCAAGAAACATCATGAAGAAACTAGCTGATATGACGTGGGGAGCTGATGCATCCACACTACGCACTACTGCCCTTACCATGGTTTATCCAGTGGCTGAATATTGTGCCCCGGTGTGGCAACGTAGCACTCATACTAGGAAGATCGACATCCATTTGAACGAATGTATGAGAACCATAACAGGCACACTAAAATCCACCCCAATCCCGTGGCTACATACTATCAGTAACATACCACCTCCGGAACTGAGACGACAGGAAGCAACTATACGCGAGTGGAGAAAGTTACACCATCCTGATCATCCACAGAATCTCCTAATCCATGAGGTTCTTACTGACCTACCTCCTTCTCGTCTTAAATCAAGGAACCCAATATGGCATGACATAACTAGCTTCAACATCCATGAAAAATGGCATCAAAGCTGGAGCTCTGCATGTGTGAAACACCAAGGTATCCAAGACCCCACAACTGGACTCCCAGGATTTCACCTGAAGAGACACTAATGGTCTAAACTCAACCATTTAAGAACAGGCCAAGCTAGATGTAATGCCATGCTACATAAGTGGGGACTTCAAGAATCCCCTGTCTTTGATTGCGGAGACCCTTTCCAATCAATGCAGCACATTACTGAGAAGTTCCCCCTGAGGAAGTATGGTGGACCAGCCCAAGATGTCATCAGTGCTACATTCTCTTTCTTAGAACGGCTACAGCAACTGGACATTGATTTGTAAATGTGAACACTACCAACATTCTTGTCCTTGTATGTGGTGTAAATTTTCTTTTTCTTTTGTATACTTGCCATACGATAAATAAAATAAATAAATCTGGTTTGTTAGACTTCCTAGTTCTGTTCTGTTCATGTGTCCAAAGAACTTGGCTCCTCTTCTCCAGCCAGGTTGAGTAGCTCAGATCTGAGCCCAATGTGGCAGGTTCGATCCTGGCTCAGTTTGGTCGTATTTGAAGGTGCTCAAATACATCAGCCTTGTGTCAGTAGATTTACTGACACATAAAAACTCCCATGGGACAAAATTCTGGCACCTCAGCGTCTCTGAAAACAATACAAATGTAATGGAACGTAAAACCAATAATATTCTCCTTTTCCAGATGGTAGATGAGATTTTTTCCATCTTGAGATACAATTCTTGGTTGCTTTACTTTCTGCGCAATCCATCTTCAGTTCTTCAAGGTCCCAATATCTTCCTCAGAATCTTTCTCTCTACTAGTTCCAGCTTCTTGAACAATCCCGATTTTGTCATGTTCAAGCATTTATTTATTTTCCGGATGGATCACTGTCTGGAAGTGTCTTAGTTTTGTGTTTATCGAGATATTGTTGTTGTAGTTTATCAGGGTTAGATTGTGGTCCGCTTTCATAGCATAACAGTTAGCACTATTAGGTGCCATCCTCAGAAGCCTGAGTTTGCTTCCCGGTACTGCCAGAGAATTGAGAATGGCAGGAGGGCTGGTATGTGGTTAAAATGGTTCGCATAGCTCACCTCCACTGGGGGTGTGCCACCTTGGTACCATGACATGACTTAAGTTAGTTCATACACCAAGTTCATCTTGCTGATCTTTTTTACCAGTGCATTTTGTGACAGGTTATATTCATTGAGATCTATCAAACACCATTCTGTGTTGAATTGTTTTGTATTTGCAGTATGTGTAGAGAGTTCTGAGTAAAGAACAAACATTTAAGTCTTGTGTCAAATCTAGACTTATGGTAATAAACAAAATGAAGATCACAGACCTATAATTGGTCTGCCTAAAGAATAAAAGTGAAGTAGCTTTCTACATCCAAGACATAAAAATTAACATGACATTGTTTTCATATTTAAGTAATAAGTGAAGTCCATGTTCTTATTTTATATTATTTGCAGATATCAATTACCGGTTCTCCTTTCAGTAGTATGATTTAAGGCTTGCACTCTTTTCTGTTTTGGAACTGTATTTGTCTTTGAGTAGTATCATTTACAGGCTTGTACTCTTTTCTCTTTTGGAACTATATTTGATGATCAGAATTTCATATGAGCTTAGTAACTACTGATTTTTTACCGTCTATATTGTGAAGCACACTGATTTATGAATAGAAAATTATCCAGAAATCACAGTTCTTATCAGCCAGTGCATGCAAGAATCAGTAGTATATTAGGCTTCAGCATCCACCTCCCTCACTGAAATTCTTAGCAGTAACTTTCCTTTTGCCAAATGCCTTTATGATTTATTGTTTGTAGCATACATATCAACAAATTAATGAGATACCATACTATAGTAGGGCTGCTTAATCACAGAACTATTGTTTCTTCTTTGTGAACAAAACTGTATGACAAAGCAAAAAAAATAAAAATTTAAGCTTCATGTTTCAGTCGTGATTTTATCAATAAATATAATATTATCTTCAATGTTAAAGTGTGTCTTTTCTTCTCCATTCCATGTTGAAACATCAATTTTGTAATATAAGAGAAAAAATATAGGCAACATTTTTCTACGTGATTCCCAGTGAGAACAGGAAAAGTATGTACTTTTAACATGTTTACAATGGAGTTCAGTATTACTTTTCCTCTTCCATTCATGGACATATTCTGTGTTCCATATTGTTGTTGTGGTGGATCTAACAAATATATGGTGGTGGTAGTGATTACAGCTTTAGGAGGAAGTACAACTAGGCAACCGTTCTCCCTTAACTCTAATCAGAGGAAAGAAGAGGTCCAACCTTTTGAAGCATGAAGATATTGGCAAAAGAAAGGGAAGGGCCTCAAAGGGCACGAATGTGAAAGGTTCCCCCAAGATCTCACAAAACCTAATACCACTGGGTTCTTTTCCTCATCTAGGCTACTTCGAAATATAGTCCAGTTCTCTTTAGGAACATTAAATTCATTAATTTCTGCCATTATTAATAGTTTTGGGAGCTATTTTCCATTGTTACATGTTCCATATCATTGACGCAGGGCATGACTGACATCATGCTGTACTACAATTCCTCACAGAGCCGCATGACAAGGACTGAATTCTCCGTTAATCCTATTAAGAAGGCAGAGAGATAAAAATAGTATGTAAATATGTATTATTGACACTAATCAAAGGGGAAAAATGTCGTGAACATGTTAAAAAAACTATGGTACAGTGTTTTTCTAGCCCAAAAATCTACGGCCTATTTGCCTCCCATACTGATATGAATAAAAGGAAACAAGGAGTTACAACTTCAGTCTCACATTCAAATTATCTGGCATCACCACATGAGCATAAAGACATAAGTATGGTCAGTAGACTTCACATTATCTGCTTCATTTATTACCATGGAAAGAGGACTTTCAGCATAGTGGTTTATAGCTTTCATAGATGTCCATTAATTTGTTTCCTGTATCCTATGAACAAGCATATATATGCCTGAAATCAAACCACTACGCCTTTGATAACTAATCCTTCTCTGCTGCTCACCAGTAAACATCATTTCCTTATTTCAACATTTATAAGGAAGTGAAACTATGATGGTCTTCATATTACACTACCGGTCAAAAGTTTTCGATCACCTATGCACAAAACTAGATACTTTATTTCAATGTACAAACACATCGTGAAACCTAAATAGACCAAGAAAATATATTTTTTTTCTCTCTATCATTAAGTAGAATACAATATGGTTTATATTTTAGCCTCTTCAAAGTATCCACCCTTTGCCCTCCGAACAGCTGCACAAACTCTTCGCATTGTGGAAATAAGGTCTTGTAGTGTTTGTGTAGATATTGCAGTCCAAAGGTTCTGTAAATTATTCCATAGCTCTTCAACATTAGTTGACCTCAGTTTCTGGACCTCCCTGTCAAGTTCATCCCATAACAGTTCAATGGGATTTAAGTCTGGTGACTGACTTGGCCAAATCATATTTTTCAGTTCCCCACATTTCTCTTTTCTCTTGACATAACCTCTACACAATTTAGAAGAATGTTTGGAATCATTGTCCTGCTGCAGAACAAACCCACGACCAATAAGCCTCTTGCCAGATGGAACTGCATTGTTGATCAGTATCCTGTGATATCCTTCCTTCTGTAATGTTCCATTAATTCGCACTAGATCACCGACTTTATCACCTGCAAAACATCCCCACACCATAACCAACCCTCCACCATGCTTTACCATAGGTGCCACACACTGACTCTTCATACGTTCTCCACGAAGTCGACGAACAGACATTCGACGATGCCTCCCAAATACTTCAAACTTCGATTCATCCGTGAATAACACCTTGGACCATTGCTGCACGCTCCTTTTTTTATGTTGCTGTTCCCATTACATTCTTTTCACCTTATTTTGTGTCCGTAATAACGTTGTTTTGGCCGCTATGCACCCCTTTAAACCTCGTTCACAAAGAAGACGTTGCACTGTTGAGACGTAGATTGGAGCAGCTCGTATATTATTGACTTCCTCGCAAATTTCAGGTGCCGTACGAGTCCTCTGAGGTTTACTCTGTACACGTATGAACTGATCTTCCCTGTATGATGTTACACGGGGTCTTCCAGATCGCGAAACACTTTCATTGGCACCGGTTTGCTTGAACCGCTGCAATGTATACACCACTGTAGATTGAGCTACACCAACTTTTGTTGCTATTGTCCTACTAGAATACCCTTCATGATGCAGAGCTACAGTTACAGCACATTTTTCAGTTCCAATCTCCTGTTTCCGTCCCATTTGGAGGTAATATGGTATGCACCTGAACAGATACACAAACACACTGCTAGCTGCACACAGTGTACTGAAAACTAATGTGAACTGCTTGCTACATAGGCAGCTGAAGGAATGAGGCCTATTCGAGTGGACACGTCTTGGGTAAAGACACGTCAGTGTTGTTGTGGTTACTCATCGGCAACCCTCCATGCGGAGAACCGGTCAGATACACAACAGAGTCGTTACGTCTTTACATGTTTATGCATGTTTCATTATCAGAAGAGGGCTATGATAGATTATTTAAAACTACATCTCTGTTTTAACCACAAATCCATAGTTGTAATAGGTGATCGAAAACTTTTGACCGGTAGTGTACAGACAATTCTGGTGAGTGTGAGAAATATGTCATATATAGGTGATAGTGTGACAAAGTTATTAGTTGAAAGGCTTAGGGTAGGAATTTTCACCTGAAAAATCATGTGGCGTAAGACTTAACCTCACGCTTACACTAAAATGATCTAGCGTGGCTCCAGAGACCAAAGTTATGTATCTGGGACAGGTAGGAATGTTGGAAAGTAGCTAAATAAGACAAAAAATGGTGGAAGGAAGGAAGGAAGGAAGGAAGGAAGGAAGGAAGGAAGGAAGGAAGGAAGGATGGATTTAATTAATTATCTTTAACACCGGATACAAAATCTTGGTATGTCATCTATCAGGAGATGACTCATGAAGATGAAGATAAAAAGCCTCTGGTTCCATGAATCATGAATTCATAATGGCGTCCAACTCAAAATAACCGTAACATATTCACTGCTAGTGATGCTTATAACCATCAGAGCATCCTGGGAGCCCATGAGGCTGATGTTTCAATATTTTGCATTTAGAACCCTCTGGTGTTATGAAATTATCTTAGAAATTAATATTTAGTAATTACAGAACTTCAATTTCAATATTTTACACAATTATGATTTCACCTTATGGGACACAAAGATCTAAAGAACCAGCAGTGAACGTGTTAGAAGAATTCGAAAGATAGCTAGTATACCTTGAATATTTAGCATGTGGCTTCATCGATAAATGAAAACTGTGGTGGGATACAGTTCTGGGGAGTAGGCCTACTGCAGCTCCTTCAGAGTTTGAGCAGTAAAGTTACTATTGCACTTGAAAGAATTCAGAACAGTTTTATTAGGGCTGCAGGAGAATATCACTACTGATGTAAGGAGAGTGGAGTTCTAATCAATAATCTGTTACCGTATGTTTCCTTTTTTCAGACAGTTGATAAATTTTATTCAGAATTAGTTT
Source organism: Anabrus simplex (assembly GCF_040414725.1). NCBI lineage: Eukaryota > Metazoa > Arthropoda > Insecta > Orthoptera > Tettigoniidae > Anabrus > Anabrus simplex. The sequence goes on from NC_090265.1 coordinate 897,428,617, forward strand.
CAGCTGACTGAAGAACCTAACAGTTATATATATATAATCTTCTAAAGTAAGGTTTACAAAATGAGTCATCTTGGTCTCATGTTTTATTCTATCAGAAAGCACAGAAGAGATAGATGATTTTGGAGAGCCAAAGAAGTGCTAAAAACAAAACAGCTGATTCCTCTGAATGTACTAAAAATGTTTATTCGTCTAAACACGGATTTCTACTGACAAATTAACTCTAGTAGTTGATGCTTGCCTTTTTATGAAATAAATTGACCTTTTTTCATCATTATCACCACCAGCACGTCTGCCTCCGTAGCGTAACAGATAGTGTTATTAGCTACTATCGGGGACCCGGGTTCGCTTCCCAGTACTGCCAGAAATGTAAGAATGGCAGGAGGGCTGGTATGGGGTTGAAATGATACATGCAGCTCACCTCCATTGAGGGTGTGCCTGAAAAGACCTGCACCACCTCGAGATGAACCGCTGCCACTGCCGCCACCACCACTACTTTAATCAGTCTTAGGACTATTCAGGTGGCATGAAGTTCCTCCATGTGTGCCAGTCTTTTGCAGTGATCTTCATACCTGTCTGCTAATATGTTGTTTTCGATTTGTTTGGTGAACCTGTATCTCTGTCTACGTGGTGCCATTCTCGATGAAACCTTCAGCTACTGTCTGTATTAATTCTGATGGTGAATCACATTTCCCACCAGAACAAACACCACTTGTGTATGATGTGTATTAAAGATCTCCTCTGGTTTATCATCTGAAGCACCCTGGAATTAGAGGTCTTATCATTCCACAAGGTTTTCCATCAACCTACAGAAAACACTTCATTTCAATTTCTTCCATGTGATTGATTTCTGTCTTGTGTAGTGTATGTTTCAGAGGGATGTAGTATATCAGTCCATACAAATTAATCAGTCATTTTAGAAAGGGCACAAGTCCAAATTGCTGGTTTTTTTGAAAATTGTGGATTAACATTGTACTTGTCTTGGGGCACCTTTCCACAGAGGAAATGGCACTTATCCAACCAGTACGATGCTATTATCTGAAGTTGAATTGTGTGTGATTTGGAACTCATTTGTGAAAGGACACTTATTCCTAGAGAATGACTACTTTGCTTATAGGACATAAAGCAATATTGTGAAATCAACCTCACAGGCTACTAAAATCCATAACAAGTTTGCCATCATTCTGGTTGAGACTAGTGATATTCTGAACTTCACTGAAGTGTGAGAGAAGTTTTATAAGAAGAGAAGGAAGGAAGGGGAGTGCCTAGCAACTTGAAAATTCATCTCCAACCAGCATGATTCATGAAGTTAGTTTACTCTGCCAATGATCCAGGAATCATATGGGCGATACATCTCATCAGCGAGGCCTAAATGAAGACACCTTCTGTTTGCAGCTGGACAGCAACGTCCAGTTCCCAGACGAACACACCTACAAAGAATTAATTCCTATTGACGGGAATAAGATGAATGACCTAAGGTGTCTAGAAGTGTACATTTCAGGGGAATACAAAGACTTTTTCAATCAAGTACCTGTGTGGCCAGTCATTTGTGTGAATGACAATGATTTTGATTGACTGTCTTCATTCAAATGGATCAGGCAGGCTTCAGACCAGATCGCAGCTGTTGTGATCAAGTTTTGGCATTTACAACATTATAGAAATGGAGTTCCAAAGAAAATTGAAAACATCTATTGCTTTTGTTGATCTCACTGCTGCATTTGATACTGTGTGGAGGGAAGGTATGGTCTCTAAACTTCTCCGGGTCATACCATGCAGAAAGATAGCAAGACATATTAAGAATATGCTGAGTGATAGAAGGCTTCAGGTTATCATCGGGAACAATGTGAACAAGAAGAGGAAGCTTAAAAATGGTTTGCCTCAAGGATCAGTCCTATCACCACTCTTGTTCAGCTTATATATATATCTGATCTTCCTGAAGTTACATCATGGAAATTCTGCTACGCTGATGATATAGCATTAGCTGTGTAACACAAAGAACTGGAGAAAACTGAAAAGATGTTAACAAGGGATTTGTCCATTTTGAAAACTTATTTCAGGAACTGGAGACTCAAGTCCAGCACCAATAAAACGGAAGTGTCTTGTTTTCATGTAAACAGTCACTTAGCAAGTACTAAATTGAACGTGAGTTTCTGTGGCAGGATACTTCACCACAACTGGAACCCAAAATATCTTGGAGTAACCTTGGATCGAACACTAACCTACAAGCAACATCTGCTGAACACCGCACAGAAACTGAAAACACGTAAGAACATCATTCATAAGCTTTGTGGAACTACCTGGGGTTCTTCAGCAAGCGTTTTACGGTCTTCAGTTTTAGGCTTGGTGTATTCAAGTGCCGAGTACTGTGTTCCAGTATGGATGAACAGTCATCAAATAAGACTTACTGATACTGAATTGAATTCCACCATGCACATAATAACTGGCACAATTCGATCTACGATAACTCATTGGCTCCCGCTTTTATCTGGAAAAATGCCGTCTGATTTACGCAGATCTACCGCTCTCATCAAGGAATTTAATAAAATCTTAAGGAACCCCAATCTACCTGTACATGCAGATCTATGAACTATAAACCAAAACAAATTACATTTGCACCATCCAATTTTTACATAACGCCTTAGACATGGTTGCTAGAGGCTACAACCCAACTACAGAGTGGAAAAGATGGTGGGAAGCAGCAATGGAGATCCACCTGCACAGTATGTTCTCGAACGCCAAACTTCCAAATGGATTCCAGCTACCACATAAAACATGGTCCTGTCTGAATAGAATAAGAACAGGTCATGGCAGATGCAGAGACATGCTGTTTAAATGGAACAAGTTGCCGACACCCGCGTGTGACTGCGGAGCTGCACGACAAACCATACACCATATTGTCAGAGAGTGCGAAACGTGGGCATACACAGGCAGCAAAGTGGATTTTCTGATGGCAACTCCAGAAGCAATACAGTGGATCTATGATCTTGACATTCAGTTGTAAGGAGTCTTTTCTTGTTCATTGTTTTTTCTTGTATGTAAATATGTATATAATTTATTTCTGTACTAAACATGATTGTATGGGCCATACACTAAATAAATAAATTCAAATGATCATTGCTGCATAACAATGGCACAGTGTGTTGAACGTATGTGGGTAACGATGTGTGTTATGCTGTAAAACTGTTCCTCTCTCCTACTACACATTATACATTCAGCCATCATTATAGAAAGGGCTCACATCCGTTATATTTATCTGCCAATTTACATAAAGTCCTGGATCTTCAATCCATATTTTATCAAGTTACCTAGCCAAAACCATAAACTCTGCCAGAGCACATATATTTAACATAAATAGCAAGACTGATTTTTTGTTCCTCCTGAAAAGTTACATTTCTGGACATGAGCACTTTCTTAATGACTGATTCAAATGTGTGGAGCAACCTAATTAATGAGTGGTGACTTAATTTACTGGTGCATTTCTGAATAAAAGCAGCCTTGGCTTGTGTAGTGTGCCACTTAACTTCTGTAGCACATTATACCATCATCATTGATCTTCTGACCAAAGTGAGTGAATATTTCTACTTCTTCTATATTATGGCCACGGATCTTCGTAGCTGCACTTTATTTCTGAAGCAATGATTTTCATGGCATCTCTCTCTCTGGCTATAGCAATCCGTGACATTGCCTGGAGTGAGGTTGGGTTTTCTGCAAGAATTACCTGGTCATAAACAAATGTTATTAACTTTGATCCCACTTTCCATTTTCTTTTAAGACCCGCCTTTACATCTGCTAATGTCTCTGCCATCATAAGTTCTTTGTTATGAAAGGTAAATCATGAGTACAGAAAGGAAAGTCATGATTTCCCAGAAGAAACACAGCATCAACAACTATTTGAGAAAATCACAGATTTCCTCTACCTCAATTGCCATTACATCACTAGTCTTTTGCTGCTCATTAAGTTTGTGATCAATTCTCCAGTTACTCAGCTGGAAAGAACAATAAATGTGATTTGCAGACTTCTCATAGTGACACAAAGGCAATTCTAAGCCACAAATCCAAATTAATGTTATTTGCCTTACGTCACTACTTTTATGGTTTTTAGAGACTTCGAGGTGCGGAATATTGTCCTCCAGGAGTTCTTTTATGTGCAAGTAAATCTACCGACACAAAGCTGTCGTATTTGAATACCTTCAAATACCATCGGACAGAGCCAGGACCAAACCTGCCAAGTTGGGGTCAACTGTCTGAGCCAGTCTGCCCGGCCACAAATCCATTTTTAAACTATACTCCATTCTCTGTAGAAAATAACAAACAAGCTTATATAACATTTTAGATCCAGCTAACCGGGATATATTTGCATAATGAGATAGTTTAAAATGTCTTACACACTGTCAGTTTGTTTCTTTATGTTCCAAAGTTAAATATGGAAACTGGGACACGGTCTTCTCTCAATTTCAATTTTTTTCTGCAGTACTTCACCTCCAAAAGGGATTCAAAATGGGGCACTATTTAAAAGTATTTAAGAGTCCAAAAATCAACAATAACTGACTTTGGAAGAAAAGTTGAAGACTTTAGGACAAATTATAGGGGTAAGACATCACATCAATAAAGGACACACCATATGAATAAGAAACTGGACACAAATGAAAAACAAAACAGATTTTATAATATAATCTTGTATATACAGTTCAAAGTTTTAACGAGATAAAAAAAAAAAAAAAATTCAACAATATAACAGTCTATAAACCTTTTCACAGATAACACCTTCAATAAAATAATAAAAGGGTAGAAATGAAGGAAAACTGCCAGTTACAATTCCAAATAATAGCAACTACAAGCAAGGCATTTTGTTAACACTGCCCATGGTGGATAAACAGTGAAGATCAGCATCACAGTCCAAACACACACACATTGATGATACTTCCTTTTATACACAGGAAAAAAGAGAAGAAAAAAAATAGAAAAGAGTGATTTAGAGTGGTAAGTACAAAATAAAACCCATACAGGACAGCAGGGCATAAAAATAAACATTACAATATATATTTTTATGGGACATCTATTTTCCTGTGAGCTTGCCTGCATTACTCTTTCCTCCTCCTCTAGTCTTCTAATTTTCATCTAACTGAATTATTAAACCAATATTTTGTACTTTAATTCTAATCAACTCTGATTCTGACTTTTCCTTTCCCTCTTTTTTTATTTTTTTTAAAATTTCTTGACCATAATACAGGAAGAAAATCTATAAATCACCTCATTTTGTTAAGGAGCAACATTTTTTCAGTTTTAACTTGGGCTCTTTTAGTTAGTCAACACATCATTTCAATTCAAAAATAGGTTGGATGATCTAGCAATGAGCTCATCCTTTTCTGGCATAATTACACAATTTTATTAACACATTGGAGACGGCCACATTTGAATGTGCTACCCTCCAGAAATTGCAGGATTTTTTATAGTTTTTGGAATTTTTTCACAAAAATGAATTTGAATTATCATAATGTATGTATGTTTAGTCCTCAGCCCGAAGGCTGGTTGGATCCTCAACAGTTCCGCCATCAGCTGTCATAGATAGCCTAGGCATCACTGAAGAGGCGTACTAGGGAAATGAGGAGTGAGGTAGTTTCCCGTTGCTTTCCTCACCGAGCCAGAAGTTGCTAATACACATCAGTCTGCCAAGCCCACTGAAATGCATGCACCAACTGACCCTATGAGCAATATTTTCACACCATTCATAATAGTGCAGGAATTTTTAAATATAAAGTTATGAAGATAATAAGTTTTACAAACGAAAAAAAAAAAAAATCGGACGCAGCTATGGATGCCAGTTCGGTTAATATTTCAAAATCTGTCTAATATTGTGGACACATTTACTAAAACACACTAATACAGATTCTAACCTAATTGGTCAATTTGAACAGGTATCCTTGTTTACGACCAGTAATTTGCTTTCCCCCTGTTTGTTATTTGATGACGGAGTTGCATCGAGTTGCTGCAGGTTGTCATATATACACGGGAAACATCCACATTTTTAGAAAGTGGTACAAAACAGTACTAAGAACCCACTTTCGGAAGCGGTATAAAACTACTTTATACTTGACACCAATTTGAAATTAGCTCATTATCTACACTTACTTGCCTGAAGCGCCAGAATCATCATGTTTACTTAGTGTGTAATTGTTATCCTCATCCTCATTTTCAGAACTCGTGTCTACCATAAGAACATCCACTATGGATTCTTTGTCGAAATTTCATAAACTTGAATTAGACATGCTAACTATTCACAAGAATTACACAAACAAGCCTGCCTCTCAAACACACTCTTCCAGCCCGCACGTTCTGTATGTACTTTCACAGCTGAGAGTCAACGATGACGCAACCCCAAGTTACGTAGGAACATGGCTGTGTTATCAATGCCTTGAAAGAAGAGCTCTCGACTTATGCTCATGACTAGTACATTTCATGCTTATAGAAGCATTCAACGGTATCCTAGTGAAGTCAAAGCTCACTGAAACGGCAACTACTATTTTTTAGCTACAGTGAAAACGTGCCCGTAGTTTCTCCAAGCTCCGTCAGCAGCAATAAAATAGTGCGCCCATAGTGTCTACGAGCGGTGTCTCTAGTTACCAGTATACACTGGTGATCCACAGGGTTACAGTACAAATATTCTGGCACATGTAATATCTTGAAAACCACACTAGAGTGAAATTCTGAATTGTCACTGCCTTGCAAATCAGTCAAAATTTCAGGCATAATGCTAAATCAATGCCTCTTGTGGGCAATATGCCTGTTCACGAGTGAATCAATCCTTTCACTTGTTGCTAAGAGAATAGAAATTCCTACCTCTGGCTTGAAAATTAATATAATAAGCATTCTAGTAATATCCCTGTTTGACTATTGTGATGCTGTGTACAGAAATCTAAACTCACAGTTAACCAGAAGACTGCAAAAAGTTCACAACTCTTTCCATTGTTTAATTTTCAGTGTAAAACCATGTCAACATGTTTCTCCATACCAAGTTAATATACTATCATCCATGCTAAACTGTAAATGAGAAGACAACACCATGCCCAGCATCTACTGCATAATACTCTAGATATCAACACCTCTGTACTTAGCATCCAGGTTTACTAAGCTCTCAGTACTTTATCAATTTAGCAACTCCCACAACAGGGATATCCCAACCGTTCCCTGCACACTGCATCTGACAACACTCAACTCTTTCAGCACATACCTGAAACTCAATACCTCAAGAGTTAGACAATACGTCAAGCTAGTCATTCAAAATTAAATATAAGAAATATTTACTTTCTAAGTAGAGAATAAAATGAATGAATGAATGAATTACTAAGTAAAATAATACCTAAACACATTGTAAATAGTTTTAAATAATATTTGGCATACTGTTTCATAATCTGTACTGAATTAATATAATTTCCCTTGGTTTGAAGATATCTTGGCACTCAAACAAATAAAAAAATGTAGTGTATATTTTCTTCTTCCATGTGCTTATCATTTACTTGGCTCTATTTCTCTTCTCATGCTCTTAAGAATTTCTCACTTTAGTTTCTCTTCAGTTATTGAGCAAGCTGAAAAGTTCATTCATTAGTATTGTAAGTTCCATTGCAAAATGCCTGACGACACTATACCTGGTGTACAGCTATGTTATGGATGTTGCTGAAACACCCCTGTACCATAGGGTCAACAACCGGATTCGCTGTGGGATACGTCAGTTTGTGTTTGTGATGGACCTTGGCCGCACAAGTGTGGACTCATCTTCTGTATGTACGAGAATGGGCAGTAAAAAGGAACATTTTCAACATTTTACTATAAGGGTAAACCTGCCTCACAAACCAGAATGAATAAAATTTTCTTCAGTATTTGGAGAAGAGGTAGTGATGAATCAGGCATGTCAAAAGTAGGTTATCATGAATTTGACTGGGAATTTCTCCCTAAAAGAACAACCGCACACAGGATGGCCTGTGGTGGCAGATATGGATAGAATAAAGGAGTTCATTGCAAGCAGTTAACAGATGACAAAGCAGGAGATTGCACCGGCATTGATGATTCACTTGTATCAGTTCCAAAACCAGGTCTTCATACCAGGAAGGTTATGTTATGCATCTAGAAAGGAATTCAGTACTTTGAATTTCTTCCCACTGGTGAGAACACTAATTCCAAAATGTACTCTTCACAGTTGGAGCAACCAAAGTTTACCATTCACACACATGTAAGTCAGTGGCAACCTGCTGGCGTTGCAGGATTTTGACTGAGATTTGTTATTGCAGCCCCCCTATTTTCCAGGCATTACCCCTTCTGACTATTACCTATTCAGATTCCTGTAGAATTTCCTTAATGGAAAATGCCTTGCTTCCCTGGAGGATAACAGGCTTAACATGGAACAGATCATCAACCAGAAAATGTAATGTATAAACTTCCAGAAAAACAGCAATATACTGTTGATAACAATGGGCATACTATACGAAATAAAGTTTGTTTTTGACAATGTATTATTCTACTATCTGTATATGCCCTTTCTCTGGGTGGATGACCTTGTGTGACATGTTTTACTACGTCCATATCCCACACCTGAGAGTGTTTGACAATTGCTCTGTCACATCTGTGCTGCAGGCGGCAGTGTTCACAGGCGTTATTGGTGGCTGAAAGATAATGAAGTAGAGAATGAAGGTATGAATCAATCCAATACTTAGTGTTTCAGGTTTACTGGTACCTTACAAGTGAGTTTATATTGTTAAATTTGTTCACCCAACCAAATTTTACATTGTATGAAGTGTTGACTAACTGAAAAGCTAGGTTATTATTTAAAAATCACTGATATTACTGTGTGAATAATAATGAATTCAGAATCACCAAAACTATTCATTGGTTATGCCTCTTTGTACTGTCTAAAACTAATTAGGTTTTGTGCCATAGAATATTTGTGCATATATTTCTTGGAAGATAAATTCCAAGTATTAAATAATATTACATTAATCAATGCTGAAAGTTAGAACAGATAAGACATTTAAGCCAGAAAATAAGATAGGAATATATCATGGGAAATACCATAATACCTTCCATGTAACTTTATCACCAATTAAGTAAAAGCAAAATTTTCATAAACATTTCAACACTATTGCAATAAGTTTTAGAAAATATTCACCAGACTTGTAGAAAGTTTCAGAATTAATTTCAAGGACAAAGCACATGTTGGCAATTACAATGTAACACTTCAGACAGCTAAACTGACAGAAATATCAATAAGCACACCAAGAAAGGTAATGCCGGTTTGTCTTGTACAAGTTAAACTGTCCATAAACTCTTTGAACTGGTTCATCATGTATAATGCAAAATTCAGACCTCCTTTTCTCATAAACCACTACCCATTAACTAGTATGATCTATATCTTTCAGTTCTAAATTGATCCCTTGTCTGACACCTGTAGATTATTTCTGGTAATACCATGAACTAGATACATAGCAATTAATGAAATCTAAGATGTCTGCAGCATCCATATCATACAGTCTTGAATTTCCAGTGAATTCCTTTAAGTTATGTTTTTAACTGCATAAACTCCTAGAGCTGGTTCATCACGAAATGTACACTCGACTGCACGAGAACTGGCTGTCGTAGAAGACAATGTTCTTTCAAAATTCTCCTGTTTGAAGTAGGATGAACATATTGTGCAGGTGGTAGGATTCCAAGTATCATCTTTTCAGACACCGGCTATCCACAGTTTATGAATATCCTCATGTTCTGAGAATGTATACAATTAAATATTTCTTTGCCAGCCAATTTTTGTGCAGTTGAGTGTACATCCAGTACAACGCAAAGTTCAGACCACCTTTTCTGAGGTTAAAAGGAACATGTAGACCTTCTCTGCATCTCTGTACATAGTATCAGATGGTTATTGTCAGGAATCCACAACTGACTGAGAAGCACATCAATAAGGAAAATCCCATGACAGAATTGTGCGAGAGTAACCTACGTTCCCTTAAATACCTAAATATTGGAACATCGATACAAAAGAGAAGTTTTTCAACAGCAGCTGTATGCTGGAGAGAGCATTTGTAAAGAGCATTTGTAACAGTAGTTATGTTGGTAGCACAAATTTGTGCTTGTAACAAACCAGTGTACTCACCACAATCATAACAGATGATGGAAGAATTTTAAGAGTTTTTATAGCCACATACAGTTGAACCTCATTTATACATGATTTACTTCTACATTCTTTGTAGTTATATGCTAAATATGTTTTCTCACTAATATGTCATATCTGTCTGGTCCCTATGAACAAAACACATTAATTTACTTACTCATTTATACAGGTACATTATACAGTACTGAGAATATGAGACTCATAGAGAGAAAATTGATGACATCTCATCCCATCGAATTCAATAAGCGGACTTTTCGGAGATAACTATTTTGACACTACTTGCGAATAAAAGGGCTGCCACCAACAATGCGTCAACTGAGGTGACAGTAAATGCCAATGCTCCTTAAATTTATGGAATGCATTATCACTGTGCACGTGTATATAACTGACTAGTATATAATTGTGTGGAAAAATCAAAGAAGCAAAGAAAAATTGACAATTCTTTAAAAATCAGTGTAAAGTACCAGTACTCTGCCTGTATGCAAGTACTGTAAGTACTGTACTGTACTTTGATTATTACAGTGTGCATGTTTTTTCATTTATCGCTTTCTTATACAGTAGTTTGAGCAATAATGTAACAACACAGTTTCAGTTCCATAAGAAAATTCACTTTTTTCATTTATATATTATTTTAGCTGTCTCCCTTTGAAAACATATAACTGAGGTTCATCTGTAAGTGAAACCATGCCTCCTCTGTAAAGGAAGTTTCATTTAAAACTTCAAGGCTATGTCAATTTATGAATCTTAGGAACAATTCAGCAAACTTTTTTTTTTTTGCTTTACGTCGTACCGACACAGATATATCTTACAGCGACGATGGAATAGGAAAAACCTAGGAATTGGAAGGAAACGGCCGTGGCCTTAATTAAGGAACAGCCCCGGCATTTGCCTGGTGTGAAAATGGGAAACTACAGAAAACCAACTTCAGGGCGCCGACAGTGGGGCTCAAATCCACTATCTCCCAATTACTGGATACTGGCCGCACTTAAGTGACTGCAGCTATCGAGTTCGGAATTCAGCAAACCACTTGTGTGATTGATTTGTTTTAATTCATGAAGCATGAAAATTTAATAGGGGTACAATTGAAGTTCTTTTCATACAGCTTTAACTGATGTCTACTTGGGGATTCCAGACTCTTGTGCTAACTTGAATGTTGATTTTGTAGGACTATTTATTATTATATTAGAGATTTGATCAAATTTTTTGTCTGTTATAAACGTAGGCCAGTTAATTCTTGGTACATCATGAACTGAACCTGTTGCATAAAGTCATGTACAGTATAACGATTTGCACACCTGGAATTAGGAAAATGTGTATGAAATTTAAGTATTACATTTTCTATAAAATGATCGCTGGTTCTCCATGGCTAAATGGTTAGCGTTTTGGCCTCTGGTCACAGGGGTTCCAGGTTCGATTCTTGGCAGTGTCGTGAATTTGAACCACACATGGTTAATACCGCTGGGATGGGGTCTGGGTGTATGTGGCATCTTCATCATCATTTCATCTCAAGATGTACTGGTCACCTAGGGGCATCAAATCCAAAGACCTGTATCTGGCGAGCCGAACTTGTCCTCTCGGCACTAAAAGCCATACACCATTTCTTTTTTTTTCTTTTTTTTTTTACCACCATGTATCTCAACTGAAGGTGTGATATCAATGTCAGCACCATTGTAAACAATAAATAACTACAGATACCCTGAAGAGGATTTGCAGAGTTCAAAAGTTTTGATTCTGAATTTTGCAGGCTTTAGGAGAATATTGATTTTGATTCCAAGTCTGCCTTTCGAGAGTGCAAGTGACTTGTCTGCAGAAATATTTTCGGTGGGGTTGTAGGCAGTATGAAAATTTTCGTGTATATCTTCCAGGAAAGGCTTGAAAAGCTCTTTAGGTCCCATATATGGATCCCGTGTAGAATTGTCAACAAAATGTAAATATCGTAAAATGAGTTCAAAACTGTCCTTTGCCTTTGTTTGAGGGAATATAGGGGTTTCTAAAAATTAATCTCTGGTGAAATAGCTCTTCAGGGTGGATTATTGCATTATCTTTATCAATATTACAAGCCCCAAGAACACATAAATTTCCTCTCCTGTCACTGGCACCCACTTCCTGGCGCATGACCTTGGTTTCAAGGGTGTGCCAAGTATACATTCTGCCGCGTACCCCCCTCGTCTCTCGAACAATTAGGTCAATCACTTTATTGAAAAAATAGCAAGTAAGTATCTAAAACAGATGCAAAATGCTCTCTTGTACCTGGCATACCCTTGAAGGGGATCTTTCATGTGTTTGTGACAAAATCTACCTCTCGCCACAACCACTGAACAGCAGACGAATTTATTACAGATCAAGCTGTTCCTTCTTCATCTGCACTGTCTGCCACCTCTCCAGTAACCTCTTGCTGTGCACAGTCACTGTCCGTATCATTATCGAAAATATCACTTCCTGATACATCACTCCCACTATTGTCATCTACCAAACCAATAGTCTCTGTGCCCATAAGAGAACGAGATGGCCTGGCCATTCCTCTGTGACTGAGTAGCCCATAGCCTGTGAAGCAAATGCATATCTGCAAAGTATTTGCTTTCAGTACTGCCCCTTTATAAGTGGCAGGAATGTTCAAGTTAGATACAGTTCTCAACGAATTCTCAAGATGGCAGGAAAGGATGTGATATCTTCTAAAGCAAAAATTAATGTTTTTCGTTAGAGCATGTTTCATGTTCTATCCCTGATTGTATGAGTCAAAAGCAATAGATATCGATCAATTCTGTATTAGTTCTAATTATGAAACAGAGATGGCATGAAAGTACACAACTTCTCAGTTCATAAGGTGAAAAAAGATCCCACAAAGCAGCAGTGTTACATGTGTAATGGGTATTCTAACCACTGCCTGCACCGGCTGTTTGTGGCATGTCGAACTGGCTGAACGAGTATAGTCCACTGGACACTGAACTGGCTTGGGTGGTTAATTAACAGTAGCATTTCATTGTATGCATACTGAATACTAAGCCTGAAAGCTGACTGGATCCTCAACAGCTTTCAACTTTCCTCAATGAGTCAGCTGGTGTTAATGCATACAGTTGGCCAAGCCCACTGAAATGCACACACTATAAGGGTGACACTTTCACAATATTCATAACAGGGAATAACTGCATAAGGAATGACGTTACTAACTGCGCTCATACATCAGTCACTTTCATATTAACAATGTGGAAGGATGTATTCACTATTGCATATTTCTGTGGTGGTTGATAGTGTAATGTGTTGTTTGAATATGAAGAGGAATGTGTTGATACAAACAAACACCCAGTTCCCTAGCCATAGGAATTTACCATATGCAGTTGAAATCTCTGACCTGGCCAGGAATTGAATCGAAGACCAGTATGCTGACATTCACAGTGAAGGAGAATGGAACTTAACTGGATGTTTGTTGTCCAACCCTTGTCATCAGAATGGTTAGTTTTATGTTCTTTTGCTTTTACTACTAAGGATTTAACTTGGTACACATTTTTTGTGTAGACTAAGTAAACCCTAGGGCCATGTGCCTCTCAAAACAGGAATTTTTTTACTTCTTGACAGTAAATCAAATCCACATCATTCTGGGAAAACTGATCATTCCTTTACCACATCAGAAGGCTTTTGAGTCCCAACTGACACCAAGAAATTAAGTTCCCTCTGATTATTAGCTTGCATTTGCTAAGTTGAATGAAGATCATAATGGTCATGTCATTTTCAGGTGAGCTGCCACTTAGGTCAACATTTGTGAGCCATTTAAAATATTATGGGATTGAATGAGAGAATGTAAATGGAGTGGTCCAGTTTCAGTATGACCTGTAGCCAATTCACACCAGTCATAACGGGTTTGTTTGCTTCATTGGTGCACAGAACTTACTGATTGTCCTGATCAAACTTTAGACAAATTCTGTTAAACATGTCTGAGGCAAGATAAAATACCACATGCAGTCACGCTGAACACAACTGCCTACATGAACACCAGACCATCATTGGGATCTCATATCTAATACATGTCAGGCAATATGGAACATTTCTGGAGCCTAATGGCTCAATACCTTAACGGATGAAGAAAGAAATGGATGCCAACAGAGGTTGGAGTTCATAATAACTCCATCCATACAACGATCCTTGTCAAGACTATCAATAATCCAAATACAAAAGCAACCGTCAGAGTTGATACAATGAGATAATAGAAATTCGAAAATACTGAAAGAATAGGAAAATTAACAGAGAAGGCCCGTTATTTGAAAAGCAAAAAAGTTGCAGTTTTATGTGTCCATTGATATCATGATCTTAGCCACAAGATATCTAGTTCTATGTGGAATCCAAACCACAGGAGCGTGACTCCTTTCACAAGAAAATTCCACTTCATTAACCAAGATGCAAACCAGGGTTGCCTTGAAGAGAAGCCAGTGGCAAAGGAACTCAGTTACGGGTGTTATTTGAACCCCAGTCCTTTAAGAATATTAAGCATTACCACTGCACTATACAAGACATGCTTATTGAAGCTGAAGTGAAGGACATCATGGGAAAACTGATCATTCATTTACCACATCAGCAGGCTTTTGAGTCTCAACTGACACCAAGAAATTAAGTGATCTCATAGCAGCTGCTGAGGGCTGTTGCAAAATTAATCTTTTTTGAGGTTTAGAGATAGAGAACAATCAAACAAGCCTGTAAATACTGTAAAAATGTATAAATAAATTACTGTGGTACCCATATTTAAATCACGTCATGAAATTGGCAGGTGCAAACATTGCCTCAGTGCTTACCTGCAATCTGAGCAAAGTTTTGGACATACTTTATACTGCTGCAATGTTCATCACCACACTGTTAATTTCTAAATCAATTACTATTTACTTCAGTTCAGCCAAGAGTTTGTATTCAATCATATTGTTCTGTAATGGTCATATACAGAATATTCCACTGAATGTTTTCACTTGTTCAAATAACTCTTTTGTTGCAGCTGTACCTTGTAAGCTGGAACTTAAACATAAACATTCTGCAAGATGATTATTATTAATTTCTTTTGCTAGTTGTTTAATGTTGCACTAAGGATTTTGGCGACAATAGGATGACAAAGGTAGTTTTTTAGGACTGGGAAGATAACAGCCTTGGCCTTTATTAAGGTACAGCCCCAGCATTTGCCTGGTGTGAAAATGGGAAACCACAGAAAACCATCTTTAGAGCTACCAATGGTAGGATTCGAATCCACCATCCACCATAACTGAGTTGCTTTGTCACTGGCTTCTATCAAAGTGGCCATGGTTTGAATCTCGGTTAATGTACGTGGAATTTTCTAGTGAAAGAGTCACACCCCTGTGGTTTGGATTCCACATAAACCTAGAGATCTTGTAGCTAAGATCATGATATCAATGGTCACATAAAACTGCAGCTATGCAACCCTAACTACACGGCTAACTAAATCAGCGTGAGAAATTTTATACTTGTTATACATATGCTTTACTAGTTAGAAAAACTGACAATATTGTATAAATAATAATAATAATAATAATAATAATAATAATAATAATAATAATAATAATAATAATAATAATAATAATAATAATAATAACAACAACAACAACAACAACATCCTTACAACTGCTAATATGCTTCAGAAATACTTGGGCACTGTAATTTTGTACAAGGACGGTTTTTTCATGTGCCATTACAACTAGAGGTTCTCATTCTCATGTTTGTGGTTCACCATTAAAATTTTAACACCTCAGAGTCAGTCAAGGTTTTCAATTATCATAACAACAATGTTCAAAAGAAGTGAAGCTGCAATATGCTTTATAGACACTTAAAGACTAGCTTCTAGCACTAATCTATATTTACAATACTATTCCTGAAACAAAAATATCTAAATTATTTGCTCCAAATCACAGTCCAAGTTCTGACACACAGACTACATCTGGATAGTGAAACAGTACCATATACAGGGTGTTAGGTGTATATGTGCAGATATTTATTGTAGCAATAGAGAACGATGTGACGAACCACTATATATCAAACTTTTAGTAATCCTCGGAAGTTATTTTCGAGAGCAAAGGGGTACGATGTTTTTAGAATAGGTAGTATGCCTTGTTCTTGTGAATGAATAGCTTTCCTTTGATAACAGGCAAGTCACGCGCCATCCCTGCCAAACTGGTTTCTGTTCTGTTTATGTTTAAGAGCAAATGTACTACTGTGACAGCTGAGCGCTCCCTATTCCATGCCACGAGATGTTACGTAATATACTTGCCAAACTGGTTTTATGTTTACGAGCAACTGACCTACGGTAACAGCTGAAGGCTACCAGTCTACAACATGTTACGTTACATTATCGCTAGACTGGTTTGTTGTTGTTAGTATTTAGTTTCCGTCTTAGGGGTTTCAGACAACACTAGTTATCGGTTTCGGACCCTGGAGATGTATTGAATTCTCAGCGTTAATACTGGTTCATTTGCTGTTACGTCCTTTAGGGGATAGGGATATCTGTGGTCGTCAGCCCTGTGGTCTAGTGAGTATGGAAATGACCTGAAAACCTGTGCCCGTGCGCGACCTGTACGAGCGTGTGATATAATTATTGGTTGGGATACGCACGCCGGGACGTGAAATGCGGTACGATCCCTGTTGTGCATTGCGTAAAGGTAGAAGAAGGAAGACAGTTCCTTGCGCCAACGAACAAATGCATGGCATAGGATATCCATATGAGTAGAATCAGAATTGAATTATCGAAGCACATCGAACGTTTTGTTTCAAACGAAAAATGGACATATTATACAACTAAGTAAATTAAACGTACCTACATTTCGTGCTTCCTGCCTGGTTGAGTGGCTAAAACGGTTGAGGTGCCAGCCTTTTGACTCCAACTTCGCATGTTCAAACCTGGCCCCGTGCAGTGGTATTTGAAGGTGCTCAAATACGTCAGCCTCGTGTCGGTATATTTACTGGTACACCGAGCTCGATAGCTGCAGTCGCTTAAGTGCTACCAGTATCCAGTATTCGGGAGATAGTGGGTTCGTACCCCACTGTCGGTAGCCCTGAAGATGGTTTTCCGTGGTTTCCCATTTTCACACGAGGCAAATGCTGGGGCTGTACCTTAATTAAGGCCATGGTTGCTTCCTTCCCACTCCTAACCCTTACCTGCCCAGTCATCGCTATAATACCTATCTGTGTCGGTGCGACGTAAAGCAACTTGTCATTCGAGCCAAGACACCACTGTGGTTCAGAATATCCTCTGGTGCTTAAACATACGTTCACGGAGGTCATCCGAAGTGGTTACCTCAGTTCTGTATACTTTGTTTCTCATGTCCCCCCAGGCATAACAATCCACTGGAATAAGGGCTGGCCAATTGATAGTTCCACATCGTCCTGTCTACCGTTGAGGAAATGTTTGCAGCATCGTGTAAAATCCACGTGGTTCGGCGTAGTCGAAGCGACACGTCCTCTGAAAGCTCCAGTAACGTACTGTATCTACTGTACAGGAGCAAGATAACATTAATAAAAAGATGTAACCGACCTCCAACTACACCCATCCTGATATTAATTAGAACCGGTGCTGGAAACTGCCTTGTCCTATTGAATGGGGATATTCCACAGCTCATGAGTGGGATATAGTGGGTTCCAACCCCTCTGTCGGCAGCCCTAAAGGTGGTTTACCGTGGTTTTCCATGTTCACACCAGGCAAATGCTGGGGCTGTAACGTCATGAATGCCACGATCGCTTCCTTTCCCGTCCCATCGTCACCATAAGGAAAGCTACACCGATCAAATTTATGCAAGTAAGGTGATTGGTACCGGTCTGAGTGTCTGAGACCGTTGAGGTCCTTATCTTCCGACCTCCAACTTGGCAGGTTCAATCTTGGCTCAGTCTGATGATATTTGATGGGGCACACATACGTCAGTCTCGTGTCGTAGAAATACTGGCACGTAAATGAACTCCTGCGATATGAAATTTCGTCACCTCAGCGTCTCAGAAAACGGTATAAACAGTATGTGGGACGTAAAGCAAAATAACGCTAATAAAAAGACGATTGGTCAAAGAGACGGACTTCCCACTGCATCCATCCAGATATTAATTGAGAGCCGGTGCTAGAGGTTGCCTTGGTATACTAAATATTAAACACTCCTTCTATAAAAATTGCCTCATGTGTCACTAATACACTTGACAGAAATTCTGGATTGAGTGCTTGATCAATTAACCAGCGGCAGAAATCCACTCTTAAATCATCACCGAGCTTGATAGTAGCAGTCGCTAAAGTTCGAACAGTATCCAATATTCGGGAGGCTTCGAATCCCTCTGTCGGCAGCTTTAAAGATGATTTTCCGTGGTTTTTCATGTTCACACCAGGCAAATGCTAGGGCTGTACCTTAATTAAGACCACGGTTGCTTCCTTCCCGATCCTAGTCCTTAGTTATATCTGTCGCCATAAAACCTATCTGTGTCGGTGCGACGCACCGATACAGATAGGTCTTATAGGACGATGGGATAGCAAAGGCCTAGGAGTTGGAAGGAGGCGGCCGTGGCCTTAATTAAGGTACAGCCCTAGCATTTGCCTGGTGTGAAAATGGGAAACCACGGAAAACCATCTTCTGGGCTGCCGAGAGTGGGATTCGAACCCATTATCTCCGGGATGCAAGCTCGCAGCCATGCGTCTCTAACCGCACGGCCAACTCGCCCGGTAATAATAATAATAATAATAATAATAATAATAATAATAATATTTTTTGCTGCCGGGCAGAGTGGCTCAGACGGTTGAGGCGCTGGCCTTCTGACCCCAACTTGGCAGGCTCGATCTTGGCTCAGTCCGATGGTATTCGAAGATGCTCAAATAAGTCAGCCTCGTGTCGGTAGATTTACTGGCGCTTAAAAAGAACTCCTGCGAGACTAAATTACAGCACCCGAAACAGTAAGAGTAGTTAGTGGGACGTAAAGCAAATAACATTACCGGTATTATTATTAACAAGTCATTAGGAGCTGAAAGGCAGGGAAGAAAATAGTAAAATATGAGTGGTGTAGGAGGAAACAAGATGAAATGTACTTCACCCGTGCCTACATCGTTCGCAGTAGTTTACTACAGGATAGTATGCGTAAGACCAGAACCAGGTCTCTTTGCGATGAGTCAGGTGTATCTTCGTATTGTGGTTAGCACTAGAGGACAAAGTGTGACAAACAGGTTTTGTGTATAAACATCAAACATGCACATCAACAGACACACACACACGCAATGTACCCAAACCAGTACAGTGTAGAATGAAGAACTGCCATGCTGTGTTCAAGCTCAATATCTAGCGTTTTAACAAGCACGTCTTCCGTGTGTTGTGTTCAGCTTGCACCACGTACAAGGCAATCGCGAACTGAAACTCTAGATTTATAATTTTTGTTACCGGTACTTCAATTTTTCTGCTCGGATTTATGAGAATATCGAACTATCGAGACTCAAAATACTACATCGATTGAGAACTGAACTCCCAACTCAATACGCTGCAGAAATGGTGTAACATCTGACATACCAATGTGAAACACGTAGCAATTGTTCAAGTGACCTCCCTGGACTACTCTGCAGGCTTCACTTCTCCGTACCCGGCGAGTTGGCCATACGGTTAGGAGCGCACAGCTGTGAGCTCGCATCCGGGAGATTGGGGCTTCGAACCACAATGTCGGCAGCCCTGAAGATGGTTTTCCGTGGTTTCCCAAGTTCACACCAGGCATTGCGGGGGTTGAACCTTAATTAAGGCCACGACCACTTTCTTACCATGCCTAGGCCTTTCTTGTCCGATTGTCGCCATAAGACCTCTCTGTGTTGGTGCGACGTAAAGCAACTAACAAAAGAAAATCACTTCTCCGAATCCAGTCTTCCGTAATATCCATTGGAGATCTGGCGGGCCAATTGATGGGTCCATGTCGTCCTATTCGCCATAGACCAAAGGACTGATCCAAATGATCACGCAGTAAGCGGCTTATATCAGGTGGTGGACCATCGTGTAAAAACCACATGTTTCGGCGTAGTCGAAACGGAGCGTCCTCTGAAAGCTCTAATAACGCACCTATGAGGAACTCCAGGTAAGATACCCCTATGAACTGTGCAGGTAAGATGATGATAATAATGTCATTGGCTTTACGTCCCACTAACTACTTTTCACGGTTTTCGGAGACGCGGATTTGCAGGAATTTAGTACCATAGGAGTTCTTCACGTACTAGTAAATCTACTGACACAAGGCTGACGTATTTGAGCACCTTGTCAAGACTCGACTCAGAAGGCCAGTGCCTCAACCGTCTGAGCCACTCAGCCCGGCAAGATGATTGGTGCAGCACTGCGTAAAGTGCTGGCCTTCTGAACCCAACTTGGGAGGCTTGGTCTTGGCTCAGTCCGGTGGTATTTGAAGGTGCTCAAATACGTCAGTCTCGTGTCTGTAGATTTATTTGCATTAAAAAAATACTGCGATAAAAAAATTCTGGCATTTCAGCGTCTCCGAAAACCGTGCAAATTAGTTACTGGAACGTAAAGATATTATTATTATTATTATTATTAGTAGTAGTAGTAGTAGTAGTAGTAGTAGTAGTAGTAGTAGTAGTAGTAGCAGTAGTAGTAGTAATATTATTTTTACGGAAGTTCTAATTAAACGGGTCCATTACAGTCATCATTTTACCTATCGGTACTTACTGTTCAGTAATAAGCCTTCCGTCCGCCTCTGTGGTGCAGTGGTTAGTGTGATTAGCTGCCACCCCCGAAGCTCGGGTTCGATTTCCAGCTCTGACAAGAAATTTGAAAAGTGGTACGAGGGCTGGAACGGGGTCCACTTAGCCTCGGGAGGTCAAATGAGTAGAGGTGGTCCGATTCCCAACTCAGCCATCCTGAAAGTTGTTTCCCGTAGTTCCCCTTTCTCCAGGCAAATGCCGGGATGGTACCTAACTTAAGGCCACGGCCGCTTCCTTCCCTCTTCCTTGTCTATCCTTTCCAATCTTCCCATACCCCCGCAAGGCCCCTGTTCAGCATAGCAGGTGAGGCCGCCTGGGTGAGGTACTGGTCATTCTCCCCAGTTGTATCCCCGATCCAATGTCTCACGCTCCAGCACACTACCCTTGAGGCGGTAGAGGTGGGATCCCTTGCTGAGTCCCATGAAAAACCAACCCTGGAGGGTAAACAGATTAGGAAAAAGAAGAATAAGCCTTCTATTAGAAATGCCCGGCGGCAATTCCACAGTAGGTCTTTTTCCTTCGAGCAATGTTCACGATGGATGCAACTAAGGTTTTAGAAATTTGTCTCATTAATAACAATTTCACTGAATACTTATAGCCTTTTCTTTCAGTGTCCACCGTCCTTTCAATGACCTAAAAAGTTTATGAATAAGCATAGACAACCCGCATTGTCTATTGTCAGAAATTCATCGTAGACTGTCGCAATAACAGCACAGAAATGTTGCGCCCATATTTCATTTACTTATTAACCATTTCCTTTCATTTTGTCAGCTTGGATCACTGAGTAATGCCATTGACGTCTTAAAAATCGTACACAAATACACAACACTTGATTCGCACGTATGTGCTTGTACGGATCTTCGACGTCACTGTAAGGATTCTGTGTACTTTTCACACAGAGTACCCTACACCGGTTTTCGAGTACAGCAAGTGACCTGGCACGTGAGTCATCCTCTTCTACTTGCCAAGCCTTTAGGGGAAGTGCACAACAACATGTGTTGGCCTGCGATAAGAAACAGGTTCAACAAGCCCTATACTCGGCTACTGTACTTCCGCTACGCGTGGACAGAATGACATCACCGGCGTATCCTGCTACGGCCGTTCAAAACACATTAGGTCCTGAAATATTTGGCTCAGTTATGGGCAAACTAATAGGACAAGGTAAAAAGTACATAGCATATATTATGAGATGTATTTTTCTTAGCCGACTAGCTTAATATCTGCACGTATACACCTAACACCCTGTATACAGGGTTGGTTATGGCCTATTCTATTTATAAACTCACTCTATGCCATTTACTTGCTTCCTAAAAGTTTAATAATAAATTTACTAAGAACATGGTGGGGACAGAAAATGTTATTTCCATTTCTCATTCAATGTTCTATAACAGACAAAGAGTCTTAACTACATTGTTATTAAAGTAGCCTACAGATCCAATATCAGAAGTTATATTTGAGATAATTTCAAAATTATGAAAATTAACCTACTTAGTATCATTACTGCCACTATAACTTCAATCGTCTTTAAGATGTTTAGCTTCAAAGCAATATTTTTTAGGAATATATATCTGACAGAGATTATAATATTGAACAAGATTCAATCTATGGTACACTTTTGATACTGAGAACAGAGATGTAGGCATAGGCATTGGTAAGGTGGGACTCATACGCCATCTTCATATATGACAAAAGAACACCATATCAAGAATAGATGATGATTATAGTTTTTATGAAGAGAGATATTTAGTATATGTAGGCACAAAAATGCAAAAAAAAAAAAAAAGTTTCTTTCAGGAAGCAATGCATAACTCCTACTGAAAAGAAGGTTTAAACACTTAGAAACATGGAAGGACAATTCTGTTAGAAAGTCAGAGTCTAAATTACTACTCTACAGAATTAATTTTATAAAAAGAAAGAAGTATGTTGTCACCAATGTGAAGCAATGTTAATGAAATTATGTCCTCTGGAAAAAGGGATAATGAGAATAGCAGTGCTATTAAATTTATCTGAAGTATAAAACAGACTCCAAAGTTTTTACTGGCTGAATAGAGAAAAACTCAAACCCCTAATAATACAAAAGGAAGTTACACTCTTTGAAGATAATCCATAAAAAGGTAATATAATAGGTGGCAAAATATACCAGGAACATTATGGCAATGAAATAAAAAAAATTAAAAAAAAGTTACAGCAGAATGAATGTAGTTGATAAAATATTACTACCTTTCTTCAGAAGTTATCTTCAATTATTTGGAGTGTTTAAATAAGATAAGAGAAAGATAACCCGTGCCATGTATCATCTGAAACATTACACTCTCTTACTGGAGTAAACACAACATTCAAAAATTAAAATGTTACTATTTCTTTTTCCCTTTCTTATCAGTGCAAGAACAAATTGTTATTGAAAACTGGACTTCAGATGACACAACTACAGATAATCCAGATTCGGAACATATCTTTTCTTGTTTTATTTCTAAATACTGCTTTCCCTAGCCAGTACTGTCTATTTGTCAGATTTTGGAGGTCACCTTCATGAGAGCATTGGCTGCACCAGCAAGCTTCTGGATCTGGTCTGAAGTTGCAATGTGTTGCTTCTCCAAATATGCACGGCTGTTTCTCTCAGTTTCTTCCAAGAAGTATCTGAAATAAGATATACAGTATATACGTATACAGTATTTGTATATTCGATAATCAGTGAAATTCAACACTTGCCTCATCCACTTTACAAAACTTGTGGGAGAATGTTAATAGCCCTCCCATGTGTGCTAATTATGAATTTTAATATTTTCAGGGAAATAAAACTATCTTTATCCACTTTACTTGTGAGAGAATGTTGAGTCCTCCCATGGACATTAAACATGAATTTTAATAATTTTATGGAAAGAAAACAATCCTCATGCACTTCACATAGTTTGTGAGAGAAGCTTTAATTATGAATTTTAATTTTTTCAAAGAAATAAAACATTAACAACCAGAGTATCATCCCTTGATGCAATCTGCGTAATGCAGTCAATACAAAGAATTTTATTGCTGTCAGATTTGCCAGTTTTTATGTTAGTGTGGCAATAATGATTCTTAAACACAGAGCAACTGTGGTTAACTCAGCAATATTCCCATCCAAAAAAGAGGGTTTCAAATGAAGGGATCTTTCAACACTCACAGAATAACATACATTAAATTTAGGGAAACCTTACACTAATGTATACTAAATGACAATTCAACTGTGTTGAGAACTTAGGAATGGGAACAAACAAATTACAAAAGTCATATATAGAAAGACAGGAACATGAATAAGAACAGATGATAGGATAAACACAATGACAAGTCAGCATCAGAAGAGGGAGCAGTAAAAAAGGAGATGAGGACAATCTCCACATCTTCATACATTGTTGTCTTCAAATACTGTAGTTAGGCTCTCTCCTCATCAATCTCAATTTTTCTACAACCATTTCTTTTCTTCCCCTGACAAGTTTGTTTCTGCTTCCCAGCTTCAGGAAAATGATATGATTCAACACTCATGAAGGAGCCATATTGATAGATTTTCATTCTTGATGTGGAAAGTTTAGGATAACAAGAAAGCCAAACAAACACAGGAAAGAGGCTTCTTCTTTTTTTTAAATCCCATTCTTCTGATACTTATTTAAATGGTCATTTCGTTAGTGATTATAAAATTGATCAAAACTTCAGAATTTACCATTTAAAACTTGAAACACATTTAAGATTTTAATTGAACAAATTTTCACCGATACTATAAACAAACAAACAAACCCCATGGCACTACAGCCCTTGAAGGGCCTTGGCCTACCAAGCAACCGCTGCTCAGCACGAAGGCCTGCAGATTACGAGGTGTCGTGTCGTCAGCACAACATATACTCTCGGCCGTTATTCTTGGCTTTCTAGACCGGGGCTGCTATCTCACCGTCAGATAGCTCCTCAATTCTAATCATGCAGGCTGAGTGGACCTTGAACCAGTCCTGGCTGGGAATAGAATCTGGGACCTCCGGGTAAGAGACAGGCACGTTACCCCTACACCACACGGGGCTTGCACCGATACTATACACCCCCAACACCCCCCCCCCCCCATTTTACTTATAAACCTACCTGTAATTTACCATGATGCCACATGAATTATCTAGTCCTCGTGGAGTGAGATTTGCTTGCCAGTTCAGTCGCCACATTACAGCACCATTTCTCAGGTGGAAATTAGCTGAAATATTTAAAAAATAAAATAATAATAATTATAATGATGAAATGATACAGTAACAGAATATTAGTACAATTTACAACAGGGCCCCTAAAACGCCCAAAATCTCATGCGTGCAAACTGAGGTGCAGAGTTCCTGTGCACAGTGCATCGGTCCCACTCGGCTCGGACCAACGCTTCGTCTCTGGGCTACTTGGCTAAGCTCGGCTCGGATTTGGAGCGCTACGGAGCAAGTGAGGAAGTGGGAGACAGGCGGAGCGAGCGAGACAGGCATGGGGAAAGAGAGAGAGAGCACTATTGCTCCAAATCGAGGAGTGGGGATCTGCACTCTGGTCAACCAAGCAAAGTCGTCTTTTGCACTGTGCACAGCGCAATGCACTGGTGCATGCACCCTGAGAGGCCCTGATTTACAATGATCAGCCAGAACATTATGACCACCTAACTAATAGCCGGTATGTCCACCTTTGGAAAGGATAACAGCGGCAACGCATCTTGGCATGGAAGCAATGAGGCCTTGTTAGGTCGCTGGAGGGAGTTGGCACCACATCTGCACACACAAGTCACCTGATTCCCGTAAATTCCAGGGAAGAGGGGATGTTTTCGATCGGGTTAACATCTGGAGAGTTGGGGTCAGCACATCAATTGCAACTCGCCACTGTGTTCCTCGAACCAATCCATCACACTCCTGGCCTTGTGACATGGCTCATTATCTTGTTGAAAAATGCCACTGCCATTGCGAAACATGATCGACATGAAGGGGAGTACGTGGTTTGCAACTAGTGTAGTCTCGGCCGTCATGGTGACTTGCACGAGCTCCACTGGACCCATGGATGCCCACGTGAATGTTCCCCAGAGCATAATTGAGCCATCAACAGCTTATCTCTGTCCCGCAGTACAGGTGTCAAGTAGCTGTTCCCCTGGAAGACGACAGATTCGCACCCTCCCATCGGCAAGATGAAGAAGGTATCGGGATTCATCAGACCATGCAACGCTCTGCCACTGTGCCAACATCCAGTGATGATGGTCACGTGCCCATTTCAGTTGTAGTTGCTGATGTTGTGGTGTTAACATTGGCACATGCACGGGTCGTCGGCTGCGGAGGTTCATCGTTAGGAGTGTTCGGTGCACTGTGTGTTCAGACATACTTGTAATCTGCCCAGCCTACGACGTCCGACATCTGTAATGAGAGGTGGATGCCCAAACCCTCGACGTTTGGACGTGGTTTCACCTTGGTTTCGCACTTGTTGGAGACACTCACCACAGCACTCCTCGAACACCTAACAAACAATTGCACATCAATTGCATTATCTTACTGTTATCTTATTATTTTACTGTAATCCCACTTCAATACGGAGCAAAATGAAATTTATAACTATTAATGAAATGGCACCCAACAAACCGTGCAGTTTCAAATGCTCGTGTCGAGCCTCTGAGCCAACATAATCTGCTCCCGATCAAACTCAGATAGATCGCGCACCTTCCCCATTTTACACACGGACAGCATGCTCACTGATACCACATGCACCGTGTGTGTGTCTGACTAGCAGTCATTCCTCGTCAAAAGACGCTGCTATCACCTGGACAGGTTTATATTGGTAGTAGGTAGATGGTCATAATGTTCTGGTCGATCAGTGTATATTTTACACTGATAACAAAATCAATTTAATAATCATTCTGTTAAATCCTAGGTCAACCTCAAAACTATTCTTAAAAAATAAGCAAAGATGTAATCTTTTGTACTGAATTATATACTGTATCATGATACAGAGTAAAATTGGATTTCGGCTGCAATTAAACAACTTAATCTATTGAAAAATGATCGAAATTATGGCAGACAATAGGCAGTATAAGCTGGTAAAGAAAATTATAGAAAGAATGACAGGGAATATATCTACCATGACTTGGCGAGGTAATCACTCTTTCTTTCTACTTTTTTCTTTCTCAACTCATTAATCCTCATATACACACATGCACACCTTCAAAGCTTGAAGCAAGACTCTTGATCAGAACATACAAATTACACAACGTTATACAAAATACTCAGATCCTGGCAAATACATCACATTACAGAGGTGTGAAAATTATTAGACTCAAAGAAGACAAAAAATTAAATTGTCTTAGTTTTAGTTTTTGTCCTCACCTGTCTTTCTAATTTGTTCCATGGAACTCTCTATCTTTCAGTCAAATATTCATCCAACTTATTAATATTTGTGAAATACTGTATTATTCATATTTTTCAAAATATTACTTTGTGATTCAATATTCCTGTTTGGTCTATTGCTAAACCTACATCATCAGTTTCCAAGAGTTTGGATAGTAAATACTACAAAGCACAGAAAATTATACCATTGCTCAAGTAAAGCAAAATATCAAAGAACCACTTCATGTAATTCCATTTTATCTAATCACACTCAAAAGAGAAATTAAAAATTCTCAACACTGGAATTTAATATTGATAGAGGAGTCTATTGACTATATCGTCACTGATGTAACTGAAAGAAAATGTATTGACCTGGAAGAGGCCCACAGGAGTTCAAGAAGGCATGCCAGATACTGGTGTCGAGGAGAACCAGTTTGTTGTCTGTCTGTTCATACAAGGAAGGAACACTGTCACTGACAAGGGGAGCACAATCTTCCAAAGGACCATGTAGAGTTATGTAACTTGCAAATCGTTGGTGCTATTATGGGTGATTTTCAAAACTCCAACAAAAGACAATGACAAGTCCCCAACCCTTGTATATTTGGCCACAGATCAGCATTCAACCTTATGGAAAGGGATGTATTCATTATTGCCTGTTTCTGTGGTGGTGTGTTGCATGTAGATGAAGAGAAGTGTATTAAGGTGAACATAAACACCAGTCCATGAGCCAGAAGAATTAACCATATGCAATTAAAATCCCCGACCTGGCTGGGAATCAAATCTGGGGCCCTCTGAACCAAAGGCCAGTATGTTGAACATTCAACCAAAAAGCCAGACAAACATAAAGCTGACTGGTAGGTATAAATCAATATATATATAAAATAAGAGTTTGTCTGTACATTGCTCAGAATTTAAAAAGAATGGTATTTCTGCATCGGTTGTGTCCACAGTAACAAAGAAATCCACTTTTTAAAATTTTTTCGTTATCTCTATCTATACTGCAAGAAATCATCTTCATTTCCCATATCAAAACTTATTTACATTGAATCAATAACAGTAAATTTCCACCTTTTTGATACATATATTTGTTTTAAGCAAATCAATTACACATTTACAGTACGTGTTTCATTCCATTTGGAACTTCTTCAGCTGTACGAGGACGGTTTGAAAAGTTCTTGGAATCACCGCTAGATGTCAGTGCTAGAGCAACGAGGTTCCCGCGCAATAATCACACATCCTTTGTGAGTGAACACGTGGTGCGTCAGTGCTCTAGCTGCAGGAGTGTGGTAGTGATGACTCTTTGTTGTTGTTCCCGCGTAGTGATTTGTGACAATGGAAAAAACTGAGATTCGAGCAGTGATTAAATACTTTGTAAAGAAAGGTATGAAAGCAAAGGAAATTCATGCCGACTTTCAGAACACACTGGGGGACTCTGCTCCTTCATTTTCAACTGTTGCCAAGTGGACCAGCGAGTTTAAATTTGGTCGGGAGAGCTTGGATGATGATCCGCGTAGTGGACGGCCAAAAAGTGTTACGACCCCAGAATTTATCGCAAAAGTGCATAAAATGGTCATGGAGGATCGTCGACTTAAAGTGCGGGAGAATGCTGAAGCTATAGGGATGTCTTCTGAATAGGTATATTATATTTTAACCGAAGAATTGGGTATGAAAAAATTATCCGCAAGATGGGTGCCGCGACTCTTGACATTGGACAATAAACGCACCAGATTGGAAATGTCCGAACAAAGTCTGGCCCGTTTTCAGTGCAACCAACAAGATTTTTTGCGCCGGTTTGTGACTACAGATGAAACTTGGGTCCACTACTATACACCAGAGACAAAACAGCAGTCAAAACAGTGGAAACATGCTGATTCACCACCACCAAAGAAAGCAAAGGTAGTGCGTTCGGCCAGAAATGTCATGGCCTCAGTTATCTGGGATGCAAAAGGCATTCTGCTGATAGATTATCTTCCTACTGGCCAAACAATTATGGGGCAATACTATGCAAACCTCCTAGACCAACTACAGGAAAAGATACGCGAAACAAGGCCTGGTTTGGCAAGGAAAAAGGTCATCTTTCATCAGGACAACGCTCCGCCGCACACAAGTGTTATTGCCATGGCAAAACTTCATGAACTGGGGTATGAATTGTTGCCACATCCACCTTATTCACCTGATTTGGCACTATCAGACTTTCATCTATTCCCCAAGCTGAAAATTTTCCTCGGTGAATGGAGATTTTCTACAAGGGAAGAACTGACAGCCAAATTGGAGAGGTATTTTGCAGGCCTGGAGGAAACTCATTTTCGAGATGGGATCAAGGCATTGGAACATCGCTGGACCAAATGCATTAGTCTACAGGGAGACTATGTTGAAAAATAAAAGCAGTTCCACCGAGGTAAGGTACTTAATTCTAATACATTCCGATAACTTTTCGGACCACCTACATATTACAATGCTTAGGTGAAATTACAAAGTATATTTATCTTCTTAAAAACATCTTAACGAGTACCTTGTTTCGCTTAAAATCTATGTGAATTAAAAAAAAATTAAAATAATTAAAATCAATGTGGATTATTAAATGGGGCAGTGAAATGGGAAGGAAAATGGATTTACTTATTTTAACCTATTTTAAAACTATATCTATTCATTTGAATTGAAGTTAATTTTTTTTTTTTTTGTTCCCAGCACTTATTCTCACTATGATGTATGATTTTCTAGTTGTCTATAATTTAAAAAATTTGAAAAATAATTTTCCTTTGTCACTGTTCTATTTTTTTTACAAGGATGTTCTCTTCATTTGCTCTTTCCAAGGCGAATGTTGTTTGTTTTAAGTTTATAAAAGTGTCTCTTGAATTCAGTTAATGCAGGATCCCTGAAGCTGACTGCTGTCATACTACAGTATTATGACAGCAGGCTGCATTATGATGGAAGGCTGCATCAGCCATCGCCTCCAAGGACACAGCAGATTTGTTGTCAACAACAAGATTTCGGGGAAGCTCTTTTAATCATAATGAGAAAAAAAGTGCTGGGAACAAAAACATTTTTTAACTTCAATTCAAATTGAATAGATAATGTTTTAAAATAGGTTAAAATAAGTAAATCCATTTTCCTTCCCATTTCACTGCCCCATTTCTCCATCCACATTGATTTTAATTATTTTAATTTTTTTTTAAATTTACGTAGATTTTAAGCAAAACAAGGTACTCATTAAGATGTTTTTAAGAAGATAAATTTACTTTGTAATTTCACCTAACCGTTGTAATACAGTTGAAGATGTTCCAAATGGAACGAAAGATGTACTGTAAATGATCAATTGATTTGCTTAAAGCAAATATAAGTATCAAAAAGGTGGAAATTTACTGTTATTGATTTAATCTCTATCTATATGTATGTACACGCATTACGAGAAAATGACAGAAGAGAATTTAACTAAAACCGGTATGTAAAGTTGGGGAATGAGGCACTACAATCTAGGCTATAAATAATTTTATTCATGCTGAATGAAATGGTAGTTTAGCGGGAGGCCTAAAATTCAATTCTCAAATATTTATGTTATTAGTGGTCCTGTTGATAAATACTACATAACTAAAATTATACAGAATTAAATTTCTGATCATTTATGCTTTATACAGTTTTACCATACTGACTATAATATAGAATTCATGAATTTAGACTTTTGTTCCTTAGTCCATATCAACACCGAGCATTGCTACCATAGAAAAATTGTTTAATCGTGTTAACTGGTGATGGTTTTTGTCATGAGTGTCTTAAAGTGTAAAACCCCGTGGTCATCAGTCCCTATTGCCAAGGACAATTATGAAGATGATTATTAAAAAAAACAAGAAAAACCGTAAAAGAACAGTCCCTTGAAGAATAAGACAAGAGGGAATCATGAGAGAAGGAAGGACTCCCTTTACATTAGATGCCCTAATAACACAGAGTATGAAGAAAACTAAATGTGAAGGTCTACAATGTCGAAAGGTCATATAACTGACCAACAATAACATTACACTGACCATTGTTGTGATGTGATTTGTCTCTTCCGCTGCCACTCGTTTCTGATAGATGGGATTACTGCTGCGTCCCAAGTAAAATAGCATGCCTGAATATTCATTCATAGGTAATAAGTTTCGTTGTGGTCTGTATCGACGACGATCACTAACAAAGAGGGGGAAAGGAAGGTCTATCCCCTAATTATCTTTATTGAATGTTGGGACTAGTTTCGACCCTGTTATTTAACCCTCTTGGAGCCAGGAGCCGATCTGGTCGGCCGCTCATCATCAGCTGGAAGAGGCCAGAGCTCTGCCTCCACTCTACTATTGTAAAGTGCCAGGCCATTTTTAGGGGAAATACATGTATTTTAAAATTCGCGTATATCTACCGGTGTATGGCAAATACCAGCAAGAAATTTTCTACATGTCGACTACATAAAATAAACAACTGATTCAGAGTGATGTAAAGAATCAAAAACGTTTTATTGTTGATATTATGGTTGTCGATAATGTTTATTTTTAGGAAGAGAAAAACATTTTTGTACTTTCTCTCTCAATATCTACTTTGAAAAAATCATTTACGATACAAAAGAATGTATTTCTATAAAATAATTACTTTGAATGAGAAAAATAAGAACATAAAAAATAAAAATTAAAACGTATGTCACTAGTAAAAAAAGACAATTTTACTCACTGATAAAACTGTGTATATATCGATGTATGGCAAATACTGACAAGAAATTTTCTACGTGCAGGCTACATAGTATAAAAAGTAATCCTGAGTTATTAAAAAATAAAACTTAATAGTTGATGTTATAGTTTTTATTTTCAATGAAAACCTTTTCTCGTTTTTGGTTCCAGTATCTATTTGAAAAACAAACATTTTACAATACAACACAATATGTGTAATTAAAAAACCTATGGCGCTAAAGCCCTGATGGGCCTTGGCCTACCAAGAAAATGCTGCTCAGTCCAAAGACCTGCAGTTTACAAGGTAATGCATGGTCAGTGAGATGAATTCTCTCGGTCATTATTTTTGGTTTTCTAGACCAAAGGTCACCTTCTCACATTCAGATATCTCCTCAGTTAAAATCACCTAGGGCCACTTAGGTTGAGTAGACCTCTGACCAACCCTCAGGCCCAGGTAAAAATCCTTGACAGGCAGGCATGCTACGTTTGGCCCGCGGGGACTGGCATTTACGTAATGATAGATAATTTATTTCTGAACAAAATTCTATAAAATAATTAGGGGTCTACTCTGAACGAGAAAGAGAAAAAGAATAAAAGTACAAATTCAAATATAGTATGTCACTAGTAAAAAGAAGGAAAATGACAAAATACATTTACTCACCGAAAAATGTTGAGATGAAGACTTCTCACCATATATAGATTATTGTTCAAAGTTTGAAACCACTGTTGAAGCGCTTAGGGGTATAGTTGTATATTTACACTAACACTAATCACTTATCACTAACACTAATAATAGGAACAATAAAGACAATAAAAATATTTAACTTTATAAAAAAAATCTGTGTGTTTTGTCTTTTTTGTGTGTTTTAAATATATTTTGTTTATTTAAGGCATATGAAGAACTGCACATTTAGTATGCAGGCCTTTATTGCACTTGAAGCACACAGTTCGCGACCTCTTCCTCTGTTGCAGAGGACCGTTTTTCTAATTTACCTGACAAAAGTTATGCCACACACAGGAATATTCGTGATAATTTTTTGTCTATTCTCAAACCATTCGGCACTCGGAGATTCAATTATACTGGAGCAGAACTGGAGCCTAGTCATTTTATTTCCATTACAGTTTCCTAAATACATAAAATAAGCATTTAAGACCATTCTCGAAATGATATTGAATGCAATTTTTTTCCAGAATTTCAAAGTTCTACATTCAATTAACCCTGGAGTGGTCGCATGGGTTTTGTCAATATTAATGGTCGCACCGGGTCTCTCAAACCCATTTTTTCTCTGTGTTTTACTATTAGATTTTTATACTTTATTTCCAATTACAGTATTATAGGCCATTATTTTGTTTATTTTACAGCACTTTACATGACTACAATATTTAACTATCCCGTTTCTTAACCAAAAAATTTATTTTTATAATTGCGTTAAAAACTTATTGTTTTCTGTTAACTTGTGAAATGTTAAACATGGTAAAGGCAAAATGTATTTTACATCATTTTTTTCACTTTTTCCTGCATCTACATGCACAAAGCAACACTTTCATCTATTTTCTACACAGTCTTAATAAAACATATTTTTGAGAATTTCACACTTGAACTACTGCTACAAAAATATGGACTTTTTTTTAGGTATGTGCGAATTATTTGTCATAATTCATAAAAGAAAAATCAAAGTGTTAGAAACACATCCAATACAGGGAAACATAACTTTAATCAATTTCTATGCACATTCTACAGACAAGTTGTCCGTGTTCTCCGCAAATGAAATTTTGGCACTTGGGGTAGAAGAAGGATGACTTCCTGTCTTTGTTTGTTGGACAGAAATGACCAAGAGTTCCTTCATCTTCAGATTCCTCCAATATGAAATGAATCCAGGCAGAATTAGCTTCATCCATTGTTACACAGAAGAAAATGTGTACTAAACTAACAATGCGAAGTTTGACAACAAAGACCAACGTTAACAGTCGCACCGGGTCTGCGAGACCCTGAACAGCCTGTACGCGCAAAGTTTCCAAGGCAACTGAGAGCGGGCTACTGTGTTCGGTTGAAGGTCGGGAGCCAAGAAGCTACCAGGGATGGTGAAGCGCTGGGTTCATTCCAACAACAGGAACACCAATAAGTATGTCCACCCGGGTCTCTTAGACCCATCGCGACCGCTCCAGGGTTAAATAAAAATACACCATCATGTCATTTATATCAAGCAAAAAAGATGCTAGATAAAGAAAAACAGAAAAACTATCCAAGACCAAGTAAGCCAAGAAGTTAATAGACTACAGGAACTTTTTAAGATGCTAGATAAAGAAAAAAAAACTATCCAAGACCAAGTAAGCCAAGAAGTTAATAGAATACAGGAACTTTTTAGAACAAAGAATCTCATAGTTAAGAGGGTAGTAAGAGAAGAGAAGGAAAAGGCATGGAAGGAGTTTGTGTATAAATTGGAATTAGCAGAGGAAATAGGAAATTATTGTACAGGGTAGTCAAGAATAGAAGGAGCAAACAAGAGGATATAAAGGCAATAGAAGAGGACAATGGAAACTTAGTGCAAAAAGAAGAAAAAACCAGGAATGAATCTAATACTTTTTTTGATAATCTCTTAAATGGAGTAGCGAGCACTACATCAGACAGTGCAGTAGTAACGAGTAAAGTAGATGCATAGAACCCTAATTACATGGCTGGAGATGGAAAAGTCAAGTATGAGGAAAGGAAAAGCAGTTGGAGTGGATGAGTTAAGTAGAAATATGTTGCAAGCAGCAGGAACTCCAGCAGTCCAGTGGTTATATAGACTCCTAAACACAGTATGACAGGAAAACACTATCCCAGAATACTGGAAGAAGGGTGTAATCGTACCTCTTTTCAAGAAGGGGAGTAGATGGAAATGCGTCAACTACTGTGGAATTACTCTGCTCTCTCATGGTCTAAAACTTCTGGAAAAAATCATAGAGAGTAGATTAAGAGGAACTGTAGAACCTTTATTGGAAGAGGAACAATATAGTTTTAGGCCTGGTAGAACAACTATAGACCTTATCTTTGCTGTCAGGATGTTAACGGAAAAGCACTGGGAAAAAGGGAAACAACTTTTTCTATTATTCCGAGACGTCAAAAAGGCTTATGATAGCATACCAAGGAAGCATATCTGGAAATGCCTAAAAGAGCCGGGAGTTTGTGACAGTCTTATTACAAAAGTAAAGATGATGTATGATAAAACCAGAAGTTGTGTGCAAGTAGGTTGCGAGTTGTCCAAACGGTTTGAAATAAAGAGAGGAGTACAGCAAGGCAGTGCTTTGTCACCCCTCTTATTTATCACTGCGATGGATGCCATAACAAAGGCTCTAAAAAGTCAGGATCAGCAGGACTTGCAAGCTGTCATCTTTGCAGACGACGTGGGGATCTGGGGTGAAACCGAAAATGATGTGGAGAAAAAGCTGCAGAAATGGAGTCAAGAGTTCAAGATGTAGGATTTAAATCAACAAGGCTAAGATGGTGGTGATGAAGTTACAGATGAGAGATGACAAACCACAAATCAGAATAAATGACACCAAACTGGACAGTGTTCCAACGTTTAGTACTTGGGTAGTATAGTATCAAAAGACAACCTTGCAAAGTATGAGGTGGATAGTCGAATTAGCAAGGCAACTCAATTTTACCATTTGCCTATTAGGTTCTTTTTCTGGATTGTAATACGTTGTTGTTTTATGTACCTTATGTACTGGATGCCAATGTTTCAAATACATTGAGGCATTCATTATCAAGGCAACTGATGTACCCCTACTCAAACCGAGGTAATCACTTTCCCTAGGAACCTAAAATCAACAGCGATCTTGGGTACAAGAGGCATGCACTCTAACCATTCAGCCACTGGGATTAGTTATTTGAAGTGTTCAAAGCCATCTATCACAAGGAGGCATTTACACTGATAGAGCAAAATAATGTTGCTGGTTATTTTGTATAGCCAACAAGACAAGCTTGCTAGGATACTGCAAGTACACTGGCAACAATGTTCCCATGGTCTAAATACAGTACTGTCAAGAAAGAAACTATGCTGTTGGAGCTTAAGAAATTAATTACTCTCTCCAGTCCTTCTAAACTGAAGTACTACTAGTAAATACAGTACAACCTCGTTAATTTGAAGTCGTTGGGACGCAAAAATTAGACTTCAAATTACGTGATTTCGAATTAATCGCCAAATTGTAATTCACAAATGCCAACACTTGCGGCATCACAAAGTATTCTAAGACCCGTTACTGCATGCAATTAACCTTGATTCACACTTGAAAACCTTTCAAATGCCATGAAAAAAAAAATCAAAAATGTATCTATCCATCCATCAACGTGCATTTACAGTATTCAAATAATGCACTTGGGTAACTCACCGGCAAACATAACCTCACGCAATGAAATTTAAAAAAGAAATAAATTATTCAAAGAAGAGGAAAAATATATACTGGTTCCCCTGTGCAAGTGCTTTATTCATTGGATTACTGTACTGCATGCATTTTAGATGCCTTGTACTTGCACAGAAATTACCCAATACCCCTAAAACATTGTGACTTATCAAACTTTCATATGATGAGGGGAGAAAGTCTCTCGCTTCTGTCTGCATCACAACACAGTACAGTGACTATCCTTGTACAGTTTTTCCCGCCATGCCACTTGTCCGTGGCCGCCTTGTCTCGTAATTCAAAATGCCAACTCTTGCCGCATCACAAAGTATTCTAAGACCCATTATTGCATACAATCACCTTGATTCTCAGTTTAAATCTTTCAAATGCCATGGAAAACACCATTTCCGAAATGTATCCAACAAGGTGCAGTTACACTTTCAATAATGCACTTGTATAAAACATAACCTTACGCAAAGAAAGAAAAGAAAACAATTCAAAGATAAGAACAAAATATGCTGACTCTCCTGTGCAAATGCTTTATCTGTTGGATTACTGTACCATTTGCATTATTAGATGCCTTGAACTTGAACGGAAAGTGCCCAACGCCCTTCGTGGCTTATCGAACTTCCATATGAAGAGGGAAGGAAGTCTCTCGCTTCCGTGTGCATTGCAACACTGTACGGTGACCCCTACCCTTGTACGATTTCCAGGTCTGCACTCCTCTCCTTTAAAACCGTAAGTACGTTTGGGCTCGGCATTAAAATATTTAAAAAATGCAGTTTCATCAGCACTGATAATATTGTTCGGTGCGTACAAACTGTTATTATATGAGCCACGCTTTTTCGGCAACTGTTGGCGTCGCCAGTGTTCGCGGATCATGTTTCTCTGCACACTGTCTGTTACGTGATACTGTAGCTTTCCAACACTGAATACAAAAGAATTACAATTTCACTCGAACTTAGCACATATGAAGCACACTGTAGACACACCGAAGTGAGTGAAAGTGCGGAAAGCTACCCCTGCATGTTCCAGAACATGCGTTCTTTCAGGATGCAGAGATTTTTTGAATTTAAATTACTCAGAAAAATACTATTGTTTTAAAATGTAAAGACAGTTTTGAATTAAAAGACAATTTCGTTCATGGGACCGACATTGTTCTTCGAATTACAAATTATCCATATTTCGAATTAAACAATTTAAATAACACGCAAAATCGTACCTCATGTTTCCGGGAACGAGAGCTTCTTCTAATTAGGCGAGATTTTGGATTAACCGATTTCGAATTATTGAGGTTCTACTGCACAAACTTCATCACAAACTTCAACCCTATAGAAAACACAAATATGGTTCATAGAATATATCAACCAATCTTATACTCTAACCCATCTATGTGGTGAGAGATGGCAAATGGTTTCAGATAAACATTATCATGCAGCATTTTCTTGCCTTTAATGTATTTTATTTCACAATATTAATCTTGGTTACAAAAAGTAACTGAAACCACTTCAGACTGAATGAAAGGAGAAAAAAATATCAGAATCAATAGAAAGAGAAAAATAACTTACCCACACTGTCCAAGGCATATCCCCGTCTCTTCTCC
This sequence comes from Anabrus simplex, assembly GCF_040414725.1. NCBI lineage: Eukaryota > Metazoa > Arthropoda > Insecta > Orthoptera > Tettigoniidae > Anabrus > Anabrus simplex. The sequence continues at coordinate 897,466,475 of NC_090265.1, forward strand.
AGGTACAAGTAGCGAGCACATAGCCTCATTAGAGGTGTTTCCATCATACGAATTAGATCAATGTCACTTATCCAACCATTTGTTTTAAATAAACGCTTCAGTTCAGCCCACAAGTTATCAGTCTTTAGGTATGCCTGTAAGTCTTCTATTTCCTTATCTAACAGGATGTCTGTCTGTCCTGAAACAACACCAATCTTCTCTCAATATAAAAAACATGTTAAATCAACCTTATCTTTCTACGCATCCATTAAAAGTTATTCTTTCATACATGATGGTGAAAGTACACCATTTAGTTATATTTCTGAAGCAGAAATATATATCTATATATTTTTTAAATATTGACTGTAATTTCAAATTGCTGCTTGGATTAGGTATACAAAAGTTGAAAGTAGGCTCAGTTCAATTTTTGTAAAAAAAAAAAAAAAAAATGCATATATATTGGCTGTATATTTCAAATTTTTGCTCGGATTAGGTATACAAAAGTTGAAAGTAGGTTCGGTTCAATTTTTGTCTGTTTATAAGTTACAACATCGTGGGAAAATGGTTCAACAGGATTTCTCAAAATTCACTATTTTAAGGGGACAGTCAGGTTCTATTCTTAACTAGTATACAGTGGTGTAACAGTATTAAGGGGGCCAAAATAGGGAATACCAAACATATCCATTAATGTTAGCTGCATCAAAAAACTGAACATAATAAACATTGCATGAAATAATTTCCTATCTATGTATTATGTTTCATGCATTTTTTGCCATATCCGGAATTCTGTAATAACGGAGATATGCACAATTATTTCATTTTCACAAACTCTCAAATATGTTTGTATTAGTTCTAATTAAACAGTGCACATAACAGAAATATAGAAATTTAATTTCTAATAATTTTATTACAATTTTGCTTTACATCGTACAGATAGGTCTTATGGCAACAATGGGATAGGAAAGGGCTAGGAGTGGGAAGGAAGCGACCGTGGCCTTAATAAAGGAAAACCCCTTGTATTTGCCTGGTGTGAAAATGGGAAACTACCGAAAACTAGTGAGCTGCAACAGAGTGAGCACAACATTTCGTATGCACTCAACGAATGCATGGAGAAGGCGACTCGTGATTATCACGAGAGTTAACAAATGTTTCCGATGAACCATGAAGTAAGGTAGCTAACGAGTATTTGGGACATAGCAGAGCGGTTGTGTCATAGGAGAGCGATCGGTGTTTGTTGAATGCTCCTTTCGTACTGTAGGTAAACTGTGGCTCTAACCAGTAAGCCTGTATTAATTCAGCGTCAAGATGAATGTTGATGATGGTACAACACTGTCAACCTCAAGTAAAAGCTCGGACACTGTTTCTGCTGACGCAAGGCAAAATGTCAAAATTACTGTATGTGCTGAAAATAAAATTAAATCAGGAGAGTTTGTAGTAGTAGAAAAAAAAGGAAATCAGTTTCAAGCTCTGCTTGGACTAAATTCGGAGAGGTAAGGGGTAAAAATACTTTAATATACATGGGATTTGTCTAGTGCTTCTCAAAAATTTTTAAGAAGACAGCTGGGCCCTCAGTTCCTGTAAGACACATATGTGTTCAATCGTGTTCTAGTATGAATAAAGTTCATGTAATGCCCGAGATGAAAGAAAATTTTCAAGATGTTTTGGTTATACGACCATTTAATATGTTCAACGGACCACAGTTTACAAACTAAATTCAGAAAGCCCGGTCAAAGGGAGCACTTGTTTTCAAACCCTGATATGTAGGGCCTATAGCTGTATTTCTCCAGAAAAATACGTTGATAACATATTAATTTTGCACAACTACTTATACAGGAATACAGAAAAATCACAAACGTGGGGAACGTACTATGTATATAACAGTTTTCCTGTCTTCAGAGTTATTTATTGTAAATATTTTATTACTTAAAAGTCACTTTCTTTCTTTGTCGTATGGGCCTACTGAGGACCACAAGGCTCGTATCTTCTCGTCACATGGGCCTTCTGTTTTCTCCTCGTCCAGTACTCCTTCATTTTATGGCTGTGAGCCAGTTCTTTCCTCTGTCCACATGAGTCTGCTCATCCCTGTATTCCTCTTACTACTAAGTGACATTGGAAAAATTCCCCGCTGGATGGCTTGCCGAAACTGTGGGCGATCATGTATAGACTCATGCGTGATCCCAGTTGCTTCAGGTCTGATACGATGGAAGAGATCAACTTGTTCCTGGATGCCTTCCCTCTACCTGCCACAGCGAAGATCCTGCTGGTAAAGGTGCGGGGATTCAGGGAGGATAGGTGCCTGTAAAAAACCAGGCGCCTTTTTCTTATACACGTGACGATGTCTTCTGGATGTTCGTATAGTTCACCGTTGTGCCAAATTCTGTATGTGCCTCCCTCTTCTCTTTCGGGTCCCAGTAATATCTTCAGGATCCTCCTTTCCTTGCATTCTACACTGCTGTTTGTCGAAAGTGAAACACTCAGAAGCAATGGTCTGAAACACGCCAAAATCAGAGGACGTGTAGAACAGTGGAACCATAATAAGTGATATAAATTGGAGAGAGATGGCGTGCACGTAGGCCCAGCAGCGCCCTTCTGTGTGTGACCGGCCAGGGCAGTGTTACGCAACGCTCAGTCAGTGCGGAGTCATCATACGAAGTGGAAATGTGTACCTCAGTGCCACTGTGTCTCGCCGACATCACAGGAGGTAATATCAGCATGTGAGTGCGTTCGAACGGGGCAGAATGATAGGGCTCCATGAGATGGGTCTGTCGTTCCGTGACATTGCAGCTCGTACAGGGTATGCTGCTTCAACAGTGAGGCGTATGTGGAACCAGTGGAGAGAAGAGGGCAGTACACAGCGCCGACAGGGCACTGGACAACACAATGTGACTACAGCACGAGATGACCGCCATCTTGTCCGCTTGGCCGTAACGGACGGAACAGCTTCGTCCACGGTGTTGGCTTGACGTTGGAACACTGCAACGGGTGTGGGGATGTCTACATCGGTGGTTTGACGCCGTCTTCTGAGGGCCGGACTGGTGGCACGCATGCCATTGCGCCGGCTTCTATTGGCCAGCAACCACCAACGTCGTAGACTGCAATGGGCACGTGAACACCGACACTGGCGTGCTGAGTGGCAAAATGTGTTTTCAGACAAGTCCCGCTTTAACTTGTCCTACAGTGATGTCCGCATATGCGTTAGACGCCGCCGTGGCGAACGCCATCGAGCAGACTGTATTGTTGAGCGGCATAGTGGACAAACGCGAAGTGTGATGGTTTGGGGCGCAATTGCCTATAACATGCGATCTCACCCCTTACATCTTGAAGGCAATCTGAACAGCTACCGCTACATCAGGCAGGTTTTATAGCCCAAGGATTTGCCCCTCCTGCAGGCCGTTCCAGACGCCATATTCCAGCAGGACAAAGCCCGGCCGCATGTGGCGAGGAATGTGCAAGCCTTCTTAGAAGAACGACAGATATCACCGCTTCCCTGGCCTGCTCGTTCGCGGGATATATCACTCACGGAACATGTCTGGGATATGGTCGGTCGGCACCTTGTTCGTTCAGGTCCTCCTGCAGCCACTGTTGATGATTTATGGATGCGCCTACAAACCGCGTGGCAGAGTATTCCCCAGCAGCATATTCAGACGCTCTTTGATTCCATGCCATGACGTCTAGCGGCTCTGATTGCAGCGCATGGTGGCACTACGCCGTACTGAATTTCCACTGTCGTCGTGCATGCACAGTTCTGTAATTGTAATAATTTGTGTCATGTCATGTCCCTAATATGTGGAATAAATTGCATTGTGATCACAGCTCTCGACCTTGGTGTTTCACTTTCAACAAACAGCAGTGTAGCTTCCTGAGAGGGCCTTTCCTGATCATCACGAGACACTCAGAGGCATAGAGAACAGATGGTTTTTGCTACTGTATTATAGCACCTGAGTTTGGAGGTTCTTGGAGAGGTACTTTGATGCGTAGATGCTTCTGCAGGAGTGGTAGGCCCTCTCAAACTTAAAGTTAGTGTATTATATACTGTATTTAAATAATTTAATACCCCCCCCCCCCCAATTTAGGGTCTATGGTTGCAGGAAAACCTACAAGTTTACCATTAGACACATTGGGTTGTTCTCCTTCTCATTCATTCAATTACTTCATAACTACTCTTAACTAAGGATACAGCAATTAGACCTGTTTTCACTTCTGAAACAATAATAGTTGCAAAGAGTATTTTCTAGGAGACAGTTTTAAATGACAAATAGTGCTTTTTTTTAATCACGGGTTAAATTAATTTAATGCATTACATAAACTTTCTGACGATATATATTTCCTAAAATTGTATTTACTTTATCTTCCCACTCGACAAGACGCTTCACAAAAAAGAACAAATATTGATATTACCAACTGAAAATAAATAAATAAATAAATAAATGAATGAATGAATGAATGAATGAATGAATGCTCAGACTTGTACTGCATGAGTCACGTGTGTTATAGCGCCTGAGTCTGAGGTTCTTGGAGAGGTACTTTGATGAGTAGATAGTTCTGCAGGAGTGGTAGGCCCTCTCAAACTTAAAGTCAATATTATATACTGTATTCAAATAATTTAATACCCCTACCCCCACCCCACTTTAGGGTCTATGATTGCAGGAAAACCTACAAGTCTACCATTAGACACACCATTAGACATAGCACTGTTTTAGGGGAAACTGTTTTTGTAGTACGGCTAGATGTATCAAAGTTTGAAAGCGAGCATTCTCTTTGACTGGGGAACAATCGGCCGGGTGATGCCGAGTGAGCGAAGGCCAAATTCAAATGGTAGCGATTACACACAAATTGAGTTTGGGAAAACCGATCTCCAATAAATTCATGCATCGCTCCCTTGCAGTACTCAGCAGAACACCATCTTCAGAGGTTCAAACCCATTATTTGCCAAATATAACCTCACAGCTACGCGGCTTTAACCACACGGCCAACCCACTTGGTAAAATATTTTATATCTGATATTTGTTGTTACTGTATGAGTTATAATAATGTAGATATTTGAGAATTTAAATTTGACTGGAAATATACCATTTGGCATTTGACATGGGGATTCATGTCAACAGAGTGGTGTCTAACTATTGACAGTAATGTTTACTTTGTCAATCTGGAAAATGAATATTCACCTGGTCATGAATTGTTCAATAACAGCTAGTTCAGAAATGATTATGTGAGCTTATAAAAAGGTTCTGAGACGAACTCAAAAGTCAATATCTTACTACAACCTTTTTAACAATTTGTGTTTTTCCTACCTCAGATGTATGTTCACTTTCCAGAACAACAAAGTAAACATTATTATCAACAACTTCCTTTCCCAAAAATGTTATTCCGTACCTATCATTTTCAACACTGCCAATAAAGTATCTAAACCTCTTGTTGTAGGAAATTTTACAATGGTGAAATCATTTACTTTTCATTCTGAACTCTCTTTTTCCTCCTCTTTGTCTGCTCCTTCATTTTCATTTGCCTCATGCTCATCTACATCTTGATTAGATAATGTGGGGGTAGAAGGCATGCTAATATATATATATATATATATATATTTATTTAATGCCAAAAAGGATTATGATACTGAGTAAATCAACTTTAATGTTGGCAGTACATTTTTTACCACGTTGAACTCAGTGTAATTTAGATTTGATTGAGAATGATTCAAATATTTTGTACAACACTGCTGTTACAATTAAGTGCATTGCAGTATTTTTACAAAAAACATTTTTACAAGCTGCTTTACATTGCACCAACAGATAGGTCTTATAGTGATGATGGAAAAGGTCTAGGAGTGGGAAGGAAGTGGCCGTGGCCTTAATTAAGGTACAGCCCCAGCATTTGCCTGGTGTGAAAATGGAAAACCACAGAAAACCATCTTCAGTGCTGCCGACAGTGGGGTTCGAACCCACTATCTCCCAGATGCAAGCTCACAGGTGTGCGCCTCTAACTGCACAACCAACTCACCCGGTATTTACAATACTAAGACCGTAAGAAAATATGATGCATTATTAATACATACTTCAACTCAGAACAGTGATCAGTTTCACACATTGATTCCATTCTTATTTGTAAAATAAGTTAGTGATTGGATTCACCACACCTTGAGAGTTGAAGAACAATTAGATCTAAATAATAAGCAAACATACAATAAAAAATTTATATTAGTGATACCTCGATAGTGCATTCCTCATTAACACATTTTTCCCGCTTAGCACGTCGTTTATTCGAAGTCCCGATTCTCTCATATTAAATCTATATAAAATACCTCAGTTATCGCGTCACAAATTTTCACTATTACCGCTTAGTACGATCACATTGTGTTAATGGTGGACAGTGCATAGACGCAGAATACGAGGCTCATGGCAAACGTGAATTTAGCAGGTGAATATTCGTAGTGTGGCAGATCAGAGTGTATAACATTATCTCTACCAGTGCAGTGTTTCTGAGTGAGTGTTAGAGAAGTGATTGGCAAAAGCAAGATTTGAATAGTATTCGCTAGTTACGAGCAGACTCTCTGTAATATAAGGACCGCCATAGTTATTTTAGTTCAAAGTTAATTTTCCACATAGCTGTAGTTTTGATTAGGTGCTAATCTTATAGTTGTAGTAGGTACTTCTTACTATCAGTTATCATCATTTAACTTTCAAGTTGCCAGCATTTAGAAACCAGGAAACAAATGTCTCTAATTTCAGCCTCCTTTCACCACTGTCCCAGGCAGGTCATTACTGCGTCATGCCAGCCCCCTCGCAGAATACCGCTAACCATCTCAAAGACATTCTTGCGCCGTACCCTACTTCCCTACAAATAGCACATGTCAATATACAGAGCATTGTCTCACATTTCTCAGAATTCTCCAAAATATTTTCAATCTGTAATCTGCATGCTATAATGATTTCAGAGTCATGGCTGCGTCAGTCTATCCCTTCAGCACTGATTAAAATGAGTGGATACACTTTAATTAGGAACGATAGAGAGGGAAAGCCTGGAGGCGGAGGTGGAATATTTATACGTGATGATTTGAAATACAAGGTAATATTTAAATCGCCAAGTGAATACTCTTACAGACCGGAGTTCTTGTTTGTAGAAATTGAAGTTCGTGGTACGAAGTGTTTACTCGGTGTAGTGTACCACCCACCGAAGACTGGAAACATCACGGATCTAGAAGAAGCGCTACAGGGTTTAATATCCAGGTATGAACATATGATTTTAATGGGAGACTTCAACACTGACCTGACAAATGAAACCACTGAGACTAGGCGACTAACATGCATGTTTGAATCCATTAATATGACAATTCTGCCCTTACAACCCACACACCATGTTGCAACCTCGCACACACTCCTCGACCTAATCATTGCAAATACCAATATTGACACATGGACAGACGCCTGTGCCAGGCCTTTCCCGCCATGATATGATTTACGCTGCATACTCTTTAAAATGACCAAAATACAGGCTAAGATAATCAAATACAGGGATTTCAAAAATTTGAACGAAGAAGCTCTCATTGAGGACGCTCTGAGCACACCATGGCACACAATTCAGTATATAAAGGACATCGACGACAAAGTATCTCATTTTAACAAACTTCTCTTAACTTTATATGACAGACATGCCCCATTACGTACTGCTCGAGTAAAGCGACCCTCTAACCCTAGGCTCAATCAAGAAATTCATGATAAAATGAAAGACAGGGACTCAGCCTATAGTTACTATGTGAAACATCCAGCGCAGGAAAATTTTGAGAATTATAAAAGACTCCGAAATAAAACCACACAGATGATAAGAAACGCTAAAATACGCTACTCTTACGAAATTTTAAATACACATGACTCTGCTCTTGCATGGAAGACTCTCCGCGATATGTGTCTAAGTAAAATGAAGGCAAAGGACAGTAACTTTATTGTACCTTTGGATGATCTGAATGAGTATTTTAGCTCAAGAAACGTCCAGATGAACAGAAATACCAAGAGGGCCACTATTGACAGAATATCTTCAAAGGGAAAGCATGGTGGTGAAACATTCTACTTCTCTCACGTGACTCCAGGTGATGTAAAGAGCGCCTTCAATGACATAAAGTCTACTGGACACGCCGGAATAAACCTGTCCCTTTTAAGAAGAATCCTAGACATCATTCTTCCTACAATAACGCATATTATTAACACCTCTCTTGTGATGGGAATCTTTCCTGAGAACTGGAAAAATGCCATCATCCGACCCTTGCCGAAAAACAGTACCCCCACAACCCTTGACGATTACCGCCCTATTAGTATCCTCCCTGTACTAGGAAAAGTACTGGAGAAACTAGTACACACACAAATGACAGACTATCTCTTACATCATAACTTACTTGACAGATATCAATCAGGGTTTAGATCGAACTACAGTACCAGCACAGCATTAGTAAAAGTAACTAAAGACATTCAGCTAGCAATGGATAACGGACAAATGACAATTCTTATTCTTCTTGACCATACAAAGGCATTTGATTGCACAGATAAAGATCTTTTACTAGCCAAATTAGAAATGATGAAATTTTCTAATAATGTATTATGCTGGGTACATTCCTATCTCAGTGGACGTGTACAATGTGTGTCAGTGGGAGACAATATGTCTAGATGGCAAAATACTGAGATGGGGGTAGCACAGGGTGGGGTGTTATCACCACTTCTGTTCTCCCTATACATGAATGACCTATCAGAACAACTGACGAACTGTAAATATCACTTATACGCAGACGACATCCAATTGTATATTCATACCAAGCCGAATGACATACAAGAAGCAACCATGAAATTAAACGAAGACTTATTTAACATTAACGAATGGACTAGTAGCCACTGCCTGAAGGTAAACCTATTAAAATCGCAAGCCATCATAATAGGATCTTAAAAAGCGCATGCCAAGTTAGAAAGCATCAACATACCGGCTGTCAAGATCAATGAAACACCTATAACACTGAAAGACTCTGTTAAGAACCTTGGAATAATTTTTAATAAGTATTTAAGTTGGTCAGAGTACGTAACAAAAATTTGCCAACGTGTACTCGGTTCATTACACTCAATATACAAACTGAGGGATTTTCTACCTGTCAAAACCAGGAAACTGCTCATTCAAGGACTAATACTACCAATATTTGATTACGGTGACGTAGTCTACAATAACATAAGTTGTTCACTTGGTTCTAAACTTCAACGGGCGCATAATGCCTGCATTAGATTCATTCTAAATGTTCCACTCCATTCCCTCATCAGCCCATTCCTCCATTAGCTGTCCTGGTTAAGATTAAGTGATAGACGTAAGTACCATGCTGTTTCTCTTCTTCACAAAATACTGCAAACAGGTAAACCACATTATCTGAGAACAGATTTCAACTACCTCTCTCCTTCAGGTCTCTCTCCTCAAGGTCATCAGTACGAACCCTGCTGTCCATCCCCACTCATCACAGTAGTGCGTATAACAAGTCATTTGTACCGGGCACCATACGTTCCTGGAATTCTCTCCCGGCTGAAATTAGAGACATAAGCAACCTAAAGCTATTCAGAAGAATGTGCTGGAAATTTTACCTACACTCAGATTAATTTACTCTTAGAAGCACCCTTAAATGTTAGATTATTAAGTTAAATGAATAAAATGTCAATGTAAGGTTACAAACACTATAGTTTATATTTTTCGAGATATAGTTTTAATAATAGTAAATATCATAAATTAATTTTGTAAATGTTAAAATAATTTTTATGATGCTTTACATTTCATTCAAATTACATTTCACATTCACTTTAAATTATAATAAACTTATTTTCACTTTTAAGTAGTTATAATGTTTATGCAGGTGCATAATTATATGGTTTGGCATAATAGCAGGCTTCATAGCCTGAGCCGCGCCGTGTACAGAAAGCCATTAATAAATAAATACATTTTTCTTAGTCCTGAAAATTTTATTTGTCAACCCTTGTGAAACAAACGTGATTTCCACCTCAGGTAAGATCCGGTTGCCACAGTTGCGTGATTATGGAAAAAGGCCTTAAATTCCTGAACTTCACAGGATATGTTGCACGTTAGGGTAACAAGCTGTTAGCCTCAGGAATGTTCAATTTTGCTTGCCAGTTAGCTGCAATATTGCTGAATAACACAATGAGTCTATTTGTGCTGGTATTTTGCATTCCATTCAGAAGTAAAAAATTTATTTTGTGTTGAGTCGTACAGTGAAATGTAGCGACTGTCGCGTGATATGGTAGCCTATATTAGGATCTGCAATAATACTTCGATATTTTTATTGGCCCCCCTGCATATGTTTTCATATTTGATGTTTGGTGTTTTTCACACCGTTCAGTGCACTTGTTATTTTATAAGCCCCAGAAGAAAAGGTTTTCATATTTGTTCTCTCGTGTTTTTCACACCTTTTAATACTTTCCTCTCATCTTGAGAAATGGCAGATATAGTTTTCACTGTACCCGCAGATACATGATGTAAAATGCCTTCATTACAAGTAATGAAAATCATTTTCTCCGTATTGAAAGAATCTTAATTTATAATAATATAAGAAATTTATTTTAAATCAACCTATTCAATACAGTATAAGTTGTTAACGCATTAGTTAAACATCGTTAAAAATAGTTGAGACATGTTTCGCCCCTTCTGTGGGGCATCATCAGTCATATCAAATACCTCAAAATTCTACCAGACGTCTGGTTGGAAATTATAAAAAAATATGTTGCATGAGTGAATACATTAAAAAACATTTACAAGACCTTATCATTAACAAAAATATCAAATTGATTTAAAAAATGTTACACTAGTGAACACGTTGGTGAATTTTCTCTCAAAACAAGGCCATCATATGTACAGTATTGACAATAATGGTAGTTAAAGTCTTATTTGATGCTAAGTTCGAAGACAGTTTAAAATTTATATACAAATATTGGGAGTGAATGCAGGATACATATAATTACAATTTACTGTACGCATATTTTACATTGTAAAATGATGTGGAAAAGCATTCTAATTTGTGTTAATTTTCATTTAAAAAATTTGTTTTTGACCTCAATATTACGTTCCTGATGTAGTCTAATCAGAAATGGCTTCAAGATGTGAAATTTTGAATGTGATTTATGACCAGCTCATGTAAAAATGTTGCATTACATCGTAATTCAAACTTGGATGTCTATGATGACTAATTATATTTTAGACTCAAACAAAACAAAATAGTCTGCCAAGTTTGAATTACGACGTAATGCAACATTTTTACATGAGCTGGTCATAAATCGCATTCAAAATTTCACATCTTGAAGCCATTTCTGATTAGACTACATCAGGAATGTAATATTAAGGTTAAAAAAATTTTTTAATGAAAATTAACACAAATTTAGAATGCTTTTCCACATCATTTTACAATGTAAAATACATGTACAGTAAATTGTAATTACAGTAGAGTCTCGATTATCCAACCTAAACGGGACCTGGAGTACGTCGGATAACCGAATATGTCGGATAATACAGAATATCTTTGAAGATGAACTGAAACAAACAGGAAGGGTATACTGTATTGCTATGTTTTACGGTACTCTATTTATTGATTTACCAATTCAATTGTACAGTAGATGCAGTACTGAACGAAAACATTCCAAATGTCTTACGAAAAGAAACTTGTCAACAATGTCTGCTTGCCTGCTGATTCACGTTTTCTTGGTGCGAGATCCCGCCATCAACGATAATCCTTCATTATGAGTCATTTTTTTCTCCTTTTGTTCTGAAATGCCTTGTTCTTCTTCTTCTTCCTAATTTTCGTTAGCATTCACAAAATCAAGAATATCAGGATCAGTTAGTTCAAACAGCTGATCTTGTGCACACCACTTACATCTTGAGTCTTAGCATCCTCACGGACAGGAACGCAATTAAGTAAGGGAACAATGTTTTTCCATGTCTTCTTGTCCCACCTCCTCTCGATGTTCAACCTCACTCAACAATATGTTCCAAGACTTTCTAATGTCGTTGTTCCAACTTCTTCCCATGACTGCGCTATCCAGTATGCAACGTCTTTCATTTTGTTTCATTGCCATTGTTCATTTTCTCTATCAGAGATGAAAGGAGTTTCCGGTGATATTTCCTCTTCAATGTTTCCAGCACACCTTGGTCCATTGGCGGCATAATGACGTCACGTTAGGAGAGAGGAACATGAACAGGAACAATAACAGAAATGTTTTAAATGTCAAAGGCTTCTTTGCTTTACCGATCGTAAGGAATTTTGCTTTTAAATTCCCAATAATATTAGTATAGGCAAGAACAGTAACTTTCCTTACTACGCTTGTAGCCAGGTGCAGACGTCTTGGCTTGGGCTGCGAGAGGTTTTGACGACAGCATCTTGAAATTCAGTCCAGTCTCATCACAATTAAATATCTGATCACCGGTTAATCCTTCGCAAGAATTATTTCTTGAAATTCACTTTTCAATTTCACGACCTCATTGGATTTCAATAATAATATAAGAAAATTTATTGGACTCCAACCTATTCAATACATTACAGGATGTTAACATTTTTAGTTAAACATCTTTAAAATGGAGACATGTTTCGCCCTCTATGTGGGGCATCATCAGTCATATCAAAGCACCTCAAAATTACACCAGACGTCTGGTTGGGACTTATGAACATGATATGCGAGAGAGAGTACATTATAAAACACTTACAAGGTCTTATCTGAAATGAAATAACAAATTGACTAGTTACACATAGTAAAATACGTTAGTGGTTCTTAACATTAAAACGAGGCCATCACATGTACAGTATAAACAATGAAGGTAATTAAAGTCTATTTGATGTTGAGTTTGAAGGTAGTTTTACGTAGTATATACAAATGTTAGAAAATAAAATACAATTTACAATTACTGTACACTTATTTATAATTGTTAAAATTGCTGAGGAGAAACATTCCAAATTTGTCTATTTGTGATTTTGGCTCCAACCAAAATAATTCGCCCAAGGATTCATGAGGTAGTCACCTCCATTGGTCACTCTCTATATGGATGAAGTGCCTAGTGTAATGAACTGCAGTTTTTATTGATTATAAAATGAGGCTGTGCTAAGACAGAATTAAACAACAATGGCTTCAAATGAAGACGGTTAAAATGTCATTAGATTCTTCCTAGTTGATTAGAGGTTTGCGTATATTTTTGTTGTTGAAGTGTAGAAAGTCAGTTGTTGGTTGAATGGGCAACGGTCGAAAACATTGTGCAGTGCAATCGGTGTTTGAGCTGTCTTACGTATGAGGGAATCTGAAATGGAGGATTTGTCTTTAATTAGTTAAGTGAAATGACGGAAAAAGAGATGAAAAGAGGGGGGGGAATTGTTGAGAAATGAAAATGTGAAAGTTGAAGCTTACCTTAAAAGCTGTTAAGCTGTTACCTAATTGCTAGGAGGTTTGTGGAGCACTGGCTGTCGCTGATGTCCTGCTCCTCGTGTTGTACGTTTGACGTCTTAGAGGAGGGGAGTGGATTTGAGAAGGCGGGGCTGTGGGCATGTGATTGGCGCTTGGGGAGGAGTTGTGTGTATTGGAGGGAGAATAGGGGCACGATGAGTTGAACGGCTTAGTGGGGGTGCTTGGAGAGCTTGTTTTGAGGACGTTAACAAGTCTTTTGTCTTTCAGATTTAACCTATTGAGCGAAAATATAATTGTTCGTAAAGAGGGCTTCGGTTGTCTATTGGATCATTTAAATTTTTATTATATTTTTGGTCCAAAAAAATATACAAATTTTCGAACTTGGTCATGAGTTTGCCTTTATCTAGTCTTTTTAAAATTTGGAGATCCTGTTCGATTGTAGTAAAACTATGTCCGGTGTCTTTCATATGGATGCTCATGGCTAAGTGTTTATTGTGCTTTTGGGCATTGAAATGTTCTGCATATCTAGTTGCAAAGTTTCTACCAGTTTGACCGATATATGAACTGTTACACTTAGCACATTTCAGTCTATAAATGCCAGAGCCCGAAAATTTATTGTTGTCCGAGTTTATCCTATTGTGGTTGAAGAATAGCTTTTGATTAGAATTATGGGTCTTATAGGCTATCTTAATATCATGTTTTTTTTAAAGGGGTAGCGATTTGATGTATGATGGGGTTAATGTAGGTGAAAGATGCGTATTTAGGCTTATTTATTTTCATTGGGGAGAGGTTCGTGGCCAATTTCAATTTCACTTTATTGATTATTTTCTGTATGATTGAGGCATTGTATCCATTGAAAACAACTATTTCTTTTATGGTATTTTTTTTTTTTTTAATTTAACGGTTGACATGGGAATTTTTAACGCTCTGTAAACTGTAAATTGAGGCTTGTTTGTGCGATTGTGGGTGAAGAGAATTTTGTTTTATGGTTGTGGGAGTGAATGAAGGTTTTCTGTGAATTTGGAAATCAAAATTGTTTAAAGTCCTGGTGATTGTAATGTCTAAAAATTTGATGAAATTATTGTCCTCATCTTCTTTAGTAAATTTGATACAATTATCAAGGCTGTTTAAGTAAGTTAGTATGTCTTCACTATTGTTGCAACTTTTGTCTATTATTGCTAATGTGTCATCGACATAGCATAGCCAAAGACACAAACCAATAATGCTGTTTGTTATTTTACTATTTTCGAGGTTGTCCATGTAAATTTCGGCGAGTATTCCCGAAATGGGATCACCCATGGCTAGACCTTCTTGTTTATATATCTTATTGTTGAACGTAAAATAATTGTTATGAAGAACGAAGGTTAGCAATTTTAAGCATTCTTCTATTTCTAACAGACTTAAGGTGCTGTGTTTTGAAAGATTAGTTCGTATGATTTTGATAGTTTTCTTAGCGGGAATGTTCGAGAACATGTTGGTAATGTCAAATGAACACATTATGTGGTTAGGCTGCAAATTAAATTTATTTAAGGTTTCGCATAGTTCTATTGAATTTTTTATAGGGTGTTTATTGTGAAATGTGAAATGATTCTTGAGAAATTTTTGGAGGAATTGTGAAGTTTTGTACGTTGGACTGTTTCGGCTATTTATGATGGGTCAAATGGGAACGTCATTTTTATGTACTTTTGGCAAAGATCTGACGGTGGGTAATTTGGTATTCATTTTGATGAGTTTTTGATGTTTGTGTTCGTTAAATAAAAAGGGTGAATTTTTTAGGAGTGTTTTTAAATTATGCTGAGTTTTTAAGATGGGATCTTTAGAAATTATTGAGTAAGAATTATCGGAAAAGAAATCCTCCGTTTTTTGGATGTAGTCGTATTTATTCATTAGAACTACGGTATTGCCTTTGTCGGCTTTCGTTACTATAACATTATTGGTGTCTACCTTTTTTCTTAATTCGTGGGTTTGCTTGAGAACGGTGAAATTATTGATATTGGAAACTTCTTTTACAAGGGTGGGTAATTTCTTTTTTAACTCATATCTCACATCATTTTGTCTGTCGAAGGGAATTTGTTTATTTATGTTGGATTCAACTTCTGCTATTGTGGTAATTATGTCCTTGGCTTTATGTGGACTAGGCCAATTATATTTTAGGCCTTGGTGAAACAAACGAATTTCATTGTCCGAAAATGTGGTGTTAGATAAGTTGATAGTGGTTGGGGTGTTTTTCCATGAGGGGGTGGAAGTTTCTCTATTTTTGTTTTGGTTTAAGGATTTAGCTTTCTCTTCTATTAGACATGTCAACTTGTGGTCTAAGATTTTTTGCTTTTTGTCTAATATGTTCTGCAATTTGTGTGCGATGTGTCTTTGCTATGAGTTCCATTCGAGAGGTGATACTGAATGAGCAGTGATCAAATGTTCCCGGTAAAGCTGCAGGTTTAGTAGGGATTTTTTTCTATACATTAGTTTTATTTCATTTCTGAGCCAGATGGTGTTGACTTTGTTTTGGACGTCTTTAGATTTGAGTGTTGGAATGTTTTTCCTTTGAGTTGATTTTAAGAACTTAGGCACCAGACCTAATCTTAAACATTCTTTTAAGAATAGAATATCTTTTGAAATTTTACCGATTTTGATTTTGAGGTTTTGATATCTATTTTTATTTTTATTAGCCTGGTTGGCCTTATAATTACAAGTAATGAAAATCATTTTATTTTCCGCATTGAAAGAATCTCAATAATAATATAAGAAAATTTATTGGACTCCAACCTATTCAATACATTACAGGATGTTAACATTTTTAGTTAACAGTTTTAATTAAACATCTTTAAAATGGAGACATGTTTCGCCCCCTATGTGGGGCATCATCAGTCATATCAAAGCACCTCAAAATTACACCAGACATCTGGTTGGGACTTATGAACATGATATGCGAGAGAGAGTACATTAAAAAACACTTACAAGGTCTTAGGAGAAACATTCCAAATTTGTCTATTTGTGATTTTGGCTCCAACCAAAATAATTCGCCCAAGGATTAGAATTATGGGTCTTATAGGCTATCTTAATATCATGATTTTTTTTTAAAGGGGTAGTGATTTGATGTATGATGGGGTTAATGTAGGTGAAAGATGCGTATTTAGGCTTATTTATTTTCATTGGGGAGAGGTTCGTGGCCAATTTCAATTTCACTTTATTGATTATTTTCTGTGTGATTGAGGTATTGTATCCATTGAAAACAGCTATATCTTTTATTCTATTTATTTCTTTTTTTACGTTAACGGTTGACAGAGCGTTAAAAATTCCCATGTCAACCGTTTGAGAGAAGGCAGTTCAGGTTTAAGAAAGGTTATTCCTGTGAGGCTCAACTTGTAGGATTCCAGCAAGATATAGCAGATTCAGGTCAAATAGACTGTATCGCTGTTGACCGATCCAAAGTCTTTGACATAGTAGACCATGGATGAAAATGAGAGCTATGGAACTAGACAAAAGGGTGACTGACGGGGTGGCTAAATTTCAAAAATATAAAAACAGTGTT
This sequence comes from Anabrus simplex, assembly GCF_040414725.1. Taxonomy (NCBI): domain Eukaryota; kingdom Metazoa; phylum Arthropoda; class Insecta; order Orthoptera; family Tettigoniidae; genus Anabrus; species Anabrus simplex. The sequence goes on from NC_090265.1 coordinate 897,483,389, forward strand.
AGAGTAGGTGAAGCATTATCTGATCCATTAACGATTAATTTAAGCACAGTATCCTATCTATGGGATATTCTATCATCCTAATTTAAAGTATTACTAATAGTACCTTTCTCTGCTGCTTTTATCTTGTCCATTAACCAAGAACGAAAGGTGGGAATTGGTGATAAACTGGAAAACTTTGTTACAAGTGGAAATTCTGCTTGTAGTTCTCTGACAACTCTCTTGATTAAGTAGTTTCCCAGTTCAATACCCTGAAATAAGAGAACATTTTAAAATATTTGGATTTTATAGAGAAAAAATTACAGAATAGCCAGAAAAGAAGTATGCTGAAATGTAAAACCTATACTATTTTATTTAATTGTGTATGTATGTATCATCCAATCATCCAAATCATTACATCTTTCCCCCAACATGTCCAGCTCCATGGCTAAGCGGTTAGCGTGCTGGCCTTTAGTCACAGACGTCCCAGGTTCGATTCCTGGCAAGGTCAGGAATTTTAACCATCATTAGTTAATTTTGCTGGCATGGGGACTGGGTGTATGTGTTGTCTTCATCATCATTTCATCCCCATCACGACGCGCAGGTCGCCTACGGGAGTCAAATAAAAACCTTCACCTGGCGAGCCGAACATATCCTCAGACACTCCCGGCACTAAAAGACATATGACATTTCATTGTTTCTCCCCAAAAACAAGATGTCAGACAAGGATCTGAAAATGACTGGTCCCAATTTTGTTGCAAGAATGGAAGAAATGATATACACGAATCAAAAACTATTCCTATGGAGTGGCAATCAGCTCTTATACATTCTCTCCATAATAAAAGGGCAACAAAGCAGGTGTGTATAACTACGGAGGCATATCTCTTCATTCAACTGCCTATAAAATTCTATCAAAAGCACACACACTGGTGTATATCAGGCTCGCTTTTGTAAGACCCGCTCCTGTAGCGATCAAATCTTTTTACTACAGTGTCTCATCAAAATTGGATCTCTTCATATCAAACCACTTGTATTGACTTTGGTTGATTTCAAGAAGGCCTATGACTCAATCGACCAATTCAGTCTTCTTGATATCCTAAAAGAGATGGGCATCGACAACAAGACTTGTTCCATCATCAAACTCGGACCAACACTTATTCACAAGTGAAATTCATGGGGAAATCTCTAGGTCCTTTGAGATTAAGACTGGTGTTTGTCAAGGCAATGGGCTCTCACCCATTCTTTTCAACTGTGTTCTTAAAAAGGTTAGTGGAGAAATGGACTACCCAATAGTGGTATTAAGCTGGGCACTGGATCCAAAGTAGTGACCATCAACTGCCTTGCTCTTGCATATGATGTAGTCCTAATGGAAGAATGACCTCAACATTGCCTGCCTCCAGGATGAAACATTATAAGAAGTAGCTGAAACTGTAGGTCTGTAAATATCTTTTGAAAAGAATGAAGTAATGATTTCTGATCGTCACAAATACAACTAACTCCTTTCTCAATACCAAATGTGGAAAAATCAAATGCATTCATTTTAATTAACTTGGAGAGTTCATTTCCTTTAATTCATCATCAGTGAAAGAAGCTCTGAAATATTAGGCTAAACACATGGAAACAGCTTTTCACCCCTGCAAACCCCCTTATCAGTCCATATTGATCTCATGGCAGGCCAAACGTTTTCCTTTGTGAAAAGCTAATGGTCATGAATATGTCTTTCAATAAATGAAACTCAAATATTGATAACAAATAATTTATTTTCATCATTTCATACAGCATCCTTGGCGACCAAGGCCTGCGGTGACGAATAATGTGACGTCACACTTTATTTATACAAATCGACAGCCGCAGCATATTTGGTGACCAAGGCATATGATAACGACTAATGTGAAGTCACTGCCACTACACCACAGTAGTGAAGTCTTATATGCTGCTGAATGCTTGGCATGGTAAGATAGATCATCATCGTCATCATCATCATCATCATCATCATCATCATCATCATCATCATCACCATCATCCTAAACCATCTCCAGTTTCCCGGGTGTGGTATATGAGCCTCCTCCACCAACTTGTCCCAATCATGACCTCTCAGCAGTACATCGTTCTTAACTAAATCTATCCATTTCCTTCGTGGCCTTCCCACGGGTCGTCTTCCTTCTACTTTTCTGTCAAATTCCTTCCTTGAAGTTCTATTAACCCATATGCACCCACCCGCCCTTTGCTCTGACATTGCTAGGAATCCGCCAACTTTTTAGTATGCAACTTGCGTGTTGCAAGCTTTCGGTTAAAACAGTATAGTGGGTGATCGACTGCGTGTATTATCACGGGACCTGTTTTATATTATTGAGAAATTCCACACTATTGCTCATGACACAAAAAAAAAGAAAAAAAAAACAGAATACAGAAATATAACACATAAAAAAATCCCTTTGAAATCTTAAATTTTTCATTAACTTATCTCACCTTGGAAGTTCTTTAGTGTGTGTTATGGCCTTAATTATATGACACGAGCCTAACATTTGCCTGATTTTGAAATAAGGAAATAATAGGAAACTAATATGATATGAGCCTAACATTTGCCTGATTTGGAAATAAGGAACTAATGGGAAACAAATCACGAGAAAGTGAATGATGAGATTCGAGCTTATATCCCAAACACGAACTTTACAGCCATATGTCTCACTCGTATTATTATTATTATTATTATTATTATTATTATTATTATTATTATTATTATTATTATTAAGATTCAGTCTGAGGATCAGTGGTAAAGTATTCACATCCAGGTACCAAGATCGTAGGTTCAAATCCGGCAGTCGCAATCGGATCTTGAGGGGCGGGAGAAAGTTCATTCGGCATTCCATGTTGTACAACATTACAACGTGAAAGATCTCTGGTGATATATTTCGTGTTCATTCATACACAGGATCACTAATAACTTCTTCCTCACTAAAACTGCTGAAATCAGAGCCTAAAACATCACATATGCTTTGAATTTCACTATTACTGAGCATTTTGCGCGAGCAAGCAACTTCCTTCTCAGCTATCTTGTCAACAACAGAATACAGATTTCTCGATCGATATTTTAATCCATTCTCTTTGCCAAATAAGCATATCAGAGCACTCTGGTGACACTTTGAGACACCAAGAACAGATTTCAATTAGAAATGTTTCCGGAAAAAGCCAACAGATGTCACAAATGTCCCCAATATGCGACCTTGCATCCCAGCGTACCAGTCCGCTTGTGGAGTCCTGGCCCAGCCGCTCGAGCGCGTACCAGTCCGCTTACAGGTGCATACGGGTTAACTGGCATCCTCTTCATGTGACCAAACCACTTCAGTCTTGATATCTGAATCATACTGAGGAGAGAATCATCTATTCCTACTTCTTCTCTAATTTTCTCATTCCTATTGTCTTCAAGGGTTATGAATTTCATGTTGTTGGTCCGTATTGAACTGTGAATAACATATGAATTATAACACAGTAGAGATTTCCACCTATTCAATACCAAGATGCATTTACAATATTTACATTACATGGGACAAGTTTCATGACCTCTTGTCAACAACAGAATACAGATTTCTCGATCGATATTTTAATCCATTCTCTTTGCCAAATAAGCATATCAGAGCAATCTGGTGACACTTTGAGCATATGTAACTGCCATTATACCCAGAAGACTGTAGTGTGATACTTTAATATCGGTACTTGTTGAATACATAGACCTTCGTCAGCTATAACGCAAAAGTACAGGTAAAGTAAGACTACAGGTCTAATTTTCACAATGTATTAGTCAGTTTACGTTTTCTGAAATGTTTATGAAAACGTTTGCACTGGGCGAATTGGCCGTGCGGTTAGAGGGGCGCGGCTGTGAGCTTGCATCCGGGAGATAGTGGGTTCGAATCCCACTGTTGGCATGAAAGAAAAATTCTCAAGAAAGATCCTCGGTCCAGATCAAAATTCTAACAAGGGAACATTGGCAATGGTTAAGTCGCCGATCGCGATGAAACTTGGAAAACACATTGAGGTACATGTAAAAAAGATGTCGGCATCGATTGTGGGTGCCAACATTCATTAGGGCGTTAACTAAGGGGCCTAAAAGTTACGACATTTCAAATTCCGCGCGATCAGCAATGAATACCTGCTGGCCAATGATGCTAAGCCGGCACACTGCGTGCCTGGAGACACGCCTCTGCACCTCCTCCCCATCCCACTCCAACTAGTTCGCCTCCGCACGTTTCCCTTCTCCCCGCGCCTGCCCGTCTTCTTAGCTGTCGAAGATAACCGGTGCTACACTTTGCGTACTCCATCAGCCTTCCTCATATCTCTCCTTTGTAATTTTCACAATGTATTAGTCAGTTTACGTTTTCTGAAATGTTTATGAAAACGTTTGCACTGGGCGAATTGGCCGTGCGGTTAGAGGGGCGCGGCTGTGAGCTTGCATCCGGGAGATAGTGGGTTCGAATCCCACTGTTGGCATCCCTGAAGATGGTTTTCCGTAGTTTCCCATTTTCACACCAGGCAAATGCTGGGGTTGTACCTTAATTAAGGCCACGGCTGCTTCCTTCCAACTCCTAGGCCTTTCCTATCCCATCATCGCCATAAGACCTATCTGTGTCGGTGCGACGTAAAGCAATTAGCAAGAAAATGTATGGTGCCCGTTGTTAATTGTGTTTTGTTTCTCTTTTCTTTTCATTACTTTTTAATGTTTCGAATAGACCAAAGATTGTATTTGTTTACTATCGGTTATTGACGGGGAGTTTGCCCGATGTAATGTATACGGAGTCATGTACTGTACTGCCTTGTAATTGTTTGTTGTTGTACCAGTTCGTTCAGTAGCCATTTAACTTTTTGCATATGTAACTGCCATTATACCCAGAAGACTGTAGTGTGATACTTTAATATCGGTACTTGTTGAATACATAGACCTTCGTCAGCTATAACGCAAAAGTACAGGTAAAGTAAGACTACAGGTCTGCCTGTGATTACTGCATATCTACTGTATACAGTATATAAATGCACATCTTTTTATTTTTCAAGGCTTTTCTTATTACCTCAACCTTTACTACATTCCATGTCATACTCATATCAAAGTTGCCCATGCATTAAATTTATTTATATCAGACAACCATTTTTTTCTTCTTCTTCGTTTTGCCTCATGACTGAGGCGTCGTGACTATCATAATATTCAGCCCTCTAGCCGATGAACCATACTCCGCCATTCTTCCCTATCTAAAGCTTTCAATGTGGTTACTCTGAGAGAACACTGTAGGGGCCGTTAACCATGTCAATCCATCGCGTTGGTATTCGTCCTCGTTGTCTGGTTCCCTGGACTTTGCCCTCAACAATCAGCTTTTGTAGACTACCATCTCGGCGCATTATATGTCCAAAGTAGCGTACAATTCGTTGAGAGACCTTACACGATAGACGAACTTTTATCTGAAGTTGGTTCAGGATTGATGTGTTCGTGCGATTGCTGCAACTGAAATATTTTGTGCCCGTCACTGCACAACATCGTTCAGTACAAGCACAAATAAAAACATTCTACCTATAGTCCTATTCCTTATACCAGAGTACGCAAACGGAAAATACCAGTAGTTTCAAACTCGGAGTTTATAATTGTTGTTGTCGTCCGGGATGTCGTTTCGTTATGACACAACTGATAGCGTACACGAAATGGGTGGGGGAAGGGGACATAAAAAGTAGATCTGGACCTATAACCAGGTTTTGATATCCCGAGGTACCGAATCTCATTACATTTATTGAGATTCTCTACCCGGACATGCAATTTTTTACATAAAAAGGTACCTATTTAACGTTGTTTAAAGGTGGGAGACTTATTTAGTGATGGGTGATTTAATTAATTCCATATGTATATCCACTCTAAAGGACACTACCGACAGCTTTAAGGCATTTTAGAAGTAAATAATAATTTAAGCGTAGGTAGGACGCGGTACCCTATCCCACGTTTGATCACACCCGGTGGTACTTAACTCGGAGTTGTACCCACGAATGTGACAACTCACTGGAATTAGCAGAAATGAAAATATAACATTTGAATAAAATATGGGTATATTAGTAATGTTATTTGTTATCATTATGTGTGAAACGGAACGTTATTTAAAGGATTTCAATAATTATAGTACGAAAAGAAGCAAAGTATAGAGCCGGTCCCGTTCAACAGCTAAGCAGCTGTCAAGCGCGGGAGGAAGGGAAACATGCCGTGGTGGACTAGTTGGAGTGGGGTGGGGAGGAGGTGCAGAGGCGTGTCTCCAGGCATGCAGTGTGCCGGCTTAGCATCATTGGCCAGCAGGTATTCATCGCTGATCACGCGGAATTTGAAATGTCGCAAATTTTAGGCCCCTTAGTTAACGCCCTAATGAATGTTGGCACCCAAAATTGATGCCGACATCATTTTTATGTGTACCTCAATGTGTTTTCCAAGTTTCATCACAATCAGCGACTTAACCATTGCCAATGTTCCCTTGTAAGGGCGAATATCATCTGAGATCAAATGCAGAGCTGTACTCTAAATCTGAAAAGCTCTCACTTGTTATAAGGAAGCGCTTAAGTTTTTTAAGTTATTTATAACTTTTAGAAATCTTGATTTTCTCCAGACTTTGAAATGAACTACTCCATAGGTAACTGCAGTGAAGGAGGATCTGGCTGGTGTGTCTGAGACACTGGTTCAAGAAAGAAGTTAAGTTCAGGACCTGGGTATGTGGGTAAAGAATCTTCCAGAAAGAATGAGAAGATGACCAGGTGCAAAATGATCCAAAGAACTGCATTCTCCATCCTGATGAAGAAGTACTGGAAATCCAGAAAGGCTGACAAGTGTTAGCCGTGGTCCTAGGAGACCGAAATGGTACGTTAAAAAAAGAGTAACAAATGCTAGTAAGTGAGGTGTCTAATTATCATAAGGAAGAGGAAAGAATTTTCCAATCTCTTTTTAATAGTAAAGAAGATGGCAGCTCAGAAACATCCAACAATACATTGAGCAATGGTTTTATTTCCGTTTAAGGTGAAAGAGTTAACAAAAGAGGTTGTGAAGAACTTCAGCTAAAGGTAAGAATTTCAAACATAACTTAAATGTTGTTGGTTGCAAAATTTGCTTTTTCTTTATGTAAAGAAATAACTGCATTCCCTGGTGCATGTTTTCAAGTGAAATAATCATACCTGAATGTGTTATGTGTTTGTATCCTCTTTGCAAGCTTCATATCTTTGATTATTAAGATTTATACCCTTGTTTGTTCCGTTTTCATTCTATTACCAAACCTGTTAGTTCAGTTTCTTATGCATTTTCCTGAGTCCCTCACCTTCTACCACCTTGTATTGACATAAATATGACTTATGGCTGGGGGTCATCCGAAAATTCATGTAACGTGGCAAAATGTACGATGTCATTAGTTGTTACCACAGGCCTTGATCGCCAAAGATTCTGCAGCTGTGGATTTGTATAAACAGTGTGTGTTGAAACAGAAAGTGTACAGCCAGTGATGTCACATTAGTCATTACTGTAAGCCTTGGTCACCAAAGATGCTCTGTGAAGTGATGCAAATAAATTGTTCGTTACCAATTTCATTTATCGAAAGGCATACTCGTGATCATTAGCGTTTTGCAAAGAGAAAAGTTAATTTTATTCTTCTTTCCTTTTGCTCTCCTTTTTCTTGTATTTATCTCACTCTCTCTTATCCTACACTTCCTATAACAAGAAAGAAGAATTCTCAAGAATGGCTCTCTCAATGAGTATGATTGCCTGCTGTCCCAATGAAGCAATAACATTTTTACTTGTTTTCTAGAATGCACCCTATGGTACAAATTATTATATGAACATTTTCCCTCAATGCAACAAAATAATTTTATTTTGTATGTACTGAGGTTTAACACAACAAAGAGGGTAAAGGAGAGAAGAATTACAAGTATCTGAAAGATGCCTCACTTGTCATTTCCACTTGAGAAGACTTGCATACCTTATTTAATACTAGTTCATGAAAGAGATATAAAATACACAGTACATAATATAATAAATTTTCCACATCAATGCTCCAAGCCTGCAAGTACAGACCAGTCATTCCTCTTGAATAATTACATTTTACATGAAGAATTGCTATAGAATTTTCTCTCTTTTCTTGTATCCAAAGCTTATGACAAAATATTTTCTCTAAGATTTTAGAGTGTTTTAGTGGAAGAGAAATAGCTGGTCTATAGGTGCATGCCTGAAACATACCCTATTTACTGGCGTTTTAGACCCCCTTTTTTCCCACTTTTACAGCAAAAAAAAGTAAAGGGGGATCCAATATGCAATAACCTCAAATTTTGTGCAGTGAACACATGACTTCTAGGCTATAAAAAGCTATAAATTGTACATGTAAATATTCTACACTATTCTTTAACAAACTTATGAATGTATTTGAGTTATACTGGCTATGTTCATTGGAAGGCAGTATTTCTAAATGAAAAAAGGCAATAAATGGTGAACACGACTTCAGGCCTAGGCCCATATATAAAGTAAATATAGTTAGTTTTAATTACTCAAAGAAAATATAGTTATAGTTACTCATATCACGTCATTAGTTTCATCTCATTAATTCCTCTGATGGGGTTGATGTCAGGAAGGGTATACGGTCGTAAAAACTCACTATGAAGATTCATATCACTTCATACTCGACACCGTAGAGAAAACGGATAAGGGTGTCATATTATCATATTATGCAATATTGATACAAAATAACTTAATGGCCAGTCATTTGTCTCTGTCAGTTGAGCACAGTAAACCTGATTACTGCTTTCATTTGAATTATTGTCTTGCGCCACCAACTTCCCTGTTACCAGCGTGTCGGCATTCCAAGTGATGTCATCTTCACTGCCACCTCATCAACCGTGCACTGCAATCGAGAGCATTCAAGGTCCTGTCTTTTTGAAACTTTTACAAATAGTTTCATTCCCGACTATAGAGTCCAAACAATGTGAATCCATTCCCAAATGGTTTCTGGAGATGGTCTCTGATATTCCCAGTTGGTGTATTTCTTACAGAATTGTACAATACTATTTTAATCCTCCTAGTCAATACTATATATTTTTTCGTCCAATTAAGACGAAATTTCACATATCAATAGACATGTTTCGACCCGGCGTTGGGTCATCCTCAGTAAGACATGTAAAATGAATTTAAAACACAGGAAACGCAAAAAAAGGAAAGGTCAGTTTAAAAGCTTTTTAAAAAACATGATGAAAGTTTAAAAACTGTGAATAGTTGATTGTTTAAAACAGTCTTGAGCTGGAGGTCTTTCTGTTACAATGTTTTTGTTGTCCTTTGGTGTGGTTCAACTGGTATCTGTATACTATTGGCTTAGTTGTTGTGTTCTGACATGGGCTGCTATACATAAGCATTACTGAAGTTGAACCGTCTGATTTTAGTGTTACGTGGCCCACTTGTATCACCCTTGATCTACAAGCTACAAGCAACACGTCTTGCATCTCGACTGCGGGAGCAAGTCAGTCAAGAGCTGGACTCCGTAGTGACTGATGCATGCTTGCAATGCGGGGGTCGGACACGAAACTATTCACCTATTTGTGCGATGTCATCAGAGCTGCAGTAGGCCTACGCTACGGAGTGGGCATTTCTCAACTACAAAACACAGATGTATCGCATGACTTCGACGCATGTTTTCATTTCATGGGTCTTACAGGCGAAACTATCCACAAATTTGTGCAATATCAGAGATGCAATACGACTTGTACCCGCTTCGAAGCAGAATTGTTGTTCTTCTCTGATGAATTACGTTGGGGGTTCTTGTGTGTGAGATTTATTATTTTCATTTTCTTCGTCTTGAAAAGCCGGGGTGGGGTGTTCTAATACATGAGGGGGTCTAATACACAAGTAAATATGGTACTTTACTGTATATCACTGGAACATTCACATTTATTTTACACATATCCATAGAAACTGCTATTTGAAAACTGTATATGAAATGGGAGCTCTCCAGTTGGTTACAGGATGGAGGAACAGCAAATGTATGACGGAACATTGATAAGCAAACCTGTAATCCTTTCTGAGTTGAAGAGATGGAGTAGAATATTGCTGCTTTGATGTTATTTGGATCCTCCACCACAGGATCCCCAGACATGGAAGGGAAGGCTGAAGTATCCACTAGCAACAAACAAGTTAGACAAGCATATTTCAACAATAGTATTCAAAATTTCATGGAAATAAAGAGAGTATTTAGCACATAATTATATATTTTTTAGACTTATCTTTCATTGAGAAACCCAATTTTATATTTTCAAAACTACCATACAAGAATTAAAATGATGTAAATGGTATGTTTTCCTTGTAGTCAAGAAAAGGCTGCTGTTTGTTAAAGGCACATTCCTGGGATGCATTTTGTCACCTCTTCTTGTCAAGTTCACAGCTCAAGAAAATTAGGAAAAGGTAACAGAATAAGTGAAGGTGAATGAAATAATCATTAACAATTTCAGACACAATATTGTGATACAGTCCTTTATCCTGAGGCATAATGCAGCCACTTCAATGTACATCAATATCAAAAAGACTTAAGTCATGTTCATCAGCAAAAGTCAGAACTATCCTTAGTGGTAACAATTAATGGTAAATTACTTAGAAGAGTAGTGCTATGACTTATCATTAGGGCCCGGATTTATATGCACTAAAAAACCTGAAAATATGCATGCAAATATGCGCTAAAAATTAGAATATATGCACGGAAAATAAGGAAATATGCTCTTAAAAACATGCAATTTTATTCACTTACCTATTTACAAATATCATTTATTGCAAAAAGGAGCATCACAATAGGTAACTAGTAGTCTTTCAATGTTTTCTGGAGACAAACTATGTCTGTTGTCCGTCAAAATGAGTTTATAGGCTGAAAATGATCGTTCTACATCAACTGACGTAATTGGACAGTACTTATACATGGGCACCAACGTTTCGGAGCATACATCTGGCAAGGATACCCTAGTTCCACTCAAATATTGACTAATTAACTTAATCTTCTTCAGTCCTGGGTTCGAATTCAACACCTTTTCTAACTTGCATTTAATCTTCTCTCCAATTTCGCCTGGAGCGTAATTCAACGAAGATGCAGCTTTTTCAACGAGATCAAGTGATTCATGGAGGGGAGTACCCGAAGATTCTAAGCTCTCAATGGCTTTTGGAAGTCTAGAAAAATGTGCATGAATGAAATTCACATCTTGATAAACAGTAGCGGTTTCAAACACAAATTTTGCACCACTGACACACACAATATGTTCATCTTCAAGTTTTGTAACCACTTCTTTCACTTCATTAAAATGTTCCTGATAAAATGATACTGCAGATAACCATGTTCCCCACCTAGTCAGGACAGGTTCAGGTGGCAAAGGAACTTCAGGTAGACAATCTTTGTAGAACTGGACACGAGCTGGTGCTTTCAGAAACAGTTTCTACCCACATCCAATTAAATTGTTAACAGCTGGAAACTGTGCGCGTATTTCTTCGGCAATGCGGTGTAATCCGTGCGCTAAACAGGTTACGTGTATGAGTTTTGGATAAAATACTTGGAGGGCCTTTGCTGCTTTCAACATATACGAAGCTGCATCTGTGAGCAGTACAAGCACTTTACAACAATTAGTCTCAATTTCAGATGGCCACAATAGTCGCAGAGAATCATTTACAAATCTTGCTATTGTGCTATGGTTGGTTTTCTCTAGTACTTTACGAGCAAGAAGATGTGGCTTACCGGGTTCGTCTGGATGTAATTTACCAACCACGAAATTTGCTATGTAACGGCCACACTAATCCGTTGTCTCATCCACCGATATCCAGACACAGTTCCTTCCGATATCAGAACGGATCAATTCCAGGGTAGATTCATATAGCGGAGGTAGGTAATTTTTCCTAAGAGTTGATTCATCTGGTATTTTTTGATTTACACAATATTTCTCGAGAAATGATCGCAGAACTGGATTGTTTAATTTATTCCATGGAATGTTGCTGCATACGAAAGCCCTGCAAAGATCATTTGAAAATGTATTAAGACTACAGGACTTGGGCTTTACCTGTGTAAGAAGTAGTTGTTGTGGTGTGCTGTTCTTCTCCTCCTTTGCTTTAATATGTGCAGTTGTTTTGAATGCTGTTCAAGCTGAAATTTCTTTTCACATTTCACTTCCTTTGAGCAAACTTGACAGTACACGATGACACCATCTGTTGAATAGTCCCTATTACCCGACACCCACTGATATAGTAAATCTCTTCTGCTGCTCTTTTCCTTAGGCATTTTTTAAAAACCAACACTTTTGGAAATGAGATGCAGGGCATTAAAATGGAACGTAACTAGTGAACTGAAGATACTTCTGTCCTGACCAAGTGCCCAGCCCCCTGAGATTATTATCTGCTGTGGTAGAGAAAGGAATTCAGGGAAGTCCAGCCTGCCTACCCACACCTAAGCTATCTGTTGCCATTGTCAGTTGTGAAAGTGAAGTGCCGTTACACAGACAGTCGAAAATACCAACTAGCGAGGGATGCACATAAAATAGGCAACAAGCATGGGATGTACAAAACAGATTTATTTTAGTAGTTCTTGTAACTGTCCTTAAATTCAGACATTATATACCGGAATATGCTGTTACGTCTAGAATATGCACTAACCCTCAAAATATGTCAAAATATGCAATTGCATATGCGCATATGCATTTTTTTAAAATCCGGGCCCTACTTATCATCACTCCTGATTGGAGTCCTACACTGAAAACAGCTGGCTCAATATTCTATGCTTCACAATCAACAAAAGGCAACGACCACCACCAATTCTCTACTCCAGCAGGCTGGGTGTGAATTTTTTTTTACAATGGACTGGTACAAACAGGTGGGAGCAATGGCAAGATGGTATTTGGAATGAGGAGATAAAGGCTAAGTTAGGAATGAAGTTGATTGATAAAGCTGTACACATTAACCAGCATTTGTGATGGGATCAGGTGAGGCAAATAGAGGAGGATAGGTTACCTAGGAGAATAATGGACTCGGTCATATAAGGTAAGGGAAGTAGAGGGAGACCAAGATGATGATGGTTAGACTTGGTTTCTAACGATTCAGAGACAAGAGGTATAGTACTAAACAAGGGCCACAGAGCCAGTTACAACTATATGAACCAATAGTAAAGAATTTAGGTTTGTTTTTCTGTTCTGTCCTCTTTATATGTTCCTCTCAGGACTCAAACAGTAGCACAGTAACAATGAAAATATAATTTTATAGTTCTTTCAGAAATTATTTATTATATGAATAGGAATAAGTCATGTTTAGTTATAGTGAAATAAATTAATTTCTGAAACAGTTCCCACCATGTCAAATGAAGGTTATTGGAGAGTTAGTGATCACAGGTTTTTAACAGTCAATTACCGTATTTCACGGCATAATCGTCGCCACCGCGTAATCGTCGCATCCTTTATTTTCAATACAAAAATCGGACTTTAAACCTTTAATTACATAATCGTCGCACGTCCAAATTTTATTCACTAATCTGGTTAAAAGGTAAATGGAACTGCAACGTAAGTTGCACATGAATGCGCAATTTAAATACGTGTATGGTTTATGGGCAATTTGGCAACACAGTTACGTTTGCGACATGTTGCACAACGTATAAATAAATAATACCGGTATATGTACGACGCATGGCTTACCGGTAGACTATCGGCAGTTTGACAACGTGGTCGCGAGACAGTGTACTATTTATTCACCACCTACATATTATGCTTACCGGTAGACTATCGGCAGTTTGACAATGTGGTCGCGAGACAGTGTACTATTTATTCACCACCTACATATTATGAGTTCCCATTTGAAATACGTAAGGCTGTAAGTTATCGCTTATCGGCAACGTCGCCAGGAATTACCGGCTAGGTAGGTTGAATGGACCTCGAACCAGCCCTCAGATACAGGTAAAATTCCCTGACCCGGCCGTGAATTGAACCCGAGGCCTCCGTGTAAGAGGCAAGCACGCTACCCCTACACCATGGGGCTGGCTCCTGTGTTATTGCGCACGAAGTGAAATCCAAGATGATAACGCAGATTTCCACGGAATTATTCAGCCGAATTATTTACGATGTCTCAGTTGTCATCGCTAGACTCTTATCTTACTACTACGTCATAAGTGTCCGGGCATGGGATGAAAACTTTTCAAATCAAATCAAATCAAAATCTCTTTATTTGCAAATGAGGTGTCTACCTCGGTGGCAAATGGTACACTAAAATACATTATTGTCAAGCACTAAATATTAAATTAACAAGAGAAGAAAATTTTTCCTATAATCCAATATTATACAATTTACGCTAACAATGTTTTCTATTAAACACACAGCTCATCCTTAATAAATTTATATTGTTTACAAAATTCTACTTATAATATCTCCTGTACTACTTACAAATATAGTCAACTGATATACAGTATGTGGAATTACTTCAAATGATAGTATACAACTGGTATAACATTAATATTTACATTGCATTCATTTATTTATTTACTTTTTTTACCCGTTCTGGATCCTAAGTAGCATAACGACCTGCTGCGTCTTAACCAGAGCCCCTTTTGCCACCACTTTTCAGAGTTCCTGAAGGGCCTTCACAGCTACCGTAGCGGTCCCAGGGCCCTCGAAGTCCCCACTGTACTTTTATCCAAGCAGTCAAGATAATTATTATCCAATGGTATTAAAGTTTTATTTTATAAACTCATCAGTAATGTAATGTAAAATCATCAATAACTGGGAAGAAATATTAACCTAATTACCGTATGTTTAAAAGAAATTGAAAAAATGAATGTTTGTTACTGACGTCTCGGAATACAGTCAACTATACAGTAGATCTACACCGCGCTAGCTAGAGCTCCGGTTTGCGAGCTTTGCGCAAGCGCAGTAGTGTGTCGCAACCAACGAGCTAAACTGATAAATTGTTGCATGCTTCCTTGCTGCCTAACAGTATTGGCTGCTCTGGAATGGACAGATCACAGATGCATTTATTTGTTTCAGATTTACGTGATTACTGTAGACATGTGTGCGTGAGAATTTAAGTTTTTAATTTGTGTTTTGGGTGTTTGCAGAAATAATTTGTTTTTAGTGAACAATTACGGAAAGTCATTTATATCGCAAAACATTAACGTGTGAAGCATTTATAAGCGATTATGGGTAAATATAGAAACTATTCTGCGGGCTTCAAGCTAAGCGTAATTGCCTTCGCTGAACAGCACGGGAACAGAGCTGCAGAAAGAAAATTTTCTGTGAGTGAAAAGTTGGTGCGTGACTGGCGGAAAGTAAAAAACAAGCTAAAAAGCACAAACCCTTCTAGACGCGCGTTTAGAGGTCCTAAAACAGGGAAGTTTCCTATAATTGACGAAGAAGTGTTTAGGTACGTCAGTGAAATACGTAACAATGGCTGCAGTGTATCATATGAAATGTTACAAATTAAGGGACAGGAGGTAGCGCGCAAACACAACATACCGGTAACTCAGTTTAAGGCGACTCGTGGGTGGATTAAGGGGTTCATGCGACGACACAATCTGTCAGTGCGAAGGAGAACAACACTAAGCCAAAAGTTACCTGCTGATTACACGGACAAGATTGTAAATTTTCACCGATTTGTCATACGTTTGCGCAAGGAAACTTCGTTCTTGCTTTCTCAAATCGGTAATGCCGATCAGACTCCAATCTTTTTTGATATGCCTCGCAACAGCACTATTGCGCTAAAAGGATCATGGAGTGTATTAATGAAAACCAGCGGTAGTGAGAAGTTGCGATGCACGGCAATGCTAACCATTACAGCTGACGGGAGAAACTTGCCGCCTTACATCATTTTCAAGAGGAAAACGATGCCTAAGAATATACAGTTTCCCCGTGGAATTCATGTACGAGTGCAACCAAAGGGTTGGATGGATGTAGAACTCATGCTGGACTGGGTTAAAACTGTGTGGAATAGAAGACCTGGTGCACTACTAAATCAACCAGCTCTGCTTGTTTTAGATAGTTTCCGAGGTCACCTTGTGAACGAAGTGAAGCAAATTCTCACTACAAATAAGACACGACAGATAGTCATTCCTGGTGGCCTAACATCTGCTTTGCAGCCACTAGATGTATGTGTTAATAAACCCTTTAAAGACCACTTACGTCGATTTTACAACGAGTGGATGATGAGCGGCGATCAGCAATTGACGCCCGCCGGAAATATCAGGCGTCCACCCTTGGACTTGTTATACTCATGGGTGAAGAAGAGTTGGGATCTTATACCACTTGAACTAGTCTCCAAGAGCTTCAAAAGGACTGGGATTTCGAATGCACTAGATGGTTCCGAAGATGACGCAGTGTGGCAGGGAGACGAAGAATGTGATACTGGTATTAACAGAGGCGAGGATGGCGCATCAGATAGCGAAACCTGCGATAGCGACACCGAAGTTTTGGAATAAATTGCATACCGGTAAGTCCGCATTTCACAACAAAGCGATAATTTTTTGCAAGTGTAATATTTTAACTTTAATACTCAAATTAATGACAAATTAACTTAATACGTTCATTTTTATTTTCAGGTTGGAAAAACGTTCGCCGAATTGTTGCGAAAAATTATGAATTTTGTTTTAGACTATTTTAATTATTTTCATGTATAAACGCGAGTATTACGTGCATCTTAAATTTGTATCAAATACAATTTAGTTATAAATACATTTTTTGAGTAATACAAATACTGGTATTAAATATTCATCGTATAATGGTCGCAACCTACAATTTTTTTCGAAAATTTTGGTATAAAAAGTGCGACGATTATGCCGTGAAATACGGTAATTACTGTTTTTGTATTAGTGAAATGAAACTGTCCTAAGTTAAATCCATGGGCATCTAAGGCAATCTCAAAACAGAAAAAGAAGACTAAAGATATATAATTACAAAAAAATATAACATGAAGACAGCACAACTACTTACTTGAGAAACTATTTTTGGCTATTAGAAAACTCACTTGACATTCTGGAAGCAGCTGACACAATTCCCTTCATGCTGCTAGCTATTTCATCACTGAGTGCTGTATGAAGCACCACTAGTGGCTCATCAGGCATGCTGCTATGGGTATAAACAAAACAGCGACGATATGGTCCCACGCGGCGTTTCAAATCAGTCCAACTACGTACTGGATGTACTGCTTCATACTCTGAAATCTGAGAAGCAAGAAAACAAGAAAGAGAATTAGAATATAAATAGTTGATAATCGTGTTGCTTTTCTTTTTAAAGCAATAACCACCACCACCACCACCACAAGAGAATAACAATGCAGATCAATGATCTATTTGGATGGAAGTCACATTGAATCTCAGGTAAGATTTGCACTCTAAGAGAATTAAGACATCAACAAGATTTTCCAGCTACACACAGCAATGATGTGCCTCTGTATAATCCTCCCTCCTTTTCCTTTGTATAATTTGCATACAGTGGCATCTTTATAATCTTGAGGTACCATTTCTGTTCCCCACACATGCAAAATCAGGTTATAGTCTTTCAAAGCTACATTGAAACAGCTCTAAACCGAGTTGATGGCATCTGCCGGTGAGCACGCACTGACACCAACTGGACGAGTGAAACAACCCGAAGTGGAAATTCTATCCAAATGGATAGAGACTGTATGGAATCGCATCTCCAACAACTTGGTGAGGAAAAGTTTCAAGAAATGTGGAATTTCAAATTCTATGGATGATATAGGACTACTATGTATGGGAAGGTGGCAGTGATCAAAGTTCCAATGGTGGTAGTTCTGATGCCGTTGAATCGTGACTGATTTGTAGACTTAACTTTCTCACTGTGGTGTTTTTAGTGGTTTTATTACTTGTAAAGTGCTTTAAATTAGCAATCTTGTGACACATTTGCAGAAATTAAAAAATTGCTAAGTAAACATGTGATTTATTTTTTTCCAAATTTTGTTGTTAGAAATTCAGGTGTGTGGGTCTTATTTGGTGGCAGGTGGTATTCAGGATTATACGGTATATTGTCTTAACATTACAAGTATCGAAATAGTTACCTATTTCAATTATATAAGACTAAAACTTACGATATTTTGTTTTCAGTTGTTGACACATCTGTCATCAGTTCATGCAGGTCATCTATACTATTACTAAAAATGAAATGGTGTCTGTTGTGTTTGTTGCGAATAGACTCGAAAACTACTGGACCAACTGACCTGAAATTTGGTAAGGATCTAGCTTGAAATCCCAAGTCACAGAAGGGATACTTTTGATTTTGATCTATTTCACACAATCACATAGATAACATTGCTCCATAATAATATTTATACATTTATTAGTGTATGCTATTGATGAGTTATTAATGCTTTCTTAGTCAAGTTCTTTCATATGAGAAAAAAGTGTAATTCTTTCCCAAGGAGGGAATTCAAACCCCCCAACAATGAGGACAAAAGGAGCACCTCGTATGCCACACTACACAGCCATCTTAGCCGCCCAAAGCATGACAATGTATGAGTAATATTACTGTATTCATAACATTGCATCAAACGTACGGTTGTTATAAGATACTGTAACTTCAGCTTTATCAGAGAGCATGGGTTGATGCCAGGGTGTGTACGGCCCATGCTAGGAACCACAGAGAGAAGGATATTTGAATTTCTTTTGAAATTTAAGTCTTTGTTTTTTCAAGTTAGACCAGAAATACATCACCTTTTACAGATGTGAAGGATGGATTTGAGAAAGTCCAAACAATAGTTGGAAGTGACGCTGTCTCTCGGCATTGGCGATATCCCGCGTTGCCGGATTCCTCCCCACTCACCATCGATCTCCTCTCAGCACCATGTTATCCCACGGCGGTTAACAGGTCTTGAAGGTCCGATGAGGATCGGTATCGAACCCAAGAGTCTGATGCCTGATGATCGATTATGTGCAATGTGCAATTATTGATTTAGCATTTAATTCCATTTTGGTCCCATGAAGGGAGTAAAGAAGTGTATAGGCATCGCACAGAATGTCAATGAGATCTGGTATGACACTTCTTTACTCCACTGCACATTTTGCGAATTAGTACCTTCACTGAATATTACTACTTAACACAGTTCGTAGAATTTACAAGTTCCACAGTTCATAACGAAAGAAGAAGATTAGCAAAGTTCAACATAAAATGAAATCATTGTCGTTCAATGCACTTGTCGACGTAACTCAAGTTAATAGAATATCACAGTTCATAATGAAAGAATTAGATTAACACAGTTCAACATAAATGAAATGATTGTCGTTTGATGCAATGTTCTAGTGCACCAAGCCTACTTAGCGAACAAAGTTCAAAAACCTCGAGTCTATTCTGTCACTAAAGCACAGTCTCATGAAAATAAATTCTGTTATTAAAGCACAGTTTTTACAAAATAAATTAAGTCATTAATGCACAGTCTTATGAACCTAAAAGGCATGATTATAACGTGATCAGCATAGTTCGAAGGAAATAAATTAACACTGTCCAACAAATAAAACGACGCAGTCATAATAATGATCCAGTTCGTTGCGGAAGACTGACTGACATGAGTCAAATGGTCTCATTTGTAACTGAACTATCACTTCCTTGAATATGTACAATAACACAACGATAAACTATTATCTAGCGAGTCCGCCCAGTTTATGCAAGTTGATAATAATTTATGATTATTCGCTCGGAGAATTTAGTCTCGTTCTCAAGGATGTTAATTACTTGAACTGTTCAAGTTTTAATACATAAGTCTATCAGCTGTTGATGACTCAAAATATTATATCACTTCCTATTTTGCACAAAAATAGAATTTAAAGTTTCCACCTTCGACACTTAGAAATTTGTACATCCATAGATGCGAACACTTGTACTTTCCACAAACACAACTAACGTCGGCAGTCTGCCGAACAGAGTAACGATCTCTGACCGATAACTTCCACAGCTGGCCCGCACACCATGGCAGCTGGAAATACACACAGATACTGATTTAAGCTAACTCAACTATAGATCATTCCATGTTAAGAAAACAGTATTGCTTTTACAGACCTACAAGGAGTGAATACACCCCCTCTTAGACACTTGTAATTCCTCGTGATTGAGGAATATTATAACATACTTTATATTGTATTATGAAAAAAGGAAAATGGTTGAGGCATCTTTTTACCCGTGGGTTATTAAAATAATTACTCAACATTCCCTAATTAATGAATACATTCGCAGGGAGGAAGCACAATGGCGGAACGGCCATCGCTTTGTTGCCTTCCTTCAATTCCCTTCTGAATTGCTCTAGTACGGTACATGTTAAACGTCATCCGTCACACTGTGAATCGCCAGCAGCTTGTGACTGTTGAGGAGAAGTCATCTATGTATTTATGTGTATGTTCTAATATTCTTATACTGTACAGCAGTTGTTACTGAAGATTTCGATGCTGTGGTGTGTGGTGATACATCACGGCATGAATTGTGCTGATACAGAAATTTGCTATGATGTTTATCTGTGCTTGGTTTTGTTATTTAGCTTTTGTTTCTTAAGCGCATTTTATTTTTGCCACATTCTTACCACTTTTTCACAAGCGCATTTAATTGTTACCATTCGTGCTGTGGGGCAATATGACGGTACAGTAGTAACCGGCGGGCAAATTTATTAAATGCAATTAACTGCATCCCCCAACCCGAGCCTACACAAATTATCAGTTGTCTATTTTCTCGCAGTTTGCCATGAACTTCAATACTGAGGTTTTGTATGTGCGATAGTTTATCCATGTTGCTGTAAAACCTTAATAAGTCCTTCCCCTGCCCTATAACCCCTGTACCCTGGATTTAAAAAAAAAATGATTTGCTGTTTACTTTCTTCCTTCTTTTATTTTGAACTTAATTACTGAGTTTCACCAATATATAAGCCACAGTTTTCCCGTGATGCTGTTGAGCAGATCTGTTCGATATGGCAACCTTGTTGTCATAAGAGCAATACTGTTTTCTTAACATGGATTGAGCTATAGCTCCTTTTATACCCATAGTCCGGGCATTGTGGCTTCTGATTTGTCAATCTTCTATCTTCAATTTCTCGGTTAGCCAACCATCGATTTTAATGAAATTTGGTATTCTACCCTCTGTTGTTATGGACTACAGAAAGATGTAACTGAAATTTTTGTATCACATTTGGTTCTGGAAATCGTGAGATGGAAGGAATCGAATGTTCGATGGCTACGTCATGTGTCCTTGGCTGGCTTTCCATCACCGAGCAGATTGCGTGCATACCTGCTACATCCGTCACCTGCGCGCAAAGCGGTCTTTTCAAACCTCTTGCACAGCTGTTGTTACGAGTTGCACTCGTATACACCAGAAATACTTTGATAATGAATGTCACTGTGACATTCCCGTTTCAGTACATAAGTACTGCCTTGGGAGGAAATATTTCCGTTAAGATGCAGAGAATATTACGGATGCATGCCTTGTCCTTTTCATAGCATATTATCATAATCTAACCGTTCTAATTTTATGGACGGCCTTTATTATATTATTATTATTATTATTATTATTATTATTATTATTGTCACACTAATTGCCATACTGATTTGTAACCTAATCTTAGTTTATGTGTCTGTAGAACTATTTTTTCTCTTTATATTTTAAAATTTTATTGTTTAAGTAAGTCAGGAATGTATGAATTAATAAATGAATGAACGGATGAATAAATGAAAAAATTAATTAAATTAATTAAATTCATTAAATAAAATAAATAAATAATTACATACCGGTAGATAAATAAAATAAAAATAAAAAATTTTCTCCAAAAGATATACGTCAATAACTGAATATATCAACATACGACAGCACGTACCTTCGTTATCAATATCATACACACACCTGCACGAGCAGTGTTTCACTTCATATGCTGTTTGTTTATCTACTTGTTCACGCTGTAGCCCGAGTCAGACTCCACCTTCGATCACGTGATTGTTCATGCTGTTTTGAACAGGCTCGAAACCTCGGAGCGAATTGGGTCGGCTCAATCCTGCTTGAACACTGGTATTGTTTGCCCATTACTAATAACATAGTCAGGGATGTGTGGGATCTGGTTATGACAGTACAGAAGTTTAAGAGAGCAGAGATTGTTATCAGTGGGATACTGACTGAAGGGTGATCAGGAAATTAAATGAGACTATGGAAAGGGTATGTGGGAAATTGGGAGTGAGATTTGTTGATCCAAGAACTCCAGTGAGAACATACTGGGTAACATTGCACTCCTAGGTTGGACCAGTGGTTAACATTTCAACAATTATTAGAAAAGTAGACAATTTTTTTTACATAAATGGTTTTGCACTTCTCAATGATATTAATCAGTTCATAAGTTATATAAAAAGGTGCGTGATTTCTTTCAAGAACAAAACATGTCATTCTACTTAAGTTGTTTCTTTATCAAGTATAATTTGTTATTACATGTTTTCCTTTTCAGGCATTTTTTTCTAAATTTTATTTATTTATAAATTTGTTTTGACAGACTGAAGGACCTAACATTTATGAATTGAGTCTAAATACAGAAGAAATAGCTTTGAATATAACAAAGTAAAACAGATAGCAATAACCTAGACCAGACAGGACCGAATACGAAATACAGTAATATGAGAAACAGAAGGATCGTCGCCGTAAGACCTATCTGTGTCGGTGCGACGTAAAACAACTAGCAAAAAAAAAAAAAAAAAAAAAAAAAAAAAAAAAAAAAAAAAAAAAAAAAAAAGAAACAGAAGGTGGTATGCAAAGTGGGCATGTAAAAGGAATGGGAGGAACAAGGATCCTAAAGTCAATACTGGAACTGGAGGTTAGGGGTATAAAGACCAAGAGATAAGACCCAAGAAATGCTGGAGAGAAAAACAAACTGTGAACAAGACCAATGGAAGATAGTGGCAAACTTTCAAGATGTCCTTAATAAAGAATGGTGGAAAGATGGTGAGATGGAGATCAATGAAACACAACCCAACCCAACATCAAATTGGCAAGGGGAATAATGACGCACCAAGTGATTCCAAATTAACATACCAACTCATTTAAAAAAATCAACTTACTACTAGGCCATAACACAAGCTTATTTCTTCAGTTCTTACACTAATAGAAGTTCTTATTTAGAATAAAATTTGTCACATTAATTGAAAACCATATCTCAACCTCTCTTCTTTCCCATTTGCTGATAAGGATTTGTGTTTGAGTCTCTGAGCCAATATATTGGTTTTTTTTACAATTACTAGGGCAAAATTTGCTAAAAGGCCACTCTTTCTTTCTCATACACAATAAATAGAACTAAAAAGTAAATGTGATTCTCAATTTTAAATTTCCACACTGTCCTCACATAAGATCGTATACCCCTACACAAATTCTATCGCTAATTTAAGGTATTAAAGATTTCTTTAAGACACTTCAATATCAAATAAAAATCTAAGTAGTAACTACGGAATCTTGATCACGCTGAATTATATTTAGCCAGGAAAATGAAAGTAAAATAGGGGAAACAATACAATGATGTGAAATTATGTTACTGACAGCAATTTAAACCATACCTTCTGAAGCATTTCACAGGGTGACTTCCATGTGACTCTCTCAAGATTGAGGAAACCCACAGAAAACCACAAAGAGAGCATCTCTTTCAGGGTCAGGTTTAACTGTTGCAGTGGCAGAGCAGAGGGATCCTTCACATCCAATTCTGAAAGAAGTGTCTGCAAAGAGAAGAGAATATTAATGCATACATACTGTGTCAATCAATCAATCAATCAATCAATCAATCAATCAATCAATCAATCAATCAATCAATCAATCAATCAATCAATCAATCAATCAATCAATCAATCAATCAATCGATCAATCAATCAATCAATCAATCAATCAATCAATCAGTCAATCAATCAATCAAACAATCAATCAATACTGATCTGCATTTAGGGCAGTCGCCCAGGTGGCAGATTCCCTACCTGTTGTTTTCCTAGCCATTTATTAAATGACTGCAAAGAAATTGGAAATTTATTGAACATCTCCCTTGGTAAGTTATTCCAATCCCTAACTCCCCTTCCTATAAACGAATATTTGCCCCAATCTGTCCTCTTGAATTCCAACTTCATCTTCATATTGTGATCTTTCCTACTTTTAAAAACACCACTCAAACTTAATCGTCTACTGATGTCATTCCACGCCATCTCTCCACTGACAGCTTGGAACATACTGTGACCTCATAGGTCTGCCCCGTCGGTTGGCACTGTGAGCACTCTACACTCAGGGTCTTAACAGGTTCTTCTTGTTGTGGGGCTGTTTCAGAGAGTCACTGGTCTTTGTGTGTGCCACAGCTACCTAATGTGTTCAGATGAATACGTGACGCATCTGTGGTGGAAAACTGGATTCGGAATCCTATCGGGCGGCCTAGTTTCTGAATCTCTACATTGAGGATTTTAAGTCCGTCGCTGTTCAGTTTCCATTACCTATTTTTGTAATTTGTGACATGCCTGCAACAATCATGACTTTGTTTTAGGTTAAAGTTACTCATATTTCAATATGACCTTAAGGTTTCCATTAAATTTACAGGTAAGGTTGCTTACATCTATTTCATAATGAAAGGATGGAGATATTCTGGATTGAATTGTATTTATTAATTTAAGTGATCCTACCTAACTAAGACGAAACCAAAGCGTGATCCTAATTTTGAATATTTGGAATCATTGATAATGATACAAATACGGCTGACGTAATTCAATTAATTTAGACCTATTTCAACATAATGCAGTGATCTTGAATTAATTAATCTTCATTTTCCAAGAGTTATTCGAAATTACGAACACATGTTTATATTTATTAATTAATATACCTGAACCTTGAAATTAATAATTATTTTCTAGATTTCGTTTTTAACCTGCTCTGTTTGAATGTATCACCTATATGATCATACTCTTTTCTTTTACTTTCATTGTTTTGGGTACCCTTCTTTTTTTGTTTTTTTTGTTTTGCTGAAACTTTACAACATTTTTGTAACGCTACTCTAGGGGTACCAGATCCATAATAGACTATATCTTAACAGACTTCGAATTCAGGAAATCTGTCAGGAATGTACAAGTTTTCCACGGATTTTTCGATGATACAGACCATTATCTGATCTGTAGTGAACTAAGTATCTCTAGGCCTAGGGTAGAGAAAGTGAAATCTGTCTGCAAACCAATAAGGGTAGAAAATCTCCAGGACAAGGAAATTAGACAGAAGTACATGGATATGATTAGTGGGAACTTTCAAACAGTAGACAGTAAGCAGGTTCAGGATACAGAAAGTGAATGGGTGGCATACAGGGATGCTGTAGTAGAAACAGCAAGGGAATGTCTAGGAATAACTGTGTGTAAAGATGGGAAAAGGCGAACATCTTGGTGGAATGATGAAGTGAGAGCGGCTTGTAAACGTAAAAAGAAGGCTTATCAGAAATGGCTCCAAACAAGTGCCGAGGCAGACAGGGATTTGTATGTAGTTGAAAGAAACCGAGCGAAACAAATAGTTGTTGAATCCAAAAAGAAGTCATGGGAAGATTTTGGTAACAACCTGGAAAAGCTAGGTCAAGCAGCAGGGAAACCTTTCTGGACAGTAATAAAGAATCTTAGGAAGGGAGGGAAAAAGGAAATGAACAGTGTTTTGAGTAATTCAGGTCAACTCATAATAGATCCCAGGGAATCACTGGAGAGGTGGAGGGAATATTTTGAACATCTTCTCAATGTAAAAGGAAATCATCCTGGTGGTGGTGCGAACAGCCAAGCTCATGGGGAGGAGGAAAGTGATGTTGGTGAAATTATGCTTGAGGAAGTAGAAAGGATGGTAAATAAACTCCATTGTCATAACGGCAGCAGGAATAGATGAAATTAGACCTGAAATGGTGAAGTATAGTGGGAAGGCAGGGATGAAATTGTTTCACAGAGTAGTAAAATTAGCATGGAGTGTCAGTAAGGTACCTTCACATTGGACAAAAGCAGTTATTGCACCTATCTATAAGCAAGGGAACAGGAAGGATTGCAACAACTATCGAGGTATCTCATTGATTAGTATACCAGGCAAAGTATTCACTGGCATCTTGGAAGGGAGGGTGCGATCAGTCGTTGAGAGGAAGTTGGATGAAACCCAGTGTGGTTTCAGACCACAGAGAGGCTGTCAGGATCAGATCTTCAATATGCGCCAGGTAATTGAAAAATGCTACGAGAGGAATAGGCAGTTGTGTTTATGTTTCGTAGATCTAGAGAAAGCATATGACAGGGTACCAAGGGAAAAGATGTTTGCCATACTGGGGGACTATGGAATTAAAGGTAGATTATTAAAATCAATCAAAGGTATTTATGTTGACAATTGGGCTTCAGTGAGAATTGATGGTAGAATGAGTTCTTGGTTCAGGGTACTTACAGGGGTTAGACAAGGCTGTAATCTTTCACCTTTGCTGTTTGTAGTTTACA
Organism: Anabrus simplex; assembly: GCF_040414725.1. Lineage (NCBI taxonomy): Eukaryota > Metazoa > Arthropoda > Insecta > Orthoptera > Tettigoniidae > Anabrus > Anabrus simplex. The sequence goes on from NC_090265.1 coordinate 897,509,812, forward strand.
TGGATCAACTGCTGAAAGGTATAAAATGGCAGGGAGGGATTCAATTAGGTGGAAATGTAATAAGCAGTCTGGCCTATGCTGACGACTTGGTCTTAATGGCAGATTGTGCCGAAAGCCTGCAGTCTAATATCTTGGAGCTAGAAAATAGGTGCAATGAGTATGGTATGAAAATTAGCCTCTCAAAGACTAAATTGATGTCAGTAGGTAAGAAATTCAACAAAACTGAATGTCAGATTGGTGATACAAAGCTAGAACAGGTCGATAATTTCAAGTATTTAGGTTATGTGTTCTTCCAGGATGGTAATATTGTAAATGAGATTGAATCAAGGTGTCGTAAAGCTAATGCAGTGAGCTCGCAGTTGCGATCAACAGTATTCTGTAAGAAGGAAGTCAGCTCCCAGACGAAACTATCTTTACATCGGTCTGTTTTCAGACCAACTTTGCTTTACGGGAGCGAAAGCTGGGTGGACTCGGGATATCTCATTCATAAGTTAGAAGTAACAGACATGAGAGTAGCAAGAATGATTGCTGGTACAAACAGGTGGGAACAATGGCAGGATGGTACTCGGAATGAGGAGATAAAGGCTAATTTAGGATTGAACTCGATGGATGAAACTGTACGCATAAACCGGCTTTGGTGGTGGGTCATGTGAGGCGAATGGAGGAGGATAGGTTACCTAGGAGAATAATGGACTCTGCTATGGAGGGTAAGAGAAGTAGAGGTAGACCAAGACGACGATGGTTAGACTCGGTTTCTAACGATTTAAAGATAAGAGGTATAGAACTAAATGAGGCCACAACACTAGCTGCCAATCGAGGATTGTGGCGACGTTTAGTAAATTCACAGAGGCTTGCAGACTGAACGCTGAAAGGCACAACAGTCTATAATGATAATGTATGTATGTATGTATGTATGTATGTATGTATGTATGTATGTATGTATGTATGTATGTATGTACTCTTTTGTCGGAAATCACCCAGAACAAACTGAGCTGCTTTTCTTTGGATTTTTCCAGTTCTTGAATCAAGTAATCCTGGTGAGGGTCCCATACACTGGAACCATACTCTAGTTGGGGTCTTATCAGAGACTTATATGCAACCTTTTAAGCCATGGAGATATTGAAAGTTAAGGACCAAACATGGCAGAACATTATTTGGCAGATTGTTGTATCTAAAGAAAAGAACTTAGCATAATTATAAACAGACTAAATATGACTGGCTCTTGATTGATATGTTCCGGCATACACTGAAGGTCTGAATTCAAGAAATGACTACCATATACTGTATTTAGTAAAGGAGCAGACCAGTTTATAAAATACTATAAAATATTGAGACATATTTTGAAACCTGTTAGACTTGCATAAATATCAATGAAAGAATGGATATAAATACTTTTAAAGATGGAAAACAACTCATGTGGAATGTTGGGTGAAGGATCTCCTTGAACACATAATAAACAAAATAAATAAAAGTAATGTTAAAATGTAATTAGGAGACTTTAATGCCCAACTATAATTGCAAAATGGGCCGTGTATAAATTTACAAACAAGAATGGTCAAAGACTTGTCGAATTATCCGGAGACAAAGCTCTGAAAATCTAAATCAACATATTTTAAAATGAAACCTAACAAGCTTAAAACATGGAATCGTCCTGATTGGGGGAAAGCGAAATGGCAGTTAGACCATGTTTGTATGGATAAATGTTTTCATAAGGAAATTTATAATGTAAAAGTATTACTTAGGAGAACAGATACTAGTTCTGATCACTACATTGTCAAAATTCAACACAGTCTAGCTTGAGGAAGCGAGGAGCGAGTTTGCGTTGTGCAGTGCGTGCCGTGAACATGGTTGGTATTGAAGAGTACCGGGCCGCGATTGGGAGGTGGCAGTTGAAGCAAAGGAAGGAGGCCAAGATTGGACTGTTAATAAGAAACAACTATAGAAATATGCCTCTCCTACATTAATGTTTAAAGCTGAAGATGGAAAAATGGCATAGAGTAATAGTAAAAATGCTGAGATTATGGCAAAAGCATTCAATAAACTTTTGAACTGTGAATAACCTAAGGAACTATTACAAATTAATACAAATACCCCAATAAAAACAAAAGGCAATAAAATAGACACTCCAACAATTAAAGATTTAGCACTCAAAGAACTTAAAAACTATAACACATGTAGAGAAGACCAGGTTTTTGTAGAGATGTGAAAATATTCAAGAAACACAGTATGGATTTCCTTACACATGGCTTTAACAAAAATTTGGATTACTGATCAATTACTGGAACATTGAACAATGGCCTTAACATAACCCCTTCACAAAAAAAAAAAAACCTGGATAATTATAGAAGGTTATTTATCTCGGACTGCAAATATGCGACTTTTTTCCAAGATCTTATATGGAAGGATTAAAGATCAACAGTTAGGAAAATACCAGGGTGGTTTTAGACCCTGGAGAGGTTGTGCTGAAAAGATTATCACTCTAAAATTCATAATGGCATACTACAGAAAATAAAATATTTGTTGACTTTAAGAAGGCATCTGATTGTATACAAAATATTTAAAATGTTATGGAATTTTGGACTCAATCCAAAATTAATTAAACTGATAGAACCAAATCAAAAGTAAAGTTTAGAGAAGTTTAGAGGAGTAGTTTCTGGACCAATTTTTATTAAAATAGATTTAAGACAAAGAGACTATTTATCACCTTTACTATTTAAATGTGCATTAGAATATATGATGAGGGAATGGCACGAGGTCAATCCAAAGAACATAAAATTGTAAGTCCCAGGAAAGGCCTAGGAATGGGAAGGAAGCGTCCGTGGCCATAATTAAGGAACAGCCCCAGCATTTGCCTGTGAAAATGGGAAACCATGGAAAACCATCTTCAGGGCTGCCGACAGTGGGGTTCGAATCCACTATCTCCCGAATACTGGATACTGGCCGCACTTAAGTGACTGCAGCTATCGAGCTCGGTGTTCTGAAGGAAGACAGTGACATCAAGGCTAGTGATGACTCAGAAATTGACAGTGTCGAAGAAAGTGATCATGATTCAGAAAGTGAACAAGAGAACGGTGACTGAAAGTGTAGGTGTTGTGGTTATTGGTTCTCCTAGCGTCCATTATGTAACGCGATGCAGCCATTGATGAAGAGTCTGACACCACTAAGGAGCCAGAAATAATGACATTGTACAATGGTACTAAAGGGGTTATAGAACACGGTTGATGAAATATGTGGCCCTTTTTTAAGTGATATTTTTTTGTGAAGTCGACCTCTGTAGATCTTTTGCCACTACTTTCACCATATGATAGGAACCTGCGTGCAAGTGGAATTGCAGAAGTGTAGTGTGTTGAATGTGAGGAAAGGAACGTTAAGGACGACAAACACCCAGTCCTCAGACCAGGGATATTAATAATTTACAATTAAAAACCCCTGACCTGGCCAGGAATCAAACCCAGGGCCGCCAGGTGACAAACGGACGCATTGTCCCCAACACCACAGGGTCGGACATTTGTGGCACTTACACCGTCTCTCGAACATCATCTCGATGGTCACTAACTATATTTTTCTGCATTCTGAACATTGCTGCTATCAATGTTCAAGTCATCTATAAAGCAAATAATCTCAACACTGAACCTTCATCCTGTCAAAATTTCTCCAAAATGCTGTTCTTGGATCTCACAGAGGAACATATGGCATTGAAAAGTAAAATACTGACTCTCTGAACAAATCTCTGAAGTCGTATTCAGTGGCTTTCTGGAAAAACGGAGGATGAAAAAGTACAATCCTTGGAAAGCATCAAGCAGGAAGATGTGAAGATCATGGAAGTAAATGGACAGGAAAACCACAATGTGTTGTGTAATGTGCAAAAAACTAATTTGCTGGGAACATATGAAGCCAGAGTGTGGGGACTGTGTGGAACAAGCGAATGAGCAACCAGGAGTGAAATGTGATCAAGTCTAATCTTTGAACATCCTCTAAAGTTCTTACCTTCTGCTCTTCCTTCTGTACCCAATTGGTGTTTATCATATTATGTGACTCTTCTGATACAAAAAAGAGTCTTACAAAAATGATCTAATATAAACAACTGACTGATGCCAGTGTATGTGTAAGCATACTGAGGACATGAAAATTTCAATGTCCACTCTTATTATCACAAGTTGCATATTGCTATAATTATTCCAAAATTATTATAATTAATTTAATGTATACATTTATCATCATTTACATGGTTTCCAATAATTAGAATTTAGAATTAAGGAGGATTTTTTGCTTATGGGCAATATTCACCCACTGCACGCCCTTGTGTCTCAACAGAGAGCCTGCATCCTGCCAGGTTAACTTTAAACTGTCTAGGATTTGCTGATGACCTTACATTATTGTCCAAAAATATTCAGGAAATTCAACAACCAGTCCAATCTCCACAAGAAATAGCATGAAAAATAGGTATTAGAAATACCCTTTGAAAAAACTGAGATCATGTTTACAGATCCACTACTAGTAAATAAAATAATAATTGATGGACAATAAATTACCTTTCATCTAAGTATAAAATACCTGTCGATCGGTGGATTGTCAGAGGCCTGCTATTCGGAGCAAGAGGCGCCCTCCCTAGTCATACATCGAACTTCCTACAAAACTTGAAAGTTCCATTCTGCGAGTTAGAAAAAATAGTAATACAGATACTGAGGGACTCTCTGCAAATCATTCACTTCCATCTGTACCTGAGAACGTGACTGACATTTCTCCCCCACTAACCCTGCGAAAATAGAAGATAACAGCTTTAACGACTAAATTTTCATTTCTTGATATTTTTAAACTCCATTGAATTGAAACTGTATTCCGGATCCAAATGGTCACCGTCATTGGAGGACGGATGATTTATTTCTTTAATAAATCTCTCTCTCTAAATTTAAGTATTTAGGAGATAATGAGTAACCAGCTTGGCATAATAGAATAAATAAATAAAACAAAGCAATTACCAAGACTTCATACAACAAAAAAACTTATTGATAACAGCAAAATTAAGACATTATAAAACAGTCACACAGCCAGAAATAACTTATGCCAATAAAACCATTTTTAAAACTACTAACATGCTAAAATAGACAAAATACTTAAGGCAGAAAGAAAACTATTAACACAGCTGAAATAGATAAAATACTTAAGACAGAAAGAATAATAATTAGAACATACATAAATAAACGATATCAAGTTAACTGACAGTGGAGAATAGCATCAAATAAAACAGTTTAAAATTGAACCGGTATTGAGCACGATTACCAAAAACAATTATATCATTCATTGGACATCTTATCAGAACACCTATCACTAGAATTAGCAGAAGAAGAATTGAAAAATTATGGAATAGCAAGACCAAGATTAAATGGATTACAGAAATTAAGGATGATATTAAAGAAGTATAAATAACAATAGATGATCTTAAAAACAAAACAGACAGAATTAAGAAACTTCAATACATACACACACCATGCTACAGACTAAGATCAATAAAAGGTCTAATGGGAGGATGTTTTCAGTTGAAGATAGGAAATTGGGCTGATAGGAAATAACAAAATACTTCATATAATTGACTAGAGTGGTCCAATGTAGGCCATAAAATGTAAAAGAAATAAATTACTGTTGTTGTTGTTGTTGTTGTTGTTGTTGTTGTTGTTGTTGTTGTTGTTGTTGTTGTTGTTGTTGTTGTTGTTGTTGTTGTTGTTGTTGTTGTTGTTGTTGTTGTTGTTGTTGTTGTTGTTATTATTATTATTATTATTATTATTATTATTATTCAAATTTAAGGCCATCTCTCTACCACCACTATATTTGTCGACAATACCACAACAAGTATTTGGAGGCAAAAAAATTTGTGTGCACGGAATTTCTGACATCTTCAAGATTAGCAAACAATCCTCCTCACAAATATGATAGTCCAGGACAAACCACAGTTGGAAGGCTCAATGTCTGGACTGTACGCAGGGCGGGATAGAATTCTGTTCCTGCCAACTTGATATATCAGTACTAGGGCTGGAGTGTGCAGGGTAGTTGCCTGTGCTTCTAATAGTGTTCAAGCTATTATAAATTAAGAAGGCATATCCAGAGAAAGCCAGCCCCATGGTGTAGGGGTAGTATGCTTGCCTCTTACCTGGAGGCCATGGGTTTGATTTCCAGCCAGGTCAGGGATTTTTACCTGGACCTGAGGGCTGGTTCGAGGTCCACTTATCCTACGTGATTAGAATTGAGGAGCTATCAGACGGTGAGATAGCGGCCCCGGTCTAGAAAGCCAAGAATACCGGCAGAGGGGATTTGTCGTGCTGACCACATGACACCTCGTAATCTGCAGGCTCTCAGGCTGAGCAGCAGTCGCGTGGTAGGCCAAGGCCCTTCAAGGGCTGTAGTGCCATGGCGTTTGGTTATATCCAGAGAAAAGGGTAAAGTCTTTTCAAACAATCCTTTTACTTTAAATATGAGTCATGCAAGTGAAGATACTGTAATTCCAAATCCTTCATATTACCAGAACATCAGTCCTGAGGTCCACAAGAAACTTCACGCCTTTCTCAAGTCGTCCCATGTGGATAAACAACCATGAATATTGTGGAGTGAGTAAGTTCTTAAGCCTCTCTTCACCTTTGATGACCTGAAACTTGTCACATTCTTCTTGCTGGAAGGAGAAAGATAAGATATCTCAGAACTACAAAATACAATTCTACGAACAGTAATTATAATATATTTTCTCTTAAAGAAACAATAATGTGTAACTGATATTTTTAGTGTAAAATGACATACTGCCCTCAACTAATTTCCTTAGAATAAGACAAATTTAATTTCTGTATTATGCCTTCAAAGCATTTGCTTCCATAAAGCTCAATGACTTGTCAAACAGAAAAACGAATTAAACAAATTAATGATAAAGTTACTCAATAAAATAAAAATGTTATCAAATATGTCTTGGTGAATGCTCTTTAGAGGCTACTGGTAAAATGGGGTGAGAAAGATAGTTACAAACACAAATTACTTACATTCCTGGAAAAAGTACATGGTTTCAATTAGCTCAATTGCTGAATTTGAGACATCAAATTGAGATCTTAAAACTTGATCAAAGATAACAATAATGCTATGTAATGTTCTGTAAAATATATGAGCTGAAGCCATGCATTTGAAGGAGAGTTTATGGAAGTCAAATAAAATAACATGCATATTGATGTTAGGTGTACCTCAGTGAACAAGGAATAACCAGAGTAGGTATAAACTCACAAAGTTTTGTTACCGTAAGTGAAAAGAGTGTGCTAGAAATTACTATTGACTATCCAGACTAGAAACAAATATGATGCTCTTCAGACACAAAATGAAGTAGAATGTGAATTTGACATGGAAAGTTGGAACTGGTGACAATGATGCAGAATTATTTGATAAGATAATCAGCTATGTGGGGAACGACACAGAAAAGAACCTTACTGTAGTGGATGATACCAATTTACCAAATGTTACCTGGGAAGGTAATGCGAACGTCAGAAAGCATAACCAATAAATGCTGAATAAATTAATCTGGGAAGAAGAGCTGAATGAGAAAGTGATGGAACAAACTAGAGGGAAAAATATTCTAGATGGGGTGCTGATAAGACCAGATGAGCTCTACAGCCACACAGAAGTCTCAGATGCTCTAAGTGATCAGCGCTGTTACAGTCATAGTTAAAAATAAAGAAGATAGAAAGGAAGGTTGTAAAAGTAGGACTAATAAGCAATACCACATGGTTGGTAAGAGAGGAATGGAGGAGTTTTGAAAACTATGATCTGTGGAAAATGGTGAATAAAAAATGTAAACAATCTATGGGATGGTTTTAAGAGGGGGGGCATATAAGAAGTTGCCTGAAAATGTTATTTTTTGATTTATTTTTTATTCATTGGTACAACTCATTTATAATACTTTCCTGAATTTTCATAATCCAAATTGCATCCTAAGTGTCATAAAATAATTAAGTCCCTAATGTGTTCATCCTGCCATGTCTACTTGACGAAGAGACTCTTCAGTATTAGTTATATAATCAGTGTTTCTGAACACATCTTTCAAGCAAACATACTTTGGAAACATCAATAAGGCTATGGAATATATTCTCTTTGTTTTGTATATCATCTGTGATTGTTGGACACTCTCCTTGGAAACAACAGGCAATCGTTATCTTTGTGTACAATAAGGATGGGCTTGAGCGCAGCTCGAGCGGATGACCACAGCTCGATGTAGGAGTATGGCCCGCCATCTATGAGCGATTTCCTTGTACTAAATCAGATGTGTGGCTATCTTCATTGCTCTTCTAATACTATGCTAATGAAATGAAACCAATGTGTGTACAGGAACACAAGTGAACAAAATATATCCTCCTTCAGCAGTTTCAGAGAAAGCTTGTTACATTTCGTACCATGGGAATAATATTTATAATGATTACGTCTTATAATTAACATTATTAATGGAATATACTGAATCTATTATATAGCAGAGCATTATATGGATTATATGGTTGCTATCGTAGAATAATATTACTGGCTGAGAAATAATAAGGCATAATATGTAAGTAATCAGTAATTTTAAGATCCAAAACATTACAACCAAAATTACGAGGAAATACTATATGAAATGAACTTATTTGGTTATCACCAGATTTAAAATTTAAAAGAATACAACTGAAGATTATATAAGATGAAATAATGTAAGTAAGATAGAGTATTATGGCGTTAATGCCACTAAACAATAGCTCTAGAGAATTAACATGTTGAGTGCCAGACCGAATTTCATAGGATTGCAGTCTAGTGCCATGAACTAATAACATCGAGTTACTCCCTGGTGCCAAAATGTTCACAGGCTTAATCAAGCAAATGATTGGTGAAATGAGGATGTATTTATGATATATCAGGTTAACTTATTATGTATATTAGGTAAAATAATGCGACCCTGTATGGGGTCGTATTGATCATTACGAATTGTACAGATACACGCACCCCCATATGGGGTCGCACTTATACAGTAGTTACTGTCCCGACGCTCGGTCATACTTACCTTTTCCTTTGCAGGGACGCGTTATATGCTGCTGATTATGAGATATGTATTAGCTTGTTCATACTGGAGCCGTAAAAAATTACGATCCTCGATTTTAGTTCATGAAATGTTTGTAAATGACGATCTTCCAATTTTAGGTAAGGAAATTTTCGTATAAAATGTAGTTATATAAAGTAGTGAAAATCATATGAATTTGGTAAATTAGGATGTAACAGAATAACATTATAAGAAGAATTAGTAGTTACAGAATATTGAATAAGTATATAATTTTGTTTGTATAACTTTTAATTTGAGTAAGAGAACCTAGCAGCGATGATTGTGCAACATGGGAAACCTGTGACTATATCGTTGAAGACGCTCATAACTGTTGCAACAACTGGCTTGGAAACTCGGAGTACAGTGGGGAAGTGTATGCCGAAGACTGTAATTAATCAATGTGGATGAACATGCGAGATCGCTATTTGCTCTGTACTGGGTTCAAAATCACTGTAACTATATACTTCGTCTACATCATCATTGTCCGACTTGTTTGATATATTGTCCAGACTCTCTGCACTCTTTTACTGCTCGATTTACTCGTAACAACTTAAAAAAAGAAAAGGAAACTCATGGCACTGCACACTTACATAAATAATCCATGCGCGAGATAGACAATGACTTTGTCAACCTACAAAGCACTCTTGACGTACCCATACAGGGTAGCGCCAAAACAAGAATTGAGGAATGGTAGGTGAACTATGCACGTACTTAAATACACGACCAGCAGATGGCAGGAAGAGACTGAATACAGCTTTGAAACACATACTTGCTGCGCACCCACATGGGTTCGCACAGTTCTCGATTTAGAATGAATGTATGACCCCATATAGGGATGTAAAGTCCAAAAACTTGACTACTCTCACGTACCCAAATGGGGTCGCTTGGCACTCAACGTGTTAAATTATATAAATTAAAAATCAAAAGAAAAATCGAGAGGGACCTTGAAAAATGTGTTATGCTTAGCGCAGCCAGCTGAGATAGAAGAAAACAAATAGCACGTACAATAAAGATAATCTTATATGTTAGGCTCGCTTATAATGAGAGAGTGTTTAATTTATAATGAAAAAGATAACCATCAAGTACGAAACAGTATGTTAAAGCAAATGTCAATCAAATATACAACAAAAAAAGAAGCAACGTTTTGCATCCTGTTTTGTTAAAACAACTGCAGTGTAATTTTTACCAAAATCCACATTTGAATTTTAAATGACAAGCTTATCTGCTACACTTCCTTTCAGTCGACAGCTTGCTTGATAAGTATTAGACCAGTCTTTGAAAATATGCGCTCTGACAGTAGAGACATAGCAACCATCAAATATTTCGTAGCCAGCATTGTTAAGTGTGGATACCTTGTCTCATTTGTGCGCCAATAATCGCATGGATCAACTGATCGAGGAAAACAGGCTTCTCCCTGGTATCTCTGAACTTCTACAATAGCGTCAGCGCTTGGTACATGTAGGGAGTTTTGCTTGTGAACTTCCTTGTCAAAATTCCCCCAGAGCAACTGGCTTGATACTCCCGCACTACTGTTACTAGTACTAGCCTCAGACAAAATATTCTGGTTGATTTCGGATACAGGAGATGGCCGTGTGGTAGAATGGGACGTTTGTTCCATCTGAATTAGTGTGGCACATTCTAATTTAAGTTTCTTCACTTGCTCATTCGCCTTAGCAACACTGATGAAGGCTAAACACTTAAACTGTGGGTCCAAATTGTATGTTTGATGTCTTCAACGAATACAAATCGTCCCCATAAGTTTTTCGCCAGATCATACCGCAGCGTGTCTACAGGGTCATCAAATACAACTTCCGTATCCTGAAACTCCAACTGCAGGAGTCGATTAAGGTGTATGATTTTAAACAGTGACACATTCTGCTCTGATGACATATTCCGAACTACACCTTCAGAAGGCGCAAGAAACAGGAGCGCTCTAGACATGACATTCCACTCATCTTGCAACAAAGAATCAGGTGCTCCATGTAGCATGGCTAAGGACACTGCAATGCACTCCTTCTGTTTGTGCAATCGGAGAAACATAGCATAGGTGCTATTCCATCTGGTGTCCACTTCTTGCACTAACTTGTGACACAGTTTCCCTAACTGCTTCTGCACAAGTTTGAGGTTTTTGTTTGCAAGGGTGCTAGATCTATAATAGCTGACAATCCCGCAAGCTTTCTCCCCGATCATTACCATCGTAGGGTTGTTGTTCAAAGCACCCTTGACAGTTAAATTTAGTGTATGGGCAAAGCAGGGCAAATGTTGAACCTGCGGAAGACTCCTTACAGCAGCTTTCATGTTTGGGGCATTATCTGTGATGATGGACGTTACTTCAGTTGCAATGTTCCACGTGTTCATTATTTCTGACAGAGCTTCAGAAATATGCACGGACGTGTGACTATCTGGAAAGCGTACTGCTTGAAGAGCCATCGTGCGGAATACCCACGATTCGTCGAGATAGTGGCAAGTCACTGCTAAAAATGATTCAGTGGAGCGTGACGTCCATATGTCCATTGTCAGAGTGTCATTACGAGCTGCACTTAGTTTGGTTTCCGCTTCCTTATGCTGCTGTTCGTATTTTTCCTCAACCAGGCTGCGAAGTTTCTTTTGTGATGGAATGCAGTACTTTGGGTGCAAGAGGTTTACAAATCGCTTAAACCCAGCATCATTTACAATGGATAACGGCTGGAAATGAAATGGAAATGAAATGGATTGTGAGACGTAATTTTAAAAATCCTGAAAGTTCAGTTATATCCTATCGGAACTTCATTTCTGTTCAATTTTTCTTCTTATTATTGTTACTATTCTCACTCTTTTCCCTTTTCCTAATTAGCATATACGGAATAATAATAATAATAATAATAATAATAATAATAATAATAATAATAATAATAATAATAATAATAATAATAATAATAATAATAATAATAATAATAATAATAATAATAATAATAATAATAATAATAATAATAATAATAATAATAATAATAATAATAATAATAATAATAATAATAATAATAATAATAATAATAATAATAATAATAATAATAATAATAATAATAATAATAATAATAATAATAATAATAATAATAATAATAATAATAATAATAATAATAATAATAATAATAATAATAATAATAATAATAATAATAATAATAATAATAATAATAATAATAATAATAATAATAATAATAATAATAATAATAATAATAATAATAATAATAATAATAATAATAGGGTATAGCGGAGATGTGTAAACTTGGAGATGATCTTGTAAGCAAAATTCATGCAATCCTAGTAGAAATATGGGAAACGGAAATGATTCCACAGGATTGGAAGTGTGCATTAATACACCCATTGCACAAGAAAGGTGACAAGGCAGATCCAAACAACTATAGAGGCATATCTCTACTGCCAATCGCATACAAAATCCTTTCCAAAGCTCTCTTGAACCGGTTAGAAAAACAGACAGATCATCTGATTGGCGAGTACCAAGCGGGTTTCAGGAAAGGTCGATCATGTGCAGAACAAATATGGAACTTGAAGACGATATTAAGGATTCGCCGAAGTGCCAGCACGATCGTCACCTTTGTGGATTTTAAGAAGGCGTATGACTCTGTGGACAGACAGACAGTATTTGATACCCTAGAAGAACTCAGAGTGGACAAGAAGACCAGAGCACTTATCCAGCAGACCCTCACAAGTACGACCTCTAAAGTGAAATTCCTTGGAGAAATCTCTGAGCCTTTTGAAATATGTACGGGCGTTCGTCAAGGTGACAGCATCTCCCCTATTCTGTTTAACTTAGTTCTAGACAAAGTTATTAGAGAGTGGGAAAAGGATATCAAGGGTGTGAACATCGGAAATTTGGGAAGCAAGGTCAATGTGAAATGTTTAGCATTTGCTGATGATCTCGCAATCATTACTAAGACCAAGGATGAAACAAAGTATGCCATACAGAGACTACACAATATAGCATCAAAGGCAGGCCTCCAGATATCCTACGAGAAAACCAAGTACATGGAAAATCTACGTCAAAATAGCAAAAGAACTCCGCTAGAGATGGAAAACGGCACTATTTCACAGGTGCCCTCCTTCAAATACCTTGGAGAAATTATACTACCATCAGGATTAGACAGTAGTGCCAATGTAGAAAGAAACACCAAACTACATAAGGCATACAGACTGACGTGGAATTACTACAACAAAAGAGTCATATCGCGTAATGCAAAATTACGACACTACAAGACAGTTGTATTGCCCGAAGCTTTATATGCCTCAGAAACCACATGCTTAGGTGGTCACTCTAAAATTACAGAAATTGAAAAGCAGGAGCGGAAAATTCTCAGGAAAATTTATGGTCCTACGAGAGAAAATGGAATGTGGATTAAGAGGAAAACAGCGGATCTCTACTCCTTCACCGACAGGTTTACTGATGCTGTACGGAAAAGGCGCCTTAATTTCTATGGCCATATCTACAGAATGAACAGCGACAGACTAACTAAAAGATTATTCAAAGTAATCAACTCAAAGAAGGTCAAAATAAAATGGCTAGAAGAAACTAAGGCGGACCTCCAAGAAATAAATATTACAGACGACATCATGGAAAATCGTGGAGCTTTTAGAACCAAAGTAGCTAATCATAAATTTAGGGAGAAACCAAAAAAGACAACTGGTAGGAAGTGGTCGACAGAACGCAAGATGCAACACAGTGCATTCATGAAGAGATTTTGGGAGGATAAGAAGGCACAAACCATCAAACCAACTATCAAGTTCAAACGCGCTCTATGAATGGGCATAACGAAGGAAGAAGAATAGGGTATAGCTGGCTGAGTCTAATGTGAGCTTTCCTTTGGATATCTTTGATGTGGTGTAGCATGGTGAGCTTTCGGTCTAGGACTACTCCTAGGTACTTGGCTTTGTCATGCCATGTTATATCTTGATTGAAAAGCTTTAGTGGTTTTATGTTGACTGGTCTGCGTGTGCGTCTGTTCTTCCTGGTGAACAGCATGGCTTGGCACTTGTCAACATTGACCTTGATGCGCCATTTCGTTAGCCATGGCTCGAGAGTTCGTAGCGCTATTTGTAGCCTCTTCCGAGTGCACGCTAGTTGTGGATGTTGGACTGTGATAGCAGTGTCATCAGCGTAGAGGTGTGTGGTAGTAAGTTCCGTAGTGGGCATGTCATTTGTATATAGGACGAAGAGGATGGGCTGATAAGGGACCCTTGGGCTATGCCCGCTCTAATCCTTCGCGTGCTTGACAGCGTGTTGTGTACGTCAACTTGGAACTCTCGGCCCTCCAGATAGGATTTGATTAGCCTTATATAGCCTGGGTGGAATTTGAGGTCTTCTTATTCTACCGGATTCTCTTCTATAGTAGATTGTCTTGTATTATAACTTGAAGAAGCCAATATGTTTTACTCGTTCCTCATAATGTGCCCAAGACATTCAAGCCTCCATGGATGTGAAATAGCTGAAGAGGTGAAATACAAGATCAGGTACAAGGGTATCCATGGCATAAAGAGATATGAATTTCATTTTGAACGGTCCGTATCGAACTGTGATTACAATTAAATTAAAAATTAAGAGTAAAATATTTCCACCTTTTCAATACAAAATCAAGGAATGTGGGTTACATTATGGAAGAAACATTTATTGGAACTAGTTTTGACTTATTTTTTAAGGTCATCATCAGCCAAATCATGAGTTGCACAATGTATCTGATAGTTCATAGAAATGATAAAAAAGTTGTGATAACACAGTGCTTTGACACTATGAATGTGAAAAAGTCAAAATTGTTGTAAAAGTTTTGGATAATGCATAAATTAATGCAATTAGCTCTTGAAGGAAGAACTCAAGAAGAATAATTTGTTCGTTGAAGATTCTTAAGGTTTGTATATATTACTCCTTATGAAGTTCTGATAGTTGCACTGCGATGTGTTGGATGTATTGCAGGTAAGGTCT
Organism: Anabrus simplex; assembly: GCF_040414725.1. Classification (NCBI taxonomy): domain Eukaryota; kingdom Metazoa; phylum Arthropoda; class Insecta; order Orthoptera; family Tettigoniidae; genus Anabrus; species Anabrus simplex. Next base: position 897,524,862 of record NC_090265.1, read on the forward strand.
CATTGGATATCAAAGTTTCAGATTATGTTTAAAAATGCATACATCAATGCATATAGTTGTCATTGAAGGATAATGAAGATTCTTGAGAATTATGTATCACACGATACAGCTGCAAATCATCAACGGTAGTAGTAGTGCTGAGAAAACAATCCATGCACACAGGCGTGTGCCTATGAATTTCATTCTGAATGGTCCGTATTGAACTGTGATTACAATTAAATTAAATATTAAGAGTAAAATATCTCTTCCATTTTTTCTCTCTGATTAGTGTTATATAGAGGATAGTTGCCTAGTTGTACTTCCTCTTAAAACAATAATCACCACCACCACCACCACCACCACCTCTTGGGGATCACCGTAAGTACCTAGGTGTTAATATAAGGAAATATTTTCACTGGAGTAATCACATTAATAAGGCTGTAAACAAAAGGTTACAGATCTCTATACGGTTATGAGGGTATTTAGGGGTTGTAGTAAGGATATAAAGGAGAGAGCATATAAAGCTCTGGTAAGACCCCAATTAGAGCATGGTTCCAGTGTATGGGATCCACACCAGGATTACTTGATTTGAGAACTGAAAAAGATAAAAAAATCCTCCAGTACGATTTATTCTGGGTGATTTCTGACAAAAGAGTAGTACTTACTATGGATAACCTCTGGCAACTCTAGCAATGCTTCTTTCACTCTGCTTGCTACCTTGAAAGTACTGGAATGGATAATGATGTGCAATATAATTTTGACCAAAGCATGAAAAAAGGTAACAACCCAAAAAAAAAAATTAAAAAAATAGAAGTTACACTACAGGCGCGTGCATGGATTGTTTTTTCAGCACTACTACTACTGTTGATGATTTTCAGCTTTTAGAACTCCATATTGTGTGATATGTAATTCTCAAGAATCTTCAATATCCTTCAACGACAACTATATGCACTGATGTATGCATTTTTAAACATAATCTGAAACTTTGATCACCAATGAGACCTTACCTGCAATACGTTCAACACATTGCAGTGCAACTATCAGAACTTCATAAGGAGTGATATATATATATAAACCTCAAGAATCTCAACGTCCAAATTATTCTTCTTGAATTTTTCCTTCAACAGCTAAGTGCATTAATTTATGCATTTTATGCATTATCCAAAACTTTTACAACAATTTTAACTTTTTCACATTTATAGTGTCAAAGCACTGTGTTTTCACAACTTTTTTACAATTTCTATGAACTATCAGATACATTGTGCAACTTACGATTTGGCTGATGATGACCTTAAAAAATAGATCGAAACTAGTTCCAATAAATGTTTCTTCCGTAATGTAACCCACATTATTTGATTTTGTATTGAAAAGGTAGAAAAAAAGTTTACTCTTAATTTTTAATTTAACTGTATTCATGGCATAGTTAGAGCCCTACACGGATACCCGCGAAGTTAGAGTCTTGGTGGATGCAAACTGTATGGCACTGCGGATAATTTTTCTGATAATTTCTCAATGATGATGTTTATTGATTTTCACTCAAGCATATTCTTATCTTTGCTTGTGGTTAGGTGATCCTTGACAGTGATATGGGAGAATGGTGACATATAAAGAGCCTTGAGACCATAAATTCCGTAAATCTGACTTAAGACTAATTCACTCCTACTCATAATTAATGGAAGGAAGGAACAAAGATCAATACGTTGGCAGTTGTCGCAAAAGAAAATCCCTCATAAACCTGTGACTGTAGGGGTTTTGATGCCAGTTATCAGGCCTATTGTATTATGTTAATACATCCGTCCGTTTCAATACCTTGGGTGTAATATACTGTAGTTAAATATTTACAATATCTGCAGACAAACATTTGCAGATGCGGGTGCGGATGAAAGAAGTGTGCATGCGGATAATATTTTCTATATCTGCACAGGGTTCTAGGCACAGTGTAGCCAGATGTTGATAATGGCCAAAAGTATAACCTCAGAAGATTTCGTTAAAAAAGTCTATGGTATTCGTTATAGGAATAATGATGTGGCTATAATTGGGGCAAATGAGTTCATAAACAGAATAAAAGCAAATCTAGCAAGCAAGAAAATTAGTTAATATTTTTAAGTATCATAGCCATGAGACTTGCCGTTTTTACATGGTATCAAAACTACTCATTTCAAAACTCCCTCATGCATTGGCAGGGATTTGAATGTGGTTGCATTGATGAGATGCAAAAATCTAATGTATGTCAATGAGATGTAAGAGAACTTACCCCATTTTGTATTATTATTATTATTATTATTATTATTATTATTATTATTATTATTATTATCATCATCATCATCATCATCATTTCTTTTTCTCTTAAGAACGAAGCTATTCTCAGTGTTGAGAGAGTTAAGATAACTTAAAAGCTCTTCAGTCTGTCGAAACACAAAATGTAACATTTAGAACACTGTAACACACTGGAAAAAAATGGATAATTATTATAATTAGAATGATTGTTTTGTTCTACAAGAACATCCTCAGATTATATCAAATCACCTTTAACCATGCACATATACAACATTGTTTACATTGCATAAACGATTGTAAATGATTGTAAAATGGTGATATTAGAAGTGAGATGAATAGAAGTCCTCTGTTCGCACTTTTAGAATAGTAATCATATTATAGGTTTTATGTCCCACTTAGTACAATCAGCCTATGGTTTTCATATACTCCAAGGTGCCAGAATTTCCTTCATGTGCCAGTAAATCTACTAAGATGAGATTGGTGTATTTGAGCACCTTCAAACACCACCAGACTAATCCTGGATTAAACCTGCCCACCATTTAAACTACTCAGACTGGCTAGCACTTTAGAAATTTTGAGTAAGTTTCCGTTACTTATCTGACTAGCCTCTGTGGTGCTAAGTATTGGACTAAGTCCAGGTTAATTTCTTCTCAAGAAAAGGCTACCATATTTGTTTTGTGGGGACATGAGGGCATTCTCCTGACTGTCATTAATTGTCCTGCCGTGTCCTGGTAAGAATTGAGATAATAGTTTTTTGTTTTTTTTTTGCTAGGGGCTTTACGTCGCACCGACACAGATAGGTCTTATGGCGACGATGGGATGGGAAAGGCCTAGGAGTTGGAAGGAAGCGGCCGTGGCCTTCATTAAGGTACAGCCCCAGCATTTGCCTGGTGTGAAAATGGGAAACCACGGAAAACCATCTTCAGGGCTGCCGATAGTGGGATTCGAACCTACTATCTCCCGGATGCAAGCTCACAGCCGCGCGCCTCTACGCGCACGGCCAACTCTCCTGGTGAGAAATAATAGTTTTGCAGGGAATGAAGGTGTGGTAATGAACTAAAGAGTATCTTGTGAGATTTTATTTTTAGTTATAAAATACAGTATAACCTACATAACTGTCTCAGTTTTGAGCCACTGCCTAAACTGATTGAATTTATTACAGACAAATACAGCCTGACCCACATTCCAGACATACTTTGCATTAGAGTAACCTCCAGTGGGATTTCCTAACAGCTAATGTAAATTAATGTGGACTGTTGTTTTACTTATGTTTGGATTAATTTAGAAATGCGAAGAGGAAGGAACTTTTTAAATGTGTGTAATTGTTGAAGTTGAGGCAATGTGAATTTTTATGTCTTCCTTAATGTTTAATGATTTGTTTTTATTTTTGATGTGTAAAATTTTCAAATCTGTTTTGATGTCCGTGAAGCTGTGTGAGCTCCCGTATATGTGTTCTCTGAATACTGAATGCCTATTGGATCCAGTGTAGAAACTGCATCTTATTTGGCCTATGTATGTGGTGTTGCAGCTTGGTTCTTGACGTTTTAGTTCATAAATTCCTGATCTGGAGAAAGGGTCTATTTTATTTTAAGTTACATTTGTTAACATGTCTTTGTATTGTGTCATTCACTCTGAAGACTATTTTTATGCCTTCCTTTTTTCAAATGTTAGCTATTTTGTATGTGTTCTTGTTCACATAAATTAGGACTACGTATTTGTTGTTTTCAGGTAAGCCTCCGTAGCTCAGGTGGAAGAGCATCGGCCTCTCACTGCTGGGTTCCGTGGTTCAAATCCTGGTCACTCCATGTGAGATTTGTGCTGAACAAAGCGGAGGCGGGACAGGTTTTTCTCTGGGTACTCCAGTTTTCCCTGTCATCTTTCATTCCAGCAACACTTTCCATTATCATTTCATCTGTCAGTCATTAATCATTGCCCCAGAGGAGTGCGGCAAGCTTTGGCAGCTGGCACAATTCCTATCCTTGCCGCAAGATGGGGGCTTCATTCATTCCATCCCTGACCCGATCAATGACTGGAAAACAAGTTATAGGTTTTCATTCATATTTGTTGTTTTCAGGTGTGGAGTTTCTTGGTGTTTTATTTTTGTTTCTTTATTAATCGATCTACTGTGTCTGGGGGGGGGGATGGTTGTTTTCTTTAGCAGTTTGTTTTATTGTCTGTATTTTGTTGGTGAAATGTGTCATGCTCACTGGTATGGATACAGTTCAGTGTATCATTGTATTCAGTACCTGTTCAGTCAGTATCCATAACATATATTGGGCAAACAAATTGCAATATCCACACCAGATACAAAGGTCACAAAAACGCTATTTGATACAATAAGCATTCAGCAAGCACATATATGACAGATCTCATAGCTTCACTGACATCAAAACAGATCTGAAAATTTTACACATCAAAAATAAAAACAAATCACTGAACATTAAAGAAGCATTAGAAACTCACATTGCAAGAAAAGACCAACCTCAACAACTGCACGCGTTAAAAAATCCCCTCCCCCTCTTCACACTACTAAATTACCTAATCTGAACGCAAATAAAACAACAGTTCACATTAATTTTCATTAGCTAATAAGAAATCCTACTGGAGGTTACTCTGATCCACAGTATGTCTGAAAAGTGGGTCAGGTTATACATATTTATATTTATCAATGAGTTTAGACAATGGCTCGAAACCAAGACCATTTTGTAGGTTACATTTTATCCCTAAAAGTAAAATCTCACAAGATACTCTTTAGTCCATTACTACAACTTTATTCCCTCCAAAGCTATCATCATGCATTCTTTCCAGCACACGGCAGGACAATTAATGACAGTCAGGAGAACGCCCCCATGACCCCGAAAAACAAAAAAGGTATCCTTTCCTCTCACTCCTCACAGACAAGTATGTTAGGAAACCACAAACAGAAGCAATTAATCTGGACTCAGTCCAACACTTAACACCGCAGAGGCTGGTCAGATAAATACAGTAACTCTCTCAAAGTTACTAAAGTTACTGACGTGCTAACTTCTTCTCGTACCTTATCCGTCATAGGATGTTTGCGATCATTTTGGCTATCTTAGTTTTGTTGGTGACTGCACGGAATAGCAAAATAATTGTTTGACCGAACCACTGTTACAGGTTCTCCAGCCAAGATATGCAGGGTCTCCCAGGAACTTTCTATCCCTCGATCTTCCCTTGAAAGTGCTAACAGCAGAATCTTACTTGTTCACAACAACAACAACAAAAAAAAAAAACCCTTACAAATTTACATAGCAAAAAAAGATCAAAAGACCACACACATTAAAAAATTCCCCCTCTTCACATTACTAGTCAGAAACAACACTATTTTTTCATTAGATCTTTAAAAATCACACTGGAGTTTATTCTGACACAAAGAACATCTGGAATGTGGGTCAGGTTATATTTATCTGTCCTAATTCAATGAATTTAGGCAGTGGCTCAAAACCAAGACCATTATGTAGGTTATATTTTATAACTAAAAGTAAAATCTCACAAGATACTCTTTAGTTCATTACTACACCTTTATTCCTTCCAAAGCTTTATCATACATTCTTTCCAGCACACAGCAGGACAATTAACGACAGTCGGGAAAACACTATCATGTATCCACAGAACAAAGAACCTTCCCCACACTCCTCACAGACAAATACCGTAGGTAAGAAACTAAAAGTAGAAGCAATTAAAGCTAGACTCAAGCCAACACTTACCACTGCAGAGGTAGGTCAGATAAGTACAGGAAACTTCCTCAAAATTCCTAAGGTGCTAGCAACGGACTTCTATTGATCTCACTTGTTCATATCACCATCATTTACAATCATTCACAATTGCTTATGCAATAAATAATATTGCACATAATGCATGGTTGCAGGTGATTTGAAAGAAGTTAAATGATAAGAACGAAGCATGTTATTTCACTTTTAACTGTCCATTTTCTACAGGTATGTAAAACAGACTGAAACTGTTAAACAGACTGAAAAGCTTATAAGTTCTATCATCATCATCATCAGGTTAGGGTAAATGTGGTTTCCCTGCTCTCTACTCCATCTTTTCACCATTCTTCATCTATTAACACGTTCCATACCACATTCCAGTGCCTTATGCAGTTTGTAATCAGGTTTGTCTATTTTAGTATAGGTTTTCCTTGACCTCTCCTACCATTCATTTGTAATGACATACATTCTTCTATCATTCATTCACTTCGTATGTCCAAACCATATCAGTCTATTTTACTTCTCTATATTTTCACTATTATTCCTTTCCCCACATCTCTCACTCTATATCCCCTTATCCTTAACAGATACTTTATTTCTACTGCCTGTATTTGATTTTCATCCTTCTTTGTCACTGGCATGTCAGCTCATTAAGCTCTATGTATAATGATTTCATTGTATAATCAGTTCCCCATGGTACATAACACACCATTATTTACTAGCACAGCTTAGCTTAACTGGTAATTGCTTACTGCAATGGGAAACTATCATGTGAGAAGCCATTCACAACAATCAAGTCTTACTCAAGTGAGAAATCTCTACTTAGCAAAGCCATCCTGAGGGTTTTCCTTCTGTACACCAAGCAAATGCTGGAAAGTGAGTGAACAAACAAGCAAGTAAGGTTAGAGAATTGCTTCATACACATTCCAGAAAAGGTAAAAATATCTGTGTTTGAACCAAGATAGAAATTAACCATGCTAATAAAAAAAATTTTAAAAATTAAAAAAAAAAAATATTTGAGAGAGAGAGAAATCACATAACAGAAAAAAACTCTTTGTCTACTATTAGAGAAGACAAGACAAGACTTCCATTTATGAGACTTTCAACAGTTATGTGGGCTTTCCAATAAATGTCCTCCTGTAATAAGCCACTTTTCCTTTCTAATTTCATTCCTTACATTTGACAAAGATGTCTATATTTGCCTTAGTATTAGGCCTAAAATGAGAGAATAGTGAAAATACAGCAGAACAGATAAAAGCTAAAAAATCCAGTCCAAGATACCCAACATTAACATGAATATGGAAAGGAAATAAACACATGGAAACAAAAAAGGAACAAGCAATTTTATATTTTACAAAATAAAAGATGGCAAAGAAGTTTAAAACAGTAAAAGAAAAACACATTAAAGGCAAACAGAGAAACAGAGTGGGCCAATAGGTAATGAGTAATAACACAGGACTGTAACAGTACAAATCAGTGTTTCACAAACCTTTTTTTTTTTTTTTTGGGGAGGGGGGGGAAGGGGAGCCTAGAAATATTTAAATAAATCTCAAGGAAACCCAATATCTGGTTCATATTTTAACATAGAGCAAAACATTAAATAGTGTTGTACTTTAGGCAAGTCAGACTGCAATTTGTATATTTTCAATAATAACAAAAATTAGAAATATATATTATTATTCATAGAAAGGTGCGCACTTTAATTTTCCAACTTATAAAAACTGATATTAACAGAAGCAGTATTTTTATATCTGTACAAAAGCATTTTAGATTTTTTCAAATTGCTTTACGTCGCACCGACACGGATATGTCTTATGACGACGATGGGACAGGAAAGGGCTAGAAGTGGGAAGGAAGCGGTCATGGCATCATTTAAGGTACAGCCCCAGCATTTGCCTGGTGTGAAAATGGGAAACCACGGAAAACTATCTTCAGGGCTGCCGACGGTGGGGCTCGAACCCACTATCTCCCGAATACTGGATACTGGCCACACTTAGGCGACTGCAGCTATCGAGCTCGGTCATTTTAGATTTTTTAAATGTATATAAACACTGTCTCTGCAAAATATTATTTTAAAGATTCACTCTCAGGTAAGAAGGTAAACGGTTCTTTAAATGCATAATACTGTTGACACAGACAATTTAATATGATATTTGGGCATGACTCTCAGAAGACAACAATTTATTCTTGGCCACAACTTTGAGAGACAAACACATGTCAAAATAGCAGTACAGTTTGTGTTCAGCACTGTTCTTATATTTTATGCATTTTCATGGAACCTTTAAAATGGCATCATAGGTTCAGTGGAATCCTGGTTGGAAATCACTGGTACAGATAGTGATGACAATGATGACAATGATCAAAAATCTTATAAGCTACAACTAACAATTAAACAAGAATTTTAAAGACAAATTGGAAGTCTATTAGTTTTGCAATCAATCAACTGGAAATGAATCATGCAGAAAAGCTACTAGTTCCATACAGTAAAGAAAGTAAAGTTTACATTTAGAATATCTTACATTGCATCTTAGATGGACAATTACCTGAGCACCTACCAATGATTTTGCTGCTTTGCATACCATCTGATGATCCACAGAATGTTCACATGCCAGGACTTTGAGAAAACCATCTTTATGTGGTTTAAGAAGATAGCGATAAGCCGAACATAGTATTTTCACTTTACTCTGAAACAAAGTAATTAGTTTTGAATAGCAATTTTATGATATACAGGTGGGGGAAGAAAAATAGAAAGGAAAAAGAAAGAAAGAAAGAAAGAAAGAAAGGAAAGAAGGAAATACAGTCAATAATATTAGACTTAATGACTACATAATTATAACAGCATAGATAGAGCATACACGTAAATGGTGAAGAAGAATAGGTTAGAACAAAATCAGAGCTTCAATCTGTCTTTTAACCTGAGGTTCATCACACAACATTTTCTTTCAAACTTTTACATTACCAAGTAAAAATATGCTAATCATATTCCAGAATTTACAAGTTCTACTGTTCTGCAGCATCAAAGATATATTTTCTTATTATCTAATAAAGAATACAAAATCAATTATTCAAAACTATAATGAAACACTAAAAGTAGTCTAGAGCATTATCCACCCCAACTATTGGTAGTTTATAGTACAGTATAATAAGTTGAAATGTTGCAAAAGGAATATATTGCACAGTAGTCACATCAGAATCAAAATATATCTTCAGTCCTACGTATATATGAAATGCAACTGACTAGATACTCGCTTTCTATGCACAAGGTAGCAGGATCGAATCCAGAAAATTGGTTAACATTTTATAGAGTGCTCAAATGTATGGAACCTGAGGATGATGATGATGCTTGTTGTTTAAAGGGACCTAACATCTAGGTCATCAGCCCCTAATGGTACAAAATGAGACAAAATGTAATGACAATTTAAAAGTCCAAATTCTTCCACTGACCAGAATTCAAAATGTGAGGACGAAGAATGAATGGATGGATATATGGATATAAATTTAAAACAATCAGTGGATCCAACCCACAATGCCCCACATTCCCAGAAACTAACGTTAAACAATAGTATTACTGACCAAGGGACTGCTTCTAAAGCACAATACTGAATCGATGATACTTGTAGTCTAAAGGGGTCCAAAATCCAAGTCATCAGTCCCTCATAATGGTACTTATCGCTAGGAAAGTAGAACCATGGTATTTGGCATGTTGCGGTACTAATCAAAAGTAGTCGTCGCCATAAGACCTATCTGTGTCGGTGCGACGTAAAGCAACTAGCAAAAAAAAAAAAATCAAAAGTAGCGTAGACTCGCAGTATTCCACACATTATTGTACTACTCACAGGTAATGTAATGCGCACATGTAACACAGACCTATGTTGTTTCTCACATTGCGGCGCCATTTAGAGGTAACGCAAACCTATGGTGTTCATCACGTAAGTGTACTAACCACAGGGACTCATACTATCCCGTGGTGTTCCTCGCAAAGTGGGTACTAAGCACAGGCAAGGCAGAACTATGGTGTTGCTCACCCATGGTATTGCTCATATAGTGGTACTAATCACAGGTAGTGTAAAAGCCGAAAGCACACACTGTCGCTACTAATCATAAACCTATTATGTACCTAACGTAGTGGTACTACGTGCAAGTAAATACGACCCATGGTGTTCTCTGCATGATGGTACTAATTACAAGTAGTCTCATGGTTCTAATTCGATCCCTTGGTCGCCCCTTACGACAGGCAGGGGATACCGTGGGTGTATTCTTTGTCTGCGTCCCTCACCCACAGGGGCTTTTGTGTTTGGTCCACGAGAGCTATTTTATTTCACTCAAGTCCATCGGCAAGGCAAGCAGGACCCCCGTATCCGCCACCTGGGACGCGCCATGTGGGAGTATCACCTCTCCCCCTGCTACGCCAGCGTACTAGGTTCGTGGGTATGGAACATGTGCAATAGATTTACTGATATTAAGAGACTCCCTCAGCAAGGTAAAATCCCAGGACTTCAACATCTTTTTAAGACCAATAATAATTGAAGAAACATTATCTTCAGATTATCGGCACTTCTCTTTGGTATTTACTCAATTACTTAACCAATACTCCCTTCGTCCTGGTGTAAATTAGGTATATGTATCTATACAAATTTTAAAAAAGTTTTGTCTGTACTCTGGTCACAATTAGTGTTCATGTGTCAGTCATGTCCAGAATAAGAAGGAAATACAATTTTTAAATTTCCATCATGTCTGTCTGTATGTGTGTATATATCTACACACACTATGAAAAAATACACCGGAACAGAATTTAAAGAAAACTGGTGTTTAAGACCAGGGGAGAAAGCACTGCAATCCAGGCTATAAATAATTTTATTCGTGCTGGGTAAAATAGTAGTTTAGGGGAAGGTCTAAAATATTCTCAAATATCTCTATTAATACTGATCCTGTTGATAAATGCTACATAACAAAAGTTGCAGAAAAGGACATTTCCAACCTAAGGCATAGTACATATTGATCCTTCACAAAATAATAACGGAAATATTTATGAATTTCTACTTATTTCCTGCATCCTACTGTTGTTAATGGTAATCTTCCAGAAGAATCCTTTGTTAACTGCAGAGGATGAATAGTGAATTTGGATCTTCGATGCCTCCTCCCCCCCCCGCAGAACTGTTCCTGATATTTCAATGTTAGACCGTGATCGAACGTCTGCATGATGTGCAAGATACATCTGTCCCTGATAGCTGTAGCAGCAGGGACAAGAGCAGACAAAATGCAGGCAACTTCAATGAAGAAGACGTACTGTCCGATTCTCAGCTCCCGAACCTTGAAATATATGGCTTTGTGAACATATTGTTTAGAATAAATAAATAAATAAATAAATAAATAAATAAATAAATAAATAAATAAATAAATAAATAAATAAACAAACAAACAAACAAACAAACAAACAAACAAACAAACAAACAAACAAACAAACAAACAAACAAACAAACAAACAAACAAATAAATAAATAAATAAATAAATAAATAAATAAATAAATAAATAAATAAATAAATAAATAAATAAGTAAATAACTAAATAAATAAATAAATAAGTAAATAAGTAAATAAGTAAATAAATAAATAAATAAATAAATAAATAAATAAATCAATAAAGTTATTGGTTTTACATCCCACTAACTACTTTCATAGTTTTATGGAGGTGCTGAGGTGCCAGAATTTTGACCCACAGGAGTTGTTCAGTGTGCCAGTACTGTTGGTTGATGCTGAGACTGACATATTTATTAAATATTTGAGCACCTTCAAATACCACTGGATTGAGACGGGATCGAACGCGCCAACTTGAGCTTAGTAGGCCAGCACTCTACCACCAGAGATACTCAACCTGGCAAATAATTAGGAAAATAATGGTGGGAATTATGGACCAAGAAAGAAAATACATGCCAGCTAACTCATTCGTGAACAACGATGATGCAGTTCATTATCCAGTCGAGTTCCTCAATTCTATTTCTGCATCTGGCCTGCTAGCACATGAAATTATGTTAAAAAGAGGAGTGCCGATAATGTTCTTGAGGAACCCAACTGCATCAAAATTGTGCAACCGTGCATGCTTGAGATTAAGGACATTATATACGAATATTACTGAGACCAATATTTTAACATGTCTGCAAGGAGTGAAACTGTATTTATACCACGCATTCCCCTCCTAATTCCTAGCAGTTATCCTTTTCAATTTACGACTTCAGTTTTCCATAATAAAGGTCTGCTTTCTATGTCCTAACTAAGTCCTTAGTCTGTCCTATCGGGAGCTAAGAAAAAATATATATTTTTTAAACTATTATAAGTGAATATAGAATTTACATTCTCGAAACTCTGCCTGCTGCATTTCTAGATGGATGCAGTAATTTTGCATCCATCTCTTGATGCAGGCCAGAGCAAAGTGTACCTTTTCACCAAAGTCCCAGTCTCATCCATGACTGTGACAACATGGAAGCTGCTGGGGTATGGGTGGTGCTGAGTAATGACTTTCGGAGTACGAACACTGCGTCTGAGTGTTATGAAAGGTGTTGCTTATAGGGTTAGTCGTGCTACAATAGCACTGTCTGGCACAGTGAGGAAAGCAATGGCAAACTACCTCACTCTTGTCTTACCTAGTACACCTCATTTTGGTACTATTAGCCTTTGGTGATGCTATCTGAGGAACCAACCAGCTTCTGGGCTGATGACCTAACAGACATTCTCGAAACTAAGTCATGTATTAAAAATAATCTGCTGACATTTTTGGAACTTTATCAAATCCAAGAGATATCATATCATATCATTTAATGGAAATACTTTTACAAGTATCCAAGATATATCAGATTGTTTTGCCATGTATTTTTCAATTTCAATTGTTTAGTTGTTTCATTTTCCAAAGCTGCGTTTACACTAAGCGCAATTTCCTCGCGAAATAATTTCACGAGGGAATTGAACCTAGTGCAGACGCTCCTCCACCCCTGAGTAATTGCGGAGTGAGGGCCCTCGCTGCGAGCCGGAGCACAGTCGGTTTTTGTCCGCGCATCAAACGGTTTCGCTCATCGAATTTCGCTCAATGTAGTTGCACGAGTGATGAATCAAGAACAGTGCTTGCAGTTCATCGAGTTCTAAAAATATCGAGATTTTATGTGGAATCTGAAAAACAAAAACTATTTCAATCGCAATAAAAGAGAAGATGTGTGGAAGGAAATTAGTTCTCAACTAAACTTTCCTATTTCTACAGTGAAAGGGAAGATGAAAGCGCTACTGGGATCATATCGAAGCGAAAGAAAATAAGAGCATAGTCACTGGATCAGGTATATAATAATTTCGTGTGGCTATTTCTAGCCGAGTGCAGCCCTTGTAAGGCAGACCCTCCGATGAGGGTGGGCGGCACCTGCCATTTGTAGGTAACTGCGTGTTATTGTGATGGAGGATAGTGTTATGTGTGGTGTGTGAGTTGCAGGGATGTTGAGGACAGCACAAACACCCAGCCCCCGGGCCATTGGAATTAACCAATTAAGGTTAAAATCCCCGACCCGACCGGGAATCGAACCCGGGACCCTCTGAACCAAAGGCCAGTACGCTGACCATTCAGCCGACGAGTCGGACACTGGATCAGGTAAGCAATTACTATTGGTTTATAATGCAAAATTGTGTCATTTCATAACTTTCTTGAACCTACCGGTACCTATTTTGAAGCATTCTTGGGTCACAAAAAACGCAACACTATCTCTTACAGAAATTTATTTTAACTTTGACACATTTATGACACTAATCTACTATATGATGATGAAATATTGTAGCAGCTGGAGGGATAAAACAAGTTTCCATGTTGGCTGCAAAACCAGAACTGAAGCTTTCAGGCTTGTCAAAGGCGGCTCGCCCTACTCAAGCTATTTTTCACTCTGGATTAGGCTCTGTTTTGGGCAGTGCGAAATTTCAGTCGAAGCGAGTAAGTTTCGCCTGAGCGAATTCCGCGAGGGAGTTTTGCTAGTGTAAACGCAGCTTAACAATTTTAATATCTTCTCAGTAAATTGTTGAGTGCCTGTATTGCTCTATATAACTTTACTTTTGTGCCATATTTAGTTGTCTTTAACGTAGGAAGTTTAAGATTATCTGTCAATCTAGTAGAATATTATGAAAGAACATTGTTATTAATTTACACTTTTTTTACACAAAGATCTATTTGATTTGCAAAATGTTAGTTTAGAGCAATTAAGATCCATTCAGAGTTAAGGTTGTTTCATTTTTAAGTATCAGTATATTCAATGGTGGAGTTAATAGAGCAGAATAGAAATGCTTCCACGAATGGAAAGATGTTTTCAAATTTGTGACTGGTGTGCTAACAATTTTCATCTGTCCTAGGTAAAACTGGAAGATTACAGGTTCAAATTCTACTATTTTAAAACATTTTGGTCTCATTTTTATCTGGTAATTCAGAAATATACTATCTGTCTTCAGGAGGTACTTTTTCCCAGTATGAGCACTAAAGTAGCAGTTCCTCTTTGACTTCATGCACAGAACCTTGCCAATCATTAGACACAGCTTCCAGAATATTTTTGATATCACTATTAGACCTGAACAATTCACGTAAAGTCTACTGTACAAATATTTATACTGACTTATCTCTGTTTTTAACACACGTTACAAGGGACCACAGAAACGGTGCAAGCCTCCCATAAATCCACACCTGCATACACCATAGGGTGGATAGGATTGTCCTGCAAGGTAATGCAACATTTTACATAGTTATAAATGCCTAACAAGAGGCAAAAAGAGCAAGACCAAGATCTCCAAGTACTTTCCTAGTCCCCTAATTCCCCAAACTTGAACCCAATGAAGCACCTGTGGGACCTCCTCGATCGTGATGTTCACTCTATAGTTCCTCTGCTAAGTACCATCCATCAGTCGTAGGATGCACTGCAGGCAGTATGCCTGTGATTTATCAGCACCTTATTGAGTCACTCCTGATGATGATGTTGTTGTTGTTGTTTTCTGTAGTTTACAAGGGCCTAACAGCTAGGTCATCAGCCTGGAATCACTCCTAACAATGAAGCAATTTAAGAAACACTCTGTTGAAACATAATGTATTTTGACTTTAAAAGCAACAAGCTGGCCCCTGTAGATGATAACAGGTATGTCTAATGACCTGATGATGGGAATTTCTATGAATCAAGTGATTCACAAAGGAAAGAAGCTTTAAAAATAACCAACCTTCCCAGTTACTTTCCAGTGTGTGGATGTAACGTACGTAAGGCCTGTGTTCAATGTAAGTCAATAAGATTGGAAACAAAATTAGCAGCATTTAATAATAATAATAATAATAATAATAATAATAATAATAATAATAATAATAATAATAATAATAATAATATTATTTGTTTTATATCCCACAAACTACTTTTAAGGTTTTCGGAGACGCCAAGGTGCCGGAATTTAGTCCTGCAGGAGTTCTTTTACGTGCCAGTAAATCTACCGACACGAGGCTGTCGTATTTGAGCACCTTCAAATACCACCGGTCTGAGCCAGGATCGAACCTGCCAAGTTGGGGTCAGAAGGCCAGCGCCTCAACCGTCTGAGCCACTCAGCCTGGTGGCAGCATTCAAATGAAGATTTGGATGATGGAATGAAAAAGACAGCAGTTGAACAAAATACAGATGTTTGTAATCTGTATTTTTTTACTTAAAAAAAAGGAGGAAAGAAATATGTTATGAGCAGAAAATTTAACCCTACATGAAAGTGACTGAAGACAGCAGTTTCAGATGATGTGGATAGCATTAAAATAAAATGGTTTAATGAAACAGTATTTAATAAAGAGACTATCATAAGCAAAAATAAATACGTATAATTCTTTCCAAAATAGATGAGTGCAGCAGATTTTTACAGTATACAGGCTACAGTCACACGTGTTTTCAAGCTATTGATCAAGCAAGTTTCACGTAGCTGTAAAAATCATAAACTGCCCATGGCTACACACATGCGTGTTTTCATGTTGCAATTCACATTCGGAGTGTGTACTAGCATAACCCATCGTATGTGCAAGTGTAATAATTATGAAAGAATTTCGTTAAATAAGAATGCAGTTGTTGCATTATGTACTGTGTTAGTTGTTTCTCAGTGGTGACAGCGTTGACATCAAAGAAAATACTGGATTCATCCCATATTGGAGGACAGATCAGCAAAGGAGAAATTTGTGCTCCTATATAATATACTGAAAGAAAATCCTTGCAATTGTTTTAGTATGGTGCCCGTCAGCTCATAGGTATTTTTGAACTTCCAAATTTATCAATCCACTATCTAAAAAAATTCCATTTTCCAAATAGCACTAGAAATGTCATGTAGACTGTTTCAAAGTAATTAAAAGCTGTAAATTAACACAATAAAGATAATGCAAGATATATATAAACAGTTTTCACTGTACAATATGTGTCTGCTATGTAACTTTTCATTGCAATACTTTAACAGCGTATTTCCCTACACATGTGACTACAATGCTGAAATGCTAGCATGAAACCCAGTCAACGAATGGATCCAGATGCATTCTCCAGTGTGGCACCTTGAAGACGCGCCTCCCTTCACCCTCTCCAGCAGAATATCACTCTGTGTATGGCTGGTTTCATACAAGATATTGTGATCCACATTCCTGGCGTATTTTCACACAGAAACTCCATGCAAGTGCGGCCGTAGCCTCAGTGTTACTGTGTAATGCATTACATTTTACTATACTTGTATCCTGTCATTATTCTGGCCTCTTTACATGTTACCTTGAATTAACCTGTCAAATAGTATTCTACATCCAATTATTATTCCCTTACTATAACATCACTGTACCTATTGTAACAATAAATCTGCCTAGGACTATATGGAGAATTGGCTGTATTGTCTTTTTAGAACTGAAAAAACGTTTACAATTTTAGGTATTTAAGATCCTTTCAAGTACCACCAGTGTTTGAGAAACACTGCAATGGCAGAATTTTGTTCTGAAAAACAGTTCTTCAACGAGCCAGAAAATCTAACAACACAATTCTTTCCCATTAAAGAAGGAAATAAGAAATTGAAAATACTAGATGGAGAAAAAGAAGAAAACCCGATAACACGGTTTGAACTTGAAAGAGCAGTGAAAGCAAAGACCAAAGGTAAAGCAAGTGGAAGAGACAAATTCAATGCTGATACGATTAAGGCAGCAGGAAGCATTGGACTACAGTGGCTACACCGAGCCTTCAATGCCATATGGAAGGATGAAAGAATACCTGAAGATTGGCAACAAGGAAGCATTGTACCATTATTCAAAAAAGGAAATAGGAAGAAATGTGAAAATTATAGATGTATAAACCTATTAACACATGGGCCAAAAATAATGGAGAAAGTCATAGATAAAAGACTGAGGGATATAATAGAAACACAGTTAGAGGAAGAACAATATGACTTTAGACCGAATAGATCAACAATAGATTTGATATTTACAGTGCGAACGATAATGGAAAAACATCTGGAATGGAACAAGGAAATCATATTCGTAGTTTGGATTTGAAAAAGCTTATGATACAGTTAGGAGAAAACATGTATGGGAATGCTACTGAAAAGGAATCTATCAAAATCATTAATTAACAAGATAAAAATGTTGTATTATGAGAGTAAAAGCAGTGTACAAATGGGGAGTGGTGACTCTGAAACATTTTATACAAAAAAAGGTCTCAAGCAAGGAAGTGCACTGTCGTTATTGTTTATTATATTGATGAATGAAATCATAAAACGTGTAAAACAGAGTATCAGTAGTGATGAAGTGAATGCTTTGGTATTTGCAGATGATGTGGTGATTAAGGGAAAGGGAGAAAAGGAAGTACAAAGGAGACTGGACGTTTGGAATGAAAATCTGAAGGAGTAAAAAGAAAACTGTAGTCATGCACTGTATAAAAGAGAAAAAAATAAGCCAAGTGAACATAGACGGAAAACGGTTAGAGAATGTAGAACAGTTTACATATCTGGGTAGCTTTATTAATGGAAGTAATGAAATCAACCCTGAAATTAATAACAGACTAAGTAAAGATACAACATTTTATCAATTCAGAGAGCTTTTATGGGATGACAAAGTACCTAAGAGAACGAATTTAACATTACATAAACAGTATTTCATACCAATTGTAACATATGGACTACAAATGCTGGTAACTAATAAGAGACAAGATAGTATGATCCAAGCAGTAGTAATGAAATTTTTAAGAACATTGGTTAAAAAGACAAGAAGAGATAGAATTCAAGATATTAAGAGAAGAGCTAAATATAGAACCGTTAGTACAGAACATACAGAAAGCAAGACTGAGATGGTTCGGGAAAAGAACGGGTAGCAAGAAGGGAATTGGAAAGAGAAGTTAAGGGAAAGAGACCAGTTGGAAGACCGAGAAGAAGGTGGATAGACCATATTTGGAAGGACATTAGAGAAGCTGGATTGGATGTGGCAGAAGTAATGGAGCAGGAAAAGTGAAATGACAGAAAGGAGGCTTGTTAACCACACCTGGGTGACTGGAGTGGGACACTGATGCTGATGATGATAAACATAAATGTTCATCTGTATATCATTCTAATTTAATTAAGTTGTTTCTTTTTCAAGTAT
This sequence comes from Anabrus simplex, assembly GCF_040414725.1. NCBI lineage: Eukaryota > Metazoa > Arthropoda > Insecta > Orthoptera > Tettigoniidae > Anabrus > Anabrus simplex. Next base: position 897,543,465 of record NC_090265.1, read on the forward strand.
AATACTGTTTTCCTTTCCAGTTAGTTCATAAATTTATTACCATACTTAAAAATCAGTTTTGGCAGACTGAAGAACTTAACAGTTATAAATTAACTGGGTCAAAACTGAAAAGAGATGGCTTCAGATATTACAAAATACAGACAATAAAATATCAGAACCGGGCTCTGAAAGAGGTTCACATGCACAAAAAGCTGACAGGTAGCACTTCCATCATGACAGTCAACTAGATCGAGGAGGCCAACAAACAGCACCTATTACAAGTTCTTGTGAATTGTCATACTCCCCTAGCAAGTGAAGGAATCACATGGTCTGCACAGTGGATCCCACTATTGTTCAAATCAGATTATCAAACCGTAAGTTGCAACCTTCTTTAGGTCAGATGGCTCATCAGTTTTCCTTATAAGGTTGAGGTTTCTTTTCCTAGTAGTTTCACTAACACATCAAAGGTTTTTGGCGATGCAAGGATGGAAAAGTGGTAGGAATGGGAAGGTAGTGGCCATGGCCTTAATTAGGGTACAGCCCCAGCATTTGCCTGGTGTGAATATGGTTACCATGGAAAACCACCTTCAGGGCTGCTGACAATGGGATTTGAACGAACCAACTCCCAAATGAAAGCTCACAGCAAGGCCGAGTTTACTCTGCTCTGAAACCTCCAATTGGTCTTAAATTCACGACTAAGTCTCGAGAAATACCCTATGCCTCAAAGGGAGCACCTTGTTGGAAGCCTACTGACTGTGACACTAGGTAGATAGGGGCGGTAGACTACTGCCCACGGTATCCCCTGCTGTTGTAAGAAGTGACTAAAAGGGGTCCCAAGGGTTCTTAACTTGAGAGTGTGGGTGGCAACCATGGGGCCCTTAGCTGAGTCCTGGCATTGCTTCCACTTACTTGTGCCAAGCTCCTCACTTTCGTCTGTCCTATTCCTCCCTTGGTCAACTCTTGTTCTTTTCCGACCACGATGGTATTAGAGCATTCGAGGCCAAGGGAGTCTTTCATTTTCATGCCCTTCGTGGGCCTTGTTTTTCTTTGGCCGGTACCTTCATTTTTGGAAGTATCGGATCCCTCTCGTTTTCTCTCTCTGATTAGTATTATATAAGAGGATGGTCGCTTAGTTGCACTTCCTCTTAAAACAATAACCACCACCACCACCACCTGTGACACTAGGGAGTAGGTGGAAAGGAATAATATAAAATAAATGCCTCGAGATATTTAGGCCTGAACCCTTACCAAATTATATTTATTGAAAGTGGTAAAAGTTTCTTCCAAAATCGCACACAAAACCAGTAAAGAAAAATTCGATATTAATCAGGCACTAATACTACGCTTATGGTAATATGCATACCTCAACAATCCAGCTGCTCACATTAGTGTCTCGGTATGCTAAAACTTCTTTCAATAGTTTTTCTAACCGATGTTCATCGTCTATAGTACTTGGTCTTCTGGCAAAGTGTTCTGGCGATGAAAATATATCATCAGGATCATCGACATCTTCATTTCCAGTATTCTTTCTCGCATCACACCTCGGTCTTGTGAACAAAGTTCTGTTTTTCAAATTATCTGGATCACCAGAGGCCATGCGGGACAAATGGGGAACGATCGAGTAATAACCACGGCTAGTGTTTTCAAAAAATATATTTTTAAGAGCTATAGAAGATAAAGCCCCATTTAACTGGGCAACCCTAACCCCTCTTCTCATGACGCGATACTGTAGTCAATTATTATTTGCAAATTGCTAGAAACAAACGAAACGCCAAACGCGAACGCATGTAAACAAATAGTGAAATTTAATATTCGAACCCTGTTTTGCGGATGTAAACGGATATAATTTGTGTCTGTGCTGTCGTAGATGTTGATTATTATCAAGCCCTTGCGGACGGCTATATCTCTACTGCAACGTCATAATTACGTTGCAAGAATCGGAGGAGATAAGGTTATTGCTGCAAACCCGGTTTTATGAATGGGCAGCTCGTGAACAGCTGATCGCGGTTAAATGAGTGACGTATATTTGACAGTGAGTAGAATCCGACATGCATAAAGCTTCATGAAAATGCACATGCGATTTTGAAATGAATAAAATGTATCCTATATTCTTTGCTAAGACATAAATCGCCACTCATTACCTAATAAACTAAGTGCTGTAGTGGCTCCCAGCTTCACATCTGTACCCATGAACCAGTAGTATTGATTTTCCTTTCATCTCGCCGCCCGGTAAAATCTTAAGGGCTAAAGAACTGTCGGAACTATGAGAAAAGTCCTCAACTTTGTGAAGGGAAAACGAGAAGATAGGAGAGACCTCGGGTTAACGAATGTGAGTCCTTTCAGTGAGGAATTACCTTGTCAATCAGCTGCAGCTGTAAGTTCAAAGGAAGAGGACATAGCTGTTGAGAATGGATGGGGATATAACATTGATTTTAGTGGAAAGGATAAAAGTGTTACCAAGCTTCATAAAGCTGCTTGGCAAGGAAATCTGGAAAAGCTGAAAGTTAATATGAAGAAAATCGACATTGATGTGACTGATAAATTGAATAGAACTCCGTTACACTTAGCTGCAGCTCAGGGCCATACCAACATTGTATGGTTTCTTCTAAGTAATAAGGCTAAAATTAATATATGTGACAATGAGGGAAAGACACCATTTCTCAAGGTAAATTTATAATTTGCTGGTATAGTTAAGATTTTAAAGCATCGCATGTAGGCCTAATCATAATATGTTAAAATATGTTTGGAACCTTATCACCGCCTTTCCTTTTCTCGTTCAGTTTTAAAAACCTGTCTAGCCTACATTAATCCTGTAAGGATTATATATTTAGGATAAAATACAAACTTACAGCAGTATGCTAATAAATAACAAACTTACAGCAGTATGCTAATAAATAAAGTGATAGGTCTTGTATTTGATGTTTACTAGACGGACAGTTTCAGGGTGTAAAATTATATGCTTCCCTATGGTGTACCCTTTTAAAACTCACTGAACCACACCCTTCTGTTACATTTAGTAGCCTTTATGAAGAATTTCTAAGTTGTATAGGCCTATGTTTATTTCTTTGACCACCGAGCTCGATAGCTGCAGTTGCTTAAGTGCGACCAGTATCCAGTAATCGGGAGATAGTGGGTTCGAGTCCCACTGTCGGCAGCCTTGAATATGGTTTTCCGTAGTTTCCCATTTTCACACCAGGCAAATGCCGGGGCTGTACCATAATTAAGGCCATGGCCACTTCCTTCCAACTCCTAGGCCTTTCATATCACATCTTCGCCGTAAGACCTATCTGTGTCAGTGCGACGTAAAGCAAATAGCAAGTATTTCTTTGACTAATGTATTAGATCAATAAAATTCTTTATCTTATTTGCTCCTTTTGACGTAAACTCCATGAACACCTTCATTCAAAACTTCTGATCACCAAGGTCATTTTAATCAAAATTAATTTTCCAGTAGGGAACCATAATTTAATTCCACCTATTGAAAATATCATACGAACAATGGGCTAATTGAATTTGCCCCAGTACAAAACGCTGGTTATTTCACAATTGAAGAAGCTGATAGAGCTCGGGAACTTTCAGTTTTTGTTGATAAGGTCATTTAAACTTGTCTGTTCATTAGTAGGGCCTATACTGTACTGCATCACTTTAATGAATAAAAATAGCTTAAAATTAGAAATTGGGAAGTACGGTACCAGAATATCCTTCCCAAAATATTCTCACTGTTGCTACAGTAGCTGTACTGCTCTTGGTGAATATAGTATTTTCTATACATATGGTGTAGTTGAGATATTCAAACTAACATTTCTAGAGCTCATAGTATATATTATGCACAATGGGAGTTCCCGGTAGGTGTCTCTATATGTGTTTGTGGGGAGTAATTTTGAGAACTATAACATCAAATGGATTTTGATGCAGGTTTCACTTGTGTAGCACTGTTATCAAGGAAGGTTTAAATGTATGAAGCATTGTTCTGCAACAAAAAAAGAGCAGAACAATGGTGATAATAGTGAAGAAAATTAGAGAGAAAATGGCTATCCAAGCATTTTCTTTGTATACGCTGCCTAAACCATCTGCGATATACCCCAAGTATGTGTGGAAGAATTGTAGAGAATAAATATCTCTTTTTAAAAAAAGGCCACTTCGCTAAATACCTGTCTGTAAAAGGTAGCCCTCAATAAGTGTTTTATGTTATAGTTTGCTCTAAAAGTTCAACCTTTATTATGACCCATAATTCAAAATTAGTCACTTAATCCTTATCAAAATACTTGGTTTATTCACCTCGATAATCTTATTAAGATGAAAATAGCCTTTACAGTGTATAATTTGCATGAATAGTTTAGGTGTTATTCTCATAGGGGAAGTGCAGGAAAGGTTTGAATGTCACATTGAAAGAAAAACTTTCTTTTATTTTTTTACAAGTTGCTTTATGCTTTGCAACAACACAGATATGTCTTATGGCAGCAATGATACAAGAAAGTTCTAGGAGTGAGAAGGAAGCAGCCATGACATTACTTAAGGTACACCGGGCGAGTTAGCCGTGCGCTTAGGGGCGCGCAGCTGTGAGCTTGCATCCGGGAGGTACTGGGTTCGAAGCCCACTGTCGGCAGACCTGAATATGGTTTCCCGTGGTTTCCCATTTTCACACCAGGCAAATGCTGGGGCTGTACCTTAATTAAGGCCACGGCCGCTTCCGTCCCACTCCTAGCCCTTTCCTATCCCGTCGTCGCCATAAGACCTATCTGTATTGGTGTGATGTAAAACAAATTGTAAAAAAGAATTAAGATACAGCCCCAGCATTTGCCTGGTGTGTAAATGGAAACCATGGAAAACCATCTCCAGTACTGTCGACAGTAGGGTTCGAACCCGCTGTCTCCCAAATACTGGATACTGGCCAAACTTAATCGACTGCAGTTGTCGAGCTTGTTGGAGAAAGAAGTGAGCTAGCAGTAGGCGGCTAGAAAGGCCTTAAAAACTGCCACATTGAGCTACGTGTGTATATACATTGTACATACCGTACATCAGAAGAAAACAGCTAATATTGTGTATGGGGAATCTTATAAGGCTTATCACCATAAATTCATTATTGCTCGCATGTGAAGCCCTTTCCTGTACCATCATCGCCAGAAGACCTTGGTAATCAGTCATCAATGATCTGCATTTAGGACTGTCAGCCAGGTGACAGATTCCTTATCAATTGTTTACCAAGCTTTTTCTTGAACATTTTCAACAAACTTGGAAATTTATCAAACATTTCCCTTGATAATTTATTCCAATCCCTTACTCCTCATCCTTTAAATGAATATTTGTGCCCCAATTTGTGCTCTTGAATTCCAAATTTATCTTTATATTTTGATCTCTCCTACTCTTAAAAGCTTCGCTGAAGCTTATTCATCCACTAATGTCCTTCCACGCCACCTCATCACTGACAGCTCTGAACGTACCACTTAAATTAAGAACTAGTGTTAGGTTTAATGGTCCACCCAATCAATACACTTCACTTTACAAGTGAAAACTATTTAATATTAAAATATATTAAACATACTTTGGAACATGATTTGTCTAATTTAACTTCTTCAGCCATAATGTTTTGTAACAGATTATGATACTCATTGTCGCTGTCTAATACTTTTAAAAATGGAAGAATCTATGTCCTTTACAAACTGTTTGAGAATACACGAAAGTTAATCAATAATATTTACATAAAAATTGTCCATCACTTCTTGTAAAAAAAATTCTTCAGTGTAAATATTTGAATGACATTTCTTGAAAATATGACATGCAGTGCTGGTAGCTGGAAGCTTCAGTGTACTGACTGAGGGAGATTTGAATTCTGGTCTCGGAATAGGAAAATGAGACCATATCCACATCAGAATACTTAAAAGCTTTCATTCTTATGAGAATTTCTGGTAGAAGGAATCTAATGCTTCTGATATAGCCTGTCGTATGGCAAAGATCTGCACTGAATGACCACCATATTGATAGCTTAATTCTTATGAATATTTTTTTCAAAAGGCAAGGTCTGGAAAGAAAGAGATTTATATAAGTAATGGGTTTAAAACCCTCAGGAATTTAAGAAATGAGTTTCCGTCCCAGAAGCGTAACGTATAAGCTTACTATCAAAGTTGGTGAAACTCCCTATAGCTGGTTCACATCTGAGCCTCGCTCTGACTTGCTTCTCGCCACGCTACTGCGTATGTTATAATTATATTTCCTCTCGCCCGGTGGAACTTGGCTAGGGTCGGTAGGAGGGGGACCAGTGCTATTAGTAGGGGAAGGGGAAACAGCTCCGCCTATAGGTAGAATGGGAGGGTGGGATGTTTGTTTTAGAGGAGGTACTTTCAAATTATTAATCTTTCGTGGTGATAAGAGCAACGGTATCTGTTTGTATAACGGATTTTTGTTCTCTTGTACGTCATTCAAATTTTTGTTTGCATTAATACTCTGGTCGAAACTTATATAATATAAATATTTTTGTAATTGCTCATCAGGTTTCCTTTGCTCACTTTTTTTTTAAATGGTCAAGCCTCTATTTATGTCAGTATATTGGTGACCAGTATCTCCCATATGGACACTCATAGCAGAATATTTCTTATGTCTGTTGGCATTGACGTGTTCCAGATACCTAGTTTGAAAACTCCTACTTGTTTGCTCCACGTACGAGACGAAACATTGATTGCACTTAAGTTTATAGATTCCTGAATCTAAGTAATTCTCTTTATTGTAATTTACACTATTGTGGTTTTAAAATATATAACCAATATTGTTGTTTGTTGAAAAAGAGACCTGATAGTCATGTTTCTTAAATAATTTTGTGATGTGAAAAATCCCTGGGTTTGTAAATGTAAAAGTCACGTACTTTGAACTCTTGCGATTCTCTGGTGTTAGTCCTATGTTGTTCTCTCTTTTCACTTTACTTATAATTTTATTAATGGTATTAACACTGAACCCATTCAGATTGGCTATCTTCTGTATGTACCGTAATTCTTTTTCTCTTTCCGTATGAGATAAAGGTAAATTGAAGGATCGATAAACCATATTAAAATAAGCAGCCCTCTTATGACTCCCAGGATGTAAAGAATCATTTTTAATGGTCACCAGTGTAAACGTATCCTTTCTACATACTTTACAAGAGAACTTACTGGATTCCATCTTAACGGTCATATCCAAGAAATTTAAAGCATTGTCTTTCTCGTTTCCAAGTGTAAATTTTATTCTTTCATCTAATGAATTTAAAAATTGTAAGAAATTGTTACTATTGTTATAACGTTTAACTTATCTATTATTACAAAGGTATTGTCCACGAATCTTGTCCAAAAATCCAAACCTTGAATATGTCCTAATATTTTGTGGTGTTCTAAATGGTCTAAATACATATTGGCCAGGGTACCCGAGGCTGGAGCTCCCATTGGTAATCCCTCTTAACTATAAATAGTGATGTTGAACATAAAATAATAGTTTTTTGTGACAAACTCTAGAATTTTCATGAATTGTTCAATCTCTAACTTCCCCAGTTGACCTTAACTAGTTAAATTTGTTCTAATAATATCTATTGTTTTACTGACTGGGATAAATGCATACATATTAGTTATGTCATATGAACAAAGTAATGATGTGGCAGAAGTTTGAAACTTTCCAAACTTTTACAAAAATCTACTGAATTTCTCATTATTGATTTATTGTGAAACTTATAGTTGTCTGAAGGAAATCCATGTATAAATTTGGAGATTTTATACGTAGGGCTGTTCTTACAGTTAATAATGGGATGATGGGTCTTACAGATACTCCTACTTTATGGATTTTGGGCAACGCTCTATCCGTAGGTAACCTGGGGTTCATATTTATCATCCTCTGAATTCCGTCTTCCCTCCCGATGGTATCACCACCTTGACGAAGGCAAAATACATTTTGCCGGGTGTTTTGGAGGCTTGCGTGTTCAAATGATCCTTAGAGCTATGCCGGCGGGAGCATATGCTCCTGGTAGGGCCACCCAAGCCGGACAGGTCTAAGGTGATGATCCAGACTAAGAGTGATACCCTGGTCCTCCAGGTTGGGGGTTGGTACGTGGGGCTAACAACTCCACTACCACAAAACTACATATTGTTCAGAAACCAAATCAAGATAACCGGACGGTCCCAAACTTACGACGACTAAAGCGCGCTAAATGGCAACGATACGGATATATTGGAACATGGAATGTGAGAAGTATCTTTCAGGCCGGGGCTAGTAGAAAATTGGAGGAGGAATTACTTAAATATCAGATAGATGTGGCAGCATTACAGGAGATAAGATGGAAGACAATCAAGGTGACAGATCTACAGCACTACATTTTGTTCAATAGTGGGGAGGAAGAAAATAGAATAGGAACAGGGTTTATGGTCAAGAAATCGGTCAGTCATAATGTGATTGAATATGAAGCAATAAGCCCCAGACTATGCCGGTTAAGATTGAGAGGGAGATTTGCCAACATATCACTAATTAGTGCTTTTTTTGCTAGGGGCTTTACGTCGCACCGACACAGATAGGTCTTATGGCGACGATGGGACAGGAAAGGCCTAGGAGTTGGAAGGAAGCGGCCGTGGCCTTAATTAAGGCACAGCCCCAGCATTTGCCTGGTGTGAAAATGGGAAACCACGGAAAACCATTTTCAGGGCTGCCGATAGTGGGATTCGAACCTACTATCTCCCGGATGCAAGCTCACAGCCGCGCGCCTCTACGCGCACGGCCAACTCGCCCGGTCACTAATTAGTGTCCATGCACCAACAGAGGATGCCGATGAGGAAGAGAAAGAACATTTCTATGAAAAAATGGAGCAAATATATGACAAGTTGCCCAAGTATGATGTTAAAGTTGTCCTAGGGGATTATAATGCCAAAGTAGGCAAAGAGAAAGAAAACCACCCAGTGGCAGGATATCATAGTAAACACCAAGAATCAAATGAAAACGGGTGGAAATTGATTGACTTTGCCTTTAGCAAGGAGCTGGTGATTAAGAGCACATGTTTTCCCCATAAGGAGATCCATAAAGATATCACCGGATGGTCTGACAAAGAACCAGATAGACCATGTGCTGATAGATGCACGACATGCCTCCAATATAATGGATGTGAGAAGCATGCGTGGTGCAGACAGTGATTCAGATCACATACTGGTGAGGATCAAGTTCCGAGAAAGACTGGCAATTAAACCCAGGGACAGAGCTGAGCAGAGCAAGATCTATAATGTAGAACTGTTAAGGGTTGAGAAGAAGGAGGAAGAGTATAGAGACCGGCTGCAAAGAAAGCTACAGATGGGCAGAAACGGAGATGTGGACATCAACACAATGTGGGAGGAAACCAAGATAGCAATAAATACAACGGCGCAGGAAGTACTTGGAGAGAGATGGAAACAGAGTAGAAATAAATGGTATGACGAGGAAGTGGGTAAGGTTCTGGAAGAGAGAAAGCTTGCCCGACAAAGAATGCTACAGAGACCCACTCGAAATAATATTGCAGTTTTTAAAGAGAAACGGAGAATAGCAAAGACATTGATAAGGAACAAGAAAAGAATAGAAGAAAAGGAGAGAGTGGATGAAATGCAGAAGAATTTTGAAAACAAACAAGGCAGAAAATTCTTCCATGGGGTTGGACAAGTAAAGAAGGGATATCAACCCAGAGTGAATATGCTTAAGGATGAGACTGATAGACTCATTGTTGGGAAAGAACGAATTCTGGAAAAATGGGCAAAACATTTCAAAACACTACTTTCTATCAGACCAATAAATGAAGAAAAAGAAGGATCAGACCGTATGGAAACTTCAGAGAGAGATGAGGAGGGTGAATATGGAGATGAGTGTGAGGAGGAAGAGATGGATGAGGAGAATGGAGATGAGGATGAAGACGATATGGGATCACCATCGATTGAAGAAATAAGAGATATTATAAAACAATTGAAGAGCAGTAAAGCCCCAGGGAATGACCTCATAACAGCAGAAATGGTAAAACATGGAGGAGAAGTGTTGGTGAAGAAAATACACGAGATAATTAAAAAGGTATGGGAAACAGGTACAATGCCGGAGGACTGGACACTAGCAAATATATGTCCTATACATAAGAAGGGGTCACGCATGCAATGCAAGAATTATCGAGGTATATCCTTACTGATTATAGTATACAAAATCCTCTCTACAGCCATAACAAAGAGAGTTAGTAGTAGAGCGGAAAGAATTATAGGGGAGTACCAAGCTGGTTTCAGACCTGGAAGATCGACGATGGACCATATTTTCACCATGAGAATGACTCTGGAAAAGACATATGAATACAACGTTCGACTAGGGCATCTTTTTATAGATTTTAAACAAGCCTATGACAAAGTTAAGAGATCGACATTGTGGGAAACAATGAAGGAGTTTAAATTCCCACAGTTAATAAAATTGACTAAGATGACCCTGGAGAACAGCAGAAGTCAGGTAAAAGTGCAGGGAAGTCTGTCAAGATCTTTCAGAACCGAAGAAGGCCTAAGGCAGGGAGACCCCTTATCACCAGTGTTATTTAATCTAGTGTTGGAGAAAGCTGTAAGATCAGTAACTACTAATCCGGGTGGTAATATTTACAATAGACTGATCCAAATTTTGGCTTATGCAGATGATGTGGTGATATCTGCTAGAAGTAACGAGGCACTTACAACTGCCTTGAGGGAGCTGAAAGATGCGGCTGGGTCCTTGGGCTTGGAGATAAGTGACTCTAAATCTAAATATATGGTAACAGAGAGAAATGGAAGGAACACTGAAAAACTCCAAGTGGATGGTTACACCTTTGAAGCAGTAGATAGCTTCACATATCTTGGCTCAGTAATAACATCAGAAAATAAAGTTGAGACAGATATTGTAAATCGAATTAAGGCTGCCAACAGATCCTACAGGGCACTGAATCCCCTTCTGAGAAGTAAAAACTTAAGCAGGAAATTAAAACTGACTCTCTACAAAACAATAATTAAACCAGTGCTTATGTATGGGAGTGAGGCATGGGTATTGACTGAGGCCACAGAGAGGAGATTAAATGTGTGGGAAAGGAAAGTACTGAGGAAGATATTCGGACCGGTGAAGGAGGGAGATTTATGGAGAATCAGAACAAATGAAGAAATAAGATTATTGTATAAGGAGCCGGACTTGGTGACATCAATCAAAATGAGACGAATTGGATGGCTGGGGCATGTACAACGGATGGAGGAGGGAAGACTTCCAAGGAAAGCACTGACAGGACACCCTGGGGGCAGGAGAAGGAGAGGTCGGCCCCGGATGAGATGGCTGGAGGATGTGGAGACTGATCTGAGGACCGTTGGAGTCAGGAGGTGGCATAGGCGTGCTGAAGACCGGGATGACTGGAGAGCTGTGGTCAAGGAGGCCAAGGTCCTTAAAGGACCGTAGAGCCATGGAGTAAGTAAGTAAGTAAGAATTCCGTCTTCATTGAGGATGAACGTAGAATTTTTCAATAATGATTTTAAACTTTTTTGTATCCTAGTTGTGGGTCTTTATTAACTCTGGAAAACAACTCGTCAGAAAAAACTTTTCTGTCTTTTCAATGTAATCTTTTCTATCCAATATGACCGTACAATTACCTTTATCTGCCTTAGTCACGATAACGTCAGTGTCTTTTATTTTATTCCTAAGATCCTTGTTACATTTTATGTTGTCTAATGGAACACTGGCTTTAAGCTGACTAACCGAGGGAGTCTTTTCTTTATTTCATACCTAAGGTCTCCTTGAGAGTCGACAGGAAGTTTTTGGATATTAGATTCTGCTTCAGCGATAGTTGTAATGATAACATCATCTCTGTTAAAACTTGGCCAATTAAATTTAGGTCCTCTAATAAGAGTGTCTAATTCTTGGTCTGTGAAATTGATTCCAGAGAGGTTTTTGACTGAATTGACTGAACTTAACTTGTCTTGAACCGTAACTGATTTATTCCAGATTTTCTATGATTATTATTATTATTATTATTATTATTATTATTATTATTATTATTATTATCACCATCATCATCATTATTAAGAACCTCCGTATCATATTACACCCTTTTAGATTATCTAATTTCTTGTCCATTGTGGCTTGTTTCTTGCTTAAAATACATCCCATTTTATTTGTTATATGACATTGGAATGAATTCCATTCTAGGGGGACCAGCCATAGGGGGGGTCTCAAGGTCACACAATCAATAAATCAATCAATCAATCAATCAATCAATCAATCAATCAATCAATCAGTCAGTCACTACTGATCTGCAATTAGGGCAGTCGCCCAGATGGCAGATTCTCTATCTGTTGTTTTCCTAGCCTTTTCTTAAATGATTGCAAAGAAATTGGAAATTTATTGAACATCTCCCTTTGTAAGTTATTCCAATCCCTAACTCCCCTTCCTATAAATGAATATTTGCCCCAATTTGTCCTCTTGAATTCCAACTTTATCTTCATATTGTGATCTTTCCTACTTTTAAAGACACCATCCAAACTTATTCGTCTACTGATGTCCTCCCACGCCATCTCTCCGCTGACAGCTCGGAACATACCACTTACACGTTACAAATCTCATGTTATGGTTCGTATTGAAATGTACTTAAAGTCAAATAATAATACTAGATTATAAATCCCACCTGTTCAATACATAAGAGTTTTTTATTTAAAATTTAAGAAATAGTTCTTATCATATTACATATAGGGACATGTTTCACTCTTAATGAGGGTATCATCAGCCTAAAAATCTGAATACCTGAAAGAAAGATAGATCAAGATCCTGATTGTTCTTATACCTCAATAAGAGGATACTGTTTTAGGTACAAATGTGTATAAAATGACTAGCAGGTAGAATATACGGTAGTAATTATAAGTACTCTTATGATAAAGTCTTATAATCAATCCTTGTTGTAGATCTTTGCGAATGTCTCGTTTTTTAAAATGTGGTAACAAGTGGTTAGTTAAAAGTTCAAAAATAATACGTAAATTGCTGTGCTGAAATAAAATTTGGTAAATGTGGTAACTTATTCTGAAGATGGCGTAAGGAGCTTATAATAACTTAATAGTTTAGGATAAAAGTCACTCTTAGTGGTAGTAAGTTGTTAATTTTGTATGAAAAGATAATACGACAAATTTTTGCAGCACTTAGGAGCGAGGACAAGTAATTGTCAGAAAAGTATCTATTTTTATAATTAGCTGGTAGACGTGGTTGTAGCTTCTTGTATTAAAAGTCGAAAGGAAAATGTGCGAGGTTGAATAGAGCTTGTGGCGTTATATCTCTTTGACAGTTGTTATGTTAATACTCTCATAACCATGTGCAGAGATCTGTACCCTTTATATACAATTCCATTTATGTGATTACTAGACCTGGGATTTTAGGCTCTAACAAAATTAGTTTTAGGCGCCTAAAATAGGCTTTTAAAACAAGTAAATAGGCTTTTAAAAGAGAAAATAGGCACTTAAAACATGTTTTAAAAATGTGTGGATAGGCAGGAAATGGACGTTAAAATATTACAATATACACTTAAACTGTAACGTGATACATTTTTACTTTAACAAACGTGGTGTCCCTATTCTTAACCGAAATAACTGCAAAATTAAGACGGAATAAAAAAGACATTTATCAAAAATATAAAAATGTCATGTGTCAAAAAGAGTTATGGATTATATGATATGTCATTAACAGTACTGATCTAAAACCTTAATACCAAATTCACTGTACACAATTACAGCACTGTAGGCATCCAATAACGGTGTAAACGCGAATGGAGTGTGTGTTTATTATTTGTGAGGAACAGTCCTACAGTACTTTCATTCGTAGTTTGCTTTACAGTACATAACAATAATCTTCTCCAAATTTTCCACAGTCAGGCTATGTCTTTTGTCTGTTAAGATCATTTTGAAAGCAGAAGAAGAGCGCTCCACACTCACAGGTGTTAGAGGGGCATAGGAAAATTTACCTACATTTTTCAATGGAATTTCACTTGGTAAGTCTACCGTTTACCCATCCATTACCTGATGTACCCTTTTCAGCACTGAATAACCTGGGTTCTTCTGCAGTACATTAGACCACTTGTCTCTTATTTTATCCCCTACCTTAACCCTAGCACTTGTCTGTTATTCTCAGCTTCCTCGATTACAGAAAATTGCTGTTTGAGACTATTTCTTTTTTTCCATCGTATTTGTAATGGTGACTGGAAGAAATGAAAAAATTGCCTGAATATACGCATGTCTCTCTGAATACTGGAACAATCATTTAACAGCTCGTTGACAGACGACACACATGCAGAGTTGTCCGTTAAAGGCAAATTGTCTATCACAGTCATGATTTCCTCAAGATGTTCTGCATAATACAGGGCAGCTTCCATCCAGGAACCCCAACGGGTGATGATTGGCTGTGGTGGAAGGGTATAGAGGGGAGTTTCTCTCGAAAGATGGCTATTCTTGATGGAGCCTTACAGAACACTTTCTTCATTGTTGAAATGAAAGTATTTACTGCAGGAAACTCGGGCCTAACTGTTTCTGAGAGTCTATGCAATGCATGCGCCATATAAGTACCATGAATTAAAGAAGGATAGAAAGTTTTGAGGAGAGGTGCAGTGGCAATCCCTTGGTATGCAATGCTTAGACTATTGACTTTCTCAAGCTGTTTAGAGCAAAGAAGGTGAGCGGTAGATGCCTGATTGGGTTCCAGTTTTCCTACTATAAGGTTAGCAATGTACCTGCCCACAAAGTCGGTGGTTTTGTCCACACACAACCATATGCAAGACTCAACAATATCCTCCCTGTTTGACAAAATGACCTCATTGTAACAAATATCTAAGTAGTTTTTCTTTAATGTAGATGCTGATGGGATGTGCTGCTTGGTGTATTTCTGTAAAAAAAATCTCTTAAAACCAGATTATGCACAGTATTCCAGGGGATATTTGGTGCAACTAGGGCTCTACACAAATCAGCATAGAAACCGTTATGGGTTGTAGGAGATATAGTTTGTGTGAGCAGAGTCTGTCTAATATTACTTTTCATGGCTGCTTTCACTTTGTGACTGGCAGTATCTGCATGCTGCTGAAGGTGGCATTTTTTCTCGTGTGAAATCTAAAACACATTAAAGTGATGTCAATTAGAGACTAAGATGAGGAATAGAAAAGATGAGGCATTGAATAAAATTTGTAATTTTGAACTATTTAAATTAAGCCATTATTACTCTAAAGTTAATTAAGAACAAGAACACTACAGTCCCCGAAGGGCCTTGGCTTTCAATAACGGTTGCTGCCCAGCTCATAGCCTGCAGATATTGGGTGGCATGTGGTCAGCACGATACATCCCTCAGCTGTATTGCCTTGCCTCCGTGACCCCTGCCCACTGTAGCTTCTCAATTGTCCTCACGATGCTGGGTTAACACCGTTCCAGACCTCATAGATTTCTAAATTACTGCCGGTACTGAAAATCGAACCCAGGTCGCCTGGACTAGGTCTCTACAATTAATTAGAGGAGCCAATATCAAAACCTTCCTTTAAGATTAATATGAAATTTCAGATATATGCACATACCTGTTTATTGCAGTACTGGCAGAAAATAATCTTTCCAACAAAAGTCATCCATGGAAATTGTACAAGCCATTGTTGTATAAGCGCACTCTTAGATGATTTCGTTTTAGGCATGATGAACTATATGTACTTAAAAAGGTGTTCTTTCACTGGCGACTTGACACAGTATGTCCCTTCTTACTACCTGCTCATTGTTCTTCCTAGATAATCCTCCCCCTCACCCCGTCACTCGACACAGTACGTCCTTTACTACCTGCTCGTTGTTCTTCTGAGCTAATCCTCCACCTCCAAACTTCACTTAGTATTCCTTTGGTGACAGTTGTCTGGGAAGAGCACATTTCTGTGAAAAACCCACCCTCTGTTATTCTGCCCGTTCCAGAGATGTCCATTGTGTGATTGTAAAAATTACATAAGTAGAATTTTAAATGTAGAAAATAGGCAATTTTAGGCACTAAAATAGTAAAATAGGCTCTAAAGGTCCAAATAGGCATTTTAGGGCACTATAAAACTACATTAATTGTAAGGGATTTGTCATGAAACGTCAACATATTTTTAAAAAATCATGTTATCTCGTAAGGAACGAAATAGGCATTTGCCTTAAAATCCCAGGTCTAGTGATTACCCCAATGAAGATCTTTCCTTATATTAATACCTAGGTATTTACAATGATCCCCAAAGGGAACTTTCACCCCATCAACGCATTAATTAAAACTGAGACGACTTTTCCTATTCGTGAAACTCACAACCTGACTTTTATCTCAGTTTATCATCATACCGTTGCCTACTGTCCATCTCACAACATTATCGAGGTCATTTTGCAGTTGCTCACAATCTTGTAACTTATTTATTACTCTGTACAAAATAACATCATCTGCGAATAGCCTTATCTCTGATTCAACTTCTTTACACATATCATTGATATATATAAGAAAACATAAAGGTCCAATAATACTGCCTTGAGGAATTCCTCTCTTAATTTTTACAGGGACAGATAAAGCTTCACCTACTCTAATTCTCTGAGTTCTATTTTCTAGAAACAGAGCAACCCATTCAGTCACTCTTTTGTTATTCAGATGAGCTAAATATAACTTTTCCTTTAAAAAGGATTTCTTTCTGTAAAGAAATTTAATCTCTTTCCTTAACCACAAGTTGTTTTGAATCAAAAGGTGAATATGAGTTGATATAATTTTTCTTTGGGAAGGTTTTAAAAATTAGGGATTTTTTTTTTTTTACTAGACACTCTTTTATGCCTTTTGAAATTTTTGCTACTCTAATTTTAAGATTCGTAAACTTATTTAAAACTTTCTTAGCCTGGTTGGCCTCCGCGATATGCACTAGCCATGCGTTTTGGTGGGTGTGCTATGTACCAACTGATGAGCCCAACTTAGCATACTGGGGGCAAAACACTGACAACCAGGAATGAGTTAGATGGAAAATTTATAATGTCCAATAACGGACCTTTTATGTTAAGATTACATACCACTTAGTCGAGCAGCTCATCTCCTTTCTCCCAAGTTTTCCCAGCCCAAACTTTGGAACATTTTTGTAACGCTACTCTTTCTTCGGAAATTACCCAGAACAAATTGAGTTGCTTCTCTTTGGATTTTGTCCAGTTTTTGAATCAAGTAATCCTGGTGAGGGTCCCATACACTGGAACCATATTCTAGTTGGGGTCTTACAAGAGACTTATATGCCCTCTCCTTTATATCCTTACTACAACCCCTTAATACCCTCATAACCATGTGCAGAAATCTGTACCCTTTATTTACAATCATATTTTTGTGATTACCCCAATGAAGGTCTTTCCTTTTATTAACATCTAGGTACTTACAATGATCCCCAAAAGGAACTTTCACCCCATCAACGCAGTAATTAAAACTGAGAGGACTTTTCCTATTTGTGAAACTCACAGCCTGACTTTTAACCCCGTTTATCATCATACCATTGCCTACTGTCCATCTCACAATATTATCGAGGTCATTTTGCACTTGCTCACAATCGTGTAACTTATTTATTACTCTGTACAGAATAACATCATCTGAAAAAGGCTTTATTTCTGATTTCACTTCTTTACACATATAATTGATATATATAAGAAAACATAAAGGTCCAATATACTACCTTCAGGAATTCCCGTCTTAATTATAACAGGGTCAGATAAAACTTCGCCTACTCTAATTCTTTGAGATCTGTTTTCTAGAAATATAGCCACTCATTCAGTCACTCTCTTGTCAAGTCCAATTGCACTCATTTTTGCCAGTAGTCTCCCATGATCTACCCTATCAAATGCCTTAGATAGGTCAATCGCGATACAGTCCATTTGACCTCCTGAATCCAGGATATCTACTATATCTTGCTGGAATCCTACAAGTTGAGCTTCAGTGAAATAACCTTTCCTAAACCCAAACTGCCTTCTAGCAAACCAGTTATTAATTTCACAAACATGTCTAATATAATCAGAAAGAATGCTTTTCCAAAGTTTGCATGCAATGCATATCAAACTGACTGGCCTGTAATTTTCAGCTTTATGTCTATCACCCTTTCTTTTATACACAGAGGCTACTATAGGCTCCGTGCGTATAGCAATGTGCTGCTGCTTAGGGGCATCTTCATCAACAGCTGACCATAAGAAGCTGTAATATGTGTGATGTTTACGTACATATATTCAATCATTTTACAGTGGCCCTCTGTTGCTGAATCCCTTTCTATGTTTTTGTCTAAAGCCATTATTAGAATCTAAGACCACATTCCCTATGTGTTGATCCGGTCATGTTTGTGATGTAGATAGCCGCCGTGATGGATCACACTGGCGTGGAGAGTAGAATTTTGTGTCCCTGTACATTCTCTATCCCAAGTTTTGTTTTGTTTTTGACACAGTCCATGATACCTACGTATGTTTTTTCAGCTAATTCCTTATCTCCCCCCCCCCCCCCCCCTTACAATTAATATATCATCCTTCATAGTTTTGGCTTTATTCGATAAAACGACTAGTGGCTGGGTATAAACTGAACCCAATAAATAAATTAAGAAGGAGAATAAGTAGAAGAAGAAGAATAATCATTTTACTATGCTGTCTTCAGATGATTATTTTTTAATGTCATAACCTTCAGGCAGAACTATTTGCTTGTTGTTGGCTGCATTAATAGGTACTGTGATACAAAGGTTTTCTTCACGACCCCATGAAATGCATTTGAAAAGATGGTAGATCATAGCAGTAAGTCGTAAGATGTAATTCGGGACTTATACATTTCAATTCACACGACATAACTCTTTACAACATATAGTTCAACCATTTTACAAATAGGTTAACAATTAGAAACAATTTATTATAGCAATGTTATACGAGGTGTGTTCAAAAAAAGACCGAACTGTGGCTAGAAAAACTTTATTATGTAGCTTACATCATTTCACAGACTGTCCCCTTCAAAATAGTCCCCTGCACTATCAACAGCGTGTTGCCAACGTTTCTTCCACTTTTGGAATGCTTCCTGGAATGCACTTTCTTTGATGGCGCGAAGTTGCCTCGTCGCATTCTCCTTGATCTCTTCAATGTCTTGGAAACGATGTCCTTTCAAGGTGGTTTTCAATTTGGGGAATAAGAAAATGTCTGCTGGAGCCAAGTCGGGAGAATAGGGCGGATGGGGCACAACAGGAATTTGGTGTTTTGCCAGATAACTGCGGACCGAGAGAGAGGCATGTGTTGGCGCATTGTCATGGTGCAACATCCAGGATTTGTTTTTCCACAGTTCAGGTCTCTTCCTGCGCACAGTATCTCTCAAATGTGTTAAAACATTCTGGTACAGTTCTTTTTCACTGTCTGGCCTCGGGGTACAAACTCGTGATGGACAATGCCTTTCCAATCAAAAAACACAATCAGCATCACCTTGATGTTTGAACGACTCATTCGTGCTTTTTTCGGTCAAGGAGAACCTTTCCCCACCCACTGTGATGATTGCCTTTTGATTTCGACATCGTAACCGTACACCCACGTCTCATCTCCAGTGATGATGTTCTTCAGGAAGTTGTCATCAGCATCTGCGTTAGCAAGCATTTCCTGACTGATGCTGACTCGGTTCTCTTTTTGATCGTCAGTCAGCAAACGAGGGACAAATTTAGCACTGAAGTTTTTCGGTTAAAATTGCATGACATGATCCTACGCTGATGCACACCTGATCAGCAACCTCTCGGACTGTCAAACGACGATTTCCACGAATCACTTCACAAACTCTCTCGACATGGCGGTCGTCTGTTGGTGTGGAAGGTTGCTCAGGCCTAGGGTCTTCAGTGACAGACGATCTACCGTCTTTGAAACGTTTAAACCACTCGTAGCATTGTGTACGACTCATGCATTCCTCCCCATATGTTAGCTTCAACATTTCAAATGTTTCCACAAACGTTTTCCCAACTTTGAAGCAGAAATTCACGCACACGCGTTGTTCCTCAAGCTGTTTCATTATAGAATTCGACGAACATGTGACACACGCAATCACTTCAGAGGCTCTAACTCAACTGATAATGCAGGCAATGGAATGCGGAAAGCAGCGGTCTGTTGTCAGAAGTTGCCGCTAGGCGCCGCCACAGTCGCAACTCGCTCAATGTTGCGGTTTGCGCGCAGTTTACAAAGTTCGATCTTTTTTTGAACACACTTCGTATTTGCAAAGCAAGCTGCAGTAGGTCATCTTTTTTAGAGCACACACATCATAATAAATACAGATTGTATTGTATTGCCATAGTCTTAATTATAACCAGAGTCCGACTCGTTGGTTGAATGGTCAGCGTACTGGACTTCGGTTCAGAGGGTCCCAGGTTCGATTTCCGGTATGGTTGAGGATTTTAATCGCTTCTGATTAATTCTTCTAGCTCAAGGACTGGGTGTTTGTGCCCGTCCCAACACTCTCCTCTTCATATTCACACAACACACTACACTACCAACCACCACAGAAACATACAATAGTGATTACATCCCTCCGTATAGGGTTGGCATCAGTAAGGGCATCCGGCTGTAAAACAGGGCCAAATCCACATGTGCGACGCAGTTCGCACTCGCGACCCACACGTGTGGGAAAAGCGATAGGAAAATAAGAAGTCTTAATTATAATAATAATAATAATAATAATAATAATAATAATATATCATACTGTACTATAGACCGAATTGTGAAATTTTATAGTATTCCGTTACAACCTAACGACATGGATTTGGAAAGGCAGTAGTAGACACATATAATTATACAAATAGGCCTCCATTACGCAATATCAGTAGCTCACAGAAATACCTTATTTTACATCCGTAAATTCATGCCTTTGTCCCGAGGTGGTGCATTTCCTTTCAAGCACTCCCCTAATGGTAATGATCTGCATGCACCGTTTTAACCACATACCGACCCTCATGCCAATCTTAAGTTTCTGGCAGTGTCTCAGGATTCAACCCCGGGCCTCCAAGGAAGGTAGCTAGTAGCACCAACCGTTATATTACAGAGCTGGACTTGATCATATTATAAATACAGACACACAATATAAATAATCACTTATTGGCAACTTTAAGTGATTCTGAACTTTTCTTCTCATGAATAATTTTTGATAGTGTACATGCGGTTTCAATATCAGGAATTTCAGTATGTCCAACATCAAGCCTGACCCTTTTTATCAGAAGAAGTTCCTCTACTCTCTTCCTCCTGTTGTAATTCTCTTTCCCTACATTTGAGATGCAAGGTCGGGACCATTCACACGGTCGATCAGTACGCAAGATGACATGTTCTGTGCAAACTGCATAAACAGCAGCTGAAATATGCTTTCATTTCATGGGAACAATTATTATTCGCCTTCATGAAATAATAACGATTTTTATCAAGGCCTTCCCTACAAAACATGTTTAAAAGTAGTTAAAATTTAAAATAAATCGCCTCTCTAGCAGCATTAACCTACGCTAACATGATATCGTATTAGAAATAGACCAAGGATATTTTTCTGGAGACAGCATTGTTGAATATGTATATGCACACTAATCTCGTTATCACAACTACTATTACATAAACAAATTCGTTGCCTCTATCGTGAAATGGTGTATCTAGTGAACCATTGTTTCTTTCTGATCACATTTGCAGTTATTGCTCTGTTGCTATTTCCTGCAAACTGTTTTTCTTGTTAATTTATTACATGATCACTTTCTGCAAGTTTGGAATAATGTGGCCAAGTGTTGTTGCATAAAACACTCTGAAATCACACTGTTATTATTTAATTGACTATGGCAGCACACGGTGAGACGACAGCGGATATGTGCGCGGTGAAACGCATTAACTTACAATGTTTGCCACTCACAGTGCAGCGGTGCATTTCTCCCATCAGCGCATGGAGCCTATAGCAACTCTCCATTCATTTGGTATAGCTCCTTCATGCAAACAATAATCAAATAAGTACTTCAGATATGTTACTATATCCCAACCCATCTGTCTTTAGTATATCCTCTGAAACCTTATCAATTCCAAGTGCTTTTCTAGTTTTCAACTTTTGTATCTTACTGTAAATGTCATTGTTGTCATAGGTAAATTTTAATGCTTCTTTAGTATTAGTCACCTCCTCTATCTGGACATAATCTTTGTAAACAACAATCTTTACCTACTGCTGCCTGAATACTTCTGCCTTTTGAAGATCCTTGCATACACACTCCCCTTGTTCATTAATGATTCCTGGAATGTTGTTCTTGGAACCTATTTCTGCCTTAAAGTACCTATACATACTCTTCCATTTATCACTAAAACTTGTATGCCTGCCAGTTATGCTTGCCATCATGTTATCCTTAGCCGACTTCTTTGCTAGATTCAATTTCCTAGTAAGGTCCTTCAGTTTCTCCTTACTTCCACGGCCATTTCTAAATCTATTTCTTTCCCCTTTGACTGCCAGCCTCTTACATGGTGTCCATGTTCTGTAGCGCCAAGGCCTAATGTGCACCTTTTGCCTTTCAGTGAATTATTCGTACGGTAGTAACTTTTGTTCAATGTATGTAAATTGGATGGGCATTTTTTGTTTTGAAGGTAATGCTTTGGGCATTTTATTGATGTAAATTATTGCACCTTTATTTTATAAATTTTTATTTTATGAAATGATAATTCAAATATTTTCTTTCTTTGAAAAAAAGTATTTCATGATTAAAAAATGTTAAGAAAAATATTTTTACTATCAAAAACTGCATTTTTTAGAGAGGTGGTGTTTCCTATGCCACATATAAAAAATAGAGCTTTATGTACAATATTATTATTATTATTATTATTATTATTATTATTATTATTATTATTATTATTATTATTATTATTATTATTATTATTATTATTATTATTACATTAACGTTAAATTTTCTAATCTTATATTATATGCTAATGGCTGGTGTTTTAAGTAAAAAAATGATTACTAATGTCTATTTCACACAAACTGAACACTCAAAAATTCACTTTTTGCCTTAAAAATATGATACAGGAAACTATTTACTAATATTTACACATGTTTATGACATGCTCTAGCAAATGTGCTTAGGGAGGCACAAAGGGTGTACACCCTTCTGACACTGTTTACAAATGTATCTCGTCTTTTTCCTTTTACCACCCTAACTAGTTCTAATCTAACTCTTTTCCAGTAAAAGAGTAAGGGGTTCGTTGCCCGCCTGCGGGAGCTGAATTGCTGCTTGTTCACCAAGCCACTCAGCAGCAAGTTCCTCAACTAATGAAATTGTGAAGTCAAGTCTTGATAGGGGTTTGTCTGTATTATCTTTATACAAAATGTACAAGTTGATTCTTCCAAAAATGTGAAAATTCACTTTTTTCAATACTTTAGTGTCTGGTGCTCATCTAAATAGCAGTATAGCATTTGATCTGATGAGTCAACTCCGCCCATATAAGAATTGTACTGCCGAATAACAGATGGCTTGCTGGTTATAAATAACTTTTTTCCTTTCTTCTTTGAATTCATTTCACTTTTTACCTTGGTCTTTGTAGACAGGAGAAGTACTAGCTAGTGCTAACACCTGTCAGCAGACTTACTCCCGCCAACTACTACTACAAAAAAATCAGCTTCTACAAGGTTATCAGTGCTACCAACTTTAAAATGTGTTGTATATAGTATTATTCAATCCAGTACTAGTCCAAAACATGTATTATACATTATTAAAATGAATAAATAACTTGGAGGATATTTTTTGCCGGAATGTCCGATCAATCGGACGTTGGTGCTTTTAGACTGAACCTCGAACGCCCAATCAGTCGGACGTTGGCGGTTAAAGGGTTAAGATCTTTTGAGGGTTACTTGTTACCCGTTGGAATAGATCATACAGCCAGTATCTCAACGCCAAGTATTGGGCGGCAATAAAT
The DNA here is from genome assembly GCF_040414725.1 of Anabrus simplex. Lineage (NCBI taxonomy): Eukaryota > Metazoa > Arthropoda > Insecta > Orthoptera > Tettigoniidae > Anabrus > Anabrus simplex. The sequence goes on from NC_090265.1 coordinate 897,567,329, forward strand.
AACCTGACTCTCAACAGGGCCCAGCAGTTTCAAGCTGAGGAGCTCTTTTAGTTGGGTGATGGTCTATCCCCCTGTGGAGGAAATGCCATTGAAATCTAGCAGGCAGCATCTGTTCTCCAAGTTAGAGACGGCCTCATTGAAACCTGGCAGTTAAGTATAAATAACCTTTAGGTGTGTTGAGCCCACCGTTATAATAGCCTAGATGAAGCATCAAAGTAGATCAGGACAAAGAGCTAGGTAGTATCCCAGAAGGTATGCTCATTTCTTGTGTCTCCAAGGAGGTGCGAGAAGTGGATGGAGGACAATGAACCACTGCCAGACTCAGGAGCTCCCTGAATAAGGGTAAAGGAAGAAGTAGATGCATATATGAATGAATTTTTGAATCTACCATCATCAGGGTTAAATAGTAATGCTGTAATTTCATATTGTATTGTGATGTAAGTAACCCGCATGGTGGCCATGATCTTTAAGGCATTAAAATCTAAACTGTCTGACACTGAGGTTAGCTGATTCGAGTCCCATTGGTCAAAAAAAATTTCACTATCAGAATGTTGGCCGGTAGGGTAGGGGAGGTGGTGGTATACAATTTCTAATCACTAGATTGCGTGCCAAAAGCCTGGTCATAAAAAGCTGCCACGACAGATTCATCTCACCTCATACCCGACTCCATAAAGAAACAGGACAAGGGTTGGACAAACAACATCGTGATGTAAGTGAAGTATATATATTAAAAAATCCCAGTATTGATCAGATTTATCCATTCTTAGCTCCTTCGTGCAAACACTAATCAAATACATGCTTCAGATATGGTACTACATCACGGTTCATATATGACTCAGTAGTTGAAAAACCTGATATGAAATTTTCATTACCTATGTTGCTAAGAGCTGTTGGTTAACATTATTGAGATTTATTTTTGATGTTATATATATCATAAGATATGAAGTATTGGAATGTAACTCATTGAATATTTTGTCTTGTTGTAGGCTATTGAATGTGGACATAAAGAATGTGTTCATTTAATGTTGGAGAGAGGCGTTGATTTAAATACTATCGACTATAGTGGTAATTCTGGCCTCCACACAGCAGCTAAGCAGGGATTCTATGAAATAGCATCTCTGCTCTTGAAACAAGGTGCTAATTTTGAGAGTTCCAACAATGTGAGTATATTTGAAAAATATGTACTTTCCATTCAAAGTGTAATATAAGAATACATTTTATTATTATTATTTTTGTTATAATTTTACAGTTTTGTCTTAAAAGTCTATTCTGTTCCTTAATCAGAATATGGAGGCTCTGCAGTTTTCAGTTCATTTTAGGTCATTAGTAGTTAGTATATCATAATGCCTATTCCTATCACTAGCCATTGTCTTATACTGGCTTCTTAAGTGCTGAAAGTAGTAATATATGTATGGTATTCTGTCTACAGGCATATTTTTACATAGTATTGGCTCTCCACATATTTCTGTCCTCTGCTAATCTCTTGGTCTCCTACCACTTGTACTACTTTTACTGTAACAACATAACTTTAGTTAATTAAGTTGTTTCAGATATAATACTGTTACCATATGTTTTCTTTTGCAGGTAGTTTGTAAATGTGTTACTCAAAATTAGTTTTGGTAGACTGAAGAAGAATTTAACAGTTATAAATTAACTGAGTTGAAACTGAATAGAATTACAAAAAAAAAAGTTATTTTGTTGCATCTAAGAATACAGCATCATAGTAAGAGAATATAGGGAGAACTTATGTTTATATAAGCCTGACTTTCATATTCAGTGGTAATATGTTTTGGTGGTATTATAGATGATGGAGTGAGACATATTCTCTATTACAGATACAAGTGACATGTTCATTCCAATTTAGATTTTCATTTATAATAACCTAGATTATTTACCAAACTTTCATAAGGAATTTTGGTACCAGATAGAGTGAGTGAAGGGATGTAGAAAGTCTTTGCCGTATTTATGAATTTCTATTGTCCAACTATAATGGCTTTTGTCTTAAGGGATTTATAAATATATAATTTTCACAAGCATATGATGATATATTTTGTAAGTCAGCATTCATTCTGTCAATTGTTACGTAAATATCTCCCAGTTTCATGTGATAATATATTTGATGGCCATCAGCATTTATATGGTAATTGCAATATTTCAGTCGATATGCTATGTCGTTTATGTACAAAGTAAAAGACAAAGGTCCAAGTACAGAGCCTTGTGGTACTCTGGTGTGTTTCATTGCCCATTGAGAAGTCTTATTCTGTACTCAAAAGGATTATTGGTACAATTATCACCTCTTCACAGTGCCATAATCTTTCAATATGTTCTGCCAGTGGTGTATACTTGTTGATTTTCTCAGTATACTTCTCATGGCAGTTCCCATTGTTGTTGTTGTTGTTGTTGTTGTTATTATTATTATTATTATTATTATTATTATTATTATTATTATTATTATTATTATTATTATTATTATTTGGTAATTTGCATATAATTTTGGATAATATATATAATAAGGAAAAGATTAATTCATTTTGGTAGTGCATTTATCTCCTACTTTCTGATTATATGATTGTTACTCTGTTTTCTCTCTGTAGCTGGGAGAGTCTCCCTTGCATATTGCAACTCAGGAAGAACATCGTGACCTGGTGGAGCTTTTACTTCGGTACGGCAGTTCTGTAAATGTAGTCGACCGAGATAACAGAACCCCGCTGATGTTTGCTGCAAAATGTGGAAACATGCATCTTGTCCAGCTCTTCCTAGAATATGGTGCTCAACGTAAAGTCCAAGACTCAAATGGTATTTGTCTTTCACCCCCATCCCCCCACCACGTATAAAATCATATCAAAAGAAAAGAGCAATTTTCCTTATAAACATGACTGTAAATATTGGCACCCTTGAATATTCTCAGCTCAGTTCTTTTCTACAGTATTAAACTTTAAAACAAAATAATCTCCAGATCTATAACCAAATTGTAATCCTGATTGGAAACTATACTTTACTGAAGATAGAATTTTCAGACAAGGAATTAACAAATTAATGATTTTGTTTTGATTCCAAACTTAGAGGTCAGATGTGTTTTGAGAATATTCTTAGTCACTTTGTTCTAAGGTGAGAAATATTTTAACAGTATTTTAGACTTGAGCTTTTGTTGCCAATAGTAATACTTCGTGCATTTCCTTTAGTGTACCCCTTTCCCAAAGGTTTGGGAAATTTACTGTCATACATATTAGATCCTTGCCATAAGCTACCATTGTCAACAGCTGTAATTATGATTTTTACGCAAAACTGAAGCAGGCCCCTTCAATCACTACTGATTTGCACTTAGGGTAGTCACCCAGGTGGCAGATTCCCTATCTGTTATTTTCCTAGCCTTTTCTTAAGTGAATTCAAGGAAATTGAAAATTTATTGAACATCTCCCTTGGTAAGTTATTCCAGTCCCTAACTCCCCTTCCTATAAATGAATATTTGCCCCAATTTGTCCTCTTGAATTCCAACTTTATCTTCATATTGTGATCTTTCCTACTTTTAAAGACACCACTCAAACTTATTTGTCTACTAATGTCATTCCACACCAAATCTCCACTGACAGCTCGGAACATACCACTTAGTACAATTTACGAACTTCATCGTATAGATCCGTACTGATACTGTTAAAACGAAGAAACAATGTTAGGTTTTGGCCCACCCAATCAGTACGCATCACTTTACAAGTGAAAACTATTTAATATATAAATAATAATAATATATAATTATAATATATATATTTAATGTTTTTATATTACCAAAATATTATGTTTAATATGTTTTTATATTAAACTAGCTGATGTACCCGTGCTTCGCTACGGCATTCTCAGAAATACTGCCTTTATGGTTTTCTAACTGAAGTCAACATAGGTCATTAAAAAAACGTCAGTAGGAATGTAGCGATTAAAAGCAATGTTCTCATAAAAAATACTCGATCTACTGAAAAACTGCATATTTCCTCGCTTTTAATGAACAGTACTACAGTGCCGATCTGAGAGTCCAAAGTCCCAGTGCTGGAATGACCAGGCCGCAGTTAGCCGTGAACACTCCTCTGCCATTATGTATCAGTCAATCAATACTGATCTTCATTTAGGACAGTCACCCAGGTGGCAAATTTCCTACCATTTTCTTAAATGATTTCAAAGAAATTTGATATTTATTGAAAATCTCCTTTGGTAAGTTAATCCAATCCCTAAATCCCCTTCCTATAAATGAGTACTTGTCCCAATTTGTCCTCTTGAATTCCAACTTTATCTTCATATTGTGATCTTTCCTACTTTTAAAGACACCACTCAAACCTATTCGTCTACTAATGTCATTCCACGCCATCTCTCCGTTGACAGCTCGGAACATACCACTTATTACACATGATAAAATTCATTCTTGGGTCCGTAAAGAAAGTATTGTATTGAATGTATTGTATTGAATAGGTGGGTGAACAATATAAACATTCTAGTGTTATTTAATACATACCACTTAGTCAAGAAGCTCGTGTAAGTGTGCAAACTGCTTATTCTAATCAGTGCCATGGAGTAGGGACTGAATAGCTCGAATGCTATGATGAACCAATGTGTTACATACCTGTAGTATCAGAATATTTATGAACGTGAGGAATGGCATGCTAAGGAAGAAAGTTATCTCACTCCCCCAGCTACTTCCCGCCAATATTCAGGCAAGCTGTTATACACGGTATGACCGGGCGAGTTGGCCGTGTGGTTAGGGGTGCACAGCTGTGAGTTTACATCCTGGAGATAGTGGGTTCGAACCCCACTGTTGGCAGTCCTGAAGATTGATTTCCGTGGTTTCCCATTTTCACACCAGGCAAATGCACGGGCTGTGCCTTTATTTGGGCCACAGCCGCTTTCTTCCCCCTCCTACTCCTGTCCTATCCCATCATCACCATGGGACCTATCTGTGTCGGTTCGCAACAGTAATCCCATCTATCGGAGATGAGTGACAAGATAAGACATAAAGCACATCACAACAAACAATGGTCAATGTAATGTTATTGTTGATGAATTTTATGACCTTTCTATATTGTAGGCCTTCACATTTAGTTTTCTTTCAACTCTGTGATATTAGAGTCCCTTATAAAATTATTTATAGCGTAGACTGCAGTTCCTTATTCCCCAACTTTACAAACGATTTCCATTAAATTCTGTTCGCCCATTTTCTCGGCACTGATATGGACTTCAGCAACAAAAATTCAAATTCATGAATATCTCTGTTATCATAGCCGCTATGGTAAAATGTATAAGACATAAATGATCGGAAATTTAATGCTATATAACTTTAGTTATGTGGTATTTATCGACTGGACCACTAATAACATAAATATTGGAGAATTAAATTTTAGTCCTTCCCCTAAACTACCACTTCTCTCAGTGTGAATAAAATTATTCATGGCCTAGATTGTAACGACTTATTCCCCAACTTCGCATACCGATTTTCATTATGATAGGACCGCTAATAACATAAATATTTGAAAATTAAATTTTAGGACTTCCCTTAAACTACAATTTCTCTCAGCGTGAATAAAATTATTTATGGCCTAGATTGTAGCGACTCATTCCCCGACTTTGCATACCGATTTTCATTCAATTCTCCTTAGCCATTTTCTAGTGATGTGTGTACATACATACATACATACATACATACATACATACATACATACATACATACATACACTGACTGACAGAGCAAATGCAACACCAAGAAGGAGTGGTCAGAACTTTATGCCAATTGCAGGGTAGACTGACGTCACTGAGGTATGCTCATGATGTGAAATGCGCCGCTGTGCTGCGCACGTAGCGAACGATAAATGGGACACGGCGTTGGCGAATGGCCCACTTCGTACCATGATTTCTCAGCCGACAGTCATTGTAGAACGTGTTGTCGTGTGCCACAGGACACGTGTATAGCTAAGAATGCCAGGCCGCCGTCTACGGAGGCATTTCCAGCAGACAGACGACTTTACGAGGGGTATGGTGATCGGGCTGAGAAGGGCAGGTTGGTCGCTTCGTCAAATCGCAGCCGATACCCGTAGGGATGTGTCCACGGTGCAGCGCCTGTGGCGAAGATGGTTGGCGCAGGGACATGTGGCACGTGCGAGGGGTCCAGGCGCAGCCCGAGTGACGTCAGCACGTGAGGATCGGCGCATCCGCCGCCAAGCGGTGGCAGCCCCACACGCCACGTCAACCGCCATTCTTCAGCATGTGCAAGACACCCTGGCTGTTCCAATATCGACCAGAACAATTTCCCGTCGATTGGTTGAAGGAGGCCTGCACTCCCGGCGTCCGCTCAGAAGACTACCATTGACTCCACAGCATAGACGTGCACGCCTGGCATGGTGCCGGGCTAGAGCGACTTGGATGAGGGAATGGCAGAACGTCGTGTTCTCCGATGAGTCATGCTTCTGTTCTGTCAGTGATAGTCACCGCAGACGAGTGTGGCGTCGGCGTGGAGAAAGGTCAAATCCGGCAGTAACTGTGGAGCGCCCTACCGCTAGACAACGCGGCATCATGGTTTGGGGCGCTATTGCGTATGATTCCACGTCACCTTTAGTGCGTATTCAAGGCACGTTAAATGCCCACCGCTACGTGCAGCATGTGCTGCGGCCGGTGGCACTCCCGTACCTTCAGGGGCTGCCCAATGCTCTGTTTCAGCAGGATAATGCCCGCCCACACACTGCTCGCATCTCCCAACAGGCTCTACGAGGTGTACAGATGCTTCCGTGGCCAGCGTACTCTCCGGATCTCTCACCAATTGAACACGTGTGGGATCTCATTGGACGCCGTTTGCAAACTCTGCCCCAGCCTCGTACGGACGACCAACTGTGGCAAATGGTTGACAGAGAATGGAGAACCATCCCTCAGGACACCATCCGCACTCTTATTGACTCTGTACCTCGACGTGTTTCTGCGTGCATCGCCGCTCGCGGTGGTCCTACATCCTACTGAGTCGATGCCGTGCGCATTGTGTAACCTGCATATCGGTTTGAAATAAACATCAATTATTCGTCCGTGCCGTCTCTGTTTTTTCCCCAACTTTCATCCCTTTCGAACCACTCCTTCTTGGTGTTGCATTTGCTCTGTCAGTCAGTGTACATACATACATACATACAGAAAGAAAGACAGACAGACAGACAGAAATTATGGAAAATTAAAAAATGCAATTCCTTGTTACTGTGGACAGGACCGATACATAAATACCATCCTTTTCAAATTCTGAGCAATGTACAGATAAAACTCTTATTTTATATATATAGATAGTTTTCACTTGTAAAGTGATGTGTATTGATTGGGTGGACCAAAACCAAACATTATTTCTTAGTTCTTACATACCACTTAGTCGAGTAGCTCGTCTCCTGTCTCCCATGTCTTCCCAGCCCAAACTTTGCAACATTTTTGTAACGCTACTCTTTTATCTCAAATCACCCAGAACAAATCAAACCTTTTGTAAAGAATTTCCATCCGCATGAAAATGTTCCAGATTGCTGATGTACTTAAATCTATGAATAACAGATTGTTCAAACATTTTGGAATTACTATTGTTTACAATAATGTTTAAAATATAAATATTCAAAGCATTTTCTCACTCTCTGATCTTCGTGGACAAAGGATCTGAATTTTATTCCATACTCTTTTGAGTGAATTTTGTGTATTTGGACAAAATAAGAATATAAAATTTTCAGTAACCATCTCAGAATCCTTTTCAAATCTCTTAGAAGATCATTAAAAAAAAAATGGTTATGAATTATTATTTTTTAAATTCTTGTAACACAGAACATATAGAACTTTCTTCAGGAATGGTTTTTCAAGCTGCTTAAATGTGTTGTGAAACTTGGAAGCTTATTTTTTGCTGTAACTCACTTACAAAATTTTCCATTGCTTCTTTCCCATTTGAATGACAATGAATTCCAGCATCTGAGGTTCATAAGGCTATAATATGTGACATACTTTGCCAAAATCCAACAGAAATTGTGTTCTCCATTTCTAAACAACACAGATTTCATTCTTCCAGTGCGGATATTACGTACCTTCTACTTCCATAATCCTCCTGTAGTGAATTGTCAGAAATAAATATTGCATTCGAAGTACATAAAAATGTGTAAGTTCCAACATCGTGAAATAATACTAAACAATCAAAATCGACCTTCAACATATTAGGTCGCATTACGTACATATAGTACATGTTGAAGAGATGTTAAGTACAGAACAAAAATGGTCAACCGGATACCAGTGGGATTTTAACATTTTTCATGATTTTATCTTTGTCTGGTTAATTCCTCAAGGCCAGGGGCTGGGGTTTGTGTTTGTCTTGTTATACATCTTCATTTGGACACATCACACAAAAACTACCACAGAAACATAACTGTTTGGCATCAGGGAATGTATCAATTCTTAAAAATGGGCGAAGAAGAAGAAGACTGCCTGGCTCCTTGGCTGAATGGTCAGCATAATGGCCTTTGGTTCAGAGGGCCCCAGCTTTCATTCCCAGGAATTTCAACCATGTTTAGTTAAATCTTCTGGCTCGGGGGCTGGGTGTTTCTGATTGCCTTAATACACATCTTCATTTATACACAACATATTACACTATTAACCACAGTAGGAAGATTCAAAAATGAATGCAGCCCCTCCACATAAGGGTGATGATGATGATGATGATGATGATGATGATGATGATGATGATGGTTATTATTATTATTATTATTATTATTATTATTATTATTATTATTATTATTATTATTATTATTATTATTATTATTATTATTATTATTATTATTATTATTGTCTGTTTCACCCACTTTGGGGTACGATAAATCAATCAATGGTTACTGAGTCGTGTTTTTCTGTCCTCCCAGTACTATTTCATCCTTTCAGATATTGCTTTCCTCTCTTCTTCAGAAATTCTGTATAGTCGTTTGGGCTTCACCCTGTCCTGAAACCTCTTTATTTTATCTTTGGTTATTTTTTTTTTGCGGATCCATCTACAAGCATCTCTTCTGTAATTTGGAACTCTCATAGGTCCTTCTCAGTTTCTTTAAACCAATTCGGCTTGGTTTTCTTATTGCAGAAATAGTCGAAGATCCTTTTAGTTATCCTTTTCGGCTCCTTTGTTAGGATGTGGCCGTAGAAGTCAATTCTCCATTTCCTTATTGTGTTGGAAAGCCTTTCTGTTTTCCTATACAGGGTTTCATTGCTGATGTGTGAAAGTTTGTTAATATGAAATTTGGGACCTAGAATTTTTCATAGTATTTTCCTTTCCTTGATCTCCAACTTTTCCATTGGACCATATGTAGTTATAGACAGTGTTTCTGCAGCATAAAGGGCTTCTGGCTTGACTACTGTGTGTTATAGGTGTCTTTTGTATGCTGGAAGGCTGTTTCTATTTTGGTTCATCGAGATTCCATTGCTTTCTTCTCAAGACCATTCCAACTGATCCATTCACCAAGGTATTTGAAATCCCTGACGATATCTATTTTTTGTTCCCCCACTTTCAAATATTTTGGAGGATTCTTAATGTTGGTTATTATTTTGGTCTTTCCAAAGGCAATTTTGTGACCTATCTTCTCTGCTTGCTTCAGCGGTTCAATGGACTTCTCCTTGGCTTCCTTCCACGTCTCAACTAGTAAGGCCATGTCGTTTGCGAAAGCTAAACATTTGATCTTGATACCCTTGTTTACCGATCCCAATCGAATTCCACCACTGGTTGTCTTATCCCATTCTCTGACTACCTTCTCCAAGGCACAGCTAAACAGTATGGGGGACAGTCCATCACTCTGTCGGACACCAGTTTTGATCTCAAAAGGAGCCGACAATTCTCCCATGCATTTGTCTTTGGAAAATGTATTAGTGAGAGGTTCCCTAATGAGGTTTGTTGTTTTGTTGTCTAGGCCAAATTCTTTGAGTACAGAAAGGAGATTTTCCCAGTCTAGTGAGTCATACGCCTTTATTATTATTGTTGTTGTTGTTGTTGAAAAGGCACAATGTTTTGGAAAGTAATAAGGTCAGCAGGGTTTATATTAGAATGACACTATTACATATGTAAATCATAGATAGATGCAGTGAAAACAATAGACATGGAAATTACAATCATGACGTGTCAGAATGGAAAAAGAAACCGTAGTGTTGATGGTGGCTCAGCCAGATTCATATGAATATATATAAATAGTCTCAGCACCCACTCTCGAAGGCTGAACCTGCTTCAACGTTTCAGTCTTCTGACACCCAGACACACTAAGCACTTCCAGTGCTTATCCTTCGGTAGTCCCTTGGTTAATATGTCTGCAGGCATCTTCTCAGTTGACAAGTATTCAAGATGAATGTCCCCAGATGAAAGAACTTCTCGTACAAAATGATGTCGCACATCAATGTGCTTAGTCCGCGAGTGGAAAACAGGATTTCCAGCAAGCTTCTGAGTTCCAATGTTGTCGTTATATAGCTGTACAGTCGACATGCTGTTAATGCCTATCTCCCTTGCTAGTCATAGTAAGTGCACTGCCTGTTTTGAAGCCTCACTCAAGGCCATATATTCAGCCTCCGTTGAGGTCAGTGCCACTGTCCGTTGTTTCCTGGATTCCCAAGATATGATTCTGCTATACATTGTAAAGGCGAAGCCAGTGTATGACCTGCGATCGTTGATGCATGCAGCCAAATCAGCATCTACATAGCCAGTTAAGTTACTGGTATCGCTTCCAAAGGTGATTTCCACATCAGAAGAACCCTTCAGGTACCTCAGTACCCTCTTTGCCGCTTGCCATTGTTCTTTGCCAAAAGAATCATTGTATTGACTTAAGACACTCACTGTATGAGATATGTCTGGACGCGTTGCAGTTGATAGGTACATAAGAGCACCTATGAGCTCTCTGTAGAGGGTCCTCTTGCCATCATCCTTGGACCAAGTACTTGATCTTGACAGTTTAATTCCAGCTTCAATTGGTGTGGCCATGGGCTTGCTATCAGACATTCAAAAGCGATCTAAGATGTCCATAACGTAACCTTTCTGTTTCAAGGTGATACCGGATTCATCTCGAGAAAACTCTTACTGAGACAGTACTTAATGTCTCCTAGGTTTTTGACCTCAAACAACTTTTATAGAAATTTGTGGACCTCGTCAATTTCTCTCGAGTGACAAAACTAAAATGTCATCAACATGAACTATGATTAGGAGACCATCAGCATCTGAACCCTTCACATAGACTCTCGAATCGCTGGTCGTTGGTTTGACACCAAGCTTTAGTATTTCTCGTTCAAGTGTTTGTGCCAATAGCGGCTAGCCTGCTTCAAGCCATGCAGAGTCTTTTTAATATGGCACACACAATCCTTGCTCAGCATCTTCAGCATCCTCTTAGCTTCAGCTATGATCTCGGATGTTGCATTGCTTTCCTGTACGATGAATTTGAGTATTTCTCTGGTGTAGTTTGGTACCTCCATAAAGATTTCCTCTTCAGCAATTCCATTTAAGTATGCAGTTGCTACATCGAATTGTCAGACATACATTCCATGATTAGCAGCAAGCACAATAGCCATTCGTATTGAACTGAGTCATGCTACTGGTGAGAACGTTTCAGTATAATCTAGGCATCTGGGAAAACACCCTGACCATGACTCTAGCCTTCCTTCTTTTGATCTCGCCATTTGCTCCATACTTATTCCTAAGGACTACACAACTTCCAAATGTTGTCCTGTTTTCTGGGCGGTCTACGAGATCCCAGGTCTTGTTTCTTAGAATAGAGAGAAATTCATCTGCCATCGCCAGCATCCACTCATTTTTATCTGGACCTGAAAATGCCATCTGAATTGGAACCTCAGCCAGACATACCAAATCAATTTGTCCTGCACCGTGTTCCTGGTGTAAAGCTTTCGAGGTCTGCCTCATGTTCACGAATGAATCATTTTTGGTCTTCCTGGAGCATATCGAGATTGTCGTGTTTTTCCTTCCGAACTATACGGATCTTTGATGCTTTCTGTACATTCTGTGTGTCTAGGAGTTATGTTTACATTGATGAAAGGATCAACCTGCTCTGGCTCTATCCTGGGATGATTTACATCAGAGAGCTCTACATTTGGGCACTGACTTGGGAAAATATCAAGATCGTATTTTTGCTCTTTTCTGTCTCCTTTCAAAAACTTGACATCACGTGAGATTTCCCCTTTTCATTCCTGTGGCTCAAATTCTGAAACCTTTGGACTGCTCCGCATATCCGAGGAATATGCCCTTTTGTCCCCGAGAATCACATTTTCTTATGTTCGGCGATTGATTTAGGCAGGAGGTTTCACATCCAAATTTTTCAAATTTACAAAAATTTGAAACCTTTCCAGTCCAGGCCGTGTAAGGAGTTCATCCATCCTGTTTACTTGTAGGACATCTGTTCCTAATGTAATTCACTGTTGCAACAGCCTCTGCCCAGAAAGAAGGAGGAAGTCCGGACTGCATTAATAAACATCTGGCCACCTCGACGAGTGTATGATTTTTCCTTTCCGCTACTCCATTTTGTTCTGGGTTACGTGGAATCATCAGGTGTCATAGGATCCCGCAGCTCTTCAGCAGTGCTTCGAATTGGGAATTCACGTACTCCGTACCATTATCACACTGCAAAATCTTTATCTTCACATTTTTCTGTGTTTCCAAACGTTTTCTGAAGTCCTGAAACTCATTAACAACTTCATTTTTCTGACGAAGAAACTTCACTTCGCAGCATCCAGTCACATCATCAATGATGTGATGAAGTAACGCGCATTTCCATTTGAGGAAACCGTCATAGGGCCACTAATTTTGGAATGAATCAATTCCCCTGGTTCCAATCTCCTATCAGACTTCTTCAGAAAAGAGGTACTTGTCATCTTTCCTTGGAGATAGATCTCACATTCAAAATCCTCTTCAGTGTCGATGACTTTGATTCCTTCTATCCTTTTATGCTTCACTGTCTCATGTAGATCCGTTATGTTTAGATGTCCCAATCGAATGTGTCAATCCATAATAGACCCTTTGTGCGTATCTTCAGCTCAGGCAATTTTCCCCTGTTCTTCGGTGTACGACCCATTAACAAAATAAAGTCCGTCTTTTCTATGTGCAACGAATAAGGTACTATCGTTCGCATCTGTAACTCGAGCGGATGTTTTGGCAGACACTACGCGGTGACCCCTGTCTACGATCTTCCCATCTGAGAATAGATTAGTACGCAGATCAGGTACGTATAACGTATCGCATAGGTTGAAACTTTTATCACAACCATCGATGCTTATTGACGTCACAACACCTTTTGCACTTATTTTCATTGTAGAACTGTTCGCTAACTTTAAATTGTCAGAAACATTGGATTCTACTTGTGAAAAATAGTCCAGATATTTACACATTTGCGATGTACAGCCACTGTCGAGGCACCACACTGTATCTGCGTCGCGGTCCATCACGAACTTGCACGAGTAAAAAAGTAAAGGAAAGAAGTAACTTATAAGACAACAAGGCTTATATAAATTGCTTTTTTTTAAAAAATAATTCTTAGTTTCAGCCAACTGAAGTGGAATAAAAATGTAATGTTTTCTCCACAAAGTGCTCCTCCCCGATCACCGCTGCTGTTCTGAAAATTGCCCTTACAAGACAGCACTGAGATTTTAGCTGTTGATATTTTTGATTTCAGTCTCATTTAGAAACATTATCTGAAATTTATGCATTGCTAGAGTTAAAGATATTGTAATTTCTCTCCTCACATTTTCTCAGTTGGTATAATTTCATAAATTCCTTGATCTAAATCAGTAGTGTTTCCTGTTGCAGACTGGACTGCAGAGGACTATGCCGTCCTGGGTGGCCATCATGACGTGGCTGCTGAGCTCAAATCCCCATCTGAAGTAATGATGTTACCATTCAGTGAACCACCACCCATAGAAACTATCCGATTGTCAGTCAAGAGATCAGTATCAGCAACATCTCTACCTCCAGGCCCTTCTGACAAAAAGGAGCAAAAGGATCAGGTAAATATTGACATCAATTTTTTTTTGGGGTGGGGGGGGGGAGAATTTTGTTTTTCTTTTCTGGTTTTTAAACAGTAAATTGTAATCTGCACAGTGACACATTTCTTCAAGCAGTCATCTAGAATTTAGTTATTGCCTTCTTCACACTGCTTGTACTACAAATTATGTTTTGATGTTTAGGGAGACCTGGGAAGAAATGACTGATCACAATTTTCAACTGTGGCAAATCTAACAGTTTTATATTGCTATTGAAAATTTTCAGTAAATTGCTGCTTTGTTCTTCAGTATGGAAATTGGTCTGCAATAGTTTTTCCTTTTCCATCTCCCTCTGTCCCCTGAAAATCTCTTCAAGTCAGTCTAGGCATTCAATCTTTTATCATGGATTATCTGCTGGATATATTATAGCCTATGGCACTCTCTTGTGTGCTTTGCCAGCAGTTTTTTTTCTTCTTTGATATTTACTATCAATGGGCAGTGTCTCTACAGTATAAAGGGATTGGGACATGAAATGGAACACATTTCCATCTCTCTCATTGTTCCATGGGAATCTCTGAAGAGTCAGTGTCTCTCAAATTCCATTGAAGCCCTGCTTACTTTTTATTCTATCATGACATCTTGAAGATTCTTCTCCAATGTCATGCTTATAGAATTCAGCTTCTTTCTGCCTAGTTTCCCTATCATACAAGTGTCAGTGCCACAAAGAGCAACACTCCAAAAAAAAACATTTTATAAATCATGACAGACTTTACCATCCCTAGTTACTCCCCTGCCCAGGTACGATGTTAAAGAGCTTCAGAAAGCACTGGATGCACTGGAGAAGTGGACAGATCATGAATTGCAAATGAATATTGAAAAGACTGATTACATGATTTTCAGGCAGGGAGGACAAATACCCTCAAGTGACAAAGTGACTTATAAAGCAGAAACATTCAATAACGTAAACAGTTTTTAATATCTGGGCTTGACGATGCAGATGACAGCAAACTATTTTAGACTTCATATTAGGCTACGTGCTGCGGCAGCAATGAAAGCAATATTTGACATCAAGAATTGAAATAGATAATCTCTATCCCGGACGGACATGATCTTGTTTGACGCAAAAACAATCCCTATTTTAACATATGGACTGGAAATCATTTGGGATAAGCTAACAAAGAATGACCCACACACTCTAGAAAAATTCAAAGCCCGATTCTTAAAGACAACCCTCTGTGTGTCCAGATTTACTAGATCAAGACTGGTTTATGAACTTGCAATGGAGCCTTTTTTAATTGCAGATTTGAGAGCTCGCTCTATCTTATACAGACCATTGGAAGAAACTCTTGGATGAAAGATTGGCCAAAAGGAATTATATTTGTACTGAATTCTATTCGACTGAAGCAATGACGAATAGAACTTGGACCAGTACAAACCAGGATCTCCGACATTTTGTCAGTTCTATGGCAATTCATGAATACCACTATAAACTCTGCAAAACTAAGATCTTTCATGAACCTGATGATAGTTGTGTGTGTGCACTGTGTGATTTGACTTGTCCTCGTTACCATGTTGTGGAATGCTCTAAGCGAAATAGGCCTATAATAGACTTATGTTTAAATGACATATAATCGCTTTATATACACAATTTGTGTGCTCTATTAAATTAATATAGCTGGGCTGAATGGCTCAGACGGTTAAGGCGCTGGCCTTCTAACCCCAACTTGGCAGGTTCGATCCTGGCTCAATCCGGTGGTATTTGAAGGCGCTCAAATACGACAGCCCCGTGTCGGTAGATTTACTGGCATGTAAAAGAACTCCTGCGGGACTAAATGTTGGCACCTCGGCGTCTCCGAAGACCTTAAAAAGTAGTTAGTGGGATGTAAAGCAATTACATTAAAAAAAAAAAAATATATATATTGCCCCCATCATGCCGGGCTCAGCTCGCCGGTGAGCGAGAGTCTCAGAGGTAGACCATTCGCTTATCGGCTGTGCAGAAAATTTTAAAGGCAGGAATAGATGAAGGAGTAGCGACAAATGAAAAGAAGCTAAATTAGGTTTATACATTTATTAAAAACTATCACTCTTCCAATAAACAATTAAATTTACAAAATCTGGGACTAATTCTTGAAAATCTCTTCTCCTCGTGCTATCGTCTATAAGGAATCTTGATCAAATTAAAGCTCAACGAATGTTCTTGTCTGTAATAATAATAATAGGGATCATTAATTTACTATAAACTGGATTGAAAATCAAAATACTATCTGGTATCACTCTCTCCAATAATGATAATTAAATTGCTTAAATTAAAATATTCCTTCTGGATCTCACTTAATTCTACAAGAAAATGATCATTTTCTTTCCCTTATTAAAATTATTGAAAAATGTTTAATTCAAGAAATTGTGGTTAATAAGTCTTCCTTAGACTTTCCCTTCATCAATCAATTCATTTTTATAATTATTAAGTGACTGAACTTCTCCTAATTAATTCTTATTTGATCTCATATCAACCTAAACGTTACTCGTTGTTATGCAATAAGTGACTGTACAATAACTAAAAATTCAGCCTCGTGACATCAATCCACGGACGTTGCCTTCTCTTATTCAGTTTATTTTAGTGAATTAGATCCTAATCTACCTTAAATTATAATAAAATCTTCTAAAGATTCATAATTCATCAAATCACGGACAGGCGAAAATAACGTAAATCGGTCAAAATTTGACGCGCGCAGTGGAGAACATCATCATAAAACTATTCAAGAAAATTCACAAAACACAGAATATAATCAAATCACACATCACACATTCACACATAGGTACACGACAATATTACAATATTATTTACACGAACACTAACCCATTATTATTAAATTTTGGATTTATTCCAAATTAGGGAAATCATTCTCTAGATGACAATATCATGTATATTCCAGGTATCGATCTAGGACGTGATAGAGTTGAGGTTATCACTTTTATGCAGAAATTAATTATACAACGATGTTCAACGGAATCCTTTAAATAGAAATCACTTAAAATAAGCAAGTAAAATACCTACAGCACAGGTCAAAATATTAGAATACGCGCTTACGGTACATGAGTTGCGGCATTTATTCTTATTCTCCTACTATATCGTGGCTCTCGATTAATCTGCACTCAAGCTCGAAGAAATCATGTCCAGTGACACATTTCTTCCAAAAATGACTCTAATGGATGCATAAATTATCACACAAAATATAATGTCCATCTGCAAGTCATAATCAAATTAAGAGCATAGTAAAATATACGTATAATTCATCATTACTCTGTCCGGAGGATGCCATGTTCCAGGCCTACTTTACATAAAGTGAGCACACGATAATTCTTTCCAAGAACAAACCAACATTAAACCCATGACCTTATTCAAATTTTAGCCCTAATTAGGTTTAATTATTTTTACTCATTATTATTATATTTATTGACCGTGCCTAATCACACTTGCAAAGCTATCGTACGAAATTATTCAGATGACTCTAAACGAACTAAAGTCCACAGAAATGTTGTATAATCGTAGAATGAAATTTGACACTTAGAAAAACACTAGAACACTGTCCTAATCTGTCTCAATTAATTTTCAAACTATTTCAAAATCATTCAAGATTAACGCGGAGGTCATTTACTTTTATTTCTCCTGCCGTCTTAAATTTTTAGGACAGTTGAGGTCTCTCTTGATGACATTCACTCTTATCTCTAACTAATAGAACCGAATACACATTCATTCCAGAGAACAAACTACCTCCCACCGAGGAAAGAAGAATGAAAAGTCAAACTACTGCTAAACTAATAGAAAATCTAAATGAATAAGGTAAGGCTACATTTTACAGACATTTTACAGAAAGATAGAAAGATGAATTCTTAAAGAATACTCATGTGGCTGGTGTTAACTAGATTCTGGCTGATGACCTAGTACGTGGTCACATCACCTTCCATCGAACAAAGTCTTGCCCATGTCCGACGCCTTACATAATTAGTGACTCATGGAGGAGATGAAGGTGCACAGGAAACAGTAGGATTCATCCCGGCCGGGCTGAGTGGCTCAGACGGTTAAGGCGCTGGCCTTCTAACCCCAACTTGGCAGGTTCGATCCTGGCTCAGTCCGGTGGTATTTGAAGGTGCTCAAATACGACAGCCTCGTGTCGGTAGATTTACTGGCACGTAAAAGAACTCCTGCGGGACTAAATTCCGGCACCTCGGCGTCTCCGAAGACCGTAAAAGTAGTTAGTGGGACGTAAAGCAAATAACATTATTATTATTATTATGATTCATCTCGGAAAGGGATAGCCATCTTGAAGCGAGCTCGAACCAACGACCTTCCTTCTTCTGAGTTCTCGTAGAAAAGCTGAAACTAATAAAAGTCTTAGCAATAGTCCAGGATAAACACGCGATGTTTAATAATTTGGAGATGGACACTTATCTTATGACAGTCATAAATAAATCGTAGAGAAGTTTTTCAAATGCCTGAATTGCAGTTTATTCAGTCCTCAGTGCCTTCTCTAATGCAAAGTCTCCCAGTAAAGCAAACGACGTCCAGTCTCGACCGTAGCTGCATTCAGAGTAACGCTCAAATCAAGTGTTTAAAAGTAAAAACCCTCTATAAAATTTCCTTTGGAATTACCATAAATTCACTGTCTTAAGACGGAGGTGTGCCTCTTGATTATATCTGATTGGTGGATCTGTTGCATTCCTGTGAAGGTTGTCATTTTTATTGGCTGCCCTAGTTTCACGTCACACGACCTTGCAATTATTGATCGATTATAATCACGCTGCCCGCCCGATCACGTGGCACCCACACACATGCGTCTGAAGGACACCTAACAGGAATTTCACCCTGCTTCCTCGTTCTCTTGGTAGGTTGGGAAAACCGGTTCGCAGGCGGCTTGTTCACGCTAGCACGGGAGTGTAAAATCTCACCCTCCTGGCGATCGAAATAATGTTTCAACTCACTGATGAAATAAATCATTCTCCCTTAATAAATTATTTCCACTTTTGAAGGGGACAATATATATAGAATGCTAACATGTATATTTCACAAAACTCAAGCTCTTTAATCAGACGGAGGTGAAACATGTGGTTTGTACCAAAATCTTCCAAATCGTCTCAATAGTACAGGAAAAATCTTGCATCTCTTAAAAAGTCAACGGAAATGTATTTATTTTCAATATCAAATCATTAAATGAACACTCCAATAATTGCAGGCAAAGTCTTACCCTAACCCGCAATACATTCTGTACGTAGCAGGTTGCTAAGCAACATTTTCATTAATGGTTACTACGTGTCAAACCAGAAAATATACACTTCCTATGATGATGGAAGAATACTATTCTCTGCTAGATACTGTTTGATTCTTTGACTTTCCCCAGCTTCTGAATATACTCAACAGATGGTAGAATGTTCCTAATAACTTACATGCTGGTAGGAGAAAACAGTCTGTGTACTTACAGATGGGAAGGTATCAAGTCAACTAGCCTTCTGTATGACCATTAATAAAATGCAGGAACAAACGTTTGAGAAAGTGAGTAGTCTACTTACCCGAACCAGTATTCAGTCACGGCCAATTGTATGTTGCATTATCTCGTGCAAGATCGTTTGGAATTGTCAAGATCCAGATATGGCTGAATGGTTGAATCACAGAGAATATTGTATGGAAAGAAGTGCTATAAAGTAAATTATGAATGAATCAGTTTTTATGTACTGGAATTAAATGGTCATAAAACTATTGAAAAGGGCAGGAAAAAGAATATGGCTGCAACAGGCATATCACGACGAGTTATCTGACCTGTTTACAAGGAATGATACCAGGCGAGTTGGTCATGTGGTTAAGGGTGCGCAGCTGTGAGCTCTCATCTGGGAGATAGTGGGTTTGAATCCCACTGTTGGCAGCTCTGAAGATGGTTTTCCGTGGTTTCACATTTTCACACCAGGCAAATGCTGGGGCTGTACCTTAATTGAGGCCACAGCCGCTTCCTTCCCACTCCTAGCCCTCTCCTATCCCATCATCGCCATAAGACCTGTCTATGCCAGTGCGACGTAAAGCCACAAGCAAAAAAAAAAAGAAAAAAGAATGCTGCAGAGCAGCATGGGTCCACAAGTTATGAATTAATTTAGATTGCATTTTTAAGTCCTTTTTGCCAGTTTTTAGGTCCTTTCTATGGATATTTGAGGTCTTTTTATAGGTATTTTAGGTAATTTATAGGTCTTCAACTTCCAAGCCCAACTAATAACATTTATTCGTAAATGACTACATGTTCATATAAAGTCAATTATTTTGTGCATTCCAGTCACAAAGTAGTTTAAAAAGTGGTGAACAAGTAAACATCTTTGTTGGAGATCCATTGTTGAATAGGCTTGGAACAATCAGCTGTTGATGGTGCTCTGTCTTTTTGTAGTAATAGTTGTATTATATAAGAGAAATATACAATTGGTCTACTGATCCTTCAACTGGCCCGAAAAAGGAAGAGAAATGGAAGCCTAAATGTTCCCCTACACATTTGGAGAAGAAACCTTCTCCAACGGGATTGAGGGTTCCAGGATCACCAGAAGAGCCTGACAAGTCATCTGCCAACCCTCCTCCAAAATGTTCGAAAACAGTGGGCAAGAGTGAGGAAACACGATGTCCCTCTACTCAATCACTTTCTGGGGAACAAAGTTCTGTTGGGAAGAAGGTCCACTGCTCGCGATCAATGAGATCACCATCTGTGGAGTGCCCAGCCACAACGTTTCCCTTTTCTAAAGAGATGATGGAGACTGAACCACTCATCGTCGTGGACAATGACGACAATACTGACAAGAACAGCGGAAACTGGCAGGTAGTGAAGTGAACGAAGGGCAAGCAATTGTCCTAATTCGTCATGCTACCTATCCACACAATGGCACTATTGCAGTGGAACTGCAATAGTTATCACTGTCGCCTAGCTGAGTTGCATCAATTGATATCCGTCTATGCGGCCTCCATAGTCTGTCTACAGGAATCTTGTTTGAGACCTGGACACGACACGACTATGAGAGGAGAGGATATCGTTTTTTTTGTAAAGACAGAGTAGCTGTAGATGGTGTTGCAAGTGGGGGGTGTTTGTACCCTAGTTCGCTCCAACATCTTCAGCGACAAAGTACCGCTCCATACTCAGCTAGACGCAGTTGCAGTTTGTTCTCTGTTGGCAGCCATGACAATGGTGTGCAACGTGTACATTACACTGGACTACCATCTTCAAATGCATGCACTACAAGATCTAATTGCTCAGTTACCTCCTCCTTTTCTCATGCTGGGAGATGTGAACGCCCATAACGCACACTGGGCTTCTCCGTCTTCCTGTGCTAGGGGGAGGATGTTCGAGCAATTGATCAACCAGTTCGATCTTTGTGTGCTAAACACAGGGGAACTAACACATTTCAGCAGCGCAGATGGCACATTCTCACACCTGGATGTCACTTCGTGCAGCTGTGCGCTAGTTCCCCTGCTACAGTGGCAAGTACACGACGACCTCTATTCTAGTGACCACTTCCTGATAATTCTGTCTCTCTTGAATCAAAGACACTCCGAAGTACCCAAGCACTGGTTACTTCAGTGGGCAAATCGGCCAGAATTTTCAAAATGCGCAGTGATGGCCGATGATATCCTGGAGTCCGTTGACAACCATGTTTCTTCCATTATTACTGGAATTTTGGCTGCTATAGAGGAAACAATTCCTTCCTCATGCAGTATTCCCCCCTGGAAACAAGTCCCATGGTTGATTGACGAAATTGCAGCAGCCAAACGTGATCGCCGATGGGCTTTTAAGCATTATCGTCGGAATCCTAAGATGACCAATCATATCGCATTTAAGAGTCTGCACACGAAGGCCTGTTTTTATATTTGAGAGAGTAAGAAAGCGACGTGGGAAAAGTATGTTTCTTCCATGAGGGCACATACTCCGTCATCACAAGTGTGAAGAAAACGCTGCCGTGTTGTCAGAATATAGAATGTGCCCTCACTCCCTGGAACCTCCATTAATGGAGATATAGTTATGATTCCTTCAGTCATTGCAGACCATATTTTGTTACATTTCACAGATACGTCCAGCTCTGAGAGATACAACTCTGCATTTCTACCAATTAAGCACGAAGCAGAGGCACACCATCTCTCTTTCGCCTCTAGTGTTTCGCATCCCTACAACGTGCCTTTCATGGAGTAGGAGTTGCAGAATGCACTTACGCAATGCAGAGACATGGCTCCAGGACCGGACAAAATCCACAATCAGATAGATGTTTAAAGGATATCCTCACCCTATTCAACAGAATATGGAGTGAGGGAGTGTTTCCATCTCAATGGCGTGAGGGAATTGTGATACCAATTCCCAAGCCAAATAAAGATCCAAAACTTCTGGATATTTATAGGCCAATATGCCTTACAATATGCCTTTGTAAGCTATTTGCTAGTTGCTTTACATCGCACCAACACAGATAGGTCTTATGGCGACGATGGGATAGGAAATGGCTGGGAGTGGGAAGGAAGTGGCCATGGCCTTAATTAAGGTACAGCCCCAGCATTTGCCTGGTGTGAAAATGGGAAACAACGGAAAACCATCTCCAGGGCTGCCGACAGTGGGGTTCGAACCCACTATCTTGCAGATGCAAGCTAACAGCTGTACGCCCCTTACCGCACGGCCAACTCGCCTGGTTGTAAGCTATTTGAAACAATGGTTAACCGACATCTTGTGTGGGCCGTGAAAAAGGAAGGTCTCTTGTCTGACTACCAGTGTAGTTTCTGTTCTCAGCTGTTTGCCACTGATCATCTGGTCAGACTGGAGAGTGCCATTCAGGAGGCCTTTCTCAGGAAAGAACACGTAGTCGCCGTGCTTTTTGACCTGGAGAAAGCTTACGATACTACCTGGCGATATGGGATTCTCTCCACACTACACCAGTGGGGATTTGGGGGAAATTTGCCAATGCTTATTGAGAACATCGTGCACCTCCGGCTCTTTTGAGTCCACTTAGGGAGTGCATTTTCTCAATATTACGTTCAGGAAAATGTAGTTCTTCAGGGATCTGTACTGACTGTCATCCTGTTCGCAATCGCCATCAATGGTATAGTTGCCGCTGCTGGGCCCACAGTCGTTCCATCACTGTATGTAGACGATTTAGCTCTACATTACAGCTCCAGAAGGGTGGCGTTTGCTGAGAGGCAGCTACAGCAAGCTATTAACTGAATCGACAGATGGAGCCTGCGACATGGTTTTCGATTTTCAGCAGCGAAAACCTCAGTTGTACACTTCTGTCGATGTCGGCTTGTGCATCATGAACCAGAACTCCACTTACAAAATAGTGTCTTATCAGTGGTAGACACCTGCAGATTCCTCGGTCTCCATTTTGATAAGAGACTAACGTGGCAGTCCCACATCCGTCAGTTGAAGGTTGCCTGCATGAAGAGACTTAACATGCTTAATTTTCTCAGTGGCACTTCGTGGGGGACTGACCGTGCTATGCTGCTACGTTTTTACACGGCAACGTTCCTCTCCCAAGTGGACTGTAGTGTGGCTTATGGCTCAGCATCAAAATCTATTCATCAATTCATCAATACGGACAATGAAGCTGATAGATTATAGTATTGATAGATTGTGTCATGATTTAAATATAGTTATCTGTGGTTGTCTTGAACAGACTTTTAGTGAGGTACCTCCATGGTTAGTTCCGTGACCAATATACATCTAGATCCACTCCGTGGACCCAAGTTTAACACAGATTCCTCCGTTTATTGGAGGTATTTCCAGGACTTCGTTCACCAGTATCTGGCCATGAGACATATCTTCACGGATGGTTCTAAAATCAGAGAAAATTGTTGCTCTTTCATCACTGATGATATGAGCATGAAGATCTTGCTTCCTAGTGTATGTATGTATACTGTGGAGCTTTACGCCATCTTAGAAGCTCTGCAGTTTGCACTGGGTGACGAAAGAAACCATTTTCTTATGTGTACCGATTTGTTAAGTTCTGTGCAGTTTATTGAAACCTGTTTCTCGCAACACCCCCTGGTGCAGCAGATTCATGACCTTCTAGCCAGATTAAGTGATGCTGGCACCAGAATCACTTTCGTGTGGTTTCTAAGCCACGTTTGGATTGCGAGAAATGAACTTGCGGATGAAGCTGCAAAGTAAGCGGTACTTTTACCTCCAAGACCTATCAATGTACCTGCTAATGATATTTGTTCTCAGCTACATCGAACCATGTTGGTGTCCTGGGAATCGGAGTGGCTAGCTATCTGAACTCCCAACAAGCTGAGAGCAATTAAGAAGACAACCATTGTGTGGTGGTCCTCTTTCCAGCCTTCATGAAGAGAGGCCATAGTATTGTGTAGGCTGAGGATAGGTCTTGGACAATCTACGCAATCTTATCTCCTAAAGAGGAAAGATCCCCCAGTGTATTCTTGTGGTGCCAACTTCACTGTGGCCCACATCCTCACAGGCGGAGCCTCGCCCTGCAGGAAACACTCGAATACACACTGGTTGATGACGCGACTACTGCTGATCTCGTCATCCGCTTTATGTGCGACAGTGGATTAATCAAGGGTATATAAATTACAAGTGTACTGTTACTCAGAGAACATATGTTCCCTTTCGATTTTTAGTAATTTTTCGGCCTAATTCAAACATTTTTTTGTTTTATTTTGTACTGCGTTTCCAAATTCCTACGTTGAATAAATCATTTTTTTTAAATTTCAAATTTCTTTTCCACTAATTTGTTCAGAGAGGCCACTAATTTGTTCAGAGAGGATGATTACCTAGTTGTACTTCCTCTTAAAACAAAAATCACCACCACCAACACTAGTCAATACACAAATGTGTCCTAAAAAGAACTCTAAGAAAAAGCACACAATAGATAAGATATTTTGGAATTAACTTTTCATAAGGACTAATTTTCTTGTGTTAAGTTTTAGTTTTATTAACATTATATTGTATTTTTAAGGCTGAATAAGCCCCAAAGGGACTGAAACATGTACCTTGTTTTTGCTTCTTTTTAACGACACATCTGTGTATGGACTTAGGTGGACCAATTGTATATTTTTCTTATACTATACAGTCAATACGAAACAACCCAAATATGAGATTCTTATATTGCAATAGTTATTTTGTAGTAAAACAGATTAGGGTGTGAGTGATTGAGTTAGTGTAATAAATATCAGGGTGGTTGCGGAAGTAATAATAATTACATTTTGAAAACTCCTCCATGCCTGTCTTATCAGCCATATGGTGTTTCCTACTAGTCCTTCTTTTACAATTTTCCTTTCTATCACATTTATTTTTAACTAACATATGACAAAAACAGCTTCGTTATCTCTTATACCAACTATCACTTCAATTTCTCTGGATTTTTTAGCTCTACGACTAGAATATTTTTCCCTCCAGTTGGTTCCAGCAGGTGTCCTTCCCACATTAACTTATTTACCATTTGTTGGTCATGCTTTCTGTCAATCGCATTACCTTCCCAGTCAACATTTGGTAAATTAAGATCGCCCGCTACAATCATGTTCTTTTCTGTGTCGTTCCCCAGATAGCTCATTGTCTTATCAAATAATTCAGTGTCAACATCACCCCTTCCAGGTCTATTCACCCCAAAACTGTCAAATTGCCTATTACAGTATTTTTAGAGATGTCTTCAAAAAAGCAATGGCTCTTAATTGCATTCATTAGTTTGAACTTTAAGTTTTGATATCTGTATGCGTTCCGTTTTGCCTGGTTGGCTACGGTATTGTAATCTATAATCTTCATATCCATATTGACAAATTACACAATTATGAATAGGAAAGAAATTCCACCTTATCAATACTTGTTTATTATAATTATTAATAATATACGAGGCGTGTTTTTTAAGTAAGGTCCGTTTGAAAATAAGTACACAACGAAAGGTTATTTCAATAAAGTAAATTTATTTTCAAAAAGTACATACTTCTCTCTATTTTTTGACATAGTTGCCAAGTTTGTTCAAACACTTATCATACCTTGTAACCAATTTTAAAAACCCTCTTCATAGAAACTTGCCGCCTGCTCCGATAACCAAGAGTTCACTGCCGTTTTAACGTCGTCGTCATCATTGTAATGGTTGCCACTGAGGTGATGTTTGAGGTGGAGGAACAGATGGTAATTGCTCGGCGCAAGATCAGGACTGTAGGATGGGTGGTCTAAAACTTCCCAGCCAAAACTGTCCAATAAATCGCGGGTCTGACCTGCAGTGTGAGGTCTTGTATTGTCACGGAGAAGGACAATTCCCTTTGTCAGCATGCCGCGTCTTTTGTTTTGAATTGCTCTGCGTTGCTTTCTCAGGGTTTGGCAGTACGCTTCTGCATTGATAGTGGTTCTTCGTTGCATGAAGTCGACCAACAAAACACCATGCCTATCCCAAAACACCGACGCCATGATTTTGCGCTGGGACAGAGTCTCACAGTTAAATTGAAAAAATAACAATAGGGTGTTCAACCTATTCAATACAAGTAAATAAGAGATGTAGAGATTACATTCTTATTTAATTAAAAGTGGAAATGGTACCGGTTTCGACCCCAGTCTGGGTCATCATCAGCCGATTATAACTCAATAAACAATGCGTAAGTAAGAAAGAAGTTAACGGTCAAGTCCACGCAATATCAGTTGAAGAGGCGATGTAAAAATGATGGGGGTAGGCACTGTAAAATTCAGACGAAGTGGAATGTAAGTCACTTAAAACAAGTAATGCGTAATCTTCCGAGCATCAGCACGGCACACACAATGTTTGGCACTGCCTCACAATGTTCACGAAAAGCAGAGAACAGTTAAATGAGCTAGACTGCATACACCGTCAGGGACAGAGTCTGTTTGGCCTTCACCTTTACAGGCGAGTGTGTGTGTCTCCATTCCATGCTCTGTTGCTTCGATTTGGGCGTGATATGCGAAACCCATGTTTCATCTCCAGTTATGATCTGACTCAAGAAGCCGTCACCTTCTTCGTCATAACAAGTCAAGAACTTCATCGCACACTCAAATCTTTGGTTTTTGTGGTCCTATGTTAGGAGTTTCGGGACCCAACGGGAGCACAGTTTCCTGAACTTTAGGTGTTCAGAAACAATGTTGTAAAGCACTGATCTCGACACGTCAGGAAATTCGTTTGAGAGACCTCTTATTGTGAAGCGCCTGTTCTCACGAATCTTCGCTTCAACTAAAGCCACCAAATCGTCTGTAATCAAAGAAGGGCAACCGGAGCAGTCCTCATCATGGATGTTGTCACGGCCATCTTTGAATTGTCGTACCCACGCACTTTGCTTTCACTCATAACAGTATCACCGTACACTTCGCAAATCTGTCGATGAATTTCTGCAGCAGACAGCTTCCTTGCTGACAAAAACCGTATCGCTGACCGAACCTCACTCGCGGTGGGTGAGTTAATGGTCTTAAACATTTTGAAAGCACAGAACAGAACCGTACAGGTTAGCTACAGAGCTGAAACTGAACACAGTTGTTCCCGAGGCATGCCGGTACACGATGCAGATGCTCATTGCTATATGTGCGCGAACTACTAGTGTCTACAACAAAACGGACCTTACTTAAGAAACACGCTTTGTACTACAGTACCGGTTTCGACCCCAGTTTTGGGTCATTCTCAGCTGAACAATACATTCACATATAGTACATCAAGCAATGATTTATATTACTTTGTCTGGGGTATGCCATATGATAACAAATGTTTAAATACGTCCAAGAAGGGCATGTCAAATCGGGAACTGACATGTGTGCCACTATGTGTGACACTGTAAGTATATGTCTATAATAACATACTTTAAACTTAAAATTGGTTTGTACAACACTATCTTAACTTAAAGGTAACTTGTAAGTATATGTGACTAAAAACAACATATATAAGAACACTTCATGCACATAAATGTTTGTATCTTGCGTATTGCTCAGTTCATTAGTTGACTTCTGTATTTGAGTCTTTTGTCATGGTTGTGTATTTGGTTGATTCTTTTAAGCTCAAATAATATGATTTGCTTGTAAAATTGTCCTGTTATTTATATAAAAGATTTTTGTCTTCATGTATGTGCATAGAATAAAACACTTTGGAAATTTAAAAAAGTTCCAGGTGTGTAGATACAACTGGGATAAAAATGTATGTGTTCAGCTCTGCTATGTGTTGAATCTTGTTGTTTTATGTTAAAATAAAATCATTTTGTCCTGTGACATTTATAAAACTTGAGTGGCATTAGACCCAAGATGGTAGCTCCTTTCCCATCTGTAGCTGTGCGTTGGTGTTATGATTATCTGTGGAAGATAAGATTGCGTATGAGTGATATTTTATATTGGAGGAATGTCTAAGGATTGTGTGTGCTAATTTAAATATGTACTTCCTATTGTTAGCGTGGTTGAGTTGTGTTTGGTATGAGAGCTCGCTGTGTACTGCTTCGTGTTCATCTTGGGCTCACACTGCCTGCTATGAGGGGAAGGGGCAGAGGGGTAGGGAGAGTTGCTGTTGTGGGGGTAGGGGTGAAGCTAGGTGTGTCGTTCGGTAGTTCTCTGTCACGTGTCATGTTTTGTTTATTGATTTTCTTAAGTTAACTGTGTTTTAGAGCGGCGATGACTGTATTGAAAATGATGTTAGTTTTTTCTGTGATGTCATTTATATTGAAATTAGGATTAGTATATTGATGTAGACAGATGTAAAATTCTTCTGTTATATTGAGCAGGGGGCCCTTGGGGTTTATGTTTAGGATTTGCATGTCATTTTCGATATTCGTGAACCTGTGTTTGTAAATCTTTGATGTGTTGACCTATTGAGGAAAAATGATTGTGTGTTACAGCGTTTATGTGTTCATTATAATGTCAGTATGTATATGAAGATTATAGATCACGATAGCGTAGCCAACCAGGCAAAATGGAACGTATATATATATATATATATCAAAACTTAAAGATCAAACTAATTAATACAGTTAAGAGCATTGCTTTTTTGAAGGAATGGCTAACAAAAGACCTAACACCTAAATTTTTTAGAGATGAGCATTACACCTAGAATTTCATTTTTCTAGTCCTGAACTTTTTCGAAGCTTACAAATTCTTCTTTTACCAGTACGAATACTCCCCGTCCTACTGAGTGAGTGAGTGAGTGAGTGAGTGAGTGAGTGAGTGAGTGAGTGAGTGAGTGAGTGAGTGAGTGAGTGAGTGAGTGAGTGAGTGAGTGAGTGAGTGAGTGAGTGAGTGAGTGAGTGAGTGAGTGAGTGAGTGAGTGAGTGAGTGAGTGAGTGAGTGAGTGAGTGAGTGAGTGAGTGAGTGAGTGAGTGAGTGAGTGAGTGAGTGAGTGAGTGAGTGAGTGAGTGAGTGAGTGAGTGAGTGAGTGAGTGAGTGAGTGAGTGAGTGAGTGAGTGAGTGAGTGAGTGAGTGAGTGAGTGAGTGAGTGAGTGAGTGAGTGAGTGAGTGAGTGAGTGAGTGAGTGAGTGAGTGAGTGAGTGAGTGAGTGAGTGAGTGAGTGAGTGAGTGAGTGAGTGAGTGAGTGAGTGAGTGAGTGAGTGAGTGAGTGAGTGAGTGAGTGAGTGAGTGAGTGAGTGAGTGAGTGAGTGAGTGAGTGAGTGAGTGAGTGAGTGAGTGAGTGAGTGAGTGAGTGAGTGAGTGAGTGAGTGAGTGAGTGAGTGAGTGAGTGAGTGAGTGAGTGAGTGAGTGAGTGAGTGAGTGAGTGAGTGAGTGAGTGAGTGAGTGAGTGAGTGAGTGAGTGAGTGAGTGAGTGAGTGAGTGAGTGAGTGAGTGAGTGAGTGAGTGAGTGAGTGAGTGAGTGAGTGAGTGAGTGAGTGAGTGAGTGAGTGAGTGAGTGAGTGAGTGAGTGAGTGAGTGAGTGAGTGAGTGAGTGAGTGAGTGAGTGAGTGAGTGAGTGAGTGAGTGAGTGAGTGAGTGAGTGAGTGAGTGAGTGAGTGAGTGAGTGAGTGAGTGAGTGAGTGAGTGAGTGAGTGAGTGAGTGAGTGAGTGAGTGAGTGAGTGAGTGAGTGAGTGAGTGAGTGAGTGAGTGAGTGAGTGAGTGAGTGAGTGAGTGAGTGAGTGAGTGAGTGAGTGAGTGAGTGAGTGAGTGAGTGAGTGAGTGAGTGAGTGAGTGAGTGAGTGAGTGAGTGAGTGAGTGAGTGAGTGAGTGAGTGAGTGAGTGAGTGAGTGAGTGAGTGAGTGAGTGAGTGAGTGAGTGAGTGAGTGAGTGAGTGAGTGAGTGAGTGAGTGAGTGAGTGAGTGAGTGAGTGAGTGAGTGAGTGAGTGAGTGAGTGAGTGAGTGAGTGAGTGAGTGAGTGAGTGAGTGAGTGAGTGAGTGAGTGAGTGAGTGAGTGAGTGAGTGAGTGAGTGAGTGAGTGAGTGAGTGAGTGAGTGAGTGTGTGAGTGAGTGTGTGAGTGAGTGTGTGAGTGGTGGTGAGTGAGTGAGTGAGTGAGTGAGTGAGTGAGTGAGTGGTGAGTGAGTGAGTGGTGAGTGGTGAGTGAGTGTGGAGGTGAGTGAGTGAGTGAGTGAGTGGGTGATGTGAGTGAGTGAGTGAGTGAGTGTGTGAGTGAGTGAGTGTGTGAGTGAGTGAGTGAGTGTGTGAGTGAGTGAGTGGTGGTGAGTGAGTGAGTGAGTGAGTGATGTGAGTGAGTGAGTGAGTGAGTGAGTGAGTGAGTGAGTGAGTGAGGTGAGTGTGTGAGTGAGTGTGTGAGTGAGTGAGTGAGTGAGTGAGTGAGTGAGTGAGTGAGTGAGTGAGTGAGTGAGTGAGTGAGTGAGTGAGTGAGTGAGTGAGTGAGTGTGAGTGTGTGGTGTGGTGAGTGAGTGAGTGAGTGAGTGAGTGAGTGTGTGTGTGAGTGTGGTGGTGAGTGAGTGAGTGAGTGTGGTGAGTGAGTGAGTGTGTGAGTGAGTGGGTGAGTGGTGGTGAGTGGTGGGTGAGTGAGTGAGTGGTGAGTGAGTGGTGAGTGAGTGAGTGAGTGAGTGAGTGGTGGTGAGTGAGTGAGTGGTGGTGAGTGAGTGAGTGAGTGAGTGAGTGAGTGAGTGAGTGAGTGAGTGAGTGAGTGAGTGAGTGAGTGAGTGAGTGAGTGAGTGAGTGAGTGAGTGAGTGAGTGAGTGAGTGAGTGAGTGAGTGAGTGAGTGAGTGAGTGAGTGAGTGAGTGAGTGAGTGAGTGAGTGAGTGAGTGAGTGAGTGAGTGAGTGAGTGAGTGAGTGAGTGAGTGAGTTCCTATTTGGTTCAGTGTTTTTCACTTTCCAGCTATTTAGTCCAGGATTCTTCCACACGATTTTGAGTGGGATGACTTATGGCATTTCTGCTTGCATAATCAACAAACAAAAATTGACTCGATTTTGTTAAAGAATCTTCATTTTTCTATCCTCTCTTATAGGAAAGTGACAAGAAAGTAGATGATCAAGATAGTGATACATGGAATGACAGCCAGCTATCTGAAGCTGCTGCTAAACCACAGGTAAGAGCTTGGTTGATATCATTAAGACCTGTAGATTACAGTACTTTGATCTTTAGAAGACAGAAATCAGTGTGGTATAGATTTAAGACATATTTGTGTTCTATAATTTGGGCAAGAGTAGTCACTTTGTTGGCTCGTACTTCATGAGAAGTATGAGCCAACATTGATGTACAGTATATAGATTCTTCAATACTTTGTGTCAGTGGGGTAGTCTCTTAGTCATTGTTCTTCTTATCCTAAGGTAGTGGGATCCATCCATGTTGAGGTTGAAAACATCTGAGGATGTATAAATACTACTACTCCATATTTGATTACTTCTGGCATGTTAAATCCCCCTTGAAACAATATTTAGACACCTTGGCATCTGTTAAAATATATAGCAATTAAAGGGGTGTCAACAATCATCATCATCGTCGTCGTCGTCATCGTCTTTCACTATAGCCAATATACTCCCTCCTGAAAAACCTTTGCATGGCTATGATGGACTTTGTAATACAATAATTTTTCACTGATAACCTGTGCTGAGGTAATGTGTATTGCGTCTTATGCAAATGAGTGCTAAAACAACAAGCAACAAGCAAAATTGAGGGAACAATTGGAAGGTAACAAAGAATAACTTGCATATTGTTGGCAAATGTTGGTAAGTGAATCTCCCAAAGTTTCTTCACATTTAGAAAGCAATTGCATTTTCCAATCTGCTATCAGATGGAAATGGGGTTGTTTTGAAAACCACCTGGTTTATATAAATTACTCTATAGTGGCAAATGTTGGTAAGTGAATCTCCCAAAGTTTCTTCACATTTAGAAAGCAATTGCATTTTCCAATCTGCTATCAGATGGAAATGGGGTTGTTTTGAAAACCACCTGGTTTATATAAATTACTCTATAGTAGATTGTGCTGAAAGTCTGCAATCAAATATCTTGGAACTTGAAAAGAGGTGCAGCAAGTATGATATGAAAATTTATATTCCCAAAACTAAATTGATGTCAGTAGGGGAAACATCTAAGATGATTAAATGTCATATTAGGAGTAATACATAACTGGAACAGGCAGATCATTTCAAATAATTTGGATATGTACGGTATTCTCTCAGGGTGGTAGGATACTAACTGAAATTGAATCAAGGTGTTGTGAAGCTAATGCGGTGATTTCACAGTTGTGATTAATAGTATTTTATTACAATAGATAAGTTCTTAAACAAAACTATATTTATGATGGTGTGATTTCGGACCAACTTTCCTGTATGGGAGTGAAAGCTGGGTGAACTTAGGATATCTTGTTCATAAATTGGAAGTAACAGACATAAAATTAGTAACAATGGTTGCTGGCACAAGCGGGTGGAAACAGTGGAAGGAGAGTATTGGAATGAAGAAATAAAAGCTACAGTAAGTAAGGAATAAAAATGATGGATGAAACTGTACACATAAACCAGGTTTTGTGGTGGCATCATGTGAGGCAAATGGAGAAGTGATGCTGGTAATTTTTGTTTTAAGAGGTACTATCCTCTCTGAACAAATTAAGTGGAGACAAAAATTGAAATTTATTAAATGGGGGAATTTGAAAATTAATTTAAAATAAACAAAAATTATTTTAAGCCTTCCTTTCGGTATTCAGTAATTAATGGCAGTTTTCATCCTCTTAGAGTGTTGTAGAATAAAAAGTATAGTACGACTAAGTATTACTGTAGTGTAGTAGTATGTTAATTACCTTATTGTCGTGTGATCTTTGTGTACTCATCATCATCATCATGTTCGACTCGTTGGCTGAATGGTCAGCGTACTGGCCTTTGGTTCAGAGGGTCCCGGGTTCGATTCCCGGCTGGGTCGGAGATTTTAACCTTCATTGGTTAATTCCAATCGCCCGGGGACTGGGTGTTTGTGCTGTCTCCAACATCCCTGCAACTCACACACCACACATAACACTATCCTCCACCACAATAACACGCAGTTACCTGCAGATGGCAGATGCCGCCCATCCTCATCGGTGGGTCTGCCTTACAAGGTTTGCACCCAGCTATAAATAGCCACATGAAATTATATTATATCATCATCATCATCATCATCATCATCATCATCATCATCATCATCATCATCAATGTCCCACTCCAATCGCACGGGTGTGGTTAACAAGCCTCCTCCACTCCTTTCTGTTCTTCCACTCTTCCTGCTTCATTACTTCCACCACATCCAATCCAGCTCCTCTAATGTCCTTCCAAATCTGATCATCCACCTTCTTCTCAGTCTTCCAACTGGTCTCTTTCCCTTAACTTCTTTTTCCAGTTCCCTTCTTGCTACCCATTCCTTTCCCATTCTTTTTACATGTCCGAATCACCTCAATCTTGCTTTCTGTATGTTCTGTACTAACGGTTCTATATTTAGCTCTTCGTCCGTATGTTACAATTGGTATGAAATGCTGTTTATATAATGTTAATTTCGTTCTCTTGGGTACTTTGTCATCCCATAAAAGCTCTCTGACTTGATGATAAAATGTTGTACCTTTACTTAATCTGTTATTAATTTCAGTGTTGATTTCATTATTTCCATTAATAATGCTACCCAGATATGTTAACTGTTCTACATTCTCTAACCGCTCTCCGTCTATGTTCACTTGGCTTCTCTTTTTCTCTTTTCCACAGTGCATACTACAGTTCTTTTTTTTACTAATTACCATTCCAAACTCCAGATTTTCATTCCATATGTCCAGTCTCCTTTGTACTTCCTTTTCTCCCTTTCCCCAAATCACCACATCATCTGCAAATACCAAAGCATTCACTTCATCACTACTGATACTCTGTTTTACACGTTTTATGATTTCATCCATCAATATAATAAACAATAATGGCGACAGTGCACTTCCTTGCTTGAGACCTTTTTTTGTATAAAATGTTTCAGAGTCACCACTCCCCACTTATACACTGCTTTTACTCTCATGATACAACATTTTTATCATGTTAATTAATGATTTTGGTACATTCCTTTTCAGTAGGCATTCCCATACATGTTTTCTCTTTACTGTATCATAAGCTTTTTCCAAATCCAAAATTACGAATATGATTTCCTTGTTCCTTTCCAGATGTTTTTCCATTATTGTTCGCACTGTAAATATCAAATCTATTGTTGATCTATTCGGTCTAAAGCCATATTGTTTTTTCTCTAACTGTTTTTCTATTATATCCCTCAGTCTTTTGTCTATGACTTTCTCTATTACTTTTAGCCCATGTGATAATAGGGTTATACCTCTGTAATTTTCACATTTGTTCCTATTTCCTTTTTTGATGATGATGATAATACTTGTTGTTTAAAGGGGCCTAACATCAAAGGTCTTCAGCGCTATTTCCTTTTTTGAACAGTGGTACAATTCTTCCTTGTTGCCAATCTTCAGGTATCCTTTCATCTTTCCATATGGCATTGAGGGTTCTGTACAGCCACTGTAGTCCAATGCTTCCTGTTGCCTTAATCATATCGGCATTGAATTCGTCTTTTCCACTTGCTTTACCTTTGGTCATTGCTTTCACTGCTTTTCAAGTTCCAACCATGTTATCGGGTTCTCTTCTTTTTCTCCATCTATTATTTCCACTTTCTTATCTCCTTCTTCCGAGCAGTCATCCTCATTATAAAGTTTTTCAAAATACTTTGCCATCACCTTTTGAATACCCTTTTTGTCATGATGGATCCATTTTTTCTCTCTAATACCCTGATTTTTTCTTGATTTATTCTTTTCGATTTTATTACTCTGTATAATAGTTTCTGATTTCCTCGACTATCTTGCTCAATTTTGTTGGTAAACTCTCCCCAACATTTCTCATTTTCTTCCTTGATAATCCTCTTTACTTGTAGTTTCAATCTTTTGTATTCAACATGTAATCTTTCTTTCTTATTCTCATCCCTCTGATATGTTTTTTGCATTTCCTTATCCATTTCTTTCTTCACCTTGTTCCTTTCTCTTTTATTTTGTCTATCCATCACTGTGCCTCCATTCCCTTAACCTTTGCTTTTGTTTTCCTGCATACCTCAATTGCTGCTTCCACAAATGGCTATCTTAAATTGTCCCACTATTCTTTTCCACTTTGTATTTCCATGTTAGGCAATTTCCTTTTTATACAGTCTTAGAATGCCATTCTTTTATCCTCCTCCTCCAGTTCCCAAATCCTGATCTTTGGTTTCTTCTTCAATACAATTTCAGGGATTTTTACTTGTTTTAATTCCACAATTAATAATCTATGATTACCTTCTATACTTTCACTGGAGTTTACCTTCGTATTCATGACATATCTTCCCCATTTTCAGTCTGTTATTATAAAATCAATAAGTGTTCCATACTGTCTGTCCCAACTGTATCAGCCGATCTTATGGCTATTCCTCTTCATAAACCATGTGTTCTTTATTATCAGGTTATTTCTGATACAAAAATCCAACAGTTTCTCTCCATCTTCATTTCTATCACCATACCCATATGGGCCCAGAACATTCTCATACCCCATTCTATCATTTTCCACATGAGCATTCAGATCTCCCATTATCATGATCCATCTCCAACAATATGTGCTTCCAGTTCATTGAGGAACTCTACCTTCCACGCTACATCCTGTGGTTTAAGTGAAGGCTATCTGAGCACAGATCGCTATCTCCTACCCACCCATTAGGATCTAGAAATCTCACTCACAGTTTCCCACATACCCACTCTATAGTCTCTTTTAAATCCCCAATCACCTTCCAGTCAGTATCCCTCCTACACAGAATTCCACTGATAACAATCTCCGCCTCCTTAAACTTCACCCGTGCTGCATTTACCAGATCTTACTCATCTCCTACTATGTTGGTACTTATACCTGCTTGCCTTACATTGTTGGTACCAACGTGAAACACTACCACCTTCTCCTTTCCCTCCTCCTTCTCCTCTACTTTCCTCAACATCTGCCTCAACCTAATTCCTGGATAACACTCTACCCTGGTTCCCTTTCCTGCACAAATTTTCCTCACATGTATATCACCTGTGCTGCATTTACCAGATCTTACACATCTCCTACTATGTTGGTACTTATACCTGCTTGCCTTACATTGTTGGTACCAACGTGAAACACTACCACCTTCTCCTTTCCCTCCTCCTTCTCCTCTACTTTCCTCAACATCTGCCTCAACCTAATTCCTGGATAACACTCTACCCTGGTTCCCTTTCCTGCACAAATTTTCCTCACATGTCTATCACCCGTGCTGCATTTACCAGATCTTACACATCTCCTACTATGTTGGTACTTATACCTGCTTGCCTTACATTGTTGGTACCAACGTGAAACACTACCACCTTCTCCTTTCCCTCCTCCTTCTCCTCTACTTTCCTCAACATCTGCCTCAACCTAATTCCTGGATAACACTCTACCCTGGTTCCCTTTCCTGCACAAATTTTCCTCACATGTCTATCAGTGGAATCCCCCATGACCAGAGCCTCAACCCTACCCACCTCATTCAATCCCCTCCCCTCCTGGTCAGTCCTATCTTTCCTGACAGCTGCAGAAGCTACTTCCTCCTCCCTCTTCTCCCTCCCATGACCCTGTTCCACCTGTCTTTTCCTATCCACTACTCTACATTTCCCTTTCCTACCTTTTCCTACATTTTTATGTCATCCCGACTTGACTTCCAGATCCTTGTTCCCTTATCACCGCGAACAATAGGAAGCATAACCAAAAAAATGGCAAATAAGTTAATATGATAACACAGCTGATTCAGAAAGTAATGGAACCAACTAGAGGGAAGAATATTTGGACGTGGTGTTGGTAAGACCAGATGAGCTCTATAGAGAAACCAAAGTAATAGATAGAAGTGATGACATAGCTGTTTTTGTCGTAGTTAAAAATAAATGTGATAGAAAGGAAGGTCTTAAAAGTAGGACTATTTGGCAGTATCATATGGCTGATAAGGCAGGCATGAGGGAGTTTTTAAAAAGTAACTATGATCGAAGGAAAACGGTAAATAAAAATGTAAACAGACACTGGGATGGGTTTAAAGCAGTTGTTGAGGATTGTGAAAACAGGTTTGTACCTTTAAAGGTGGTAAGGAATGTTGAAGACCCACTTTATTATAACATAGAAATAAGGAGACTAAGAAAGAGGTGAAGAATGGGAAGAAATAGAGTTAGGAATGGCTGTGGAAGTAAGGAGAAATTGAAGGAACTTACTAGGAAATTGAATCTAGCAAAGAAGTCAGCTAAGGATAACATGATGGCAAGCATAATTGGCAGTCATCCAAATTTTAGTGAAAAATGGAAGATTATGTATAGGTACACTAAGGCAGAAACAGGTTCCAAGAAGGACATTGCAGGAATCATTAATGAACAAGAGGAGTGTGTATGTGAAGATCGTCAAAAGGCATAAGTATTCAGTCACAGCAATATGTAAAGATTGTTGGTTACAAGGATAATGACCAGATAGAGGAGGTGAATAATACTAAAGGAGTATTAAAATTTACCTATGATACCAATAACATTTACAAGAAGATACAAAGTTGAAACCTGGAAAAGCGACTGGAATTGATAAGATTTCTGAGGATATACTAAAGACAGTGGGTTGGGATATAGCACCATATCTGAAGTACTTATTTGATTATTGTTTGCATGAAGGAGCTTTATGAAATGAATGGAGAGTTGCTATAGTAGCCCCTGTGTATAAAGGGAAGGGTGATAGACATAAAGCTGAAAATTACATGCCAGTCAGTTTGACATGCATTGCATGTGAGCTTTGGGAAAGCATTCTTTCTGATATTAGACATGTTTGCAAATTTTAATAACTAGTTTGATAGAAGGCAGTTCGAGTTTAGGAAAAGTTATTCCACTGAAGCTCAACTTGTGGGATTCCAGCAAGATATAGCAGATATCTTGGGTTCAGAAGGTCAAATGGACTGTATCGCGACTGACCTTTCTAAGGCATTTGATAGGGTAGATCGTGGGAGACTACTGGCAAAAATGAGTGCATTTGGACTAGACAAAAGAGTGACTGAATGGGTGGCTATATTTCTAGAAAATAGATCTCAAAGAATTAGAGTTGGCAAAGCTTTATCTGACCCTGTAATTATTAAGAGGGGAATTCCTCAAGTTTATGTTTTCTTATATATAACAACAATGGTTGGAATAAAGTAAGTCAGGACCTTTATAAAGAATTTCTCAGAAGTGATGACAATGAAATTATAGAGGAACTGCTCAGAACACTTGATGTAGCTTGTCGGGAGAAATGGATGAAAACTATAAAAATCTTGACTTCAAACATTCCAGTAGAAAAGCTTGGAGCTTATTGAAGAAGCTTGGAGCTACCCCACCAGTTCAGAGGAGGGAAATCCTGGTCGTCTAACCAAGTTGCTTATCAAATCGTCTCTTTATCAAGATCTCCAAGAGATAAAATACATACAAGAATGGTAAAACAGGAACTTAGAAATGTCAAAGCTAATTGCCAAACTCATACAGAATATTCACAACCATTTATGCAAGAAGAGGTTCTTACAGCTCTTAAAAGCATAAAAGCTGGAAAAGCCTGTGGGTTTGATGGTATACATAATGAATTCCTACTGAATACTGATCCATATGCCAAACTATGGTTAGCAAGGTTCTTTAGTGATATCCTGAAGACTGGTCGATTCCTAAAGAGCTAAAGGAAACAAAAATAATAGCAATTCCTAAACCAGGAAAGGAAACAAATAAGGCAGAAAACTCTCCTCAGCTCTCCTCAGTGCTTGCTATAAACTACTGGAAAGATTAATTCTAAAATGAATCAACAGCAAAATTATGGATCATATCCCACATGAACAAGCTGGTTTCCGAACAGGGAGGAGCTGTACTGATCAAGTCCTTAGTCTTACGACTTATATCAAGGCAGGCTTTCAAGATGGTACGAAGACGTCTGTAGTATTTATTGATTTGACAGCAGCCTATGACACAGTATGGAAGGAGGGCTTCCTTTTAAAATTCTTAAGAGTGATCCCCTGCAGAACTCTGGCCCAATTAATAAATAACATGCTATGTGATAGATATTTCCAAGTTATCCTGGGCAAGGAAATCAGTAAGCAAAGAACTTTGAAAAACGGTCTTCCATAGGGCTCTGTACTCGCACCAATCCTTTTCAACCTATATATTGCAGACATCACTCATTCTGTAAGTAGGAAATTTGGTTATGCAGATGATCTAGCCATTGGCATCAGTAGAAAATGCATAGAGGAAACTGAAAGGATATTGACAGATGTTCTTTCAGTCCTATGGCAGTATTACCACAAGTGGCGACTCACACCAAGCCCAAGTAAAACAGAATCTTCATGTTTTCATCTTCATGACAAACAGGCAAACCAACAACTGAAAATCTACTTTAATGAAAATCTAATTAAATATAATCCTACTCCAAAGTATTTGGGTGTCATGCTTGACAGATCGCTAACTTATCAACAACACCTGAATATGTAGCAGTTGAGGCTTTAACGGCCGGCATTAAAAATCATGTCAGCGTTTTCCGGGCTTGTAGGCCGTGGTCCAGGAGAGAGTGAATGTCCCGACGTTCCACCAAAGACTGCGTTCGGCATTGTCAAGGGTTCCGACTGACTTCGATAGCAGCGAAGCTCTCAGTGGAATGAAGTGCTGTTGTAATTCCACCTACTTATATAGTGCAGGATATAGTACGCTGCTTGCCTATTGGCCTCTATGGTGGGGGGTGGTCGCTGATTGGCTGTTCTTCGGCCAATGGTTGAAGCGTTAGTGAGCCCGATGTACACTGACCTGCCTTGGCGGAGACAGGCAGCTGATCAGCTATTGCTTTCTTCTGGTCTGCCACGGCTATCGTGTCCTTCAGGGTTAGAGCTTTCAAGACTGGAAATCAGGCTTTGTTTACCCATTCAGATTCCTCCTTACGGTTGAAGCTGTTGGTGTGCTTTAGGATTTCAATGGCTTCCCTCTGTAGCCGGGCGTGATAACACACAGTAGTTGACAGTACTTCGGTGTTGCTGTACTGTATGTCATGGCCTGCTAGCAGCGAGTGTTCAGCAACTGATGATCTATCTGTCTGTCCCAGCCGGCTATGTCTATTATGCTCCTTCAGTCATGTGGCGATGCTGCGTTTGGTAGTCCCTATGTATACATGGCTGCAGCTGCACGGGATCTTGTAGACACCTGCTGTGGAGAGAGGATGGCGCTTGTCTTTGGCAGACCTAAGCAGTTCCTGGATTTTCTTCGTCAACCTGTATATGGTTTTAACCCCATAGGACTCCAGTGGCCTCCCTATTGTGTCAGTTACTTTCTCGATATACGGCAGAAAGGCTTTAGCTGCCGTCGTACATCAGAGACTCAGGCCACTTCATAGAAAAACTGAATAACAACCAGCTAGAAACCGAAGACCCGCTTGTCAGCTTTGATGTGGTCTTGCTCTTCACTAAGGTACCTGTGAATGAGGCCATGGACCACATCGCCCGGATTTTTCCCGAGGACATTACCAACTTGTTCAGCCACTGCCTCATGACAAGCTATTTTCTGTAAAATGGCAATTTCTATGAACAAGTGGACGGCGTCGCCATGGGCAGTCCTCTGTGTTGTGTGTGTCCTCTGCACCTAAAGCTCCGCGCCTACAAGCTCCGCAGCCCGCCGCATCACCGATGTTTCCAGAGACTACAAGGTGACTGCACTGCGCCTGGCATGCTCGTCTGTGACGTCAGCCAGCGCTATATAAGGAGCAACATTCCTCGCCTCTCCAGGACTACCCCAGTGTCCAACGACCAGACCACACCGCAAGTCAGACACGGAGGCATCCTCTTTAAAATGTGTTTGAACAGGTGGACTGATTTCTGGCCGTGAGGTTTCACCTCTGGACATTGCCTCACTTTCCCTGATCCCCATAGCCATGTCGAGCCCCGAGTCAAGCATTCTGCTACTCCCTCAAGTCCTCCCAGTGCTCTGACGTTATTCTTAGCATTCTGCTAATTAAGAATATTAATGCAAGTTCCTTGCAAGTCTAAGCCTAATAATAGCTTCCTGTTAATACGAACTCTCGCTACGAGTTACACTTATTATTACTCAGCAGATAGTTTTCGACTATCCAGGGACATTCTCATTGGAACAGACAATCTCAACAAGATAGAATTGAATGTGTATATAGGACTCTCACTTGTATAAATGTATATATGCCACAGACCTTCAGTTTACCTTTTAATATCAGCATTAACTGCGTGCAATTAATCAACCTTCAAGAAAAGTTTAGTTATATTTCTTGTAAATACTGTATAAAACTATTGAAGCAATAAACTTTATGTTGTGTTACTGTATACTAAGTTCCTTGTATACAACACGCTGAGTCCGGTGATAGCAAATTTCTATATGGAAAAGTTTGAAGAAACAGCACTCGAGACCGCACCACTGAAACCTAACGTGTGGCTGCGCTTCGTAGACGATACCTTTGTGATCTAGAGCCACGGAAAGAAACAACTACAGCTGTTTCTACAGCATCTGAATAGTATTAACACCAGTATTCAGTTCACTATGGAGACAGAAAACGAGGGAAAGCTCCCTTTCCTCGATGTTTGGTAATGTAGACTGCCGATTAAAACTTGGGACACACAGTATACCGCAAGCCGACCCACACAGACCGCTATCTTCAGAAGACGTCCAACCACCACCCACGACAAAAATACGGAGTGATTAACACGCTAGTCGACCGTGCTAAGAGAATTTGTCAACCTCAGCATTTAAACGAAGAACTCAGCCACCTCAACAGGGCCCTACTCACAAACGGGTACAGCTCTAAAGATATTCAGCGAGCACTCCATCCCAGACGTCCAACAACCAAGAAAAAAAGAGGAGCGGACGGCAGCTAGCCTTTCTTCTGTACATTGAGAAAGTAACTGACAGAATAGGGAGGCTACTGGAGTCCCATGGGGTTAAAACCATATATAGGCCGACGATGAAAATCCAGGAACTGCTTAGGTCTGCCAAAGACAAGCGCCATCCTCTCTCCACAGCAGGTGTCTACAAGATCCCGTGCAGCTGCGGCCAGGTATACATAGGGACTACCAAACGCAGCATCGCCACATGACTGAAGGAGCATAACAGACATAGCCGGCTGGGACAGACAGATAGATCATCAGTCGCTGAACACTCGCTGCTAGCAGGCCATGACATACAGTACAGCAACACCGAAGTACTGTCAACTACTGTGTGTTATCATGCCCGGCTACAGAGGGAAGCAATTGAAATCCTAAAGCACACCAACAGCTTCAACAGTAAGGAGGAATCTGAACGGGTAAACAAAGCCTGATTTCCAGTCTTGAAAGCTCTAACCCTGAAGGACACGATAGCCGCGGCAGACCAGAAGAAGGCAACGGGTGATCAGCTGCCTGTCTCCGCCAAGGCAGGTCAGTGTACATCGGGCTCCCTAACGCTTCAACCATTGGCCGAAGAACAGCCAATCAGCGACCACCCCCCACCATAGCGGCCAATAGGCGAGCAGCGTACCGTATCCTGCACTATATAAGTAGGTGGAATTACAACAGCACTTCATTCCACTGAGAGCTTCGCTGCTATCGAAGTCAGTCGGAACCCTTGACAATGCCGAACGCAGTCTTCGGTGAAACGTCGGGGCATTCACTCTCTCCTGGACCATGGCCTACAAGCCCAGAAAACGCTGACATGATTTGTAACACCTGAATAATACAACAGCCAAAATCCGTTCCAGGAACAACATCCTTCAGAAGCTTTGTGGTACTACATGGGGATCAACAGCTGCAACACTTTGTTGCTCTGCACTGGGACTAGTCTATAGTACAACAGAATATTGTGCTCCAGTCTGGCTAAACAGCAACCATACCAGTAAACTTTACATCCAGCCCAATACTACAATGCGTACAATCACAGGTTGTCTAAAAACTACACCAACATTTTGGCTTCCAACTTTGTCACATTCATCCACCTGCACTGAGAAGACAGGATGCTTTGTTACGTGAATATAGGAAAATATTGGATCACCCGGACCTTCCAATTCATGACTACATTCCAAGTGCAATATCTGGCAGGTTAAAATCCAGACATCCAGCAATTAAATCTGCTGTTGAACTTTTCAATACGGGCTTCAATATAAATGATCATTGGGAAGAAAAATCAATCCAGCATGCACCACCAGACATTATAAGTTTTAAATACCCAAACTAAACAAGCTAGTTTTGATCTGCCTCGACGTACGTGGAAAATTGCCAACAGGATTCCTACAAACCATGGAGTATGTAATGACTTCCTCTACAAATGGAGCAAAATTTCTGATCCATCTTGTGTTTGTGGAGTGACTCCTCAGACCATCCAACACATTGTGCAGCAGTATAGTATTATGTCATACTCGGGAGATCTGAAGGACTCTCTATTGTTGACTCCAGATGCTATTACTTGGATAGACAAATTGACTCTCACTATATAAATACATACAATGTCATTGTATACTCTGTTTCATGTCTAATAGTAATAAGGCCCTAGTTATTTTAGTATATGATTTATATATTGTTATATATTCCACTGTGTTGCCATATGCTAAATAATAAATAATAATAATATAGATATGAGTAAAGAAGAGGAATCAGAGATAAGGCTTTTTGCAGATGATGTTATTCTGTATAGAGTAATAAATAAGTTACAAGATTGTGAGCAACTGCAAAATGAACTCGGTAATGTTGTGACATGGACAGCAAGCAATGGTATGATGATAAACAGGGTTAAAAGTCAGGTTGTGAGTTTCACAAACAGGATGAGTCCTCTCAGTTTTAATTACTGCATTGATGGGGTGTAAGTTCCTTATGGGGATCACTGTAAATATCTAGGTGTTAATATAGGGAGAAGTCTTCATTAGAGTAATCACATAAATGGGATTGTAAATAAAGGATACAGATCTCTTCACATAATTATGAGGGTGTTTAGGGGTTGTAGTAAGGATATAA
Organism: Anabrus simplex; assembly: GCF_040414725.1. Classification (NCBI taxonomy): domain Eukaryota; kingdom Metazoa; phylum Arthropoda; class Insecta; order Orthoptera; family Tettigoniidae; genus Anabrus; species Anabrus simplex. The sequence goes on from NC_090265.1 coordinate 897,611,670, forward strand.
AGGAGAGGATATATAAGTCTCTGGTAAGACCCCAAGTAGAGTATGGTTGCAGTGCAGGAGACCCTCAACAGATTTACTTGATTCAAGAATTGGAAAAAATCCAAAGAAAAGCAGCTCATTTTGTTCTGGGTGATTTCCAACAAAAGAGTAGCGTTACAAAAATGTTGCGAAGTTTGGGCTGGGAAGACTTGGGAGAAAGGAAGCGAGCTGCTCAACTAAGTGGTATGTTACACGTTATAATTGTCATGTTAGGTCCGTATTGAAATGTACGTAAATACAAAGTATGTTACACAATGCAACGTCTCTTATATTGGTCAAACAGGCCGGAGTTTTCAAACTAGGTACTTTTAGAACACTATAATGCCATTAAGCACAATAAATTTTCAGCTATGAGCATATGAAAGAAACAGGACATCACTTCACGACGATAGAAAGAGACCTCACAATTTTTAAAAGAGTAAACAAAGGAAAGTTGATGAATGAACTTGAAACCATCTATATAATTTTGGACCAATACTACAACAAAAATCTAAACCTCAATTATTTAATTGAGGTCAAGAATCCATTATACGAAAGTTTACCCAATTATTGCAAACTCTAAATTCAAAACATAACTACATTCTTAAAAATCTTAAGTTAACATCTTCTAGAACCTCCACTACTTTAACTAACTTGACTCCCTTCATGTCCGCCCCTACAATTCTCCCGCAACCCAACACGACTCCCTCCCTGTCCGACCATGCAAATCTCTCGCAACCAACAACACATAAACTTAATGCTCCGCCTAACCCCTCCCCTCCACAAAACCCTCCTCTGCCAATCTCACATCGATACAATACTAGAAGCACAAGTGTCAGGCATTCAACGCTACCATAGCAACTGCATAACAGTCAAAGAAATAAATGAACCTACACATAACGTTGTTTTTCTTCAACTAACCTTTCCATAACTAATTTACATCTTTACAGACGAAAGAGTAAGTGTTTTATACATTTTCCATGTTTTATTTTTTAAACCCACATTCTCTTCAAAAATACCTTCCTAAGCATTCACTCTCCTCTTGTTACAGACTCTATCAGCGTCGAAAAACCTTCGAATTTTGCTCCTCCAAACAAGATAAATACATCTATAGACAACCTAATGCTTTTTCCTTACTCCCACAATTACTTAAGGAAGACAGTTATCTTATCATAACGCATTCGACTTTCACTCCTTCAGCCAGTTAAATAGACTATAGGCAGCTGAACAGCCACTTAAGAAGGCTGTTGTCTTTTCACAAGATACGAAGTTGGCATCTGTGACAGTTTATCAGCTTTGCTTTTTCTGATCCTCTAACAGAAGTATTCAAGGAGGCACATTTCTGTTTCATTATAAAGACTGAGCTGTTTATTACTCTACCCCAACAATTTTTGAACGCTCCAGAAAGTATAATCGTGTGAACTTTTGACATGCAGCTTGATACTGCAATTTTAGCCAAGGACATTCTAACAATTTGTATGTTTGGACAGACACCTACAATGATATCATCTTTTTATGACTTGTAAGAGCAATCAGGATCCTGATTTTTTACCATACAGGTTTGAGTTTGAGGCTGATGCCCTTAATATGGGCGAAACATGTCCCTTAACGTTTTATAATAATATTTCATTTCTAAAAAGATCTCTTTGTATTGAATAGGTGGATATAAAAAATAATAACACTTGTAACATACTTTGTATTTAAGTGGTATGTTCCGAGCTGTCAGTGGAAAGATGGCATGGAATGACGTTAGTAGACGAATAAGTTTGAGTGTTGTCTTTAAAAGTAGAAAAGATCACAATATGAAGATAAAGTTGAAATTCAAGAGGACAAATTTGGGCAAATATTTGTTTATAGGAAGGGAAGTTACAGAATGGAATAACTTACCAAGGGAGATGTTCAGTCAATTTCCAATTTTTTTGATATCATTTAAGAAAATGCTAGGAAGACAACAGATAGGGAAGCTGCCACCTGGGCGACTGCCCTAAATGCAGATCGGTAGTTATTGTTTGATTGGTCATTCACATTAAAAAGCAACAGAACACCTGAAATTAAATATATTTATTAATCAGTATTAATCAATTGATTAATCCACTCTTACACATAAAGCAAATGACGGGATCAGCAGTATTCTAGTCATTGGCTAGTATGAATTTGAGTGTCTCCTGCAGTCTGAGGTTCCATCTTAAGTCTGAGAGATCTGCGCACTCTGCGAGAATGTGGGCTATGGTGAATTTGGTACCACAAGTACACACTTGGGGGGATGAAAGTGTGTAAATCTTCCATAACCTCTCCTGAACCTACAATAGGTTATGTAGGAAAATAATGGTCTCAGGCGTGAAGGTAAAAGAAGAAGAGGGAAACTAAGACAAAAATGGATAGACTCAGTTTTTAATGATTTAATGATGAGAGATGTGGATCCGAATGTGACTACAGAGCTAATTGCAAATAGAAGATGATAAAATTACGGAGTTAATTCATGTGTGTGTGTGTGTGTGTGTTTTTTTTATTTTATTTATAATATAGCAATGTTGAACCACAAGCAAAAGAGAACTCATTATAAATAAACAGTTAAGTTTCCTTTTATGATTTTTAAGTGCTCAGTATCACAGTCATTTTTATGATTTGTAAATAAAATGTTACTGCTTATGTTATATATTTCTACGATTTCTTATTTTGATGTTTACTATGTTGTAGTCTGGAGGGATGAAGCTTATAAAATATTTACCTCCATCCTCAGAAGATGAGGAAATCAGTGAGGAAAGTAATAAAATCCCCGACATCAAAGAGGAAGAGATCCAGGATTCACCACGTTCATGTGTTATTCCTCCACCTTGTAAACCACCTCGCAGCTGGGACCTTATACAGTCTGGCGTCATTGATGACCCGAAGGTAATTAAGACGTATTATAATTTTTTGTTATTTTTATTTTCAGTTATTTAGAGTACGTGTATTTTGGAGTTAGGTATGAGAAAATCTTTGAGGGATAGCTGCTCTTTACCAAGGTTTGCCATGAGATACAGCCCAATAATTCATTTAAAGATAAAAAAAATCATACATTTAAAAAAAATTATAAATGAGAAATCCAAAGGCAGCTACTTTGCAGAGGAAGTACTTAATTTTATTTTTTAATGGAACCATACAGATCATGGTGTACAATATACAGAGAGTCCTATAACACACATAGGGCTATTACTTGTATTGTGGATGAATTTATCTTAAAGCCTTTGGCAAAATTGATTATTTTGGAACTATTCTATGAGCATCAAACAACAGTTCTCTGACTTCTCATCTTTCCACTTTGTCTTCTTTTGTCAGATATTTGAAGCAAGATTTATAATTTCTTTCCTTTCATCATTAACATCGTCATCTTATGAGCTGTACTTTCAAATGTTGTTGTTAGGTCAACTATTAAGCCACTATTCTGCCTTCTATCAATAGCTATTATATCCACACATTTAGTAGAACCTACTTCTTCAAATATTTCAAACCCACATCATTTCTTCATATACTCAGCAATAGTACTCCTGATCCTGTAATGTCTGTTCCTAAGAAGTTCTCCTTTACAACAGAAGCAGGAATGTTGTAATGACAGCATCTTTATAGCATTAGTTCTTTGTGAAGGGGAAAGGCCTTTCTTGGCAGAAATCTGAGAATTTATGTTGGCAAGTTGAAGAAATGTTGTACTCCTCTTTCATGATGCGGTAAGTTTTTCCAAGTCAACACTTCCTAAGTTTTGCATGTTAGGTTGTACTTCTTGTGGTAAGCCAAGATTGATTAAACTAGACCGAATTTTTTCTTGGAAGTTTCTTGTTTGACTCAGTAGTGGATCACAAGTTGAACTAAGCCATAAAGCTTTCATAATTCCCAAACTGCAAACTTTCTTCATTTAAAGGAAAGCAGTATATATGGTAAAACTACATTTCACATCTGTCTACTTCAGTGTATCTTTTCTTAAGTTATATGGAAACTTAAGTTTCTACCTAGTTTGTTCAGTAGTGTTTTTAAACCTTCTGTAATAAATCTTGTATGCTCAATATAGGCATGAATAGGAATGAATAAATAGGATAAACAAATTGACAGGTTAGGGTGGGAAGAGGAAGTAATAGAAAGAGGAGACAAGTACAAACACGAAAACATAAAAAGGAAAGAACCCTTCTATTCCATGTATTCTTCGGGTATCCTTGAGTCCTGCATTTCTTTGTCATACCTGTAACATCTTAGCTGACATTTCTCTGTCTCTTCTTGTAACTCCCATTCTATTCCTCAGGAATTTTAGTTCTCTATTCTGCACTATGCTAATATCTCTTCCTTTCATTACCCAAGTCTGTTATGTATAAGTTAATACTGGAGTTTACTAGGTATGATATAAAATTAGTTTACTTTCCTAGGGTACATCCTGACTGAAGATTGAGCTTCTAACACTTGCCCATTCACTGATCTCTCTGTCATTTCTGCCACCTATACTTCCTAAATATTTGGAACTTTCTACTTTATTCAGTCCATCCCCTCCAAATACTATATTTACTGTTGGTCAGTCCTCCTTTGTTATCAACAGAAACTCACTTTTCTTCTAATTGAATTTCATCTCATACTATTCTGCTGCTTCTACCATTTCATTCAACTGTTCCTGTTACTCTTCCTCCTTACTACCCCCATACCACCATGTAATTTTCAAACACTATTACTTTCATCTTCTCTACCCATTTCTGCTATCTTTAAAATTTAAATTATGAACTTGCATATTGATGCTATTCTGCAACCAGCATACCAAAGGCAAGTAATGAATCCCTAGTCAGTGGTTACTTTCAGTACCCATAATGTTGTGGTGGTTTTTTTTTTACTCATATTCAATCTTGGGTACCCTTCCACATTCTAGCCTCAGATATGTAAAAATTTGTACATGTTAAGACACTATACACACACACACACACACACACACACACACACACACACTCTCTTTTTTTCTTTCGCAAGGAGCGTGCACGTGTTCAACTTAGCATCAATAGCCAGTCTGAATCTCAGCTGTTAATATGGTGAGACAGTTATCATTGCAGCACCGTATTTTCGTATGTAAAAGTTATTTTAAATACAAGTCGGCTCGATGGGTACGCATGCATTTGTTCAGCAGTATCCTGCTGAAGTGCCACCTTCATGAACACAGATTCACGTAATTGTAAATAAATTTGAAACTACTGGCTGAGTGCTCAATAAAAAACATGCACGCAACGAACAATTTTAACAGAGGAAAAGCTAGATGACATTGGTCTTGAACGGTCACCGAATAAATCACTCACAAAATTAGCACAACAAGTAGGGGTTTCGGTTTCTTCTGCACACAGAGCTACAAAGCTGTTACACATCAAACCGTACAGGTTTATACGGTCCCATTGTTTAAAACCTGCTGATCCAGCCACAAGAGTGAGATATTGTGAGTGGTAGCTTGCGTCATTGAATGATCGTTTATTCTACTCACAGCTTGTGTTCTTTTCGGATGAGGCCTGGTTTCATCTTAATGGTCATGTGATCAGTCAGAGCTCTCGCTATTGGTGTGCAAAAAATTCTAATGGTGTTTATGAAATCCCTCATTATGAAGGATGACTCTTCCAGCATCTTTTGTAAGGTAAGTTTTCATATAAGATTGTATACACGCTTAAACCAGGGCGGCCGCACGCGACGTAACTTGGGTTGAGGCAGCTGTAGCGCAGAGTATAAACACTGTGCCTTCGGTCTGGGTTTATAAGAGAGACACTGTATAGTGTTTACCTTGTGTGCTTAATACATCCAAGACAATATCCCTCTGCAAATCTTTCTCATGTTTATAAATTTCTTTCCTGTTCTCTTTCTCATTTTAAAATATTTGATTATGTTATTGTTTTCTCTCTAAATTGACTAGTTTGTTACACTAGGGATCAGAACCAAGACGCCGTAGTTTACTGACTTTGGGTTCCCTTCGTTCGAAGAGGGAGAGTTTCACAGATTCTCCCAGTGGAGCAGAATCTCCCAGCTTGAGAGGGGAGAGCCCTCAAGTAGGGCAGGGTGACGCAGATCAGTGGGTCAAGAGTCAGAGTTTTAGTAACCAGGGTGTAGCTGCTGATGACCCCCTTGCAGGTAAGATGTCTGTTTGTGAGAGCTTAACCAGTATTATACTTTTTTGTCTGCTCCCTCTTTAACCCCTCAGCGCTGACCTCTATACGTGGTGTAGACCCTCTTTTCTTCCGTAGCCGTCGACCTCTATACGTGGTATAGACCATTCATGGCTTCACATTTATGGTTGTAGCGTAAAAGAATTTTGGAGTTATCGAAATGCAAATGGTTTTGATTCCAAGAAGAAATGTTGGGATTTATCATTGTTGTAAGAGAAGAATTGTACAGTAGTTCATTAACATAAAGTTGTTTGTGCAAATATACTTTTTTTGTCAAGCTAGTCTTCTTTTGCTAGTGGCTTTACGTTGCACTGACACAGATAGGTCTTATGGCAATGATGGGATAGAAAAGGCCTAGCAGTTGGAAGGAAGCAGCCGTGGCCTTAATTAAGGTACAGCCATTTGCCTGGTATGAAAATGGGAAACCACGGAAAACCATCTTCAGGGCTGCTGACAGTGCGATGCAAGCTCACAGCCGCACACCTTAGCCGCACACAAGCTAGTCTGAAGAATAATCTCTTGTTTTTTAAAAGTCTGTTTGCTTCATCCTTTCCCACAGAATAAAATAAAGAAATCATGACCCGAGATATTTGTGTTTTTGCATGATAGTCTTTGCTCTGTTTGTGCATTCAGAGTGCAGTTTATATATTACATTTGTCTTTTCTTTCTAGGCTTGAAATATTTTTGTAACTCTCCACCAATGCTCTGTGTAGATATCAGTTAGTGCTGCTTTCTGTCATACAATACAAGAACCAGTTGGGTATATATCTCGTTTGTAAGAGAGTGTCTCGACTTTTTATCTGAAATATTTATCGAGTTGGTTTGTTTTGTCATAAATGTTACTCCCCACAGTCAGGTTCATCCTGCTGCTTTGGGTCTCGCTGCAGCCGCATTAGTCCGTGTGACACACCACGCACAATGACTAGCTCCAGCCGTGGTTTGACCGACAGTAACGTGCTTGAAATATTTTATAATTCAGATGAAAGTTTAGTCGGAAGTAGCAGTGATAGTATTAGCAGCACTGACAATGAAATATGTGATGTAGCTGTGGCGGATGCAGTGTTAAATGATGAGAGTGCTGATTATTATTATTATTCTTCTTGTTTCGTATAGGCCAGCTAAGGACCACGACATTCAACTATTGCATTTTGGAATGGGCTTTGATGTTTGCCCAGTAGTTGCGCATCCTCAGGCTGTGTTGCTCCTTCCTCTCCTTTGTCCAAAGGGCGCCAGTCTTCTTTGTTGATAATCTGTCCTGGAACTTCTTATGTTTAAGCATCTTCCTGAGTGCTGTACGATCCTTTAAGATTCCTTCTGTTATTCCCAGTTCCTGTAGATCTTTATTCACTTCCATCAACCACGGTGACTTGGTCTTCCTATTTTGCCAGTAGCTGAGAATCCAGTTGGTCAACCTGGTAGGATGCATCCTGTAGATGTGCCCATAGAATGCTAGGCGTCTCTTCCTTGCTACATTCGTTATTCTTTCACAGTACTTGTAGAGCTCTTGGTTAGGCCGTCTTTTATAACTGTCCCCTTCCTTGACTGGCCCCAGTATCTTCCTCATTATCTTTCTTTCCTGGATTTCAAGTTTTTCCATGAGTCCCTTCCTGTTGAATGTTAGACATTCTGAAGCATATAAGGCTTCAGGGCGGATGACTGTCTGGTAGTGCTTCATCTTAGTATTACGAGAGAGACACTTTTTATTATACGTATTCTTGGTCAGTTGGTAGGCCATTTCAAGCCTGTTAACTCGAGTTGACAAAGCTGTTCCTTCAGAGAGATTGGATTCCAACCATTCTCCCAAGTACTTAAACCTATTGGTTTTCCTGATCTCTCCCTGTTCCAGATGCAACGTACAAGGAGATTCACCGATGTTCGTGATGAATTGTGTTTTTTCGAGAGACACATGTAGCCCAACCTTTGCTGCTTGTTGTCTGAGAACATTTAGTTGTTTCACTGAAGTTTCTATTGAATTAGATATCAGGGCCAGATCATCGGCATACGCCAGACAGTCAACATTGAGCTCATTGCGCTTATGTCCCAAATAAATACCACTTGGAATCTCCATTATAGCTAACTCCTTTCGCCACTCTCTTATTACTTTCTCCAAGGCACAGTTAAAGAGGAGAGGGGACAGACCATCTCCCTGTCTCACTCCTGATTTAATTTCAAAACTTTCTGATATGACTCCTCTGAACTTTACTCGTGACCTGGTGTTGCTTAAAGTCTGTTTGATTAGGTTATGGGTCTTCTCATCAAGTCCTAGTTCCTGCAAAATCTTCATAAGAGTAGGTCTGTCTACCGAGTCATACGCCTTTGTAAAGTCGACGAAAATGACAACGTATTTCTTACCGGCCATTTTTGCTTGATGTAATACTGATTGCAGATTGAGTATCTATTCTGTACAAGAGCGTCCTTTTCTAAATCCTGCCTGGTACTCTCCTAATTGTGGGTCTAGTTGAGGTTCGGCTCTATTTAATAAGGCTTTAGAGAAAATTTTGTATGTGACTGGTACCAATGAGATTCCTCGATAATTATTGATGTCAGTCAAGTCTCCTTTCTTGTGCAAGGGATGAATCAGTGCAGTGGTCCAGTCACTAGGTAATGTTTCGGTCTCCCAGATGTTTTGTAGAATTTCTGTCAGCTTGCTTACAGTCTTGTCTCCAGCCTGCTTCCATAGTTCGGCTACTATCGAATCTTCTCCGGATGCTTTGTTGTTTTTCAGAGACTGGATGATTTGTATTACTTCTTCTTTGGATGGTGGTTGCGAGTTTGGTTGCTTGATGTTGTCTTGGTAAACAAAAAAGGTATCAGGTGATTCACAATTAAGGAGATCCTCGAAGTACTTGGCGAGAAGGTGGCAATTGTCAGTGTCATTATAGGCTATTATTATTATTATTATTATTATTATTATTATTATTATTATTATTATTATTATTATTATTATTATTATTATTATTATTATTATTATTATTATTATTATTATTATTATTATTATTATTATTATTATTATTATTATTATTATTATTAATTTTGTGTGGCTATTTCTAGCTGAGTGCAGGACTTGTAAGGCAGACCCTCCGATGAGGGTGGGAGGCATCTGCCATGTGTAAGTAACTGCGTGTTATTGTGGTGAAGGATAGTGTTATATGTTGTATGTGAGTTGGAGGGATGTTGGGGACAGCACAAACACGCAGTCCCCCAGCCATTGGAATTAACCAATGAAGGTTAAAGTCTCCGACCCGGCCGGGAATTGAACCCAGGACCCTCTGAACTGAAGGTCAGTATGCTGACCATTCAGACAATGAGTCGGATGAGAGTGTTGATGAGGAGGAACCAGTACAGTACAGTACAGATATTCAAAAGACTACAATGCAACCGTCCGAAATTCTCTTATTATATTTAGAAGAGTGTCAGGGACAAACATTGAGCAGTTATTGTACCAGGTTCAGCTTGTGGAAGGTTTGTGTACGAAATATGGTTGCTCGGCAGGGAATGAAACATTCAAGGCCGGCACGCATCAGATAATATAGTTCCAAGGTAGCAGGAAAGATATTTTATCAGAAAATTAGCACTCAAAACTGAGAAATCTAAACCTCGAAGCACGGCAAAATGAAGGCATCGGTTTACTGTTGCTAGGAATGTGAAATGGGTCTCTGTCTCGAGGAGTGCTTCGAACTCTATCACACCAAACTAAATTACTAAGGTATTGTGAAACAATTATGTCATTATCTGCATGTACATAGTTATGTCATATGGAATTCAAAATTTCATGAATATCGTTCTACTCATATACTTGTAGTAATGTTTTAAGTGAATTGGGGCGTAGTTGAACTCTCCTCTGGCCATGGAGTAGGAAGCTTTTTAAATGGCTGTGACGCTTAGGGGTTAAGCAGACATGACCTAATCCTGAGTCCATCCTGATTCTCTCGTTTACAAGTAACAAGCTTTAACAGCTCCATTATAACATCTGTATTGACTTGAAATCAAGTTGAAATATTTAAGAATATGCTCAAATATTCTACTTAAGGATCCGCTAGTTCAATACATTAAACTAATATATTCAGGGGACGAAACATGTACCAGTTTAAGGTAACAACATGTATTGAACAGACAGATCCTTAAATAGAATATTTGAGTGTATTCTTAAATATTTCAACTTGATTCTCTCCCTACTGACAAATACTTCTTTAATATCTATTTTCTTTTCTTAGTGATTCAGACTTCTGCAACATATGTTCGTTCTATCTGTATCATTTGGATTAGACTGTATTACATGTTTAAAATGTTAACTTGATATGGTATAATCCAAAAAATGTAGTGGTTTAATTTGCATTATAAAAGTTTTCTTGTTTGGCATTAAACAATCTCTTCTATATGTAGGTGGTGATGTCATAAAAGAAAATGTGTCCAACAAGTGTGAAATTGTGAAAATAGGAGGAGGAGGTGGGGATGTAGTAAGCAGAGACAGTCTGAAAGGCTCAGATGAGTCTGATAGTGATTGGGACAGTGATGACAGTCTTCCATTGGACAGCATACCTCAGGGTGGAGATAATGATTTGTTAATACCTCCTCCTGTTCCTCCTTTACCCAGAGAAGTTTTGAGCCCAAGCATAAATCTCATCCCACCACCTTCTGGAGATGGCGATATTACTCCTTCAAGTGAAAGAAGGCGGCTTCTTCTCCGTGCTCCTTCCATTGACCTAACTGATGAGGATGGGGATGGTGGTCGTGATAAGTCCAACAGCACTTCTTCATCAAGAGGAAAGGAGAAGAAGAAACAAAAAAGTTCAACAGATGAACCCAAGTCCCAGGTAGTTGATCAATGTCTTAACTGTATTTTAAAGATTGCTTCTGAACTAATATTGAACATTTTATATTTTGTGGAAAGAAGGATCAGAATCTAATGTCTGTATGTGTTGGATCCATCAATTTGTAAACTAGCCTAGTACAGCTTGCTATGTTTTTTTTTGGTCTTGTATATTCACCTCTTTTCTGTAAACTTAACTAATGCATTATACATCCAAGACACGGTGGTAGCACATTCCATTCTTGGTCTTCATCTATAGTTCTTATTTTCTATTCTTCCTTCATAACTTCCTGTTCCTAGATATATCCTACCACCGGGCGAGTTGCACGTGCGCGTAGAGGCGCGCGGCTGTGAGCTTGCATCCGGGAGATAGTAGGTTTGAATCCTACTATTGGCAGCCCTGAAGATGGTTTTCCGTGGTTTCCCATTTTCACACCACGCAAATGCTGGGGCTGTACCTTAATTAAGGCCACGGCCGCTCGCTTCCAACTCCTAGGCCTTTCCTATCCCATCGTCGCCATAAGACCTATCTGTGTCGGTGCAACGTAAAGCCCCTAGCAAAAAAAAAAAATATATATCCTACCAGCTTATTGCTTTTCATTATAATTCATCATCTGCATATTTACAATCACTTGTTTGAATATCTCATCATTCGTAAATATTTGTCAATCCTCTAAACTACATTTCATATGCTTCAAAATCAATCATTATCATCATTTCCATTAAGCTAGATGCAGCCTGGCTCCTTGGCTGAGTTGTCAGTGTCTTGACCTTTAGTCCTTGAGGCCCTGGGTTCAATTTCCAGCTGGGTCAGGGGATTTTCATCTTAATCGGTTAGTTTCCGTAGTTTGGGGACTGAATGTTTGGGCCCTCCCCAACATTCCTGCAGCTCATATACCACACACAACATTATCCATCACAATGTTAACATGCTGTGTCCTCTACATAGTAGATACCACCCACCCTTTTTGGAGGTCTGCCTTACAAGGGCTGCATCAGGTTAGCAATAGCCACATTAAATATTATATAATCAGTGAAGTTGGTCCAGTTTATTCTTATCTTTCCAGCTCTCCTTACTTTCAGTCCAAGAGACCATCTGCATATAAAATAAGATTTTTTGTCTATACATTGCTCAGAATTTAAAAAGAATGGTATTTCTGTATCGGTTGTGTCCACAGTAAGAAGGTAATGCAGTATGTACGTACGTACATGCATCATGAATGGATGAACAGAATTTAATGAAAATTGGTATGCAACATTGGAGAATAAGGTACTACAGTCTAGGCTGTATATAATTTTATTCAGGCTGGGTAAAATGGTAGTTTAGGAGAAGGCATGAAATTTAATTATCAAATATCTATGTTATTATTGGTCATATTGATAACATAACAAACACTATAGATAACACAATTTACAATCACTTAGGTCTTATACAGTTTTACTGTATCGGCTATGATAACAGAGATAATCATGATGCTTAGTCCAAATCAACACCCTGCCATGAGAAAATGGCAGAACAGAATTTGATGGAAATTGGCATATAAATGAAATAAGTTTCATAATGATAGATCCATATTGAACTGTGATTACAATAGAGTAAATTAATGTATTATTTGGGTCCACCTTTTCAATACAAAATGTAAATAGTTTAAATTACATAAATGATTAGGGACTAGTTTCGACCTAGTACTAGGTCATCGTCAGCCTAAAGCAAAATTAAAAACACAAAATATCGAAGAAATTAAACAATGTAAAGATGCGTGCGGTTTCGTAAAAGTACATACCATGTGAGATATTGTGCAGCACTTTGTTAAAAAATAACTCTCTGAAAGTGATTCATAATAAGTCCAGTGCATATTAAAAAGGTGTTATAGAAAGAAATCCTTGAGTTGCTGGAATATGCTGGCTCCTTTAAGATGCAGGTATCCAATTGAAGAACCACTGAGCCGAAGTTACGTCGTTTATTTATGAATAAAGTCCAGTGCGCCGTATAGCATTAAAAAGCCCAGTGCGCACTAAAAAGATGTTAAAGAAAGAATTCTTGAGTTGCTGGATAAGGAGATTAGAATATGCTGGCTCCTTTAAGATACTGGTATCCAGTTGAAGAACCACTGAGCCGAAGTCACGTCGTTTATTTACAATTAAAGACCAGTGCGCCGTGTAGCATTAAAAAGTTGATAGGGATGGAAATTTTTCAGTTATTTCTTCGAATATACAGCAGCAAATTTAAGAAGCCAGCATATGTTGAATTCCTTGACCAACAACTGAAAAATTTCCATCCCTATCAACTTTTTAATTCTACAAATAATGGGACAAAGTGTCTCACAGTGCATTGGCACTGCCAGTGGCTACAATTAGCCTACGCAGTGGCCTCCACGGTATGCACTAGCCAGCGTCTTGGTAGGTGTGCTGGGTGCCAACTGATGAGCCCGGCCTGGCACACGAGGGCGAGGCGCTGGCAACCAGGAGTGAGTTGGCTGGAAGGTTTATAATGTCCAATAGCGGACCATTTATATTGGTGTTATAAGTTTGCTCATTCGGAGCAAGTATTTCAGATTCCCTATGGGAATCAACATCTATATCATCTGATGGCCAGGCAGGCATCAATTTTTGATAATGGGACAAAGTGTCTCATAGTGCATTGGCACTGCCAGTGGCTACAATTAGCCTACACAGTGGCCTCCACGGTATGCACTAGCCAGCGTCTTGGTAGGTGTGCTGGGTGCCAACTGATGAGCCCGGCCTGGCACACGAGGGCGAGGCGCTGGCAACCAGGAGTGAGTTGGCTGGAAGGTTTATAATGTCCAATAGCGGACCATTTATATTGGTGTTATAAGTTTGCTCATTCAGAGCAAGTATTTCAGATTCCCTATGGGAATCAACATCTATATCATCTGATGGCCAGGCAGGCATCAATTTTTGATAATGGGACAAAGTGTCTCATAGTGCATTGGCACTGCCAGTGGCTACAATTAGCCTACGCAGTGGCCTCCACGGTATGCACTAGCCAGCGTCTTGGTAGGTGTGTTGGGTGCCAACTGATGAGCCCGGCCTGGCACACGAGGGCGAGGCGCTGGCAACCAGGAGTGAGTTGGCTGGAAGGTTTATAATGTCCAATAGCGGACCATTTATATTGGTGTTATAAGTTTGCTCATTCGGAGCAAGTATTTCAGATTCCCTATGGGAATCAACATCTGTAGCACTGGTCTTTAATCGTAAATAAACGATGTGACTTCGGCTCAGTGGTTCTTCAGTTGGATACCAGTATCTTAAAGGAGCCAGCATATTCTAATCTCCTTATCCAGCAACTCAAGAATTCTTTCTTTAACATCTTTTTAGTGCGCACTGGACTTCTTAATGTTATACGGCGCACTGGACTTTATTCATAGATAAACAACGTAACTTCGACTTAGTGGTTCTTCAATTGGATACCTGCATCTTAAAGGAGCCAGCATATTCCAGCAATTCAAGGATTCCTTTCTATAACATCTTTTTAATATGCACTGGACTTATTATGAATCTCTTTCAGAGAGTTATTTTTTAACATAGTGCTGCACAATATCTCACATGGTATGTACTTTTACGAAACCGTACGTGTCTTTACATTGTTTAATTCCTTCGATATTTTGTGTTTTTAATTTTGCTTTAGGCTGACGATGACCTAGTACTAGGTCGAAACTAGTCCCTAATCATTTATGTAATTTAAACTATTTACATTTTGTATTGAAAAGGTGGACCCAAATAATACATTAATTTAATTTACTCTATTGGCATATAAAGTCGGGGAATAAGGCCGTATAATCTAGGCTATAAATAATTTTATTCACACTGGCTAGAAGTAACAAATATGAAAGTAGCAAGAATAATTGTTGGTACAAACAGGTGGGAACAATGAAAGGACGGTACTCGGAATGAGGAAATAAAGCTGAGTTAGGAATGAACTCAATGGATGAAGCTATATGCATAAACCGGCTTCAGTGGTGGGGTCATGTGAGGTGAATAGAGGAGGATAGGTTGCCTAGGAAACTAATGGACTCTGTTATGGAGGGTAAGGGGGTAGAGGGAGACCAAGATGATGATGGTTAGACTCAGTATCCCAACGATTTAAAGATAAGAGGTATAGAACTAAACAAGGCCATAGAACTAGTTACAAATAGAGGATTGTGGCGGCGATTAGTAAATTCACAGAGGCTTGCAGACTAAGTTTAAATGCTGAAAGGCATAGCAGTCTATAACGAAGATGTATGTATGTATGTATGTGCGTGCGTGCGTGTGAAATGGTAGTTTAGGGGAAGGCCTGAAATTTAATTTTCAAATATCATTATTAGTGGTCCAGTCGATAAATACTACATAACAGAAGTTGTAGAGAATAAAATTTCCTGATTATTTATGTCTCATTAGTCTTATTGTGTCTGACTCGTTGGCTGAATGGTCAGTGTACTGGCCTTCGGTTCAGAGGGTCCCGGGTTCAATTCCCAGCCGGGTCGGGGAATTTAACCTTCATTGGTTAATTACAATGGCCCGGGGACTGGGTGTTTGTGCTGTCCCCAACATCCCTGCCACTCTCACACTACACATAACACTGTCCTCCACCACAATAACACGCAGTTACCTACACATGGCAGATGCCGCCCGCCCTCATCAGAGGGTCTGCCTTACAAGGGCTGCACTTGGCTAGAAATAGCCACATGAAATTAATTAAAGTCTTATTGTACCAGCTGCGATAACACAGATATTCATAATGTAGACTTTTGTTGCTTACTGCATGTCAGCGCCGAGCATCGCTAACATGGAAATGTTTTTCAGTCATGTTAACTGGCAATGGTGATGCTTTTGTCATGATTGTTGTAAGGTGAAAAAGCGTGTGCTGATCGGTGCATATCGGCAAGGAAAATTATAAAGATTATCAAAATGAGAAAAAGTCGTGATGGATGTAACGAAAGGAGGAGGAAGGACTCCCTTTACATTGGATGCCCTAATATTACAGTCAAAAGAAAACTAGATGTGAAGGCCTACAATATCGGAACCCGATACTTGGCTTTCTTCTGTACCAGAAAGAAGAGATCAAATCAAAATCAGTAATAATACAGAACAATATGAAACTGCAAAGGGCCACAGAGAGCAAGGAAGCGAGTACGTCACAACAAGCCACAGACAGGGAGAGTCATGTCCAGTTATGCACCTCGGAATCTGGGGAACAACATGGTGGATGAACAAAAAATATAACCATGCACATGCTAAGTAGTTATCCCATCAACAGGTACTTCAGCTAGTTCATTATAATCTGGTCTCTCTCAGCCTCACTTTCTTTCTTTCTTTCTTTCTTTCTTTCTTTTAGTTTGTAATTCTGTAATTACAAGTACTATGGGTACCTATTCTTTCTTCAATCATTCATTTAATATCCTCAAACTGTTTCTGGTTTTCTACATTTTTATCACTCAACATTTCCATTTTTAATTTATTATGTTTGTCTTTCTCACTCTATCTCTCTCCTTGTTTAACCTTGTGTCCTCTGACTGATTTCCATATCCAGTTCTTTTTTATTTTGTCACTTTCTATGTACCAGTACTTGAAGTTCTCCATAGCTTCAGATTATTTGTATCTAACTTTTAATGTTCTATTTCCTTCTTTCGTTCATCTTGTTATTAGTTTTTTTGCTTTTGATGGTAATGGTGGTGGTGATTATTGTTTAAAAGGAAGTACAATTGGACAACCATCCTCTCTTTATACTAATCAGAGGGAAAACAGAAGAGATCCGACACTTCGAAAATATCAGCCAAAGAAAGACAAGGGCCACAAAGGGCGTGAAAATGAAAGACTCTCTAGCTCTTAAATGCTGTAATAGCATCAGGGTCAGAAAAGAACAAGAGTTGACCAAGGGAGGTCGGATAGGATAGATGAAAGTTGAGGAGCTTGGCACAGGTAAGTGGAAGCAATGCCAGGACTCAGCTAAGGGGCCCATGGTCGCCAACCCACGCTCCCAAGTTGAGAGCCCCTGAGGCCCCTTGTAGTCACCTCTTACGACAAGAAGCAGGGAATACCATGCGTGTTATTCTACCACAGGGGGTTATTGGTTGATGGTAGCAATGTTAATGGTAACAATGGTAAATTTACTATCACATTTTCTTCATAAAAAATTAAGTCATCTTTAAAATTCACATTCAGGTATCTGATCCATTTTGCATTATCCAACAAAGAGCTTATCTCTCTCACTCACTCACTCACCCACTCACTCACTCACTCACTCACTCACTCACTTGCTCACTCTGAGTTGGAGAGTTGAGTCATACATAAAATAGAAGTCAACTGCAAGCTTGTGAAATGAAGTTCCCTAGATCAGCTGTACAGAAAACAAGAAAGGACAGAATTAGGAATGATCAGATACGAAGAGAGCCTGACCATGGAAGAAAGGCCAAGTGTTGTCAGGTTGAAATGGCTAGGACACGTTAAGCAGATGCAGGCGACTCAAATCCCAAGGAAGTACTTTGAGAAGATCGTTCCAGGACGAAGACTGATTGGATGCCCTAGATAAAGGTGGTTAGTCCAGATAAGAGAAGACCTAGAGCAGAGAGAAGAAACATGGTATACCCTAGAGAGGGAAGAAGCATACCAAGATCGTAACAAATGGAAGCACATCATTCTAAAACATCCTACCCAGTTCTCTGGAAGGAATTCATGATGATGATGATGAATACACATATTTCTATATCTAAACACAGGCCGTAAATACTGAAACATTTTTATATCTGAGCAGTAGCAGCTGATGGGTATCACACTGGAACATGTGTGTACCAAGCACTTAAACTGCTCATAGATTTCATTTTCTTTCCTATTCAGATCAGACGATACTCTTTAAATATGAGTTTCTTCAAGCTCGACAGTGTTTGGTAATCCTAGATTCCTATGTCCTTCTTCTCGCACATGCAAACGGCATGAGGCATGAGGGTGAGAAAGTGAAGTATGTGGAAAGAGGGTCCTTGCTATTATGGGAGAGGTGATGCATGTGCCAATTTGTCCACTCATAAATATCTGTAATCTGCATAAATGCTGCCTAGAACTTGTCTTGTACTGTTCACATGGCTTGCTTCCCTATCGCCTGGTGCCATCTATGATGTTCACTGTAAATTACATACTTAGATTATTTTCATACTTATACTATGTGAAGGTGGCCCCTTGAATATGAATATCCCAAAGCCATTGAGCTATATATCCAGGCATTCTTGAGAAAATTGGCTCTGACAATTTCCAAGTGCCTTATATCAATGTTAAAGAAGTGACAAGCGAGCGTGTGGCTCGTAATTGAAGGATCGCTGATTCAAGTAACTCAGCGTACATGGTTTCGTTCTTTTCCTTCAGATGTTTCATTCTAATTATATTCTAGGGAAAAAATATTTGTAATGGTTCAAAAGTTGGGTACAAAAATGAAAAACGTTGGATAGAAAATGAAACACTTTTTTTATTATTTCCATATCAAAGCAAAAATTAGACACAAACATGTCATGTGTGATGACAGGGAAATTTTGAGAAATATAAATGAGATTCATTTCCCAATAGATATTTCATAAAAACACTGCAGATGCAAAAACTCAGCATTTGAGAAGCGTGCTAGAGGTTGCAAAACATTTTGTCTCCCATGCTTTTAGAACAAATACCACCCAGGTTCTTGTGAAACTGCAGTTCACAATGAAGAATAATAAGAGGTAGTTAGCAATAAATTTAAGAAAATGGTAATGTAACAAAATTATTGTTTATGACCTTACTTTAGTGTTTAGTTTTTATTTTGATATGAAAATATGCAAAAATGTTTCATTTTCTACCTGAGTCTTTCATTTTTTTACCCATCTTTTGACCTGTTACAAATATTCTTACATAGAATATATGTAGAATGAGACATGAGACAGAAAACCATGCAAGCAGTAGAACTTGAACCAGCGACCCCTCAATTACTAGACCTAATGCTATCCACTGAGCTATGTGCTCGCTTGTCACTTTTTAATCATTTAGCTGATATAAAGCACTTTGAATTTGTCACAGCTGATTTTTTTGAGAATGCCTGGATATCTGACCCAATAGCTTCGGGGCAGTGGTGGTGGTGGTCATTATTTTAAGAGAAAATACAACTAGACTGTCATCCTCTATCAGCACTAATCGGAAGGAAAATGGAAGGTCCGACATTTCTTCAAAGAATGAAAGAATCAGCAAAAGAAAAAGAAGAGCCACGATGGGCTTGAAAATTAAAAATTTCATAGGTCTGTCAGGGTTGGAAAGGAACAAGAGTTGATCGAAGGAGGTCGGACAGGAAAGATGAAGGTGAGGAGCGTGATGCAACTAGGGGACTCATGTTCGCAACTCCCAAGATGAAAGACCCTGTGTCCCCATTCAGTTGCCTTTTATGGCAGGCAAGGGATACCGTGGATCTCTTCTTCTGCCCCACATGGGGTACTTTGTACTTTTTGGGCTTTTATATTTGAAGATCCATCTTCACGTACTATAAGTATAAGAAAGATGTGTGTCCCATCTACCTGAAGGTCTTTGTCTAGCTCAGAAACAGGCGGTCTCTCGCACGAACCCGAATGCTAGTAAAACTGTCGTCAATCTTTCTAAGAAATCCTTGGACGAGAACCAAACGGCAGTTCTAGCTAGGGGTCTTAATTTCGCTGTCGCTCCCTCAAAAAATTCCCACTGAGGAGTTAATCACTTCGGTTGAGGTAGCCATCCACAAACTACCTACGGATGAGGCTGAGGAGTTAAGACAGAAATGTGTGAGACTCGTAAGGTCCACTGTTGTACCCGCGCCCAATTTAACAAGAGGCAAAAGGAGAGCTCTGAAGGAACTTAGAGATGATTCTGAACTGACCATTCTCTCAGATGATAAGGGTATTGCGACAGTGGTTATGAACACTGACAAGTATAAAATCTCAGCTATATTGTCAGAGCCTGTTTACAGACTGAGCTCACGTGACCCCACCACTCGTGTGTTCAACGCCACCGTGATGCTCTTAAGGCAATCTTAAATTCCAAAAGAGGAGGCTAAACATCTGTCCCTGGGGAATGCAGTGCCACCTAGATTATATGGACTGCCTAAGATCCATAAAAAAAGATATTCCCCTCAGACCTATTGTTAGTGCGATAGGTTCTCCTACGTATGCTCTGGCTAAATACCTAAGCAAATTGCTTCAGCCACACATAGGACATACTGAATCATACGTCAGGGACTCTTGGTATTTCGTCAACAAGCTGTCAACCATAACCCTTCAACCTAATGCACTTTTGGTGAGTTTTGATGTGGAGTCCTTGTTCACTAAAGTGCCGATTGACTCGGTCATTTCTTTCATTGAACACCTGTTCCCTGAGGACATTACCAAGCTATTTTACCACTGCATGACATCCAGCTATTTCTTGTGGGGTGGGAATTTTTATGAACAGACGGACGGAGTGGCTATGGGAAGTCCACTTTCGCCCGTAGTGGCTAATTTCTGTATGAAGCATTTTGAGGAGGAGGCTATTGCTTTGGCGCCCGTCAAGCCTATGATATGGTGGAGGTATGTTGATGATGCATTTGTGGTCTGGACAGAAGGTCGTGAGAAACTTCATCTATTCCTAAACCACCTAAATCAGCAACATCCGTCAATAAAATTCACTATGGAGATGGAGTCGGACGGATGCCTTCCTTTCTTGGATGTTCTAGTAAGAAAGAAACCGGACGGCTCCCTAGGACACACCGTCTATCGTAAGCCTACCCACATGAATCGCTGTCTTCATGCAGATTCTCACCACCGTCCAGCACAAAAACAAGGCGTTCTCACGACACTCGCCAAGAGGGCGAGACAAATCTCTGAGCCATCACATATCCAAGTGGAGATGGACACGCTCAAAGTCATGTTCAAGGATAATGGTTACAGCGATTTGCAGATTCATAGAGCCCTACATCCCAGAGAAACGACCAAGCAAAGCTCACAGAAGGAAGAGGTGAAGGGAACTGCCTACTTGCCTTACATTCACAATACCACAGATCGAATTTCCAAGGTCCTCCGCAAACACAATATAAAAACTGTGTTTGGCACCGCCACTAAAATTGCTCACAGTCTGAGTAAAACCAAGGACAGATTGTGCACACTTTTATATCCTGGGGTATACGAAATTCCCTGTACTTGTGGTAAGGTATACATTGGCCAAACATGCCAGTCCATTGGTACCCGTATCACAGAACATGAACGAAATATTTGTCTCAACCAACCAGACAAATCGGCCATAGCTGAGCACTCTTTGTCGTCGGGTCATGATGTCATGTTCCAAGATGCTCAAGCTCTTACCCACACTAGACACTACAGGTCCAGGAATATACGGGAAGCTGTGCAAATACGTAGAAATCCTAACAATTTCACCCGGTCCCTTCACTATTGTTATTTCGTCTTGGTGTTTTCCAAATTAGTACGTTCCTCGTCGCCAAATGTTTCGTTCCAGGCTTGTGTCTATGCCATACACATGCCAGTGTCATGTGTTACGCAAACACGTTATCTGAACCGCTTAGACTGATTGTGATGGTTCGGTCAGCTTCCGCTTCGAACGCTAGCGTTGCCACGTCCTGGGGGCCACCTGGTGGCGAATGAACGTGCCATTTTCCACTTCTATTATAACGTTCCATATTTAAAGTGTCATTGTTTAAGAAGCCTTTCTCACAGACAGTCGAGATTTCTTCTGAGAATGCAGGGCACAGTTCCCTGCGAAACGTTATGAATTTCACCTTATTTTCCTGACACGGCATAAACCCAAAAGCCTATACAGTATCATGTCTTTAAATTAAGAATATTGGTTTTCCAAATTGTTTTAAAGCTGTCAAACTGCAATTATTTTGGTGAGGTAGGCTTTGTTACCAGCCCTGGTCATTAAATAAAGTTAGGATATCAGAGGGGATATTTTGTTCATCCATTAAAGTACATGAAGTGCTTCTGCAATCAGAGTTATTATTGCTGAAATTGCATTGCAGGCCTACATGAATGATACCTGCTTTGATTATTATCTAAACATGAAAGTAAAAATGTCTGTGAGATAAACACTTGATGTTCTGTGAGAGTCAGATCAATTGTTTTTCCTCTTTAAAAAAAAAACTCTATCCTCTCCAAAAATGGGAATAATCAAAAGTTTACTGTACCAGATTTTAAGTATGCACACCTGGCTTAAATCAACCAGCTTCCACTGCTCATGCGGTTATTAACATTTTTGTATAGTCTTGTATCACTATTCTCTCTAACTTACTTTGGCTTACTCTTTTCAGAATTTGCCATCTGTAATGGGCACATTGGGAAGAGAAGGCACCATGTTGGGTTACGATGAAGTTTGGGAAGCAAATGCCCATCTATCTGTGAGCAAAGGAGAAAATAGCAGTCTTCATATCTCTCGTAGCATCAGCAGTGATTCTACAGCACACATGTCAATCCAGGAAGAGATTGAGGAAGCTGAAGCTCGTAGCAGCCAGTCAATTTCAGAAAACCAGCCTGTGGAGAAATCATGGAGCGGTGCAGCTCCTACAACCCTGGCAGATCGTTTTGTGGAAGATAATCTCTTATTCCCATCTCCACGGCTTAACCAGCGTCCCAGACAAGTATCTCTAGGAGAATATGAACAACAACAAGATTTTAAAAGCAGTGGCCGATTAAAATTTGAATCTCATTCATTGGATGAAGATAAAGTCCAGCATCGACCTAGTGCTGTTGCTGGTATTTCTGGAGTTCCTGATGGAAAGGCATTACGCAGTAGAAAACATTCTCGTCAACAGTCCATCTCGGTACTTAATTGGAGCAGAAGTGAAGAGGTGTATCAAAAACCTCCACCAACTAATTTAGAGCGAATGATAGCAGATAATAAACGTATTAATAAGCAGCTTGAATGCTATGATGAAGCATTGAGGGAACTGGCTCAAGTATCTTTAGTGAAGAAACAGAGCTCTTTACCTCTTCCAGAGAGAATAGATATGATGGATGCATCCATAACTCGTTACACTGGTGCTAAAACCCAGCGATATTTATCCCTTCCCAGAACTAATGAATTAATCGATGAAGCCTTCAAAGAAATTGGCCAGTCTTCAGTTACAACGAAACGAGGATCACTGTCTTTGCCCCGTACAGCCACTCCAAAAGATATGGAGACAGCTGCAGATCCCGCTCCTCCACCTCGACAGAAGAAGACATCATTCCGTAGTCGTCGACGAGCAGAAAGTGAGAGTGAAGCTTTTGGAACACGTTTGTTGAAAGACAATGTAAATAGGTCATTATCTTGTGATACTAAGCTTCAACATGCTTCAAAAAGTTTAGAGAGTTCATTGCTGAAAACTCCATCAACAGTCAGTCAAGATACCATTAACAGTCCAAGTGGATCTGAGACTCCAAGATCAGATGCTAGTAGTTGCACATCTATAAAGGATTCAGTTGGGACAGAAAAGCCTCTTCGTAAAAAGAGGAAAATCTTACTTGCAATGAGATGCTTTCAGAGACATCATCGTGAATCTGTCAATGGCAATTCTCCTACTGAAATCCCAGCTCAGGAGGCATCATTTGAAGACCCACCATTCTGGATGAGTACTGACCGAGGAGGTGGTTTAGAGCGTCAGTCAACAGTTATTGAAAGAACAGATTTTAGACCAAAAGACTTATCTCCTGGACCATTAACACCTGTACATGTTGAAACAGTACTAGAAGAGGAAGTATTGCAATCAGAAGATGTGAATGAAATCAAGGATTTGCTCCAGCCAGATGCAGAACTAAAAGATAATTTGTGTACAAAGTTGGAATCAGATGAATGTCAAAGTATACCTGAGAAACAAATTGAAGTACAAGAACAAGATATTGTAAAGAATAAGGAAACAGTTCTAAAAGAAGAGAGTGTGTATGAAGAAGAAAAGAATGATCAAACAAAAGCAGAAAACAAACAGTTTTATCAGGATATAATAGAGGAAGTGAAGCAGGTAGTTATTCCAGATGAACAACTTATATCTGAAGAAATACAGAAACCAGAATTCCCCATTGATTCTAAAACAGAATTGTTGGTAGAACCACAGCAAGATAGAATGCATCTTGAAGATGAAAATCTACCAAAGCATATAATACAGATAGTAGTAGATGAAGTGAAAGATACTGAAGAAGATGAAGAGGGTGAATTCTCTGAAATGAAACAAGAGGATTTAAGTATTATACAACTCAAAGAGGAGAAAGAAATCAAGATGGCAAGCAGTGTTAAGGTTGAGGAAGATGTTGCTCTGGGTGAGGAGTGTGCAGATATGGAATGGCCCCCACCACCTCCATGTTCAGAAGATCTAACAGTTCTACCACCACCTGAACAAGAAAGGTAAGTTCATCATTGTTTGCATGCTTCCTTACCTCTGTTGTGCTGCAATGTTTGATCAAATGTTCTTCAGTATAATAATAATAATAATAATAATAATGGTGTATGGCCTCCGGAGAGACCTGGTGTGGGTCTTTTTCTCGTAGACGGCCTGTTAGGCGACTTGCATGTCTGTGAAGATCAGGGCCCTACCTAGGATGATTCCTAATGCTGAATACACCACACATACCCCCCGAGCCATTGGAATTAACCAATTAAAGTGAAAATCCTGACCCAGCTGGGAATCGAACCCAGGGCCCTCTGAACCAAAGGCCAGTATGCTAACCATTCAGCCAACGCAGTATGTAAGAGTTAGGTGAAGTAAACTGTCCTCTCATATTTCTTAAGATGGTGCAGCTCTTCCCAGGCTTACTCACTATGAATATGAACTGCATGTACCTTTTAAATCACATACTAGTCCTCTTGTCAATCTTAAATTTCTGGTAGTACTGGGAATTAAACGCAGGCCTTTGAAAACAACAGCTAATAGCACTAACCAGTACATCATGAAGGTGGAGTAGGTGAAACAAGCATTTTCATTCTTCTCTTGGTTAAGGAATACAGTATACTACTACTTCTCAATAATATTTTGACCTGAGGCCAAAAATCAACACCATCTATAACCATGAAGAAAATGCTGTTGAGATACTTGTACTTTTTATAGCAGCATAATCAGTTCGTCATTTCCATTCTAGCCATTGTGTCTCATTTCTATAACCCATAGCACTTCTCTCATTGATCCTGTCATAATCAAAATCTGTAAAAATGCATAATTCATAGTTAAAGCCAGGTAGAGATCATATACGAGCTATTTAGAAGCCAGAAAGCCTATTTCACTTAGCACTGCATTCAAGCTAGAGCCAACGAGCCTTATTTGACTTCTTCTTTTTCTTCCTGACCGTACATGTGTCCTCGCTATGAACACTCCGAGATCGTGTTGTTGCTTTGGACGATATTCGTTAGGCATAGGGGTAATGTGGCCAACCCATCAAAGTGGATGTTTGATTGCTTCTATGTTTGTGGTATTGGTCTCTTCTAAGATACTGATGTTCGTTCAATGGCCCTGTCACTTCTTCTAAGACAGCATTGGTAGTATTTTTCCTGACATTTTATGTGATTTCTGTAAGTAAGCCTAAGCCTAGCATCCAGAAGTAAATGTTGGTATTGCAATGGCAGAGTAAACGTGTAGTTTGATCTGGACACTGAGGACGTAGTCATTGAAGACAGTCACAGTTGAAAGTTGCATTAGAACAGCTGAGACGATACTATATGTCAGTGCCTACGTTTACATTTGTCTAGAGGTGACTGCTGAGGTAAAGAAAGTGTTCAATATCGTGCAGTGTCTCATTATTCACCTTACCTCATCTTATCTAAATGCATTCATAATAGTTCATAAGTAACAAGGGATAGCAAAACGAGGACTACAGAATGTATATAAGTACATTCACTTAATTTTACTCTCTACACTTCACTGTTTAAAGGTATTATGTTACCTTGTTGGGTTGCTCTCTGCCATGGATAGCACAGTTTTTCATTCTTGCCTGTTCTTCTTCATTTGCCAAAAATGACCATTTTCACTCTACAAAATGTTCCAAATAACTTGTTTGCTTATGAAAAGTGCAATGAAATTTGTAGAATTAAGTGTAAGGTCTCTCAACGAATTGTACGCTACTTTGGACATTTAATGCGCCGAGATGGTAGTCTACAAAAGCTGATTGTTGAGGGCAAAGTCCAGGGAACCAGACAACGAGGACGAATACTAACGCGATGGATTGACATGGTGAATGGCCCCATACAGTGTTCTCTCAGAGTAACCACATTGAAAGCTTTAGATAGGGAAGAATGGCGGAGTATGGTTCATTGGCTAGAGGGCTGAATATTATGATAGTCATGATGCCTCAGTCATGAGGCAAAACGAAGAAGAATAAGAAGAAGTGTGAAATTTTATTCTCACGATATAAAAGATGGTAACATTCAACTATAAAAATATTTAATACTAGCTGATGTACCCATGCTTTGCTACGGAATTCTACATTGTATACAGAATTTTTTTTTTTGCTAGAGGCTTTATGTTGCACCGACACAAATAGGTCCTATCGCGATGATGGGATAGGAATGGCCTAGGAGTTGGAAGAAGCCGTGGCCTTAATTAAGGTACAGTCCCAGCATTTACCTGGTGTGAAAATGGGAAACCACAGAAAACCATCCTCAGGACTGCCGACAGTGGGATTCGAACCCACTATCCCCGGATGCAAGCTCACAGCCTCGTGCCCCTAACCGCACGGCCAACTCGCCCGGTATACAGAATTCTAGGTTAGGTAGTATAAACCCTTGTGAGCAAGATTGTATTATATTGCATGACTCTTAACGTTACCCTAGAAATGCAACAGGGAAGTCATCAAACGTCTTTCCTCATATGAAGACTGGCATAGGGAATTTTCATTGTAATAGTAGGCCCGCTTGCCTACCATAAGTCACAATCAGGTTGGGGAGTTTTCATTATAATGGCAGAAAACCATGCATTTTCTCACTTTTAACGAACAGTACTACGCTGTCAATCTAACAGTCCAAAGGTCCAGGGTGTGCTTTAAAGGAGCTGCACAACCTTGGGATAAGGACACGAGTTTACTTTTTTTATCATCATCATCATCATCATCATCATCATCATCATTTCCTTTACCCATTTGAAACTGGGACAGGCTAAATATGGTTCCTCTCCAATTTACTCTCACAAACTCTCCACCACTTCTTACCCATCACCGGTATTAATCAATTTTCTATAAAGACGTTTTTAGTATAAGAAAATATGAACTCTAAATGATACTGTAGAATTTCTGAGCAGAAGCATCATATTCTAACAGAAGATACATTTGATCATATTGGAGGAATATTAGAAGAAACTCCAAAGAAATCACTTCATCATCTTGTACAGAAAAGTGTGCCAAAACTCTCAGCTGGTAAGACTACTAAATTTTAAAAACTTAAGTTGGATGAAAACCAGTGTGGTTTCAGACCACAGAGAGGCTGTCAGGATCAGATTTACAGTATGCGCTAGGTAATTGAAAAATGCTACGAGAGGAATATGCAGTTGTGTTTATGTTTCGTAGATCTAGAGAAAGCATATGACAGGGTACCGAGGGAAAAGATGTTTGCCATACTGGGGGACTATGGAATTAAAGGTAGATTATTAAAATCAATCAAAGGCATTTATGTTGACAATTGGGCTTCAGTAGGAATTGATGGTAGAATGAGTTCTTGGTTCAGAGTACTTACAGGGGTTAGACAAGGCTGTAATCTTTCACCTTTGCTGTTTGTAGTTTACATGGATCATCTGCTGAAAGGTATAAAATGGCAGGGAGGGATTCAGTTAGGTGGAAATGTAGTAAGCAGTCTGGCCTATGCTGACGACTTGGTCTTAATGGCAGATTGTGCCGAAAGCCTGCAGTGTAATATCTTGGAACTTGTAAATATGTGCAATGAGTATGATATGAAATTTAGCCTCTCGAAGACTAAATTGATGTCAGTAGATAAGAAATTCAACAGAATTGAATGTTAGATTGGTGATACAGGTTGATAATTTCAAGTAGTTAGGTTGTGTGTTCTTCCAGGATGTAATATAGTAAGTGAGATTGAATCAAGGTGTCGTAAAGCTAATGCAGTGAGCTTGCAGTTGCGATCAACAGAATTCTGTAAGAAGGAAGTCAGCTACCAGACGAAAGTATCTTTACATCAGTCTGTTTTCAGACCAACTTTGCTTTACGGGAGTGAAAGCTGGGTGGACTCAGGATATCTTATTCATAAGTTAGAAGTAACAGACATGAAAGTAGCGAGAATGATTGCTGGTACAAACGGGTGGGAACAATGGCAGGAGGGTTCTCGGAATCAGGAGATTAAGGCTAATTTAGGAATTAACTCGATGAAGATAAAGGCTAATTTAGGAATTAACTCGATGGAGGTTGAAAAAGCGCAAGGATGAAAAACCGCTCAGGAGCATGAAGAAAGGAAAGGCAGTGGGTATAGACGAACTAAGTGCAGATATGCTGAAAGCAGCGGGAATTCCAGTAAACCAAGGGCTCTACAGACTGCTCAACAAGATATGGGACGAAAATACTATTCCTGAGGACTGGAAGATGGGAATCATTGTACCTCTGTTCAAGAAAGGAAGGCGATGAAAATGTACTAATTATCGTGGTATTACACTACTGTCTCATGTCCTAAAAATATTGGAAAAAATAATAGAGACCAGAATCAGAGATATTATTGAACCAATTTTGGAAGAAGAGCAGTATGGTTTTAGACCAGGAAGGTCAACTACAGACCTTATATTTGCAATTAGAATGCTATTGGAAAAATACTGGGAGAAGAACAAGCCTTTATTTCTAATATTTTTGGACATTGACAAAGCCTACGACAGTGTACGAAGGGAATTTGGCAATGCATGAAAGAACTTCAAGTGTGAGACAGCCTCATAGACAAAGTGAGCCTCATAGACAAAGTGAAAATGTTGTGTAGTGAGAATAGAAGTTGTATTCAAGTAGGACGTGGTTTGTCGGACTGGTTTGAAACAAAGAGAGGAATGCAGCAGGGCAGCTCATTGTCACCACTTCTATTTATTATTGTGATGGTTGTAGTAATGAAATCTATTAAAAGGAAAGAACATGGAGATATCAAAGCCTTCACATTTGCAGATGATGTTGCGATCTGGAGTGACTCAGAAGAGGAATTGGGAAAGAGAATGGAAAGCTGGAATGAGGAGTTCAAGAAATTTTGGGTCAAACATCAATAAGACCAAGACGGTGGTGAAGAAAGTGTATGGGGAAGGAACAGAACCAATAATCATGTTAAATGAAGCCCAACTGGACAGGATTCCAGTTTTCAAATACTTGGTAGTGTTCTATCAAATGACATCCTAGCAAAACATGAGGTGAATAATCGAATCAGCAAGGCAACACAATTCTACCACCAGGTAAGACACCTGCTGTGGGATGAGCAAATACCTATGAAAACAAAAATGACATTGTACAAGTCCTATTATACATTAATTCTTACATACAGTCTCGAAACCACAACACTGACCAATAGAGATAATTCCAAACTCCAGGCAGCTGAAATGAAATTCCTACACACTATGATCCAGAAAACCAGGAAAGACAAGATTAGGAATGAGAAAATTAGAGAAGAAGTAGGAATAGATGATTCTCTCCTCAATAAGATTCAGATATCAAGACTGAAGTGGTTTGGTCACATGAAGAGGATGCCAGTTAACAGAACTGCAAGAAAGGAATTTGACAGAAAAGTAGGAGGAAGACGACCCGTGGGAAGGCACGAAGGGAATGGATTGATTTAGTTAAGGGCAATGTACTGCTGAGAGGTCATGATTGGGACAAGTTGGTGGAGGAGGAATGGTACAAGGACAGAATGAGATGGAGGAGGCTCGTATACCACACCCGGGAAACTGGAGATGGTTTAGGATGATGATGAACTCGATGAATGAAGCTGTACGCATAAACCAGCTTCGGTGGTGGGGTCATTTGAGGCGAATGGAGGAGGATAGGTTACCTAGGAGAATAATGGACTCTGTTATAGAGGGTAAGAGAAGTAGAGTTAGACCAAGGCGACGATGGTTAGACTCAGTTTCTAACGATTTAAAGAGGTATAGAACTAAATGAGGCCACAGCACTAGTTACAAATAGAGTATTGTGGCAACGTTTAGTAAATTCACAGAGGCTTGCAGACTGAGCACTGAAAGGCATAACAGTCTATAATGATGATGTATGTATGTTTCAGAATTACAACTATATGACTGCAAGTAGAGTAAATTTGCAGTTGCATTGTGTAGGATATTGCTAATGGTAATTTTGATCCACAGTGAACAATTTTTGTAGATGAAGCATAGTTTCATTTACTGTACATGTTTTATTAACTGGACATAGAAATCTCTTATTATTACTTGTACTCTCACTGCAGATATAAAAATTAACCTACAGTGTGCTGTAATTGCAAGAAGGCTAATACAGTAGGGTCATAGCCTTAAAAGATTTTTTCGAGGAGGTACTGCTCACAAATACTTGCACCAGTTTTAGTTGCATGATAATGAAAGACAAGATGCATATTTTCAACAAGATTCTGCAGCAGCACGTTACTCACGATTCTTCAGAATCAGTAAGGGAGGGTTTTTATTACATGAAAATGAAATGTCATATGGCTTTTAGTGCCGGGATATCCCAGGACGGGTTCAGCTTGCCAGGTGCAGGTCTTTCTATTAGACTCCCGTAGGCGACCTGCGCTTCGTGATGAGGATGAAATTATGATGAAGACAACACATACACCCAGCCCCCGTGCCATTGGAATTAACCAATTAAGGTTAAAATCCCCGACCCGGCCGAGAATCGAACCCGGGACCCTCTGAACCGAAGGCCAGTACGCTGACCGTTCAGCCAACGAGTCGGACTTTATTACATGATTATTAGTATCAGGTCATGGCCAGCTCATTCCTGCAACTTTATCATGAACAGTGTCTGGCTCCATGGCTAAATGGTTAGCGTGTTGGCCTTTATTCACAGGGGTCCTGGGTTCGATTCCCAGCAGGGTTGGGAATTTTAACAATCATTGGTTAATTTCGCTGGCACGGGCTGTATGTGTCGTCTTCATTATCATTTCATCCTCATCACGACATTCAGGTTGCCTATGGGTGTCAAATCGAAAGACCTGCACCTGGCGAGCCGAACATGTCTTCGGACACTCCTGGCACTAAAAGCCATACGTCATTTCATTACCATGAGCAGTGGTGGTGGTGATTTTTGTTTTGAGGGGAAGTACAACCAGGTAATAATCCTCTCTGAACAAATTTAGGAGAAGCAAAAAGAAAAGAAAATGTTTATTCAGTGCAGGAATTTGTAAACGAAGCAAAATCATGGTGTTGACATCATCAGAGATGAATGAGCATCCAGCATTCTCTCCTATCTTAGAACTGTCTGTGAAAACAAGTCATATGTCTGGTTACTTGTAAACGAAGTCTTGGAAATACTTCTGAGAAACAGAAGCATCCATGTTCACCTTAGGTTCCATGGAGTAGATCTAGCCATATATCCAGTTGTGGAACTAACCACAAAGGTATCTCACTAGACAACCACTGATAGCCACATCCAACTCACAACACAAGCTGTAAATCTGAATCCCAACCGGTTGTGTGGTATTCAGTCATTTATCATACTTCTATTGGTATTGGGTATTAAAGAGGCATTGATAGCCTGGATATTGTGGCATTTCACAAATTTTGGCAGGGTATATGAGGAGTATCTGCTGCCTTCTTTTTCATGGAGATGGAATTTCTGATTCAGCAAGTAGGTTGGGAAATGGTAATAATTGTTTTAAGAGGAAGTGCAGGTAGGCAACCATCCTATGTAGCAGGCCAGGAATCAAAAGCTCCGGTTGCTAGCCTGACTTCACTATGGTGTACATCATCTAAAAGGTTGAGTGCAGTTGTTGATGCTGATCCTTAAGCCACACAAGTATAGTCCATACGGGAAGGAACGATAGTTGTGTGAAAATGTAGCAGCACTGCACAGTCAGGATCCATGATGTGTCGCCAAGAAACGAATTCCCCAGAATCACCACTGGTGTAGGGTGAAGATAATCCCATACTGTCAGGTACTGTTGTGATCCTTTTCCAGGTCAAGAAACACAGTGACTGAGAGCTCCTTCCAAAGAAAGGCCTCCTGAATGGCACTCTTCAATCTGACCAGATGATCGGTGGCAGACGGATGAGAACAAAACACAACACTGAGACCTCTCTCTTCCACAACTCACACAAGTTGGCAGTTCAACATCATTTCAAGTAGCATTCAGAGGCCATTTGTTTGACATGTTGGCCTATAGCTGTCTAGAAGCTTTGGATCTTTACCTGGCTTGGAAATTGGTATCACAATTCCCTCATGCCATTGGGATGGAAAAATCTCCCTCACTCACTGTTTAATAGGGTGGAGATATCTCTGAGACATTGGCTACTCAAAGTTAAATAAGCATTTGATTATGGATCTTGTCCAGGCCAGGAGCCATGTTAAAGTGCACTCCACAATTCCCACTCTGTAAAGGCAAATTATAGGAATACAAAGTACTGGAGGCAAAAGCAAGGTGGTGAGCCTCTGCCTCTTGCTTAATAGGCAGAAATGTTGGGCCATTCCCATAACTGGACGTATCTGCAAACTGAGACGTGATGTGATCTGCAATGACAAGGAATCGTAACTATATCTCCATTAATGGAAATTCCGAGTACTGTAGGTAAGTTATGTACTCCGACAATAGGGCAGAGTTTTGTCCATAATTTTAGTGGTGGAATGGAGGATGCAAACTTTTCCCAAGTGTGCTACTCTCTCCAATCAAGAAATGGGTCTTAGGATGATGGCGCTTAAATGCAATATTGTTGGCCATCATAGGATTCCGACAATACCGCTTAAAAGACCTGTCATCGATCATGTATGGCTTAGAGATGGGCAAAGTGACACTGCTGAGTGTTTTGAAATGTTCAATATGGCACAGCGAATTGCTTCGAAGCAGTCTGTCGATGCACAGCACACTTCCATCTCGGACTGCAAGACAAGCAGTATCTGGACAGTGTTTCGCGAAGGCATGGTGAAGCAATGTGTCAACACATGGCGCACTTCCACCTCAGACTGCAAGAGAAACAGTGTTCCTATACGCAGTACCTGGACAGTCTCTCGCAATGGCACAATGTGTCGACACACGGCGTGCTTCTGTCTCGGACTACAAGAGAAGCAGTGTCTTACGATGACGTGGTGAAACATGAACCCCACTTCATAGCTAAGTTCATTTCGCTGAATAAACTCTTCAACATTCTTATAATGATAAAATATGAGGTTCATGAAATATTTGATAGGCAAATGAACAAATACAGTATGATAACTAGATGATGTACAGTATAACAGTACTAGTATATTATAATAATATTATGCATTTGCTTCTTCACTAAGTGCTTAAAATGATACTAAAAGGGATCAATTTTACAGTTAAAAGCGCACTAAAGCAGTAACTCATTTGAATAATTATAAAATGATTAATGAAATTTAAGAAGAGTCGGAAATTAGAATTTTACGTACATTAACAAACAACCTGAACTAGTTACAAAAGCATTGTAAGATAGTTAATAAACTAAATAACCTAATTTGAATGATTATAAAATGAGAAAGGTTGGTATTATACATAAAGTAACAACTTGACCTAATCCAGTTTAAAAATATCATTGTTGAAAGTTTTGCACCTGAGGAATGGTGGCACTTTCTGTTATAGTGTGACCCTATTTGAAAACAGTATCCTTTTTCTGTGTAAAACTAAGACCTTATATTGTGGAGTACATTGTTCTTTTAGTAACTTGAATTATGGTTCAGAATATGAAGCGTCTATTAAATGGCTCATCTTCAGGGCAGTGTCACTCAGAATGTTTCTGTTGAGGTGGGAACATAAAGCACTGTCACTGTTTGAAATCATCGATGTAGCTGATAGGTACGAAACAACTGTTGTTTCTGTTCATGTGACATGACTCACGAGGCAATCTCACTGCTTCGAAACAGTGAAGCGTTGATGTGTCAAGGCATCAAGACAGCTGATTGTGCCAGTTCAGTGTTTCGAAGCATACACACACTAGCCAACTCTACTAGAGCTGCTGCAATTTTGTTGGCCACCATGGGACCTGTTTCCGGTGAGGGATACTGTAGGAGTAAGGTATTGTTTGCTCTGCAGCAGCTTGAATTCCAGTTGTAATGGAACAAACATGGTCAACAGATCCCAGCACCACATCAGTCATCACTGTGTGTTTTGAAGAGACTGACCAATTTGCCTGTAGCCACTTTGGTACCTAGGACTGTCTTTGATTCAAAAATATAAAAAGTATGGGAAAATGGTCACTATCACAGAGGTCATCGTGTACTTGCCATTGTAACAGGGAACTAGCACACGGCTGCACAGGGTGATATCCAGGTGTGAAAATTTGCCATGTACACTACTGAAGTGAGTAGTTTCTGCTGTGTTGAGCACACAAAGACTGGTTGATCAATTGCTTCCCCTAGATCAGGAAGATGGAGATCCCCAGAAGGTGTCACGGGCATTCACATCTCCCAACAAAAAGAAAGGAGGAGGCAGTTGAGAGATTAGATCTTGGAGTTTATGCATGAGAAGGTTATAGTGTGGTGGAAAGTACACATTGCATACCTCTGTCATTACTGGCAATGGAGCATGAACTGCAACCGCATCCAGCTGAGTATGGAGCAGCACTTTTTCACCGAAGATGTTGGAACAGACTAGGGTGCAAACGCCCCCAGTCTCCCCATCATCCACAGCTACTCAGTCCTTGGAGTAAAGACAGTATCCTCGCATAGTCATGGTGGCCACATAGACAGATATCAGACAGCATAACTCAGCTAGGCAATACTGATGACTATTGTAGTTCCACTGGAATAGTGCCATTGTGTGGATCAAAAAAGGGCAATGAAATTAGGACAATTGCTTGTCCTTTCATCGACGGCAGTGCATCGGCCTCTCACCACTGGGTTCCGTGGTTCAAATCCTGGTCACTACATGTGAGATTTGTGCTGGACAAAGCAGAGGCAGGACAGGTTTTTCTTTGGGTACTCCAGTTTTCCCTGTCATCTTTCATTCCAGAAACACTTTCCACTATCATTTCATTTCACCTGTCAGTCATTAATCATTGCCTCAAAGGAGTGTGACAAGCTTCGGCAGCCGGCAAAATTCCTATCCTCGTTGTAAGATGCTATCCTCACTGCAAGATGGGGTCTTCATTCATTCCATTTCTGACCCAGTCATTGACTGGAAAACAGGTTGTAGGTTTTCATCCAGCCATCTGCCATTTTACACCGTTGTCATCGTCGTCTTCAGTATCCGCAATGATGTGTGGTTCAGGCTCCATATCCTCCTCTGTAGTGGGAAACACAGTAGCAGAGCATTCCATGAATGGTGAGCCTTCTTCCTGGGAGAACTAGGTTTCCCAGAAAGTAATCAAGCAGGAGGGCATCCGGGCCTCTCACTCTTGCCCGCTGTTTTGTGTGTCCTTTGGAGGAGAACTAGTGGATGGTTTGCTGGGTTTCTTTGGGGATGTAGTGACCCCCAAATGGCTTCTTCTCCAACTGTGCAGGGGAGCTCTGAGGCTTTCCCTTCTCATTCTTTATTTTCTGGACTTTGGTAGGAGGGCTGAAAGAAGATCTCCACCCTAGTTGAGGAAGTCTTTCCCCCTTCCTCTTGGGGGAAGGCTTCCCAGCTGAATGTACCTGGGGAGAGGCCTTCTAGGATGCCATTGGAAATGATATACTCTTCAATGTCTTTGAAGTACGGGTACCTTCTTCTCTTCTTGCCTTTTGCTGTCAATATCTACTCGGTGGCTAGTTTTATTTGTTGACTAATGTGAGGTGCAGAAGGTACAAGGCTCTCAGGTAATATGCATACTTTGGCAGCCTTCTCAGCAAAGCAGATGGAGAATTCTGAAGGAACCATATATTTGAACTTCCCCTGTGCCTCTGGATAAGAAAGTTTATCCAGAGTCTCAATTTTCTGGATCTTTCTCTCCTCATTAAATGTAAGACAGTCCTTGGAGTGAGGAACATGTTCACCTGTGCAGTTTACACACATGGGTGGTAATGTGCATTCTAGAGCAGCATGCTCCTCCTTTCCACATGTCCCATATATTGCTGAGCCCTGGCATCGCAGTGAGATGTGGCCAAATCTCTGACAATTGTAACACTTCATTGGAGCTGGTATACAGGGGCAAACAGTAAGGTGGTACATAGAAACTTTAATTCATTTGGGCAGTGTCTCAGAATCAAAGGTAAGATGAAATCTTCTATGTTGTAAAGGTTTCCACCGACACGATTCTTGAGATGAAATCTCCTGTGCTGTTAAGGTTTGCCCCATTTCACCTCTTGAGCTGGCTAATTTTGGAACTTCCTAACGTGCAAGGCTCTGGATGGCATCTTTATGTGATGCTTTGTCTAAATCCCTCTGGAAGATGAATTCCTTAACATATTTCAGAGACTTTCCCTTCTCAGTCTTAACAGGTGCTGGTCTGAACATTGTAGCTTCCAAAAGCCTCCGACTCTGTTGCACTGTAGTAGTTTTAATGAATATGCTCCTATCATGCAGTTTGCGCATCTGATCAACTTTGCCACCAACAATGCTTTCCACTGCATTACTAATCAAGAAAGGACTGTCTGGGGGGGAACCTCCGTTCATTGACCCTGGATGCAACCAGGAATTGAGGCAGAAAATCCATGCACCCTTTCTGATTCGACAGCTCAAGGCAATTTGGGGAACTCTAAAAAGGCATCATCTTATTCTTATTCTTGGCTGGTCCCCAATTACATGTAGATATGACTCAATTTTATGGCTGGATGCCGTTCCTAATATTTTAAAAACTTTTAAAACAAGAACAGAAAGTTAAAATTATCAATGAATTTATTTGGCCAGGATTGATATAGGTACTCACTACAGTGTGCACCTATAACTCAGTTATTCAGCACTTTTCTTAAAGATCTGGACAAAATTATAAGAAGTTTGGTTAAAGAAATTATGATGCTACCCTATGATACACCAAACTTCACATTATATAGTCCAAAGAAATTCAGAGGTATGGGACTACTCTGTGCCGAATGCGAGGCTAATATTCAGCACTATAATATCTGCAGTTGCTTACTCCCAATTAAGTACGTACAGCTGCATCATGTAGGAAAACTTTCTGACGAGCAGAGCATGGCGCTCCATAAACTGAACATCAATAAAGAAAACCCTCCCTCTAAAACCAATGGAAGAAAGCTGCGAGAGATAATGAGAGATTGATCTTTTCAGTTATGGTGTCAATCACCCTAGAAAGGGAGACGAGTGGTTTTGTATGCCGATCACCCGAAAGCAAATTCCTGGATGTCTCGTAAGTCACCTTTATCTTAATCCGAATTCATAAATGCTATTAAAATGTTGTGCAACCTGACCGCAGTAAGATCGGTTCCCAGCAGAACTTTCAGCTCAACCCATTGCCACCAAAATGGTTGCAACGAGACTGAAACACTTGGACATGTGCTGGGGTTCTACAGGAGCACCGAATTACTGCGTAGCAATCATCACCATCAAGTAAGAACATTAATGGTTCAAGACCTGAGGCAGCGTGGATGGGAGGTGCACGAAGAAGTTCACTGTGTCTCTACCGACAACTCAACGAGGAAGGTGGACATCATAGCCGTCGGTAAGAAAGAAAATAAGCGATGATGTTAGATCCTACCATTTGCTTCGAGAGGGACAACCAACAAGCCAAGCAAAAAAAAGCAAGCAATTTATACACCATGTCTGCCATATCTATCAGCTAAATATAATATTCCTCTTGGTCAATGGATTGTCAGAGGCCTCCTGTTGGATCCAGAGGTACCCTGCCGAAGAACACAGCAACTATCCTTCAAAATTTAAAAATTCCTTTTTACAACATAGAGAAAATCTTATTACAGATCATAAGAGATTCTCTGCAAATTATACATTTATACCTTAAATCTTAATTTCTAGAAAAGATATGATTTCATTTTTATAATTACATTGTGTAAATTATGTATTCCGGACCTTTATGGTCACCCTCACTGGAGGACGGATGATTTAATAAATCTGACCACCACTATGAAGAAGGATGTATTCACTATTGTGTGTTTCTGTAGTGGCTGGTAGTGTGGTGTGTTGTTGTATCTATATAGAGAGGGGTGTGTTAAAATGAGCACAAATAACCAGTCCCCAAGACCGAGGAATTAACCAGTCTTGGCTAAAATCCTTGGCCTGACCTATAATTGAACCCAGAAACCTTTGAACCAAAGGCCACTGTGGTAAACATTCAGCCAAAATAGTCCTATGTGGTTTCATGAACTGAATACAAGAGTAACAGCATGATTAATAACTCCTAGGTAATTTTTCAGTGTTCATGGTGTTGCCCTTGTATTCATTTCATGTAACTCTGTAGGATCTTTTTACTTAACATATAATGTATTTCCTTAACTCCTTCATCAATAGTATGGGTAACATTAATAATGGGTTTTGTTGCAAAATACCTACTGCTTTTTTCTACATCTCTGAAAATTACAAAGTTTGCTGAAGTATTTCATTAATGTTGGTATGTACAGGCATCATTAGCAATGGTAGGTTGATGTAAACAAATGTGGGGTCTTCTGCCTGCTGCAAGGGGTGGGGTTGCTAGGAAGAGCACATTCTCTTCCCCATTCAATGGCAGACAACTTATTCCATAACTAGCATAGCTCCAGTGCTTTTACAAGTCAACAGGGGTCAAATTACACTAGTCGACACAAATTAACCTTTTTCCTTTCACAAGAATAAAAATAAGAGCTTCTAGAAGTATTTTCCATGCTGAATTCAAATATCATTTCAGTTTTCCCCCATCAGGCAGGAGTTTTGTGTAAGACTGATTTCATTGCAGATCGCAAATTTGGATATGTAACTGTATATTTTGATTTAGATGTGATTCCTTTAATATTTATTAAACAAAAATAACAATCGCTTCGAC
The DNA here is from genome assembly GCF_040414725.1 of Anabrus simplex. NCBI lineage: Eukaryota > Metazoa > Arthropoda > Insecta > Orthoptera > Tettigoniidae > Anabrus > Anabrus simplex. The sequence goes on from NC_090265.1 coordinate 897,650,590, forward strand.
GATCCTTCGGTTCCCTCCAAATCATGGGAAATTCAAATGGCATATGATGTGTACCATTTTTCCATCCAGTCAACAGTCTAACACACGAAACGCAGCATATATTTGGGGTCCAGCTCTTATCAAAATCACCCACTCGACAGTCAAAATAAAGTTCATAACACTCTTTCACAAGTTGCATGAAATGTTGCCTCTGAGACTTGAAGGTCAGCTCACCACAAATATACCAGAAAATATCTGCATGATTTACACACTTTTTTTGGCATGATGGAAAAACAAAACTCTAAAACACAACATACACAATACACTGTAAACAGAAAGGAAGGAAATATTATTCGTGCTAACACGCTTACAGTCTTACACCATACTGACATATCACAATGCCAGATTAACAGGTCTGTGCATGTCTGTGTGTCAAAACAGGAATGAACCTACCCAGTCTTGTCTTTTGGTGCTTCAGCATGATATTACATATAATTTCTTTAAAATCAGCTTGAATGAAATTGATACATATGAGATAAAGTTTCCTATGACAGGTAAAAGAGAATACTAAAATCAAATTTTAAAAAGTTGCTGTCACAAGAAGACTGTTCCTGATGGAAAAAATTCTGACTACATATCTGAATTCAGTATGACAAAATGCACTAGATTCTAAGATGAAATTCTAAAAGAATTTAATTATATTAAGTCCACCGATTGAATACACTTCTGCCATTTAATAAATGGTCTGTTTAAAAAGTTACATAGTTGTTTTAAAAAAAATACCTAGGACATGTTTCAACCTAGCTTAGAGGTCATCATCAACAAAATAACATAAAGAAGAAAGACATATAACAAAAACAGTGATACATAGAAATCTGAGGTAAAATACAGTCAACAAATGCTATGGGAGTTTATTTTAAAATGTACATATCTACAATATTAAAAATATACTCAACAAAAATGAGTTCAGCTTATCCATTGTACTTGTACTATTTGAGTATATTTTTAATATTGAAACTATTGTACCAGGAAAAGTTGTGGGCAAAGGGCATGAGTAGGACCTCAGGGAGTGGAACTGGGTTTTTGGAGCCGATACAGAGAAGGATAGTCTCGCAGAGCGAATAATAGATGGTAAATAATTTTTTTTTTTCAAAACAATTTATTAATTTCTCACCCTGCGGTATGATTGTTGACTCAAAATTTATATTGAAATTAAATGTTGAAAATAATCTTCTTGAAAAAAAAATAGCATAAATATCATTGGTTTCAAAGTCTTTCATATGTGTGAATTTCCACCTAAAGTCTTTTTAAACCTAAGCACACTTTTATAATGGTAAATGGATATGAGAAATTATTAAAAGTTTTCAGTTCTCAGTTCGTCAATCTCGTTATACAACACACTTGAAATCCTACAGTCTTTCTACGAGAAATGAAATTTAAATTAAATTTATCACTTTTGAGAAATTATGGAAATTGTTCACACGCGACACTGAAGTTTCACTGTTCAAAATAATTGAAAAAGTTTAGTCAGTTTGTTACTCACTTATGACAAGAACTGTTGTTACCAAATGTCGAAAGATGGACATCTGGAATGTTCCATGTAGAATCAGGATCGGCGATGTTGACGTTCCCGATGAGGTGATGACAGCTGGAACTGTTGAGTTTCGCACACGAAAATTCATTTAGTGCGACTGGTTATCACTTACACTGTTGAACACTATTTATGGCGTATGAAGAATCACAGTCCTTTCTGTACTAAATACTATTTATAGTCGTTATTGAAACGTTCTTAATCACACAGTTCACACTTGAAGAAAGAGAAAAAAAAAGAAAGCAAGTCGATAAGCACAGTCTGTGAACACAGTCATTAAGTTAGATTTTCTGCTAATCCTGTTATATTAACTCAGAAAAGTTCTTACTTTTTCATTCAAAATATTGATGTGACGTGAATAAAGAAATATAATGCAATACTCGAGAGAAAAAAATAAGTTCTGGTGATTCTCAAGTATTAGGCTCTGTAGACGTTTAATGTTACTTGACGTTGCCTAAGTCCACACGTAATGAAATAGTTAATATTTGTACTCCAATAAGTTCACTCGCGTTACAGTCTTAAATGTCTTTTTCGGATTATATTGTAATCGCGACGCGACATACTAACTGCAGTGCGACGTCCTTTATCGGCGCAAGACCAACTCCAATTCTCAGACCACAATGCAAAAAAAACATGGCTGCCGTACCAGGCCAAAGCTGACATGGCGACGAATAACCTAATAATAGTCGTAAGAAATTTGTAGTACGAAAATGTTTATCCATGGTTATCAAACACGCAATATTTGAAATATAAAATAGCAGTGGTAATTTATATTGCGTTTTTTCTATGAGAGTATGTCACATAGGGCGGACTTTGAAAGCTTTACAACAAACAGTGAGTTATAAGTACGACTTCATTTAAATGTAAACACATATTCAAGAAAATTACAGACTAGGCTAAGTAACATAACACCAATAAAAAATCAGTTTTCCTTCTCTTAACACTAGCACAACATACCTATTAGGTCATTATTCACCCTTCACCAAAATATTGCAGTCGAACAAAACTATTATAGTAGTGCACACTTCCAACACACAAATTACAGACTAAGTGACATAACACCAAGCACAGAAAAAAATATGTTTTCCTCCCAACTTATTAACACTAACACGACATACACATTAGCTCGTTATTCACCCTTCACCAACATTTTGCAGTCGAACCAAACTAGTAGTGCCCACATCCAACATACAAATTAGGCCTACACACTAAGCAACATAACATCAAGCACAGAAAAAAATCAGTTTTCCTCCAAACTTATGAACGCTAACACGACATACCCATTTGCTCGTTATTCACCCTTCACCAATATATTGCAGTCAAACAAAACTAGTTGTGCACACATCCAACATACAAATTAGGCCTAGAGACTAAGCAACATAACACCAAGCAAAGAAAAAAATCAGTTTTCCTCCTAACCTTCTAAATAACACAATACAACATACCCATTAGCCTATTATACACCCTTCACCAAAATATTGTAGTCGAACAAAACTAACACTGTGCATAGCCAAAAATCAATTTTAAAGAAAGTTTCTACACCAAACATTATTTAATGACTCAAAATTAATTTATTTATTACCTTAAAGTTACTTGCTGCTGAGTTTCAATTCTTTCCTAATGTGCTGTTTCTGCCTGAGAGTTGTTTCATCAGACTTTCTCTTGACACCCTGCTTTTCAAGTTTCTTGGCAATTTCTTGGGAGATTTTCTTTTCATTTAAGACCTTTGTGTAATTGTTAATAAAAATATTGGCCAGAATTTTCACACACTTCTTCATAATTCTGGTCAAAGGAACACCACACTTGCATACATCACTCGCATTATCAATACTACTTTCAAAGGCTTCAACTCCTAAAGCAACTACTGCATCCCTTTGGTTTTCTAATTTTGAAAATTCTGTTTCATAAGCACTACTTATGAGGACCTGAAAGAGCATGAATATTTTACAACACATAGAAACCATGATCGGTGATGGGCACTTCAAGCCACCTCTATTTAACTGCCTAAAATATGAAAGCATTTGGTCAACATCACAGTGTATCACCATTTCTTCTTCGGACTGTAGCATCTCAACACAATCAGCACAGTTGTTATACTTCTTAAGCTTCTCAATAACCTTCATACTAGTATAGCTGGCAATACAAATGAGAATCCTCTGTGAGTGGGGTGGGATTGTTACACTATGTATGTCACCTAATGCTAGCTCAATCTTGTCTAAATTCTGAACTTGTTTCTTCTGGACATTGTGTAGTTCAGTTGAAAAATCATCGAGTGTGAATTCACCAAGCTTACAAGATTGCATTTTTAGTACGCTCAGCACTTTCAATTTTCTCTCTGACTCAAGAATCTGTTCTACTGAAACATTATAAGCACACCCACTTAACCTTCTATAGGCTCCAAACCTTCCTTCCAAACTATCAGTCTGTAACTTTGCTGTAAGTACATATGACCAGTTGAAATTACCAAAAATATACCTACACAACTGAACTATTGCTGTCAAAGTATGGGTCAAAGCAAGGTAAGTTTCATTACTCAGTTTCCCTGCAGCATGTGACATGTGCCAAACATCAATGTAAACTTTCAAACTTTCTAGGAAAGTAAGTTTAGGATCATCAGGACCAGTAATGGGATTGGAGTCATCATTTTTGGTATATTTTCCCTTCATTGGATGCTGAACATTGGATATTGCCCACCATCTACCAATCAACTTCAAGAATTGAATTGTGCCAATAGAAATATCAACACCTTCGCTCTTCAACACTTCTAGAGCTGCAATATTCTTTACATCAAAAATATTTACTGCCAAGGAAACATTCTGCCGTTCCACTGAAGTAGGAAAAAGTGCTTTTCTTGATAAATTTGGTGCCAGTTTCAAAAGCATGTTTCTTTCTGAGTGGAATACATCTTTCAAGTCTGAAAACCTAGCTTCAACTGTAGAATACTGACAGGTAGCAGTACCATCAGGAATACTGAGCATGTTACTAATTACTGGAAAAGTCTCTTCAACATTTGGAATAGTGAATGTTTGATTAGACCTATTGAGCCAGTTATTTCTGATACACTTGAGTATGTGAACACTATCAAAAAGAAGATAAATGACACTCGATGAATTAAATGGGTTTGGAATACAAGGTTTTAGAGAACCACCACACAACAATTCAAACATTCTTCTGTTTGTACTGTGATTGTCCGAAATCATACATACAACTTCAAACTCTAATTCATTCATAAGTTTTAGAACCTCCATTGTGAGTTTCAAAAGTGTTTCTGCATTTAGTTTTGTTACCGGGAAGAGACCAATAACATCTTTGTGGTCAGAAAGTAGTGAAGACGACATAAAAACCTGAATGGTGGTAGCTGGATCCAGCTCAGAACTATTTTCTGCCACTCCCAAAATCTTTCCAGCTTTATATGTCAGTTTAGAACTGACAAAGACTTCATCCAACATCAATGTCACAACTTTATCATTGTGTTGGAGAAGTTTAGCCTTCTCCTTCAAAAATGCTTTTTGAGAAGGCCCAATACCAGTGCTATTTGGACCTATTTTTGTCAAAAAGTGTCCTAAATAGACAGGATGAGGTAAAGTCATCACATGTGTATTTCTCAACATGCGATAAGCCCCAGGAAAAGAATAGTAAAAAGTTGCTGCCCATATTAGCAACTCAGAAGTATATCTCACTTGCTTCAGTAAACTAAGTTCTAACTGTTCTACTGCAAACTTAATTTTATTGTGTTTCAGTTTTTCTTTTTCACAATCTAAAACAAGGGCTTTTTTCAGAAAGTTCACCAAAATAAGTACTCTATCACTCAGTTCAATACTACTTTCTTCATAATTACCAAGATGACTTACCAGAGTTTCGAATTTGCTCCATCTGTCACACTTCAGGCCATCCTGTCCTTCACATCCTAATATAAACCTTAATTTTTCTGTAGGTAAAGGAATGTTTTTAAAATGCGCTTTCACTTCTAGGTCACTCATCACTTTAAAACTCACCACTATTGATGGAATATCTTGGTCTTGAAGTTTTAAGAATAGAACACTATCATCTTTTACAATCGCACTGAATGGGCTCACATTTCTCTTCTTCACTTCTGTTGTGAAAACCTGAAAATTATCTATCTTGTCCTCTTCACACCAACGTGTAAACGCTTCTTCGTCTCTCTGTAGCAATTGCTGTTTACGCACTTCAGGGTCCTTTCTTTCTCGAGGCAAACTTATGGTATTATACGAAGGCTGATTGTCAAATATGGTTGGATAGGCATCAGGTGCTAATTTAGGATTCTTCCTAGGGATGCGAATTGGTTCACCATTCTCAACGGGAAAAACATCTTCACGCACAATAAACTTAGGGTCAAAATGTTTGATGCAGACAACAGTCTTATTATTTACAGTGAAATTATCACGATGAATACAACGAATCCATTTCTCTCGTAAGACTTTATCCTTCGGAAATGTGAAGGCAGAAATTCCCGAAGAATTGCCATAATTAGACTTACAGAGAGGCACACAACACGATCGACCCATGTTAATCTAAAATAGGTACATTGAATTCTAAAACGACACTAATAATATTAACAATTACACACGAATACAAAGATAAACAAACACATAACCTATACGTGACCACATGTAAATAGGAGATAATCTATATTTAGTATATTAAACTACCAGAAAAAAAGAATCCGACGACTCCTATACTTCCTATACTTCCTTGTCACTATTGAAAGCTATTAAATGCAGCCTCAAAAGTAGACCCGAAATACTTCAGTCGCAACGATTACTTTAAACTGGCATTCACGATCACACTGATTTCACTCATGGCCCGCGCTCACCGCCATCTTGCCAATAATCGAAACCTGCCTTGAGGTCTGAGGATTGAAGTTGGTCTTGATCGGCGATAGAATTTCGCGTTCTGGAGATACGACGAAAGTACTTCTACTGTGACTGCGCGAACATACTGTACTGTACTGCACACTGGTTTGCGGGCTATCTGGCCTTGACATATATAGATACCAGCGCAGGGAGGGGTGGCAGCTCTCCCTCGGCCATGTGACCGTAATTACGTAATTTCGTTGAGACTTTAAATTGTTATAACTCAACAACCGTTTGATGAATTAATTTGAAATTTACAGGGATTAACTTTTATGATGTTTGCTATAATTCAGCGTTTGTCCCGTTGAAATTGGTTAAGGTGTTAAAAAGCTGTTAAAAGAAAAATTCTTTCGAGAAATATCTCTAGGGGAGGTGAGCTTCGGGCGATAGGTGACGTCACTTGACTCCACCTAGCGTACTCGTAGGGTCTGGCACATACTGGAACATTCTTTACATGGATGTTCGTACGTCGGTCGGATCTTTAATGCTGGAAATAACATTTCTTTCAATTAATATGGACCAGGACTTAGGCCTTCCTGGTACATCTTCCCCTTGGTTGGACGAAAAGAAAATACGCAGGATTTTCTTTTCCAGGCTTTACTCTTCCTGTGGTACATATTGTTTTAAATTGGCTGAGTTATAAATACCCTCGAAAGTGCCGTCCAATCTTACAATTTCATAAGCCCCGTTTCTCAATACAGTGCGGATACGGTAAGGACCTACGAATAGTGGACAGAACTTAGCGTAAATCCTTCTCTCAGGGTTGGAAGTAGCTGGTCTCCGTATTAAAATAAGGTCTCCAGGATTCAATGGTCTTCTGAACTTCCTATTACGCTGGCGTCGTTCTCTGATGGCGGCTGCATGTCTTAACCTGGTCAGCGCGTCGTTGATCTTGACTTGCTGCGGCACAATAGCATTTGGTAGGGCTGGTAATATTCTGTCCCAAGGTCGCTCTGGTTTTGACCCGTGATGTAGGCTGAGAGGAATGTCATTAGTAGATTCATGCACAATAGAGTTCATAATTTTTTGCATTACTGGCAAGACCTCGATCCACTTCCAGTGATGTTCACTGCAATAAATCCGACAGAATTTCGCGAGTTCTCTCATTATTCTTTCAGCAGGGTTAGCTTCCGGATGCCTAATAGAATTCATGATATGTCGAATGTTGAGTTCTTCCAAAGCCTGTTGGAATTCTACGGAAGTGAATTGCGTTCCGTGATCCGTTAGTAGGTATTCAGGCTTTCCCATCTCAGGGATGATGTTCTTTTTCAGCCTCCTTAAGATGTTACCGGCGTTAGCTTTCTGGATAGGCAATAGCATAGTATATTTGGAAAAGACATCCACAACTACAATGACATGTCTGTTCCCCCTGGTCGCCTTTGGCAAAGGGCCGTACAGATCGATTGCCATTATTTCTCCGGGCTTTTCCGGGATCAGCGGTTTGGGAAATTCCTTGAGGAGATAATTATTCGGTTTGATCCGCTGGCATAAATCACAGGACCGTAAAATTCTCCTAATGTCTCGCCTAAGATATTCCCATGTAAACCTCTCTTTAATAAGGTTGAGAACTTTATCCGTACCAGCATGGCCTGAAATTGAGTGACAATGCCATATGATAGCCTTCCTGATTTTAACAGGTGCATAAATCCTGCATTGCGTCTTGGCTAAGTCAATGTATTTCATAAGAATTCCATCCCTTAAACAGAAGTTTGAAGAAAGTCGTTGGAGACGTGGGAATTCATCATCATCGGCGGGAATCGAACCTGATAAAAATCGAATTAATTCCCTACAATTGGCGTCTCTTCGTTGCATCTGGGTAAGGTAACGAAGTTTGCGAAGACATTCTTCGTCATCATCAGTCATGATGTTAACTTCGTGAACGTCGATAACTTCAGCAGGGTTGCGGCTGAGGGCATCTGCTAGAGCATTCTTCCGACCAGGTCTATGTATTACAGTGAGGTCAAACTGTTGAATAAAAAGAGCCCATCGGGAAACTCTCTCATTTGTCATGTCGGATGACAGTATGAATGTCAGAGCTTTATGGTCTGTGTAAATCGTAATGGGATAGCCGTAGATGATTTTTTTCCAATACTGGAGAGAAAAAACAACAGCCAAAGCTTCGAGTTCAGTTATAGTATAAGACTTTTCGTGAGGTCGTAGTTTTCTACTTAGAAACGAGATGAAAAGTCTGTAATCGGGATTTTCAGGTCTCGCTTGATATAGCACTGCGCCTATTCCTACAGAGCTGGCATCACACTCTATGAAGAATGGAAGAGAAAAATCCGGATAAACTAGTTTAACAGAGTTTTTCAACATGTCCTTGGTGGCAAGGAAAGCTCGCTCACATTCTTCAGTCCACTTCCATTTATTATTCTTAAGTAGTAGTTGTTGAAGAGGAGCTACCGTCTCAGTGTAGTCTGGACAGTGTTGAGAAAAGAACTGACAAAGTCCTAGGAACTGTCTCACGTTTCTAATGCGCTGAGGTCTAGGAAAGTCAATGATATTCTTAATCTTGGCAGGGTTGGGTTGAATTCCATCACCACTAATTACATGTCCTAAGAATAATACTGATGTTTGGAAAAGTTGACTTTTCTGGGCATTTATCTTGAAATTCTTCTTCTCCAATTCCTGCAGGACCAGATTGACATCTCTCACGTGCTCTTCGAAAGTTCTCGAGGCAATCAAAATGTCGTCAACATAAATCGTAGTTATGTCCTTTACATCATCTGATAAGTGTTTTTCCAAGGCTCTGATCAAAACAGCTCCCGAGTTCTTAATTCCAAAGGGCATTTTGTTAAAAACATAGGTCCTATTTTCAAATAAGAAGCCTGTGAATAGCCTACTTTCAGCATCCAATTTTATGTGATGGTATGAAGAAGTTCCGTCAAGGCAACTAAAGAAATTCATGCCGTGGAATCTTCTGATAATATCCTTAAGTAGTGGAGGACGGTCATATTCTAAGGTCAGTCGGTCATTTAGGACCCTCGCGTCGAGGCAAATTCTAATACTACCGTTAGGCTTACGTACTATGGCCAATGGATTCAAGTACTTAGTTACGCAAGGCGAAATTATCCCATCATCTGTCATTTTATGAATTAAGTTACGAACTTCTTCTCGATATTTCTCGGGTACGGGATATGGTTTCTTCTGATAAGGAGACAAGTCATTTACATCAAGATGATATTCGTAGTCAGCTATCTCTCCAGGCTTATCATCGAATACACATGCAAATTTCTGTAGAACGTCATTTTTAGCCTCCTCCAATTTTAATTTAATTTCCGGGTCTTCAACCACACTGGCTATTGACATTATATAATCCGGACCTATAATGGAGTTCTCATTGAATATGGACTCTGCATCGTCCTCACTTTGGTCACCCTTTCTACTTTCTGCTACGGCTGGCGCAACCTCGCTCATAGCGGGCTTAATAATGTCACCACCGGCTGCTTCAAAACGGGCTCCCTTCTCTTGAACTTCCAGGTCACCTCGTCCTACCAGCTGTAGTTCTACGGAATTATTCTGTAATCTTACGAGGTTGGCATCATAGTCAATGGTTCCTTTGTATTTGATCATAAAATCTGATCCAAGTATTAAGTTGAAGTTAAGACGTGATACTACCAAAAATATGTGTTCGAACATCTGACTGTTAATTTCAAACTCTAGAAATGCCTGGGATTTACATTTAACAATCTTATCAGGAACTATCCCTCTTACTTTAATTTGAGCTGCAGGTAATAACAAAACATTGTTCTGATCTTTAAGCGAGTCTACAAGCTTATCAGAAATTAAAGAAGCTTGCGCTCCAGAATCGATGAGCGTAATCACCTGTAGGTTGCCTGTGCGTACTGTTATGACAGGTAATGAACGTGTAATAATTGGCCTTAGTGTTTGTGCGTCTTCGAATAGTAATTCGGAATCGTCAATATGCCAGTAATTGATAACAGCAGTACAATAATTTGACGTTTCGACCTCATCGTGTTCTGTAGTCAATCTCCCTATTGCGAGATCGGCGTTTTTTTTTTTATAGCGCCTGTTGGGTCAGGATCAGGTGATCTTTGTTCTCTTGGTCCGAATTGACGTTGATATTCCAGGGATGTAGCTCCAGGCTCATCAGGATTACGGTTTCTCTCCCTGATGTATTCCCGTGTGTCCTTCCATCTACTTTCGAGTTCTCGTCGTCTGGCCTCACGGTTTCCTTCAGGAGTGCTTTCGCGCTGTCTCCATGTATTCCTAGGTTGGTAAGGGTGTCTATCCTGATTCCTCTGACGTCTAAAATTCCGGAATCTGGTTGGGTTAGTAGGGCTTAATCTGCCTTCTTCACGTGTCCTGGGTTCCTCTCTCTCCGGCGGTTTTATTTCCGCAGAATTCGTATTTACTTCTCGACTCCTGTTAGTTTTCGGACTAGATTGGGTATTAGCCGTATCTAACCTACGCAAAGTAGCGTCAAAATGCTCCAATGTTTTAATGTTGGCAGCGACTAGTATTTCTTGCACATGAGGCGGATATTGAAGTGTCAGGATCTGAATAAGTTCAATATCTGGCAAAGGTGGATCTAAAAACTGGAGCTTCTTTAATTGCATTAGGCAGTAGTCTGAATATCGGGAAGTATTGACTGAAGTGTTGTATTTGCTAGAGTAGAGTTGCATTTTTACAAGGTGCTGTCTTTCTGAATCCCAAAAGCGTTTAAGAAGTGCCTGTTTAAAGTCGTCATAGTTTTTAAAGTTGCTTTTAAAAGCTATGAACCATGATAAGGCTCGTCCTTCTAGAAGTTTGGATACTACTCGAAGTTTCCTATCGTCCTCTACCCTATTTTCCTCCAGGTAATCGTCGACATTTAACAAAAATTCTCGAGCAGTGTATTCATCACGTCCTGAGAATTTGACTGGTTTGTCATCTGGTACTTTAATAAGGGTTGTTGTATTGTGTATTTCCCTCGACGAACCAGGAATTGTGACGTCAGTTGTATGTTCTTTAAGTTTAATTTGATTCATTTCTTCGGACAAATTTTTAATTTTAGAATTAATTGAGGTGTCTAAACTTTTTATTTCGTTTCTCAAGTCAGTTTTAATGACTTGTACGTCTTTACAGAAAGCAGCTATCTGGGTATGCGTGCTATCTAGCTGTCCTGTAATACGCTTGTCGAGTTCTCCTTGCGTGCTCTTAATTAATCCTATCTCGCTTCGTAATTTACCCACGTCGCTCTTTAATGCATCTCGCAAGGTTTCCTGCACCTGAGCTAACTTTGCTTGAGTTTGTGAGATGTTACCATGGGATTCTTGAAATTCAGTTCGTAAATCTTTGAGTTCAGTAGAAAATGCTTGAACGGAAGGAAGAACATTTCTAAGATCTTTGTCTAAAGACTTGACGACCTCTGTCTTTATTTCTTCCTTAATAGATTCTAAGTTTTCAACAAACTGATCCCGCATGTTTTTCAATGTAGCTTCGACTTGTGCACTAGAATCAGTAAGTTTCTTTTCGAGGCGAGTTCCAGCTTCACGGAATCGTTGCTCGATAAGGGCACTAGATTCAGTGAGTCTTTTGTTAATGACTTTATCCGCTTCAGCAAACTTAGTGTCCAAGGTCTTGTCAATTTTAGAAGTTAAGTCTTCAACCTTACTATTTGACTCAGTTAACTGCGCCTGTAGTTGAGAATTAGAGTCAACTATTTGAGCCTGCAATTGGTTATTAGACTCTACCATTTGCGTATTAATTCGCTCTATTTGTGTGTTCATTTGTGCTATCTGGTTATTAGACCTATCAATCTTAGCATTCTGATCATTAATGCTAAGCCTGAGAGCTTCGATTGCTGCAAGTATGTTATCCATGTTTCCGGAATATTCGAATAAGTCAAATACAACAAATTCTTTGCAGTCAAATCCTGTGCTCGAGATATAATGACTTGAATCGAACCCTGAATGTTGCGATTATTACAAGTGCATCATTTATTATTATAGCACGGCTTCAAAATCGAGTCCTTGAAATTGCGATGTCATCTATTATTATAGTATGGCTCCAAAATCGTGCCCTTGAAGTTGGGGCGCCATCTATTATTATACTATCCTCTCTGTACCAGGAAAAGTTGTGGGCAAAGGGCATGAGTAGGACCTCAGGGAGTGGAACTGGGTTTTTGGAGCCGATACAGAGAAGGATAGTCTCGCAGAGCGAATAATAGATGGTAAATAATTTTTTTTTTTCAAAACAATTTATTAATTTCTCACCCTGCGGTATGATTGTTGACTCAAAATTTATATTGAAATTAAATGTTGAAAATAATCTTCTTGAAAAAAAAATAGCATAAATATCATTGGTTTCAAAGTCTTTCATATGTGTGAATTTCCACCTAAAGTCTTTTTAAACCTAAGCACACTTTTATAATGGTAAATGGATATGAGAAATTATTAAAAGTTTTCAGTTCTCAGTTCGTCAATCTCGTTATACAACACACTTGAAATCCTACAGTCTTTCTACGAGAAATGAAATTTAAATTAAATTTATCACTTTTGAGAAATTATGGAAATTGTTCACACGCGACACTGAAGTTTCACTGTTCAAAATAATTGAAAAAGTTTAGTCAGTTTGTTACTCACTTATGACAAGAACTGTTGTTACCAAATGTCGAAAGATGGACATCTGGAATGTTCCATGTAGAATCAGGATCGGCGATGTTGACGTTCCCGATGAGGTGATGACAGCTGGAACTGTTGAGTTTCGCACACGAAAATTCATTTAGTGCGACTGGTTATCACTTACACTGTTGAACACTATTTATGGCGTATGAAGAATCACAGTCCTTTCTGTACTAAATACTATTTATAGTCGTTATTGAAACGTTCTTAATCACACAGTTCACACTTGAAGAAAGAGAAAAAAAAAGAAAGCAAGTCGATAAGCACAGTCTGTGGACACAGTCATTAAGTTAGATTTTCTGCTAATCCTGTTATATTAACTCAGAAAAGTTCTTACTTTTTCATTCAAAATATTGATGTGACGTGAATAAAGAAATATAATGCAATACTCGAGAGAAAAAAATAAGTTCTGGTGATTCTTAAGTATTAGGCTCTGTAGACGTTTAATGTTACTTGACGTTGCCTAAGTCCACACGTAATGAAATAGTTAATATTTGTACTCCAATAAGTTCACTCGCGTTACAGTCTTAAATGTCTTTTTCGGATTATATTGTAATCGCGACGCGACATACTAACTGCAGTGCGACGTCCTTTATCGGCGATAGAATTTCGCGTTCTGGAGATACGACGAAAGTACTTCTACTGTGACTGCGCGAACATACTGTACTGTACTGCACACTGGTTTGCGGGCTATCTGGCCTTGACATATATAGATACCAGCGCAGGGAGGGGTGGCAGCTCTCCCTCGGCCATGTGACCGTAATTACGTAATTTCGTTGAGACTTTAAATTGTTATAACTCAACAACCGTTTGATGAATTAATTTGAAATTTACAGGGATTAACTTTTATGATGTTTGCTATAATTCAGCGTTTGTCCCGTTGAAATTGGTTAAGGTGTTAAAAAGCTGTTAAAAGAAAAATTCTTTCGAGAAATATCTCTAGGGGAGGTGAGCTTCGGGCGATAGGTGACGTCACTTGACTCCACCTAGCGTACTCGTAGGGTCTGGCACATACTGGAACATTCTTTACATGGATGTTCGTACGTCGGTCGGATCTTTAATGCTGGAAATAACATTTCTTTCAATTAATATGGACCAGGACTTAGGCCTTCCTGGTACACTATGTACCGAAGAAAGTAGAGAGGAACCATGTTTGCCCCTACCCGGCTACAGCTGGATAATGGGAAATGATGATGATGGAACCGGAATGAAGTTTATTATTTGTAAGAAAACCTTGTCGACCAGTGTTCTTGACATATGAGAGGAACATATACCTCCACAACAAATTTCACTTGCAATACCATGCTCACTGGAGACCATTTGGAGATGGATAGAATGCATTACTCTTTTTTCTTTACAGTTGTTTAAATCATCATCATCGTCGTCAATGTCCCACTCCAGTCGCCCGGGTGTGGTTAGTTGTTTAAATAATACTGTTCCTTATTTCAGTATATAATTTGGAAGTTTTGTACACACTAAAGTGCTAGAAAATAATTAATTTAAGAAATTTCTTAAGCATAATTCAAATGTATATTTATTATAAATATGTTATGTGGTTAATTTATATTTATTTGAATGGTTGACATTCTTAAAAAACATTTCTTTTGCACAACTTATTGACTATAAATTTTTAACCTACAGAGAAGTATTAAAGGACAGATTATTAATTTAATATGTATTGTTTAAAACAAACTGTATATGTCTTTTTTCTTAATGATAAACAAATATCAAAAACATAAACCTCTGAATAGCCTATCCGCCACTGCAGTTGAAACAACTCAGAGAATAATTAGAGTAGTGAAGCGTAATCTGATCTTGTAATTATTAAGAGGGCACTCCCACAGGGCAGTATTATAGGACCTTCATGTTTTTTATATATATAAATGATATGAGTAAAGAACTAAAATCACAGATAAGGATATTTGTGGATGATTTTATACTGTATAGAGTAGTAAAATGAGTAGCAGGATTGTGAGCGACTGTGTGCCAAGTTGGGCTCATCAGTTGGTAAATGGCAAACCCACCAAGACGCATGGGTAGTGCATACCGTGGAGGCCATTGTGTAGGCTACTAGGAGCCACCGGCAGTGCCAATGCACTATGAGAGGCTTTGTCTCATTTTCAAAAATGGATGTTTGCCTGGACATCAGATGATGAAGATGTTGATTCCCATCATTCATCATCATCATTAATAAGTAATGGTATGATGATAAACGGGGTTAAAAGTCAGGTTGTGAGTTTCACAAATAGGAAAAGTCTTCTCAGTTTCAATTATTGTGTTGATGGGGTAATAGTTCCTCATGGGGAACACTGTAAGTACCTAGGTGTTAATATAAGGAATGATCTTCATTGTGGTAATCATATTAACGGGGTTGTTAAGAAAGGTTCTCTTCACATGGTTATGAGAGTATTTAGGGGCTGTGGTAAGGCCATAAAGGAGAGGTCATATAAGTTTCTGGTAAGACCGCTATAGAGTATGGCTTCATTGTATAGGAACCTCACCAGGACTACTTAATACAAAAATTTGAAAAAAATTCAAAGGAAATCAGCACGATTTGTACTGGGTGATTTCTGACAAAGGAGTAGTATTACGAAAATGTTGCAAAGTTTGGGCTGGAAAGACTTGGGAGTAAGGAGACGAGATGTTCAACTGTGTGGTATGTAATACCAGTTTAGTTGGTCCGTTATTGGATATTATAAATTTTCCAGTTAATTCATTCCTGGTCGACCGAGCTCGATAGCTGCAGTCACTTAAGTGCAGCCAGTATTCAGTATTCAGGAGATAGTGGGTTCGAGCCCCACTGTCGGGAGCCCTGAAGATGGTTTTCCATGGTTTCCCATTTTCACACCAGGCAAATGCTGGGGCTGTATCTTAAATAAGGTCACAGCCGCTTCCTTCCCACTTCTAGCCCTTTCTTGTTCTATCGTCGCCATAAGACCTAACTATATCAGTGCGATGTAAAGCAACTTGCATTCCTGGTTGCCAGCGTTTCGCCCCAGTGTGCCAAGTTGGGCTCATCAGTTGGTAAATGGCAAACCCACCAAGACGCATGGGTAGTGCATACCGTGGAGGCCATTGTGTAGGCTACTAGGAGCCACCGGCAGTGCCAATGCACTATGAGAGGCTTTGTCTCATTTTCAAAAATGGATGTTTGCCTGGCCATCAGATGATGAAGATGTTGATTCCCATCATTCATCATCATCATTAGTTGTTGTGCTCATTACTGAGCGTCGTGACCTCATAACTCTGTCACTTCCGTGTTGCAACCTTGATGAGATGTCTCCATCCCGAGTGGTTTTCACATTTCTTTGCCGTGCGGTTAGGAGCACGCAGCTGTGAGCTTGTATCCAGGAGATAAGTGGGTTTGAATACCACTGTCCGCAAGGTGGTTTTCCGTGGTTTCCCATTTTCACACCAGGCTGTACCTTAATTAAGGCCACGGCCGCTTCTTTCCCATTCCTAGGCCTTTCCTATCCCATCGTCGCCATAGGACCTATCTGTGTTGGTGCGACGTAAAGCAAAATAGCAACAACACATTTCTTTAATATGATCTGAAGTGGTAGACCAGTGATCTTCTTCACCTGGCCTATCCATCTACTTGCTGTTCCTCCTGGTGGTCTACTGCCTTCGATTTTGCCTTGTAAAATGACCTTTTCCAAGTTCTCTTCGTCTTGTCTTAAAATGTGGCCAAGGAACTAGAGGTAACACTCACTCACACGGGAAGATAGGTGTTTCTTGACACAGAATTCGTCCAAAACAGAAACGTTAGTTCTTCTTTCTGTCCAGGGTACACGTAGCATTCTCCACCAACACCACATCTCAAAGGCATCAATGCGCTTTTTGTCTTTAGCATTCATGGTCCAGGTCTCACAGCCATACAAAAAGACGGAGAAGACTAGTGATTCTACCAAGCGCATCTTCGTGGCTTTTGATATTGCCCAGTTCTGCCAGATCTTAGTAAGTTTAACCATTGCAGCACGACCTAAGACAATACGTCTTTTTACCTCTTTATCACAGCTTCCCGTGTCATTGATGACTGACCGCAAGTATACAAATTCCTTAACTATATCCAGGTCCTTTAGGCATCCCGTAAGTTGGATTTCACTTTGCCGATCAACTACCATTAGTTTGGTCTGTTTGATGTTTATCTCTAGACCATACTGAAGACTAGTGTTCTTCACCCTTGTAAGCAAGTCATAAAGTTCCTCTTCACTACCAGCGATGAGGGATGCGTCATCTGCAAAGCGCAGGTTATTAATTTTTCTGCCGTCAATAGAGATTCCACCATTCCAGCCACTGAGAGCTCTTTTGATGACACACTCTGCATAGATGTTGTAGAGTTGAGGCGATTACAACCTTGCCTTACTCCATTTGCCATTTTCACACCAGGCAAATGCTGGGGCTGTACCTTAATTAAGGCCACGGCCGCTTCCTTCCAACTCCTAGGCCATTCCTATCCCATCGTCGCCATAAGACCTATCTGTGTCGGTGCGACGTAAAGCCCCTAGCAAAAAAAAAAAAAACTCCATTTGCCACATTGAAAATGCCTGAGAGATCACCATCCACCTTTATGGTTGCTGCGTGGTTTTTATACAGGCCTCTCAGTAACAATATTAAATGCAGTGGAACCCCAAATTCCTTTAGCACTTGCCACAACTTGTCCCACATAATACAATCAAAGGCCTTTTTGTAGTCCAGGAAGCAAATAAAGGCAGGGACACAAAACTCGCAACATTTCTCAATTATCTGTTTCATGTTCAGGATAGACTCCCATGTTCCTTTACCTGCAACAAAGCCTACTTATTCCGCGGATATCTGAGGTTGCAGGAATGGTTTTAGGTGTTGATTTATTATGTAGAGCAGAACTTTGATTCCCATAGGGAAGCTGAAATATTTTTTTTCTGAAACACTGGCAACCAGGAATGAGTTAGATGGAAAATTTATAATGTCCAATAACAGACCAATTAAATTGGTATTATAAATTTACTCATTCGGAAAAAACATTTCAGGTTCTCTATGGGAATCAACATCTTTATCATATGTGGTATGTTTCGAGTTATCAGTGGTGAGTTGGCGTGGAATGACATAAGTAGAACAGTAAGCTTGAGTGGAGCTTGTAAAAGTAGGAAAGATCATACAGTAATACGAAGATAAATTTGGAATTCAAGAGGACAGATTGGGGCAAATATTCATTTATAGGATGAAGAGTAAGGGATTGGAATAAATTATCAAGGGAAATGTTCGATAAATTTCCAAGTTCTTTGAAAATGTTTTTAAAATGCTTGGTAAACAACTGTTAGGAAATCTGCCACCTGGACAACAGCCCTGAATGCAGATAGTTGGTCGGTCGGTCCTTCTAACTCACACACTGGGAAGGATAAGCTGAATTCATGCGTTGTTTACATTGGCCTACCATTGCTGACAATGCCTGTACAGATGTAGCGGATCAGCCATAGAGCTCTACCAGCTGATATATTTCCTGGAGAGTTTGGTTTGTTTCAAAACCAAGAACCCTCCCCTCTCTTTTAACATGTCCTTGGAAGACTTTTTTTTTTTTTTTAGCATAGATTTTATTGATGTCGGTGATCATCAACCAACAGCACTGTACTGAAACAAGTGTTATGCGTATTCATAAACAAATTCCATGTTGAGTTTATTGACTCATACTTCATACAGTTATGCTTTTTTGAGCATTCCACAGTTGGATATGATGACATCATGGTACGGTTTCCCACTATCTGCTCCAAGCTCCTCAAGCTGAAACAATATTAGTCGAAGGTAATAAGTGGCACACAGGAATGACTTAAGACTGATGATGATTTTCATAATAAGAGATATGATCTTAGTGTGAAATATAATTTATTTCTAACTTTAGTAACCTAAATAAGATATTTGTCCATACAATATAAGAAAATAGTTCGTTTGGCTGGTTGGTAGGGCTGATAAGGGATCACAATGCTTTGCAATTAGTACGGCATCTATAGATCATCATAGCAGAATATCTTTTATCTTTGTATTTCATTTTACAATATAGTATATACTTGGGGACAAAACATGACAGCCTCAATTCCTGGAAGCGGGCTCAAAGCCAACAGTCAGTCACACCCTGCACCCTGCTGAGTTAACAAGTTTTAAGTGATCGTTGTTGGTTGTGGAGAGGTTGCCAAACCACTTTCTCCCACACTCACTTCAGTCTTCACCCTTTCTTTGTGTCGAGTGCAGTCGACGATTTGGCAACTCCGGCTAAAGTAGACGTAGTAAATCCTATAAGCCACTAATAGACACTGGAGAGTAGTGGTGTGAGGCGAGGTCGTCACGTTTTGTCCCCAGGTATACATGAAAATATATAAATAGTCATTTTCTTAATGTTTAAGTATGTTCCAAGTGGTTTTGTTGTGGGGCCAAATTGGCTGGTTCGATCCTAGCTCGGTCTGGTGGTGTTTGGAGGTGCTCAAATACATCAGCCTCATGTCGAAAGATTTACGGACACGTAAAAGAACTCCTGTGGGACAAAATTCCGGCACCTCAGCATTTCCGAAAAGCATAATAGTTAGTGGGACATAAAACCAATAACATTATTATTGTAATTAAAGGACTTTCCAATGAGTGAGTTGGCTATGCAGTTGGGGTTGTGTAGCTGTGAGCTTGTGTTTGGGAGATGATGAGTTCGAACCCCACTGTCGGCAGCTCTGAAGGTGGTTTTCCATGGTTTCCCCTTTTCACACCAGGCAAATGCTGGGGCTGTACCTTAATTAAGGCCATGGTCGCTTCCTTCCCACTCCTAGCACTTTCCTATCCCTTCGACACCATAAAACCTGATATAGGCTGTACACGCTTATGCTGTGTCAAGAAAATAAGGTGAAATCTTTTATGTTTCAAAGAGAACGTTAGTCCACGTCTTCAGAAGAAAATCTCAACTGTTCATGAGGAAGACTTCTCAATAATAATGAAGGTTTGAATTTAGCCATTAGTAATAGGAAGTGATACGTTCATTCATCTCCAGATGGTTCGCCATATGCTGGCACAGCTCTAGCATTTCAAGTGGCAGCTGATGGCACCATGTAGAGTCGGTCTGGTAGGGGGGGAGGGGGCATAACAGATATACATACGTTAAGAAAATATGACACTAATACAAGCCTGAAATGAAACTTCTGGTGATGAGGAACGTACAAATTTGGAAAACACTGATATGAAATAATAATAGTGAAGGGACAGGGAAGAGAACTACCTACGTAAATCCTTAATAGCTGGCAACCACGTATTACTTAATTGATAGCCAGTGTCCCTGTTGAAACTGTTAGGATTTCCATGTATTTCCACAGCTTCCCACACAATCCTAGACCTGTGGTGTTTTGTATGAGCAAGAGCTCAAACATCTTGGAACATTACATCATGACCCGGCAATAGGGCTTGCTCAGCTATTGCTGATTTTTATGGCTGATTAAGACGAATATTTCGTTCGTGATCCTTGATGAGGGTACCAATGGACCGGCATGTTTGGCTCATGTATACCTTGTTGCAAGTACAAGACATTTTTTTCTTTGTAAGTTGCTTTACCTCGTGTTAACACAGATAGGTCTTATGGCGACGATGGGACAGGGATGGGCTAGGAGTGGGAAGGAAGCGGCCATGGCCTTAATTAAGGTACAACCCCAGCATTTGTCTGGTGTGAAAATGGGAAACCACGGAAAACCATCTTCAGGGCTGCCAACATTGGGGTTCGAACCCACTATCTCCCGAATACTGGATACTAGCCGCACTTAAGCGACTGAAGCTATCGAGCTCGGTACAAGGAAGTTTGTCCTTGGTTTTACCTAAACTGTGAGCAATTTTAGTGATAGTGAGACAGTGGAGCATATTCATTGGTGCACCTAAGGCCATGGTAGGTGAAGAATATACTTCTCAGCTTGATGAGGTAGTGAAAATTGTGCACCAAGAGCTGGAAATCAAGTCAAGACTTAAAGATGAGGAAATCCCATATTATGAGTAGAGACCCTCTGTTGTGCTTGATAATGAAAGGTTCAAGCTGTACTGGAACCAATCTCTGCAATCTCTGCAGACAGACAGGACCATAAGATCAAACAGGCTGGATATTGTCCTTATTGATAAATATTTCATGAAGACTGATTTGTTGGATGTGACCGTTCCTTCAGATCATAATATCCACTAGATGTCCATAAGTAAATGAAGATGAACAGCCAAAAAGCCGGACTTGATTCATTCTGATTATTCAGGAAATTATTATTCCTAGTTATCAGTAAATGATGGACTCTGCAGTCACATCGGAAAGTACACTTTCATCATTTCATTTAAATATAAAAATTATATTTTGATGGTATAGGTACAGTTCAACAAGATTGCTCAATGTATAGGAGCTTGTGTTGATAACTCGTTTATGGACTAGGAGACAAATGGATATTAATTCCTTTATATAAATTTTGTCATCTTCAAAATTATTTGTATATAGTTTTTCCGTTGCAACTCAGTGAAACAGGTTGAATGGAGCCCGTTGCATTGGCTACAGATACTTACATTCCTATGTAATCCATCCTGGTTATTAAAGCCCTTGTGTCTTCATAAGTATTGAAGCTACGAGGATGGAACAAATAAAAATGGGAATTATTTTTTTAAATTTATTGCATCAAACAAAAAAATTCACATAAATAGAGATCACTTTTCTACATAGTGTCCTGCTTTCGATACACATTTTCTCCATCAGATTGGTCTTTGATGCCATCCTAATAATAAGAAGAGGGACACGTGCGGAACCAGTTGCACATGTACCTTCTACACTTGCACCATCATCGAACCGCTGACCTCCTAGGTCTTGTTTGAGTGGTCCAAACAAATTGTAGTCACAGGGCGATAAATCTGAACTGTATGGAGGGTGTTCCAGAGGTGTCCAATGTATTTCCTGTTAAAGTGGTAGTATGCGGCCTTGCATTGTCACGGAAAAGAAAAACATTTCGTATCAGTTGCCGGCATTGCTTGTTGCGATAAACAGCTTTTGCTTTATCCAAAAGGCAACAGTAATAGACTGCATTAATTGTCCTTTGTTCATGAAGAAAATCCACCAGCAAAATGCCCGTGGAGTCCCAGAAAACGGTTGCAAGCACCTTTCGAGCAGATGGGCATGTTTTGGCCTTGAACGGACCTGCTTCGTCTTTTTGCTGCCACTCCATTGCTTGCTTGCTTTGACTCTGGGGTGTAATGATGCACCCAAGTTTCATCACAAGTCACAATACAATGCAAGAAATCCTCTCCTTCCTCCTTGTAGTGACGCAGGAGTCTCTGACAAACTTCCTGGTGTAAAGTTTTTTGTTCCTGGTTGAGGAGATGAGGAACCCACCTGGCAGACAATTTTTTGAAATGGAGTTCCTCTCGGATGATGGTTTGAACACTTCTATAACTTAATCCTACAGCTAAAACAATCTGTGAAATTTTTATTCTCGCATCTTCACCAATAATGTCATGAATGGTAACAGTGTTGTCTGCAGTGATGCTTGTCCGCAGTCTCCTTTCATGAGGTTTATTTTCCACAGCTTCTCTTCCTGCCACAAATTTTTTAGCCCACTCATACACTCGAGTCTGCGAAAGTGTTTCTTCCCCGAACTGTCCGCGGAGCCGTCTCAAAATTACGGAAGGTTTGGTGCCCTCTTTTGGGAGAAATTTCATAATGATGCATTGTGCAAAATCCTGGCAAAAACCCGCCTCAGAATTATTACTAACAGCAGTGGTACATTCAAATTCCCATTTATATTTGATCTGTACCATGGCAGAAGATGGATTATCTTTCCCAATGTCATTATAGTTTGAATATGTTAATAATCATTGTTCCGGGGTATTTGTGGATTGCAGAGGTGAAAGAAGGTGCCTGGTTGAATGGGTCTAACTACAATGTTAAAATAGAATTTAAAACTTAAATTGAAGGTTATATTTTTAGACACCAAAATTGACAATTTTTACAAGTAGCAAATGTTAAATAAGATTGGTAAAAAATCCAAGATTCAGGATCTTAACACCTTGGGCTTTAAGCCCCTAGCTTTACATTTCCTGAGTTACACGCTCAATTTTACAAAAATCACAAACTTACTCAAGGGCAGAAATCCCACTAATTCATGGAGCACTTGCTCCCAAAATTACACCATCTAGCCTTCTAGAGGCATTCAGAAATCTTACTTTGAAAAAGAGCTAACAGGCTCTCAGTTTCTTCTAGCCTATTCAAGGGAATATCAGAAAATTACAATCACTCGGCATCAAGGCACAACTTACAAATTTGAAACAGGGGTATTTTGTACCCAACCTATTGGGCCTTTGCAGAAAAGAACAGGTTAAGTAAATGGCCCGAAACACAAATTGAATGGAGGTGTGTACTTGCACTCCTAGATATGAACTCTTAAAACCTAAAGGGCACTAGGCCAATGAAACAGGGGCTATTCCCAAACTACTGAGGTGACTCGTATAGAAATAACTTTCATACATGGCAGAAATGAAAGATTACAAAAAACGTGGCACTTCAAACCAAGATGAATGGGAGCTCGAGAGGGTACATCACTCTCTATCCCCGTTTTACAGTTGAAGATTTTATGAAGTTATTACATTAGCCGGCAGAAAGTTACATTTTTAGAAAAGAAGGTTACACGGTTAACGATTTCGG
Source organism: Anabrus simplex (assembly GCF_040414725.1). Taxonomy (NCBI): domain Eukaryota; kingdom Metazoa; phylum Arthropoda; class Insecta; order Orthoptera; family Tettigoniidae; genus Anabrus; species Anabrus simplex. The sequence goes on from NC_090265.1 coordinate 897,674,317, forward strand.
ACCTTTCCCTCGGGTTAAACTGTGGAGCTAGCAAGAAATAATGATGTTATGTAGCCATTACCTTATAGAAGTTCTAGCAGCTGACGAAGAGGCCTCCCGCCTCCTGCTTGACACACACACTCAGTAAGATGACAATCAATTGGCCAAGGGACGTGAAAATCTGCAGTTTATAAACCCTTGGGGAAAGTTTGAGACCATTCAAGATTAAAGTAGCTACACCCTCTCATTTTTATTGGGTAATTTAAAAGTTACACTCAAAATCGAAGAAGAAGAAGAAGAAGAAGAAGAAGAAGAAGAAGAAGAAGAAGAAGAAGAAAAAGAAGAAGAAGAAGAAGACTGTGATTGGTAGAAAATTAATTACAGAAATTAGGGATTGGCTGGATTCAAAACTGGCGGAAAGAAAAGATAAATATTGCCAACCCAAAAATAAATAAACATCAATTAGTAAAAAAACTTATGAATACAAAAGTTCTTTAAACCAAAAGTTCTTTCACTTCGCACCAGCGTGCATGATCATAGTTTTTAGCAGTGACATCTATGGAAGAATGTCCAAACTTCTTGATGAATGGCAAACAAAACAAGTAGAAATACAGTCAGTCCGGGAAACTTCACAATACTGACATCCGCTAGCTTTGACATACATTTTATCATTAGCAACGCCTTCACAAGAAGTTCCATTTTCTTTTCTACTTTCAGATATATCAACCGTTATACATTTTAACATGTTTATTACGTTCACACTTCTGTTTTAAATAACTGACAGTGATTTTATCATCTTGGATTCATACTATGGGAATCGAAGAAACATCCCCCTTTGATGATTGTGTTTACACTCAAGGCCGTCACAATCTTAATGATATATAACAAAAGGATCCATTTTAGTTTTAAACTCTCAAGTATTCATGTTTTACCACGTTTTAATCTTCAAAAACTGTTAATTTTTTTTTTTTAACACACTTTGGTGCATTATCGTTGTTTTAGATGTTATTGTATATTTTACGAAATCATTGTTCAGTATTTTACCCTATAATTTATAAGATTAGAAAGACTCCATATGTATTATTTTTAAGATTGATATAGGCTGATGATGCCCGTAAAGGAGGGTGAAACATGTACCGTTGACTTTTATGTATTATGTATAAAATTTTAACCATATGAAATAGTGGATATTATTGTATTGAACAGGTGGACTTAAAAATATTGTAATAATATGTGAGGCAAACTTCACAATAACAAAATTATATCATATTTTAGTGGTGACATCTTCTAAGTAAATTTATAAGTTGGTCTAGTTTCAATTTCATTGTTTTACCAGTAGAGGAGTTCTTTTAGGTGCCAGATTTAAATGCACGGCATAGGGGTGTACCTCCCAGTACAATTATAATTATAATAATGGTTTTACATCTCACTAACTACTTTGATACCTTTTGAAAATGTCAAGATATTACAAATTTTGTCCCATAGACATTCTATTATATACCAGCAAATCTATCAACTTGAGGCTGGCATAGTGGAGCACCTTCAAATACCACCAAACAGACAGGATTAAACTTTCTTCCTAGTACTGTTTCATTTTAAGCACTCAGCCTGATGAATACATTGGTTCCAAAATGCTTAGTGAAGGAGAAAGAAGATTTCTCTCTCTGATGTTTAAGCTGAACTAAGAGGATAGAGAGACTAGGAAAGGTTTCGTACAATACATCTCTAGAATTTGAATCTGTCTCCTGTTTCCTAAATCTGTGGACAGTGGTCACTATGGAAAGTATCTTAGTTAATAGATATTGTTAGGCCCCTTTAAACCAGGCATCGTCAATCGAGAGCGAAATGCCTTCGGAGCCAGATTGCTCCCCGCTCTTGAGGAACAATAGCCGCTTAGCGAGAAGTAGAGGAAGAAGTAGGGGAAGTGCATGACGTAGTATGTACTGAAAGTCAGTGGCGCAAAGGTATAGCACATCTTTCTGGACAGGTTAGATTGCGACACGATATGGGTGAACTCATGTGAGGTGACAGTAGTGTGCTTCCGCCTTTATCCTCACACGACACAGCATTCAAGTCTAGTCAGTAAATATTGCATTTATGTGGAAGAGAGTTCAGCACAGCGTGGGCCATCAGCGCTAACAAGTTTCAAACCTTCTTGGGAAGAAGAGTATTTAATAGTTCAAGAAAATAACACAGCAAAATGTTCAATATGTAATAAAATATTGAATCACATTAACATTAGAAGAATATAAAGAGGTTTTAAGGTCACTTGTGACAATTTTGAGAGCAGGTTTCACGATATTCAGGCATTAGAAAAGGATCTGCAGGTGTTCGGTACGCCCTTCCCCGTTGATGTGCAAACTGTTGGACCAGAACTACAGCTAGAACTGATTGACTTACAGTGTGATACTCAAATGAAAGATAGATTTGCAAACACAAACAGTTTGACTGAATTTTATGTTTGTTTTCCACGGGAGAGATTTCCTAGTTTGTACACATTTAATACTCACATCGTAAGTATATTTGGATCAACTTATTCATGTGAACAGATGCTTTCATTAATGAAGTTTTTATTTTTTTGCTTTACGCTGCACCGACACAGATAGGTCTTATGGCGATGATGGTAGAGGAAAGGCTTAGGAATGGGAAGGAAGCGGCTGTGGCCTTATTTAAGGTACATCCCCAGCATTTGCCTGGTGTGAAAATGGGAAACCACGGAAAACCATCTTCAGGGCTGGCGACAGTGGGGTTCGAACCCACTATCTTCCGGATGCAAGCTCACAGCTGCTTGTCCCTAACCGCAGGGCCAACTCGGCCTGTTTTTGTAAATCTAGACACAGAAGAAGGCTCACTGATGAAAACTTGAAATGTGTTTTGCGCAGTGGCGTATCCTGGAATCTCCACTGAGGCATGCAACTAGTAACCATGCAGTTAACACAATGTATTAAGTAAATTTCAATTCTACTCACCCTAATTACATGTAGGTGAACTCGAGCCAAACAGTTTTACTGTAAGTTTCTGGATTGAACGTGCGTACACAATTCTTGTTTTCTGTTTTTAAATTTACGAGGGTCCGCCTCTGTGGTGTAGTGGTTAGTGTGATTAGCTGCCACCCCCGGAGGCCCGGGTTCGATTCCCGGCTCTGCCACGAAATTTGAAAAGTGGTACGAGGGCTGGAACGGAGACCACTCAGCCTCGGGAGGTCAACTGAGTAGAGGTGGGTTCGATTCCCACCTCAGCCATCCTGGAAGTGGTTTTCCGTGGTTTCCCACTTCTCCTCCAGGAAAATGCCGGGATGGTACCTAACTTCAGACCACGGCCGCTTCCTTCCCTCTTCCTTGTCTATCCCTTACAATCTTCCCATCCCCCGCAAGGCCCCTGTTCAGCATAGCAGGTGAGGCGAGGTACTGGTCATCCTCCCCAGTAGTATCCCCGGACCCAGAGTCTGAAGCTCCAGTACACTGCCCTTGACGAGGTAGAGGAGGGATCCCTCACTGAGTCCGAGGGAAAAGGCAACCCTGGAGGGTAAGCAGATTAAGAAGAAGAAATTTACGAGGGAAGGTAGAGGTCTCCCGGCTTTAACTATCTGAATCTTTTCATCAAACGAACGGCCAGTAAATGGCTTTTCAAACTGATTTACAATTATATCCGTTTTAGACTCATCCATCGTTAATACCACATGTGCGCAAAATGTAATAAAACACCGAAAATACAATGAATTAACTCACTAGTTAGCCACAACTCAAGCACTGGAGGTAAGTCACCCCAGTGGCATTGGTCAGTTTCGTCACGTTGGTTTCTCGCTGGGGGGTAATCTGTGGGTCGCGTTCGCTGTAAAGTTGCCGACTTTCTCCAAGTTGCTAACAGATGGCAGAGGGTAGCACGGATATAGGGTGACAAATTCTGACCAAGTTTCAATTGCAGCGACATCGTTCGGAGGGTTTCAGAACTACGTCTGCCACCGAATGCAATTTTAAGATTGAATGCCTTTCATCCTGAACTCGTCCATTCGCTGTCTCTTTCTTCCTAGAGTGGTGTAGACGGTGAGACTACACCAGCACCACACGTAGTCAAGCAACGGAACCAGTACAGTTGCGCGGACCTTTTGAACTTCTGAGAGATGAAATCGTTAATATTCGACTTGAAAAACCTAAAATCGTACATCAGACAGTTCTTTGTGTTATCATAACGCATGCAATGAATGCCTTGCATTCAAGGAGAATACGCCCCTGGTTTTGCGATTTGCCAGTACGCAAATGCAGACATTGATACAATACTGTCTTAATGATCCCAAAGGTCACTTGAAGGAGGAGTACACAAGTGATATGTTTCAGTTCATGTGTTTAATTTATTGTCATAGTCATAAATGCCATACAAATATTGAAATGTATGTTAATGAGAGTGCAAAAAATGTGTACAAATCACATAAATTTATTTTCTTTCGGAAAATGTACATGACCCAAAGCCTCAATTAATCATGAAAATGTATTTATTCAGGAAATATTCCACACTGCTTTTCTTGTCCTGTTATACTCTGTAATCTGTGTCCTGTCTGTCTCACATGATCCATGCTTCAAATTATTATTATTATTATTATTATTATTATTATTATTATTATTATTATTATTATTATTATTATTATTATTATTATTATTGTTGTTGTTGTTGTTGTTGTTGTTGTTGTTGTTGTTATTATTATTATTATTATTATTATTATTATTATTATTATTATTATTATTATTATTATTATTATTATTATTATTATTATTATTATTATTATTGCTGTTGTTCATATGGTAACATTTCCGAGCGACAAGTACAGTACAGCCACGGTATGCAATCCGCCTGTCCGCTGCTCTCTTGTCACGTGACAAACAGTCGTCCCGCCGAGCGGAGCAATTAACACCAGCTCCCTAAAGCAACTACGTGATGACGTCTGCTTTAAACAACAACAACAACAACAGACATCATCATCATCATCATATTATGTTAGGCCCCTGTAAACAACAAGCAAGCATCATCATCATCATCATCATCATCATCAGTTAATAGATAGGAACTATGTAATCAAATGTGAGCATTAAGTTTGAAGTCTAAACTTAGCTTCAGTCGTATGTTCGTTTAAATGCACTGGTGAAAAGTATGTTGTTGTCCATGGTGCTTCAGGCTGTTGTACATATCCTCGAGCAGCTGATGTTTCACTATAATTTCAGTAGACTTTGTCAAGGCTGATTGATAGCAAAGGAGAAAGGTGGGAGTATTTATACTCAATGGTCGAACTGCACAGTGAAAGTGCTGCTCTCTGGAGTACTATGGGGTTCTTCTCTTCCGTTTAGTAGGCCTACTAGTTTCCAGATGTTATATAGCTGTAATCCCTCTCTCTGTGGAAGTTATTCAAATGTTTTGAATTTCTATGGCTTCTCGAATTTTTCTGTGGTGAAAGTGATGATTAGAGGCTAATAGCTTGGTATCATCAAACAGGATGGGATGTTTGCAGTTTGATGTGTGTTCAGCTATGGCTGATTTCGAGGGCTGCTGGAGATGTGTCTGATATGTCCTATCCGTTTTGTCCGATATGGACCCGTCTACAGCCACATGGTATTCTGTATGCGCCTCTCTGTCAGAGTTGGAGGTCATCCTTCACCAGTCAGATGAGATCACCTAACTTTGATCCACAACTGAATGTGGTGTGTATACCACGTTTATTCATAACTTTGGCTATCCTGTCTGTGACATACTTTATATATGATAGAAAGGCTTTATTTTTCTGTCTCCCATTGTGTGTGAGACTTGTTCCAGCTTGGGTGTGATGGCAGAGAAAGTACTGCCCTCTGGGGTGATTCATGGTTCTACTTATCCTTTTAGTACTAGTTTCCAGGCATTAGATAGCAAGAAGCAAGGAAAGTATGTTCTTTGTTAGTTCATAACTGGGACATAATCTTACAAACTAACACTCTCTTGTCTAGGAAGAGTGCTATAAAAAGTTTTCCTGAATTGTGAACATTCAGAAACACTTCTGTAATTAGTTTCACTGTACTGGTCTGGAAATAGTGAGGAAATGTATTTAATTAATAGCAAACATACCCGAGACAGAGTTCCAATTCCTTCCACCACTTTACCCAGCACCACACAATCACAATCCAGAGTGTGCAGTGCTTTGAAGGTAATGTTGAATTGAGAGTTATTAGTGTTGGGTCCATTGTTAGCCATGGATAAAACACCTGAAAAGAAGGAAGCAATTTACTTATACTTTCTTTAGGAATGGCCATGTTTCTGAATCTTTATTGAGATAATAGTGATTGTTATTTTGTTCTGCATGGGTGAATCTTACAATATGAATAATAACAATGACAATAACAATAATAATACAGGAATTTGTGGTGAAATCAAAATTAGCAAACATAATATGGGAAACACACACACAGTTTCAAAAGTAAAATTTATGGGTGAAATATCAAAACCTATCAAGATAAATACAGGTGTATGGCAAGGGGTTATTGCCAATTCTTTTCAACTGTATCCTAGAGAAAATTGTAAGAATTTGAAATGAGAAATTAAAAGAACATAAAAATTTGCCAATAACTGTGGGGAGAAAACAAAAATGTAGTAATTAATTGTCTGGCATTTGCAAACAATTTTGCTATACTTTCAAAGAGCCTGACAAATATAGAAAATGCTCCAAAATATTTGATGAAAGATATTAGTTGAATAGAGAGAGTACAGAAATTCAATTATTTGGGAGAAATAATTCAAGAAAATGGTTTAGAAAAATCTGCTGGAGTAGGGTTACAGAAGATAGAAAGAGCTTATGGCATCACTAAGAATTTTTACAACAAGAAATGCTTATCTAAAAATCTTAAAATAAGGCACTACAATACAGTGGTGAAACCAGAATGTCTTTATGCAAGTGAATGTCTAGTTTAGAACTATACTTTAGATAAACTTGAAGTACTAGAAACAAGAATCATGAGAAAAATCTTAGGTCCAATGAAAACAGCAGAACAATGGAAATTAAGAAGTAATAAGGAAATATACCAGCACAGAGAAAATATAACAGAAACAATAAAAAAAAAGGAGTTTGTTATTTTTTGGACATATTGACAAAACAGATATTCAAGTACATACCTTTGGAAGTTAACAACAAGCTGGATACAAGAGGTCAAGAAAGATTCAGAGAGAAATAAAATAAAAGGAGAAGTAACTATGAAAAGGGAAATTTTAAAAAGGAAGGTTTTAAAAATGGAAGGATTTCAAGGAACAATGAAAAGGAACCAGTCCAAAGTGGTCTGAGGAGAGAAAAATAAAGCATAGTGCAATGATGAAGGAATACTGGAAAGAATGGAAGAGGAAACAAGGAAGGATGAATTGAAATGGACATGTGGTCCCTAGCAGGCCTCATCGTAACTAATACACCAAACTCTAGAAGGCACACAGACTAAAGTGGAATTATTATTACAATAAAACAGTGATATCACATAATACAAAATTGAAACCCTTCAAAACAGTTTTCCTGCCAAAAGCTGGACATACCTACAGAATGGACAACAACAGACTCACCAAAGGATTACCCTTTAATGTAATAAATTCATAGGTAAGAAGATGTACAATATTACAAGGATCCACCTTTCAATACTTCGTTGTAAGTTGAACTAAAAAGAAGTCACAACTTGTTTATTGGGACTGGTTTCGACACATTACAAGTGTCATCATCAGCCAAATAGTAAAGTAGGGCAAGATATAAAGATCTTAAAACAACTAATACATTGAACACAGGTAAAAAATTAACATTGATGCATATCGTAGCAATTCAGTTAATGTCCAAAACACAATGATCGCAGTCAAGAGAATAAACAGAACAACATTGTCTTGCGCCGAAAACAAATATAGTTGAAGTTCACAAGCAGGTCAAGTATGCAATTATGTAGAGTCATTGCTAGGCAGGTCTTGTAGGCATTTGTTTCTCAGGCCGAAGAGTAAAAGGTGACGTAATTGAAGTCTTAGGATAACAGTGTAGGATTTAATTTTGTCAAATTCAAAGTAGATATATAAGTTTGAGAATAATTTAAAACATAAAGCCAAATAAAAATATATTAAAAATAGGAAGAAATAATACAAGAAAATTGCAATGTGAGGTTCAACTCGAAACAACTTGCCGTAGTAATTGATAGATGAATGGGAGATGATAAATAGAGAAAAGGTTGGGGAACGTTTTATTAGAGGGTGGTGGTGGTGGTGGTGGTGGTGGTGGTGGTGATTATTGCTATTAGAGGAAGTACAAATGGGTAAATATCTTCTATAAAACACTAAACCGAGGAAAAAAGAGGAAGAGGTTCGACACTTCGAAAAATGAAGATATCGGTAAAGGGAGACAAGGGCCACGAACGGCGTGAAAATGAAAGACTCCCTAGCCCTTGCAAACCTAATAGCGTCGGGGTTGGAAAAGAACAAGAGTTGACCAAGGGAGGTCGGACAGGATAGATGAAAGTGAGGAGCCTGGCACAAGTAAGTGGAAGCAATGCCAGGACTCAGCTAAGGGTCCGTGTTCGCCAACCCACGCTCCGAAGTTCAGAGCCCCTGGGGGGTTAGAGAGTGGGAAGGAAAGGAAAAATGGAAGGGATCCGATATTTTGAAAAATGAAGATATCGGCCAAAGGAAGACAAGGGCCACGAAGGGCGTGAAAATGAAAGACTCCCTAGCCCTCGCAAACCTAATAGCATCGGGGTCGGAAAAGAACAAGAGTTGACCAAGGGAGGTCGGACAGGATAGATGAAAGTGAGGAGCCTGGCGTAAGTAAGTGGAAGCAATGCCAGGACTCAGCTAAGGGCCCCGTGGTTGCCAACACACGCTCCGAAGTTCAGAGCCCCTGGGGCTTAGAGGGTGGGAGGGAAAAGGAAGAGAAGGGGGGAGGGGGAAGTGGCATGAGAGGGTATTGTGTAAATTGTGAAAGATCGATCTCTTACTTGTAGACTTCTGGTTATTTAAAATGGAGATGAGAAAATCGAAAAGGGCATTGGGCTTCTCAGAAATATCATTCAGATTAAAATTTGGATTGAAAAACTGGTCAAGGTGTATAAAACAGTTTTCGGTGATGTCTAGGAGAGGGCCTTTATTCAGAGTGCTGAGAATTTCAATATCCTGGTTTATTGTAGTGAAAACATGTTTAGTGCCATGTATGTGTTGTCCCACTGCCGAAAATCTGTTGTGCTTTATTGCATTAACATGCATTGCTTCCACTTACTTATGCCAGGCTCCTCACTTTCATCTATCCTGTCCGACCTCCCTTGGTCAAATCTTGTTCTTTTCCGACCCCGACGCTATTAGGTTTGCGAGGGCTAGGGAGTCTTTCATTTTCACGCCCTTCGTGGCCCTTGTCTTCCTTTGGCCGATATCTTCATTTTTCAAAATATCAGATCCCTTCCATTTTTCCTTTCCTTCCCACTCTCTAACCCCCCAGGGGCTCTGAACTTCGGAGCGTGGGTTGGCGACCATGGGGCCCTTAGCTGAGTCCTGGCATTGCTTCCACTTACTTGTGCCAGGCTCCTCACTTTCATCTATCCTGTCCGACCTCCCTTGGTCAAATCTTGTTCTTTTCCGACCCCGACGCTATTAGGTTTGCGAGGGCTAGGGAGTCTTTCATTTTCACGCCCTTCGTGGCCCTTGTCTTCCTTTGGCCGATATCTTCATTTTTCAAAGTGTCGGACCTCTTCCTCTTTTTTCCTCGGTTTAGTGTTTTATAGAAGATATTTACCCATTTGTACTTCCTCTAATAGCAATAATCACCACCACCACCACCCTCTAATAAAACATTCCCCAACCTTTTCTCTATTTATCATCTCCCATTCATCTATCAATTACTACGGCAAATTGTTTCAAGTTGAACCTCACATTGCAATTTTCTTTTATTATTTCTTCCTATTTTTAATATATTTGTATTTGGCTTTATGTTTTAAATTATTCTCAAACTTATATATCTACTTTGAATTTGACAAAATTAAATCCTACACTGTTATCCTAAGACTTCAATTACGTCACCTTTTACTCTTCGACCTGAGAAACAAATGCCTACAAGACCTGCCTAGCAATGACTCTACATAATTGCATACTTGATCTGCTTGTGAACTTCAACTATATTTGTTTTCGGCGCAAGACAATGTTGTTCTGTTTACTCTCTTGACTGCGATCATTGTGTTTTGGACATTAACTGAATTGCTACGATATGAATCAATGTTAATTTTTTACCTGTGTTCAATGTATTAGTTGTTTTAAGATCTTTATATCTTGCCCTACTTTACTATTTGGCTGATGATGACACTTGTAATGTGTCGAAACCGGTCCCAATAAACAAGTTGTGACTTCTTTTTAGTTCAACTTACAACGAAGTATTGAAAGGTGGATCCTTCTAATATTGTGCATCTTCTTATTTCTCTATTCAATACGGAACGATCATGAAGTTTTTAACTTTAAATTCATAGATAAACTTTTCATAGATAAGCTTTTTCTTCGACCTCCCCAAGAATGGCGTTTCTAACAGTTAAAGTAGAGAATAAAACATACACATTGATAAATGTCCATGCCCCAACAAATGACAAAAATAACAAAGAAAAGGAAGAAACAGAAAAAGTTTGGGAAGAATTGGACCAGTTGATATCAGGTATCTCTGATACCCATATTAAAATTTTATTTCGTGACTTTAATGCTAAAATAGGAAAAGAAAAACGATTTCGTACAGTAGTGGGTAAATGGCCTGCGCATGGTGAAAGATTAATTGATCTTTGTATAGATCATGGAATAATTTTGGAATCTACAAGGTTTAAAAGAAGACCACACAAACTAATGACTTGGAAATGCCCTAATATTAAATTGGGGGAGTTCCAGATTGACCATGTGGCCATGGACAAGAATTATCACAAATAAATTTATAATGTGAAAGTACTCCGTGGGGTAGACATAGATTCAGATCACTATATTTCCAAGATTAAAATAAAATTAATGCCAAAAAAGAACAAAATATCCAAATCCAATAGGAGGAAGAAGTATGACCCTAGTTATTTTATTAATAATAAACTGTATTTTGAAAGGTCTAAAACTCCTCTAAGCGACAGTTTGGGGATGGTAATTGAAAAATTAAAAACCATAGCTGAAGAAATTGCTCCTGTTAAAAAACGAAAGAAACATGCTTGGTGGAATGTGGAGTGTGACACAGCGATTCAAAACAGGCACAAAGCATGGTTGAATGATCAACAAAAGAGAACAGAAAAGTCCCATGAAGAACTAAATAATGCTAGAAAACAAACAGCCAAAGAAATCAGAAGGGTTAAGAGAAATTATCACAAAGAATCATTAAACGCCATAGATGAAGCATTCATACAACATAAGACGAGGGATTTTTATAAAACGTTTCGACAATACCAATCAAACTATACTCCACCAACACTTATGATGAGAAATTCAAATGGAAAACTGGCACATAGTAACCAAGAGAATGCAGAAATTTTAGCTAAATACTTTAAAAAATTACTTAATAGCAAAGAACCAACACAATACCTAGAGTATGACTTTCATTCAAAAAATAAAACACCTTTAGAAAAGGTTATCCCACCAGATTACAATGAAGTGTTGAAAGCCATCGATTCACTTAAAAATTATAAAGCTTCAGGGGAAAATCAACTAACTGCAGAAATATGGAAGAATGCTAATACACAAACCATTCAAAATTTACATAAATACCTCATAGACATTTGGAATACTGAAAAAATGCCTGAAGAGTGGAATATGGTGATAATACACCCTTTACATAAAAAAGGTGATAGATCAGATCCCAACAATTAACGGGGGATATCATTGCTGGATATCACTTAAACATTTTTTTTTCAAAGTTATTATACGTGAGAATTCAAGGACAACTTGACTGTGAACTTGGAGAATACCAAGGAGGCTTTCATCCAGGGAGAAGTTGTCCAGATCAAATTATCAGTTTAAAGTGGATTATGAAGCATCATAGGGTTAGAAACAAAAAGTTAGTTATCACTTTTGTTGATTTTAAAAAGGCGTATGATAGTATCCATCGTGAGTCATTATTGAATATCCTAAAAGTCTTTGGTTTACATCCAAAACTTATTTGCCTTATTGGAATTACCCTTAAGAACACTAAATCTAAAGTCAGATTTAGAAATTAACTCTCAAAGCCATTTGACATTAATACTGGACTTCGGCAGGTAGATGGACTCTCACCATTATTGTTTAATTGTGTGTTGGAAAAAATCATGCAGGAATGGAATAACATGTGTCAACCTAACATCAAGATTGGCAGAAAAATAAGACTCAATTGTTTAGCATTCGCTGATGATCTTGCACTACTTGCTAATGATATGGAAGGAGCTAAATTGCAAATAGAAGAACTTGATAACAAGCAAGAAAAGTTGGATTGCAAATTTCATATGAAAAAACAGAAATAATGCCAGCATTCCCTGTTACAGCACCAACCATTACCTTAGCCAATACCAAACAAATTAAAATTGTGAATAAGTTTAAATATCTTGGTGAAGTTATAACTTGGAACTCCAATGAAAAATCATCAATAGAAAGCAGAACATTTAAGTTTTTAAAAAAAGCCATGTAATCATGGCCAACGTACAAGAAAATATCTTTCAATAAATGCTAAATTTCAACATTACTGTTCCGTCATTAAACCTGAAGTGACTTATGCTTGTGAAACACTATTTAAATTGAACACCAAAGCAACAACTGATACACTGCAAAAGGTTGACAGAAGGATATTCAGAACAATCATTTATAAAAAACATCAGGTGGATAGACAATGGAGATTATTGCCTAATGCAGTGGTGAAAGTGAATCTATAATAGATACGATGAGAAAAAGAAGAATTGCCTTTTTCTGTCATGTTTCTAGATTAAATGATAATAGGATAATAAAACAAATATTTAATTATTTTTGGAAAAATGAAACAAAAAATAATTGGTTTAAAGAAGTTCAGAATGATTTAAAAGAGCTGAATATTACAGTGAAGCAAATTGAAAATAGAGAAGAAAAAAGGATTCTCAAGAACAAACAAATAAGATTGTCATTAAAAACTGTACAACACAAACAATATGTCATATCTGATGAAGAAAGGGCAGCCAGGTCAGCCAGAATGAAGAGGTTTTGGGAAAGGAAGAAGATGATGCAAGCTAAATCTTCAGTTAATTCTTTGTTAACATAAATGTATTTGGGCTTGATTTAAGTGCTCCAATGTGAGCGTAAACTATGTAAATAAATAATAATTAAACTGGCCAGAAGAAACAGAAGGGAAGACCTTCAAGAAATGAACATCACAGAGAACACTGTATGAAATCACAGAGCCTTTAGAACATTAGATGATGATAATGATGATGATGATGATTGCAAGCTCAAACAATGAGAACTACTGCTTTAGCACTGAGCTACTCTGCAGCAGAATATGCATCCCCTGTTTGGTATAGATCGTGTCATGCCAAACAGGTAGATATTGCTTTAAATGAAACTTGCTGGCTTATAACTGGTTGCCTAAGATCTATACCTTGTGACAAGGTATATTGCTTGGCTGGCGTTTCTCCCCCAGATATCAGACGTGAAGTAGCAGCCAAACATGAAAGATCTAAAGTAGATCTTTCCCAAACATATACGTTACATGATTATCAACCTGCTCAACAACGATTGAAATAGAGGAGAAGTTTTCTTCATTCTACTTTTGGAGTCACCTCAATCATCAAGATTAACTTCCTGGAGATCCAGAAACCTCCATCTCAATGGATGGATGGATCCATCTGAAACTCTTCCAGCTGGTTATGAAGAGTCGTGGTCTACATGGAAGAGTCTGAACAGGCTGCGGTCTGTGATCTGAGAACAATATGAAGAAGTAGGGTCTATCTGAAGAGTCAACCGCCTGTGCCTGCGGTGAAGAACAAATCTAGGCGCTACTTAATTGCAACTCCTGCCCTCTCGTTTGCACCATGCAAGATTTGGTGAAGGCCACACCAAATGGTTGAGATCTCGCCAAATTCTGGTCCGATATGATACAATTATTACTTTAATGTAATTCTAGTATGTTTTCACCAGTTAGGCCTATCTAGTTATTTCTCATTCTTAATTAATAATTTATATGACACATAAAATAAATACAAAATTTTTTAATCCACCTTCTCAATACTTGACAGTAATGCGATGTTTACAAAAACATTACAGTATGCTATTACAAGGTAGTAGTTTTGGTCCTATCATCAGCCTAGCCAAGATACATAAGTGTATACCACAGTCCTAAAACAGAGTTATGCGGTGAGATGAGAGATGAAAGAATGGACTGGGGATGTGGTGGAATGATATACATATAAAATGGTGAAAATATGAACTGTTGTAGATGTAGCAAAGTTATGATGAACAGTGACAAATAAAATCTTTTGGTATATGTCTCGTAAAATTATAACATTAAACAAAAATTATCTCAAAATTGAATAAAATAATCTCTAGTTGACGAATAGTCCAAGTTTGCACATTTAAAAATTGGTTTATGTCAGATTTTAAACAATGTCCAATGTTTCTATCAAGTTCTAGAAGATATGAAGTTCAACACTGGCGCAGAGGGAATTATTTTGTCCAATAAATCCACAACAGAGGTTAAATGTTGACAAAACTGTTGGACATATCTTGTGGTAGATTGAAATCTTGTTGTGTTACAAAGGAGCAATCCCAATTCAATAGGAACAAATGAATGTGGAGCAAAGAAAGTTGAGTTAACGCATGAAAGAATTGAAAGAGGGGACGAGACTGGCGAAAAAAAAGAGAACAAACATTGAGGGCTCACCTTGCCCAATGTGAAACAATCTTGTCGGTTGAGTGCAACTAACAGAGTGAGAACAGCATAAGGCAGAAGGGAAGGAAGTTAGTGAGGGGAGGAGCATAGAATGACGTAAGTGGGGAGGGGCGAGGAAATAGGAAGTGGCTTAAGGCGAGATAGGCGGGAGGGAAGATGGTGATGTTTGTGTTGGAGGGGGACCTTTAATTACATACATACATTATCATTATAGACTGTTATGCCTTTCAGCGTTCAGTCTGCAAGCCTCTGAGAATTTACTAAACGTCGCCACAATCCTCGATTTGCAACCAGTGTTGTGGCCTCATTTAGTTCTATACCTCTTATCTTTAAATCGTTACAAACTGAGTCTAACCATCATCGTATTGGTCTCCCTCTACTTCTCTTACCCTCCATAGCAGAGTCCATTATTCTCCTAGGTAACCTATCCTCCTCCATTCGCCTCACATGACCCCACCACCGAAGCCGGTTTTTGCGTACAGCTTCATCCATCGAGTTCATTCCTAAATTAGCCTTTATCACCTCATTCCGAGTACCCTCCTGCCTTTGTTCCCACCTGTTTGTACCAGCAATCATTCTTGCTACTTTCATGTCTGTTACTTCTAACTTATGAATAAGATATCCTGAGTCCACCCAGCTTTCGCTCCCATAAAGCAAATTTGGTCAGAACAGACCGATGTAAAGATAGTTTCGTCTGGGTGCTGACTTCCTTCTTACAGAACACTGCTGATCGCAACTGCAACCTCACTGCATTAGCTTTACTACACCTTGATTCAATCTCACTTACTATATTACCATCCTGGGAGAATACTTGAAATTATCGACCTGTTCTAGCTTTGTATCACCAATCCGACATTCAGTTCTGTTGAATTTCTTACCTACTGACATATTTCTCTTTACTCTTTGATATGGTGTATTAGGACAATACTTCTTTAAATTGTAAAACAAAAGATTGTGTGATAATGTTTTGTTCTTTGTTCTGACCACTAAGGAAGGGAATGGTTGAGATTTCCCGAAACATGTTTGGTTTAATAAATAGTTTTTCTTTCATTTAATGAGTGTATTGATCAAGGCGGATTCAAATAAACTATTTTAAATAGTTACATTATACATTCAGACTAGTCAATACGGACCAAACACAATATTAACCTATCATGGTTAAGTTTATTAACATCAATTTAGTCTTTGAGAGGCTAATTTTCATACCATACTCATTGCACATATTTTCAAGTTACAAGATATTAGACTGCAGACTTTCGGCACAGTCTGCCATTAAGACCAAGTCATCAGCATAGGCCAAACTGATAACTACATTTCCACCTAACTGAATCCCTCCCTGCCATTTGATACCTTTCAGCAGATGATCCATGTAAACTACGAACAGCAAAGGTGAAAGATTACAGCCTTGTCTAACCCATGTAAGTACCCTGAACCAAGAAATCATTCTACCATCAATTCTCACTGAAGCCCAATTGTCAATATAAATGCCTTTGATTGATTTTAATAATCTACCTTTAATTCCATAGTCCCCCAGTATAGTGAACATCTTTTCCCTCAGTACCCTGTCATATGCTTTCTCTAGATCTACAAAACATAAACACAACTGCCTATTCCTCTCATAGCATTTTTCAGTTACCTGGCGCATACTGAAAATCTGATCCTGACAACCTCTCTGTGGTCTGAAACCAAACCGGTTTTCATCCAACTTCCTCTCAACGACTGATCGCACCCTCCCTTCCAAGATGCCAGTGAATACCTCGCCTGGTATACTAATCAATGAGATACCTCGATAGTTGTTGCAATCCTTCCTGTTCCCTTGCTTATAGATAGGTGCAATTACTGCTTTTGTCCAATCTGAAGGTACCTTACCAACACTCCACGCTAATTTTACTACTCTATGAAGCCATTTCATCCCTGCCTTCCCACTATAATTCACAATTTCTGGTCTAATTTCATCTATTCCTGCTGCCGTTATGACAATGGAGTTTATTTACCATCCTTTCCACTTCCTCAAGCATAATTTCACCAACATCATTTTCCTCCTCCCCATGACCTTGGCTGTTTGCAACTCTACCAGTATGATTTCCTTTTACATTGAGAAGATGTTCAAAATAATCCCTCCACCTCTCCAGTGATTCCCTGGGATCTATTATGAGTTCACCTGAATTACTCAAAACACTGTTCATTTCCTTTTTCCCTCCCTTCCTAAGATTCTTTATTACTATCCAGAAAGGTTTCCCTGCTGCTTGACCTGGCCTTTCCAGGTTATTACCAAAATCATCCCATGACTTCTTTTTGGATTCAACAACTATTTCTTTCGCTCTGTTTCTTTCATCTACATACAAATCCCTCTCTGCCTCGGCCCTTGTTTGGAGCCATTTCTGATAAGCCTTCTTTTTATGTTTACAGGCTGCTCTCACTTCATCATTTCACCAAGATGTTCGCCTTTTCCCATCTTTACACACAGTTGTTCCTAGGCATTCCCTTGCTGTTTCTACTACAGCATCCCTGTATGCCACCCATTCACTTTCTATATCCTGAACCTGCTTACTGTCCACTGTTCGAAACTTCTCACTAATCATATCCATGTACTTCTGTCTAATTTCTTCGTCCTTGAGATTTTCTACCCTTATTCGTTTGCAGACAGATTTCACTTTCTCTACCCTAGGCCTAGAGATACTTAGTTCACTACAGATCAGATAGTGGTCGGTATCATCGAAAAATGCGCAAAAAACTTGTACATTCCTAACAGATTCCCTGAATTCAAAGTCTGTTAAGATATAGTCTATTATGGATCTGGTACCCCTAGCCTCCCATGTGTAGCGGTGAGTAGCCTTATGCTTGAAGAATGTATTCATAACAGCTAAACCCATACTAGCACAGAAGTCCAGCAAACGCTTCCCATTCCCATTAGCTTCCATATCTTCTCCACATTTACCAATCACCCTTTCGTATCCTTCAGTTCTATTTCCAACTCTCGCATTGAAATCGCCCATTAGCACTATTCTATCCTTGCTGTTGACCCTGACCACGATGTCACGCAATGCTTCATAAAACTTGTCAACTTCATCCTCATCTGCACCCTCACATGGTGAATACACGGACACAATTCTTGTCCTAATTCCTCCACCTGAGAAATCTACCCACATCATTTGCTCATTTACGTGCCTAACAGAAACTATGTTGTGTGCAATGGTATTCCTGATAAAGAGCCCTACCCCAGACTCTGCCCTTCCTTTTCTAACACCCGTCAAGTACACTTTATAATCGCCTATCTCTTCCTCATTACCTCCCCTTACCCGAATATCACTTACTCCTAGCTCATCGAGATGCATCCTCTTTGCTGACTCAGCCAGTTCTACCTTCTTTCTTCCATAAGCCCCATTAATATTCATAGCTCCTCATCGAATTCCATTTCGTTCGCCAAGTTGTTTCCAAGGAGTCCCTCGCCTGTCAAGTGGGAGTGGGAGTCCATTACTCCCGACTTGCTTTTTCTGAAATAAGTGATGAAAAGATCAAATAAAATAATAGGTTTTTTGGTTATTTAATTGAGATTGTAGTTAGCATTAAATTATTGGTCCAAATGTATATAAAAATCCTCGATTATATTAAGTAGAGGGCCTTTATTAGCTATTTCAAGGATATCCATGTCTGATTCGATGTTCGTAAACTTATGATTATAGTCGACCATATGTTGGCCGATAGCCAAAAATTTGTTATATTTGACTGCATTAAAGTGTTCCAAGTATCTTATATTAAAGCTTCTACCGGTTTGCCCTACATATGAAATATTAGAACAGGAGTTACATTTAAGCCTGTAAACACCTGATTTTGCATACTTATTAACTTTATTAATGTGTGATGTATTATGTAGAATGTGTGTCTTCTTGTTGTTGTTGGTTTTAAAAGCTATTTTTACACCTTTTTTCTTAATATTAGTGATCGTATGAATTTCGTTGGTGTAAGTAAAAGTAGCAAAGGATTCGTATTTAGGTAGGTCTTTTTTAAGTGTGGTTTTGGGATGGAATTTATGTTTGTTGATAATATTTTCTATGAAATGGTTGCTGAAGCTATTGAATCTTGCTATGCTACGGATAGTATTCAGTTCAGTATAAAGATCTTTCTTAATCATGGGTACATTGAATGCTCTGTGAGCTTTTTTGTGAGGGTGGAGGTGAGCTGAATCTTGTCGAATTGTGACAGCCTATTGGGTAGGTTTTCTATAAATTTTATAGGTTAAAGATTCTGGATGTCTAATAATGGTAAGGTCTAGAAAATTGATTTTTTGATCTGTTTCTGACTCCAAGGTAAATTTAATATGACAGTCAATGTTGTTTAGAGCTTAAAGAGTTGTATGGGCATCGTCTAAGTTCTCATTTATAACTACCAAGACATCATCAACATACCTAGCCCCAAAAAGGATATTATCAAAATTGTTGTTGAATTTAGTATTTTCCAGGAAGTCCAGATAAATTTCTGTGAGAAATTTCCCTTCTGCCTTACGCTGTCCTCTCTCTGTTAGTTGCACTCAACCAGCAAGCTTGTTTCACATTGCGCAAGGTGAGCCCTCAATGTTTGTTCTCTTTTTTTCGCCAGTCTCGTCCCCTCATTTCAATTCTTTCTTGCGTTAACTCAACTTTCTTTGCTCCAGGTTCATTTAGTTCCTATTGAATTGGGATTGCTCCTTTGTAACACAACAAGATTTCAATCTACCACAAGATATGTCCAACAGTTTTGTCAACATTTAACCTCTGTTGTGGATTTATTGGACAAAATAATTCCCTCTGCGCCAGTGTTGAACTTCATATCTTCTAGAACTTGATAGAAACATTGGACATTGTTTAAAATCTGACATAAACCAATTTTTAAATGTGCAACCTTGGACTATTCGTCAACTAGAGATTATTTTATTCAATTTTGAGATAATTGTTGTTTAATGTTATAATTTTACGAGACATATACCAAAAGATTTTATTTGTCACTGTTCAACATAACTTTGCTACATCTACAACAGTTCATATTTTCACCATTTTATATGTATGTCATTCCACCACATCCCCAGTCCATTCGTCTCTCATCTCACCACATAACTCTGTTCTAGGACTATGGCATACACTTATGTATCTTGGCTAGGCTGATGATGGTCCTTATAGGACCAAAACTAGTACCTTGTAATAGCACATTGTAATGTTTTTGTAAACATCGCATGACTGTCAAGTATTGATAAGGTGGATTAAAAAATTTTGTATTTATTTTATGTGTAATCTTAACTCAATACAGAACCAACTATGAAATTTATAACCTTGAATTTATGATGTATTGCTTCTGATACGGATAAATAAATAAATAAATAAATAAATAAATAAATAAATAAATAAATAAATAAATAATATAATAAAATAATAATAATATAACTTACTAATATATTATACAATTTTTTTATTTTTTTTATTTTTTTATTTTTATTTTTTTGTAATGAAGGGATAATAAAGGACTAAGAGGGAAGCAGCTGTTGCCCTCATTGAAGTACAACCTGGTGTGAAAATGGGAAACCATAGAATACCACCTTTGGGGCTGCCAGTGGTGGGATTTAGACCTGCCACCTCTCAAATTCAAGCTTTACAGCTACATTGCCCATACCATGCATCCAACTTGCATGGTCAAATTATACATCATAAACCAAAAACTGAAGATCAGCAGACTTACTGGCATTGTAAAGATTGAATACTTAAGGTAGATTTTTGCTTAGTTATGGGTCTTGTATTGTCATTTATCTACTATGTTTTCTTTTCTTCTTTGATGAAGCCATCATCCTAAGCAAGAATGAGCCATAATTAAAATCGGCAGACGGAGTTGGAGGCTGCTCAAGATTCCAAAACCCATATTGAAGTGGGAATTAATTCTTTGGATCTAACCAAGTTCATCATATGCATGTTTATTTCTCGGAACCAAACTACAGAACACACATAGTGTTAACTTCATATGACATTAAAGTCCGCAGCATAATTTTAACAGATTAAAAAAAACTAAAGACGTACAAGCTGGACAAACCACCATGTGTATACAACAACGGAGGCATCGTCTTTTTAATGGATTTTAAACTGAAATGCAACATCATCATGTACCATATTTTATTTCATATTCATCTGTGCAGGTGTTATAGTGTGTTTTAAAGTTGTTTTAAAGTTATATTGTGTTTGCCCGATTTGACTTGTTGGCTGATAATGGCATAAGTTTAGTGCCGAAACTAGTACCTCATGTGAACGATATGTGACTCATTCACATTAATAAATATCTTTGTATTGAATAGGAGGAACCCTCTTAATTGCAATTATTGTAATCCCACTTCAATACGGATCATGAAATTTCTAAATATCAGCATAAAGCCAATTATAAAAAAACATTGTTATCTTCCCTATCACACCTCCCTTGGTCAACTCTTGTTCCTTTCCAACCCCAGCGGTGTTCAGTTTGTGAGGCTAGGGACTCTTTCATTTTCATAACCTTTGTGGCCCTTCCCATTTTTTTTCCGATACCTTCATTTATACCTTTTTAAAAAAATATGGGATAGTAGGCATGTATTTCCCTTTCTTCTCTTTATCCACTCCATGAGGTTGTGTGCTGGGATGTTGAATTTGATAGTCTGATTGATAATGGAGCCCTTCTTGTCACCAGGTTTAAAGACAATAATGTTGATTTTTCTCATTCTGCTGCCAGTTGCAAGACTGTGTTATTGTTCATGCTCTGTTTACCCTTTCTCTCATCCACAGACAGCCAGATGCTGTGGTATCTGAAATTCCTTAGACATTTGCTAATGACAGGATCTATTCACTGTGCAGTATGATATATCAAATATGTTCTTATCTCTGAATGGAGTGAATGACAGCTGTAACCAGTCTGTGGCTGTTAGTATAATTCAGATCATATGTCACCACTACAATTCAAAGAAATGACTAACATACAAATGTCTTATGATAGACATATGCTTACCTCTTCCAGCATGTCTGAGTAGAAAGTTTTCATCTGGAAAGATTTCTCCATAGATGGACATCCCACCTGAACCATTGTGGTGGGTGATGTCTCCTCCCTGACAAAGAAGTCCCGGCACAATCCGGTGCAATCGACTACCGCGGTATCTGAGAGAGCCATAGCCTTTACATAAAGCAAGGAAGTTGAGAGCAGTCCTTGGTACGATATCTGTGTAGATCTCAAACACAATCCGACCAACTGGTGGGCCGTCAGCAATGAACAAGTCAAAGAAACAGCTGAAAGATAAACCAGTCTTTTATTTACTCTTTTATGTTGCTGTGTGTTCTTTTTTTAAAAAGATTATTTTTTAGTACAGTAACAAAAACAATATGTCATATCTGATGAAAGAAGGGGCAGCCAAGTTGGAAAGAATGAAGAGGTTTTGGGAGAGGAGGAAAATAATGAAAGCTAAATTCAAGTGTTCCAGCATGGGTTGTAAATATGTAAATAATTATCAGTGCAGTATATCAGTACAGTAAATAACTTCCATATTACACTTCTAAACAAGTTAGGCAATTTAAATTATATAATTCTTCTTTAGTTCAACATTAGGACTTTAAAAATGGAAGTTTTGAGATAAGAGCATTTAGACATTCTTTAGTTCAACATTAGGACTTTAAAAATGGAAGTTTTGAGATAAGAGCATTTAGACATTTAGTTTAGTGAAATTGCTGGGGCTGTCCCATTGTTGCCATAAGACCTATCTGTGTCAGTGCAACATAAAGCAAGTTAAAAAGAAAGTGAAATACGTTCTTATCTCTGTAAGGAGTGAATTACGTCTGTGACTGGTCTATGACTGTTATTGTAATTCAGATTATATATCAGAAATAAAATTCATTTTAGTTTACATTTAGTTTAAATGCTGTAATTCAGGAAATTCAATGAAACACTAAAACATCATTCTTAGAGTGTGAACAAACTGGAATAAGATTTCATAGTACAGAATCAGATAGAGCAAGAACTACGCTATTATGTTATTGTTATACAGTATACATGCAGAGAAAACAAATGGAAATTAGTGACATACCAGGTACGCATAAAAAGAAAGCCTATGCCTCTACAACCCTAATGTGCCTTGGCCTACTAAGCGACCACTGATCAGCCTAAAGACCTGCAGATTACAAGGTGATGCATGGTTAGTGCGACATTATTCTTGACATTCTAGACTAGGTCAGTGGCGGCTCGTGAAAAAATCGTCCTACGTGCTACAAAAAACAAGCTAAATACGCTGTTTTAAATCTGCATATTGCCATGATGAACAACGCATACTTCAAACTTAGTAATAATAATAATAATAATAATAATAATAATAATAATAATAATAATAATAATAATAATACAACTTTTCTCACAATTTATAACTCAGAACAAACAAAAACAACATTAATTTGGAAGCAGATGAATTATTCGACAACTGTCTATGAGATAAATAATTCATTGGAGAAATATTGTTTTTACTAACCTAATGGCGCAACTTACATCAGTGCATATAGAATCGTGGGAATATAGATCCCCACTAAGAACACTAATTTAATTTCACTTTATATACACTGCAGTGGATAAATAATTTGATAAATCTTCGTATAAACTTTAGCACTAACACAATGACAGAAAAAACACGCACCAGTAATATAACCGCGAGATTAAAAACCGCACAAAGCAACTGAAAGACCTGCCAACTGATTCATTGAGACCTCCCCTATTACCAGAGTAAATGGCCGGCTCCATGGCTAAATGGTTAGCGCGCTGGCCTTTGGTCACAGGGATCCCGGGTTCGATTCCCGGCAGGGTCTGGAATTTTAACCATCATTGGGTGTACGTGTTGTTTTCATCATCATTTCATCCTCATCACGACTCGCAGGTCGCCTACGGGCGTCAAATCAAAAGATCTGCATCTGGCGAGTCGAACATGTCCTTGGATACTTCCGGCACTAAAAGCCATACGCTATTTCATTTCACCGGAGTAAATGACATTGTAATGCGGGATAACATTTAGGGTCGGTCAAAGATTCTTTGACTCACCTACGAATTCCTTATTTTTGACACAAAAGGTAGATGGATATTTTAATAAGCATGTGTGAGATAGATTGCCTCCACTTACGCTTTACTTTCGAGGCCAGACGATGCTACTCTCTAGTGGCAGATTCGCTTACCACGTTCAACATAAGCACGGCCGACTGGATCCCTCGCTGTGCTCCAAGGAGCTTGCTAGAGCGACGCATCAAGTCGGCCGTGAACATAAGGGTAGCAGGAGTAATTCTACCCCCTTGCGGGAGAGGAAGTAACTATAAACGGGATCAGTGAAAGTTGATCCCGGTTTACGGTATACTCCGCCGGCTAGGGGGAGTGTTGCAAGCTTGGCTGCGCCTGCGTATTGCTTCCTTCAGGCTACAGGCAAGGGCTCACTTCACACGAGCACGAGCCTTGTTCCCCGGGAGAACGGCGCTAGGTGTTCGACAGATCTCGTCCTGATTTTCACAAAACACAAATTCATATCGTACTCAAAACAACGTAAAGGCACCAGGATAATTGTACTGTACATAAATAATATTCCTTACAGTTCCAAGCTACGTGCTGAAGCCCGGTAGCACGTACTGACCGGCCGCCACTGGACTAGGTCACTATCTCACCATCAGCTATCTCCTCAGTTGTTCTCAGATAGGCTGAGTGGACTTCAAACCAGCCCTCAGGTATGCGTAAAAATTCCTGATCTAGCCAGGAATTGAATCTGAGGCCTGCAGATAAGAGGCAGGCTCACCACCTATAGACCATGAGGCCAGCTTCTATAAAAGGAAACATATCCAAAAGTTTTCAGCTGCAGCCTTTATCAGCAGAAGTTGCTGAGCATTCTTGTTATACAAAGTTTACTCTCTCTGAATACTTGTTTTACGACTCACCGATGACGTGCTTGAACAACACTGGGACGAGGTGGCATTACTTTTGACCCCCTAACTGTATAACGGGGAGTCTTTTCTTCTTCTAAAGTAGGCTTTACTTTCCATTGTAATGGATAACGAGCTTGTAGCGCCATTAGCTGCTCATTTCTGCGCCAGTCCTTCATCATTTCCTGGTAGGAGTAGACTGGACCCTAAACAATCATTCCATTTCATTAGTTTGTAACGAGTCCCAGGGGCTGTATATAATAGACAATATCAAGGATGATTGCAGTGAAACTCATCATCATATACATTGTAAATGGGAGACCTCCCACTGGCAAACCTGCTTACAAAAGCAGATCAACAAAATTAAAATATACATTACATAACAACAAAAAATACAATACAAGAATTGCATGCAAACATATATTACAAGAAACTATATCAAAACACGAAGTTACATGAAAACGACATACGAGGCCTAAAAAAATCAATCTTGAAAGAAATGAAAAATATAAAAATTAAAGTTTACTTGTGAATAGTGTAACATAATTACAATCAATCGCATTGGTATTTGCACAAAATTCACAAAATACAATTTAAAATGTTAAACATTATATAATATTTGCGACGTGGTTACATATTAATTCACATGAGATTAATACACATACATACATACATACATACATACATACATACATACATACATACATACATACATACATACATACATACATACATACATACATACATTATCATTATAGACTGTTATGCCTTTCAGCATTCAGTCTGCAAGCCTCTGTGAATTTACTAAACATCACCACAATCCTCTATTTGCAACTAGTGCTGTGGCCTCATTTTGTTCTATACCTCTTATTTTTAAATCATTAGAGACTGAGTCTAACCATCGTCGTCTTGGTCTACCTCTACTTTTCTTACCCTCCATAACAGAGTCCGTTATTCTCCTAGGTAATCTATCCTCCTCCATTCACCTCACATGACCCCACCACCAAAGCCGGTTTATGCGTACAGCTTCGTCCATCGAGTTCATTCCTAATTTAGCCTTTATCTCCTCATTCCAAATATCCTCCTGCCATTGTTCCCACCTGTTTGTACCAGCAATTATTCTCGCTACTTTCATGTCTGTTACTTCTAACTTATGAATAAGATATCCTGAGTCCACCCAGCTTTTGCTCCCGTAAAGCAAAGTTGGTCTGAAAAGAGACCGATGTAAAGATAGTTTCATCTGGGAGCTGACTTTCTTCTTACAGAATACTGTTTATCGCAACTGTGAGCTCACTGCATTAGCTTTACTACACCTTGATTCAATCTCAATCACTATATTACCATCCTGGAAGAACACACAACCTAAACACTTGAAATTATCGACCTGTTCTAGCTTTGTATCACCAATCTGACATGCAATTCTGTTGAATTTCTTACCTACTGACATCAATTTAGTCTTCGAAAGGCTAATTTTCATACCATACTCAGTGCACCTATTTTCAAGTTCCAAGATATTAGAGACTGCAGGCTTTCGGCACAATCTGCCATTAAGACCAAGTCGTCAGCATAGGCCAGACTGCTTACTACATTTCCACCTAACTGAATCCCTCCCTGCCATTCTTTACCTTGCAGCAGATGATCCATGTAAACTACGAACAGCAAAGGTGAAAGATTACAGCCTTGTCTAACCCCTGTAATGCCTTTGATTGATTTTAATAATCTACCTTTAATTCCATAGTCCCCCAGGATGGCGAACATCTTTTCTCTCGGTACCCTGTCATATGCTTTCTTAGATCTACGAAACATAAACACAACTGCCTATTCCTCTCGTAGCATTTTTCAGTTACCTAGCGCATACTGAAAATATGATCTTGATAGCCTCTCTGTGGTCTGAAACCACACTAGTTTTCATCCGACTTCCTTTCAACGACTGATCGCACCCTCCCTTCTAAGATGCCAGTGAATACTTTGCCTGGTATACGAATCAATGAGATACCTCGATAGTTGTTGCAATCCTTCCTGTTCCCTTGCTTATAGATAGGTGCAATTACTGCTTTTGTCCAATCTGAAGGTACCTTACTGACACTCCATGCTAATCTTACTACTCTATGAAGCCATTTCATCCCTGCCTTCCCACTATACTTTACCATTTCAGGTCTAATTTCATCTATTCCTGCTGCTTTATGACAATGGAGTTTATTTACCATCCTTTCCACTTCCTCAAGCATAATTTCACCATCATCATTTTCCTCCTCCCCATGTGCTTGGCTGTTTGCAACACCACCAGGATGATTTCCTTTTACATTGAGAAGATGTTCAAAATATTCCTTCCACCTCTCCAGTGATTCCCTGGGATCTATTATGAGTTGACCTGAATTACTCAAAACTCTGTTCATTTCCTTTTTCCCTCCCTTCTTAAGATTCTTCATTACTGTCCAGAAAGGTTTCCCTGCTGCTTGACCTAGCCTTTGCAGGTTATTACCAAAATCTTCCCACAACTTCTTTTTGGATTCAACAACTATTTGTTTTGTTCTGTTTCATCTACGTACAAATCTTCTGTGAGAATTGTTGCCCAAAATTGTGGCAGAAATTTTAAATGTGTTTTGTTGCTTTTTGCATCCCTGCTGATTATTTAATTTTTAATATAATTAATATAATTAAAATATTTATTTACAAGCAATGAAGCATAATCGCTAGTAATTCACACATAACTTATATTGTTCCAATCCTTAACATTATGGTTTATGGTAGGTTGAGTGGTCTGATGACTTAATACTAGCTTAATATTGTATTTATTACACCTTCACATAGAATTTTATACAAAATTATCAGGATATTGAAGTCTTTTCTTGAAGCATCTTACACTTTTGGGAAAAGGCTCTAAGTTATAACCATAGTTCATTTTCTGTTCTCTTCCTTTTATTTTATGTGAATGATTGACCCTCCTTATGAAAAAGGGCTTTTCTGGTTGAAATGTGTTATGCACAAATATGTTTGTCCATCATTGTTGTCAAATAAGATAAAATAACCCATTAATGTAACAGTTCTGGACTGAAGTTATCGTAATAATTTATTGGAACCGCTATTTTCCAGGTACTCATTTCAAGGACATATTGTACAGATATGTTTAATGGCACATGGACTGCTACTTGCATGTACGGCCTATTTTGTAGGTTCATTTTTAAGAAACTATTAGTTCTAAGACTACCAAACTTTCCTCACATTTTAACATTAACTAGGGCAAAATGCATATATAATATCAACTAGATATCTCCCTTAGTACATCAGCAGGGATGCAAAAAGCAACAAAACACATTTAAAATTTTTGCCATAATTTTGGGTACAATTTTCACAGAAGATATTACTTTATGAGTCATAATGCTTTTTGTGCAAGTTAATAGCACAAGTACCTACAAGTGTATTTAAGATATATTTTACCCTATTAAAACAGGTTCTCAAAAAGAAAATATTTTTCCATAAAAAAATCCTTGCAGCTCTTATACAATCAAGTGTTCTGGTTTTGATCACTCTAGCTCTTATGGTTCTTGAGAAAAATGTACTTAAAGATTTTAAAAATATTACTTGCAGAAATGTAATGTAAACTAAATGCTGAAGGGGAGTCATAGATATTTACAATACACTTTTGTTGCAGGAATATTGTATATTTTTGGTTTCATAAAAACATCATCTTCATTTTCCAACTCCAGATTCCCGGGTGTAGTGTACAAGTGCTTGCCATCTCTTCCTGTCTGCATACATCTTCTGTTCCAGGATATCTTCCCATTTGAAACTTCTCTCCTCTACATCTGATTTCACTCTGTCTCTCCAGAAGTTGGTTCCTTGGTCTTCCCTTGGACTCTTTCCTTGGACAGTAATGTTGAAGTATTATCTGGCAGGTCTCTCGCTCTCATTCTCATAATGTGCCCATATCACTGAAGTGTACGCTTCTTTATTACATCGTTAATAGGTACCTCAATGCCAGCTACCTTCCTGTTTACTTCATTCCTGATTTTGTCCTTTCTAGTTATAATGAATCTCATTTTTGTTGTCTGAATTCTGCTGTAGTCATAGTTTAGTAGAGTACATGTCTCTAAACCATATGTGAGAATCGGTACGGAGTAGGTGTGGTACAGGGTTTTTTTTTTTCTTTTTTGTGGTATTTTGCAGTCCCAGAGAAGATTTCTGACACTATTGTAAAAGTTTGAAGCCTTCTGTGTCCTGTTGAGCATTTCTTGCTCAACAGTGTTGGCGTTTGACAGAATACCGCATGATCTCATTTGGCTGGCAATGAGACTACACAGTGTACCTGAAGCCTATGTGAACTGGATGAAACTTCTGTACTGAAAGACCACAAGTTCAGTACGGTGTGGAGCAGGAATGTCCGATACCTTCCAGATCAATGTTGGTGGCCATCAAGGATCAGCCTTGTCCCCATTGCTCTTCATACTCTGCATGAACGCCATCACAAATGACATCCAGACCAGGCATTCATAGACATTATTATACGCGGGCGATGTCATGTTAGCTAACGAGACGTGAGAGCCTCGAAGAGCAAGTACAAGAGTGGAAGATAAGTCTTGAGGAATTTGGGATGAAATTAAATCTGAAGAAAACGGAGTACCTGGAACGCAGTGAACAGACTGATGGCATGATCACTGTGGGTGAGGTTCAACTTAATAAAGTGACCTAGTTCAAATACCTTGGGTCATGCATCACCTCAGATTGCAGTATGATTCCTGATGTCAAGACAAGAGTCAGCGCTGCATGGATGAAATGGCGCCAAGTTACTGGAGTCCTGTGTGATAAGAAAATTCCATTGCATCTAAAATTTAAAGTCTACCGCACAGTGATTAGACTGGTGCCCCTTTATGTATCTGAACGCTGGCCTACAACATCAAAGCACGAACAGGCACTTCATGCAATGGAAATGAAGATGCTGCGGTGGTCCAGCGGCTTGACTCAACTAGATCATGTCAGGAACGGTGTTGTGCGGAAGGAATTTAAGATTGCCCCAATCACAGAGAAAAGGCGTGAATCATGTCTGCGATGGTATAGGCATATACTCCGTAGCAGTGAAACCTCAGTTGCAAAGACTGAACATGGAGGGTCGCCGACACGCTGGCTGGATAGGGTGAGAAATGACATGCGGCCCACCAGACTCAGCCCTCGGGGCGCTATGGATCGATTGAAGTGGAGGAAACATTGCAAGAAGGCAGACCCATATAGATGGGAAAATGCAAAGAAGATGATGATGAGTGTTGTCTTTGGAGATTGTGCTTCCGAGGTACTTGAAGTGAGAAATTGATTCTAATTTTGGTCCTTCCAAAAAGAGTTTGAGTTTTTTCCTTCCATATTGGTCATTTCTACAGTCTTTGTTTTACCAGTACTTATCTTCATCTCAAATGTATTAAATAGGAAAGCTTACTCTATTCGAATGAGTGAAACTCCAAAATGTGAAGTTTTTATGACTTTTCAAATCCAGGTATCCTTAGGTTATTAGAATGAGAACTGACCTCTGGTGCGTCATGTGTTTATCTTCAAATCTTTTGTATATTTCTCCCATGGATGCTGGTAGAATTACTTGCAGGGGGTGCAATTCTATGCAAATGTGGAGAGGGGGTGGGGTTTGGAGGCATTTTTAAAGTTTGTAGTCAGAATGATGTGTTTTTAAGACATTTAATCATCTGAAATGTGTCCTTTTTACTTCAAATAATTACTGGAAATTTCTGCTTTCTTTTCTTATTTATTTATTTTTTATCTGAAGTAAAAATGGGCCTATGGTTTTACGAAGTAACAAAGGCTATTTTTCCTAGGTTATGGTTAAGGATATCAAATTTTATGGCCAAGGCTGCCACATGGTATGATGTCTGGAAATGGGAAGGAACACCAAATGAATCCCTTGAGTTTGACAATTTCATTTGTCAAGCGACACTGTTCTGCCCAGCTGTAGCCGAGGCCATCAGATCAGCCTGCGTTTCACAGTGACAACATGTTCTATACGGTACATCAAGACTTGCAATTGATATATGATGAGAGACGGGAGGGTATGCTCAGTGTTCACAGGAAGAGAATGCAAGAGAACATTGAATTCATTGACATTGTGGTACACAACTTTGAACAGCAACCAAAAAGGCTCAAGTTTTTTCTCCACATTTGTTTTTAAATGGACAAGATTAATTAACTTCTATGCACTGAATTTCTGTTCTGTTGAGTAAATTACATTCTTTGTATATTTACCAGATAATGTAATAGGATTGAATCATGGCTGAGAAATGATATTATGGATGCAAATATTTTCTCACAGAACTGGAGTGCTTATCATAGAGACAGGTTAGGATATGTAGGAGGGAGGAATATTCATCCTAGTGAAAGAAGAATTCATAAGCTACGAAAAAAGTTAAGGATGAGAAATATAAAATTCTAGGTGTAAGATTTATCTCCATAATAGGCAACTTGATGATTTTGGGATGTACAGACGTAGCACCTTACAGAAGACCAGATGAAGTCTTCAGATTAGAGGAAAGCTGAGAGCTTGCACAGGACATGTGTTTGTTATGACTGTTTTCCAAATTTTTACTTGTCTTACATTGAATTTCATGCTTGCTTCATTTTATCTATATTCAGGTCTTGCCTTAACTTTGATTTTGACTGATGATGGTCTCTGGTAAGACCGAAACTATTTTCAACAAATATATGTAATTTTTTTAAGATTACACAAACAGTATTGAATAGGCAGAAGCCTTCAGCTTTTATTTTACACTATATTGCTCTTCAATATGGATTAATGTGAAATTTATTACCTATGATATCTATGTCAGAGAAAGGCAAGAACCTGGTTATTGTATTTCTGGATATACAGTAGAAAAAGCCTATGATAGTGTTAGGCCTATAAGAGATAAGATCTGGGAATGTCTCAGGAAAAGAAATGTGGCTGAAGGACTGGTAAGGAAAATTCAGATGTTGTACAAAGACTGTACTAGTGTACTAGCTGTGTACAAATTTGGGAAGGTCGATCATCATGGTTTGAGACCAAGAGTGGAGTTCAACAAGGAAGTGCACTGTCCCCACTACTGTTCGTCACTGTTATGGACAATATAGTGAATAACATCAAGGAAAAATTAGGTGAACTGAATGCAGTGGCCTTTGCTGATGATATCATGATTTGGTGTGAAACAGAAGAGGAAGTACAGACCAGACTCAACGTATGGAAATTCCAGTTCCAGGAATATAACCTGAACATCAGCGAGACCAAGACAGTGGTGATGGCAGTCAACAGAGAAGGGCGTCCAGCAAGTGTAAAACTAGGAGAGCACCAGCTAGTGTGTGTGTGGATAGTTATCCTTACCTTGGAAGTGTAATCTCCAGTGTAATTTGGTCAGAAAGGAAATTACAAACAGAGTGCAAAAGGGATCAGAATTCTACCAACAAGTAAGAATGCTGTTATGGGATGACATGATTCCAAAACTGGCCAAACTGATGATGTTTAACAACTATTTCATACCAATATTGATCTATGGTATTGAAGTGTGCACCCTCACAAAAAGAGATGCATCAAGACTGCAAGCATCTGAGGTGAAATATCTTAGATCCATCATCCAGAAGACGAAGATGGACAAGTTAAGAAATGAGGAGGTGAGGAAATAAGCTGGAATAAAGACATCCCTATTAGACTGAATTGGCACATCCAGACTATGGTGGAACGGACATGTGATGAGGATGGAGCCTATAAGAACAGCCAGAATAAGTTTGGAAAGACAGGTGGAGAGGAAAAGACCTGCAGGAAGACCTAAAACTTGATGGATGGACATGATCGAGGTTTATCTAGTTACCAGGGGATGGACAGTGGATGATGTTCTCAATAACGAGTTGTATGTGGACAGGAAGAAGTGGAAGAAGCTCATAAACAGTACCCGGGACACTGGAACTGTACAATGATGATGATGATAATGATAATGATGATATCTGTATTATTGCGATGTAAAGCAGATTCTAAAAAAAAAAAAAAATTAAAAAAGAAGGCCTACTGTTTGTACTTTGACATCAAACTGGGAGACCAAGACAAGCCGTGGGCATCTCATAAAGTTTGTAGGACCTGTGCAGTTATAACAGTGGGTGAATGGTGAGCGAACATACCTGCAATATGGAATGCCAGTGGTGGCGACAACCTACAGACACAGTTCTCACTGCTACTTCTGTTCAGTGAATATGAGGGGTTTTAACACCAGGAACAACAGTAAAATATGTGTACCAGTACAACAGTGTCTGGAACAATTAAATGATGACTCCTCTTCTGAAGATGAGGCAGAAATGGCTGGTGCTACCTTTGACTGCTATTTCTCACCAGAACTTGCTGGGAAAGAACCCAAAATTTTCAAGCAAAGTGCATTAAATAACTTAGTTGATTTTGGTCTTATGAAGGAATCTGCCGAGGTACTTGGGTCTAGACTCCATGAAAGGAACATGTTGGCACCGAGTATGGCGTACTATTGGTGACAGACAAGGTGAAGAAGAATTTCTACACTTCTTTTCTGGTGAGATAACTTTGGTTTACTGGAAGAACTTTCTGGAGGTTATGCTGAAACTGGGAGTAGGACATTATGACCTGACTCACTGAAGATATTTTGCTGATGCCTCCAAAATTAGTTTGAAGTGTGTTCTTCTTTACAATGAAAATGAACTTGCATCAGTTCCTATTGCTCATTCAATTATTATGCAAGAAACATATGAAAAAATCTTGAGATGATGATGTATAAAGTATCAGGAATACAAAGGGCAAATGATTTTCTGACAGGTCTACAGGGAGGTTCCACAAAACATCCCTGTTTTCTGTGTGAGTGGGACAATCGAGCAAGGTCGCATCACTGGATTCAAAAGGAATGGCAGCCACATAGACATTAGATTCTTGGCTTGAAAAACATAGGACAATTTATTTATTCATCCGGTTGCTGTGACAGTTTTTAACCCAGTCCAAGGTTGATAAAAAAAACAAATGACAAACCCAGTGTAATACCTCTTTCTCCATTTAAGTGATTGAGTTCAATGCAGGCTGTGTGTCGTTGAGTATCTGAGCTCTTTTGTTTTTGGGTTTGCACCATTGCACAGCAGACATGATGTCCATTAGCTTGGTTTGAAATTCCGAGCAGCTGGATGACAGTTTATACTAGGCTGAAAACACTTGGTTGTTTCTTTAGACCATGAATGCACATCCCACTTCCTCAGATTCAGCAATGTTATTTGTGCGAGAGCCATCCATGTGAACATAGTAGTCAGAGTTGTGCAAAACAGTTATTACAGGCATAAGTCTTGAAGTTACTAGGATGACCGGAATCCAGGAAGTGACAGTTTTGCTCCACAATGGTTTTGAGAACTGGTGCAGGAAATGCTATGTTCTTCATTAATGTAAGTTTGGCTGTTCCGATGGTAGACAAGATCAGATAAGAATCCTGTTAAGTGCTGCTTGGGTATATGTTGTGTGATAGGCACGAGAAATTTGAAAGATGAAGATATTATTAAAGATTAATGCACTGTCTTTAGAATAGGACATTGGACTTTATTGAATTAAGAAAGAAAAGAAATACTTCATTTTTCCTTGAATAACAACAAGACATGATAACCAAAAATTATGAGAGGTGTTGCTGGAGACTAAGTACTTGTCCTCCATTGCTGTGACAGACTTATCATTCTCTCTTAATGCAGACTGCACATCAAGCTAAGATTCTTGTGCTGTGTTACTGTAAGCGATCACTTTCCTGTTATATAATGAATTTTACAATTTGCTTTATGTCGCACCGACACAGATAGGTCTTATGGCGATGATGGGATAGGAAAAGGCTAGGAGTAGGAAGGAAGTTGCCGTGGCCTTAATTTAGGTACAGCCCCAGTATTTGCCTGGTGTGAAAATAAGAAACCATGGAAAAGCAATCTTCAGGGCTGTCGACAGTGGGATTCAAACCCACTATCTCCCAGATGCAAGCTCACAGCTGCGCACCCCTAGCCGCATGGCCAACTCGCCCAGCATACAATGAATTATCTGTTTTAATGACCACTCTCATGTGCTATGTTTTATTATTTTTGAAATGTATAGATTTTTCTCCATCATAGTTCCCACGTAATTCTTCACACCAGTGTTGTTCTCCCTTGATAGTACTACTATAAAATGATGTCTTACTTCTTCATTCTTACCTTCTGTAGTAGTCTTGACAAGAAAATAATGTTTTCTCGGTATATCTGCAGCTCCCGGGCAGCACGAACAGAATAGTTGCTTGTGGTTTTTGGGTATTTTCCAATATGGCAGTCTACTTTACCCTGAAAAAATGGCACTATATATTTACTGCTACAAAGCTTGTCAACAATTATCTCAAATTCTATGCTGTCCTTAACATTAGAAAACAGTTATTTATAGGTGACAAAAATAGAAAGGAACTATATCCCTGTACTGTATTGTAGTTGACTAATTAGTAGCTGCCCAGTTTCTTAAGACTAATAAATGCCTCCAAGTCCCACTGCCATGTCATTGTTTCTTCCTGGCTGTCAGCAGTTGGGTTCATGCTGTTTCTAGACTTTGTTCCAGAAGAACTTCTTACATAGAGGGACAACCCTCAGGAGAAATAGAAACCATTAACTACATGACTAGACTCATATTAAGTCTCAGAACATACATATTATAGGTCTCACATTATTATACCATGTGGTTAACACAGCCTTGGGCCAGTACAGTGCATGCATGTGCTCCCCGTGATGGCATGTCATAGTGGAGACTTTTGATCTGTAACCTTGCTACAGGTGATGCTGAAAGTGATGTTCATCTGCAGTCTCTCATTTCTGACATCTTTTGATGAAATTACCATTCGCATGCATGAATTCTTCTTCAGTAATATTCATGATTTTTGCAGTAATATTCTCCTGCATTTCCTCTACAGTGTGGGGATTATGCTATAAACTTTATTTTTTAGTGTTACCCCTAAATAAAAGTAGCACACAGTAAGATCAGGGGGATGAGGGGGGCCATAATCCTCTAGAAATAACTCTATCACAAAAATCATGAGCAGTATGAGCTGCAGCAGAATCTTGTTTGATATATCCATTGTTTCTGTCATCATCTGACAATATTTGAAAAACATGGGTATGTTTGTATGGTATCTGTGTCCAGTTACTGTATCATTAAAAAAATGGTCCCTGTTATTCACCTTCCAGGTACAGCACACCAAACACCTACTTTTCGTCATGATGATTGTTGTTTAAAGGGGGCCTAACATGAGGACATCAGCCCTTTTTTGTCACGTACTGGAACTTCATGAATTAATCAGGGATTTTCTGTGTTCCAGTATCTATTGTTGTGTGAAACTACGTGACCATGCAAATAAAATCACACCTCATTAGAAAAATTATCAAATGTGGATCAATGATGCCATCAGCAGTGTTTTGTAAAATCCAGTTACAGTAATTCACTCCAGTTTTCATTGACACAAGGCCATAATTCATCCACAATAGTCACTCTATAAGTTTTCAGTTTAAGAAGTTTGTTAGCCATATACACCGAGGCTTTTGAAACACCAGCTTCCTGTGCAACAAATTGTAGAGATTTATTTGGAGAGTGCACAAACAATGCAGCAATTTTTCCTTTTGTCAGAATGATATGTTTTAACTTAGGAATTTTAGTTTTTAGTGATTCCTTTGTTCTTAGTTTATTAACAAGTAGCCTAATAGTTTCTTTACCTGGAATTGGAGCACCGGGAAATTTCACCTGAAATTGTCTAAACATCTCCCTACACAAGTTGGTTTTTACATGTGGTACATGCTCTTTGTTGAAGTGTGAACTTTTCAGTTGGCATTGCACATGCAAGATATAGCAGATGTCTTGGATTCAGGAGGTCAAATGGACTGTATCGCGATTGACCTGTCTAAGGCAATGGATAGGGTGGATCATGGGAAACTACTGGCAAAAATGAGTGCAGTTAGACTAGACAAAAGAGTGGCTGAATGGGTTGCTATATTTCTAGAAAATATATCTCAGAGAATGAGAGTAGGCAAAGCTTTATGTGACCCTGTAAGAATTAAGAGGGGAATTCTTCAAGGCAGTATTACTGGATCTTTATGTTTTCTTATAATATAGAAATGATCAATCAATCAATCAATTCAATCAGTCACTACTGATCTGCATTTAGGGCAGTCGCCTTGGTGGCAGATTCCCTATCTGTTGTTTCCCTAGCCTTTTCTTAAATTGCAAAGAAATTGGAAATTTATTGAACATTTCCCTTGGTCAGTTATTCTAATCCCTAACTCTCCTTCCTATAAACGAATATTTGGCCCAATTTGTCCTCTTCAATTCCAATTTTATCTTCCTATTGTGATATTTCCTACTTTTAAAGACACCACTCAAACTTATTTGTCTACTGATATCCTCCCACGCCATCTCTCCACTGACAGCTCGGAACATACCACTTAATACCAATATAAATGGTCCGTTATTGGACATTATAAATTTTCCAGCTAACTCATTCCTGATTGCCAGCGTTTCACTCCCGTGTGCTAGGTTGGGCTCGTTGGTTGGTACCTAGCACACCTACCAAGACGCATGGCTAGTGCATACCGTGGAGGCCACTGCGTAGGCTACTTGAAGCCAACGGCAGTGCCAAAGCACTATGAGAGACTTTGTCCCACTACCGAAAATTGATGCCTGCTTGGCCATCAGATGATATAGATGTTGATTCCTATAGGGAATCTGAAATATTTGTCCTGAATGAGTAAATTTATAATACCAATATAAATGGTCCGTTATTGGACATTAAAATTTTCCAGCTAACTCATTCCTGGTTGCCAGCGTTTCGCCCCCGTGTGCTAGGTTGGGCTCGTCAGTTGGTACCTAGCACACCTACCAAGACGCATGGCCCGCAAAATACTGTAAGAAATAACGTGTATAAAAGTCACAAACGTATTTATTAGCTCGTTTGAAAACGTGTTAATTTTTATACACATTATAGACGCAAGTCAGAACTAATTATTCTTTAATACTAGTTCCTCTTTTCAAGTATACACTTGTTCTCAACAGATTATTTTTTATTTTAAAACTTTTGATGGTTTTCGGAGATGCCGAGGTGTCAAAATTTTGTCCTACAGGAGTTCTATTACGTGCCAGTAAATCTACCGACACGAAGCTGATGTATTTGAGCCCCTTCAAATACCACTGGACTGAGCCAGAATCGAACCTGCCAAGCTGGGGTCAGAAGGCCAATGCCTCAACCGTCTGAGCCACTCAGTCCGGCTCCAAATTTCACTCTTTTATACAATTTTAAAATAATGTTTTAAGCAATTAAAATGATCAAACCCTCATTTCAGTTGAACTGTGCATATTATTTCATAATGGAGCTTCTGTACTATTTGCAGAATTTTACGAAAATTGGCATATTCAAGTGCCGTCCGCAAACATGACTAAGGTTTCCAAAATGGCCCTCGAGCCCTTATAAATTGGAAACCTCTGGGCTAGATGAAAGTAAGGAGCCTGTCATAAGTAAGTAGAAGCAATGTCAGGATTCAGCTGAGGACCTCGTGGTCGCTAACCCACACTCCCAAGTCAAGAGTCCCTGGGCTGCTACCTCACATTAAGATACTCTAGCTCCTCAGTTATTCTCACTTAGCCTCAGTAATCCTCGAAATTTCATTCAGACCCAGGTAAAAATTCCTCACCTGGCTGGGTATTGAACCCATATCTCTGGGTGGGAGACAGGATCGCTACACCTAGACCACATCTTCTTCTTCTTCTTCTTCTTCTTCTTCTTCTTCTTATTATTATTATTATTATTATTATTATTATTATTATTATTATTATTATTATTATTATTATTATTATTATTATTATTATTATTATTATTATTATTATTATTATTATTATTATTATTATTATTATTCCCATTTAGGTCTTTAGTCTGCCAAGACAACTGCTCTCACCAAGCAAGCTGGCTAAGCAGTTTGGGTCATGTATGTGTGAGCTTTCATTTGGGAGATGGTGGGTTCGAACGCCGCTGTCAGCAGCCTTGAAGATGGTTTTCTGTGGTTCTCAATTTTCACTCTAGACAAATGCTGGGGCTGTGCCTTAATTTATTAAGGCCATGGTCGTTTCCTTCCGAATGAAAATTGGAAACCAAGGAAAACCACCGGCAAAGCTGCCGGCAGTTGGGTTTGAACCCACTATCACCCTATTGCAAGCTGACACCTACGTGACCCAAACCGCGCAGCCACTCGCTCAGTTTTTATGAATTATTTTGTAGCTTTAGAGTTATTACTGTGTGTTGAATGTAAAGTTTTACATACATTCATACATGCATAGCTGTACACACAGTACATCATCATTATAGACCATTGTCCATTATGCCTTTCAGCGTTCAGTCTACAAGCCTCTGTGAATTTATGTCTCCATTTAGCTCTATAATCTTTAAGTAGTTAGAAACTGAGTCTAACCATCGTTGTCTTGGTCTCCCTCTACTTCTCTTACCCTCCATAACAGAGTCCATTATTTTCCTGGATAACCTATCCTCCTCCATTCGCCTCACATGACCCCACCACCAAAGCTCGTTTATGCGTACAGCTTCATCCATAGAGTTCATTCTTAGCTTTTATCTCCTCATTCTGAGTACCCTCCTGTCATTGTTCCCACCTGTTTGTACCAGCAATCATTCTTGCTACTTTCATATCTGTTACTTCTAACTTATGAATATGATTTCCTGAGTTCACCCAGCTTTCACTCCCTTAAAACAAAGTTGGTCCGATGTAAAGATAGTTTTTTCCAAGAGCTGACATCCTACTTACAGAATACTATTGATCGCAACTGCAAGGTCACTGCATTAGCTTTACTGCACCTTGCTTCAATCTCACTTACTATACTCCCATCCTGGGAGAACACACTTCCTAAATACTTGAAATTATCTACCTGTTCCAGTTTTGTATCACCAATCTGATATTCAGTTCTCTTGGATTCCTTACCTACTGATATCAATTTAGTCTTCGAAACACTAATTTTCATACCATACTCATTGCACTTATTTTCAAGTTCCAAGATATTAGACTGCAGGCTTTCGGCACAATCTGCTATTAAGACCAAGTCATCAGCATAGGCCAGACTGCTTACTACATTTCAACCTAACTTAATTCCTCCCTGCCACATTATACCTTTCAGCAGATGATCCATGTAAACTACAAACAACAAAGGTGAAAGATTACAGCCTTGTCTAACCCCTGTAAGTACCCTGAACTAAGAACTCTACTATCTATTCTCACTGCAGCCCAATTGTCAACATAAATGCCTTTGACTGATTTTTTTAAAAATCTACCCTTAATTCTATAGTCTTATAGCATGGCGAACATCTTTTCCCTCGGTACCCTGTTATGTGCTTACTCTAAATCTACGAAACATAAACATAACTGTCCTATTCCTCTCGTAGCATTTTTCAATGACCTGGCGCATACTGAAAATCTGATCCTGACAGCCCCTCTGTGGTCTGAAACCACACTGGTTTTCATTCAACTTGCTCTCAACCACTGATTGCACCTTCCCTTTCAAGATGCCAGTGAATACTTTGCCTAGTATACTAATCAAAGAGATACCTCGATAGTTGTTGCAATCCTTCTTGTTCGCTTGCTTATAGATAGGTGCAGTTACTGCTTTTGTCCAATCTGAAGGTATCTTAACAACACTCCATGTTATCTTAATACTCTATGAAGCCATTTCTTCCCTACCTTTCCACTATACTTCACCATTTCATCAATTCCTGCTGCTTTATGGCAATGAAGTTTATTTACCATCCTTTCCACTTCCTCAAGCATAATTTCACCAACATTTTTCTCCTCCCCACAAGCTGTTCGTGACACCACCAGGAAGATTTCCTTTTACATTGAGAAGATTTTCAAAATATTCCCTCCACCTGTCCAGTTATTCCCTGGGACCTATTATGAGTTCACCTGAATTACCCAAAACACTGTTCATTTCCTTTTTCCATCCCTTCCTAAGATTCTTTATTACTGTCCAGAAAGGTTTCCCTACTGCTTGATCTAGCCTTTCCAGGTTATTACCAAAGTCTTCCCACGACTTCTTTTTGGATTCGCTCTGTTTCTGTCATCTACGTAAAATTCCCTGTCTGCATCAGCCCTTGTTTGGAGCCATTTGTCATACGCCTTCTTTTTACGTTTACAAGCTCTCACTTCATCATTTCACCAAGATGTTTGCTTTTTCCCATCTTTGCACAAAATTGTTCTAGGCATTCTCTTGCTATTTCTACAACAGAATCCCTTATGCCACTCATTCTGTTTCTATGTCCTGAATCTGCTTACTGTCCGCTGTTCGGAACTTCTCACTAATCATATCCATGTACTTCTGTCTAATTCCTCGTCTTTGGAGATTTTCTACCCTTATTCGTTTGCAGACAGATCACTTTCTCTGTCCTAGGCCTAGAGATACTTAGTTCACTACAGATCAGATAGTGGCCTGTATCATCAAAAAATCCCCAGAAAACCTGTACATTTCTAACAGATTTCCTGAAATCGAAGTCTCTCCCATGTGTAGCTGAGAATAGCCTTATGCTTGAAGAATGTATTCTTAACT
Organism: Anabrus simplex; assembly: GCF_040414725.1. Lineage (NCBI taxonomy): Eukaryota > Metazoa > Arthropoda > Insecta > Orthoptera > Tettigoniidae > Anabrus > Anabrus simplex. The sequence goes on from NC_090265.1 coordinate 897,715,643, forward strand.
GTTAAACCCATATTGGCACAGAAGTCCAGCAAATGCTTCCCATTTCTATTAGCTTCCATATCTTCCCCACATTTACCAATCACCTTTTCGTATCCTTCAGTTCTATTTCCAACGCTCGCATCGAAATCGCCCATTAGCTCTATCCTATCCTTGCTGTTGACCCTGACTACGATGTCACTCAATACTTCATATAACTTATCAACTTCATCCTCATTTGCACCCTCACATGGTAAATACACTGAGACAATTCTCGTCCTAATTCCTCTAACTGCCAAATCTACCCACATCATTTGCCCATTCACGTGGCCAACAGAAACTATGTTGCGTGCAATAGTACTCCTGATGAACAACCCTACCCCACACTCTGCCCTTCCCTTTTTAAGACCGGTCAAGTACACTTTATAATCGCCTCTCTCTTCGTTGTTACCTCCTCTTACCCACATTTACGCCTGGCACATCCAGATGCATTCTCTTTGCTTACTCAGCCAGTTCTACTTTCTTTCTTCCATAAGCCCCATTAATATTGATAGCTCCTCATCGAATTCCATTTTGTTCGCAATGTTGTTTCCTAGAAGTCCCTCACCTGTCAAATGAGAGTGGCACTCTCTTACTCCCGTAGGTCTGAAGCTTGCTTAAAATGTTCTGAGCTCGGTAAATTCTGTGAGGCAGGATGCCACCCCTACTTATACAAGTGAGGATCTCTCCTCTAACAGGTTCGGGACCACTGGTGAGTCGTATAGTCCTAGCTGCCTGAGCACAAGAAGGGCCATGACTCAAAATATGTCCGAGATGTCCACTTCCACTCTGTAGGAACTGGTTTCCCGACTCCCAGGATCACTTACTAAGCCACTGAGCTGTTGCCCATGGTCCACGAACTAGGACGTGACTAAAGTAACTCACACCATGAACCAGTTTTATTTTTAGATTATTTTATTTTGCATGGAACTCTGTCTTGTGCCAGCCTAGTTTGTCTGGGAAGTAATTGGTCCTTTCATGTAATAAAAATAAGTTATAACTAGGGCCCGCATAATTATGCAGTAATAGGTTAGAATGCAAACTTGCTGAAGCGAGTAACAAGTAGAGTCTACCCGCACGACAGTAATGCTATGAGGTTTGCATAAACATTAGCGGTTCAGCCCATTAGAACACCTAGAATTTATGTTACTCCCACTACATTACGTTACAGCGGGCTAGTTGACATTTCCTACTAACAAAATTAATTAGTAACAAAATTACTTAGTAGGAAATCTCGACTAGCCCGCTCTAACATAATGTAGTGGGAGAAACATAAATTCCAGGGGTTCTAATGAGCCGAACTCCTAATGTTTATGCAAACCTCATAGCATTACCGTTGTGCGGGTAGACTCTACTTATTACTCGCTTCAGTAAGTTTGCATTCTAACCTGTATATATGTTAACTCATCAGCCCGAAGGCTGGTTGGATCCTCAACAGTTCCACCATGAGCTGTCATAGATGGCCTAGGCATCACTGAAGAGGCATACTAGGGAAATGAGGAGTGAGGTAGTTTCCCGTTGCTCTCCTGCCAAGCCCACTGAAATGTACGCACCAACCGACCCTATGAGCAACAGTTTCACACCATTCATAGCAGGGACTGGCTGCAGACGGAATGGCATTATTAGCATTGCTCATACCTCAGTCACTTTCATATTGTCAAAGCCAAGGATAAGACAGAGACAGATTTATGAAAGTAACAAAATTGCTCTAGCCCATACCAGAAGACTTAGTGCAGTGTAAACACTAGGTCCTGCCAGCAAAGGCATCATTCTAACCTATTATTGCATAAACATGCTGACCCTAGTTATAACTGTGTGTATTTACATATAGTACTATAGATATGATGTATATGATTCCAACTGGCATTGGAACTGTCATGAATCAGCCTAGAAAACCCCAAAGTTGTGAATTCAGTACTGATCTCAGTCATTTTCGATGCTTTCCAGCAACTGACACATATAATTTTCTTCTTTCTCTTCTTTTTTACAGGGTACACCCGATTTATGTTTTTCACCTACGAGATCAGTAGTTCCCCATTTGAAGCCCAATAATAATATACCTTCTATACATAAGAATAACGTTTGAAATACAACGCGAGGGAGTCTCATAAGGAATTTTATGCCGATCCAGGCAATGTTTTATCCATCTGTACTGTTCGTTTTTCAACCAATACATGTGATTTCAACACACCTCATCATGTTTAATCTATGAAACAAGATCATAGTTCATTACAAGATCCCGCTCCTAATGTGAAAAACTGTTTTTAATTGCAAGCCATTGAGCGAAGATTATTATGATCATCAATTTATATGAAAAATCACTCACAGCAAATTATTGTAACATCTTCATTTCATTCGTTCATTCCACTTGGTACATTGTAACCAATTTTAATGGATACTACTTGTTTTAATAATCTTACTGATTATTTTTAAATTGTTAAATTTGTTTTTTATCAATGTATTATTAGACATTTTTACAGTAGGTAAATATACCGGTTTCAGGGTCCTGACCTACCTTGGATTAAGTTATTTCTAGCTGCTGATGCTCACGAAGCATGAGCAAAACATGTCCTAATTATAATATCCATTAATGTTTTTATCCTAAATACAAAGGATTGTCATGTATTGGAAAGGTGGTTTTCATTAATACAATAACTTCTTATTCTGAAATCCAATACGGTTTTATAATGAGATTCATAACTTGCAATGTTTTCTTTCTCACCCCTTATGGCCTGCATGCCGATGGAGGCTGAACTTGGACATAAACGGCATCCCGAGTGTCACAATTCATCTTAGTGACCCCGAAAAGTATGGTCGTTTCCAATTATTTTTACATGCCATCCCTTCCTACCCCCAACCATAGAGGTACGAGGGGTGTCTTATCCCTGCAGTATTTTACTTCAGATAATAAGTCATATGTGCATCAAATTCAGTTGACAGCTATGCTGGAACATACATACATAATCTTGGTTATTTTGGACATTTTCTTTTTCACCCCTTCTCAACCCCCCATGCTGATGGTGGCTGAACTTGGACTTAAATGTCATATGGAGTGTCACTATTCATTCCAGTAACCCTGAAAACTATGGATTCAATACTAATATAGGTCATTTTCGATTATTTTTACATGTCACTCCCTCCCCACTCCACCTCAGGGTGTGTCTTATTTCCATGGTATTTCTCTCCAGGTAGTATTAAGTCATATGTGTACCAAGTTTGGTTGAAATTGCAGATTTGCCTATAGTCGCAGTCATTTCTAATTGTTTAGCTTCGCCGATATCTTTGGGCAACCCGCTAAGTACAGAATGTATTGCAGGCTAGGGTAAGCCTTTGCCTGCAATTATTGGAGTGATCATTTAATTACTTGATTTTAGGATTACTCAACTTGACTGAACTTAAGGATCTAACTATGCTTGATGATTCAAAGGCAAGTAATTCTGGAGAGAATAAAACAAAAATTAACCAAATCGGTCCAGTTGAATGGATGGAAAGACAGATGGGACAAAGTTGTTTTAGTAAACTCTTTTACTGTATTATTGTTATCATCATTATATCCATCCATCTGTCCATTATCTAAAGGCTAAGCCTTGTCACTGCAGCCACATCTCACGGTCTTCAGCAGTCCTTTTCATCGTGACATAGGAAGCAAAACCCAGCTGAATGATTGTGTTCCTAAGGTATGAGAGACATGGTCTTCCCCTCGACTTCTTCCCTAGGACCTTCCCTTCGAAGACATTCTGGAGATAGGTGTCGTGTCATAGGACGTGTCCAAGAAATTTAGCTTTCCTCTGTTCTATTGAATAAATTAAGCTCCGTTTCTCATTAATCTCATTCGAGCTTTGGATTTAGTCTTTTTCTGTCCAATTCATCCCTGTCAGTCTTCTCCAGAACCACATTATATATATATATATATATATACACACACACATTGATTTAGGCCCCTAAGGAGCATGTGGAACCATTAAATAGCACTGGTATTCTTCATCTTCTTGTTGTTCTCATCTTCCCAAAACTTCCTCATCCTTTCACTATGGGCCTGCCTCTTTCTTGTGTCCATGTGTTTTTGAGTTTCAAGCTTTTCTCAGATGGATTCTTGGGTGCAAATTTATGGGTGTTGATCTTTTGTCTGTATGTATTCCTTGTGGTTGCCATTGGATCAGCATCGACTTCTGCAAGGTCCTTTTGTGTATCCACTAGCCAGCAAACTTTGGTTTGTCAGTTTCCATTGATAATAAGAAATACTTTCTTAGTCAGTCATGAGTCATCCATTCATGCTAAATGTCCATAAAATTTCATATGCTGTTTGCTTGTGACTGAAGTGAATCGCTCAGTTAATGCATAGAGTTCTTCCGAGCTTTCTCGCATCCATGTACCCTCTTGAAACTTGGGTCCGAATATCTTCCTCAGTATCTGTTGTTCATTTTTCTCAATGTCCTTGATGTTAATGGTGAGTGATGATGTCTCAGTTGCGTAGAGTCCCTCAGGGAGGATAACAGTGTGGTAGTGTCAGAGTTTGGCTTTTGTGGATATTGATGTCTTATTGTAGAAGTTACAGGTGATTAGGTATGCGTTACGCAGTTTATCTGCGCGCATTTTGTTGGCTGCTTTTTCATTGCCTAAATTACCAATAATTTCACCCAAGAATGGAGTTGTTTCACTTGTAAATTGTTGCCATATTTGGTCGCTAGTGATGTTACGTGTGTGCACTTGGAGTCCATGCATTGCGTTTTTTCATAGGAGATGTGGAGACCAGTTTTGCTTGCAATCTCATGAAGCTTCTTGACGGTGTGCCTGGCTTCCTTGGGAGTCTGGGTAATTATTGCTAGATCGTCACCAAAGGCAAGGCATTTAACGTTAATCCATTTACTTTTCGTTCCCATGTTTATTTCGGCTACTTCTTTCTACCATGTTTTAATGATGGTCATCATTATCATCATCATTATTATTATTATTATTATTATTATTATTATTATTATTATTATTATTATTATTATTATTATTATTACTTCGGGGTTTCCCGTGGATCCGCAGAGGTGAAAGAAGGCACCGGGGTGAATGGGTCTAACTACAAAGTCACAGTTAATTATAAATTTTAACAAAGGTTATATTTTTCGAAAAGTAACAAAAGTTTAACAACTTTTCACTTAGTGAAATAACAATGACATAGCAAATTAGAAACAAGATTTATAAAGATCCAAGATTTCCAAACTTGAACATTCTTGTGCTACAAGCCCCTAGTTTTACAATTTTTGGGTTCCCAGCTCGATTTTACAAGGAATATACATTTACCCAAAGGGCAGAAATCCCCTAATACCTGGAGCACTTGCTCCCAAAATGCAATATCAGGCCTCCCAGAGGCAATTTTACAACACTAGAAAAAGAACTCACCCGCTCTCAGTTCTTAAGCCTGTTCCAGGCAACACAATATGAAAATCTAATAATCACTGGCCTTACAAGGCACTGTTTACAAATAGCCATCTTATTACACAGAGGTATCTAGTGCCCAACCTACAGGGCCTTAGTGAAAAAAGAACAGGTTCAATAAACGGCCTGAGTACAACCGGAATGGAGTCAAAGATTGAGCTCCCCCACCCAAAAATTAAAAACTTATAGGGCACTTGGCCAAAGAAACAGGGGCTAATCCCAAACTACTGAGGTAGTGCAAATGAAGATAACTTCAATACATTGCAGAAACAAATGCGGTACCTCAGACCAAGATGAAGGGGAGCTTGAGGGGGTATATCACTCTCTATCCCCGGTTTACAGTTAAAGATTTATGAAATTTTACATGAGCCGACAGGAGATTTACATTTTAGAGAAGTTAGTTACATATTTGTTTCGCACCTTTCCCTCAGGTTAAACTGCGGGGCAGAGAAATAAAGATGTTAGCTGGCCATTACCTTACTGAAGAACTGCTGCCTGATGAAAGAGGCGCCTCCCGCCCCCTGCTTGACACACACACTAAGTTAGACGAAGATCAAATGGCCAGGAGACGAGAAAATCTGCAGTTTATAAACCCTCAGGGAAAGTTCAAGACCTTTCCTGAATAAAACAGCCACACCCTCACAATTTTATTGGTGAATGAAAAGGTTACACTCAAAATCGAAGAAGAAATACGGGATTGGTTTAAAATTAATTCCAGAAATTCTTGATTGGCTAAATTCAAAACTGGCAGAAAGAAAAGATAAATATTGCCAACCTAAAAATGAATGAACAAAATTTAGTAAGAAAAAACTTATGAATACAAAATTTCTTCAAGAAAAGTTCTTTCACTTCACACCAGGGTACATGATCATAGGTTTTTTAGTGGTGACATCTATGAGAGAATGTCCAAACTTCTTGATAAATGGAAAACAAAACAAGTTGAAATTCACACAGTACTGGAAACTTCACAATAACAAAGTTTTAGTGGTGCCATCTTCAGGGGAAATTTAAAAGTTGGTCCAGTTTCAAGTTCATTGTTTCTCCTATAGAGGAGTTCTTTAAGGCGCAAGTTTTAAACGTGCGGCATAGAGGTGTACCTCCCGGTACAGACCTCCCCCTCACCCCTAATGTCCTTCCAAGGGGTGACACAGAAGAATTTGAAAAAATATTATTATTTTACTTTGAAGAAAGGAAAAAAAAATTCTAAGGTTTAAAAAAAAAAATTTTAAGTAGACAGGTGGAAGGTAGATTAACCTCCAGCTTTAGAGAGTCTCTGTTGCCTTAGAATGTGGAATACATGTCGATACTTTTGACGGCAAGGACTGCTGCCGCTGCCGATATCCAGTTGTGGTCGCCCGGACCCCTCAAGTACCCTCAGATACACCTCTCCCGTTACTATGAGAGGGGTGGTCGTGGTGGAGGACGCCGCAGATCAGAAGTGTATTTAAGGTCCCCAGATGAGTTGGCGGTAGGGGCGCCGCACATTAACCTTTGCCGAGTGGTGGACTCCAGCGCGCCTTACACAGGTAGACATCACGGGAGTGGAGTGGGCCCGTTCCCCACCTCAGTGGTGGTATGGCGACGAACGGCTGTGGGGACACTGAAACAGTATGATCTCAGTGACAGAAAAGTGTTGTTGGTGACTTGAGATTTAGAGGGTACGATCTTAATTGGTGATGCTGAGGACCGGGCGGCGCGGAAGGCTTTTCATGCCATAGGTGTTGATATGCAGGAGGCGGGGGCTTGGTAATGGCCACTAAGGAATTGACAGCAGGAAAACCAAAGGGGAAGATCGTACATTCAGTATACATATAGATAACACAATACAACCTAAGGGCAGAAGACCTTAGATTTAAAGAAAAATATAACTTTCAAGCTCCTGCTAAAATGTTGATAGCTAAGTTAACAATGACGTTACACAGGGTTTATTTGCGAGATGTGGACTGTAAAGATCCTCTCCGTGGCTGGATTGCTCACCAATAATGTAACAGGAGTCAGGAAATCTAAAATGATGCACGGCCCGTGAAATCTGGGGGCAAGCTTGCCCGCTGGAACAAAGTTTTTAACCATGACTTGATCTCCTACTTTTAAATTGATGGGCCTCCGTCCCCGATCATATCTTTCCCTAACCTTTTCATGAGAAGCTTTAAGATTGGCCTTAGCCTTCTTCCATAGATCTCTAATATTATCGGGATCTATTGTCTCTGGTAGAATATCATTGAGTGACCAAAGGTTAGAGAGCGGCGTGTTGAGCACAGATTTAAACATCAAGGAAGTGGAGTGAATTTATGAGATTCATGAAGCACCGAATTTGAAGCGAAGGCCAACCAATGCAGGGATGTATCCCACCTGGAATGATCGTCATGATGAAATTCAATGAGCGCCGATCTCAGATTACGATTGACCCGCTCAGCCAGAGATGGTTGAGGATAATACGCCGAAGTAGTTACATGAGAGATGGACAGATCAAAACAGAATTTACGGAAGAGATTGGAGGTAAATGCCTTAGCATTATCAGAAACTAAATATTGACACGGACCAAAAGAAGCGAAGATGGTATTTAAACAAGCAATGGTGGACTGAGCAGTAGCCAGCTTAATCGGAAATAACCAGGATAATCTAGTGAAACCATCTACACATACAAGAATGAATTTGTTGGCATACCCCTTTGATTGGGGGAAGGGTCCTACGTAGTCGATATAGAGGTGTTCCATGGGGTGCGACGCTTGATGAGAAGATAGAAGACCTAGGTTAGTGGACAATGTGGGTTTACTGAGCAAACATGATTTACAAGCTTTTGCTACCTTTCCAGATAAACATCTTTCAGATCTTTTCTCGAGTTTTGAATATGCCTAAATGCCCCCCTAATGGGGTCTCATGGTAGTACTTAGATCATAGGTACAAGAACAGCTGGAACCACAACTTTCATTTTTTTATCATGCCTCGAAGGGCAACATAAAACCCCATTCCTCAACACATAAAGGACGACATGTTCCCCAGAAGAAAAGGTTTCCATAATAGGAGCCAGCATTGGATCTTCATGTTGATATTTTTCAATATCTCTAAACAACATGGGGGCATCAGTTAGAATGGCATTTACATCAGGAGGTATGGTCTCGGGAGGAGAAGAACTATCTTCCAATTCAGAGGTCTCCTTATCATTAGCAAACATGCGGCTTAATCCGTCCGCCACAACATTTTCAGATCCTCTTATATGCCTAACATCAAACTGGAAGGCCAAAATCCTGATGGCCCATCGGGCTATGCGACCAGTGCGACGCAGCCTGGCTAAGACCCAACTTAAGGCTTGGTTATCCGTTTCCAAGTCGAACTTGACGTGTTCCAGATAGAGGTGGAACTTCTCTAGTGCAAATAAGACTGCCAAACCCTCAAGTTCATAGATGGAGTACATGGCTTCTTGAACCAATAGTGTCCTAGAAGCATAGGTGATGGGTCGCCTTCTGAGTTCAGTTTCTTGAGAAAGCACAGCAGCCACCGCCGACGACAAGGGGTCGGTTTGAACGATGAATTTCTTTGAGAAATCAGGCATAGCAAGGACAGGGGCATTACAAACAGCTAATTTCAGGTCTTCGAAAGAGGCTTGTTGAGAAGGTCCCCACTCAAATTTGACGCCTTTCCTACGGAGTAAGTTCAAGGGCGCCTCTCTGTTAGCGAAGTTAAGAATAAATTTCCTGAAAGAAATTCACCATGCCTATGAATCTGGCAATACCTTTGATGTCCTTAGGAGGTTTGAAATCACAGATGGCCTGTGTTCTAGAATGATCAATCAAAACACCGTCGGGCGACACAATATGCCCTAGGAATGACATGGACCGTTTTGCAAAAGCTACCTTAAATAACTTTACTGTTAACCCTGCCTTATGAAGGCAATTAAGGACTCTTTCAGATGATCAAGGTGTTCTTCAAAGGTCTCAGAAAACACGACGACATCATCAAGATAATGGTACAAGTATTCAAACTTGATATCGGAGAAGACCCTATCTAGCAGTCTCGTTAGCACAGCTGCCCCCGTGGAAAGCCCTAAAGGCACACGGTTGTACTCATACAAGTTCCAATCCGTGGCAAATGCTGTTAGATGTTTTGATTCCTCGGCTAGAGGGATCTGGTTATATGCCTGATTAAGGTCTAAGGTGGTGAAGAACTTAGCTTTCCGAAACCATGAAAAACAAGAGTGTAGGTCGGGAAGAGGCACTGACTGTAACACCGCCTTCCCATTTAAAGCCCTATAGTCAGTCACAGGCCTAAAACCACCTTGGGGTTTCGGAACCAGAAAAATGGGCGATGAGTACGCCGACTTAGAGGGTTGAATGATACCATCCTTCAGTGTTTGATCGATGATCTCTTTGAGAGCCTTCATTTTAGGTGGCGATAACCTATAAGGTGGAAACCTAATGGAGATCGAATCAGTAACCTCAATTTTGTATTCAATAAGGTCAGTAACACCAAGAGTTTTGGAGAAAACATCTGGAAACGACTGACACAACTTACGAATACTCTCAGCCTGCTCCTCAAGTAGATGTCTAAGGTCTAACAACATCTCATCCTGGGTAGGTGAAACAGATAAACATGACAAGGAATTACATTTTAGCAAGGGAATTTTACAATTATTAGCAAATTTGAAGGTGCACGACTTGCTCTGAATGTCGAGCACTAGACCGGTAGAAGACATGAAATCCGCTCCTAATATAATGGGGCAAGACAAGTGCTTAGCCACAAACAGTTTTAATTTCCAAGTGAATTTAGAAATACGAATTTTGGCATATAGGAAACCTAAAATTTCTAATGGGGAAGAATTAGCCGAAACGCATTGAACCGAAGACGAACAATAATTAGAAAATTTAGAAACGGACTTTAATTTGGAATACCACTCAGCCGAAATAATGGAACAAACACTCCTTGAGTCTACTAGAGCAGTAATCGGTTCATTATTCAACTCAATTTTGAGAAAAGGTACAGGTGCGGGGGTCTCCGCCGCAATCCTAAGACATTCTTTGGGGCATTCAAATGCTGGGTTAGAAGAACTGCTACCCTGTTCCGAGCTTTTGGTGGTTTTACCCGGGGCTGAGCCTTGGGAAGATGAATTTGCCGACTCAGGCGATGCCACTAGTCGTTTTTGATTATTCGAGTTTGCGGAGGTTGCACCAGAAGTTGAACAGGAGGGGGTGCTATTAGCATTAGGGCAATTCTTGGCAATATGAGAAAACGAGCCGCATTTAAAGCATCCTTGTGATGACCCCGCTCCATTCTTTGTCCCACTGGATTTAATCAAAGGACACTTATTACGCAGATGATCTGCTGATACACAAGCATAACATTTGAGGGTTGTGGAAGTTCGGCGAGGTGAAGGCCGAAAACTACTGGAAGATGGAAGGGGTTCCTTAGCGACTCTTAAGGTGACGGCATACCTAACTCCTTCGGCTGAGACCGCCATAGCCTCCAGTTCAGCAAAGGTTTGAGGATGCGACGCAAAACACAGATATGACCTGTAGGGAGGGGGAATGCCTTCCACGATTGCCTGCACAATTTGATCTTCTGAGAAATGAAGAGCAAATACCCTAGTGTAGAACTTAATGTCCTGGATGAACTCGGCAAGATTTTCATCCAGTCGCTATACTCTATAATAGTACATTTGAATTAGAGATGACATAGCTCGAGCCGGAATGAAATTAGCATGCAGATGGGCGTGGAAGTCTTTTATAGATGATTGTTCCACTATTGCTCTGACTATCTTGTCTGAGAGGACACCACTGGAGTAAGGATAAATAATCTGAAGAATTTGAGAAGGGGAAAGAGAAAACACAAGAGCGTGATCCCGAAACTCAACTAAAAATCTTAAAAATGAAATGACATCACTAGTAGAATTGATCGAAAATTTAGAAATTCTCCTAAGCAACATAGCCAAAGGATGAAGCAAACTACTAAAGCCAGGTGACATAACAGGTAATGGTCTAGGGGGTGAAGAAGCCTCAGACACAGCATTATTTAAAAAGAAGGGTGGAATGGATGTACGACGTTCAGGTTCATTGCCTAATGGGGCAGAAGTTTGTTGAGTGGCTACCGATTTTCTACCTTCTTCACCCTTGGAAGAATCTTCCTCATTAGCTATATTTAAAATAGTGGCTTGATCGGTTTTGGGAGTAGCTGTCCCAGTTAACAATTGACTAACTTTACTGGACATTTTTGATAGATGATCGACTAAATTACCCGGCTCCTTAGCATGCCCTTCTCTTTAATTTAAGAGACAATAGATCGCTTACTCTATTGTAAAAATGGAACAATCTAGCCTGCACTCTTTTAAGTTGCTTCATAAAAGCTAACTACAGATGCTAACTCAGTAGAGTTGTCAGTGATAGTGGAGAGAGCCTCATCAGTGTCCTTCTCTCCCAAGGTTGGGAGACTAATAGGTCATTACAATGACTCATTGAGCTTGGTGGTATCTGCTGCAACCGTGCCTCCAGATTGAACAATACCTAATTCATAAATCAATTCCTCCTTGAGCAAGTAGCCGGGATGGAGGACTTTGCGAGGGCCAGACATGATGACACAAATCTATACAAATTTAGAAAATAGGAAAAGAAAATTCCAGTGACTGAGAAAATTGTTAGAGTACAAATCGAAACTTATGTTTAGCCGTCAAAAGGGGCTTAATTGAGACCCATTCAACCACTCTCTGCTACCACTTGTTATGGGGTTTCCCGTGGATCAGCAGAGGTGAAAGAAGGTGCCGGGGTGAATGGGTCTAACTACAAAGTCAAAGTTAATTATAAATTTTAACAAAGGTTATATTTTTCAAAAAATAACAAAACTTTAACAACTTTTCACTTAGTGAAATAACAATGACATAGCAAATTAGAAACAAGATTTAGAAAGATCCAAGATTTCCGAACTTGAACATTCTTGGGCTACAAGCCCCTGGTTTTACAATTTTTGGGTTCCCTGCTCGATTTTACAAGGACTATACATTTACACAAAGGGCAGAAATCCCCTAATACCTGGAGCACTTGCTCCTCAAATGCAATATCAGGCCTCCCAGAGGCAATTTTACAACACTAGAAAAAGAATTCACCCGGCTCTCAGTTCTTAAGCCTATTCCAGGCAACACAATATGAAAATCTAATAATCACTGGCCTTACAAGGCACTATTTACAGATAGGCATCTTATTACACAGAGGTATCTAGTACCCAACCTATGGGGCCTTAGTGAAAAAAGAACAGGTTCAATAAACAGCCCGAGTACAACCGGAATGGAGTCAAAGATTGAGCTCCCCGCCAAAAAAAATATTAAAAACCTATAGGGCACTTGGCCAAAGAAACAGGGGCTAATCCCAAACTACTGAGGTAGTGCAAATGAAGATAACTTCAATACATTGCAGAAACAAATGCAGTACCTCAAACCAAGATGAAGGGGAGCTTGAGAGGGTATATCACTCTCTCTCCCCGGTTTACAGTTAAAGATTTATGAAATTTTACATGAGCCGACAGGAGATTTACATTTTAGAGAAGTTAGTTACATATTTAAGGTTTCGGACCTTTCCCTCAGATTAAACTGCGGGGCAGAGAAATAAAGATGTTAACTTGCCATTACCTTACTGAAGAACTGCTGCCTGATGAAAGAGGCACCTCCCGCCCGCTGCTTGACACATACACTAAGTTAGACGAAGATCAAATGGCCAGGAGACGAGAAAATCTGCAGTTTATAAACCCTCGGGGAAAGTTCAAGACCTCTCCCGAATAAAACAGCCACACTCACACAATTTTATTGGTGAATGAAAAGGTTACACTCAAAATCGAAGAAGAATTACGGGATTGGTTGAATCTTAATTCCAGAAATTCTTGATTGGCTAAATTCAAAACTGGCAGAAAGAAAAGATAAATATTGCCAACCTAAAAATGAATGAACAAAATTTAGTAAGAAAAAACTTATGAATACAAAATTTCTTCAAGAAAAGTTCTTTCACTTCACACCAGGGTACATGATCATAGTTTTTTTAGTGGTGACATCTATGAGAGAATGTCCAAACTTCTTGATAAATGGAAAACAAAACAAGTTGAAATTCACACAGTACTGGAAACTTCACAATAACAAAATTTTAGTGGTGCCATCTACAGGGAAAATTTATAAGTTGGTCCAGTTTCAAGTTCACTGTTTCTCCTGTAGAGGAGTTCTTTAAGGCACAAGTTTTAAAAGTGCAGCGTAGAGGTGTACCTCCCAGTACTGTTATTATTATTATTATTATTATTATTATTATTATTATTATTATTATTATTATTATTATTATTATTATTATTATTACTATTTCTTTCTTCGTTATGCCCATTCATAGAGCCCGTTTGAACTTGTTAGTTGGTTTGATGGTTTGTGCCTTCTTATCCTCCCAAAATCTCTTCATGAATGCACTGTGTTGCATCTTGTGTTCTGTTGACCCCTTCCTACCAGTTGTCTTTTTTGGTTTCTCCCTATATTTATGATTGGCTACTTTTTCTAAAATCTCCTCGATTTTCCTTGATGTCGTTTGTGATATTTATTTCTTGGAGGTCCGCCTTAGTTTCTTCTAGCCATTTTATTTTGACCTCCTTTGAGTTGATTACTTTGAATAATCTTTTAGTTAGTCTGTCGCTGTTCATTCTGTAGGTATGGCCATAGAAATTAAGGCACCTTTTCCGTACGGCATCAGTAAATCTGTCGGTGAAGGAGTAGAGGTCCGCTGTTCTCCTCTTAATCCACATTCCATTTTCTCTCGTAGGACCATAAATTTTTCTGAGAATTTTCCGCTCCTGCTTTTCAATTTCTGTAATTTTAGAGTGACCATCTAAGCATATGGTTTCTGAGGCATATAAAGCTTCAGGCAATACAACTGTCTTGTAGTGTCGTAATTTTGCATTACGTGATATGACTCTTTTGTTGTAGTAATTTCACGTCAGTCTGTATGCCTTATATAGTTTGGTGTTTCTTTCTACATTGGCACTACTGTCTAATCCTGATGGTAGTATACTTTCTCCAAGGTATTTGAAGGAGGGCACCTGTGAAATTGTGCCGTTTTCCATCTCTAGCGGAGTTTTGATATTTTGACGTAGATTTTCCATGTACTTGGTTTTCTCGTAGGATATCTGGAGGCCTGCCTTTGATGCTATATTGTGTAGTCTCTGTATGGCATACCTTATTTCATCCTTGGTCTTAGTAATGATTGCGAGATCATCAGCAAATGCTAAACATTTCACATTGACCTTGCTTCCCAAATTTCCGATGTTCACACCCTTGATATCCTTTTCCCACTCTCTAATCTTTGTCTAGAACTAAGTTAAACAGAATAGGGGAGATGCCGTCACCTTGACGAACGCCCGTACATATTTCAAAAGGCTCAGAGATTTCTCCAAGGAATTTCACTTTAGAGGTCGTATTTGTGAGGGTCTGCTGGATAAGTGCTCTGGTCTTCTTGTCCACTATGAGTTCTTCTAGAGTATCAAATACTGTCTGTCTGTCTGTCTGTCTGTCTGTCTGTCTGTCTGTCTGTCTGTCTGTCTGTCTGTCTGTCTGTCTGTCTGTCTGTCTGTCTGTCTGTCCACAGAGTCATACGCCTTCTTAAAATCCACAAAGGTGACAATCGTGCTGGCACTTCGGCGAATCCTTAATATCGTCTTCAAGTTCCATATTTGTTCTGCACATGATCGACCTTTCCTGAAACCCGCTTGGTACTCGCCAATCAGGTGATCTGTCTGTTTTTCTAACCGGTTCAAGAGATCTTCGGAAAGAATTTTGTATTACATGTTATAAATCTCATTTTTGGTCCGTTTTCCACTAACATTTTAAATGAACTGTTTTAATTGGAATTTTAATCGAAGTTTTAGTCTCCGACAAGATTATAGTTTAATCATTGACAGTGTTTCCATTAGCATCTTTATATATTATATCATTTTTCACATTTTTATGTCCGGAATTTTAATAACTGGCTAAACCTTTAGCTTCCACTTTTAATATTAGTTGTACTCTTGATGATTGTTTTTAGGCTGAAGATGCCCTTAATTGAGGGCGAAACATGTCCCATTTAACTGTGAGTCTATTTATTTAACCACTATAAGTGAAAATAAAAGTATTGAATAGGTGGATTAAATTAAAACACCTTTATTGTTGTTGAAAAGAATTTTGTATGCGATTGGCAGTAGAGATATGCCTCTATAGTTATTTGGATCTGCCTTGTCACCTTTCTTGTGCAATGGGTGTATTAATGCACACTTCCAATCCTGTGGAATCATTTCCGTTTCCCATATTTCTACTAGGATTGCATGAATTTTGCTTACAAGATCATCTCCAAGTTTACACATCTCCGCAGTGGCTCTCCAGGAGCTTTATTATTTTTAAGCGATCGTATGATCTCTGCTGTTTCCTGTATTGTTGGTGGTTGTGAATCCGGTTTGGGCATGGGCTTTTCAGAGTTCAGTCTTTCCTTTGGAGGATCACAATTGAGGAGGTCTCGGAAGTAGTCAGCTAGAATGGTGCAGTTCTCTTTGGTGTTCGTTTCTAATGTTCCATTTGCTCGACAGAAACATAAAGACGGTGGTTGATAACTGGATAAATTCTCACGGAAGGTCTTGTAGAAATTCCTGGAGTGTTTCTAAGGAAATCTTGTTCGATTTCTATGAGTCTATTTTTGTCATAGCTTGTTTCTCCCTGCGGATTGTTTTTGAGGAGTTTTTCTGAAGTTTTAGGAAGGTCTCCCATCTCTTAGTTGTTTGATGTCCATTCCACTGATTCCATGCTTTCGTCCGTTCATCAGTGGCTTTATCACAGGTCGTGTTCCACCACCTATGTTTGCGTTTCCTTGGAGGCTGTCCTAATTTCATGGCTGATGTCTGAAGTGTTTTACGAAGGCCTGGCCAGTCCTTGGGGTCCTGCTCTCGTATGTCTTGTAGAAAGGTCGTGGCATTATTATTATTATTATTATTATTATTATTATTATTATTATTATTATTATTATTATTATTATTATTATTATTATTATTATTATTATTATTATTTCCTAGGTTAAAACTTTGTTTCAAAGAAATATCTTTTTGGGAGGATATGTTTGGAACTAGACATAATCAACTTTCATATTTTCTGTGTCAGTAAGTCAAATATTTTATGCTTACTTGGGACTCGCATAGTTGTATTAACCAGCATCCTAGTCATAATAAACTCATTTTAAAACCAGGAGTATTCGTTCTTATGCATACAAATAGATTAGGCAATTAGATGAACTATGAGCTTAAGTCATGTTATAATAATATTCATTTATAATTTAAGGCCTTTGGTGGCTGTTGACTATTACAGCTATAGCATACCTACCTTTGTGCGGTTGATATAGTTAATTCTTCTCACTAACTGAATGTTATCTTGCTGTATGATCTTCATTTTTCTTTGATGTGCCTGTAGGTCGCCTATTTTAATGAAGAGATGTGCAGACAGCCTAGGAGGATGGTCATCAACTTTCGGTTCTGCATCTCTTACCTATAATACATTAAGATATAATGTTATTATAGTGCTATATTTCTGAAAATTACTAATTAGATTGTTAATAGAGGATTTGCTTCAGCTTAGGCCCTATGTGTTTCTGCTGTTTCAAATTTTCAGGTTTCAGAAATGTTGAAACATTAAAAAAAAACTGGTTGAATCAAAATTTTAGGGGAATATATAGGCTTCCCACTCAGAACAGTTTTATTTGAATCTAGCTGCTGTACGTGTCATTGAAGGGTCAGGTTTGGACAACTGTAGGAGATTTAGATGAGATGAGTGGCATTAGTAGAGACAAAGCATACATTATCTAACAACGGTCAGTGAGTGTAATGTTTTTGATTGGTTTTAGAGGCTCTACACATGACCTTTTTTCTTGGTAGAAAACTAAATTTTAAGTATACAAGCTGGGGTTTATTTTGTGATGTAACTATCCAGTAGTCCCTTATTTGGGTTTTTAGCAGATAAAACATCAGCAAGTTCAGTAAATACCTATATTTTAATAGCTGTCATTTTGAAATGGATTGAAAAATCAGAATAGGCTTTTGTTTGAATTGAATACTAGCTCAATTGGTCCTGTAGTTTTGGCTGGTTTTGACACTATCTTGTTTTAATCTATTATGGGACTTTTTTGCAATTAATTTTCCAAGTGCAGTTGAGTCCCAAAAACTCGGCACTTGGTAACTCAGTAGTCTGGATAACTCGACCACACCCTGGTAGGGTGAAAAAACTCTGCGCGCAGATCCGTTCAAGGTCCCGCATTCCTTTGTCTCACGTCACACTCCCACTCCTCCATCATATGTCTGGCGCCAGCACACACTCAGCCATTCAGTCTACTGCAGCCTTTGCCAGGATTAGTCAATTTCTTAACCGTGTTGCATAACTCAATGTGAGTGACTGTGCATACTGTATTGTTCAGAGCTGTTTCATAGTTTGTGTGTGCTGGACAGTAATCTGCAATGTCATCTTCCATTAAAAGACAATAAGTGAACTTGTCTATGGGCTTAAAGAGACTGGATAAGGGAGAATTTTTCAGTGCAGTGGCTAAGGACTTAGGGAGTCAGCAAAAGTACGATTGGAGACTGGAAGAAGACAGAAACCGAGTCGTGGTGTGTTAAGAAAATGTGTACATGAAAACATTGAAAGAAAGGAAAAGTATGAAGGAAAATTATGTTAATGAGGTAAATGAAGCACTTTACATTTGGTTTTGCCAAATAAGAGAGAAGGGCATGCCAATTAGTGGTCCAGTCTTGCAAGAGAAGGTTTTGGTATTTTATGAAGAATTTCAAAAAAAGAACGATCCTAAATTTGTCACACGCACTGGCTGACTTGATCACTAGATGAAACACTATGGAGCCTGGAAGCTTATTATTTGTGAGGAAAAAGTATCTGGAGACACGGAAGGTATGTCTCAGTTTAAGGAAAACTTTCAGAAATTTATCGAAGTTGAAGGTTTGACCAGAAAGCAGTTGTACAATTGTGATGAAACAGGGTTAAATTATAAACTGTTACCAGCAAAAAGTCTTACTTTCAAGGAAGGACAGTCAGCCACAGGTTTTAAAAGGAGCTCGGAGAGGGTAACAATCCTAGCATGCAGTAATACAACAGGTGAGCACAAATTAAAACTTGGTCTCATACGAAAATCAAAGAAACCACGTGTGTTTAAGCACATTGAAATGGATAAACTTTCAGTTTGGTCCCGAAACCAGTCACATGCCTGCATGAGCTGTGCAATTTTCAAAGAATGGTTCCATGAAGTATTTGTTCCATCAGTTGAGCAGATTTTAAAATCTAAAATCCTGCCACGGAAGGCTATTCTGATTTTGGACAACGCGTCTTCGCACCCAGACATTGAAGAGTTGGGACATACAAGAAATGATTTTAACACTAGTTCGTTCCTAACGAAAACTCCTTGATCATGAGGGGAATGATTTCATTGAACATGATGATGCAGAAAATGTAAACTTACTCGACATCCTGAAAAAAGAGTTCCTGGATGTACAGAAACCAATGAAAATGGTGTCAAACAGTGGTTCCAGAATGATACCAACCAAGACATTATGTCCGATCCAGAAATTATTGCTGCTGTCACGTTTAATGAAAAAATGTCAGAAAATGATGAAGATGTTGATGTTGAGGACTCCACCGTACAAGCTCCTGAAATATCACATAGTGAGGGACTAAAGGCTGTCGAAACTGCCTTTCAGTATTTTGAACAACAAGGTGAGTCGGTAATGGACTTACTGTTCCTTCATCGTCTTCATGATGAAGCAGCAAAATGCAGGGAGCAGTGCAGAAGACAACAGAATATTACGCATTTCTTTAAAAAAAAGTAGCCAGTTTTTGCAAAGTCAGCTAGTTAATTTTCATTGTAGACAGTTTTATGCCTTCCTAAAGTATTTTTCTGAAGTCTGTCTTATCAGGTAAATTACTGTATAATGTATTCATTAATTTTCATTTTCATGAAGTAAAGGCTCTATGTCTTCATAAAATATGTGCTCTTCATTTGTTTAAGAGTATTTGGGCATTTTATTCTCTGTTGCATTCTCAAGCAAACAATACATAAAAGTACAGTCTGTATTTTCTGAGGAAACACTCGCACTTTTTTTTTTAACCCCATTCCCAACAACCCAGCATTTTCACAAACTCGGCCACCCTTCAGTCCACATTAGGCTGAGTTTTCGGGACTCTACTGTAATATATTTTCAGGTCAATATTTTGAATAATCCATAGTTAATTAGGCTATGTGTCGGCACTGGGTTTCATCCTCTCCCTTCCTGTTATCATATATCACATCATTCATTTCATCTCATTAACTCCTCTGATGAGGTTGACATCAGGAAGGACATCCAGTCAAAAAAAACCACCACGACAGATTAATCTCTCCTCATACTCAACCCCGTAGAGAAACGGGACAAGGTTTGGACAAACAAACATAGTTACGTTTAATTTCCATTTGCAAAGATATTTTATTTGTAACTTGTTTATGCATTATTATGTCTATGCTTGCAAGACCTAGAGTGTTTACAGTGAATGTCTTCAGTTTGTGCTAGATTCTAAATTATTACTTTCATTGACCTGTCTCAGTCTTATCTTGGGCTTTGACAATATATGAAAGTGACTGAGGTATGAGCAATGCTAGTTACACCATTCCTTATGCAGCCAGGCCGTTATGAATAGCATGAAAATGTCCCTCATAGGATTAATTGGTGCATGACCTTGGCAGACTTATATGTAATAGCAACTTCTGGCTCAGTGATGAAAGCAACAGGAAACTACCTCACTCCTCATTTCCTTAGTATTTCTATTCATTGATGCCTAGGCCATCTTTGCGAGCTGATGGTGGAGCTATTGAGAGTCAAACCAGCCTACAGGCTGAATACTCAAAATTAATTAGCGAGTTAATTATGAATAAGAGAAAATTTACAACTGAACAATGAGTGTTCCTTCTGCAGTGGTGGTGGAATGACCGTGATATTCCTGAAGTGAAAGCAGCTTTAGAAGAACGATTTCCTAATTATGAAATTCCAGCTCCCCAAGTAATTTACAAACTTAGTTTGAGATGACGGGTTCAGTGGCGGATGCACTGCACTCTGGGCAAACTCAGTCAGTATATGCAGCAGAAATTATGCAACAGCTGGCTGAAATGTTTGTTAATTCACCAAAGAAATCAACTGTAAAGGTGTGAAGAGAGACAGACAAATCAGATAAAAGTGTAAGAAGAATGATCAAATGTTTGGAAATTAAATCATACTGACCCATGCAACTACAAGATCTGTATGAAGACAAATTTAAACAGGTGCCTTCAGATCTGTGGAGTGGTGGTTGTGATTATTGTTTTATGAGGAAGTACAACAAGGCAACCATCCTCTATATAACACTAATCAGAGAGAGAGATAGAGACAAAAGAAAGGATCCAACACTTCAAAAAATGAGGGTATCGGCCAAGGAAAGACAAGGGTCACAAAGGGCATGAAAATGAAAGACTCACTAGGCCTCGAATATTCTAATACCGTTGGTGTTGGAAAGGAACAAGAAATGACCAAGGAAGGTCGGATAGGATAGATGAAAGTGAGAAGCTTGGCAGAAGTAAGTGGAAGCAATGCTAGGACTCGGCTAAGGGCCCCGTGGTGACCAACCAAACTCCCAAGTTTAGAGCCCCTGGGGCTCCTGTTAGTCACCTCTTATGACAGGCAGGGGATACCGTGGGTGTTATTCTATCTGCCCCCCATCCACAGTGGGTCAGATCTGTGAAGAACACACCATTCAAAATGAAGCTCTTCCTACATTCTACTAACGGATCTTGTGGAGCAACAAAGATACATTTGAATGGCCGTATTGTGTGTACGTCTACCCCAAGTTGCGTTTTATGATGTGGAGTCGGTAATGAGCTGAGATGAAATTATTGGCATGATTTTATGGTGAGATTCCCTTCCTGTAGCCAACCTGGAACTAACGAAGATGGTGAATGAAATTTGGTAAAGAGGTGGAAGGAATCAGCTTTGGCCTATGAATAGGAACTGTCCTGGCATTTGCCTGGAAGTGAAAATAAGGAACCACAACAAACCATTGTCAGGACAGCTGACAGTGAAGAGTTTGAACCCACTTTGCTTCCGAATGCAAAAGTTGGCTCCATAGCTGTAGTGCGTCAGGGGTGTAAAGAAAGAAAAAAAAACCATTATTAAGTATCTTAGAGAATAATGATAAATCTAAATTTTGTGTTTTAACAATATTTTGAATTGGGGTATGATCTATTATAACATGTTTTTAAACCGGTTTTTCTGTCTCATGTCTTATTTTTAACACGTCATCACACGCCTCCTTATTTTTACATGACAGCACGCCCCACAGCAATTTGCTCACGCATGTTATATATTGTTGCTCTGATTTTGAAACGAAGAAACCAATCCTCAAACGTTAACAACATTGTAAGAAAGAGAATTTACTTGCCAAAACATCATATTTAGGATTGTAAATCATTATTAGTAATTTAAAATATTTTACAACACGAGAACCCGCTATGTTAGCAAACTGCCGCAATTCCAAGGCTGTGACCTGACATCAAAGCACGCCCCGTTAGCAAATTGCCGCATACTATATTTTAGGCATTTTCACATAAGTTGCATTAACACAAGCCCACTTGAATTAGTAAAATATGAAATATAAACAAATATGATTGATTGAAGAAACATCGTAATATTACTTCTGTCCAACAATCAGCCAGTCTAGTCATTTTCAGCTGGATCCTCCTGTTGGGTTGAGCATCTCGAACACGTTGGCACTGTATGTTCTTGGCAGATGGGAATATCACATGCGCAACAAATAACCATTGTTCTGTTATTTTTCCTTCTAGGGCAGATACCACAGATAGCATATTGACCTGATTGCAGGGGCCTCTCATGTGGTTGTTGCTGTCTCACTTTAAGAACAGGCTCACGACGTTCAGGTTCTTGCTGAGCGCCTACTGAAAGGTTCAGTGCCTCTTCGTTGGGCAGTGGGGTGTGTTGTTCGTTACCAAGCTCACACGGTTGTATTATTTCTTCTGCAACACTCTCTTCTGAGTCATTCTTAACATGCTCTAAAATATCTGTTTCATCAACGTCACTATAACCAGAAGTATCTTCACCTAATTCGCTTGAATGACATTCTGGAACACTGTCCACTAAATCTCTCACTGTAGCTTGTTGTAAGTCGTACGGATCCATTTCGAGGTAATGGCGCAAACAATAAAACAGAAATATTGCAACTGTATCATATTAAATATACGCGAGAACTCGCCCGTTAGCAATATGCTCACTAATGTTTGTACGCGACAGCACGCACGTTAGCAATCTGCTCACACAACGTAACACCACCAACACAAATGTGAACTGACGTAGAGAGGAGACAGCGACGAACTGGATTAGGCTACGGTCGTTATACATAGATGTAGGGGGAGGAATACCTGACTGTCCGCCCATTCTTGGAGACAACAAAGGAAGATATTAGGATTATTGTTCGAACGCGGCAAACTGCCGCGGGAGCGTGTGATGACGTGTTAAAAATGAAAACTCAAACTTGAAACTTTGTTTACACCAAGCCCATTTCTAAACTAGTTCTTCATTTTCTTTTTCTTTTTTTTTTTTTTTCTTTTCTTTTGCTATTGGCTTTACATCACACCAACACAGATAGGTCTTGTGGCAACGATGGGACAGGAAAGGGCTAGGACTGGGAAGGAAGCGGCCGTGGCCTTAATTAAGGTAGGCCTACAGCCCCAGCATTTACCTGGTGTGAAAATGGGAAACCACAGAAAATCATCTTCAGGGCTGCCGACAGTGGGGTTCGAACCCACTATCTCCCGAATACTGGATACTGGTCGCACTTAAGCGACTGCAGCTATCAAGCTCGGTGTTCTTCATCTTCAGTCACATTTATAGCTTCCTGTCCTGTCCAAGATTACACCGAGATATTTTGGGTATCTCTTGTGATTTAGATGTCTGTTTACAAAGTAAACATTGAGTTTGCACTTTGCAAGTCTGTTATTCAGCTGGAACACTGACACTTCTGTTTTAGATTCATTGGACCAGAGTCTCCACTTGTGGAAATATTCTTCCATGATGGCTAAATAATTTGTCAGGGCTTCATCTGCAGTTTTCAGGGCGACATAACAAAATACTAAAACCCAGTCATCTGCAAACATGCTGAAGAGGAGTTAAGTACTGAACAAGAATGGTCTATTGTAATCCAACCCCAAAACCTTTTAATTTCACATTGGATGCTGTACCGATCGAGCTATGGTGACTAGGCCATATTTGTTCTCTTGGAAAGGATCTTGAAAGAAAATATACACTGACTGACAGAGCAAATGCAACACCAAGAAGGAGTGGTCAGAACTTTATGCCAATTGCAGGGTAGACTGACGTCACTGAGGTATGCTCATGATGTGAAATGCGCTGCTGTGCTGCGCACGTAGCGAACGATAAATGGGACACGGCGTTGGCGAATGGCCCACTTCATACCGTGATTTCTCAGCCGACAGTCATTGTAGAACGTGTTGTCGTGTGCCACAGGACACGTGTATAGCTAAGAATGCCAGGCCGCCGTCAACGGAGGCATTTCCAGCAGACAGACGACTTTACGAGGGGTATGGTGATCGGGCTGAGAAGGGCAGGTTGGTCGCTTCGTCAAATCGCAGCCGATACCCATAGAGATGTGTCCACAGTGCAGCGCCTGTGGCGAAGATGGTTGGCGCAGGGACATGTGGCACGTGCGAGGGGTCCAGGCGCAGCCCGAGTGACGTCAGCACGCGAGGATCGGCGCATCCGCCGCCAAGCGGTGGCAGCCCCGCACGCCACGTCAACCGCCATTCTTCAGCATGTGCAAGACACCCTGGCTGTTCCAATATCGACCAGAACAGTTTCTAATTTCCCGTCGATTGGTTGAAGGAGGCCTGCACTCCCGGCGTCCGCTCAGAAGACTACCATTGACTCCACAGCATAGACGTGCACGCCTGGCATGGTGCCGGGCTAGAGCGACTTGGATGAGGGAATGGCGGAACGTCGTGTTCTCCGATGAGTCACGCTTCTGTTCTGTCAGTGATAGTCACTGCAGACGAGTGTGGCGTCGGCGTGGAGAAAGGTCAAATCCGGCAGTAACTGTGGAGCGCCCTACCACTAGACAACGCGGCATCATGGTTTGCGGCGCTATTGCGTATGATTCCACGTCACCTCTAGTGCGTATTCAAGGCACGTTAAATGCCCACCGCTACGTGCAGCATGTGCTGCGGCCGGTGGCACTCCCGTACCTTCAGGGGCTGCCCAATGCTCTGTTTCAGCAGGATAATGCCCGCCCACACACTGCTCGCATCTCCCAACAGGCTCTACGAGGTGTACAGATGCTTCCGTGGCCAGCGTACTCTCCGGATCTCTCACCAATCGAACACGTGTGGGATCTCATTGGACGCCGTTTGCAAACTCTGCCTCAGCCTCGTACGGACGACCAACTGTGGCAAATGGTTGACAGAGAATGGAGAACCATCCCTCAGGACACCATCCGCACTCTTATTGACTCTGTACCTCGACGTGTTTCTGCGTGCATCGCCGCTCGCGTTGGTCCTACATCCTACTGAGTCGATGCCGTGCACATTGTGTAACCTGCATATCGGTTTGAAATAAACATCAATTATTCGTCCGTGCCGTCCCTGTTTTTTCCTCAACTTTCATCCCTTTCGAACCACTCCTTCTTGGTGTTGCATTTGCTCTGTCAGTCAGTGTATGTTGATGATACTTCCACAGAGCTCTTCTTATGAACTGCACAAATAGGGAATAAAACCTGTTACTGGTATAACATAAAGTTGCTATGGCTGTAACTAGTGACCTGCAAAACACACAATCAATCAATCAATCAATCAATCAATCAATCAATCAATCAATCAATCAATCAATCAATCAATCAATCAATCAATCAATCAATCGATCAATTACTACTGATCTGCATTTAGGGTAATCGTCCAGGTGGCAGATTCCCTATCTGTTGTTTTCCTAGCCTTTTTTTTTTTAAATGATTGCAAAGAAATTGGAAATTTATTGAACATCTCCCTTGGTAAGTTGTTCCAGTCCCTAACTTCCCTTCCTATAAATGAATATTTGCCCCAATTTGTCATCTTGAATTCCAGCTTTATCTTCATATTGTGATCTTTCCTATTTTTAAAGACACCACTCAAACTTATTCGTCTACTGATGTCATTCCATGCCATCTCTCCACTGACAGCTCGGAACATACCACTTATGATATAGATGTTGATTCCCATAGGGAACCTGAAATATTTGTCGCGAATGAGTAAATTTATAATACCAGTATAAATGGTCTGTTATTGGACATTATAAATTTTCCAGCTAACTCATTCCTGGTTGCCAGCATTTTGCCCCAGTGTGCTAAGCTCGGCTCCTTTCTCCCAAGTCTTCCCAGTCCAAACTTTGCAACATTTTTGTAATGCTACTCTTTTGTCAGAAATCACCCAGAACAAATCAAGCTGCTTTTCTTTGGATTTGTTTTCAGTTCTTGAATCGAGGGTCCCATATACATTGGAACCATACTCTATTTTGGGGTCTTACCAGAGACTTATATGCCCCCTCCTTTACATCCTAAATACCCTCATAACTATGTGCAGAGATCTGTACCCTTTATTTACAATTCCATTTTCATGATTACCCCAAAGAAGATCTTTCCTTATATTAACACCTAGGTACTTACAGTGATCCCCAAAAGAAACTTTCACCCCATTAACACAATCATCATGACATGTCCGGCTCCTTGGCTGAATGGTCAGCGCAGTGCTCTTCGGTTCAGAGGGCCCCGGGTTCGATTCCCGGCCGGGTCAGAGATTTTAACCTTAAATGGTTAATTTAATTCCCTTGGCTCGGACACTGGGTATTTGTGCTGTTCCCAACATCCCTGCAACTCGCACACCACACATAACACTATCCTCCACCACAATAACATGCAGTTACCTACACGTGGCAGATGCCGCCCACCCTCATTGGAAGGTCTGCCTTACAAGGGCTGTACCCAGCCTCACAAAATCATGACATGTTTTTTATGCAGATTTTAACAATTTTTTTTTTATGTTAGTGTAACAGTTGAGATTTGGAAATTTAAAAACTCACTTAATTTAGAAAAATAAAACCAATCATAAAGTATACAGCAACTATCAACACGAAGTGGACAGCGGAAGGAACCCTACGAGGTCCATGTGAACGTATGGCATTGTGGGGAAAATTAGGTACATGATGATCACCTGTAACTCTTTTCTAAATTAACAAAGAAAATAAAGGTACAACATCAAGTGAACAATGAGGCAAAACAAGTAACGTTGTGAATGAAAATTAAGCGAGTGAATACAAAAGGCATTTAAATAAAATTTTAAAAACAAGAACCGAATAAACTGTTAGAACATTCAGAGCTAGACTTCGACACAGAAGTTAACACTCAGCTATGCGAGGCAACCCCAGGGGAGAATAAAAGTTTTACATGTCACTTACAAGATCACAAACCAAGAAAGAGAAAGTTAGATTTACATTTTAATTACAAAATACTTCACCAAAAGGAAAAGGAATTGCCTCCAAAAATAAAACATGATGACTAGCTGAAAAGCTAAGTCATTCAGATGATTTAATTGGCAAATTTGGGTACCCCGTGGGTAAACTCTGACACAAACGATAATTTACATTGCAACAAAAAGTTACATTAAAAATAAGTTAAAGGCCAAAATACAAAGAAAGAATAGCGCTTACCCTAGAGGCTGGCATCCCCAGACGGGGCAGACGCTGAGCGCGTCTGCTCGCTAGGTCAGTCGGATGTTAAAGACCCAAACACAAGACACGCTCTCACGGAAGAGCTAGAAGCCAGAAATCGTGCAATCACAGGTGACCAGTCAGGTCACAGAATTTTCACCTGACATCCATATTCACCAATTAAAAACACTCTTATTCCTACCAATCAGAATACACTTTGTTTTCTCAGCAAAAGTTTGAGATCATTTGATTGCAACATACACAAATCTCCTTACCAAAAACGACATGTGGCAGTACATGCTGCCTCAAAATTTATGTACAGTTACACAGTTATTTAAATACCAAAGTTTCTTCAAACATAACTCTTGCCATATTTGAAATGTTTATGAGTCCTAAAACTTAATTCTTCTAAACAGATATCAATTACCACAAAATTTCACTTAATAATAATAATTTTTTACAGTTCCAGAAAAAGATTTTCAATATAAATTGTCCATTAATGTTCATGATTTCCTACAACATATGTTTTATACAGATAATTTTTAAAATGTTCACCAGTTCAAAATTAGATAACACTGTACATGAAATTCTCAAAATAAAATTAAAAGTTTTCAGTGATTTCTTGCTGTCCCAACTACGGTCACAGTATCTTTAATGAGGAAAGTATTTTTTTAATTTCTGTCATAATAAACATTCTCATAAATATATATTTTTAGTTGGTTGTTTACTAACATGGCACAAGAATGAATTCAAGATCATTGTTATATTATTTTCTTGGGCATATGCTAATATATGGCTACTTTTTGGTGGTGGTAGTGGTGGTGGTGTTATTGTTTTAAGAGGAAGTACCATTGGGCAACCATACTCTGTTAACACTAATCAGATGGAAAATTGGAAGAGGTCTAATACTTCGAAGAATGGAGGTATTACAGTTAAAATTGAAATAATTGATAAATAGATTCAACCTATTCAATACAAAAGAATAAGAAATGTAGTAAATTACATTCCCATTTAATAATAAGTAGAAATGGTACCGGTTTCGACCCTAGTCCAGGTCATCGTCAGCCGATTACAACATGAAAAACAATGTATAGGAAAAGGAGTGTACTTAATCTTGACCTGGACTAGGGTCGAAACCGGTACCTTTTCTACTTATTATTAAATGGTAATGTAATTTACTACATTTCTTATTCTTTTGTATTGAATAGGTTGAATCTATTTATCAATTATTTCAATTTTAACTGTAATATTCTTCAATATGGAACAATGAAATTTTTAAATGGAGGTATTGGCAAAAGAAAGGCAAGGGCCACAAAGGACATGAAAATGAAAGATTCCCTTGGCCTCAAAAACCTAATACCATCGGGGTCGGAAAGGAACAAGAGTTGACCAAGGGGTGAGATAGGATAGCAATGTCAGACTCAGCTTGGGGAATTGTGCAGTTTGTTAATCTCATATTCACTGTTCCGTATTGACATCAGTATCATATAATGACCTCCAAAGGAAAGGTGGAACCAGAATCATTTCCTTTCAAGATCATTATGTTGTAATGGTTATAGCGTCCGCCATACCAACTTGCTACAGGCCGAGCTCGTCACCCATCACCCCACCCCCCTTACGCTCGACCGTGCCAATCGCGAGCAACACTTAAGCGCTGGGCCGGGCCTTCTCTCTTCTATCCGTGGTCGCGCCGCATGGGACGACGGAAAGTACTCGACTATTAATCTGGAGTGTTCCATCTCGCGAGGTTCCTGGATCCATCGAGCATCCGGACGATTCTGGAAGGGCCAGCGCAGGTATAAGAGAGAAACGACCTGCCTGCAGTTAGTGAGTGAGTCAGCGAGAGCGAGATTGAGTTCGCTGGTGTGAGTTAGCGAAGAGCGTAATCAGTGATAGCCTGGGCTGAGATGTCAGCCTGATGGAGTATCTGCCTGTTGGAGCCGAGGACTCGTTCCTGTTTCCCTGACGTTGTGTGTGTGTGTGTGTGTGTGCGTGTGTGCGCGCACACGCGCCCCTTGAGGCCGGCTGCTAGAGAAGAACCTGGGGTGTTCTGAGCAGTGCGAAGGGAACACTGGGTGCCGACGTGTGCAGACTGTGAACGGGGTTCGACGGGTTAAGTGAACAGCGGATACTATCCCGACCTGCGAGACGACGTGTAGGCTGTGGACCGTGACAGTGCTAACGAGTGTGACTGAGTGGCTGAGTGAGTGTAGTGTAAATAATCGATGACTCTGTGTGTGCGTGCGTGCGTGCGTGTGTGTGTGTGTGTGTCATTGTAGATGGAACATGAGAAACTAAGAGAGAGAGCGCGAACCGTGTAACTGTGTACTTGTGTAAGTTGTAAGCTCGGCTATCGTCTGTGTGTGTGTAAATCTGTAATTGTAGTGCTAAGTTAATAAATCTTAGAAATAGGACGCTACCAGGTTCTGTACTCATTTATTTACTTATTTACCCCGCCAACACGTTACAATAGGATAGGGGAACTGTGGTTGCTAACTCACGCTGCAAAGTTCAGTGCTCCCGGACCCCCTTTCAGTCTCCTCTTACGTCAGGCAGAGGATAATGTAAATGTTATTCTACCACCCCCACCCACAATGGGAGGTTACTGTTTGAACCCAATTTGCTGTCTGTATTGTGATGTCATTAATTGTTACTGGTTGTTGAGTGGACTCTGTTATGGTTGGAAATAATGCCAGGGAAGAGAGAATTGTTACCCATTGTTGTTAGTTCATCAGAACTATTTATAATATAAAAGCACATAATATTACTATAAGGTAGGCATACTTTAAAACAGCAACAGTTTTGATTTTATTTGGCCACAGTTGTCTAGTGGACCAAAAGATATTGGTATTTATAGTGTGTTGCCAGCATTGCCATTTTGTTGTTTTGTTACCTTATTGTTGTTCTTGCTTTCGTCTGTTGATGTTTGTGAATGAAAATGCCAAATCCAAGAGTGAATATACGAGCAAGGGAAAAAGAATTTGGTAATAAAAGTCTGTATGTGAGTGATAGTTGCACGTTAATGTGTAAAGTTTGTAATTGCACAGTTTCTTGGGAGAGAAGAGATTTGTGTGTGAAACGTATTACAATACACCAAAATGTAGCAACTTTAAACACATGCAAAACAAAGCGCCAAGCTTCTGTAAGCATGTTACTGCAGACAGCAAAGAAGAAAAATGGTGCCTCAAGTGTGTTTGCTAGAGAAACTACAGAAGCTTATATGGAGGCAAATATACCTCTTGAAAAAATTTCAGAAGCTGGAAGAACAAATATTGTAAAATTTGGTATTAAAAACACCATAATTTGTTGCTACATTGGGGTTTGAAATTACATGTTGTAGAATTTAAATATTATGGTTACCGACTCTGCCCATTACATGACAGTGTGTGGAAGGTTTGAAGCTGGTACTGGGTGATAGGTTAATTCATGTGCAATGCTGGACCCATAAGTCAAACCTTTAGGTAATATTTTTCCTCAGGAACTGGCAAATCTCAATACTGTTGTAGCAAAAACAAAGTATTGGGTACAAGGAAAAGGAAGCATTTGTACTCTTCTTTTGTCAAAGAAAAACAGGAAAGTCATTCCCCTTTTTTCCATGCCAGTACTGGCACGCTGGAATTCTTGGTTCCTCGAGTGTTATTTTACTTGGAAGATTACTTGCTGTTCATTGAGGAGTTCTGCGAATTGGATAAACTTAAAGGAATCAGTAACTGTGGGATTTCTTATTTTGCCTCTCCAAGTTCTGTGGACATTGTTGCAGTTCGTTCATATGAAGGTAATTTTTGTCAAAGAACACTGCCATTGCTTGGTAGAACTCATTACAAAGGTTGAGGTTGAGGTTGAGGGCTCCACCTACCCAGTTGTACATCTCTTGTTTGATGATTTAGAAGGGCTGAAATGTCATCTAGATGAATTAGATTGACTTGGAAACATTCAAGCAGCTGCTGTTAAGACATTATTCAGGCAAGTGGCTACAGAATTGTTGCTGAAACTTGACCTCCTGATATCTCAAGATCCATCCAAGAGGTTATTTGAAGGGAAATGTTGGATCCAAAAGCAATTTTGTTAAGGGAAGTGAACCCCTCCCTTTTTGTCTACCTTGAGAAATTGCCTGCTTTCCAGGAAATGGATCAACAAGAAATGGTGTCCAGTTTCTGTGAGTTAAAGAATTGTATTACTGAATGTGGATCAGCAATCTAATTCAGCATGGTGAATATTCTGAAAGCAGTGAGTGTTACGAATGGAATACAGTATTTGCTGACAAGTGCACTGAAATTATTTTTTGCCATGTGCTAATGCAGACTGTGAATGGTTTTAGTCTTCATACAGCATTGTCATTACAGACAGGAGGACTAGTTTAAAAATAAGAAAATGTTACTATTGACTTATACAAGTTTTTGTCTTTGAGGGCTATAGTTTTGTGTTACTGCCAGAAAAATTCACACTGTAAGGTTGTTGTAAATTTTGTAAAATAACCTAGCCTTTTGCACGCCCCTATGTGTAACATCATTAAGTATATATTTAACTTGAATTCTCTAGAAAATTAAGCCTGGATAAAATATAGTTTACTGGTAGTTAAGTGGAGTACACTTGGTTCACATATAAAAGCCAATTTGCATATCAGACTTACATTCTTGCGATGGGTTTGGTACATCCGATAATCCCATAGTCTTTGCAGATAATCAGGTGATCTTCCTGGACCAAACTCTGGCACTTTGAGGTTTTTTAAATTTGTTTTGTTTTTTCTTCCCATTATTATTTTTATACTTTTAATTTAAAAGATGGTCACAGCTGATTATTGGTGATGGTGCTAAAATGTTCTTTACCCCCCAAAAATTAATATGTCATTAGGTACCACTCAGACATCTGCTGTTGCTAGGTAATAGACAGGCTTTATTGTTATGGACTTGAAGTTTCTGTAGATAGTATAATTTAAATTAACAAAATCTTGTCATAGAAAAAATATGGCCGAGAATTGTAATTGTGAAGTACTGGATCGTAAAAAATATATTAGTGTTTATCTTTCGCTCAAGGAAATAGATTCAATATTAAGTCATATTTTTTGCTTTGCCCATTGAGGTGAATTTTCGAGATGGCATAGGAGTCCTTTCTTACTGGAAGAACCATCTACTATAGAAACTTTTTTCCAGGTTAACTAAATGAAAGTGGCACCAGAAATGAGAACTATGGAAGCTCTTTCGCCTTTGTATAGTTGTTTGATTATGGCATTAGGAAGGTGGTATTTCTTTGTTTAGCATAGAATCAGTGGAACTTAGATTTTGCTCCTTGAGCATCTCTTTATTGATAGTTTATCATAACCAATTGAAAATGTGTTGAATCAAATGAGTGCCAAGCAATGTGCAGAGACAAGGAACTTATGGAAATTAAATTACAAAATTGGTCAGGATAAAAGGGTTGTTTAAAGTAAGTTTCTGTATAAATGTGTTGAGGAAGGATATTTAAAGAAAGAAGAGATGAAATTGTGGTAAATGTGGGAATTATTCTTGCCAATAACATTGGAATCTGTTGATTTACAAACAGTCAAAAGTAAAGACCTCCACTTTGTAGCAAAAACTTTCATTGCCCAATTTTTGCCTTGAAACTTAAATAGTGATAGAGAATCACTGCCTATAACCATGACCTTTCAAGTAATTCTCAGCATAGAATAGGTAGGCCTACATCTTACTTATTTATTGCCAGTGGAAAAACTGTTCAATGGACTAGAGTAGCAAGAATAAAACTGAAAAATCCAGAATGAACTCTGATGTATTTGAAAGAAAATCTCCTTTTTAACTTTTGAATAAAAATCTGATCCCTATTAGTTGAGCAACAGAGATGTTTGAGCAACAGCACTTCAAAACAGATTGATATTATTCAGTCAAGAAGTACTGTATTTTAAAATCATGAATCACACTATCTTAAATAGCAAGTGCAGTATATCCAATATCAGTGATAAACTCTCAGTCTCTGCACCAAATTAAATTAAGAAACATAATATTTTGGTTACAGGACTAATATAAATTGAGGCTGGGCTCTCTTTGATGGAAGATAACCTCCAGAATCATTACTTAGGATATATGTGTATCAGTGTCAACTAGCAAAACAGAATTTAGGTAAAGGACTCCACTTTGCAGCAGAGACTTTCACTGCCAAATTTTTTCCTAGAAATCTAAATACTTAATGATGGAGAATCAACACCTATAACCAACTAGTTATCAGCACAAAATACATCTTGCTTACATCGTATTCATTGCTAGGGGAAAAACTGCTCGATGGGCTAGATAAGTACAAAATTGGATCTAGGATCAGTTCCTGGCCCATTTTGTGTAATTTTCTTGGCTGTTTCCATGATCAGACAGCAGTCTATGAACAATATTACAGCTGGAGAAACTATTATCATAAAATTCTATCAAGCATTACAGAAAGTAAAAGAAGCACAGGAAATGGTAAGCCCTCATCAGAAAAGAGAAACACTTTAAGCTACAGTACCGTATATATTTTATAATCCCTTATATTATAATTGATGAAGCAAAAGGGCCCACTGAGGAAACTAGTACTTAAAGAGGGGAAGATCTTGAGGAGGAGACTAGAACCCATAAGAGAGGAGGATGGCACCTACAGGATCAGGCACAACAATGAGCTCTACGAACATCAGGAGGATATGGTCACATGTCTATGGGCACATGAGCCGCATGAAATCCTGCAGGCTCACCAACGGAATCCTCACAGTGACAACTAGGGGAAAGGCTTCCACGATCAAGTGGATCACCTCAGTAAAATCAGACCTAGAGGAGGTATAAATCCCAATAGAGACCATAGATAACTGATCTTAGTACTGAAAGGCCATCCTACAGGGAGTCATCCCACTGTCTCTCACAAGCAAAAAGAGTACAGGGGCCACCAGACCTAAGTGGTCAAGGAAGCAGGCACACACAGCCAGAAAATGAAAGCTTATTGGGCCAAGAAAAAGGAGAAGACCATAGCTTAGAGTTACGATGAGCCCCATGGTCACTAGTAGGCCAAAACGAACCCCCCACCACCACCACCACCAAAAAAAAAATTATAATCCTTTGCAGACTTAACTTCCTGATACAATGTAGATAATAAAACTGCTGTATTAAGGAGTTAAACATCCAAAGTTCAAATCCTGACACTAATGGAAGGTCTCTTTGAGCAAAGAGACAGTTGTACTCTTAAGATTTTATTTACAAATATTGGACAAACACCAGGTATGTTTCTTGTTTCAGGTCATCAAGCATCTTTCCCAAAGGTGCTTATAGCTTATAAACCCATAGTTTCTTGCCCAGTAAAATAAGCTGTGATGTTAGACATACATATGGAGTATCTCAAGAGAGTCTTGAAGCCATCCCCATATTGAATTTTTTAATAGACATGTAATTAAAACACAAGGATCTGTTTTTAAAAAATAGAAAGGAAACTGTAGAAAATTTCTCTGATG
Source organism: Anabrus simplex (assembly GCF_040414725.1). Lineage (NCBI taxonomy): Eukaryota > Metazoa > Arthropoda > Insecta > Orthoptera > Tettigoniidae > Anabrus > Anabrus simplex. Next base: position 897,750,321 of record NC_090265.1, read on the forward strand.
GAAAGCTCCCCAGATAAAATAAATTAGTCATTCCTTCAGGTAAGGCCGTAACCAGAGAGTAGGTTAGGAGGATTCAAACCCCCTCCAAAATAAAAGTGAACCTGACAAATTTAAACAGCATATACGGGTTCTGAAATAGCTCACAATAAATAAAAAATATTATAAAACCAAGCCCTTGCAAAATAAATAAGTGAAATTAACCCATAAAATTTACCATCTTTAATAATAATATTATTTTGCTTTATGTCCCACTTTTACGGTTTCCGGGGATATGGAGGTGCCGAAATTTTGTCCTGCAGGAGTTCTTTTATGTACCAGTAAATCTATCAACTCTAGGCTGACATATTTGAGCACCTTCAAATACCACCGGGCTGAGCCAGGATCGAACGTGCTAAGTTGGGTGAGAAGGCCGCCTCAACTGCCTGAGCCACTCAGCCCGGCTTGTGCCATCTTTAATGCCTCTCTATGAATATAGTTAACAAACTTACTGAAAACATAAATGGAAATTTTAATTTTGGTGAGATATATTGATTATTTGTTTTTTATGTTCTTAATATACTTTGCACTATAAAAATATATTTCAGTAAACATATAGACATACTTTCATGTTATCGAACTGCTAGAAGATTTTTAAAAAAATTAATCAAACCTCTTAAATATTTTTAATACTTACAGTGAAACATATTGTTACATCTGGTTTTAAACAAATCTTTGTGTCGCACTGCACACACGTAGGATGCTAAAAGGTTTGTTTTGTCACCTATTCAATACATATAAAATTTTACAATTTAGGAATTTATTATTGATTCCACTTGAGACATGTTTCGCCCTTCATTGAGGGCATCATCAGTCAAATTATCTCCTCAAGGCAAAAATCAGGTACCTGGTTAGTAGTTGACATGCACAAATTAATACACATTATTAATACACATTACAAAAATTAAGTATGAGAAACAGTTGTACAATAGTGATGGTTGAACATATAAGTTTATAGAATAAGAAGTCAGCACCAAGCATAAAATTAAAATAGTAGAGTTCGGCAGTGGTGCTCTGGAGAATAATTGACGCACTCATAGGAAAATATAAAGTTTTAAAAATATTTACATTATAACAATCAGGGGAGAAAGTGTGTAGTGCTCGGCGTCAATGTTTGTAACCAAAAATTAATGTCAATGGTTGGTAACTATACAGTATTTACATTGTCCAATTGAACAGTTGAGAATTTTACAATTTATATCCATATTTACACAAGAGCAGCTTGGTGAGCAAGGATATAAAAAAAAGTCTAGTACCAAGTGTGTCCTGTTGTTTTAAAGGTTGGAAGAAGAATGTAGCATTGACATTTCAGAAATGCAAGGTGTTTTATCTTAGTTTAAAATCACCAGGGGCAGGGAAATATTCCATAGCCAAATGAGGTTCTATAGGCATCAAGCTGAAAGTTGTCTGGTTGCAGCACCGAGATCGGTATGGAGACTGGTCAGTGTGGATGGAGACTCAATGGGTATTCAGTGCGTTTGAATGGCAACAATGATGACAGTTATTTGTAGGTAATTGCTTATTAGGAATATGTTGCGGGTTGAATCTTTCGCTTTTTCTTTTAGTTGACTTCTGTAGCTTCGAATGTTATGTGAAGACATCGGTGTGAGATGCCGGTGGGACTAAATTGATATTTTGCCGTGGAAAAAAGTATGACGGACTTGGGATGAAGTTATTGTTTTTTGTTGCTGGTCTGGTGAAATAGAATAGAGTAGCTTGTGCTGTGGACTGCAGTGGAGAGAATAGAATGTATACGGTAACTGCAGAGTCAGAGTGTTGTAGCTGGGATGAGGCATCTTCTCATTCTGACTGCGAAGAGGAGCCGTAGTGGCACGCCATATTCGTGCCGATGTGCGCTGGGTTCTAGCGTGTTGTTGAAAGTTTTTTGTATGAAGTGGAAGTTATCTGATGTGTTGCTGAGAGGCAATTGTTGATGAGTATTGGTGGACTATGAAGGAGGCTCAGTCGGTAATACGCACATGCACTTGCAACTGCACACACGTGTTAAAGCATGTTCTGCCCACCAGACTGCTATGAACTTCACCCTTTGATTTATAAAAGGTACCGCTCTAAAACTCAAATTTTTCTTTCTGTAAAATATATTTAAAAGTAAAAAATATTCATTACTTTAGGTTTTGTTTTCAGACCCCCCCCCCTCCCCTCGAATAAAAAAGAAAATCCTAACCCCCTCTGAAAAAGAATCCTGGGTATAGCCTTGCCTTCAGGAATGTACAACAGTCTCCCTATGTTGATATATTTGGTGCTGAACTGTTGCACTGTTACCATGTGGGCACATGACCCCTCACCACTGATGTAAGATCATGGTAGTGACATGGTGTGAGTGTACCAGTCGGTTGTATATAATCAGCACATCAAGAGGGGTTGATGTGAGGATGTGACAGGTTAGCTAATAGGGTCTATTATGTTTTGGTGTGCCCATGGGCACACAGTGAATTATGTCGCCAGATTTATTGGTGTATCAACGTGAACTGTCCAACGTGACTTTGAGGTGTACCACATACATTTGGGAAACTCTGCATCAGAACTGTAGTTGCGAAAATATCCTAACACAGAGGGAGCAGAGGCAAACGTCATGCTTTGTCATTGAAAATATTTCAAACCTAGCAGGAATTGCTGCATTCCTGTAATGCAGGTCTATTCCATCAATTTCTGAATGCACAATGAGAAGGAAACTGCATGTGAACAACTTTGGAGTCGAGTACCATGTAAGAGGCCACTGCTTACAACGGTGTATATATTTGCACATTTGTCTATACTGTAGACAGTCAAATCTTCCAAGATCATTACCACGGTGTACACAATGCTCAACACATTTGTGCATGATTTGAGGAAGATTCAGGCACTATTTCTCACCTGATCTGGACTGCTAAGTTCTTGGGACTAATTGGATCAGTGACTGAAACACAGACATAGTCATCCCCATGTGTTGCTGGTTTAAGGGGTTTCCTGATGAGCGAGCAGATTCACCTCGATGTAGCCTTCGTGCAACACCTCATGGAGTCACTTCCTTACTAGAACCAGGCAGTTATCGAGGCCAGAGGCGATGATCCTCAGTAGTAGGTATATTCTTGAGGGGAGTGACATTTCCTTTTTTTATTTTTTTAAAATCCATGATTCTTATTTCACAACTATTGTTGTTCCATGTGTAATTAAGATAACAAAGTTTGCTATACAAATGTAACAGTAAAGTATGTAACCTCTTGCTGAAGACCATAGATAAACAGAAATTCATTAATGTAGCACTGTAGGTTTTCTTTTAATTCACACAATAAAAATTCCTTAATGCCTCTCCAGGATTCTTTCAGTCCTGAACTTCTTGTTCAAGTTATTGCCAGAGAAACTGTTGTATGCAGTTGAGATAGGTTTTTATCAGAGTTTACATTTTTTTTCCCTATCATCAGTGCTCCATAATTATATGTTTGAATGCAGTGAAGATTGCCAGAAATGAGTATTTAATTAGGTATTGATATTTTAAAGCATATTGTTGTTCTTATTGTTCAAAGAAGAATGCTCTGTTTCCATGTGTTTGCATGTGTACTCTTACAACATCATAACAGTAAATTATGATAAGTAACAATAATAATAATAACAACAATTTGACATCGACATTAATGCTGTAAGTTAAGATAAAAATAATTTATATGCCAACATTTATGAATGATTACTAGTGATAAATCTATTTCATGTAATTTTAGCCATATGTAGGAGGTCTAGAAAACTATGAGAACTGTGCTCACCTTTCTTATTGGACCTCCCTTGGTCAACTCTGTTCTCTTGCTACTATGAAAGTATAAGGTTTGTGAGTTCTTTCATTTTGATACCCCTCATGCCCCTTCCACTCTTTTGTCAGTCTCTTTGAAATAATGGACCTCTTTTTCTCTTCTGATTAATGTTAAAAGGAGATATTTGCTAATTCATTTTTATTTCAAAGAAATGTACTTAAGAGAGTCTTCATCTTCATGGTCCTTCCTCATTGTCTTGGGACCAGCTCTTTATTTGGATTTATGCTTTTCCTGATACCAATTCTATTTGAAGGGATGTTTTCATGAATGCATGTTTCATTGGTATTTGGTAGTGAGGTTTGTTGCATGTTTTTTATTTATTTATTTATTTTTTTTGCTATTGGCTTTACGTCGCACCGACACAGATAGGTCTTATGGCGACGATGGAACAGGAAAGGGCTAGGAGTGGGAAGGAAGTGGCCGTGGCCTTAATTAAGGTACAGCCCCAGCATTTGCCTGGTGTGAAAATGGGAAACCACGGAAAACCATTTTCAGGGCTGCCGACAGTGGGATTCGAGCCTACTATCTCCTGAATACTGGATACTGGCCGCAATTAAGCGACTGCAGCTATCGAGCTCGGTGCATGTTGTTGAAAAGATGTGTGTTAAGATGATCTCAAACACACAGCATCTGAGGTAGAGGAATTACCAAATGCAACCAAAATTGCCATCCCGGCCGAGAATCAAACATTGGACTCCCTGAACCGCTGACCATTCAACACTCCTTGTAGATGGGGTTATTAGATAGAATACATCCATGGTATCACCTGCTGGTCATAAGAGGTGACTGAAAGGGTACCCCAGGGGCTCTCAATTTCTGAGCATGTATTGGCGACCACAAGACCCTTGCTGAGTCTGGCATTATTTCTGGTTATTTGTACTAGTTTCCCATTTTCATCTCTCTTATCTGACCTTCCTTGCTCAACTCTTGTTCCTTTCTGACCCCAGTGTTATTAGATTTACGAGGTCTACGGAGTCTTTCATTTTTGCACTCTTCGTGGTCCTTCCTGTTTTTTGCTGATAACTTCATTCAGACCTATTACACTTTTCCCTCTTAATTATTGTTAAGAGAGGATGGTTGCACAGTTGTACTTTCTCTTGAAACAATAATCACCACTTCCACTTCCTCTTTTTATTAGAATAATAATGGCGCATGGCCTCCAGAGAGGTCATGGAGCTGGACTTTTTATTAGTGTTAAGAGGGGGGTAGTTGCTTAGTACTTCCACTTAGAATAATAATCACCAACTGTTTGAGGATGGTTGCTCAGTTGTACTTCCTCTTTGCTTGTCTTGCAAACCCGCAGCCAATTAAATTTGATCTCAAAGAAAGAGGAAAGTATGTGTAGTCAAAGCCCTCATAGAAGATGGGATGAGTAGAAAAATTGAGTTAGGGAATTTTGAACGATTTGTATGCATGGATAAAAGGAATGCAAAAGTGATAATAATTAACCCTCCAGCACTTGTGCTAACTTTTATAACTTGAGCACTCTTTTGAGCACTCTCCCTCACCAGGATTACTTGATTCAAGAACTGGAAAAAAATGCAAAGAAAAGCAGCTCGATTTGTTCTGGGTGATTTCTGACAAAAGGGTAGCGTTACAAAAATGTTGCGAAGTTTGGGCTGGGAAGACTTGGGAGAAAGGAGATGAGCTGCTCGACTAAGTGGTATGTTATACATTTTCTAGCTGTCAGTGGCATGGAAAGACATTAGTAGACGAATAAGTTTGAGTGGTGTTTTTAAAAGTAGGAAAGATCACAATATGAAGATAAAGTTGGAATTCAAGAGAACAAATTTGGGCAAACATTCCTTTATAGGAAGGAGAGTTAGGGATTGGAACAGTTAACTTAGGGAATTGTTCAATAAATTTCCAATATTTTTGCAATCATTTAAGAAAAGGCTGCCCTAAATGCAGATCAGTAGTGATTGAGTGTTGTACAATGTATGCTCCATTAGGTTTTCAGTGTTCACTTTGAGGTAACTTGAAATTAAAGCCTAAATATTATCTTAGGTTACATTTTAATTGTTACATACAATTATTTACACATTATATATATGTCTAGGAAACAGATGGAGAGAACAGCCACTTACCATGTAAGACTACATTGAAAGAGTGCACATGAAAGAAAAGCATGGGTCCAAAATTTTTGGCTGAACAGACATTCTTTGCAAGGAGACACTGAGTGAGGCGAGCGGAATGGAGTGAGAGGACAAACAGACGAGAGAATAGAAAAAAGGAGCGGTTATCTTATGTTAAAACCGGATGCTTCCCTGGACCTGAGCTCCAGTTAATATCATATTTTGGAAAATCTAAGCACGAGCGGGTGGGAAGTAGGGGGTAAATGTTTGAGGATTTTAACTGTGAAAGATGAATCAACATGTTTGTTGGTGTCTGGTATGAATGGGGACAGGAAGATCTATGTTGGGGGTTTTGAAGGCACTGCAGTGGCCGCATTATACGTTTAGCTAGTGTTTCCACTGTAGAAAGCTGGGCAGGGTTTGCACTGAAGCTGGTAGGTAATGTTGGATGAAATACAGTCATGACAACTTTGTATAGGGTAAGACTTGTTGGTGCTGCTGGTAACATTAGTACTTGGTGTATGTGAATGGCAGATCATAGAGAAGTTTTGTTCACAGGGGAAAGAGCCAGAAGAGGGTGGAGGTTGGTAAGGTTCATAATGAGTGAGAATGTTTTTGAGGTTAGATGGGCGCTTTGCTTTACACCAAAATCTCTGACACAGATGGACTTAGGGCCATCAAATCCTTCTTGAGCACATAGCAACCTGGTGCCCTGTCTTACACTTCCTTCCTCATCTACTTCACACAATACATCCTAACCCACATTTTTTTTCAGTTTTAAGGGGCAATTATTGCACCAGATTCGTGGCACCACTATGGGCACCAGGATGATTCCTTCTTATGCCAACCTCTTCATGGGAAAACTCAAGAAAGATTTCCTTGCAAAGCAACCTCTCCAGCTTAGGGACGTTCCGATATACTAAAGCATCAATATTTCATTCAATATCAATACTTAGTGATATGTTGATATTATAAAAATAAAATGTTGGTATCTCTTGATATCAAATGATTTTTTCAAAATAGAAGGATTTGAAATTATAGTGAAGTTCTTTAATTTTGAGATCACGGCAATTCCAAGAAAAATAGTAGAATCAAGAGAATCATATACAACAATCAGAACATTATGTATAAAATCGTGATCAAAAGTTTATTGTATTTCCAGTGAATGTGACATGTTTAGAACATTGTTTATTACACTGTGACACTTAACTGTCCATTTTTGACAATTGTGTACACTTTCACACAGTACTAGGTTTGGGCTTTCTCTGTAATTGAAAGTCACTTTTACGAGAAACCACCAACAGGGAAATATTATATGTGTCAATCATTCAGATTGACTGTCAAAGTCAAAAATGTGTACAACATGCAAGAGACCAACAGCAGCTACAGTAGACACATACATAGAACACAGATAACTAAATGGATAGCCAACAATATAATGATAAATGTCCTTGTCATTGGCCACAACTTCTTTTTATATATTAAAATACAGGAGTGGGGAAGCGGTAGGGTCAAGCAGTCGGCAAGGAGATAGATAGGATGAGTTGGGTAGACGTAAGTTATGAGGAAAGTGGTAAAAGAGGTAATACAGGAGATATGTCCGTTTGAGCAATTAAAGAAGATGCTTCAGGAACAAGTCCAGGAGCACGAAAAGACGAGACAGTGGATCCAGGATTACATGAAAAATACGAAGGCGATGATGGAAGACAGCGAGAAAGAACTGGCGTCGTGTCACTAAGAGGGAAAATAAAACATATGGAAGAAGAGATGGTAAACCTGAAGAAAGAAATAGAAGTCTGCAGACAGGAGCGTAAGAAGAAATCCATATTTATTTATGGGGTGGAGGAAGAAAAGGCAGAATCTAAAGTGGACATTATTTACAAAGTGGTAGATGTCATACAAAAGATGAAAATATATTTCAGTGAGGTCGATATAGACAATGTGGAGAGAGTTGGCAAGGTGGGAGGGCACAGGCCCATAAAAGTGTCGCTGCTATCTTCATTGATGGCAGATATAGTGATAAGGAACGCTGGTAATCTACGGTGTGAGAAAAATCGAGTTAAGAGAGATTTTGGAAGAGAAGACAGGAGGAATTTCAAAATTCTTAAGAAACATTTAGTGAAAGCAAAAATTCAGGGATTGAGAGCGTATATTAGTGGCCAGATACTTGTGGTGAGCGACAGGAATTGGACCCGAAAGTGGACAGTGTCGAAACTGAAATCAATGGATGAGAGTTTGAGGCAGGAAGAAACTAGCAGGGCTGAGAGTTCGAGGCAAGAAGAAACTAACAGGGATGATGTGCATATTGTCAAGGGAGGAGCACCGAGCAGATGGGGTTCCTGGGAAGCGATCGTAAAAAGAGCTCAGGAAAGAGTAAATGCAAGAAGGATGGAAGAAGTCAGGAAATTAATGAACGAACTAGTGACGGAGGTCAGCGTTAGAGAAGAAAGCAGGATGCAGGAAGAGAAGATGGAAGAAGAAACCCAGGGGAGGACAAGTGGACATAATCAGAGCGAAAATAATGGTCTGAGGGAGGAAACAGAAGTAAGAAGTGCCTTGGCTAAAGGGACAAGCTGAGTTTAAAGGAGTTATAGGGTAAAAAGGGAAAAATGGAAGAAGGAGTAATTACGAGGAGTAAAAAGACAAGTAACAGTAGTAAGTAACCTGGTTTGCTTGTGTTATGATGGATGATGAGAGAGGTAGTGAAGTTTAGATGGTATTTACTCAAGTAATGGTATCTGTATGTGTAGTGTAATTGTTATTGAAATGACGGTGTCTAGGTATAAGATGGATGGATTATGGATGGATGATAAGAGAGGTAGCGAAGTTTGAGTTCGATGGATGGAAATGAGGAGAGGTAACGAAGTTTAAATGGTATTTATTCAAATGGTGGTGTCTGTATGTGTATTGTAATTGTTGAAGTAAATGTGGCCTGGAATAAGATGGATGGATTGTGGAGTTCGATGGATGGATGATAAGAGAGGTAGCGAAGTTTAGATGATTGTAATGGTAAAGTAAATGAGGACTGGAATTGAAGAGAGGTAGTGAAGTTTAGATGGTATTTATTCAAGTGATGGCGTCTGTATGTGTATTGTAATGGTTAAGGAATGGTGTCTGTATGTGTATTGTATGATGGATGAAGGAGAATGAGAGATAGCGAGGCGATAAGGTATTTTTTAAGTGTACTGTAATTGTATGGTATTTATTCAAGTGATGATATGAGGACTGGATTTGAAGTGTTAAGAATGAAAGGTGATGATGAGGGATGGATGATAAGAGAGGTAACAAAGTTTAATTGGTATTGATGATAAGAGAGGTAGCGAAGTTTAGATGGTATTTATTCAAGTGATGGTGTCTGTATGTATGGATGAAGGATAAGGTAACGAGGTGATAAGGTGTTTTTAAGTGTATTGTAATTGTATGGTATTTATTCAAGTGATGGTATATTTAGGTATAAGATGGGTGAATTGTGGAGTTCAATAGATGGATGATAAGAGAGGTAGCGAAGTTTAGATGATGGATGGAAAGGAGGAGAGGTAACGAAGTTTAGATGGTATTTATTCAAGTGGTGGTGTCTGTATGTGTATTCTAATTGTTGAAGTAAATGTGGCCTGGAATAAGATGGATGGTTTGTGGAGTTGGATAGATGGATGATAAGAGAGGTAGCGAAGTTTAGATGGCATTTATTCAAGTGAAGGTATCTTAATGTGTATTATAAATGTAAAGTAATTGAGGACTGGAATTGAAGTGTTATGTATGAAAGGTGATGATGGATGGATGATAAGAGAGGCAGCGCAGTTTAAATGATATTGGTAAGTGATTTATTAGTTAATGGTAGATTGGTAAGCAAAGTTGGTTGTAGATGATTATTTAAATTAGATTAAGCATGGTTGAATAAGACGAGCAGGAACAGATAAGTAGTGCAGTGATAAAGTTGCAACGTGAGCAGAGTACATAGTAGCAGAATGTGAGTGCAACGGAAGTATGGAATCAGCAACCCAGAGGGAGTCAAGTAGAGGAAATGTAGGAGGAATGGAATGTGCAAAGGTTTGCGTGTTTACTCAGCAGGGGCACGAAGGTCTGTGACATTCATAATACAGCTTAAATTGCATATTCTGGGAAAACAATAGAAATATTCAGGAGAGAAGTTGGACGTGACATGAAGAGGCTGAGGATGACTACCGTGGTGACCTTTATTTGGGGCGTCACGTTTCCGGAGTATCCGAGGAGATTCATGCCATGTCCAAGAAGTATCATTATTTTACTAAATTGTTCTATTCATTTTCTGTTCATTTTGTGTATTATTTTCTTTTCTTTTTCTGTACAGTACATAGAGTGTGAATTTTGGCTTAGGCTGGACATTGTTATTTTTCTCTTTTAACGGATCAAATGGGTATTGTTACTGTAGATCTGGAGAAAAATAATAAATCAATCAATTAATCAATATATTAAAATACTTCGTGCCTTTCTTTTAGGTTAATAGGCTATTCATAATTTTATTCTTAATTATAATTTTCTACACATCGTTCAATGAATACCACCATTCCTTAATTTTTCCTAACGATCTTTTCTATATCAGTAATATCATTAAATAGTATCGATACTGTAAACTTATTGAAACAAAATATTGATACTGAAATATCAAATATCAATAGGAAAGTATTAATATTTACTCATATTGATACTATCTCAACATCCCTACTCCAGCCCCTAGTCTGGTGACGGTTCATTGATGATATATTTTTCCTGTGGCATCCGGCTCCATGGCTAAATGGTTAGCATGCTGGCCTTTTGTCACAGGGTTTCTGGGTTCGATTCCCGGCAGGGTTGGGAATTTTAACCATCATTGGTTAATTTCTCTGGCACGGGAGCTGGGTGTGTGTTGTCTTGATCATCATTTCATTCTCATCACGGCACGCAGGTCGCCTAAGGGCGTCAAATAGAATGACCTGCACCTGGCGAGCCGAACATGTCCTCGGACACTCCCGGCACTAAAAGCCATACGCCATTTCATTTTTCCTTTGGCACCATGAAGCAAGCCTACTGGACTCATTCCTGCACCATCTCAACTCGAATTACAGTACCCATTTCACGTAGCAGATTTCCCCCACATCTCTCACTTTCCTTGATGTTGATCTCCAACCGCAGGATGGCAGCATGCTACCGCATAAAAGGCATAAGAGTTATTCCACAAATAAATTATTAGAGATTACTCCAATCAAAGCCCTTATATCAGATAGTGGTAGAGATGACCAATCTTTGATTCTACATCTTCTAGTTGCAGGTGTCACCTGTTGTTTCTGTTTGTTACCTTGAATTACTCTTTCCTGGTGAATTATATTTAAAAAATTGGTATCAAATATAGCAAAAGTACTCTGTAGGTCCGGTCGCCATGTCAAAATATGAGTGTAAAATTGATCCTTGATTAATATTATATATCAGAAGGGTATTTGAAGGTCCTGGGTCTAAGTTACTCACGTCAGTCCATTCATCAGCTGTTTCGTTCTCTGGGGCACTTGAGTCACTCTTGCACCGAGAAGACTCGCTACTTGAATTTCTATCTTGAAATCTTCAAATGAAAAATCACTTACATCTACATCTGTGTATTTCAAAATTGAAGCAATCTCTTATTCACTGACTCTCTTCTTACTAAACACGTCGCAAAATAGCTCTATAAATGTTTGTTTTTTAAAAACAGTCTCAAAACTCGCGATGCATGCTTGATTGAGCATGATAGCCTCTCACAGCTTGTAAATAGCTATCAGGGAGATAACTGCAACTCTGTTAAAGGGTTCTCCTTTCAGCCAGACCTAAAAGTTGTTGTTTGCTTCCATCTGTTGAGTTTTTTTAATACTACATGTGCCAATAACGCTGGATTTCCAACCATTTAATATATTAAAGTCTGCTTGTGGGCAACCTGATGGAATTTAATATATTAAATTAATAAGTTAACTAAATATTAGAGACCTGTTAACGCAAACAAATTCAAAACAGAAGCAATTTTGCAGACCGAAAACCAGTATTTATCCAGAAATCGATAATGAACTGCTGAATTATGTAACAGAATAGAGGAACAATGGTATAGCTATATCACTCAAAATTATGAGGGCTGTAGACTTTCATCAAATAAACAGTATTCTGGTACTCATGCAGAAGTTTTTGATTTGCCAACCTCTTCCTCTGACTCCTTCCTCGTGAAAAAAGAGTGTTCGCTTAATTTTTCCTTTGCAGTTTTTGTGTGGGAAAATTAGTAAAAACAAGGTGGGAAAATACATGAGTAAATATGGTGTCTAATGCTTAGTCAGTCTACTCAGTACGAAACTTATGTGCAGCATCAGAAAGAAATATGATCAGTGCCCAAATGGCTGAATAAGGAAAAACAGTCCATTGTTGATCTTAGAAATTTATGCTGTGAAGGTGGTATTTTAATGTTATGTTCTTAAAGTAACATCTCAGTCATCCCATTTCTTCAACCCTACTACTTCCTTACTAGTTTTTTTGCTGTAATTTATATTTCACAATTTGCTGCAATTATTGGCTAATATTTGGAGCCCATCTGGTGGCTATGATTGTTAAGGCGTCAAGTCTATGTGGTCTGACACCATTGTTAGCCAGTTCAAGTCCTGTTGGTGGGTAAAATATTCACTGTCAAAATGTTGGTAGGCAGGGTAGGAGAGGTGGTACTATACAGTATTTCTAATCACTAGATAGCTTGCCAAAAGCCTGGATTCAATTCCAAACCACTCTGCAGTGGTCATATTGAGTGAGGGCATATGACGCTGTTGATGGTGATTTGTCCATTGATGAGGGCAATAAACCTTAAGCAGACCTCTTTGTACTATTCGACAGGAGTAGGCTTTGTGTCAGCACTGGGTTTCACCCTCTCCCTTCCGACTATTATAAATTTAACTTAAAAGCTTTCCAGTTTGTCGAACACACAAGCTTTTAAGTTACATTTAACTGAGTTGACACTGGAAAGTATGGCTTCCTTCTTAACATACTGTTATATATCACGTCATTCATTTCATCTCATTTACTCCTCTGATGAGGTTGAAGTCAAGAAGGACATGTGGTCATTAAAAATCATTATGAATATTCATCTCACTTCATACTGGACCCGGCAGAGAAACAAGCCAAGGGTTGGGGGGGAGACATGCAGGCACGCACACACTGATATTTTCACAGTATAGAGTTCTTGTTGTAGCACTACTGGTGCACTACAGTGTTCACAGATTTCGTGTTGGCATGTGATGAGTATATACATGTAGGCTTTTATTTAAGTTTGTTTTTGTTTCTAGTGGTGGTTATGGAAATTATTGTTTTTTTGGGTAAAATAACAATATTATCAGCCCCCTTGAAATGAATTGATTTAACTTATATTCATCTTTTCTATTAGTGTGGACGTTTGAGAGTGTGATCTGGTCAAATCTTTTGCTTTAATTTCTAATCATTTAAAGGCAGGCGAGTGGCATTGAGAAATTTCTCAAAGTATGTCATCTAATTGCAAAGACAAGGACATCCATTAAAGCATAATAGGATAACAGACAAGGACAATCTCCACATCTTCACATAGATGGGTTTTTTAATTGCATTTCTTCTCAGCCTCTGATGAGTTCACTTCTGCACTTTTCAACTTCTTCAAGAGGGTTAGCATTGATAATAATCGATGGGTGCCATCTCGAACGATGTACAGTTTTGATGTGGAAAGTGTAGGATAAAAGGGCCAGTGACCTAGATGTTGGACCCCTTTAAAGAACAAGCATCAACATCAGCATGTGGGATAAAAGGAAAGCCTAGAGGCGCGCGGCTGTGAGCTTGCATCCGGGAGATAGTAGGTTCGAATCCCACTATCGGCAGCCCTGAAGATGGTTTTCCGTGGTTTCCCATTTTCACACCAGGCAAATGCTGGGGCTGTACCGTAATTAAGGCCACGGCCACTTCCTTCCAACTCCTAGGCCTTTCCTATCCCATCGTCGCCATAAGACCTATCTGTGTCGGTGCGACGTAAAGCCCCTAGCAAAAAAAAAAAAAGGGGGGGGGGAAAGCCAGATAAATACAGGAAAAAGGATATGCAAAAAGATAAAGTTTCATACAGATGGTAAAAGATTAGGAACTTCATGAAAAACGGAGCTCAAAGGGAAATTCCTTTTCATTATTGGTACTTAATTTTTCTCTGTATGATTATGATTAATTTTTTGTTCAATATATTTTTAATACCTATTTTTTATTTTGTTGTTCCAGTTGCTTAGAGTTACTGGGAGACAATGTACCCATTAGTCATCCATTATCAGTATCACCTGAATGTCTGGAAGGTAACTAATTCTTATTTAACTATAATCCTATATATTTATTCTTGTAGAAAAAACTGAAACTAAATATTTACTAAATTTATTTTGGATTGTTGATATTACTACTAATTTCTTGCAGACCAAAAGTCCTCGGAGCTTCACAGAGACTCTCCAAGTGATGGTGAGAGTGGTGCTTCCCACAATGATGTCACTCCACAACATACTGTCAAGGTTAGTATGATCTTAAATTACTCCCTTTTTTGTGAATATCTGTATCCATTTATAACAAGAAGACACTGGGTGCAAACCGACCAGTCATAAAGAAATTAAACAATTACTAGGAAATCTTACTCCTGGCAATATACAATGTAGTGAAGAAAGTCAATTGTATGAAATAACTTGCAGCATTAAGATTTATGGACAAATTATGGACAAAACTGTATACAGTACCACTGGAAAAAAATGTTATCTTAGAACATCTTTCACATTATGTGAGGAAGCATGGAATGATAGATGAAAATCACTCAATAGTTTCCCCATATTAGTTAGCTGAAATTTAAACTAATAAATTTATCTTAGATGTGAAGTTTCTATAGTTTGTTAAATTACTACATCATTTCTGTATCAGTTGATTTTTCGAAAACCATTCATTCCATCTCTTGCAACATAAATATTTTTTTTAGAATGCTTGCAGACTGCTTGGGAGTGAGAGGAATAATAACCAAATTATTCAGGAGGTTCTGGGACCACGATATTCCTACTCATCATGTGCTACTCTTAAAATTTACCCCACATATCCTTTTTGATAATGAACGTCTAATAGAGATAGGAAGAAATCAGAGAATTTTTAATAAATTTTCAATCTTGATGCTAGGTGCTAATAATTGGATAGGGAGGCATTATATTAAGTTGTGGTATCATATTTTGTATACTGAACAACATAATCCCACGCTACTATTCAACAGAGTAGAAAACGTTCTTGTGCCCATTGTCCTGGCAATATACAATGTACAGTATATTGTATTGATTGTATTAATTCTGGCCACAGGAGGACGTCAACATGCTCTAGGCAGTCCATAGACACACGTGCTGTGTGTGGACATGCATTATCTTGTTGGAACACTGTCCCAGGGTGCTGTGCCATACGGGGTAGGATGTGCGGACACAGAATGTCTGTGATATATCGCTGTGCCGTCAAAGTCTACCAACCTGCAGGTTGGTACTGAGACAGAGTCCCCTTCCAATATCATCCCGCACATGCTCAATGATGGAGAGGTCCAGGGATTTTGCTAGCCATGAGAGGACCTCAACATGCTCTAGCATACACTTAGCAAGTGCATGATTACGTTTTTCTTGAAATATCAAGTTGTTCCTGAGATTCTGAGACACATAAGTGGGCATGCCTATGTCACCAGCCTGCCATGTTGTACTTGCTTCCTAGCTCTCTGTGGCCCTTTACAGTTTCATCTTTTGTTTGCATTATTGTTGCTTTTAATTTGATCTCTTCCAGTATAACCACCAATTATCAGGACACGATTCAAAAAGTAGACTACAGGTAGATGTACAAAGGTTTTAAACATTGCCAGGATGATTTTTCATAGGAACTCTTCATGTACACTGCCTGACAAAAAAAGTTAAGCACCCAGAAGGAGTGGTTGAAAGTGAATGAAACTACATATATTGAAAGACCATGCACCTTTATTGAACTGATTACAATATGGGATGAGAAAAGAAAAGGCCATTGGCAGTTACAGATGGAATGTTGGCGCCAGGTCAGTAGGGTGTCACACCCACCCCTGGCCGCAATGCATGCCGTTATGCAGTTCGGAATGGTATCAGACAGCCTTTGGATCCTCTCCTGAGGCAAGTTTTTCCACAGTTGTTGCATCTATCCACCGAGATCCCACAGGTTGGTACTGAGATGGAATCCCCTTCCAATATTATCCCACGTGTTCAATGATCGAGAGGTCCGGGGATCTTGCTGGCTATGGGAGGGCCTCAACATGCTCTAGGCAGTCCATAGACACATGTGCTGTGTGTGGACATGAATTATCTTGTTGGAACACTGTCCCAGGATGCTGTGCCATAAGGGGCAGGACGTGCGGACACAGAATGTCTGTGACTTATTGCTGTACTGTCAAAGTCTGCTGAAGCACCATTAGAGGTGATCTGAATGCATGTCGTATGGCTCCCCACTCCATGAAGCCAGGGGTTATGCTTGTGTGTCTTTCCACAATATGGGCAGGATTTATCCTTTGCCCTCTGCCCTAAGTGCCTCCAAACCCGCACACAATGGTCATCGGAGGTTATGGAGAAGCGGGACTCATCACTGAACATGAAGCGATGCTAGTCGTCTTCTGTCCATGCCTCCTGGGCAAGGCACCACTCCAAAAGCTGGTGTTGGTGTTCTGGTCAATGGTAACTGACATATGGGGTGGTAGGACCCCAATCCGGTGGATGCGAGCCATCGAGACACTGTGTGGGAACTCACAGGATGTTGTAGAGTCTCTAGTACATGTTCGCAGTTGGTGGGTGCTGAAGTTATGGGATTCCGCAACGCTTGGCGCACCATACAACAGTTCTCTCTCGGGGTGGTGTTTCGTGGTCGACTCGAACCTGCATGACGTCATTGGGTGCCCTCATGTACCCATTTAGTCCAGCTTCGGGCCACTGTAACATCTGAATGGTCCATATACCTGGCAATTGCACGATACGACCAACCAGCCTCATGCAGTCCCACAATGCGGCCTCTCTCAAATGCTGTCAGTCCAAGTATCAGATTAATATTCCAAAAGTGCAGACAGAAAGACAATTTTATATACATCGCTCAAATATGTCATAACTAAGCATTGGAAGTTAAGCCATTATAAAATAGTATTTTAGGTGCCTAAAAAGGCACTAAAAACAAGAAAAATAGAGCAGTAAATGGCATTAAAAATGATATTGACAAAAATAAGTTGAATATGCAAAACAGCTTTCATAACACAACTGCAGTTGGAAAATTAAATTATAACTATTTATTAATCAGTATTCATAATCACAGCTAAATTAATCATTCTCTTCCATACATTTTTTGCTGTTACTAAACTGCATGCAGTCATCTTTTTATTCATTATTCATTCATGAAGTAGATGCACAAAACTAACTTAACATCATAAAAAAAAAACACTGAAAAACAGAATAAGAAGTTTATCTCTTTCACAGACTTCTTTCATTTACAGTTGTTCTATGTGAGTTGAACATCCGTAATGTTTCAAACCATGCAACAATAACTGGTAGTTGTATATTTATAAAAAGGGGAGTTATTTAAGTCACCACATGTACCTTATGTAATTCTGTGACATATTTTATGTAGAATACAATTGATTACACTGTACAGCAACTACAACAGTGATTATTATTTTTTTAATTTTTTTTTTTTTAACGGCGGGCATTGAAATCACTTACATGCACCTGCTGGATGAGGAATTTTAATTTGTGCTTATTTACTAAAATCTGTCTATTTTTATGGTTTATTGGTAAGCAATGATGAAACTAAAATAGTTTTAAACGTGTTATTACTATAGTTAAGAAAATGAATGTGTTCGTCCTGAGGGGCTATTGCTTCTTCTGGGTACACCATCAATAGAGATGAGCTGCATGTACTGTTTTAACCATATACCAGCCCTCTTGCCAATCTTAAATTTGTGGCTTTTCAGAAATTGAAGCCGAGCCCTCGAGGATGACGGCTAATAGTGCTAACCGTTACAGTACAGAAGTGGACATTACTGTAGTGAAGACTTAATAATATTTAACAGATACTTTTGTTTGCTTTTCAGTAATCATTTTGTGTTGAGACATTCCTTTCAATTCATTCCAAGAATAGCTGGGACTGCTATTCTAATATTTCTCACCGTGCTCTTTTGTCACTGACAGCTGTACATAGACATGTTAGAGATTAAAGTTCATCCACTTCTTAAGCAGTCTTTGTTGTATCTGTGTTTTGCAGCAAATACCAGATTTTTAATGCAGAATTTTCCAGTAACAACAAATCCACCATTCACTAGTTGCCTGCAAAGATTTGGCTTGCACTGCTTGCTGCTTTGCTCTCCGCTTCACTATGAACACCGACCTTTTTCATCAATACGTTGATAATAAAATGCTTTGCTTGTTGTTCTGCTCGCTGCTTTACTCTCTGCTCGATTGTGTTCTCAGCCTTAGGAAGTAAATTTAAACATAACTTCATAATGACTAATCTAATACTAAATAATCATTACTTAAATAAAAGAATGTGTTGGAGTATCCTATATTAAGACAGTGAACAACAAAAGTAAAATAAACTACTGTGTTAATTAGCACAGTAAGAAGAAGAAAGCAAGTTAACCTGTAGCCTACCCAAATTGGGCTGAGCTTGACCTGGACAGGAGTGCAGCAGCCTCCCTATTTTATTGAATACGTGCTACCAACTTGCCTGCCTGCAAGTTAAAAGCAGAATGTGTACATCTATGGCAGGAATAAGTGTGGGATCTGGTTTTCATCCAACTTACTCTCAACCACTGATCTCACCCTCCCTTCCAAAATGCCATGAACACCTTGCCTGGTATACTGACCAATGAAACATCTCAATAGTTGTTGCTTTGCTTCCTGCTCCCTTGCTTATAGATAGACGCCCAATGCAAAGATACCTTACTAACATTCCATGCTAATCTTATTACTCTGTGAAGTCATTTCATCCCTGCCTTCCCACTATATTTCATCATTTCAGGTCTAATTTAATCTTTTCCTGCCACTTTATAACAATGGAGTTTATTTACCAGCCTTTCCTCTTCCTTAAGCGTAATTTCAGTAACATCATTGTCTTCCTTCACATGAGCTCAGTTGTTCACGATGTCAACAGGAAGATTTCCTTTTACATTGAGAAGATTTTCAAAATATTCCTTCCACCTGTCCAGTGATGTCCTGGTTTACCCACAACACTATTAATTTCCTTTCTTCCTCCTTTTCTAAGATTCTTTAGTACTGTCCAGAAAGGGTTTCACTGCAGCTTGGCCTAGCTTTTCCAAGTTATTACCAAAATCTTCCCCTGACTTCTTCTTGGACTCAACAGTTATATATTTTACTTTTTTCCTTCATTTGCATACAATTTCCTGTCTGCACCAATCCTTGTTTGGAGCCATTTCTGATATGCCTTCCGTTTACATTCATCATTCCACCAAGATGTTTGCTTTTTCCCACCTTTATACACAGTTGTTCTCTTGCTGTTTCTAATACAGCATCCCTGTATGCACGGTTACGTTTAGGGTTTATGATGCCTTGGGTGGATTTGAAATGGTGCCCCAACCCCATCTCACTCGTGCAGATGACGTCAGAAGTAATATCCAGTCTTTTATCCAGTCACTCATGCGAGATAGCTCAGGTCACCTCTCAGTGAGGTGAATTCTAGATTTGGAACATGTTTTACAATCGGATTCCTTTTCTGCTGTCAACATCCATACAGAAGAGTTAAGGAGGCTGAAATAAATGGTGATACATACATAAGCACCTAGTCCATGAAAAAGGAAATCTGATAAAGGTGTTGATTTCCATAGAGAACCTGAAATATTTGTTCTGAATTAGTAAATTTTTAATACCAGTATAGTTGGTCCATTATTGGACATTATAAATTTTCCAGCTAACTCATTCCTGGTTGCCAGCGTTTTGTCCTAGTGTGCTAAGTTGGGCTCATCAGTTGGTAAATAGCACACCTACCAAGACGCATGGCTAGTGCATACTGTGGAGACCACTGTGTAGGCTACTTGGAGCCACCAACAGTGCCAATGCACTATGAGAGACTTTGTCTCATTTTCCAACTTAGCACACTAGGGCAAAACGCTGGCAGCAGGAATGAGTTAGCTGGAAAATTTATAATGTCCAAAAACGGACCAACCATATTGGTATTTTAAAGGAAATCTAACATTGGAGGTAAAAATCCCTTCATCCAGCCAGAATTCAAATCCAGGATCCTTGAGTCTGAAGGATAGCATGCTAACCACTTGGCAGACCTCCTGTTCCACCAGTATGTGAGGCAACTACTAACTTGGGTTTGGTTCAAGAAAGAATTTTTCAGTTGAAATTTGGGAAGGAAGCAGCCATGGCATTTAAAGAATGTGCCATTTACCTGGAAGTACAATGGAAAACCACGGAGAACTGTTTGAAGAACGGCCTCTGTGGCCATGGGATTTGAACCCACGGCATCTCTGGAGTCCAGAGCAGCAGCCTGCAGCTCTGCCAATGAGCTAATCCATTGGGTTGCTAATAATAGTAATAATAATGTTAGTAAGTTGAATATAGGGGAGAGATCAATTTTAATCTATCTCAGTAGTACAACTAAGATATTTAGCCTTAGAGGTTGCTTCAAGATATTTTCTGGCTTCTGTTCTGGATTCTGGAAAGCGAAGAAAGCAAATTCATCTGCTAAATAAGTTCATTGGCACTCCTTAGTTGGGCACAACTTTGCGAAAAAACAAAAACAAAAGCAGCCAATAATACAGGGCGATGGAATCTCTCCGGTATTGTTCAGCTGTGTACTAGAAAAAGAAGTACTTGAATCACCCAGGACACTGGAAAGCCAGAAAACCAAAAGTGGGATACATATAGGTTATGCAAAAAAAGAACCTTGTGATCGACTGCCTTGCTTTCACAGATGATCTTGCGATATTGTCACGATAAAAATAGCCACCACATAGATACACACAGAAAGAGACACCTGAGAAAACGTGACTGCAGGTCTCCTTTGAAAAGACAAAATTCATTACAAACTGCAAAAGTGAACCTAACCATATCAACACACATTGTGGGAAAATTAGAGAGTGGACAAATTTAAGTATCTGGGAGAGATCATACAGCTGAATGGACTTGACAAAGAAGCAAACAAATTGAGAGCCAAGAAAATGGAATTGACATAACTTACCAACTGTCCAAAGATGTTTACAACAAGAAATCTCTATCCATCAGTGCAAAAATCAGACACTAAAACACGGTGGTCAAACCAGAGTGCCTATACGCAGGAAAATGTTTGATGACGAATAGGAAAATTGAGCTTGATGATATCAGAAAGAAAAATATTGAGAGAAATCTTAGGTGCATGTAAGAAAGATGATACGTACGTTTAGAGAAGTAATGACGTATAGAAAAACAGAGAGAATAACAGATACAATGGAAAAAAAGGAGACTGATGTTTTATGAACACTTGGCAGGAATGAAAGATAATAGGCTAACCAATTGCTCCAGCAACAAGCCAAAGACAAAATTCACCTGGATACCAGAGATACATAAAAATATGAAAATAACCAACATTCAAGAGGCAGATATACAGAACAGACTAAGATTCGGACAACTCAAAATGTGGAATGGTTTAGGAACCTACAGACAGAAACAGCATCTGGAATGAGGAGAGGAAAAGACTAGCAAGTGAAAGGATGAAGGAGTGGTGGAAGAAGAAAGCTAACATAAGTTGTTTAATGTGGTCCTTTGATGGCTGGTACCGAATGAATAATAATAAAAGTAATCATCATCATCATCATCATCATCATCATCATCATCATCATCATCATCATCATTCCACTCATAAATGTTATCTTGGTTTGTATATTAATTCCATTAATTGTATGATATTTAATAAAAAATACATTCATAAATGCGTGTGTTCTTATGTTTCAACTGCCATCTAAAGTTAAATTATCTATGTAAGTAGACCTATATTAGACTCCATTCACAATATTGTTATGAAAAAAATGGTTTTACATACTTGATAGGCATATCATTAAAAAAAACACAATGTCACTAAACTCACTGTTGGTTTTAATTTTAAAAATTTCCCTTCTTTGCACTCCCAAACATTGTGCGCTCGTGGGCATCTGCCCAGTCAGCCCAGCTATAAAAGCAAGCTGCACTGCCTGTATGTTTATTGTTTGGAACTTTTCACTAATAATATTCATGTACTTCTGTCCTAATTTCCTCGTACTGGAGATTTTCTACCCTTTTACGTCTACAGACAGATTTCACCTTCTCTATCCTAAGCGTAGAGATACTTAGTTGACTACAGATCAGATAGCGGTCTGTATCATCGAAAAATCCCTGAAATACCCGCACATTGCTGACAGATTTCCTGAATTTTTAAGTCTGTTATGGTATAGTCTATTATGGATCTGGTTTCCCTACCCTACCATGTGGAGCTTTAAGAATGTATTCATAACTCCTAATCCCACATTAGTACAGAAGTCCAGTAAATACTTCCCAATCGTGTTAACTTCCATGTCTTCCCCCCATTTACCTATCACCTTGTCATATCCTTCAGTTCTGTTTCCAACTCTCTCATTGAAATTGTCCATTAGCACTATCCTATCCTTACTGTTGCCCCTGACTACAATGGCACTCATTGCTTCATAAAACTGGTTAGGGTGGTAGCTTTCTGATCCCAAGTTGGCAGGTTCAATCCTGGCTCTGTCCAGTGATATTTGAATGCCACCGTCACCATAAAACCTGCCTGTCCTGGTACAGCGTAAAACAAATATTTTTAAAACTAGGAACAAACAAGTGATAAATCAAGTTATATAAGGAGAGAGAGGAACATGAATAGGAACACACAATAGGATAAAGATAAGGACAATATAAAAACATAAAACAACAATGAAAGTTTCTACAAGAGAGCACTGAAGGAAGGCTTCAGCACTCTTTGAGGGGCCATCCTTTCCTGACGAAACTGGGAAGTAGAAACAAGGTTGTCGGGTGTTGAGAATAAATTGATATAGAAGAAATGGGATTAATGAGGGAGAGAATCTATCTCTTTGAAGATGGCGGTGTATGAAGATGCAGAGACAGTCCTTGTTGTTTTGTGTTTTCACGTTTGCTCTTATCTCTTCCTTCTGTTGCTCCCTCTTCTGATGCTGACCTGTCATTGTGTTTATGCTGTTATGTGTTCCTATTTCATGTTTCTTTCTCTGTTTTGTAAAATAATTTATACCCTTATTTTGATATTTTTCATTTTTAGAGTCATCATTTGCTACTCAAAGAACACCTGCTTGCAGCCACTGCTGAGCGTGGGCGCTTGGAGGAAACAGCAGCACGATTGGGTGAGCATGCTGAAAAGCTGAAATATGAGCTTGCAGATGCTCACGAGGCTGCTCGAAGCCGTGATGAAGTTATTGCTCTGCTGCAGTCACAGCTTTCTCGCATGGAAGATATGTACACTCGTTGCCTAGAAGAAACACAACATTATCGTTTACGCCTTGGCAATCTTGAACAGGAATTGCGTCATCTGAATGAAGTTTGTCGCAAGGTGAGTACATCTTAGGCTGGCTACTTGATTCATAAACTGATGAAGGTGTCTATGATTTAGGGTTTTACTATTTTTCTAATTTCCTGGGAAGCTTTCAGATTGTATATAACTTGTGCTTATATTTAATCCTCAAATGCTAGATGGCCAGTACTTAACATACAATGCCTAAAACAAATAAGAGAAAGCAGTGCCAAGACTCAGCTAAGGGCCCTGTGGTTGCCAACCCACATTCACAAGTTAAGAGCCCCTGGGGCCCCTTGTAGTCACCTTTTACAACAGGCATTACCGTGACTGTTATTCTTCCGTCCCAACCCACAGGGGATCATATAGAGTGAGAGCATGACACTGTTATTGGTGATTCATCCACTGGATGGCAACGTTAACCCTTAAGCATAAGCAGACCCCTTGGTGTTATTTGATGGGAGTAGGCTATGTGAACACCCAGACATACAGGTCACCCATGGGTGCCAAATAGAAAGACCTACCCCATCCTAATTGGATTCTGGAAAACACTTTCTTAGCAACTTCTCCATCTTACTTATGACTTAGCCCACATAATGAAACTTGGTAACTGTCTTGATGGCATCACCTAGCAGTTCTAGGACTTGCACCCATCCATCACCTCTCCCCTACCCTGTCAGCCAGCACATTCTGAAGGTTTTTTTTTTTCCCCTACCATTGGGATTCGAACCAGCTAACCACAGTATCAGACTATAGAGACATCACAGTCATGGCCACCTGGTGGACTGAAACTGGAGAGAGATGTCAGGAGTACTCTGCAATAGGAAAGTGCTAATCAAACTTAAAGGAAAAATTTACTTGACAGCTGTGAGACCACCTACGCTGTACACCATTGAAACAGTGCTTCTTTTTTTTTTTTGCTATTTGCTTTACGTCGCACCGAACAATGCTTCTAATAAAGAACAACATCAGCAGTTTAGAGACAGTAGTGGAGATGGGGATGCTTCAATGACTGTGCAATGTCGCCATAAAGGATTGTCTCTTAAAAGACAACATGCAGGGCACACTGAAAACTTTTTTTTTTTTGCTACTTGCTTTACGTAGCACCGACACAGATAGGTCTTATGGCGATGATGGGACAGGGAAGGGCCAGGAGTGGGAAGGAAGCGGCCATGGCCTTAATTAAGGTACAGCCCCAGCATTTGAACATTTGCCTGGTGTGAAAATGGGAAACCGCAGGAAACCATTTTCAGG
Organism: Anabrus simplex; assembly: GCF_040414725.1. Taxonomy (NCBI): domain Eukaryota; kingdom Metazoa; phylum Arthropoda; class Insecta; order Orthoptera; family Tettigoniidae; genus Anabrus; species Anabrus simplex. The sequence continues at coordinate 897,775,033 of NC_090265.1, forward strand.
GCTGCCGACAGTGGGGTTCGAGCCTACTATCTCCCGAATACTGGATACTGGCCGCACTTAAGCGACTGCAGCTATTGAGCTCGGTACACTGAAAACTACCAACATTGAGGCGAAGATTCAAGAAGCAAGGTTAAGATGTTTTGGCCATCTTGTTGAGGAGAGATGATGACTGTGTTGGCAAAAGGGTTATGCGAATTCATGTTGAGGGGAATAGGAAGCATGAGGAGGCAGCTGAAAAAAACTTTTATACTGAAGTAGCCTAGGACAGAGAGCAATGGAAGTCAGTCGTTAGAAACAGCAAGCTTGCATAGTGTAGGATAATCTGTGGAAGAATAAGAGTAGCAGCTCTGATGATTGAATGACCAAGCAAGTGGTCATGTGATTTGGGTCACGTAGCTATCAGTGTGCATTCGGGAGATAGTGGGTTCGAACCCCAGTGTCCGCAGCCCTGAAGATGGTTTTCCGTGGTTTCCCATTTTCACACCAGGCTAATCCCAGGGCTATACCTTAATTAAGGCCATGGCCGCTTTGATTCCCGGCAGGGTCGGGAATTTTAACCATCTTTGGTTAATTTTGCTGGCATGGGGGCTGGGTGTATCTGTTGTCTTCATCATTATTTCATCCTCATCATGACACGCAGGTCGCCTACGGGAGTCAAATCAAAAGACCCGCACCTGGCGAGCCGAACTTGTCCTCGAACACTCCCGGCACTAAAAGCCATACGCCATTTCTTTTGTAATATAAGAGAATCGACAAATTCCAGGGATTCCATGATGAACCAAACCTTAATTGTGGGTGGACGGAAGAAAGAAGACAGGCTGCTAAAGTTTTGGGCTGTGAAGAAGGCTTCCAGAAACATGTAGCTGTTACCTAACGTGGTCTCTAAAGAAAGATTACAGAAGAGAAAACAAGAGCATCATTGTTCACTAATGTAGTACCAATGCAGGTCATTGAGGACCAAATGCAAGACCAAATTAATGTGTGGAGTAAAAGGAGGAGTGCAGAATGAAAATTAGTAGAAAGAAAAGCAAGACAGTTCTAGTAACAAGAAAAGAAAGGAATGGAATGGAAGTGGATGTGTGAAAGTGAATGGCCAGCCATTGGGGCTAGTCATAATCACAATTTCTTTGCTCCAGCAAGCCAGGTGTGGTTTTGGGAGTAGTAAATAAGATTAAATACTAAGGATGTGAGATATCAGAAGACAGAAGGGTAAGCCATAAGCTCAGTATCAGAGCACAGTCAGCAGGAGGGTTCTTTCAGACCATAAGAGGACTGCTGTGGAATAATAATGGGCCATAGGAATGCAAAGAAATCCTCTACAAAAGCTACTTCGTACAAATTCTGACATATGGAGCAGTAACATGGGTGACGCAAAGGCTCAGGAAAGCGAACTACAGGCAAACGAAACAAACTTCCTGTGAAGTATGCTGGGGAAAACAAGAATGGATCATGTAAGGGATACAGAGGTAAGAGAGAGGCTCAGAGTAAACAGACTCAGTATGAGGACAGAACAGTCATGTTTGAGATAGTCTGAATGCCTGTGGAGAATGGAGGATGGGAAAATGCCCAGAAAAATATTTGCAACAAAAGTAAAAGGTACAAGAAGTCTGGGTAATGAAAGAAGAAAATGATTGGAGCAGGTTAAGACAGATCTGGGAAGAAGAGATATGGACAAGGTGTTTGAAGAGGAGTGATGGATGGTGGAAGGATAGAAGCAGGTGGAAGTCGTTGATCCATAACCCAACTCAAACTTAATTGGAGCAGGGAAAGAAGAATAAAATTGTGTAACAGCAACTTACTATCTAAGAACATTGTTGAAAATACAAAATGGGTTCCTCTTCTTTCTTCCAGAGATATTGAAAATCCACAGCCTGTTTCCAGTCATTCGACCGGGTCAGGAATGGAATGAATGAAGCCCCATGTAGCGGCGAGGATATAAATTGTGCCGGCTGCCGAAGCCGGTCGCACTTCTTCCAGAGATATTCTCTGACAAAAATATTGAGCTATGCTGTATTTATTCTTTTGTGTGTGGTCTCGACCAGATTTTTGTTTAATTAATCATTGTTTCCTGTATTTACACCAAGCGAATTGGCTCACAGTTTGGGTCACGTAGCTGTGAGCTTGCTTTCAGGTGATAGTGGGTTTGAACCCCACTGTCGGCAACTCTAAAGATGGCTCTCCATGGTTTCCCCATTTTCACACCAGGCAAATGCTGGGGCTGTACCTTAATTAAAGTCATGGTCATTCCCTTCCCAGTCCTAGCCCTGTCCTATCCCATTGTGATCTTAAAACCTGTTTGTGTCAGTGTGATATAAAACAAACAGCAAGAAAAGTCCTGTATTTTTCATTCTTTTATGCTTCTCCTTGTTAACTGCTCTATCTGAGTATTTAAAATTAAACAGCTTCTATTTCTTATTAAATATAAATCTTTGTGTGGCTCCTTGGCTGAACGGTCAGCATAGTGGCCTTCTGTTCGGAGGACCCCAGGTTTGATTCCCAGTAAAGCCAGGGATTTTAACTGTGTCTAGTTAATTTTTCTAACTTAGGGGGCTGGATGTCATATTTGTCTTAATAGACATCATCATGAATGAGGATGTCACCCGTAACTATTGTACAATATTTAACATTTCTGTTTCATTTGTTACAGTATGAAGATGAAAAGACAAATTTAACGGAGATTATTCGCCTGAAGGATTTAGAAAAGTTGAATATAGAGCGTGCCTTAGCTGCTAAAGAGGAAGAGAAGAGGCTAAATGTGACTATTCAGGAAAAAGATAGAGAAAGAACACAGCAAGAGTTACTTATACACATGGTAAGCTACATCACTAATACATTCCTTCTTCTCTCATAATATGAGGATCTCAGAACCATAGAGGTTCAAGTGCCAAGTAATTGATTCTGAGAAAAATGGCTTCTAAGTTTTTGACATTATGAAACATCTTGTAATTATTTTGCGAAAGAGGTTATATACATAGTATTATATATTTAGATTGATATTTTAAAGAACTTTGAGAACATTGTTTCAAACATTAAGATTATTTAGTTATTTTCATTTTAAATGGTACTTGAGCCTCTTTGGATTTTGAAAAGTTGCCTATAACTGTCACTTGAAGTTTCTTTCTTTGGTACTTAAATGACTTTAGCTTTCAGTAACCTATGTGATAAAACATTAGAATAGAGGCAAACTTTAACACAAATCTTCAGCATATATATTTTGTTGTAAGAATATGATTGAGTACTTAGTCATGACAAGTGTTTCACACATGAACCCTTACACAATTTTAGAAAATAAGACTGTTTGTACTTAAGCTACTATGGCACGACAGCTTGAGATTTAAATTATTATCTTGGTGGGTACATAGGTCACAGCCAGTTTAAAAACCATGTTAACAACAACAAATATTATGAAAAAACACAATACAGATTAGAACATTTCGGTATTAACACTTAATAAAGAGAAATAGCAAATCAATCATCCTCATCACTGGTATAAATTCCTCCATCTTTTGCATCCATAATTAAACACGATGTTTGATAAAATTGCTGTGATGCTGGTGTAATAACAGGCATCAAGTCATTGAGGTCTATCAGTTATTTTGCCTCAATTGTTTTACTACCAGGATATAAAGTTGCTCATTTTATTAGTAGAGGAAGAGAGCACCACTTCTTTCTTAAGTCTAATGTTTAGAAGGGTTGACTTTCTCTGTGGCTGTACTTGAAATTCATTTTAAGTTCTTCCCCTTCTTTTGTATTGATATGCAAAATGTCGAACCATTTCACCTTTTCACCATCGAGGGTTTTCTTTCTGTTAGTTACTCTTCTTTCTAAATCATTTATTGTCTTAAAGTCTGTGTCCTTCATTCCATACACAATGAACGGTTTCTTCTTGCAAGCTGACTTTACTACAGAAATCCAATCTGAAGGTGTGGAAATATGGCTGTGAAATTTATTATGTTTCTCAATTAATCCAAGGTCTTAATCATACGGTAGATAGGAATGGCCAGACAATAAAAATTTATGATCTATTTCCTTCACACTGTCATTAGGATTATTTACAATAAAATCTAAGAATGAAACCAGTTTAAAATTCTTGTTCTTCCCACAACACTGATCACTATACATAATTAAGTGACCTGTTTTCACAAAGTTTGTGACATAATGTAGTAAGCATGAATAAATCTCTTGTGGACCACTTGAGGTGATACTGTCATTCCAGATGTAGGTATGTACTTCACCAGTCCTCGTATCATGAATACCCAATAAATAAGTCCATAACTGTCGGTTGTAATAGCAAGTTCCAACTTTAAGTAAGAGATGTGCACTTTTATATAAAGCATCTTTATTCATGGACTGACAAGCTTCTTCTGCCTTTGACTGACGTTCAGCTTGCTCTTGTGTTAAATGCCTTTTGTTTTCTTCATTGTCAGCAGTCTTAATTTGAGTGTTTAATAGGTCACACTCTTTACAGGTATCTTTTAGTGCGGGATGAAAATGCAAATTGAATTTGGTATCGAAGATTGAACGAATAATGTATAAACTTGCACGGACAACCTGAGGATCTTGTTCATAACAATGAATTTTATACAAATCATTATTTTGACATTTAAATTTGGAGACAAATGTCACCGGTTGGGATTTTTATGTCTGCTGTAGTGTGATTCATAGGTGGGAAATTTTTAAATGAAATTCTTGATATTATTAACAGATTCACATGTTGTTTTGTTGTGAGGTACATGCTTACCCTGTTGATCTTGTGGTGTTGTCTTTCCAAGTGCTCTAGCAATCCTTGAATCTGATATGCGCAAAGTCACTTTAAAAACACCCTTGCAGACCTCTTTCTCTATACCATTAGCATCAGTAAAAAAGTAATGCCTTGAATGCTGTTGTTTGCTGTCCCCTTTTGTGTGCTTCCTCCCAATATTCAAAACTCTCACTTTTCCTTGTATGTACAAAGTTTGCCAATTCCAGCAAATACAGTAGAGACAATACGCGGCAGTTCCGGATTTAGCCTTAATAAATGGGAGACAAGTTGCAGGTGGCGCTCCTAGTGGCTTGACCTGAAAATTTGCACTAAATTCTAATATCAATGAAAATGTATATATGGAAATGGATAAATAAATTACGTCTAGAAAGAAAGTGTTACTAAGGTATTAACTTCAAAGTTGCTAAAGCAATTCTGGATAAATGAATGAAGAATTATTTAACAGGTTATTATTTAAAGACTGAAATTAGACATATAATCAAGATGTGAAATGGACTGCTTTCTACCTTTCTAGCTTTAGAATTCCTGCCTGAACGTTCACAGCTAGATTTTTCTTTTTTCTCATTTAAAAGCATTGTATCATCATTGTATCATCATATTAAAACATTTGTCAACAAAAATATCAGCACATTCCTTATGCACATGATTCAGTGAATTTACATTTAAGAGCTGGACAATTTTCCTTTTAACTTGAAGCCTACTCACCATCATCATCATCATCATCATCATTTCCCAACTCCAGTTTCCAGGGTGTGGTGTACAAGCGCTCGCCATCTCCTTCTGTCTTCATACATCTTCTGATCCAGTACATCTTCCCATTTGTATCCTCTCTCCTCCACATCTGATCTTACAGTCTCTATCCAACGTTTTCGTGGTCTTCCCTATGGTCTTCTTCCTACGAGATTAAGGTCAGAATATTTTCTGGCAGGTTTTTCCCTGTTCATTCTCATTATGTGCCCATACCACTGAAGTCTGCGTTTCTTTCTGACACTGATAATAGGAACCTCAATACCAGCTACTTTCCTATTCACTTCATATCTGATCTTGTCCTTTCTTGTTGTTTGGTTCATGGTTCTAATGAATCTCTTTTCAGTTGCTTGGATTCTACTGAAGTCTTTGTTTAGTAGGGTACATGTCTCTAAACTGTACGTGAGGATTGGTATGAAGTAAGTGTGGTACATGATTGTTTTAGCTTTCTGTGGTATTTTGCAGTCCCAGAGAAGATATCCAACTTGAAAACGCATAAATAACACAAAAAACTTCACACACAAATACACGTGCTCTTATGACAGAATCAGTAGTTCTCAGGTCAATCCGCTAGAGAGAGCTCTAATAGTTGTCCGATATCTTGCTGAGTGTCGCGTATTGTCTCTACTGTATTTGATCCCAGTCTCTAAATTATAATAGTGCTGATGAATTTTTGGAACTTTGCTCTACTGGAAAGTTTGCTGAGCATTAATATAGACATTTACACTGGTAATATTGAAATTCTTTTTCATGCATAATTCTTCCACCAACAGAGGTATATTCTTGACCAGAATTCCTTAACTTTTTCCTCAAATTCCTTTTTCCAGTTTGCTTCATTTTTCCGTCATTTTCATCCTTGTTGATTTTGCAACTGATTAATATTTTCATTTCCATTTACTACATCTGTACCACCTAATATTCTTCTATTTCATCACCAAGCGCAGGATTTACTCCTCCATCACTTATGATATTACCAATCATTGGCTCTTCGTTTTGATCACCAAGAACGTCACCCATTATAGGTTCTCCTCTTCCATCTTCAACAATGTCACTGACCACATTTTCATCTGGGCTGTAGGAAATAAACTGACCCTTCCCAGATTCTTCTCTTCCAGCATGGTTAGTGTCATTGCCAAGACCAAGGAAAATGTCATCAAGTAAAGAAATACTTTTTACGTTGATAACATTTAGTGACACCATTGATTCCAGTTCATCTGCCATGCTGATATCTGAAAGGAAACGCAGACATTCAGGACATGATAGCCTATTAATGGTATAGTTTATGGAAGTGCTCTCTTTGTAATAACAATTATTCAATTACTAATTTAGATATTTATGTTTCCACTAGTATTTCACATCTTAAGAAAACAACTACACTAGTATTTAAATTATCTCATCATTAAAATAAAAAATACAACAAACTGAGATCACTATGTTGGTATGTTAAAAACTACAGTAAACAAAATTGAAATACTGCACCTAAAATTGGACACGTATTGTCTACACTGTCCATATTGGTTTCTTGTCCTTTTAAAACAGTACGTTTAAGTTCCTTGGGACTATCTCTTCTTGAAACGAAGATAATTTGAAAAAATTATATTTAGGGATTACTTCAGATAAAAGAACTGATTGAAAGCCAGTGTAACTAATGCACCACGAGTTGTGGTATGAACAAAAACTGTCAATGTCGAAGTAACTTAACTACCTTTTTTGTTTCATGTAAGTGTTAATTTTGGCTTTGCATGCTAAACTAGGGGATCAAAACATATTATAATAAGTATTTCACTGTTCTGTTGTTCATAGAAACAAATAACTTGACTGATATCTGTCAAAATAGTTTCAATAAAAGACATGTTGTACAATCATAACCTTAGTTTGAAATAATATACAAATATCAAAAAAAGCTTTCACAGCCGCAGGTTCTCCTTTAGCAGGTTAGCAAACTTGATTTGCTAACACGGCGGGGCCACACAGTTTGGTCTGCCACTGCTAAGCAGAGTCCTGGAGGGGCGTGCCATTCCAGCTGATGAGTCCAAATGGCACGTCTGGACGAAACTCTGCATAATGCACACGGCCTAACCACCCAAAAGCTGGTTCTATTGCTGTGAATATACAAATAACCTCAATTTTGGCCGTATTATTAAATTTTTATATTGAAACTAGTTTATAATATATGTTTAATGACTTTGTCAAGCACAGAAAGTGAGTTACTTCAACTATGAATAACACAATTGTAGTTGTAACACATGGCAGCTTTTGAAATGACTAGTTTTGATTTGTACCTTTTTTGATATTTTTGTTGATATTCACATCATTTTCACTTTTCTTGGAGTTTAAACACATATTCAAAATTCTTTTGCCTCTACTAGGCCACTTATTCTGCCACATATTCACCAATAATACAACTCAACGATCACCGTACCTTCAAACCTCCAAACAGACCATACGATTTGGTCGGTTGAGTTCCTTTGGCATTGTATACCGTTACTTAAGAGTTTTCAGTGGTGCCTACACAAATTTATAGTTAAAATAAATACCTACTGTACTCAAAGGTTCTTGAGCTTCCTTGGCCCTTAAAGAAGACAACATTCTTGTTCTTAATCAAGCAAAACAAGAAAATGTTACAATTTGGCACTGAAGTCAGTTTGATTCTCAGCGCCACATATATCTTTCTTCGTTTTCATGTACTAAACCATAATTAATAAAACTTACATTGCTCTTCTCCATCTCACTCTTTGAATATTGAACACTGATAACTGTCATAAATTTTTAGATCCAAAATTCAGGATTTATAGCAAAGTTTTGAATGATGATGGATGAATGCTTCTCAGTTTGATGATAAGTTGTAGGAATAGATACCAGACATCATGATGGTATACCTTTGCATTTATAAAAACAATTTTTATTGGTATATGAACTTGTGTTGATAACACGACTCAGGTAATTAAGTACCTGAGTATCCATTATGGTGGTTACCTGAAGTGAAAATACCCAGGTACCCATTACATAGGGTACAGATATCTGGAAACACAGGTACCCACTTACCTGTTACACATAGTATCACTCGTACCAAATGATAAGTTGCTTGCATGCATTCCAGGCAATGCGTTTGGTTCCCCTTCTCCCTGGAAGATACTTCTCTGCTCCATCATCTTTCTTTCATTAAACATAGCTGTCTGTGTCCAGAGAATGTTATTTTACTTGTTTTTTTTTTTTACATGAAAACTGAGCTTTTCTAAAAATGTAAACTTAGGGTCACATTTTAAAAATTGTTTTGTTATTTAAAAGTGATATGTACCTTTTATTGTAAATATAAGTTTGTTTACAGCCTATTTTGAAATGGTCAACTCAACTTTTCGACAGATTTGTTCACTGGTTGTAGTGTTTAAATATGAACACATTCTGCTTTATTTCTACTAATAAAAAGATCTGATGTGTGGGTGTCAGATTTAAGTGTAGCTGTAAAGAATATCTTTTTAATAAAAGAGGTTATCCTGAAGACTAAAAAGATATAGTCTATGACTAAAGTACAATATTATTCCAACTCATTTATGGAGGACAGAGCACATAATTATTCTCCATAAGGAAAGCCCTCCCTTTCACACTGGATGATATGTGCAAGAAAAACATAAACAAACTATTTTACATCAGTATTCACATGTCACAGCACTGAGCAAGTGGCTGCATAGTTTTGGGTCACGTAGCTGTCAGTTTGCATTCGGGAGATAGTTGGTTCGAACTTCACTGTCAGTGGCTTTGAAGATGGTTTTCCATGGTTTCTTATTTTTTTGCCAGGCAAATGCTACCTTAATGAAAGCCATGGTCGTTTCCTTCCCACTCCTATCCCATCGTTGCCATACAACCTATCTGTGTTGGTGTGAAGTAACGCGCGAGTTGTAAAAAAAAAAAAAAATATGTCACCAGCCATTACATAAGGTAAAATGTATTTTAAAACAAACTTTACTATTACTTTTTGAGTTAGTTTGAACATTTCAAAATAACTGTTCTGTAATCATCTTCCTCTGTCATAAGGTTATCATCACCACCATTATCATCGTCCTTCCAAGTACTGGGCCAAGTGTCCCCTTATGGTCTTGCATTTTCTCTCCATCACTTCATCGGGCGTCCTATAGATCTGTTTCCTCTTTGTTTTTAGTGTAGTCATTTCATTTTATATAGCCTGCTGTTCAGTGCATGAACATCATTTCACATGCTGTAATTCTGGAAATGTCCTGAGTTCTGATCGTTCATACCTTGCTGCCATAGCAAAGGGTTGGTCTGGCTAAAGTGTTATAAAGACATAAGCAAGTGTGATTTTCAACAAGAGATAGCTTCATTATGTGATTTATAAATCCTATTGTTTTGGAATATTGGTAAGATAAATTGTATCCAAGAGAATATTGAAATCAATGACTCTTTCTAAAATGTTATCTAAAACAGATTTTTCTGGGGATGGGGTCCTTTCCTTTAAAAGGCCATTATTTTGGTCTTTTCAGGGGAAATGATCATGTATATAGGGCTGTGGAATTTCATGATCAGAAATATTTGACTGGTTCCAGAAATATTTAGAAGAAGAGAAAATGAAGACTGCAGAGGAGATTGCTAAATTGGAAAAGAGAAACCAAGTCCTTGAGGAGAAAATGGAGGAACTCATTGGCAAGAACCAGGCTCTTTTGGAGGAAAATGCTCAATTAACTGCCAGATCTGCCCGTGAGATACAGGCTTTGCAGGAAGACTCCTTACGTTGGAAAGAATTGTAAGTTTTCACCTTATTATATAATTAATGATATAACTGGTTTTGTTTTTTAGTTTCTATATAACCAAAGGAGAGAATTCTCTATTTCAAAAGCACCTAAACTATTTGAGAGGTAGAAACTAAAAGTAATTAGTGTGAGGTCTAAGAACTGAGGTTCATTTTTTTTTATTCAATTATTTTAAGGGTTGCAGATTTAATTGATTCCTTTTCTCCACAACTGTGATGTCTTAGATAGGGTAATAGCACTATATAGCGAACGCCCTTCAAATATCGAACAGTTCATACATCTCGTTGCAAAATAAGGACATCGAGAAGTTTACATAACATCTGAGATTTCTAAATCCACCCTTCCAAACTTTGCTTCATGTCAATCGATAGGTTGAAGTTGTTACCGTGTTGGTGAGCGCAGGAAAGTCTCAGAACTTTGGAATATGCAGGATTTTGATGAGAACGTTGTATTGTTACTAAGGTGCAGTGTCCCTGTGATTATCTGTTTTTGCCGGTAAAATAGTGTCTTCAGAAGATATCCTTTAAATAATAGGTTGTATTAACATACATACATACATGTTTATTAATTTCTTGTATTGTGAGTTTTTGCCTATCTTCATCTTTATTTCTAGAATTAAAAAATGTTTGATATTTGACTCCCAATCTATAATATCAAAAGGACGTTTGATAAATGAGATTCATTTAATACAAAAACAACCCTTAATATTGAATGCCACTGAAAATTAATGGGCTGTTTATGATTTTAATTTGTAATATGGGGGGGTTTTTTTGGTGCCGAAGTCCGGATCTCTGTGGTCATGACTGCTGAGGCGTCTATCTGTAACTTGAGAGGGCCTGAATTTGAACCTCATCGGGTACAGTTAGATTTCTTTTACGATGTTTTGTGTCTGTCTGATGCCGTACTTTGTTCTAATAACTTTATTCAACAATCCTGTCACTATCCAAGGCAAATAAAGTGGCGTCAACAAGAGGGGGTGTGTGCGGGTAGTTACCCTACACTCTTTGAAAACAAATTATTACATTTTAGCCATTTAAAACTAGAAAGCAGAAAATATTTGTTTTTGCAGTTCTTATTTATTTCCTTAACTAGTGCTCAGAGCTTGACAATGGTCAAAATTAAGATGCCCCAATTGTCCCAAAAACCAAAGTTAACCTGTTGAAAGAATGAAATGGTGTCAGTATTCATTATCTGTCTTGACTGAAGCTGTTCAAGAGGTATAGTCCGGTATGATGTCGCAAAGGTAGGCATCTAAAACATATCAGGTCCCTTTAACAACGTTAAACGTCAAACTATCTGGACGTCAGAAGATTCAGACTGCCCTTGGCCGGAAGCCGTTCCTGAGTCCACGAGAAGAAGAGGGCATTAGTGAATGGGTAATCAACATAGCTAAGAGAGGATTTCTGTTGAAGAAAAAGAATTTACTTGACACTGTTCAGCAAATTGTGCAGTCATCAGGAAGGAGCACACCGTTTAAGTATGGAAGACCTGGTAAAACCTGGTTCAGATATTTTATGGGACGGCCCTTTCACTGTCTCAGAAGAAGGCTAAAACCATTAGCAAGGGCAGGGCTGCTGTCTCGGAAGAGAGAATACGTGGTTGGTTTGCTGGACTGTCGCGCTACCTGGAATCTGAGGATGTAAGATCAATTATGGAAGACCCAAGCAGGATCTTCAATGCAGACGAGACAAATTTTCTGTTCCATAAGATTTCAGGCAAGTACCTTAGAGTCAGAAGGGAACAGCTTCAAATTACGGCAACCTCTAAAGAGAAAGAAGGCATAACAGTGCTCGGAAATTTCTGTGCCAACGGGCATTGTGCCACAACAATGATCATCTACAGCAACATACGACTTCAGCAACTTATCAAAGATAGTGTACTTGAGCCTTGGATCTACGAGAAAACTGAAAGTGGCTGGATGAAGCCCTCAACGTTTCTGAACTACCTTCAACACTTTAGGTCTTGTCTAGAGGAAGAGAAAGTTACACTTATCCCTTCAAGTCAGTGAATATTGTCATGACCATGGAATAATATAGTACTGCCTTTACCCTAACGCCACCCATCTTCTGCAACCAGCAGATGTGGGGGTATTTGCACTTCTAAAGAGAGCATGGGAAAATGCTCTTCAAGGCGAGAAATTACGAACTGCGGGTGCATCAGTCACCAAGGTAAATTTTGCACCCGTGTTAAAGAAATTTTGGTATGATGCTGTTAGGCCAGATATTGTGAAAAGTACCTTTTGTAAGTGTGGTCTTTATCCACTAGATCCCAATGCTGTGGACTACACAAAATGTGTTGCAGATATTTTGTAAACCCCAGTGGGAATGCAACAGCAAGAGAGTGATGAAGGCAGCCCTTCATCCCTTTCCGCTTCCAATCAGAAGTTAAAATTTGTGCTTGATGACCTGGAAGTATTCTTGCCTCCTTGCATTGTCGATAAATTCAATGGCAAACTAAGACGTGATAGAGAAAAACAGAATGATGGTGAACCAGATTTGTATGCTTATTGGAAAACTGTTGCAACTTGGTACAATGCAACACGTGAAACAATATCAGCTAATCGGAATGAAACGATGACAGACAGTTCATCAGAAGATGATAGTGATCAGGGCAGAGATGATTTCACGTGGAATGATGAACGTTTAGAGATGTGTGTACCTTCTCCCAAGTAGGATCTTCCTGGTGCTGTCATTTTGAAGAGTGTAGTAAAAGTTAACAAGCCGAAATTATTGAATGAGCATGAAATTGCTTTGGAACTTGCTTGCTCACCCACCTCAAGTAGTAGTGAGGATTCTTTCAAAGATTTTCTCAAAGTTCCTCAAGTACCAGAAAAACCTCATCAGTTTAGATTAAGAAAAACATACGCAATATCTTCAAAGGAGTACTGGGAAGAATTGAAGAGAAAAAAAAAGGAAACAAGGAAGACTAAAGACATGTTCTTCTCTCTGTGGAAGGGTAGACACAAGAAACTGATTTTGGTGTTTCTCAGGATATTTTAATGTTTATTAATATTGGCTCCTCTACTTTTGTGATTTATATTTAAGAATCATTCTATTTCGCTCAGGTTATTGCAATCATATAATGTCTAAAGTAAGTTGATTTATAATAAATATTTCTGTTCGGTAATGATATAGAATCAACATCTGTATCATTTAAAACCTTGCCGTTCGATATATGTTCAATAAATAAGACCTCACTGATCGATATATAACACAGACCATTCGATATATGAAGGAATACAACTTTTGCATTTAAGGGTGCCTCGAGCCTACATTTTAAAAGTCTGAACAAGCTAGTTGCAACCAGGGGATGTTCCGTTAATTTCAGATGCCTCTTCTTCACTGGAAAAAAAATACTGATCAATAATTCATAGAGATAACCTTAATTGTTTGATATATATAGTGCCACAACCCTATATATACCGTGATCAGATTAGAAAGCTAAGCGTGCATCAGGTCCAGTCCATGTTGACTTTTGTTATCCATCCTGATATTACCTATCCCCTTGAATTCACTCAGTACAGATACTGGAATTAGATGTTCCAAGCCTTCTTCAATTGTATCTTGGGGATAAATATATCTCCATTAAAGACAACATACCAACATGTTCTTGTCTCATATGGATGTATTGGTTGCCAATGTAAGATAAAATGAAATAAGTAAAAATATGCTCCTCAGGATACAGATAAGGAATCTTCATTGGAGATTGTTTGTTTTGTTTGTCCAACCCTTGTCCTGTTTCTCTATGGGATCGGGTATGAAGTGAGATGAATCTGTCATGACGGGTTTTTATGACTGGATGCCCTTCTTGACGTCAGCGTCATCAGAGGTGTTAGTGAGATGAAATTAATGACATGATATGATAGTAAGAAAGGAGAGGATAAAACCTGGTGCAGGCACATAGCCTACAAGGAATCTTCATTGGAGATTAATGAAGTGAATTAGGGACACCATTGTCAGACATCAAATAGTACTCATATTCTAAAGGTATCCAACATTAACATTCAATAACCTCTTTGGTTTACCTTCTTCTTTTTTCTCCACCAATATAGGTTGTTTCCTGATAATTTATAAGACTTTCAATTCCTTTCAAACAGCCAAAACAAGCAGAGTTTGACACCTGAAGTAAACATTCAGACAACATTAAGAAAACATTCAGAAATTAATTGTATTCAACAAGCAGAAAATTACCAATGCTGTTATCACGCTGGACAGAATCTCCATTGAAAGGATGCCTCATTTCAAGTGTCTAAGAATGGGATCCATGTAGAAATCAAAACCAGAATTACCATTGCAAGAAGTGTGTTTCTGAATTTAAAACATCTTATGTGCAACTGTGACCTCTAGTTCTAAATTTGGAGTGTCGTGAAATGTTATGTGTTACCAGTGCTGCTTTATGGCGTTTAAGGCTTCATCAGTAAATGAAATGGCGTATGGATTTTAGTGCCGGGAGTGTCCGAAGACATGTTCGACTTGCCAGGTGCAGGTCTTTTGCTTTGATGCCCGTAGGTGACCTGCACGTCGTGCTGAGGATGAAATGATGATGAGGACAACACATACACCCAGCCCCAGTGCCAGCAAAATTAACCAATGATAGTTAAAATTCCTGACCCTGCTGGGAATCAAACCCAGGACCCCTGTGACCAAAGGCCAGCACGCTAACCATTTAGCCATGGAGCCGGACGCTTCATCAGTGAACCAACTGCAGGCCTTTGAAATGTGGTTGTTTTGCAGAAGGTTCAAGATCCCATGTCATCAATGAGGTCATGCTGGAAAATCATGTGAAATCATGTGCAAAATGCAGAAAAGTAGTCTTTTCTGGTCACATCTTCAGAAATGATCATACAGCCTGATACAGTTTGATCATTGAAGGTAAAATAGAATGGACAGAGAAGATTATCCTGGGCATCAAACCTCTGACATTGGTTCATCATCCACAATATGGCAACTCTCATACAAAGGACACAAAATAGGAAACATTATTCAATGGTTGTCACAAACCTTTGTTGAGTAGATCGTACCAAAAGAAGTGTAGATTGTATTGAAGATTTAGTTTGAAGAGACTAGGATACTAAACATTTATTCAACTACTTTTGGAACAATAAAACTAAAAATCACTGGTTCAAAGAAGTCCAAGAAGATTTAAATGACAATTGTTGACAATTCAACAAATTGAAAACAGAGAAGAGAAGAGGATCCTGAGAAATAACGACGTGAGACTTAAACTGAAGACCTATACACGCAAACAGTACAACATAACTGATGAAGAACGGGTAGCCAGGTCAGAGAGAATGAAACATTTCTGGGAACAAAAGAAGAAACATCAACCAAATTTGTAACCAATATTCATGACTTGACTGTAAATAGATTGATTTCAGTGCTCTAATGTAGGCGCAAAATAAAATTTTAAAAAATAAAATAAAAAATAAAAAAAAGTATGTATGTGTGTGTGTTGAGTGCTCAGCCTGAAGGCTGGTTGGATCTTCAACAGCTCTACTATCAGCTGTCATAGATGGCCTAGGCATCGCTGAAGAGACTTACAAGGCAAATGAGGAGTGAGGTAGTTTACTCTAGCTTTCCTCACTGAGTCAGAAGTTGCTATTATTGTATGTGGCAAAGCAAACAATACTGAAATGTTATTTAATTGCCTTGGTACAGTATGTATTGAAAATGTGTACCATTGTGTACCACACATTGTTCATAACATTTCTGAAGATAGTTGTTGCTGAACAAAAGTTGCTGTAAGGACACAAAAAATTATGTTTTCTTCTTGTGTAGTTTGGGAATATTTGTAGATAGGTCATAAGCCTTGAAAACTGATTCTCCAACATGCCCCATATGTAGGAATCTGCGGGTGTGAGATCCAGGGAGCAGGAAGGGTGCAGAAATACCCTTTGAGCGACATTTTCACACCATTCATAATGTACTGGCTGCATAAAGAATGGCATTACTAGCATTGCTCATATGTCACTCCCTTCCATATTGTCAAAGCCAAGGATGAGATTGAGACAATCAATGAAAGTAACTAATTTACTGAGCTCGATAGCTGCAGTCGCTTAAGTGAGGCCATTACCCAGTATTCAAGGGATAGTGGGTTTGAAACCCATTGTTGGCAGCCCTGAAGATGGTGTTCCGTGGTTTCCCATCCATGAGAAATTAGGCAATCTCAAAGTTGTCATTACAGTAGGATAAGTGACTCCCCCCATGGTGTGGGCTGTAACTCCATCTATCTCCGTTGGATAGGTAAGATTGTGGTGCAACAAAAATGGTGCAAATCCCTCACAAATGGGATAATAATGAGGCCTCTGTAGACTACTAGGCCCACTATTTTTGGATTCTGTACAACATCCTCAATGAAATAAGGGCCCAATGTTCAATAACTGGATACGGTGCACCAAATCATAACCCACGCACTGTGTAGTGGATTCTTGGGCACCTTGTTGTCCCGTTTCATTGACAGAAGACTGATCTTGTATGATGGAACTTGTTAACAACAGCTAACACTGTTCTGTTATTTGGTGCCTCCTTATTAAATCGCTCCTCGTACTGCTCTTTAACGTGAAGCAGACTCGGCCCATTCTGATGACATATGAATTATAACATAGTAGAGATTTCCACCTATTCAATACTAAGATGTAATTACAATATTTACATTACATGGGACTAGTTTCAACCCACCTTGGGGTCATCATCAGCCATATTAAAACATACACAATGTATGGTGAAATCCTAAAACATGTTTTTTAACGGTAAGAGTCTTATGGATATATAATTTGCAATATGAAGTGTGGTTGAAATGTTGCAAATTAAAATGAGAGATATTACATGTGATGCAGGTGAGTAAAAATTAATACAAGTAAATAATACATACTAAGAAGTCTGGAATAAAAGTACAAATAAGGTGCTCTGTGTTGTAAAAATGTATACACTCATGGAATTCAGTAGGTCCTGGTAATAATGAACACAACGTAAAATGACACATATAAAAATATACAAGTATGTACAGCTTAAGCAGAGAATATGACAGTTGGTGTATTAAGTAACCAAGCTGTGTTGATGGGCTGTATTGTTGATTGTTGGAGTTGTGCTGAATGTGAAGTTATTTTGAATTCTTGTTAAGAAGAAAGTAGACACTGCGCGTGGAGATATTAATTGGTGGAATTCTCAGTTCATAGTGGAAACCAAATTGGACCTATTAAAATTGAGAAAAGCCAGTAAAAAGCAAAGTATGCGGTGAGAGGAAAAGATTACCATAAAGTGAAAGGACACTCACCTCGCGCTGCGGTGTGTGTAGTTTAGCTGATAGTGTGCGACTGGTGGCGGGAAGAGAAATATGGGAGGGGAGGAGGGCAGGCACATGCGAGTTAGGTAGAGTGGAGGTGGCTTGGGATGGGATGGGATGGGATGGGGGGGGATTAAGGCGGAGCTGAAGGGTGCCCCACTCTATATGACCAGAAATTATGTTCCATGACAAACATCATCTCCTCTGTTGTGAGAATCATAATTGCAGAAATCAACAAAATATTGAATTCACAGTATGTCAAACTGTTATGTACAATAAATAAATACCTCATTGCTAAGGGAACAAGGGCAGCAAATGAGCAATAATTTCACTGTACATATCAACCTACTAAGCCCACTGAAACACATGCATAAACCTATCCTGTGAGTGACATTTTCATACCATTCATAATGAACTGGCTGCATAAAGAATGGCAATACTAGCATCACTCATACCTCAGTCACTTTCATATTGTCAAAGCCAAGGATGATACTGAGACAGGTCAGTTACCATCATCATCATCATCATCATCATCATCATCATCATCATCATCATCTGGAGCAGTTTCCAACCACAGGCTGGGTCTGCTTGGAACATAAGCCTCTCCATCGTTTTCTGTCCATCCACCATTCTTCTCTCACTGTCATCCAGTTCCCTCCTCTTGCCTCAATGCTTTTCTTTACACCTTTCAACCATCTGTCCCTTGATCTTCCTCTAGGTCTCCTCTTCAAATCCACTTCTAACATCTTTCTTTATATCCTCTCTTCTTCCATTCTTCTAAAATGTCCATACCACTGCAGCCTTGATTTTTCTGTCCTTTCATGTAGAGGTACCTTATTTACCATTTCCCGAACTCTCTCATTTCTTACTCTGTCCATTCTTGTTAAACCTATTCAAACACCTTTGAAACTTCATTTCTACTGCTTGTATTCTACTTTTATCCCTCTCTTTCATCACAGGTCAGTGAAAGTAACTAGTTTGTTCTAGCCCATAGTGCACTGTAAACTCTAGGTCTGGGTATTTTAACCATGCCTGAATAACTCCTCTAGCTTGTGGTCATGTAATTACATATCTTCATTTACTTACAACATTTACTTACTTCATTTACCATCACAGAAACATGCAGTAGTGAATATATCCCTCCACATAGGATTGGCATCAGGAAGGACATCCAGCCATAAAACTGCACTTTATATATATTACCGACCCCAAGTAATCGGGAGAAAGGCCAGGAAGAATAAGAAGCCTTGACTGAAGAAGTGAGGCTATCCATTTATTTAAGATTGTTATTGTCAATTCTGTATCTTACAATGTTTGTTTTTGGTTTTATCTCTTGTTATTATATAAAATTCTAGGTATGAATCAGGATTGAAGAAGCTGACTGATCTGACCACTCATTCTTCTGCCTTGGATAACAGTGAATCTCTGTATGATGTACAGCACTACAAAGATGATCTAAAGGAGGTTATCCAACGATTAGAAGATGTGAATAAGGACTGGTCTCCTTGTCATGATAAGATCAAGGTAATTGATGTATTGTTTTAGAAAGAAAGTTACTGTCTAAAGTAATCTTGGAAAGGAAAGATAAATTCTAGCTCACAGAGTAGTTGGGTACTGTTATTCCTGTAGCAAAATGTATGAGCAAGAGAAATATATGTGGGGCTGTAAAATTAAGCAAGTGGAAGAGATGATCTTTTAGGACCATTAGCTGTTAATCTTTATAAAGTTCCCTTTTAGTTTCTATATATAACAGCTACAGGATATAATTACTTTTACTCACTGGATCATTAGCTGTTCTTCTGTGGAATTCCCTTTTACTTCACTGCATATTGTAAGTAGACATAGGATAAATAAAAAAGATTTTTCCTAATGAAATATAAACTGTTAGCAGTTCCAAGTTTTATTATATTATTTACTTCACTATGCATTTCTGAGAATTTGTTTCATTGTTAGGTGGTGAAATGGTGATATTGTAATTGTTTCTTTACTTGCTCATAATGTACATAACTTCTGCTCTTAAATGCAATAGTATGATATTCTTTGAAAACAATCACTTCAGCATATATCTTTGAAGTGATATCATTTGAAGATACAGACAGGTGAAAATATTGCAGATTTCATGAAGAAGGTTTTATGAACGTAGGGTTTTAATGGATAAAATAGTGGCTGTGATTCATGGCAACAGCTGTAAAGTAGTAAGTTAAGTGCCATGAATTTTTGTTTTTTAAATTACCAAATAAAATTAGGTGTGAACTTCAGAACAAAATTAGTAGAGGAAGGTTGATTTCTCAAGACTGCAACCCAGTCCCACCAGAAAAAAGAAGATATGGTAGTAAGGATATCAACAGAAATAAACAGCATACTAAGGCAGCTGATGAATGGGATTGAATGATCCATTCAGTCTTGCTTGGTGGTTGTCTCAGTGAAAGAATGATTTGATTAAGGGGCGGTGGAGCCTTTTTGAATAGTGATACTCTTACTGCAGCATACTTAGCTAAGCAAGTTAGTCATACATCGCCACTAGTAAAATTTAGAACTTTAGAGCACATAGACAATTAGAATTCTGTTATCATCATGGTGTTGCAACTGCAGTTTCTATATTCTAATTTAAACTGTTATTAAAATTTGTGCATTGGGAAATTATACTGTCCATTATTTTATGTAGTAACTAGCTGATGTACCCCTGCTTTGCTACAGGATTCTCAGAAAGGCTGTGGTCTTCCTAACTGAAGTCAACTTAGGCCATAACAAAAACATCAGTAGGAATGTAGCAATTGAAAGCTATGCTTTCATATAAAATACTCGATCAAATGAAAAACCACACATTTTCTCACTTTTAACAAACAGTACTACGGTGCCAATCTAACAGTCCAAAGTTCCAGTGCTGGAATGCCCAGGCCGCAGGCAGTCGTGAATACTCCTCTGGCATTATTCCTTTAAATATGCACACTGTTCATTCCAATCAATGCCTCAGAGTAAGAATTGAACAGCTCGAATGCTGTGATGAACCAGTTTGTTACGTACCCGTAGTATCAGAAAAATTATGAACGAGAGGAATGGCATGCTATAGAAGAAAGTTATCTAACTCCCCAGCTACTTCCCGCCAATGTTCAGGTAGGCTGTTATACTCGGTACGACCGGGCAAGTTGGCCGTGCGGTTAGGGGATCGCAGCTGTGAGCTTGCATCCGGGAGGTAGTGGGTTCGAACTCCACTGTCGACAGCCGTGAAGATGGTTTTCCATTGTATCCCATTTTCACACCAGGCAAGTGCTGGGGCTGTACCGTAATTAAGGCCAGGGCCGTTTCCTTACCACTCCTAGCCCTTTCCTATCTCATCATCGTCATAAGACTTATCTGTGTCGGTGCGACGTAAAGCAAATTTCTAAAAAAACTCGGTATACAGCAGTAATCCCCATCTATCCCACCTGGACGACTGCCTTAATGTAGATCAGTATTAATTGACTGAGTGGCAACAGAAGAGACATAGTACATCACAACAAACAATGGTCAATGTAATGTTATTGCTGATCAATGTTATGAGCTTTCTATGTTGTAGGCTTTCACATTTAGTTTTCTTTCGACTCTGTGATATAAGGGCATCTTACGAAATTATTTATAGCATAGACTGTAGTTCCTTATTCCCCGAAGTATTTGTCGATAGGACCACTAATAACACAAATATTTGAGAATTAAATTTTAAGCCTTCCCTTAAACTACCATTTCACTCAGCTTGAATAACATTATTTATGGCCTAGACTGTAGCGACTTATTCTCCAACTTTGCATACCGATTTTCATTAAGATAGGACCACTAATAACATAAATATTTGAGAATTAAATTGTAGGCCTTCCCCTAAACTACCATTTCTCCCAGCATGAATAAGATTATTTATAGCCTAGATTGTAACAACTTATTCCCAAACTTTACATACTGATTTTCAGTAAAATCTCTTCAGCCGTTTTCTCGTGATGCGTGTACATACATACATACATACATACATACATACATACATACATACATACATACATACATACATACATACATACATACATACATACAGACAGACAGACAGACAGACAGACAGACAGACAGACAGAAATTACGGAAAATTAAAAAGTGCATTTCCTTGTTACTAGGGACATGACCGACAAAGAAATACCATCCTCTTTAAATTCTGAGTAATGTACAGACAAAACTCTTATTATATATATATATATAGATTATTTACTGTGCAAATTTTAGACATTGTCACCTGTACATATAAGGCATAACACATAACATCTTCCAATTAACCAGTAGTGTAAATCCACTTTATGCATTTGAAGGCCATTGGAATGTGCTAGTACCAGCTTGTGTCTGGGTACAGGAGTTAGTGGCAGGGGACAGTTGGAAAATAAGTTAATAGAAATCATTGTTTCATTATGCACATAAATGTTGCACATCTGCAAAACTACTGTCAAAATACTCCTCTGTGTGGTTAATTCCTACTCAGTCCATTGCCTGTCTTCTGTTAAGCACTGTTTGATGATGGTCTGTGTCATTTCTTTGTCAGCTGACATGATACATCCACTCTGCAACAATTCAACAGTGCTATTCATCTACGAAGGCCTCAACAGTTTGGTACAGCAAAGCACCATCACACAGTGATCCTCTCAGTGGCGGCTCGTGAAAAAATCGTCCTACGTGCTACAAAAAACAAGCTAAATACGCTGTTTTAAATCTGCATATTGCCATGATGAACAACGCATACTTCAAACTTGGTAATAATAATAATAATAATAATAATAATAATAATAATAATAATAATAATAATAATAATAATAATAATAATAATAATAATAATAATAATAATAATAATAATAATAATAATTTTTTTTTTTTTTTTTTTTTTTTTTACGAGGGAAGTGTGGGAAATCTTTCATTAGACACTTGTGAGGGTCCGCACTTCACAAGCGTGTGAGATTCCTACTCACTAAAACCCACACACCCTTTTCCCACGACGTATATCTCCGCCCCGGAACCGCTCTCGCATTACTTCAGGGCGGTGTCGTGCTAATTTGTTAGGTTTCTTCTTCCTTATTTCTCCTTACTGCTGTTCATGAGCATTCATATCTCTCTTTTTCTGACGCAGGATGCCTTCTACATATACTGCTATCTGATCCCAAGATTCTTGGTTTCGTAGCATCGCCTGCACAATAGTTTCTGGCGTCAACTCTCCTTGCTCAGTATATAAACATCTTCTCTGAGTTGACCAATGATAACAAACGAAAAATGTATGAAATACATCGTCTATATCATTGCAATAAATACACGCCGAGTCGTTCGCTCTACCTACTCTATGTAGAAATTTACGGAAGTATCCGTGACCCGTCAATAGTTGCGTAATGTAAAAGTTAACCTCGCCATGAACTCGGGCAACCCAATCAGCTAGGCGTGGTATCAGCCGCTTAGTCCATTTTCCTCGAGGATCTTCCTCCCATCTTTGCTGCCACCGCTCCATTCGTTGCCTATAAGCTAGCTCCTTAGCGCGCTTCTTTCCGAGCTCTCCGTGAGTTCGCCAGACTTCCTGTCTCTCTAAGGCAAGTAAATCAATTGGTGCTACCGCTGCTATCGTAAGGACCGCAGGTTCGGATACTGTGCGATACGCGCTTGTAATACGCAAAGCTGATCTCCGCTGTACCGCAGCTATCCTTCGCCGGTATTTTTCAAACTTCAGAGATTCAGCCCAGACTTCGGCACCATATAGAAGTGTCGAGTGAACTATCGACATCAGAAGTCGTCGTTTGCTAGACTTCGGACCTTTAACGTTGCTCATTAATCTACTCAGCGCATCCGTTGTTTTCACCGCCTTATCTGTCACCCGTTTGATATGATCCCAAAAAGTAAGTTTGGTATCAAGTGTCACTCCGAGATACTTTATACTTCTGGATGTTTCAATTTCTGTTTGTCCAATATACATTGGAATGACGGTCGTGATCCTTTTTCTTGTCAAGAGAACAATCTCTGTTTTATGATCTGCAAGCTGTAATCTGTGATTCGCCATCCAATCTTTCACCCGTCGCATTACTTGATTTAGCTTAAACTGAGCCAACTCCAAATTTCGAGCAACTATCAAAACAGCTATATCATCAGCATAGCCCACTAGCATTGTGTCTTCCGGCATCTCTAACCTCAACAATCCATCATATACTATGTTCCACAGATTTGGGCCAAGGATGGACCCTTGTGCTGCACCAGCTGTGAGCCGTTTCACTCTCTGCCCATCTTCTGTGTGATATACTAGATTACGATCTTTCAAATAATTTCTCATTATGCGCATGAGATACTCCGGTAGTTTGAAAGTATTCTGAAGTGCTTCCAATATGTCATTCCAACTGATCGAGTTGAAAGCGTTCTTAACATCAAGGGTCACAAGGAGTGTCACTTTACGAGAGTGATGATTACCCATTTGTGCCCTTTTAGCTGTATTCAACACTTCCCATACTGCATCGATTGTCGAATGCCCTCCTCGAAAACCATGTTGACGATCAGAGAGGTCCCCAGCTAGTTGAACTGCTGAAAGTATTCTTGGCTGCAAAAGTTTCTCTAATCCTTTACCAGCAGTATCCAGCATACATAAAGGCCTATAGCCCCCAGATTTTCCTTTGCTTATTAAAACTAGCCGAGCTGTTTTCCAGCGAACACTGAACACCCCCGATAGCAGGCAGCTATTGTACATTTTCAGCAGTAGTTGTGGACAGAAATCTGCTATCAGCTTTAATATCTCTGCTGGAATACTATCTGGTCCTGGGGCCTTTTTATTTCTAAGGGACCTAATCGCTCTCATCAATTCTTCTCGTGTAAAAAGTGGCACATCATCTATGAATTCATCATCATCATCATCATCAGCAGACCTCTCAGGATGATCTGGGAATAATGTATCCACAATATCCTTCATTGCATTTGAGTCCATGATCGGGTTCGAGAAATTTCCAAGTTTCTTCATAACGATCTTGTATCCTGAACCCCATGGATCGTCATCCACTTCTTTAGCCATTTTCCACCATTTGTCGACTTTACTCTTTTTGATAGCATTTCTCAATTCTTTCTTCGCCGACTTATACTCAGCTGTAAGTGAGGTGTCTTCTTGGCTGACTCGTGCTCTCTGTGCCTTCCGTCTAAGTTGCAGACAACGTCTTCTCTGATCAGCAATATCTTTGGTCCACCAGTACGCTGAACGCTTCTTGTTTCGTGATGTTTTACGAGTCATGGAAAGATCACATGCTCTCCGAATAAGCTCCATAGTGAGCTCAACACATTTCTCAGCGGCTTCTTTCCTTTTATAACAACATATTTGTTCTGTTATACTATCAGTTTCATTTCTTAGGATAGCAAGAAATTTTTCTTTGTCCATACTTTCTATATTCCACCGCGTTGGTTCATACGATCTAATATTAATCTGTGAAGTTTCAGGAAGAATACAAAAAGTAATGTACTGGTGATCACTTCCCGTGTATTCTTCAATCACCCGCCAGTCATTGATATTCGACACGATGTCCTCAGATACAAAAGTCACGTCCGGTATGGTTCCTCTACAGCCCGGTCGTCGAAAAGTTGGCACATTTCCAATATTAGTGACCGTCAAACCCAGCCTAGCGGCCATCTCCATAGTTCGGCGCCCTCTAGAGTCATACTGTGGCATACCCCATTCTAGTGCTTGGGCATTGAAATCACCAGCCACGATTAAACCGTTGTCAAAACCTTGTAATACGTCCTCTAGGCCGTCCAGCTTAGCCTGAAATTCAAATACTGACTCATTTGGCGTAAAGTAACAGCTCACTAAAGTATATCTACCAGTGCGGACCCAAACAAAACCGTCTCCGCATCCTTGGTTTGATACTGGGCATCTACCCAAATCTGGTATCCAAATTGCAGCTGTGCCACAATTATCTACGAACCATCCTGGGTGGTCTCTGTCTTGATAAGGTTCACTGAGAAGAAATACGTCTACTCCTATCTCAAAGGTCATCTGCGTCAAAAGATCATTGGCAGTTCTACTCCTATGCATATTTGCTTGAATAACCTTCATCATTTACTGCTAGTTTTAGCCTTTTCGAGAGCTTCACGAAACGCTGTGCAGGCTTTTGAGCCAAGTACATGACTTCGATTAGCTTCGTCAACGTTAATGTCTGTGCAAATTATGCATCTCGGATTTGCTTTGCAACCTATCGCCCTATGCCCGGCTTCTCCGCACTTAAAACAAAGTTTGCTTCTATCTACACCTTTGCAGTTTTGTGCATGGTGTCCATACGAAAGACATCGAAAGCAGCGAGATACCACGATCCTTTTTCGGATTCTACAATCCAACCATCCTATTTTAATTTTACCCATATCTAAAAGTTTCTGAGCCTCCTTATCTTCTATCTCAATGATAGCAAGTTTTTGCCCTCTGCTGTTCGGATTATTAATTGACACTTTCAGTTCTCCTTCGAAATTCTGAAGATCCTGTCTTACAGCTTCCTCTACATCTAAAGCAGTGGTGATACTGTCCATGTCCCGAATTTCCAGGGTAGTGCGGGGAGTTAAAGTCTTCACATCGCCATCCGTTCCAAGGACATTCCTTAAAGATTTAATAATAATAATAATAATAATAATAATAATAATAATAATAATAATAATAATAATAATAATAATAATAATAATAATAATAATAATAATAATAATAATAATAATAATAATAATAATAATAATAATAATAATAATAATAATAATAATAATAATAATAATAATAATAATAATAATAATAATAATAATAATAATAATAATAATAATAATAATAATAATAATAATAATAATAATAATAATAATAATAATAATAATAATAATAATAATAATAATAATAATAATAATAATAATAATAATAATAATAATAATAATAATAATAATAATAATAATAATAATAATAATAATAATAATAATAATAATAATAATAATAATAATAATAATAATAATAATAATAATAATAATAATAATAATAATAATAATAATAATAATAATAATAATAATAATAATAATAATAATAATAATAATAATAATAATAATAATAATAATAATAATAATAATAATAATAATAATAATAATAATAATAATAATAATAATAATAATAATAATAATACAACTTTTCCCACGATTTATAACTCAGAACAAACAAAAACAACATTAATTTGGAAGCAGATGAATTCTTCGACAACTGTCTACGAGATAAATAATTCAATGGAGAAATATTGTTTTTACTAACCTAATGGCGCAACTTACATCAGTGCAAATAGAATCGTGGGAATATAGATCCCCACTAAGAACACTAATTTAATTTCACTTTATATACACTGCAGTGGATAAATAATTTGATAAATCTTCGTATAAACTTTAGCACTAACAAATGACAGAAAAAACACGCACCAGTAATATAACTGCGAGATTAAAAACCGCACAAAGCAACTGCAAGAGCCGCCAACTGATTCATTGAGACCTCCCCTATTACCAGAGTAAATGTCCGGCTCCATGGCTAAATGGTTAGCGCGCTGGCCTTTGGTCACAGGGATCCCGGGTTCGATTCCCGGCAGGGTCTGGAATTTTAACCATCATTGGGTGTACGTGTTGTCTTCATCATCATTTCATCCTCATCACGACTCGCAGGTCGCCTACGGGCGTCAAATCAAAAGATCTGCATCTGGTGAGTCGAACATGTCCTCGGATACTTCCGGCACTAAAAGCCATATGCTATTTCATTTCACCAGAGTAAATGACATTGTAATGCGGGATAACATTTTGGGTCAGTCAAAGATTCTTTGACTCACCTACGAATTCCTTATTTTTGACACAAAAGGCAGATGGATATTTTAATAAGCATGTGTGAGATAGATTGCCTCCACTTACGCTTTACTTTCGAGCCCAGACGATGCTACTCTCTAGTGGCAGGTTCGCTTACCACGTTCGACATAAGCACGGCCGACTGGATCCCTCGCTGCGCTCCAAGGAGCTAGCTAGAGCGACGCATCAAGTCGGCCATGAACATAAGGGTAGCAGGAGACATCGAGTAATTCTACCCCCTTGCGGGAGAGGAAGTAACTATAAACGGGATCAGTGAAAGTTGATCCCGGTTTACGGTATACTCCGCCGGCTAGGGGGAATGTTGCAAGCTTGGCTGCGCCTGCGTATTGCTTCCTTCAGGCTACAGGCAAGGGCTCACTTCACATGAGCACGAGCCTTGTTCCCCGGGAGAACGGCGCTAGGTGTTCGACAGATCTCGTCCTGATTTTCACAAAACACAAATTCACATCGTACTCAAAATAACGAAAAGGCACCAGGATAATTGTACTGTACATAAATAATATTCCTTACAGTTCCAAGCTACGTGCTGGAGCCCGGTAGCACGTACTGACCGGCCGCCACTGGATCCTCTCAGCTTTGCATGACACTGACGGGCATTCCTGTCATAGAGGACTGCAGTTTTCATGCAGACTGCTGTTCAGCTTTGCTTACATTCATCTTGGAGCATAGCCGGTAGCACACTAAAACATTTTTGTGTTGTTAACTACTCAACAATGCAGTTGGTGGCATTCAGTAGAGTGTGATACAGGGTTTCAAACATTTATACTGAATATACTGTGTTTCTTGTTGTTCAAAAGGCCCTTAACATCTAAGTCATTAGCCCAAAATATACAGGATGAACCGAAATTCGTGCACTCGGGCGTCACTGCGCGACTCCTCACATGCCAGCAATAAAAAAAATGTCTGTCACAAAATTTCGTCCTGCGAGTATATCCGGCAGAAAAAGGATGTTGAAGAGTGGCATTCTGGCAACACTGTAATCACATGTAGGGTAACTACCTCTGTCAGCACATATTAGTCGTGCTGTACAGTTGGTGCAGTGGATAGAGTTTTGGGTTAGCATGCAGGAGGTCGAGAGGTCGATCCTGGGTTGAGGCGTATGTTTTTTATTTCATAAATGTAGTCCAGGTGGTATGGTATCTGGCATCTTAATCGTCAACAGCGATTGCAGCGGGTCCCCTAGAAACCATTTGCACTTGCATACTATGATCCTAGAAATGGACGAACAATCGTTTTCATTGGTCACCTTTGAAAGACGCCCTTTCCACGTTGTGGGCATGAATTTATTCCTTTTTCTGCCGGATATACTCGCAGGACGAACTTTTGTGAGAGACATTTTTTTTATTGCTGGCATGTGAGGAATCGCGCTGTGACACACAAGTGCACGAATTTCGGTTCATCCTGTATACTGTGTTTCCACATTCAACACGGTTGCCATGACATGAAATAACTTCCATATTTACATTTTCAGTCTGATTTTTAAACTCTTCCAGACTATCACTGTACCAAAATCTTCAAATATAATTTCAATGCTGGATACACATATTATACAAAGGTCTATTATCTTTGGAACATTGAGATCATTCATGTATTCAAGAACCTATTGCTGAGATATCACAACTTTATTAATTATATTGGTTAAGAACAAAATTACTATCTATATATTTAAAAAATTTAATATACATACATACATACATACATACATACATACATACATACATACATACATACATACATACATACATACATACATACATACATACATACATACATACATACATACATACATACATACATACATACATACATACATACATACATACATACATACATACATACATACATACATACATACATACATACATACATACATACATACATACATACATACATACATACATACATACATACATACATACATACATACATACATACATACATACATACATACATACATACATACATACATACATACATACATACATACATACATACATACATACATACATACATACATACATACATACATACATACATACATACATACATACATACATACATACATACATACATACATACATACATACATACATACATACATACATACATACATACATACATACATACATACATACATACATACATACATACATACATACATACATACATACATACATACATACATACATACATACATACATACATACATACATACATACATACATACATACATACATACATACATACATACATACATACATACATACATACATACATACATACATACATACATACATACATACATACATACATACATACATACATACATACATACATACATACATACATACATACATACATACATACATACATACATACATACATACATACATACATACATACATACATACATACATACATACATACATACATACATACATACATACATACATACATACATACATACATACATACATACATACATACATACATACATACATACATACATACATACATACATACATACATACATACATACATACATACATACATACATACATACATACATACATACATACATACATACATACATACATACATACATACATACATACATACATACATACATACATACATACATACATACATACATACATACATACATACATACATACATACATACATACATACATACATACATACATACATACATACATACATACATACATACATACATACATACATACATACATACATACATACATACATACATACATACATACATACATACATACATACATACATACATACATACATACATACATACATACATACATACATACATACATACATACATACATACATACATACATACATACATACATACATACATTATCATTATAGACTGTTATGCCTTTCAGCGTTCAGTCTGCAAGCCTCTGAGAATTTACTAAATGTTGCCACAATACTTGATTTGCAACTAGTGTTGTGGCCTCATTTAGTTCTATACCTCTTATCTTTAAATCATTAGAAACCGACTCTAACCATTGTTGTCTTGGTCTCCCTCTGCTTCTCTTACCCTCCATAGCAGAGTCCATTATTCTCCTAGGTAACCTATCCTCCTCCATTCGCCTCACACGACCCCACCACCGAAGCCGGTTTATGCGCACAGCTTCATCCATCGAGTTCATTCCTAAATTAGCCTTTATCTCCTCATTCCGAGTACCCTCCTGCCATTGTTCCCACCTGTTTGTACCAGCAATCATTCTGGTACTTTCATGTCTGTTACTTCTAACTTATGAATAAGATCTCCTGAGTCCACCCAGCTTTCACTCCCGTAAAGCAAAGTTGGTCTGAAAACAGACCGATGTAAAGATAGTTTCGTCTGGGAGCTGACTCCCTTCTTACAGAATACTGCTGACCGCAACTGCGAGCTCACTGCATTAGCTTTACTACACCTTGATTCAATCTCACTTACTATATTACCATCCTGGGAGAACACACAACCTAATTAGTTGAAATTATCGACCTGTTCTAGCTTTGTATCACCAATCTGACATTCAATTCTGTTGAATTTCTTACCTACTGACATCAATTTAGTCTTCGAGAGGCTAATTTTCATACCATACTCCTTGCACCAATTTTCAAGTTCCAAGATATTAGACTGCAGGCTTTCAGCACAGTCTGCCATTAAAACCAAGTCGTCAGCATAGGCCAAACTACTTACTACATTTCCACCTAACTGAATCCCTCCCTGCCATTTTATACCTTTCAGCAGATGATCCATGTAAACTATGAACAGCAAAGGTGAAAGATTACAGCCTTGTCTAACCCCTGTAAGTACCCCGAACCAAGAACTCATTCTACCATCAATTCTCACTGAAGCCCAATTGTCAACATAAATGCCTTTGATTGGTTTTAATAATCTACCTTTAATTCCATAGTCCCCCAGTATAGTGAACATCTTTTCCCTCGGTACCCTGTCATATGCTTTCTCTAGTTCTACGAAGCATAAACACAACTGCCTATTCCTCTCGTAGCATTTTTCAATTACCTGCCGCATACTGAAAATCTGATCCTGACAGCCTCTCTGTGTGGTCTTAAACCACACTGGTTTTCATCCAACTTCCTCTCAACAACTGATCGCACCCTCCCTTCCAAGATGCCAGTGAATACTAATCAGTGAGATGGCTCGATAGTTGTTGCAATCCCTCCTGTTCCCTTGTTTATAGATAGGTGCATTTACTGCTTTTGTCCAATCTGAAGGTACCTTACCAACACTCCACGCTAATTTTACTAATCTATGAAGCCATTTCATCCCTGCCTTCCCACTATACTTCACCATTTCAGGTCTAATTTCATCTATTCCCACTGCCTTATGACAATGGAGTTTTTTTACCATCCTTTCCACTTCCTCAAGCATAATTTCACCAACTTCATTTTCCTCCTCCCCATGAGCTTGGCTGTTTGCAACACCACCAGGATGATTGCCTTTTACATTGAGAAGATGTGCAAAATATTCCCTCCACCTCTCTAGTGATTCCCTGGGATCTATTATGAGTTCACCTGAATTACTCAAAACACTGTTCATTTCCTTTTTCTCTCCCTTCCTAAGATTCTTTATTACTGTCCAGAAAGGTTTCCCTGCTGCTTGACCTAGCCTTTCCAGGTTATTACCAAAATCTTCCCACAACTTCTTTTTGGATTCAACAACTATTTGTTTCGCTCTGTTTCTTTCATCAGCGTATGGTTATGAGGGGATTTAGTGGCTGTAGTAAGGATGTAAAGGAGAGGCTATGTATAAGTCCCTGGTAAGACCTCAATTAGCATATGGTTCTAATGTACGGGACCTTCCAGGAATACTGGATACAAGACTGGAAAAGATTCAAAGGAAGCAAAACGATTTGTTCTGGGTGAAATCCGACTAAAGAGTAGAGTTAAGAAAATGTTGCAAATTTTTGACTGGGAAGACCTGGAATTAAGGAAGCGAACAGCTCGACTAAGCAGAATGTTTTGAGCTGTCAGTGGAGAGATAGCTTTGGAATGAGATTACTAGACAAATAAGCTTGAATGGAGTTTTTTATAGTAACAGAGATCATAAAATGAAGGTAAATTGGAATTCAAGGGGACAAGTTGGGGCAAATACTTGTTTAAAAGAAGAGGAATTAGGGATTGGAATGTCAATGTTTGATAAATTTTCAACTAATTTGAAAAGACTAGCTAAACAACTGATAGGGAATTTGCCACCTGGGCGACAGCACGAACTGCAGATGATTGATTGATTGATTGATTGATTGATTGATTGATTGATTGATTGATTGATTGATTGATTGATTGATTGATTGATTGATTGAAAATGTATTCTTTGTAATGAAGGACATGCTGGAAACAGTATAATTCTATTTGCAGAAACTGTTGTCTCAACCAATCATATCTGGATTCCCTATATTCTGAGAATGCTTCTTATGTTGTTGTTGAGAAAGAAGAAAAATTATTCAGAATAACCCATCAGTACTGAATTTTAAGGGTCAAATCTTCATGCAGTCCTATCATGGAGTAGAATTAACCGCTTGACGTTACTAAGGGCAGTATATCATAATAGATGTCTGTTCTCCTTTCTTATTCTATTCTTATATTTTTATCCTTTGAACTTCATTTCATGTATTATTGTATTATCTAAGACCTGTTTTTCCTCTCGATAGGTTTCC
Organism: Anabrus simplex; assembly: GCF_040414725.1. Classification (NCBI taxonomy): domain Eukaryota; kingdom Metazoa; phylum Arthropoda; class Insecta; order Orthoptera; family Tettigoniidae; genus Anabrus; species Anabrus simplex. The sequence continues at coordinate 897,808,164 of NC_090265.1, forward strand.
TCATGTTTTTTCATCCTCAGGAAGCATCCAACGGTATTGGTATAACTCTCCATTTGAACCATATTTAAAGGAGGAGCGGGTGCTTCTTAAACCCTTCTCTTTGTTACTCTTCAGTAATTCTATTTTCTGCCCTTGAAGTCTCCATGTTTTCATTTTTCTAAGTTTCTTTTGTTGTTGTTGTTGTTGTTGTTGTTGCCAATCCTAGGAAATGATGTGAAGAAGTTTTCACTTTATACAGTAATAAGGCAATGTATTTTCGATCTGTTGAATCGATAATTCATATTAAGTGTATATTCATTTTTGATTTTGTTCTTAAATTAGTTCATACCTTTAAGCATTTAATGAGAACAGTTTTTCAATGCAAGCCATAATGCACTATTTGGCTTTATGGATAAAGTCAATTAATGTTCTTGTCTCGAGATGTTGCAGCTCTTTTACGGCACACCTCCTATGGAGGTAAGCAGAGTGTACCATTTAATCACATACCGTCCTCCTGCCAATCTTAAATTTCTTGCAGTACCAGAAATTGAACCTAGGCCTCCAAGGGTGGCAGGTAGTAGCGCTAACCATTACACTAAAGATGTGGATAACCCTCATGTCCACAAGATTGCTTTCCTTGAGAGAACCACAGCCATTTCAAAATCATTCCTAAATGCAGGTAACAAAGTGCAATCCTTGTTCTTGTCTACTCATGAATCCTTGTTCTTGTCTACTCATTTGGTGTCATTAAATTGTCTGAAAAAAATTTAGTGGGCTTGGAGAGACAACTGAGGATATGTCTGACAACAAAAATGCTTCATCCTAATTCTGTAATTGAGTGAATGAACTTGCCACATCTAAATGGAGAAAAAAGGAATACCCAATCTCAGGAAGATATGCCATGAACAGATAGAAAGCTTACAAAGATATTTCCATTCTAATAAAGATCAAAATCTATTTGCAGCTGTCTGTTGTGCTGATGATGAGTTTACTCCACTCAATCTTAAAATCATGTCAACTTCTCCTCCATCCAACTCCATGGCTAAATGGTTAGTATCCTGGCCTTTGGCCCAAGGGGTGCCAGGTTCGATTCCCAGCTGGGTCGGGGATTGTAACCGTCATTGGCTAATTCTAATGGCTTGGGGACACTCTCTCTCTCTCTCTCTCTTTCACATCAATATTAGAATTAATCATATGTAGGGTCCTGCCCTCTCAGAAGCACATGTCGTCTATATGGTGTCAATTCAAAAGACCTGCACTAGGCCTCTACAGAGGTCACACGCCATTATTATAATTCCCCCTCAAAAATTCACCTACACAGAACTACATGAGGTGTGTAAGCAAAAAGAACTTCATGGTTCATATCCTAATTATCTAGGTCAACCATCTGTTGACAGACTGAAATCCACTCTCTGGATTGGAATATTGCTCTCCTGATGATGATCCTCATTTGGAAGTGCTGTCCAAGTTGGAGGCATGTTGCTGACTGCTGGTAGTTAACAACTGCTGGAGTACTTTGTATATTCAGAGGATTTTTCATGAGGTAATCCACAAAGAAATGAAAGGGTTCTTGATAGCAATCCAAGATAAGAGTCATAAGCACTCATAACTACCGCAAGGAGATGCGAAGAAATAGCTGAGATTGTGGAGCATATTTGTAGGTGCACCTAAGGCCATAGTAGGTAAAGAATATACTTGTCAGCATGATGAGGTAGTGAAAATTGTGCACCAAGATCTGGAAATCATGTCAGGACTTATAGATGAGAAAATCCCATATTATGAGTGGAGACCCTCTGTTGTGCTCGAGAATGAAAGGTTCAAGCTGTAGTGGAACCGATCTCTGCAGACAGGATCATAAGATCAAACAGGTTGGATATTGTCCTTATTGATAAACATCTCAGGAAGACTGATTTGTTGGATGTGATAGTCCCTTCAGATCACTGTCCACTAGGCATATGTCCAGAAGATTGAAAAATACACAACCTTGCAGCAGAAGTTCAAAAACTGTGGGAAATGGACCTATAATAATAATAATTTTTTTCCCCCACATCGTTATGCCCAACTTAGAGCACGCTTGAATTTATTTAGCTGATGATTTTGCCTTCTTCTCTTTCCAAAATCTCTTCATCCTCTCACTGAAATTCTTCTTAGATTCTTTTGTCCAGGTTTTATTAGTTCTAGCTTTTGGTTCTGCGAAACAATGATTATTTATTAGTCAGTGTTCTGAAAGCAGATCGGTTCTTCAAAGTTTCCTGGTTGATGTTGATTTCTTGAAGATCTGATTCTATTTCATTTAGCCAGTTGTTCTTGACTTTCAGCGTGAGAGCAAGATTTAGAATTTTTTGGTCAATCTATCATTGTTCATTCTGAAAATGTGACCATAGAATTTCAACTTCCTTTTCCTGATAGTGTCTGAGATTTTCTCAGTATGGCAACAAATTTCATGAGATTTCCTTTTCATCCATACTCCCTCTGTGCAGACTGGGCCAAAAAATTTCTGTAAGATTTTTCTTTCTTCCTTTTCTATATCTTTTATGAGTGATCTCCTGCCAATGATTAAGGTTTTTGATGCATATAATGCTTCAGGTTTTATTATGGTATTATAATGAGTTTTGTTTTCTGAGATAATTATAATGAGTTTTGTTTTCTGAGATAATGACTTTTTGTTATATGTGTTGCAAGTAATTCGATATGCTTTCTGTAGTTAAGTAATTCTCTCCTTATTTGCTTCACAATTTAATCCAAAAGGTTGAATAATTTCTCCAAGGTATTTGAATTAATTTACTTGGGAAATTTGTCCAAATTTAGTCATCATAGCTTGCCCATCTAGAAGCCAAGAGGCCCCTTCCATGTACTGTTTTTTTTTTTTTTTTCATATGATATTTGAAGTTCTGCATTGGCTGCAATTTCATGTAGGCTTTCGAGTGAAAGTATTATTTCTTGCCTATTATTAGAAAGAATTGCCAGGTCATCTGCAAAAGCTAGACACCGCACGTGAATTCTGTTTATCAGTTGTGTACCAAGAGTTATTCCTTTAACTTCTTTCTCCCAGGTTCTGTTTACTTTTTCTAGAACAAGATTGGACAAGAAAGGTGACAGTCCATCTCCTTGTTGAACCCCTGTGTTGACATCAAAAGGCTCAGATATTTCTCCTAAGAATTTAACTGTGGAAGTAGTGTCAGTTAATGTTCATCTGATCAATTCTCTTGTTTTTCTGTCTACTTTAGTTTCTTCGAGTATTTTGAAAAGTGTCTGTCGGTCTATGGAGTAATATGCTTTTCTGAAGTCTACGAAGATGAGCACTGTCTAGTTTTATGCATTTGTAAGATAGTTTTGAGATTGAGTATTTGTTCTGTGCATGATCTGTCCTTTCTGAAACCTGCCTGGTATTCTCCAATGAGGTGATCTGTTTGTCTTTCAAGTCTTCTCAGTAGAACTTTGGAGAAAATGTTGTAAGTAACTGATACCAAGGAGATACCTCTATAGTTGTTGATGTCAGTTTTATCACCTTTTTTGTGCAGAGGGTGAATAAGTGCACATTTCCTCACAAATCTTTTCCGTCCATTTTCTGTGATCCAGATATCACTGAGAATAGCATGAAGTTTTGAGGCAAGACTTTTGCCACCAATTTTGCACATTTTGGCAATTATACTGTCCTCACCTGGGGTTTTTTTATTTTTCAGTTCACTGATAATTTGTTTAATTTCTTCTAATGTAGGTTGTTTTGAATCTGGATTTGGTGTGGGATTTTCAAAGGTGAGTTGTTCTCCAGCAGGAGATTCACAGTTTAAAAGTTTCTGAAAATGGTTTGCTAACAGTTTGCAATTTTCCTGGTTATTTGTTTCTAGAGTTCCTTTCGGACGTTTGAAACAAAGGCTAGGTGACTGATATTTCTTCTCTGAACATTCTGTAAAAGTTTAGTGTATTATTTTTTGTGAATTCCAGTTCAATTTCTGCCAGTCTTCTGTGATTATATTTGTGTTTCTCACATCTGATGATTTTTTATGTTTGTTTCTGGACCTTCAAAATCAAATCAGAATCTCTTTATTTGCAAATGAGGTGTCTACCTCAGTGGCAAATGGTATGCTAAAATACATTATTGTCAAGCACTAAATATTAAATTAACAAGAGAAGAAAATTTTCCTATAATACAATATTATACAATTATCTTAATGAATTCCTGCCAAGTTTTTCCAGATTTATGGAAATTCCAATCTCTCCAGGCTCTTGTTCTAAGTTCTATTGAATATGTGGTTTTTATTAAATTATCCTTTAATTTCTATGGCTTTGTTGCAGGTTTCATTCCCCCATCTGTGTTTGTGTTTCATGGGAGGGATGACTCTACTTTTGGAAGCTTCTGCAAATGCTTCTTTGAGTTCTAACCGGTTGGATGGATTCTGATTGGAGATATTTGCAATAAAGGAGCCAAAGTTTTCTTTAAGATGTTCCGGGTCGATTTGCAGTTTCCTGATTGTTCTAATTTTGGGTTTGTTAGGTTGAAATTTGAATTTAACTAGAGATAAGTGGTGACCAGAGTCAATAACTCCTTTCTTGTCTTTAACATTCATAATTTCTCTTTGAATTTTCTTAGAATTCGCTACATGATCTAACTGAAATTCTTCTAAATGGAAGTTAGGGGATTTCCAAGTCATTCTCTTTCATGGTAGTGCCAGGAAATGAGTTGATATTAATTTTAAATCAAAACTCTTGCAGAAGCCAATTAATCTTTCTCCATTTCTATTGGTTCTCTGGTGAACTGGATAGAGTCCCACGATGTTTCTGAACTACTTTTCCTTGCTAATTTGGGCATTAAAATTTCCTAAAATGATATTGACATGATGCTTCGGAATTTTGGCTGTAGCTTCCTCTAGTTGTTCCCAGAAGTCGTCTACTTTCTGCGGATTGTGGATCTTTCTGATTGTAGTTAGTTGTAGGTGCATGTGCATTGATTAGTGTATAGGCTTTGTTTCCTGACTTAATTGAGAGTAATGAAATTCTTTCAGAAGGAGACGTGTTCAGTACTGAGTTTGTAAGATTTCTCCTCACTGCAAATGCAGTACTAAACTGATCTGGCTTGTTAGGTAGGGACATTGCTGGTTTACCTTTGTAAATTTTATAACTGTCTGAATCAAAATAATTTTCATCAACATTATGTTTGTTAGTTGTTTTAGCTTTCTCGTCTTAAGAAGATTATTGATGTTTAAGGTGCCGATGAAATGTTTGCGCTTTGGGCGAAGAGATTTGGGAAGCTCCACTCCATTCCCGCATGATGTTCTCGGTCCTCCAGAATCCGATGACCAAGAAAGACTAGTATGAATACTAGGGCCTGGGGTAGTAGTGTCCTGAACTGAGATTTCCATCATGCTAGTAAGTTGAAGAAAATGGGGAGATTGACCTTCGTCAACCTCATTGGTACAACTAAGGTGTTGAGCCTTAGATTTTGCCTCATGATGTTTTCTGGCTGTACCTGTATTTGGTCCATGAGAAGTATATTATTTTCCTCAGACCCTCCAGACAAGTCCTGCGAGCCCTCCAATCCGCCACCTGGGATGCGTCTGATAGAGGAACAGGAAAACCCCCACGGGATGATGATGATGATGATCATCATCATCATCATTATTATTATTATTATTGAAACCAGTCAAAAGCATGTTTTAGAATTTTAAAATTTTATTTTATTCTTGTTCTTTTGTTGCCCTGTAAAAGGTTAAAATATGCTCCCATAATTTGTTTCTTCAGTGTTTAGTGCTCATCGTGCTTTAGATATCTGACCAGGTAAAACTAAAAGTGGATTTCTCCTTGTGTGTTTGTCCTGTTTTCCTTGTTTTCTACCACTTATATATGTATTTTCTTTTCTTTAACTCTCCATTTTATTTTATTTTATTTTATTTTATTTTATTTTATTTTATTTTATTTTATTTTATTTTATTTTATTTTATTTTCTTTTCTTTTCTTTTCTTTTCTTTTCTTTTCTTTTCTTTTCTTTTCTTTTCTTTTCTTTCCCTGGCTGATTCTTTGTCCTTCACATCACATATCAGGGAAGAAAATATCTCAAGAATGGCCTCATCTGTGAACATGGATGCTGTCCACATGAATGAAGCAGAAAACATCCACATCTAGGATGGACGGGGATTGATTCTAGGAAAATGGTATTGTATCAAGATGTTGAATTAGCCTGTGGGTTTTTTTATTTCCACATTTGTTCTTGTCTCTCATTTCTGTTTCTGCTGCCCACATGAGTCTCTCATTGTGTTTTTCCTATCACTCTTTGTAACTTCCAGTCTTGAATGAAGTGGGTATTTCAGTGCTTTTAGGAACTGGGCTGTGATAACCATTCAAGTGATATGGTAGAATCTAACTGCTATATTTAAATCTTACAGGAAGAGGTAACCAATGCTGTACAGATTTTGCAGAATGAATATTCTAAGGTGGAGACAGCTCTGACAGAACATAACAAACGGCTGGAGTTATTGGCAGAAAAGTTACAGCAGGATCTTGATGCGGCTTCATTGAAACAGCCATCATTGGAGCAACAGTCAACTGGAGAACAACTGGTAGATCTCTCTATATTTTCTCATCAGATTTATATAGTATTGTCTAACTGCAGATGACCTTGGATTACACTCCATTTCATTAAGAATGCATATAATATTCAATGTTCCATTGCTAAATAATGTGAAATAGACTCTCATTTCACTTTTGCATCATTTACCTAGTAGAAGTAAGTATTTCATAGATTTTCCTCAGCTTATCACAATTATTTCTAAAGTCAGTGGAGCCACAGTTTAAAGTTGGATGCTGTTCCTGATACCACTTGATTTTTCTGGTGTGAATTCCACCCTAAGATCCACCAAAATTCAAATCCTGACCATCTGGGAGGAGAACCTGCAGCTAAGCCATTGCACTAATCACATCCCCCTTGATATTTCATTCAGGATGCAAAAGGTATCTGAGGTGACATTAGAGGCAATCATAATTTTAAAAAGAGTACGCAGAATAAACAAAAGAATTCTTTATCATCAGTGGAATAGAAAAGATTCAGCATAACCCAACACATAAATTTCATTATGACTCCCTGTATCTGCTTTTGTGATGTTCTCATTTTTTATTCTGCTCTTAACTATTTTAATGCCAAGTATTGAGTTTTGAAATTTGGTTGTTTAACAGTATTTTCATGTCTTAATTGTTTTTAGGACTTTGTTGGTGGCTACATTTTTTAATATCTCTCTTTGTAGCACGGTTATGTTTTCATAGGCTGTTTTTATATCACTGATTAGTTGTTTTATGTTGTTTTCCATATGACATTCAGTAGTTGAACTTGAAAAGCCTTTTTAGAAGATTTATTTCCTTTATTGTTGTATAATCTGTGTGTAGTCTTTTTGATACAGTATTTCAATATTTAATGGCAACTTTCATTTCTGTTTGCGACAGACATTATGAAATTATTCACCTCTCCTTTGCTGAAACATCCATCATTAATCAGTATATATGACCCAGACTTAAATACCCTCGTCAGTGCGTTCCACTAACTAAAATAAAAAGTAGCTTTCTGGAAGATGTTGATAAGTTGTTAAAAAGTGCAGTCAAAGAAATTATTGATCTCCCTCATGACTTTCCAGATGGGTTGATCTATGTTTGAAAGCATTTCTGAGGCTTTAAACTTTAATATTTATTTGACTTCATTGTACATTTCAATACGGACCTAAACATGAGAATTATAACATGCTTAGGTCTTATGCGAGCCAATGGGAAGCTCGTGTACAAAATTTCAATATCTGCTGCTGCCTCCTTCACGTGAGAGACAATCTCCTTCATACTATCAGAGATTTACAGGCAGAAAGAAGTCAGTATTGGAGAAGTTAGATATTGATGAAACTAATAATCCGTTGACTGGTCAGCAAATTTGTAAACTACTACAGGAACAAAGCATCCACACTTGAACACTACATACTTTAAGAGGGAAAGATGTTGGGAAGTTTATGCCAGTCACCCAACAGCAAACTTCTGGATATGAAACCGTAAGGACTGTCAAACTCCGAAATAGAAAATGCTCTCAAAATGTCATGCAACATCTCGGCGGTTCGAGTAGTACCTGGTAGATGACCTGGCACAATCTGCTGCTATCATCCAGACTGTGGTGAGAATGAAATTCTTGGTCATGTGTTAAGCTACTGCCGCAAAGAAGAATTGCTAAGGAACACCCGTCATTACTGAGTGAGAACAACCTAGCCTCTGCACTGGGAGTTTTGAAGTAGAGAATTTATGAAGAAGAACACTGTATCTCTTCCATAGGGTCTAGCAGAAGAGTAGATATTGTTGCCATCAACTAGCAGACTCCAGTTTGAGAGAGACTTATCCCAGGCCAAAGATATTGACCAGAAAAAGAAGAACCATGCATCCTATATTTGAGTGGTCAGTGATGGGTCTGCTGTTCGGAAGAAGAGGCAGTGTATGCAAGCATATGTGGGAAATCCTGAAAAAGCTTGGAATCCAGCATACAACACTGGAAAATGTGATAGTAGACATTTTAAAAGAAATCATATTCATATTATGAGCAAACACATGACCCATTATGGACATTCTTTTTCTACAATAGATATGGAAATTACTCAATATTTACAAAAATGTATTGACATTGATCAACCCTTAATCTAAACGAAATCTCAGATAAAATCAACACCCTTCTAGAATTATTTTTCGAATACAACTTAAAACCAAAAATATCCAATCCATAACCAGTTTCATATCCCCTATGTATCAAATATTTACCCGCCTCCCCCAACTTCTTTCAACGAAGTTCTAACCCAATCATTTAATATTGATCCACTATTCCATTTTATAAGAAATATCTTAAAACTTTTTAATATTTTATAATATATAAGCAGATGATAAGATGGAACATATGAAGAAGTCAACATTTATTTGACAAGAGGATGCTACTCAAGAATAATAGGTAGATTACACTTGAATTAAAATTAGTAGCAATATGTTTTGAAAAAGGAAAATGTCCACAAGATTTTTACACCTCAGTTAAAATTCCAATTTCAAAGAAAATCATACCAGTTGATTGCAGTGATTACCGGACCATTAGCCTTATCCCTCATGTATCTAAAATCCTGCTACACATATTGAAAGAAACAGGTTGAATTCTATATCGACCAAAATCTGGATGGCGCTCAGTTTGGCTTTCATAAGAATACGTCAACTCACGATGCAATTGGCTCCTTTCGTGTAGGTAGAAACCACTGTGTATGTTTTGTTGATTACAAGAAAGCATTCAATAAGGTAAAGGTAAAAGTTTTTTCTCTTTTTTAACTAATAAGCTGCCCTCAACAAATAATTAGTATGATCTTAGATCTCAGCAGCGTGTCGGCCTCTCACCGCTGGATACTGTGGTTCAAATCCCAGTCACTCCATGTGAGATTTGTGCTGGACAAAGTGGTGGCAGGACAGTTTTTCTCCAGGCACTCCAGTTTACCCTGTCATCTTTCATTCCAGCAGCACTCTCCATTATCATTTCATAGCATCTATCACTCATTAATAAATCACTTTGGGAGTGGCGACCCCATCTTGCTAATAGCCTATGATTCATTCATTACATCCCTGACCCGGTCACAGACTGGAAAACAGGTTGTAGGTTGTAGGTAGGTTGTTGGATCGTAGATCTATATCAACATTAGACAACTGTCATCCAGCTAGGAAATGAAGTTAAAGATTTTGCAAAGATCTGTAAAAGTGTGTGACAAGGATGCTTGCTTTTTCCAGGACTGTTTAATGCTTCTGCCAAGTTTATATCGAATAGGTCCTCAAAGGATTCCAGTATGGGAGTAAAAGTTGGTGGAGGACTTATTTAGAATAATAAATTTGATGAAGATGTGACATTTCCAGCAGGAAACACTAAGACTCCAATAAAAATATTACAGTGCATGAATGACAAAGTTATAGACTTTGGTATAAAGAAAAGACAAAAATTCTGATTATAAGCAAACACCACAGATACTGCATGTTGCTATAAATGGAGTAATAGTACAACAATCGAAATAGTTTAAATGCCTTGGACAGATTCCGACAAAAGATCTTCATTGCAAAACTTGAACTAGAAGCTGCACAGCCATGGCAAAGGAGGCATTGTGTGACAAACATTCTCTGATATGTTGATGCAAGTTGTTCCTCAATTTAAGGAAAAAGCTTGTAAAGATCTAAGGATGGCCAGTTACAATATATTGTGGAGAAACCTGGACACTGAACAAAAGTCACATGAAAAGAACAGAAGCCTTTGAGATGTGGGGCTGGCAATGTTTGAAAAACTGTTCAGTGTTGATGTACTTGAGCGAGTTAATGAGAAGCAACAGCTAATTAATCAAATCAACATGGCAGGGGCACAAATTGCAACATGCTGGTTTTGAGGGCAAAATACCTAGAAAATGCCTTTGTGGGGGACCAAGAAACACATTTATGAAGATGTTCTTCAGTTGTACTGATCTAAAAAATGATGAAGAAGCCAAAAGAACAGCCCACGATGGACTCATTTGGAGAAGACTCATGGTAGAGCTAAACCTGAATATGTGGTGGTGATGATGATGATGATGATGATGATGATGATGATGATGATGATGATGATGATGATGATGATGATGGTGGTGATGAGGAGGAGGAAGAGGAGGAGGAGGACTAGAGAAATGAAAAGTAGCTTATCAGAAGCTCAATGATAAGTTTTCTTTCATAGCAAAATTTACAGTTATTGATTCAAATGTGATAGTGGCATGTGCAAAAACAACATTACCCACTTCAGTGATTTCATTCTGGAGGAATTTATTCACTTCTGTGTATTGTGAATGAGCCTCTCAGAGACAGCCACAACAAATTTTAAAATCTGTGTTCTAATTCATGAGCAATAATTCCAGTTTTTATGTGAAATCCAAACTAGGGGTATTGATACTTGGGTACCCAGTTATCTGAGCATTACGTGTCCATTTGGGTAATACCAGGTACTTGTGTACCTGGGTAGTTACCCAAGTACCCGTTCAAAGCAACATGCCTGTAATTTGCATGGAATAATTCAGCTAGTAAGAGATTTCAGGTCGAAACTAATTTATCAGATGTAATCTGATGAAGTTAGCCTTATTACCTTCATCTGCTTCAGTCAGCACTGATACACTCTCCAACTCAGTCCTATTCTGACATTTCTCTTCATATTGAAGCATTTACCTGCCAAAGTGGTGAACGTGCATTAATCAATAAGAGAATGTCTCATAAACAGATAAGTGCTGACTCACAAATCATCTTTCCTAGATCAATAACACAAATTACTAACAGCAGATGAAATAACTAGGTCACTTTCAGCTTCCAGCCATAAACATATGATTTATATGAACCTAAATATAATAAGTCCAACTTATAAGATTTAATTAAAATATATTCTTTGTTTTCAAAATCTTATTGCTTAAGGCAAGTTTGTTTATAAATTCATGTTTAGGAACATCATTGACTGAGCATCATTGTACTCCTTGCAGCTCATTAAAAGTATTTTCTAAATTCATAGCATTTGCTTTACTTCATAGCTTTACTTTGATGTTTATTTTCAACAATAAATTGAATTATCTAGCATTAAACTAAGGAGAAAATAAAAATGATGGCCTACCTTAACAAATCATTAATCCAGGTATAACAGGAAGATACCATGCTGAATGAAATTAAGCCAGTGACATAGATGTTAGGCCCCTTTAAACAACAACATGAATGAAATTGTGTGAGTTTTTATCTGTCTTACTTCCGCTTTTGTTTTCAGAGCTTAACATGTCTTCTCTTTGTTTTCAATTGCCCCTGTAGTTCACTAAATTTCTGACATACAATTCGGTGCTTAAAATGGATGATATTGTTTCTATTGTAGTTCTGGCATCTAGATCGTCAGTCCTATACATTGTGTGTGTGATATTTATTTTCTTGCTGTTATTGCATTTTATTGTCTTGTTTATCGTACTGGTTGTATGTTTATTTGGGACTAGGACTCTTGCTAGGTGCCCTACAAATTGAATTTAATATATATGTCATATGCTGATTTGTATTGAATTCAAACTGAAACCCAATTGGAATATGGCTCATTGTTTCCAGATTTCATGTTGGAGAGTTTTTCCTTCACCAGTAATTTGTGATCTGAGCGACAAAAAATATTAAGAACAATAATCATAAGAAAAAGGATTTCTCTAGTTCAAATAAGCCTTGGTCCAAATACATCTGAATAAGTAGAATTTTACTGTGTTAATCATAGACTAGGAAGCAAAATGCTATTCATCTTTTATCATTTGAAGATTAGTACAAAAAATGAAATTAGTTCCATGATTTTGTCCACATCTTCAATATTGAGAAAGATTTTCTAACTGCTGAAAGTACTATTAAAATATTATACCATTATTCTTTTTCCAGGTATGCTATCTTGAGCAGAAATCTACTGACTCCCAGTTAAATGACGGAAGAAGTACTACACAGGTGAAAAATGTACCTGAATTCAAGCATATTGTTGAAGAGTTGCGCTTTGCCAATGCAGTACTCAAGAAACAGTCTGAGGATCTTCAGCAACAGGTAAGACAAATTATTGGACATATTCTAAATGCAAAGAATCATGTGATGATTATGATGGTGATGTGATTTGAGGACTATAGAGCCCTGATGGTGAGGATGACAAAATTTAAAAAAAAGGCAGAAGTAATATAAATACTCTTACAGTGATACTGGTAACCTCAGAATATGATTAAATATGTGGATATATTTAACAAGTGATTTGCCCTTTTTAGTTGTCTTATACAACATAGAATGCTGAGAATGTGTTTGATTCTCCAAATGGGTGAGGAAGAAGGAAAATAAGCAGTCTTGTTATTTTTATCTGGGAGAGACAGTACTAGAATTGTTTCAAACTTGTATTTCATGTTTTCAGTGATTTGCAACATAGCTTGAGTTATGCAATCAGCATGCATGCATCAAATCTTGGTTTTTATCTTGGAAAGGCAGCTGAAATTTCTGTGAAATGTTAAATGCTGCTCTTACGGATCAGGCGATATATTTCACTTTGAGTACTGAATGTCTTCCACGTACATGTATGTCTATCCCTTAATCCTTTTTCCTGAAATGGGGTCAAGGATGAGGTGAGATGATATTTTATGGCATGAAAGGAATTGGCTATGGCCTATGAATAGGAACTGTCCCAGCATTTGCCTGGAAGTGAAAGTGGGAATCCACAGAAAACCATTCTCAGGACAACTGACAAAGGGGTTTGAACACACTCACCTCCCAAATGCAGATCTTGATTCCAAGTAGGATGTTAACACACATGGCCACTCCACTCGGTTCTTCCATGTACATATCATTGAAAATTTTGTGCATATAATGACCAATACATACATCTTCATTATACTGTAGACTATTAAGCCGTTCGACATTCAGTCTTCAAGCCTCTGGGAATTTACCAAATGCCTCCACATAAAAGGAAATTCTTTGTTGAAATCGTGAGTAACGAAGATCATGGGGTGGTGGACAATGATGTTAGTAAAGTTACACTTGAGGATGTGGAAAGGATAGTAATTAAACTTCAGTGTCATAAAGCAGCAGGAATAGATGAAATTAGACCTAAAAAAAAGTGAAATATATTGCGAAGGCAGGGATGAACTGGCTTCACAGAGCAATAAGATTAGCATGGAATATTAATAAGGTACCTTCTGCCACCTCAGACATTTTGCAGAAATCACTGAAGCTTTTATTCTTCTAAAAAGGAAGATTGTCTAATGTTAGTGCTTATTGTGTGTGTGTCAAAGTGAGTTACATTTGGAGAAGTAGCTGTTGCTACTGTTTGGAAACAATGTGAATCGAGTATATGAGTGGCTTGAGAGCACGATTCAAAGAAGACCAGTACTTTAGTACCAAAATTATCACAGGGTATACACAGGGTTTTCCTCAGTTTGACAAAAATCAGACATATAGAAGACATTTTATTATACAAAAGCAAAGCAAAGTCACCTCTGTACAGGCCATGAAGGCCCTTGGAGGAGTGGAAGGTAAAAGCTTCCACTTGTTAACCTCGGTACATGATGTGGTAGAGTGGTTAGCTCTACGCCTGGCCGCCTTTGCCCCCAGGAATTAACCTGGTACTCATTTTTGGTGTAGGCTGAGTGAACCTCAGGGCCATATGCACCTCCGGAAGTGGAAATCTCGTTTGTTAAATTTTACGACTTCCTGACGGGGATTCAAACCCACGTCCTTCTGGACGAACCGAGCACGTCTTTTGCCGCCTCAGCCAGGCTGCCTCTCATTTTATTATGACAATGAAGAAATCCATATTTTAATGCACTACTTTAAAATTCTTAATTTGATTACACAGTAGTTTTCTACCGGATCTACTTCCAGCTGTTTATCAGAAAACAATCAAAGGTGCCTCCTTCCATTTGTGACCACACTTTTCACTAGAACAAACTCTTGAATTGGTGTATGTTGCAATACTGTGGTTTTGCAGCCACGTCTCCATGTATTTCTCTGACTTAAATCGGTTAACTGGTGAGGCATTTGAATGTATGAACATAAGACTGGAGACATAAGAAACAAACAGTGGTGATGGCTAATAATGTTATTCATTGAGCTAAACATTCGATCGAGAGTTAAAACTCATTGAAAGAATGGCAAAATTAAAAAGAAAATAAATCAAAGTAGAAGGTATACGCAAGAAATCAGAAGGCATACTCTAATGAGTGGATTTAAACAGGGAATTCAGCGTTTACCTGCGTATACCCTCGACTACAGCCCTGAAAAAGACTTGCATTGGAATGTGAGTTCATGTTCAATATATGCATGCCACACGGTTGAATAACGAACATTTCCGTAAATGACCAATCGCCTAGCAACTACCGATGCTGAGAAATCAGCATCAAACACACATATACCATGGGTTCCAGCTGATGTCACTGTAGCTTACTACTTGCTATGGAGCAATCCTGTCAACTTGGAGGTCTGTGTTCTAATTCCTTCCTCTGGCAAAGTTTTTTCTTTGATTGGATGCTCTCAAGCCAGTCTTAAGCCATGTACAGATTTAGCAACCCTGCCTTGCAAAGCCCATTTTGATTTGCCCACGAAGTGATCTGATTGGCTAACTTCAGCAGCTGATAAAATGACAACGGCGCAAGATATTGAATTATTTTTTTCAAATTATTTCTCAGGATGCCCAACCTTCTAACGCTCATTATGCCTGGTTCATATTGTTTCCAATCACCCTGTATAAAGTATGTTTCTGGTGATTTATGTATTGAAATAGAGTGGGTTTAGCCTGAAATACTTAAATGCATCAAAGAATGTACTCTGTTTGCTCACAATTAGAAATCACGTGATAGCTTCATTTGAAGCCACTGTGCTTGATCCCAAGTTTTTAGACCTAACGTAAAATTTTATTCCAGATCATAATGTCAAGGAAAAAACTTCCTGAAAAAAGTCTTGTACATTTTGGCAGAAATTACATCTAACCTCAAGTCAGATTTATTTATTGATGTTGATCTTGATGATGCAGATTTGGAAATATTAGCTGAAGAAAGTGATACTGAGGGTTCTTCAGTGAGGATTCCAAAAGGATTAGTTATTTTGGAGAGTGATGAGGATGATGATGTGCCTGTATCTTATCTTACAATAATGAGGGGGAAAATACCAGATTAATTATTTTTAGTTCTCTTCTCTGATGAACTGATTGAACATTTACTTTTTTAGACCAATTTGTATGAAGTGCAAGAGGGTAAGACATTTAAAAGTGAATAAAGATGAAATGGTACTGTTTTTAGCAATAAATATTCTTATGGGAGTGTGGCCTTGTATGGTTCAGAAACGTGGACTATTAATGCAGGTGATAAGAAACATCTGGAAGCATTTGAGACGTGGTGCTGGAGGAGGATGGAAAAGATCTCATGGACAGCAAAACTCACCAATAAAGAAGTTCTTAGACGAATAGGTGAAAATAGATCCTTTTTAGCAACAATAAGAAAGAGAAGAGACCAATTAATTGGCCATCTCTATAGGCACAATGGTTTCATAGTTAATGTCATGGAAGGAATGATTCAAGGTAAAAGAGGAAGAGGAAGACCTAGACTGCAATATTCAAGACAGATCAGAGATGACGTAGGAACAGGCTCATACGTGGAAATGAAGAGATTAGCGGATCACAGAGAAGAGTGGAGAAGACGAATTGCTGCCAACCAATCTTAGGATTGAGAATTGAGAAGAAGATGGGAATCAAATGACCCCGTAGTTACTGGGATCGATGATCTTGTTATGACAAACTTAGGGATGATTATATTAGTTCACTGATATCTACTCATAGATTTGGATGGCTGTTGTCTCACATTCATGTTGGAAAACGGAGATCTGAAGCCAAACACATGCCAGAGTCTGGGCCACCAAAACGTTGTGCTTACTGTAGCACCAAAACGTCAACGCATAGGTCAAGGTGGATATGCAGCTCATATAAAGTAGGTTTGTGCCTGTCATCTGACAGGAATTGCTTCATCCTTTGTCACAAATAGCTGTTTCAATGTCAACTTTAAATGTATGTTATGTATTTCTATAAATATGCATCTTTGAATGTGTTGTTGAGAAACGGTACAGTGGCTTCAATTCTACCTCAGAATATAATAAATCAAATGTATTTGCAAATTTAGTTTATTTGTGATGCCTTCCATGTAAATGAAATTATTTAACCCTCAGAATTGAAATTTTTATTTTCTGTACTTCAAAGGGTTTTAAATCACTCCACATAGGGTTGGCATCAGGAAGGGCATCCTGGCATAAAACAAGGCCAAATACCCATGTGCTACACAGTTTGCAGCCGCGACACCACAGGTGTGGGAAAAGCAATACAATAATAATAATAATAATAATAATAATAATAATAATAATAAATTATATGAATGTGTTTTATGACAAGAACTGTAGCCATATAGTAAGAAAAGTACTAAAAATTGTAAAGACTGTACATTAAGGTACACAACTCAGGTTTGCGATTAGAAATAAATTTTTCAATGAGTCTATATCTCTATTTAATATAATAAGCTTTGGAGCATGGGTCCGTTGTGAAGGGAAGTACAGCAGACTTGTAAAAGATAAATATTACCACACTATTGTGCATCAAATCTGGAAATTACTGACATCTGTAAAATGGTCATTGAGCTACTTTTGACAATATAGTGGGATGTATTACCTCATCCTGCCCATTAGAGGACAGTTTCCAAAGGCACTGGACAAATCAGCTCATCATTACCCAAATAATGACTAATGGTAAACTCATCGCACACGATTTAGAGGTTAATGTAGGTTCATGAGTATCTTCTCTGCTACTACTAGTAGTGTATGCATAATTTCTTTTACAATTATTAGCATGTTTTAATAATGTTGTTGCTAAAGACTTGTATTGTTGTACACACTGCTCTTTTTAAAATGCCTTCACTGTATTATTGTAAAATTCTTTCTGTTCAGGTGAAGATGTATGAAGAGCAACTCCGTGATAGTGCAGAGAAGTTACGCCACTCCCATGATAGTGAGGTTTTGATTCAAGAAAACAAGTACATGATAGAGGATTTGAGAAATGAGAATAAAAAACTGAGAGCCCAGGTAGAAGAGCTGTTGCTTCAGCTTGAGCATCAACCAAACTTGGCTGAGAAAGAAATTATCTCTAAACCAGTGCTGACTCAGGAGTCTCAGAAATCTTTGGTACCAACAGATGTAATTGATGAACTTGTGAAAGAGAACAAAAGGCTTCGGGAAGCACTGGATGCTGCTAAACAAGGTCATCTGGGAGATATTGCTGAACCATCAGTGGAGACATTGGCATATGAGAACAAAGATTTGAGAGGTGACATTCTTGAGAAGAAGAAATTATATGAGGATGTTTTATTGAGAATGGAAAAATTAATTCAAGAAAATGAAATTCTTCACACTGAACTCCTGGAAATGAAGCATAAACTTGAAGCAGCTGGAGACAGTAGCCATGAAATGAGGGGTGTAGAACAACTGAGACAGGAAGTAGTAGAGTTAAAGGCACAACTGGTAGTTGCTAAAGAACGTTTAGAACAAGAGCAAGATAAAAATAGAAGGGCAGTTGAGTCTAGACATACTCAAACTGATGATGATCCAGATATGACTCGATTACTGCAAGAGAATGCAGACTTGAAAGCTGAGGTTGAAGGAGTAAGACAGGAATTAGGATTGCTGGAAAATGAATTGCAGACAATAGTTGGCGTTAAATCAAGGAGTAGTATTCAAGCTGTTATTCCAGTTGAGCCAAAAGAAGTTGATGATGAAAAGAATAATGCAAAGTCATCTGAAGTTGTCACAAAACTGACTTACGTATTAGAACAGTTACGGCATGAGAACACTCACTTAAGTGCTCAATTGCATTCTGTTCAGAATGAAAAGGATGGACTGGAAGAGGCATGTCGGCAGCTTGCATCCCCTCACTTCGGGGAAGAATCTTGCAATTCTATGAGGCCAACTGAAACTGATCACGATTTAGGGTGTAGAACCCTCCTATCCTTGGCATCAGGTAGCGAAAAGGATGTTCTTGATGGAGATAATGTTTCACTTTCACCACGTTGTTGTTTATTACCTGGTAATAATGAAAGTGAGTTTTGTTGCCTGTCAAATAACTCCCAGCTTTCAGTTCCAAAAAATGGCAAAATGATAGGTGGCATGTCAATGCCTACCCCACAGTATTATATTCAGCAAGTAAGTACAGAAACTGATATGTCATGCAGAACTCTTAATCAACAGCAGTATGTTCCAAAATCCAGTGTTAATAAATTGTCTGATAATTATGCACAACAAGCTGGCACTGAAATGGAATTCAGCTGCACAAACTTAGCAACAGGCCCTCATCTGCAGCATTCAGTTCCAAAGAATGGTAATAAAATTGTCAGTTCTGCTACACCACTGAATCCTTTACATTTCATTCAACCTGCAGACATTGAACCAGAATTTAGTTGTAAGAATCATGCTGCACATCCCAAAGTATATATACCAAAAAATGGAAAGAGATTAGATAGCAGTGGGTCTGCTGCATATATAAAACCAGAGGATTCTGAAATGGAATTCTCTTGCAAAAATCTAGCAAAAACTGAATCAAAGACTGGGAACAATGAGAAAGTGCCTAGAAAAGGGGGAAGAACAATATCAGATCCTAATACTCGTACTACTGTTCCCAGATCATGTAGCAATGTAACAAGATTTCAAGATCAAAGAAAAGAGCAGGATAAAAGCAGAAGTAGAAATAATGAGAGAAGAAATACAGCAGAAGCATCTGTTGATTTGATTAACCTGGCAGCAGCTGTCAAGGAATTAGAGACAGAAAATGAACTGGAATGTTTTAATATTATGGTTGATCCTTCTAAATATCAGATGAAAGTTCCTGACAGATGCTTGTATCTCAAGGATCAGCTGTCAGTAGAACAAAAGGATAAAATGGCCATTCCCTTTGCAGAGAGTTCACCATCAAAAATGTTGTCTGAACTCACTGATGTTTCCAATATGGATATGCCTGCAGGTAGTGACATTCCCATGGCTGTAGAAAAGAAACGAAGCAACACACAACTCAGCAAAGAGCACAGGAGGGGTAATAGTGCAGATGGCTATCCCAAGAACATTACTCGGCCCTCCAGGGTAAGTTGTTACACACCTTATCAGATCTGTAAATATATTTTGTTAAGATGGAAGTTGTGCATTTCAGTGGCTACTTAGCAGAAATCTTTAATTTCTTACCTCAATATTGACTAATCATGGTGAGTGTATTTATTATCTGAGAAATTAATTCATGTCACATCTTTTCTAGTAATTATGACCATTCATTTGGGTAACTTTCTATCTATAATCTTGAATAAGTTTTATTCTAAATATTTAAATAATAAATGCCAGAAATAATGTTGTTCTGTACTCAGTTTAAGTTTTAAAACTCTGTTTCTCACTCGAGGATGCGGCTACAAATACTGGACCAACTACTACTCCCAGTGCTGATCTGCAGAAGGAGCTAGAGCTGGAAAGGGAACGAGGTCGACGAAACCAGCAAAGCATCAAGCGATTGAAAGCAGAACTCCAAATTCTACGGAGCAAGCTAGGAGATGGCAAGAACCTCAGTGCTGCTTCAGCTAGCAGCAGTGGAAGTATGTGTAGCTTGAACATTGGTGGTAACACATTGATGACAGCACCTGGTGTTGCTTCTCACCATGAACAAGCATTTAATGACTTCCAGCGGAAGGTGAATACATTACTTTTTTTCCTTTCTTTCTCTAGCTTGATAAATAATATGAAAAAAAAAAGTTTAACCACCTAAACAATGCGCAATATTGTAATCTGAAATAAAATTGGGTTTATTTCAGTTCATGGAGCCATCATCAGCACACAAACACTTAAAAAAGATTAAAAGCACATTCGCATTAATGTATCCACACGAGATGCTGTCAGTTGATACAATTATATTTTCACATTTACAAATTAATACACACATATAACCTTAATCACAGTACCACAACACAAAAACACTTCACTTGTAGAATATCAACAAGCCACCATCTTTAAACAGTTGACAGCTAACACCGAATACCACGGAGGTTACACTTTGAAATACAGTTGGAAACAAATGACTACTGATCAATTCATTATGGAGACTGCCTTAACTCAGCATGTTAGCCACGTGTTTCCAAAGCACAACTTCAGTAACTCAAGAGTAACTAACAGTAACCGACTTCACCCTCAAGATCGTCTCTTTATATATATCTAGCCAGATTTCCAGAAAGATACGTTACAAAATAAACTACCTTCTTGAATGTTCCAGAGTGTCCAATACATAGAAATAGTGTACAGAATATTCTCAATTATTCTAGTGTGTATACCATTCTGGAAGTTACAGTGTGTTTCACAATTATGGATTACAATTTATATATACAGGTAAGAATAAATTATAATATTAATTTACAGGTATTTACATTACAGAGCTGATATCAATGTCTATGTACAACACATGTTTCATAACCTCATACACAATACGATCATTCAACTACGTAAATAATAATAACAGTAATACTTAATGACATAACCTCACACACAACGCGATCGTATCGTAGTAATAATAATAAAACAAATACCAACATGATGTAACACTTCACAGCCATACATACAAGTAATAATAATAATAATAATAATAATAATAATAATAATAATAATAATAATAATAATAATAATAATAATAATAATAATAATAATAATAATAATAATAATAATAATAATAATATTATATAATATAATATATAATAATATAATATATAATATAATATATAATAATAATAATAATTATTATTATTATTATTATTATTATTATTATTATTATTATTATTATTATTATTATTATTATTATTATTATTATTATTATTATTATTATTCAAGCTCAATATCTGCATTAGTTACCCATGGGTGAGAGAATATTGTCTTCAAGTTATACCTGTCATCGCACTTGCGTCAATATCCCCTTTATAACTTGAAAAAATTTCCACACTTTGTCACACTCTCTTGGTCCTCTCTATTTAACCACACACAGACTACCGCAGTCACACAGCCCTCCTGTTGGCGCTGTCAAAGTCCACAGTTCGTAGCCCGGCGATTCCATCGGGGGCCACCGCCTTCCCATGGTGGGTCCGCTGGACTCGGTCGACGGTGCCCCCGCTTCCGGCGACGGCGATCCACAGTTCCTCGCGTGGCATTCAAAACTCCACTGGCTTTCCCCTCATTCGTACCTTGGTGTTCTGTCAGGTGGCACCCTCGTTTGATGGTTGTCGGTTCAGACCCCATTGGTTCTCCATCTCCTAGAGGGGGTCCCACTGGCTGTGTCATTGCCATTGCTGCCTCCATCTCCTGGGACATTGTCTGGGCCTCCCATAGTTCTGCTCCACGCTGAACATCCCAACTGTGGACAATGCCACGCCTGCCGAATTCCCCCACAACTTCCTCGCAGTTCAGACATGGCTGCGGGCTGCGTCGTGCTTCCATATCCTGCTCACGAAGTCCAGCGATCGCGTAATCGGTGCACTCTTCTGACATCGCTCTGGTCTTGAACTGGGCCCTGATTTTTTCGTCGAGTTTTTCCAACTGGACCACGATATTCTTCTTGAGTTTTCCGATATTCTTCTCGAGTTCTCCAAACTTGGCTTCGATGTTCTTAGCCTGAGCCTGAATGAAGGAAGTTAACTGTTTGAGCATCACCATGGTCTTCTGGTTGTTCATTTTCAAGTCCAATAGCTTCAATAGAGTCCTGTCACAGTCACCAGTTAACGTATCCACAAAGACGCACACGAGATGCTGTCAGTTGATACAATTATATTTTCACATATATTTACAAATTAATACACACATACAACCTTAATCGCAGTACCACAACACAAAAACACTTCACTTGTAGAATATCAACAATCACCATATTTAAACAGTTGACAACTAACACCGAATACCACGTGCTTCCAAACCTCAACTTCAGTAACTCAAGAGTAACTAACAGTAACTGACTTCACCCTCAAGATTGTCTCTTTATATATATCTGGCCAGATTTCCAGAAAGATAAGTTACAAATGAAACTACCTTCTTGAATGTTCCAGAGTGTCTAATACATAGAAATAGTGTACAGAATATTCCAATTATTCTAGTGTGTATGCCATTCTGGAAGTTACAGTGTGTTTCACAATTATGGATTACAATTTATATACACAGGTAAGAATAAATTATAATATTAATTTACAGGTATTTACATTAACTGAACTGATATCAATGTCTTTGTACAACACATGTTTCATAATCTCACACACAACACAATCATATCTTGATAATAATACAAATACCAACATGATGTAACACTTCACAGCCATACATACAAGTAATAATAATAATAATAATAATAATAATAATAATAATAATAATAATAATAATAATAATAATAATAATAATAATAATAATAATAATAATAATAATAATCACAATCGTAAAATAATAATTATTATTCAAGCTTGATATCTGCATTAGTTACCCATGGATGAGAGAATCTTATTTCTAAGTTATACCTGTTACCACACTTGTGTCAGTATATAGATCTATGAAATGATTTTAATGTAAATACATTTAAAAGAAAGATCAAGAATGCAGTATTGGTACTTGAGACAATTCAAAACAGTAAACATGGTGAATTCACAACACACACAATAGTTTAGAGAGCTGTAACTCACACAAGACTGGCTTCTTCTCAGCACAGCATTGTCGCTTTTCAACGGGTAGACGATTCCATTTACAGTGAGGTACGTTAGACAGAGTAACATGTGGTAGAAGTAATAATAACTCCATTTAGTTTCATGTCCATAGTAGTGTTGCCACTATTTCTCTTCCACCCCACACTTATGTTTGTGGAAAGTAGATTCCTCTTTTTCACGAGGGCTTTCGTTGTTAATGCTAACCTACATACATACATCCTGCTTACTTCTTCTGTCATTGATGATTTTAGGTCCAAGTCTTAATATTATGTTCTTCACCTGCCATTCTTCTACATTTTGTCATTTTTGTTTTGTATTTGTTTCACTTTATACTCAGTTTTCAAAACTGTACCCATTCCATTCAGCATCTCTTCCATTTTTTTTAAATTTTTCAGTCAATGAGTCACCACTGATCTGCTTTTAGGACTGTTGCCCGTGTGGCAGATTCTCTATTGGTCTACATTGGACCACTCTAGTAAATTATACAAAGGATTTCTTGATTCAGTATTTTTTCATTCTGTGAGATGCTGTCTTCCTTTGTTCTGTTGAAAATACCCTCCCATTAGACCTTTTATTTATCTTGGTCTGTAGCCTGGTGTGTGTGTGTCTTGAAGTATCTTAATTTTTTCTGTTTTATTTTTGAGATCATCTATTGTTATTTGTAGCTCTTTAATATCTTTAATATCCTCCTTAATTTCCGTGATCCATTTAATCTTGGTCTTGCTATTCCATAATTTTTCAATTATTCTTTGGATATTTCTTGTATCAGATGTTCTGATAAGATGTCCAAAGAATGATATATGTTTTTTCCTAATCATGCTCAATACTGGTTTAATTTCCTGATAAACTGTTTTATTTGATGCTATTCTCCATTAACTTGATACTGTTTATTTATGCATGTTCTAATTTTTATTTTTTTTTCTGTCTTAAGTATTTTGTCTGTTTTTGCTGTATTAGTGGTTTTAAAAATGGTTTCACTAGCATAAGTTATTTCTGGCTGTGTGACTCTTTTTATAATGTCTTAATTTTGCTGCTGTCGATAAGCTTTTTTTTTTCTTGTGTGTAGTCTTGGTAATATAATTTGCTTTGTTTCATTTATTTATTCTGTTATGCCAAGCTGGTTTCTCATTAAGATTATAAGTTATGATTTCTCCTAAGTTCTTAAATTACCAGGCGAGTTGGCTGTGCGGTCAGGGCCACGCGGCTGTAAGCTTGCATCCAGGAGATAGTGGCTTCGAATCTCACTGTCAGCAGCCCTGAAGATGGTTTTCCCTGGTTTCCCATTTTCACACCAGGCAAATGCTGGGGCTGCACCTAAATTAAGGCCATGGCCACTTCTTTCCAACTCCTAGGCCTTTCCTATCACATCGTCGCCATAAGATCTATCTGTGTCGGTGCAACGTAAAGCGACTAACAAAAAGAAAATTTTTCAGCAATATTGATTTCTTGCCCATGAAATTGTTATTTTATTTACCAGTGGGGGATGTGTAAACATGATCTCAGTTTTTTTCAAAGGATATTGTAAGACCTATTTTTTGTGCTATCTCCTGTAGAGATTTGGTGTCGAGTTTCCTGAATATTGTTGGACAATAGAGCAAGGTCATCAACTCATCAGCAAATCCTAAACAGTTTAAAATTAAATTTTGTGTGGAGCTTCCAACTTTTATGTTCTTTAGCTTGACTTTGTACCATTCCCTTATTATAAATTTTAATGCACAATTAAATAGCAATGGTGATAAACAGTCTCCTTGTCTTAAACCTGTTTTAATAAAAAATGGTTCAGAAACCTCTCCTTTAAACTTTACTTTTGATATGGTATTGGTTAAAGTAAGTTCTATCAGAATAATTAATTAAGGATGGAGTCCAAAATTCTGTAAAATTTTTAACATTGAAGGTCTATGTATACTATCATATGCCTTCTTAAAGTCAACAAATGTTATTACTATAGGCGTGTTTTGTTTTCTGTAGTATGCCATTATTCATTTTAGAGTGCTCTCTTCAGCACAACTTCCCCAGGGTCTAAAGCCTCCTTGGTATTCTCCTAACTCTTTTTCTAGTTGATCTTTAATCCTTCCATATGAGATCTTGGAAAAAATCTTGTATGTGCAGTCCAAAATAGACAATCCTCTATAATTACCAGATTACTCATATCTCTTTTTTTATTTTTTTAAGAGGGTGTGTTAAGGCTATTGTCCAATGTTCTAGAAACTGTTCAGTGTTTCGAATTTTTGTTAAAGCCATCTGTAAGGAAATCCGAACCATATTACTTGAATATTTTGACATTTCTACAAAAACCTCGTCTTCGCCACATGCCTTATAATTTTTAAGTTCTTTTAGTGCTTTTTTAAATTCTTGAAATGTTGGAGGGTTTATGTTATTAAATTTGGTTTTCATTGGAGTATTTGTATTAGTCCTCCTGGTGGCCATGACCATTAAGGCGCTGAAGTCCAAACGGTCTGACACCGAGGTTAGCTGCTTCGAGTCTCGTTGGTCGAAAAAAAATTTCTCCATCAGAATGTTGTCCGGCAGGGTAAGGGAGGTGGTGGTATACAATTTCTAATCACTAGATTGTGTGCCAAAAGCCTGAATGAAATTCCAAACCTCACCGCAGTGTTCATATGGAGTGAGGGCATATGACGCTGTTGATGGTGATTCGTCCGTCGGATGGAGATGTTAAGCCTTGAACAGACCCCTTGGTGCTATTCGACAGGAGTAGGCTATGTGCCGGCACCGGGTTTCACCCTCTCTCTACTATCATATATCACGTCATTCATTTCATCTCATTAACTCCTCCGATGAGGTCATAAAAATCCTCCACAACAGATTCATCACACCTCATACCCGACCGCGTAGGGAAACGGGACAAAGGTTAGACAAACATTCAAGTATTTGTATTCATTTGTAATAGTTCCTTCTGTTCTTCACAGTTCAAAAGTTTACTGAATGCTTTTGCCATAATCTCAGCATTTTCACTACTGCTATGTGCCATTTTTCCATTTTCATCTTTCAACATTAGTGTAGGAGGAGCATATTTCTGTAGTTGTCTTCCAAAAATTTTATAATAGTCTCTAGAGTTGGTATTATGGTAATTAACTTCAATAGAGTTTATTATATCCTTATGAAATTCTCTCTTAATTTTTCTAATGTTTTGGGAGAACTTTATCCTGATATTTTTTAGGTTGTTAGCATTTTCTTCTGATTTATGGGCTTGGAACTTTAACGATAATTTTTTTTAATACTATAGATTAGGGAAGCGACTGGGGATTTAGAGGTATTCGTGGTAGGTACTGAAATCACACGAAGGGTGAAAAGAAATCATGATTTAACAGGATGAATAACAATATGTATTTTTGAACCAACAAATAAAATTAGAAAGGAGAACCAAAAGATTTAAAAATCAGATTGAAATTGCAACGGCATTAAAATCAACAGCAAGTGACATAACATTAATTTGAACCAGCCACATACAGTGTAATGAGAAAAAATCTGGATGGTGGCAGAACAATAAACTGTACACTTAATTGCTCTTTCAAGAGTCCTAGTACCAAGGGCTAACAGGCCATAAACAATTTAAGAAGGACAGAACCCTATTAATGAAAAGGGAAGAGAACGCAAGCCTGGTGCGAGATGGGAGGGAAGCGACCTGCAAAGTAAACTCTTAATTATGGAAGGGCAGTGGGAGTTAAAAGTCACAAGCATAAATGCCTGTGCTCACCCATTTTGTCTCGAAACATAGTCCAGGCGGAGAAGATGAAAATATATGGCATGTAATCACATGTGTAATCCTTGCCACACCGCATTTGGAAGCCACTAGAATAATTTTAAATACCAAGTTCTTTTGTAAAGGTGACGTTTCGATGACGTAGCGAGCAGCCGTATGGAGAGTTGAAACGTTCAGTTGAATGATGGCAGGCAATAGTTGCGGCGGTGCGATGAGTCGATGAGAAGGTAATTGAGCAGAATCTTGTAGATATTTAGGGGTAATATTACAAAATGCATGGCCAACTAACTCGATAAATCTCTTCCAAATCTTTGGCTGATTTGGATTATTATGAGCAAATCTGAGAGTTTTGACATTAAAATGTCTTACAGCTGGGAGCCATCTGAATATTTGTCTAACGAAATAGTATCATGTAACTAATGTGTGATGAAGTGTAACCTAGCGACTGTGCAGGCTGTAATGTGAAGTATGGACAGATGGCCAGAAAATGTTACCTAGCAACTGGGCAGGTGATATCTTATGGCTGGTGATCATCTGAAATTAGCAACCGTTGATGGATGGCCATGACTGAGACACATATAAGACGTATTTGTGATTATTTGATTTTCCCATGGGGAAGTTTAATACCATATTTTGAAATTGCTTTTCTTTCTGAACAGCAACCCCCTTTTCCACATCCCTCCTTGATTTTCTTCATTGCCTGCTCTGTATATTAAAAGGTAAGGGAGTTAGACTACACCCCTCCCTCACTCCCTGGTGGATCTCTTAAAACAAAAATTACCACCACCCCCTACTGTTGCTTCTCATATCCCTCAACTCTGGTCACTGCAGTTCATTTTTTGTACAGATTATAAATAACTTTTCATTCCTTATACTTAATTCCAGTCCTCTTAACAGTTTCAAAAACTTTGTCCAATCTACACTATCAGAAGCCTTTTCTAAGTCTACAAATATCATAACCATGGACTTGATCTTCCTTATTTGATTTTGATTATCAGCCGTCTGGCCAGGATCTCCTGCCATGGTAGCATGCAGCGAGTAACTTGAAGCCAAATTTCAGGTGGTGGTTAGTTAAACTAGCTCTCCCTAGGGGGGCCAATGACTTTGGGCAGAGGAGCCCCCCTGCCCCCCAAAGGGAGTGGTGGCCCTCAGTGGAGGAAATGCTACTGGAACCCATCTTGTTGGTGGGCTGCAGCTTCAAAAGAACTGGCTTGTCAGACCTTAGATGGTCAGAGAACACTTAGAATCTCTGGGTCGCCCATCTGGATTGCAACATGGAATGCAAGAAGTACAGTGGTCTGCCAAATTATTATACTCAGATTGAAAATACATGGATTTGCTAACATTCTGGCAAAATAAATATATTTCTGGGAATGTTTCATGCATTATCTTTATTTCATTTGTATTTCACATATTCTGTTTACCATTTTTCACACAAAAAACAGTTTCCTAACTATAATTGTCTTTGTAATGATCAAACGTTTAGTATTTTGTGAAGCCACCCGTAGCCACAATCAGTGCAGAGACCCTTCCTGGCATACTCGTTATGCGTTTTCTTGCCCGTTCCTTCATATACGGGCTGTTACAGACCTTATTAAGTCTTTCTAGGAGCATGTTCTTGCTTGTAATGACACCTTGTTAAGTAATTTCTTTTTTCAGTGCCTTCCAAATATTTTCTATTGGATTCATGTCAGGCGAGTTGACTAGCCAGTCCAATACATGATTTTTGATTTTGTAGGAATGCTGTTACCGATTTAGTCTTGTGGCATGGTGGTGATTCATGCATGGAGGTAAAATCATTTTTCGGGAACCATTCTGAGACTTGAGGCAAAAGTTTGTTCCTTAGCACCAGCTCGTACTGATCCTTCCCCATTGTGCCTTGAACAATATACAGAGGGCCATTACCCTTGCTGCTAATCACAGATCATATCATTATGGAGAGAGGATGTTTCACCTGTTCTACAACACATTCTTCATTGAATTTTTCATGGGTGCGGCGTTGAACAAACTCGGTTTTATCATCAAGGATCAGTATTGAAGATTCATCTGAGAAGCAAACCTAAAAAATACAATGCCAGTGCAAGAAAGTTTTAATCAATATTATCTTACACCATGAGAACACAAGAAATTGCATGTGCAATTTTACAGACCTCATTCCAATCTTCCTCTGACCAATTTTTGTGATCCTTACCCCACTGAAGCATTGTTGGTTTCATAGCAGTTGTCAAGTTTGGTTTCTTTAAAGGACAGTGTCACTTCAGATCCATCTCTTTGTAACGCCGTTCTAAAGTTCTTTGCGACAAAGGAATCCCAGTTTATTGGTTAACACTTTAGCAGGTGTAAGACAAATTTTTGTTGCATAATTTCGAATTATTCTGTTAATTCTGGGCAAAGTTATTCTTTTTCTGCCCCACTGACCTCTGCGGCATGAGCCAAGAGGTGTGCTTGTTTTCATTTTTTTGGCGATATCACTCAGTGATGACTGTGAAACCCCCACGATTGATGCAATCTGCCGTTGGTTATACTTACAGTGGGGCAATAATGTAGAAATTGTGGCTTTCTTACAAGGGGTTATGTCACAACGCTTCCCCATCTCAATTTGTAGGTTAGAATTCCTAAACGGGGAATAACAACGGATTTAATGCATTTTTCCACACAGCTTCTTATTACTAAGTACTCCGCATTCCATACTGTAAAAGTTACTTGTAATTACAAACATTGAAAGAGAAGAACAGATAGACCACAATAACTATAGGACATCAACGAACAATAGTAATACACAACTTGCGTGCCAATAGTGCTGAAGTTCCAGGCTCACCAACAATGACACAACACTATTTCAGGACTTGCCAACTTCTTGATATATGCAGCAGTCTCCAAAGAATAAATAACTCATGAATGGACAAGCTGTAGAACTAACAATGGAAAATATTACAGCTTTGCTGTTAAAAAAGGCAAATACTTGTTCTGAGTATAATAATTTGGCAGACCACTGTATATTACATAGGAAAGATTGCGAATACCATTTGTAAAATGGAGAGAATCCTGAGAATCAGTGAGATGCATTGCCCAGATTCAGGACAGTGCACTACAGGTGAGCACACTGTATGCTACGCTGGAAACGACAACCTCAATCGCTAACAGATCAAATGAAAGAGTTCCACCTTTTCAATACACATTTATTATAAGTTAAAACACCATGGTATTAGTTTCAACTTTTCTAGGAAATCATCTTCAGCCATAAATCGTACAAATTGACATGACAATAACACAATGAAATACATACAATGAAGAACGATAAAATCTGCTGATGTTTTAAATTTAAATATACTGGGTGAGTTGGTCATGCAACAGCTGTGAGTTTGCATCCAGGAGATAGTAGGTTCAAACCCTATTGTTGGCAGCCCTGAAGATGGTTTTCCATGGTTTCCCATTTTCACACAAGGCAAATGCTGGGACTGTACCTTAATTAAGACCATGGCCATTTCCTTCCTACTTCTAGGCCTTCCCTATCCCATCGTCACCATAAGACCTATCTGTGTTGGTGTGACATAAAGCAAAATTGTAAAAAAAGAAGTGCATATTCCTGGTGTATAGTTTGTTATGATGATAAAAGTCTGTTTAAAATGTTGACTAAAACTCTGTGTTAAAACTTGAAGATAATACATGTAGTTTGTTATAAGAAAGCAAAATTGTCTAGAGATTCGTTATATGATAGCTTATGTGAAGCTATTTGTGTTCTTGAAGGTGTCAAATACTTAATGGTAGGCTGGGGAACATCTTACTGTGATACATCAAAGTACACGAGTTCAATCCAAGTTTATTTTCAATGCAAACCACAGTAAAGCAAGAAAAGTATCTGTAAGTAAAATAAAAAAGTGATTATCTATGTATGCGAGTACCGGGCGAGTTGGCCGTGCGCGTAGAGGCGCGCGGCTGTGAGCTTGCATCCGGGAGATAGTAGGTTCGAATCCCACTATCGGCAGCCCTGAAGATGGTTTTCCGTGGTTTCCCATTTTCACACCAGGCAAATGCTGGGGCTGTACTTTAATTAAGGCCACGGCCGCTTCCTTCCAACTCCTAGGCCTTTCCCATCCCATCGTCGCCATAAGACCTATCTGTGTCGGTGCGACGTAAAGCCCTTAGCAAAAAAAAAAATATGTATGCGAGTCATGTGGAAGCAAAGTAAGTTATATGAGACTCACTCCCATTTAATGCATTGTCCAGCATGTGTATCCTTATGCGACACAAACTACAATAACAAGGTTGATGGTGGATGTGGGTAGGTTGATAGTGGAAAGGAAAGTGGGAGGGGTAAGGCATGTTTACACTATGACGGAACTGACGGGTGATTTACGTCTGTCATAAAATGGTATGATGTTAACAAATAAGATATTAGATCTCTCGGATATCTCATTGAGATTTAAAACGGGATTTTAATACTGCTCCAAATGTATAAAACAATTTTTGATTATATTTGGTAAAGTGCCCTTATCAGCTGTTTTAAGAATCTTCATATTCCGCTCAATACTTGAACTTGTGATTACACTTCTCCATATATATTATCTAATTGCCGAAAATCTATTACATTTAATAGCGTTATCATGCTCGGAATACCTTGTGATGAAACTACGTATGTGGCATTACAGTCACTACATTTTACTTTATGTATGTATGTTGTATGTTGGGTATTCAGCCCAAAGGCTGGTTTGATCCTCTTCAGCTCCACCAACAGCTGTCATAAATAGCCTAGGCATTACTGAAGAGGCGTACTAGGGAAATGAGGACTGAGGTAGTTTCCCGTTGCTTTCCTCACCGAGCCAGCCGTTGCTGTTACATATCAGTCTGCCAAGCCCACTGAAATGCATGCACCAACCGACCCTATGAGCGATATTTTCATACCATTCATAGCAGGGACTGGCTGCATAAGGAATGGTATTACTAGCATCATTCATACCTCAGTCACTTTCATATTGTCAAAGCCAAGGATGAGACTGAGACAGGTCAATGAAAGTAACAAATTTGATATAGCCCATACCAGAAGACATAGTGCACTGTAAACACTACATCTCGCCAGCAAAGGCATTTTTACTTTATATGCACCAAATTTGGAAAACTTACTTTGTTGCTTGATAGAGTGAGTGTTGTAAATAATGGATGCATTATTATTGGTTCTGTAGGCTATTTGTGATTATGGTTTTTTTTTAAATATTAGATATCTGGTAAATGTTCTCGTTATTAAGTGTAAAGGTAGAAATTGTACATTTTGAAATTATTTCTCTGGATAAGGTGGGTGATAGATCATGTTTAATTTGATTAATTATATTTTCTATATTATTTTTAGCAATGTTATGTATGAGATATAATTCATTTTTAAGATCTTTCTTGGATAACAGAATGTTAAAGGCATGATGTACCATACTGTAGTAGGCTGCTTTCTTATGGGATAGGGGATGTAATGAACCTTGTTGTATGGTGTTAATTGTTTGAGTTGGCTTTCTATAAACACGGTAGCTGATAAAGTTTGAATTTCTAATGATAATTAAATCTAAAATGTTTAGAGATTGATTTAGATTTTGACTCTAACGTGAATTTAATATGTGGATTAAGGGCGTTCAAGTTAATTAAAGTGGAAGGTGCATTTTCAGTGTTATTATCTATTATGACAAAGAAGGTCATCCACATACCAGACCCAAAAGCAAATATTTTTGAACTTCGTATTATTAATAATTTTGTTGTATTCTAAATTGTCGAACTAAATCTCTTCTAAAATTCCAGAAGCTGGTGATCCCATAACTAATGTATTCTGTTGATAGATTATATTATCCAAACTAAAATAATTATTGTGTAAAACAATTTCTAATATAGAAAGAATCTCCAAGATTTCCTGCTGGCTTAGCTTACCATGTGCTTAAAAATTATTTTTAATGATGTCACAAAGTTCATTAATTGGTATTCTGAGATACCTATTGGTTATATCAAACGAATGAATAGATAGGTTTGAACGGATTTTTATGGCTTTGACTTAATTTACTAATTTAGTAGTATTCCTGGTGGATTTTTTAGTTAAAGAAACCTATAATTATTGTTGAGAAACTTTTGGATGAATTGAGACACCTTGTATAGTGGATTGGGCCTAAAGTTGACTATCGGTCTCATCGAATGCCAGCCTTGTGAATTTTAGTTAATGCTCTGGCTTTAGGTAGCGCTGTCAGAAGTCTTGTGAACAGAAGTGAAGTACACTCATGTTCATAAAAACCAGAACACCGTGAAAAACTAGAGATAGGACGTTCATATTCACAGGATATGTGCATTAGTATGTTCTGAAGAAATGATTAGCATTTGAACCATGTTGACCCTCAGGTTCAAGGTCCATATCGATATCTCAGCACACCACTACCGACTGGTAAAATGTGCCTGCGGCTCTCGTTGTTGCTATAAACTGAAGGTAATGGGTCAGTGAGCAGATGTGCAGGATGCCTCGCAGTCATATGTGAGAACTGTACCGTCAAATGAGTAAGTTTGAAAGAGGGCGCATTATTGGCATAAGAAAATGTTATGCATCCATCCGGGAAATTGCTGCTTGTGTGGGAAAAAGTGTGTCGGCAGTGCAACGGGCGTGTACAGAATGTTTCACAAAAGGCCGTAGAACACGACGAGAGGGTCTTGTTGCACCACCCAGACCACCCCCCGAGAAGATCGACACCTCATTCGAATGGCATTGCAGGACAGATCTGTGTCCTCCTCGGCTCTGGCACAACAGTGGAACAGTGTAACACATCATACACTATCAGGATGACAGTCCATTGCCGTTTATTCTGGTCTGGGTTACCAGCACGTCATCCACTTCTCTGCCTACCTTTGACTAATGTGCATAAACATGCTAGACTGCAATGGTGTATGGAACAACGTCACTAGGGACAGGAATGGCAGCAGATAGTGTTTTTGGATGAATCCAGTTTTGTTTGTTTAAAAATGATGGCCATATTTTGGTTCGCCGTAGGCAGGGGAGAGGCATCACATTTACTGCATTCGCACAAGACATACAGCGCCAACTCAAGGCCTTATGATGTGGGGTGCTATTGGGTACAACCACAAATCACTGTTGGTGCGTGTCCAGGGCACTGTGACCAGTTTGACCTACGTGAATGACATCCTGTGACCTGTAGCCATACCCTTTCTGCACGACACCCCAGATGCCATATTTCAGCAGGACAATGCGTGACCACATGTTGCTGCATGAACACATGCCACCTTGTTGTCACAGGATGTAAGACTGTTGCTCTGGCCTGCCCGATCACCGGACTTGTCGCCAATTGAAAATGTGTGGAATATGGTGAAACAATGGGTGCGGCGCTGTGATACAATGCCAACCACCAAAGATGAACTGTGGAACCAGGTGAATGCAGCATGGGTGGCTATACCCTAAACATCATTCGCACCTTATGTGCGTCGATGCCATCACGCATGGAACAAGTTATCAGTACCCATGGAGGACCCAGTGTCTACTAGGTAACAAGACACATGCTGAACCTAGGTGACTGAAATGCTAATCGTTTCTGCAGAACGTACTAATGAACATGTCCTGTAAATATGAACTTCCTATCTCTAGTCTTTCAAGTTGTTCTGTTTTTTATGAACATGAGTGTAGATTCAGATGGATACAGGGAAACAACACTTAATCCTTGAAAAACAGATTAAGAAGCAACCATGGATGACCACCAAGATATTGGAACTCATAGATGAGCGGCAGAATTGGAAGAACTTAGAGTTGCATAAATACAACCAGCTGCACAAAGAAATTAAGACCGAGCTCGATAGCTGCAGTCGCTTAAGTGCAGCCAGTATCTAGTATTCGGTAGATAGTGGGTTCGAACCCCACTGACGGCAGCCCTGAAGATGGTTTTCCGTGGTTTCCCATTTTCACACCAGGCAAATGCTGGGGCTGTACCTTAATTAAGGCCACAGCCACTTCCTTCCAAGTCCTAGCCCTTTCCTGTCCTATCATTGCCATAAGACCCATCTGTGTCGGTGCGACGTAAAGCCAATAGCAAAGAAAGAAATTAAGAGGAAGGTTGTGTCTGCAAAAGAACAATGGATGGCAGAAAGATGTCAAGAGTTAGAGCTTCGGTAGCAAAAGAATGACATTTTTTATCACAAAAACAATTTCATAATGACTAATATAATTTCAAGCCCTGGACCTGGAAGTCATATATCAAAGAAGTGTTCAGTGATGATAAACCCAAAGAACATTGTGTGAACGAAGCAAACACAGGTTCCGCCATTTTGAAGGACGAAGTGTGGCTTGTCATCTGCCAAATAAAGAATTGCAAGGCCATTGGACCTGCTGAAGTACATGCAGAGCACCTCAGACTCCTGGACGACAAAGGAATCAGTACTCTAACAGAATATTCAACAAAGTCTACTCGACTGGAATAATCCCAGAAGATTTTCTCAGGTCCACTTACTCGTATATCACTCTTCCCAAAAAGACTGATGCAAAGAGCACAGAACCATCAGTCTAATGAGCCATATCCTAAAGAGATTATTTACTGGGCTGAGTAGCTCATGCAGTAGAGCGCTGGCCTTCTGAGCTCAAGTTGGCAGGTTCAATCCCAGCTCAGTCTGGTGGTATTTGAAGGGGCTCAAATAAAACAACCTCAGGTTGGTAGATTTACTGGAACATTAAAGAACTCCTGTAGACAAAATTCTGGCACCTCTACATCTCTGAAAATTGTAAAAGTAGTTAATGGGATGTAAAATCAGTAACATTAAAAACTATTAAGAGATTCTTGAAGATTATTCAAGGCAGGATCTGTGCTAAGTGCAAAGTGATAAGTGAAACACAATTTGGATTCAGGAATAGTCTTGGAACTAGAGCTCTTTTATATATGCAAGTTTTTGTTCATTGTTGCTTAGAAATCAATGAGGATGTCTCTGCATGTTTCATAGACTACAAAAAGGCATTTGATATAAAGTCCAGCATGAGAAGATGATGCATATTCTGCAGAACTGTGGACTTGACACCAGAGACATAGAATCATTGCCAACTTGTGTTGAGGTCAGAAAACAGCAGTCAAGATTAAGGAAAACCTGTTAGAAGAAATAGATTCTATCATATTCTTTGACAAGGCTATGTATTATCACCCCTACTCTTTACAGAAGCTTTAGAAGAACCATCTACCATACGTATCATTATCAATGAGGAGTGTGTAAATAAACCCTGGTACACAGATGACATGGTGTTATTAGCAGACAATCCAATGGACCTGCAGGTATTATTAGGCAAAGTAAACACAGCTTGGAGCAGCAGAGGGTTGTAAAAAAACATTAGGAAAACCCAGTTCATGGTCATCAGTAAGCAGCAAGACATCCATGTGCAGCTCACTCTCAGCAATGAGACCATTGCTAAGGTTCCTTGCTACCGGTTTGTAGGATGTTACCTCAACCAGCAATGGGACTGCAGCCAAGAAATAAAGATCCGCATCAAGTGTGTGAGGAGCATCTTCATGCAGATAACAAAATTGCTTAGCAATTGCAGCCTACAACCGATCGTTAGGCTCCATTTGGTCCGTGCCTACATCTTTCCAATGTTGCTGTATGGAAAGGAAAGTTGGATGCTTACCCAGGCTCTCTGCAAAAGACCGGAGGCATTCAAAATGTGGGTGTACAGACGGATACTCAGCATTTTGTGGGTGGAAAATAAATCCAGATTTCCAAGGTGTTGGATCAACTGGTAAAAAAGGCCAGAGTCATGTTGAACATAAAAAAGTGCAAGCTGGAGTATTTCGGCCATATGATGCGAATGATAAGTAAAGGATCATGCAACTTGTCATAGAATGAGTTAGGAGACCTGGCAGATGGCAAACTTTATGGCTGAGGAATCTCATGGACTAGTACGTTTTGAGGTCCCTATACCATACTGCTGCATCTAAATTCAAGATTGCTGTGTTGATCACCACATTTTACTAGAAGATGGTACATTAAGAATAATAATAAGAAGAAAATTATCAGCCTTAAGGTTAGGAGCGCCTTGCAACTTCCTACAATTCTTTCAAAAATCAAATTGGTCTTTCCTGAGCTCATTGTTAACCGAGGTTAGCCGGTTCGAGTCCCGTTGGTCGAAAAAAATTTCACCATCAGAATGTTGGCCGGCAGGGTAGGGGAGGTGGTGGTATACAATTTCTAATCACTAGATTGCGTGCCAAAAGCCTGGATTAAATTCCAAACCTCTCCGCAGTGCTCATATGGAGTGAGGGCATATGACGCTGTTGATGGTGATTCGTCCGTCGGATGGGGACGTTAAGCCTTGAGCAGACCCCTTGGTGCTATTCGACAGAAGTAGGCTATGTGCCGGCACCGGGTTTCACCCTCTCCCTACTATCATATATCACGTCATTCATTTCATCTCTCATTAACTCCTCTGATGAGGTTGACGTCAGGAAGGGCATCCGGTCATAAAAAAACCGCCACGACAAATTCATCTCACCTCATACCCGACCCCGTAGGGAAACGGGACAAGGGTTGGACAAACAAATTGTTAACCTGTCTTTCAATCCTTCTGTAAATAAATCCTTATGATAACATGTACGATATATTGGGCTAATGGTGTGGTAATCTTCACACTTTCTTATAGGCTCATACTAGACATTTTTTCCGTCATTGAGAGAGAGTTCCATTCCAATTTCTGCAGCTATCATTTTCTAAATTAATAAACATATCATGCATATAATAATAATAATAATAATAATAATAATAATAATAATAATAATATAAGGATTGTATGGTTGTATTTTCAATTTATAGGTTTCTGAACTTGAACAAAGAGTGAGAGAAGAGAATTCGCTACGATTTGCCTTGGAAGTCCAAATGAACAAGATGCGATATGAGCTTCAGGTAAGTGTTCTTAACTTGCAATTTGACAAGTGAATAATTTATTTATATTAGGAATTATACAAGAAACAGGATAGATAGAAGAATTTACTGACTAAAATCCTCTCCTCGAACTGGAAATTCTTTATTTCCAGCCAAGCAGCTTAAAGCCAGCCGAAGAGAGCTCTTAATACTTACACATACACTGTTTCATGGCTCTAACACAGAAGGACGACACACCCTCACTCTGTGAAGACCAAATTTTGGAGGTGCCTTGCAATGGATTTCTGTAGTCACTGGCATTTCTTGGGCTTGTTCATAGATCTTGTTATAATATGAAAGACTTTTCTTTTCTAAATTTTTGGCGTGACAACGTCTTACTCCGCAGGCTTGAATGCATGGAAAGTTAGTATTATGAAATTAATCTTTTGATAACATGGTGTTTCTGGCAAAATATAAGTATTTCATTTTATATTCAGATATTGCTAGGTAATTCAAGGTCACAGTGATAAATTTCGTGTGATGATATAACCTCTTCCTGCAGGGGCCTCATGTTTTGAGCACTCAGTACGCTTCAGAGCACCATAACAAGTTAATCTGTTGACCAATTTAAAATATTCTGGTCTCATTTTGTTTGCAAATAGATGGGACAAATACATGTACAGTACAGTTTGTGAATAACTGTAAACATTGGAAATTTGCAATGAATTTTTTGAAAAATCAGCAATTTGATCATCTAAATGTCAATTCTCTGACCCTTATGTGAACATTAGAAAGTTTCAGAGTCCGAGATGATGGTACCACAATGGTTGCTCTACAACTCTTATAGGCAAAGTTATACAACATCGAAAATGTGAGATTTTCTTAATTTGCTTCATGTTGACCTCGGAATTTAAATTTTGGCCCGTGATGTGTGTATCACTGAATAAAGAATTGTACATCTGACATAATGTACAAATGCAGTAGTCTTAGAACAATTAGGGTGGAAATTTCGTGGCATACAGAATTTTGAAAATGACTAATTTTATTGGAATAAATGCTCAGGCATCACCATCTGCTATGCTTATAATGCCTCGCCACTTTAGCTGGAACTCTGTACACTCAGTAGTGCTACAATCCTCCACCACTCAGCTCAAAGCGCTGCAAGGATGTCCCTCACCATCTTAGCATCTGCTGCAAGCAGTTTAAACTCTTAATACCTTCCGACTTTAATATTTTCCATTTAGGTACTTAACATGATCAGATTATTCTGTTGTGTTGCAAGCAGTTTTGTCAAGAAAGATTGGAATTGCTATTTTACAAGTCAAATGTAATGTAAAAGCTTACCAGTCTGTCGAACACATAAGTTAAATATAAATATTACATTGTAACATACCTTCTTTAATAACCGGGGAGAATTGAGGTCACAAATTCCAAGGTCCACGTGCTTTCACATACCCTAATAAACACCACTGAACACTATAACATACCTGTAATATTTATATTTAACTTGTGTGTTCAACAGACTGGAAAGCTTTCAAGTTACATTTAACTGACTTACAGTTATGAATTTCATTGGTTCCGTATTGAAGTGGGATTACAATAAAATTAAATTCTTTCAAGGTCCACCTATTCAATACAATGACGTTTTATTGTGATTTAATCACATGTCAAATAGTCAAATGGTACTAGTTTCGGCATGAATGCAATTAATGCAACAGCTCCTACATAGGTCAAACAGGACGCAACTTTATGATTAGATATTCGGAACACGTCAACGCGATGAGACACAATAAGTTCTCCGCCATGGGTATACATATGCACGACACTAATCACAAATTTACCGACATTGAACAAGATATGGAAGTTCTTCAAACAGTAAACAAGGGACCCATAATGAATATAATTGAAAGTTGTTACATCAACTGCGACCAATATTTTAACCCCAATTACAATTTAAATGAGATTTATGAGAAACCCAATATTCTTTTCGATCTTTTAATCGATTGGCTTAAAAATACCAAACTATCGAAAAACAGTTCGATTTTCCAAGTAATCCGGAATACACACTCCCGTCAATTACCCCCACTACCCCATCCTTCTGCCCCGCCTTAGTTCCATTCCCCCACAAGAGCTCCGCCTCCTTCCTTCCCCTCGCCTCCTTTACCGTGCCCACACACTTCGTCCGGCTCCGTCTGTGTAACAACACGTTTACATGCTGCTGAAGGTGAGTCAATCATCATTCAACGATTCTAATGTTTCTAGTAACTTCCACACATTGCTTCCAATGTCTAACTTGGCTATTCTCCTTCAGGTTCAAATTGAAGTGGGAATTCATCTCTAATTACATCACGATCTTATATGATCAAAGTAAACTTCCCTGGAACCACCTAATATCTAAAGGAACAAATGTCATTCACATAGACAGCATACAACTGCAAAAATTCACTTATCCCGGATGCACACAGACTGAATTATGTAACGAACAGCCGGAATTTTAAGAATTTTATATCACACCAATTGTATCATAATTTTATCGTATTTCATGTATCACCACATTAATTGTATGTTATTTTATAATGAGTTAAAATGTGTTTTAGATGTTTTAGGAATATATATCTTGTTTTAATTTGTACTCAAGGTTGATGATGGCACATAGATGCCGAAACAGTACCATTTGACTATTTGACATGTGATTAAATCACAATAAAACATCATTGTATTGAATAGGTGGACCTTGAAAGAATTTAATTTTATTGTACATTTAACTGAGTCGACACTGGAAAGTATGTCTTCCTTCTTAACAAATTTTACAACTCATATCACTTAACTATGCAGACCCGGCCAACAGCTGGAAACTGCAGATGATGATGATCACTTAACTGCTCATTATGACTGCTATCAGAAGATGAGGTGTAACTTAAAATCTTTTCAATAAGGAATAAAAATATGCACTATTAAACAAAGAATTACATGTTTTGTTAAAAGAACATCATCAGATTCTATTAAATCATACTCAATATTTGGAAATATTTATGTTTATTTCTGTCCAAACACCTAGGAATTTGGAACATATCTTAATGAAGTCCTGCTTTGTCTTCACTCCAGCAAACAATGAGAGGCAATTGAGAAAGCAATGGTTGTTTCCATTTGTTACACGTGTGTGATGTATCAAGAAAATAAACCTGTTTTCAGTATCCCGTTCATGCAGAATGTTAGCATCCTACATATCCTGCATATCGATTCCCCCTGAAATATGTCTTAATCTGCTGAATAATGTAATTATTGAATCACTCTTAAATGTACTGAAGTGCCCTTGTCTGTTAGGTTATCAGCCCAGAGGCTGGTTATTGCAACACAATTTGCCCTATGAGTAACACCGTTCATAACACTCAGACACACTTTCATGCTGTGAATGTCATTACTCGGCACCACTCACACTCCTCCTTTCATATAGTCACAACCATGGATGAGATTGGGACTTCGGTGGAAATTACACTTTGCTGTGGCCTATGCTAAGAGGCAGATGCTAAAGTACTCTATCCATCAATAAATAGCAACAGGTGGAAAAGTGTCCTTAGGATCAAAACATAGGTATATCTAACAATCAGTAAACATTTAATTTTATAACAAGGCAACAACTCTCAGAGATTCTTTAATAACAGGGGAGGACTGAGCTCACAAATTCAAAGGTGCAAGTGCCTTCACATGCCCTAATAAACACTAATGAACACTCGTTGCCCTTTTGTTTGTCAGGTTAACCAACAAAAATACACACAAGAATGGAAAGAAATCTGCTACTAATCAGGAGCAAAGGTCATGCTACAAATATAGGCCAAGATCAAGTTAAATTCCAAAAAATCACAAAAATTTGGAAAGTAGGCTAACACACAGAAGAGAAAGGGAATTCTG
Organism: Anabrus simplex; assembly: GCF_040414725.1. Lineage (NCBI taxonomy): Eukaryota > Metazoa > Arthropoda > Insecta > Orthoptera > Tettigoniidae > Anabrus > Anabrus simplex. The sequence continues at coordinate 897,849,918 of NC_090265.1, forward strand.
AAAAGCACCAAGCGATCCCATAGCATAGCCTAAAAATAAAACCTAATGGGGCACAAGGCCCAGTGAAATACAGGATAACCCCATACTACCTTGGACTGGAATGAAGGAAAAATTAATGATTGAAAAATGAAAGATGCAATTAAATTTAGAAAATCCTAGTCACAAGAAACAAAAAAAGGAAACAAGGGTCTACACTCATGCTTCCTTTTAAGATATTGTGCTCCTTAGGGCAATTACATTTGCTGCTTGAAAATCTTAGAAGAAAACTACATGATAGAAAATTAAGCTTAATGAAATCTGTACATTAAAACTGAAGTAAGTATGGCACGTCAAAAGTTTACATTCTGAAATGTTGGGGAAACGTATCTCTGTTAGTCACATGATGTTTTGTAGAGTCACATGGTCTAGGATAAAGAAGCCTACCTTACTTGTTGCCTCAGCATGCCATTTACCTCAAGCGAGGCGAAAACCTCATCTGTTGATCACATAGTCAAGATAATCTTTAGCAGGCAACTGACCCTGCCTTTTATAGTAGCAGACTGGGCTATGACTGGTTGAATAAAGTTCATTAGGAGAAACCTTAAGAAGTGACCAAAGAAAAAGGGTTACCAACCCCTAACTATTACATTTTGTACTAAAAGAATGTACTGTAAATGAAAGCTCAAACATAGGTTCCTAGGTGGCAACCTTAAACAGAATAGTGTAATCTACAGGTAAGCTTCAGAACTTCATATTAACATAAAGTTCAGTGTATCTCCACAAAATGTTGCTATAGGTAGATGTTTTTTTTGCTAGTTGTTTTACGTCACACCGACACAGATAGGCTTACGGCGATGATGGGACAGGAAAGGGCTAGGAGTGGGAAAGGAAGCGGCCGTGGCCTTAATTAAGGTACAGCTAAAGGTGTACAAATTGTTCTTCAGGCTTGCCTGCCCCAAGCTGCTCTGCAACAAGCAAAGCAGCTTAGCTTGAGCGCCAGCGAAGCAAGAGTGCACGCGTACCGAGCGCGCTAGTCATAGCAAACCAAAACCTGGGTTTCCCTAAGCCTGACAGGTTGCCTGGGACCCGTTCGGACTGCCGGACTTGTGTTCGGCCTTCCCTGACTGTCCAATAACTGGTGAAAATATTCGCAGTGAATTGGAAGATCGTTTGAAAGGACACGGCGTTTCTCATGAAGATATTTACAAAATTACATTTGTAACAGGCCAGGGAAGTAATATTGTTAAGGCCGTCAGCATATACAAGCGTCTTCCATGCATGGCTCATATTATTAATACAGTCTTGAAGCATGTTCTGAACGACTCTTTTTGAAAGAAAGTGTTCCTAATGTGTTAGCTGTTATCCATTCAGTGAAATCTCTGGCTTCGTACTTTAAGAGAAGAGGCCTATACGGGAGGTTACAACCATCTATGAAACCGTATGTTTGCACTCGGTGGAACAGTTATTTTGACTTGCTGCAATCAGTTCACTCCCAGAGAGATGCTAAGAGAACTATTTTAGAGAAGGAGGGTGCCTCTGATAAAACGCTCGGGTATGATCAGAACATTACTGGCCTGATCATAAAAGCCATTTAAGGAAACCACAGTTGATCTTGAGGGTGATGAGGAGCCGACTTTATATCTGGTCCTTCCGTGGTTTTATGCCTTAAAAGCCCATTGCACTCCATAGTATGATGATGAACAGGTAATATTTCATTTCTTTTAAATTTTAATGTGAGTCTCTTGATATTTAAATGTAAAAATGTTTTCATACTAAATGAGTTTTCAGTACTTAAAGCTTTAGAAACAAACCGGTGGTGTCTTTCTGGAGCAGAAATTTGAAGTCGCTATGTTAAACAAAATTGCAACTTTTTGGTGCCTAAATATCGCACATTAAAGAAACTAAATGCAGGAGAACAAATGTCTGTTTTGAGGCAGCTCGACAAATGTGTGCTCAAGGTAAGATTCCGTGGTTATTTCTTCTTCATTATTATTATTATTATTATTATTATTATTATTATTATTATTATTATTATTATTATTATTATTATTATTATTATTATTATTATTATTATTATACCTATGCAAATTAGATATTTTTAATATTCTAACATTACCATAAAATGTCGATAACTTGGGTGGATATATCAGATACCCAATCAAAATAGACAAGAAGTCCTTCTTCAAATGAAGAAAATTCAGTGCAACGTAAGAAAGCGAAATTTGACGATTGGGCAGAAAATTCGCCAATGATTTATGATGAGGACAGTAGGTACTTGCAAGAGGGGTTTATTATTGACGAAAATATACTGTGGTGGTGGAAAAATAATTCGCACAGGCTGCCCCGACTTGCCTCTGTAGCGAAAAAAGTGCTTAACATACCCGCTACGAGTGCCTCCAGCGAGAGGGTCTTCAGCTGGTCGGGAAATTTAATCAGCAAAAAACGTCCCCGTCTTGATTCGCAAAGACTTATGACCTCGGTGACACACGCAAACGATAATGTGTCCATGTATTAAATATTGGTATGCAGTATGCACAGTATGAGGCAACCACAAACTAAGAGAGCAAGTGGTAAAATTACACTTCTAAACTGAATAGTTTTATAATTATTTCTTTTGGTTTTCTGGGGAAGGGGTTTCTAAATTATTAAATGTATTTCAAAAATGTTACCTACAAAATTAATCTTTTTAAATATATTTATGACCTATACGTACATCTGCCTCTAATTTTCTCGAATAATAATGAATACATTATATTTATGGTCATATTTCCATCAACGGTCATTATGTTTATTTAAATATCGAAATATTCTGTTCAGAGAACCTACTTTTTACTAACTATTTTTGATAGAGAGAAATATTATTTGTTAATTAGTTACATAAGACGTCAAAACTACGAAATAAATTTCAACATAACTTTGTAATGACTAACATAATATTAAATAACCATATAAAATAATATTTGTGTTGACGAATCCTATATAAATTCTGGCATATAACAACCTCTTTCCTGTCTGCATTCATGCGAGTCTCATATCAGCACAATGAACGAGCAAACATCCATTAACGCAGCAGGAATAAGAAAGCAAGCAAGCAAGCTAACCTGTAGCCTGCCCAAGTTGGGCTAAGCTTGATCTGGCCAGGAGTGCAGCAGCCTGCCTGTACTGTTGTTTACGTGCGGCTAGCTTGCTTGCCTGCTCTCCAGGCAAGCATGGGCAAGCTAAATGCGGAGTTTGTACACCTCTAGGTACAGCCCCAGCATTTGCCTGGTGTGAAAATGGGAAACGACGGAAAACCATTTTCAGGGCTGCCGACAGTGGGGTTCGAACCTACTATCTCCCGAATACTGGATACTGGCCGCACTTAAGCGACTGCAGCTATCGAGCTCGGTAGGTAGATGTTAAAAGTGCTGCCTAACTCTAGGGAGAGGTCCTCTTCATGTTACAATTAGATATTTCATTCTTTCTACTTCATTCTGTCTTTCCCATTCTAACTGAAGCCTGGCTTTCTCTAGGTCTGTTATACCTGTTTCATGTATCCCTTGTATAGCAGCTCAGTGTGCGCCTTTATGGTAATGTGAACAAATCGTCTCCAGTAAACTTTTACCATTTAAGTGAAATAATTTCCCAAATGATACATTAATTTAAAGATTTTTCTGACCTTCTGGGTGACTTATGATTTAATTTGATATAAACATGCTGATACATGTCTTAGAGGTGAAGCTTCCATGGTGTGTAGAATTATTTAGTTTATTTTCCGGGTTGAACCGTGTTGTTGTTTTCTGTACATTACGTACAGCAATTACATACGGGCTGCCTGGGAGACTGATTACCTCGGATTGAGTAGGGGTATTTAATTCGCCTTGACAAAGAATACTACAATGTATTCGAAACGTCGGCAAACTGTACGTGATGTACAGAAAACAACAACACGGTTCAACCTGGAAAATAAACTAAATAATGCTGATACATGCTTTCTGACTCTTAAGTAATTATTGTGAGCATTATTTTCTGTCTGAACTTCGAATTACTTGCTATTATGATCAGTCAAATTGGTGCAATTCATGTCATGTCTGTTTTTATCACATATTCTTGTTTCTGTCATAGTAGTAATGACATTCAGTAATTTTGAACACGAATTTAAATGTGCAGTGCTGGCTGTCATATTGATGCAACTGCCTCTTCTGGGATTCTAGCTCCATTTCTAATTTTTTTTAAACTTTATTATTAGCATGACAGGTTTATTCTTGGTGCCGATACATGCTTTCTGGCTCTTAAATAATTATTGTGAGCATTATTTTCTGTCTGAACTTCGAATTGCTTGCTATTATGATCAGTCAAATTGGTGCAATTCATATCGTGTCTGTTTTTATCATATAGTCCTGTTTCTGCCATAGTAGTAATGACATTATTGCCTTGGACCGTGCACTCTTTGTCTAACTTCCTCTTTTTTTCTTAGTTCAAATGTTTTACACTTGTTCTTTCTGGGGTTATTTTAGCTGTTATATATGCAGGATAATCTTCAAATACAGTTGGTCAAAAACATTGTACTTCAATTTCTTTATTTTCAGTACAGGGCAAAAAATGGATTCAAGAAAAGTCCACCCACATACAAAAAAAGTTCTTGAACCAAAATTGGTACCAAGGCGTATCTAGAAATAGCACTGAGGCATTTCTGTCTGAGCTCTGAATGCCATGAAAATATGTGAAGTGAAATCCCTTTTATTATCCCGCTCTTACTCCTGCAGTATGGCACACAGCAGTATACCATTGTAGCTAATAATCACCCATGACAACTAAACATTATTACTTCTGGATACATATAAACATGTAGAATAATCAGAACAGTGAAACACAGTTAAAATTTGGAAATCTGCAGGCATATGTACTAGGTTCCTGAAGTGTGATACTTATTTGATCATAGCAAATGAATACGAAACTCATTCACAATGATATACACTTCCTAAAAACAGCATGTAATAATGGAAAATGTTTGCCTATTGTCAAGAGTGACATTCTGCTAGCGCTCCTGTGAGAAGAGCTGTTCGCTGTTTAGCATGGAAGTGGAGGCAAATGGCAAGGGGTTATGAGCATAGGAGGGTGGATGGTACAGCCAAACTTTCAGGGCACATTCCTCACACATAGAAGAAGAAAACATGTTATATGGACATAGGTCAAATGCTTTATTTCCATGTTAGAACTCATTTTCTACAACTCTACATTAACCATGTTAAACACACAGGAGCAGACACACCAGCATACCAGACGAAACTCTTTCTTACAGTAAATATTCAAAATGCCCTCTGTTAGCATTGCTACATTTATCATCCTGCAATTCCATTGAATTCCGGATGCACTGATGTATCCCTGGAGTATTGTGTACGCACGTCCTGAAAGTTTTGCCATGTCTTATTGTTACACCGTGTCATTAGGCAAAGAGCCACATAAGTTGGTTTGCAATAAACGATATCAAGTAACATAACAGCCATAAAGATAAAATCAGTTAATCGATTTTATTTATCTATTTATTACTGTGACAATTACCCACTACAGTGCCAGTCATCTCTTGCCGTAGTTACCATCGGCCACTTGTAAATAAAGTTGTAGTGAATTTACTATCTAACGTGTTTTTCATTTCACTCAAAGTCAGACTTGTGCCAGACGTTGTCACGAAAACCCAGCAGGACAGTCTTTCACTTGTCCCAGCCCATATTTTTTATATAATTTTATTGCTTCTAAAATTGTGAATGCATGGTGTTATGTTATTGCTTTAATGCATGAAAGGTCAGTGGCATGTTTTTTCTGTGAAATAGGAAAAGTTCGGTCCTCTGGCACGTGTTGTTTTGTTTTTGCTTCTTAGTTACATTATTAATAATGCCACACAACATACGATTACTGTAGTTAGCAAGCAGACACTTATTGATTTCCTCATACTCACTTGAGGAGGTCAGCGAGGCAGTCTAAATTTACATTATTCTTTTGTATAAAGCTTTATTAATTGTGCATGAAAGTGTATAAACATGAATTCTGTGTGACAGCCCCAAATAAATTGTCTTTCAATACGTAAGTCATATCCCACCTAAGTGTTGCTATTGTCAAAGTTGCATTTTACTAGCCTTTTCACATGGACTTGATGTATATTTATTAATTCTTTTAAAAGGTGTCATATTTCAGCAAAGGGAGACTTATCTGATCAGTGAGTGGTAGTGTTCATTCCTTTTGTGCTTCAAGCTTAATCCTGCCTAAATTCAAAGGAACATTAACTTAGTGGATCTTTACATGGGATCTCTGTTGCTCAGTGACGTGTAAAATGACTGACTGAATTGTGTAATTGTTTATATTCTCACCTGTTGTGCTTAAGATTGATGAATTGATCCTGACACAATTGGTTGGCAAGATGGTTTAAATATAGAGCCCCGTGTTAATAGATCGTTATTGATATAATTTTTAGATCTTCGAAATCTATTTTACACAATCTTGTAGTCAAATCGTAAGTACTGATGTCTATGTTTATTATGTCTTACCAGCATTGCTTTGGTTGCTCTCATAGGTATTAACTGTGAAAATCAAATTTGAAGACAAAATTTGCGAATGTGCCTGGTGCTGAACGCACATAATGTCCGTATCGTATCATCATAGGGGTTTCTCATGCGTTTTCTCCATGATTTGTTGACAAATTTTGTCATTACTGATGTGATCCGTTAGGGTGATGCTCAGTACAGGATCTGCATTTCCACAGCATGTAACTTGTGGTCACTGTTTTTTATCACTTGGCCAGCATTCGACCCCATATTATGTACCAGAACATACTACCATTTGGCATATCTTTGATTTCAGTAGGGTTGGTATTCACTAGTCACAAAATACAAAAGGTGGTTCGGGATCTCTGGGGACGATGTTTGAAGGATAATTAGCTTATGAAGAGCCATGTCTCCACCAACGATCATGCTCAGTTGGGGAGCCACCATTTCTAGCTATAGCCCGACAACATAATTTCCATTGCAGCAGACTTTTTCGCACAGCTGGCATGTCTATCTTATCCCACTCCTCTTGACAGCTTTCCAGAGGCCATTGATAGTGTGTGGAGTCTATTTCCTAGGGCCCTTTTTAAAAGTACATATAAAATAAAATACAAAGTTTATTCCACCTACTCAATACTATACAATAATTGCAATGTTTATAAATACATTACAGTATATTAACAATATTTTTAAGAGTCCAAATGCACAGAAGTCCATGGGTGACCCATCGGGTACCTTCACCGGAATGTCAGCAAAAGGAATTGCACAGATTACAGTTTCCATCTCCATTCTCTCTAAGAACAGACTAGTTGAATGAGAGGTATGGCTGGATGCTTTATCTTGATGTACTGAACCCGAGTGACTTAGGCCCATAATCAATCATGATTTGATCGGTAAAATAATATGGTACATTTATTGAAATACAGAGGAGTGTATTTGAAAATATTTCGTTTAGGTAATGTCGAAATCAGAGCGAAGGAAGGACGACAGACTGGAGCCTGACGGATTAGCTCAACCCGACAACTTTTAGCTACTTCACAGCAGGGAATATCATTAGTTGGCGTACAAGGAAATACAGAGTCCACAAATAAGTCTTGGTCAGGAAGAAGAAGGGGGAGAGTCATACAAAGAAAACCCACCACATGAGTAAGACCTTGGGATATTTTTGGTAGGACGGAAATTCCATGACCTCATGGAAAATTACAGCGGCTGAGTGTACGTTCGCTAGCCTAAGTTCGAGCAGGTGGAGATTTAAATCACGTGACCGCTTGCCGGCCAATAGTAAAAATTTGATGGGAGACTCAGTGATACCATCTTAAGGAATGAGGGATGAGATATTTTCGTAATTACAAAAGTATTCAGTAATAAATTAATATGAGTACGCGGATGGATGTAATGAATTTATTAGATGTCACGCATGGAAAAATAATCAATACTTATTGGCAAATTAATTAAATTGAAGGCTGGATTTCTTGGAAACCGGACAGCTTGAATCTCATTGGCTGAAAGAAGACCACGTTGTCAGAGACGCTTACGAAGGCGCGAAATGTGAGGAGCGAAATCCACCCATATCTCCTAAATCTGTGATCACCTGGAGTTCATATTTTATCCAGCAGATATGCTAGCGGAGTGGATTAATTTGATGTAAATTTTAACTTCCAATTCGGAGTGCAAGTACCGATATTAAAAATCCACCCCCTCCCTAAGGGGCATGACGTCAACAAATCCGCGGGAAAAAGGCTTCATCCATATATACGGAGCTGAATTGACGGTCGCCAGCACACTTGTCTTGAATCGTTGGAGCTGAATTGACGGTCGCCAGCACACGTGAATTGAATATCGGGAGTTGAACTGTTGGTCGCCGGTAACTTAGAATTCTACGGACGTACAGTCATTTAATGGCGCGAGCATCCGCCGGTGTTTGTAAAATGTGATCGCGCTCAAGCATCAGGAATTAGAAAATGTTAACGTAGGACAGTGTTTGTCCTTTGTGAATAATCAGTGATGTAAAGTAATTATCCTGCAAGAGAGTAGTATAAAATATATCACCATAAGTACGTACATAATAGACTGTGTGACGAACAGTACTTTAAGGAAGTAGTAGCCTGTACTTAGCTATACCGAACCGATGTCATGAACACGTCAAGAATGCCGTATAAATCGGGCGTATCGCGACGGGCGAAATAGTTGACACCTCGTCGTACGTGTCCAGGTCCATTGTGCGGTAGGTGGACGAAGATTAAATAGTGTAAATATATTAAATTCTTGGGTCTAGGATAGAAATTTGTTGTATCCAAATTAAAGTATACAGTGTTAACGTAGTAAATGGTGAAGGTTTGTGGTAATCAAGATATGAGTGTAAAATAATAATGTGCCAGGAAATCTTTTGTGAAACTACGCCATCAAGGATGGAGGAGTAAAACGCAGAGAGGGGCTGGATGAAGCCTCTCGTCTGCAAAGCTGCAATGGAATACCGATAACTAAGATGAGTACTAAACTGTAAAATATATTTGGGAAATGTTATCGTGATGGGAAAAATGGGAATAATTTGATCATACTTGGTTACCTTCTGTAACAAGATGGGTCGCTTAACGACCCCATCCTAAATTTGTAGCACGGACAGTAGTAAATCATAATAATGTAAATAATCGGGTCTTTTATGTATTCAGTTTGTTGGAGATGTAAATTTGTATATATAGTGTAGTACGTTAAGTCATGCATGCATTCATATTTTCTTTGTAGTCGATAATTTTCTTTACATTTGATTTTGATTATGCTAGTTAAATAAGACCCGATATGTGCTTTTATGTTTTGTCATTTTAACGAGCCATTTAATGACATGGAAGGAAAATCCAGTTTCGCCATACCAAGTGTGTTTTGTTGAAATTAATATGGTCATATTTTCAAAGTGAAGTTGTTAAATTTGTGAGATGCGATTAATATAATATTTCCAAGTAAATCATATCTGGAGTGATTAGTGCCAGAATAAATTGAATTTGTAAAAGGGGTTATGCGTTAAACATATTAAGAGTGGACTACCGTATTACAGGCGAAAATATTATTTTTTTTAAAATAATAATAATAATAATAAATAAATAATATAACTATTTTTTTTTAGAAGATATTTCTTTTTTAAATATGATTTGGAGATAATAATAATTCATGTGATCAAGTGTTGAGTTTATTGGGAATCATTTAATGACATGATGTCGTTTTTTTTTATATTCGGAATTAAAGTGCGTGATAACTTAATTTGATCGATTAATAATATTGAAATGTAGATCGGTGTTAATAATCCGTACATGTTAATGAACGTGTGGTTTAAATTACGGTCCAAAATTTTTTTTTTACGTATAAATGTCGCGTTTTGAAGTTGCGATTCATTAGCCGGAACATGTAGTGCTAATATTACGAGACCATGATTGTCAAATTTTGGTAAATATAATTTCAAGATGTTACGATTATTTGTGGAGAATGAACTAAGGCATAGATCCAAATGAGATAGAAAATGTGAAAGAATTTGCAGTCAGATAATAAAAGGTCGTACGATGTCCGAAATGAATAAATAAGTCAGTTGATAATTCTGTGAGGAATAAATAAATGAATCGAGGAATATTGAGATAGAGAGGAAAATAAATTCCGTACGAGAGACACTTAGGATATTGATATGAGTGTAAAATGTACGGGCAGTGTCACAGAGAAATACTGAGTTACGCAGCGGGTAGAATTCGAACCCGTGACAGCATGTACGAAATAAATAGACTGCACAGATATTCGTTGAGATGCAACGGATCTAAGGATAATGAGAGTTCAGATTCCACAGAAATGGTCGTATATTGTATTCATTGTAATAACGAGTGAGGACAATCATGATGTCGTGATAATAATAATAATAAATATTGCAGATAAAGGATTGGACCGCCTTAATTAAATGAGCGTTGATAACGATGTTAAACGGGAATCTAATTGAGAATATGCAACCGATAATAATAACAATGTAAGGACGATGTTAAATCACCGCGGTCGGATTAATAATAATTGTCATAATAATAACAGGAATGATGTCGTTGGTTGATCAGTGAAATGTTTGTAATTGCGACCGATATCTTAATATATATGTTTTGGCGGAAGTGACCGGTCCATTAATAATAATAACCTTTTAAGTGACGTGAATAATAATAATATCTTGAGTCACCTATTAATTAATAATAATCATAATCACGAGAGGGATATAATGATAATAACAGTAATAACCATTTGTGTTTGCATCCCGCATAATAATGATGATATTAATCAAACGTGACAGTGCCAGGAACCGTTGAATAATAATAATAATAATAATAATAATAATAATAATAATAATAATGATAATTTCGAGGATGATAATTTTGTGGATTAAATTATTTGGTGACGATATCCCTCTATTCGTATGTTGAATAATGAGAGTGATAATATTAGAGTCTTTTGGTATCTTTTTATTGTACGGTTTCCGTATGGGACGATGTGACAGTCATACTTGCGTGTTTGTTTACTTCGCTCGGGATGCGGGGGGGGTCACTGGCACGGTATTTCCCACCGCTTATCGTTATCTCATCTGTGTCAGTAGTCTACTGAGGCTAACTGGTGACAATTCAGATCACATGTAAATAAAATGTAAATGCTAATTCATTGGTATGGCATCAGCTGGATATCGTAAGATAGGAACTGTCCGTGGAATCCAGTTTTCGCACTTCACGAGAAACATTACCCAGTCCGAGTACCGGTCTCGGAAAAATGTATATAGCCGGAGTACATCATCTTAGTTAAATCGGGAAGCCGACCGTAACATGGGTTATGCTCGGGCTCCCGATAGAAGGAAGCTATATCCTTGAGTAACGGTTCGATTCAAATGGAATCGATCCGTAAATTATACCTCCAAAATGTCATTTTATTTCAGAAGCAACGCAGCAAGACATTGATACCACTTGCGGTATGGCAAGTGATTTATATATGTAACATGTGTGTAAATTCAAATATTGTTGCCACGTGTATCAAAGTTTTATACGTCAAATGGCGTAATAAACCGCTCCTTCTGGCAAATTATTTCAAAGGAAACCACTCTCATAATCTTTTTATTGTAGTTAGATAATGCCCTTTTTAAAGTAACAGTCACTTCCTAGTCCTATCATGGAGTCCTTAAATTCAAGTTACAATCGAGCCTTCCCCCTTTTAATTTTAAGTTGCTCCGTTCATCCCCGTGTTCTATTATGCCGTTATATTTATATTTGATGATTTAAATAATGAACCGACACCCCTGAGATAAATGCTAGTCTGGGACTCGGGAGGTGGACGGGTGCAGTACCAATACCTGATTTTTCGCCCTCCCATACAGTGTTGGGATATCTGTGTTGTAAATGGGTGTTAAAACCTTTTGCTGATAATATGTAGAGTTCACCTTCTAATTATTAGCAACATGGTGAATGGTTAACTTGCCATTGTAGCAGTATCCAGCGATAATCATGAAAGCCCATGGAAAACTTTCCTGGCATTCTTTATACAGTGTTTGATAATTTTTTTTTTGTTTCTAGGGTGATAGTAAATTGAGCAGGGTTTGTTACAGTCACTTCATCTAATGTCACTACATTTTTCCATCTGTCCCCTGCCAGATAGCCCTCATATAGCTTTCTTGCATTAGTGCAACGTTCTGAAATGTGACGAGGCAACATATTGTGAACTTGGCGTTTATGCTGTTTTTTTAATTGCAGGTCCTTGTTGATTATGGTGTTAACTGTTGAAACAGACATCCCCAACTTACTGCCTCAGACAAGGGCCTTGACTTTCCTCACCACTTCTGGTGTATGGCTGGTAGCTGGACCGAGCTCACTAGCTGCAGTCGCTTAAGTGCGGTTAGTATCGAGTATTCGGGAGGTAGTGGGTTCAAACCCCACTGTCAGCAGCCCTGAAGATAGTTTTCTGTGGTTTCCCATTTTCACACCAGACAAATGCTGGGGCTGTGCCTTAAATAAGGCCACAGCTGCTTCCTTCCCACTTCTAGCCCTTTCCTGTCCCATCGTCGCCGTAAGACCCATCTGTGTCCGTGCGACGTAAAGCAACTTGCTGGTAGCTGGTCATGGATTTGCCTGTTTTACCCCCTCTGGAATTAATCCCAGTCGGCCTTTGCTATTCAATACAGCACTGATCCTGTTCTTTGATATCAAGAAATCACGCTTCATGCACATTCCTTGGATTGCAAAATAGCTATATTTAGCATCAGAAAGAGCTGTTACATAGCCCTTCCAGTAAGGGTCAATCCGCTTCAACATTCATTGCAGTTAATGTCACGAAACTCTTCTCAGTACTGGGGTGAATCATCGCTCCCCGTTTTGAAGTGTTCAAATTGATAACATCGCCGCCAACAGCCTTTAAACTTGTCACCAGGGAGCAATCTTCGGTATCTCTGTGACTTCTTTTCACCATGTCCAATGCCCATTTATACATTCACACACTTCATTCCTGATGCCTCCATCACTTTAAAGTTAAGGCTCAAGGTACCTTAGGCTGACAGCCTTGGCTAATTTCTCCTCTTTGACTTAGATGGTGTTGTTACTCGAGTTGATTTGAAAGTAGTCACTCTTCTTGATGTTTGGATCCAGGCCATACTGGGAAAAGTTCCCATGTATTAAAAAAAAGTTGCCCTTATTTGACCATGTTACAATAAATAAACGAGTAAACATTTTTCACAGCCCTGTTAAAAGCATGTATAGCAATTTGCTTTACGTCGCACCGACACAGATAGGTCTTATGGTGATGATGGGACAGGAAAGAGCTAGGAGTGGGAAGGAAGCGGCCGTGGCCTTAATTAAGGTACAGCCCCAGCATTTGCCTGGTGTGAAAATGGGAAACCATGGAAAACCATCTTCAGGGCTGCCGACAATGGGGTTCGAACCCACTATCTCCCGAATACTGGATACTGATTACATAAAATCAGTTTCATGGTCCGTATCGCACTTCAATAGATTCACAATTAAGTATTTATTATTTTCCACCTAGTTGATACAATGATTGCTTAAGGCAATTTAATGGTTAAAAGTGGTACATGTTTCGTATTTTATCAACATCTTCAGCCACATAACACTGTTTAGATGAAAAATATATAAAATTGACAAAGTAATGCTTAAGAGGAAGTGTCCTTAAAATTAACATAAGATTGACAACATTAAAACAAACAAACACTCAAGAGAAAATATATAAATTGAAAGCAGTTGTCAAGGAAACACTTGTACAATATTCCATAGAGAATATGTCCTAAATGAATGTTCTTTTCTTAATAATTCATGAAAAAAGGTCAAATTATAAATTATACAGTTTATAAGTAATTGTCGAAATGAAGAAAACCAGATATCACAATGTGGTTCTTATTATTAATGCACATGAAAATATAACTAATTCCTAGTTGTCAGTTCTTATTAAGCCTGCTTTCTTTTGGAACAGTAACTCCTGTCATTCTTTCACAGTCTTGTGTCTGGTGTAATATTGATGATGTGTTCTTCCTTGCTCTTGCACCTGAGGAGGTGGAGGAGCGAGGGATATAGGTGTGTCAAAAACCTCCTTGCTGCCACCTATAGCTTCAACTGAGGAGGAATAAGTTGTAGGGCTATCTGTAGATGGAGAAATTCCAATTCTTTTTTCGTGATCTTTCTCAAGCATTTTCAAATATACTAGAATTTGATAATATAAAGGATTCTTATATTCTACAGCCTCATTAAGGTTATCATGTTTCTTTATAAGTTGGTCTAGATGAATGTATAGATCTTCATATGTGTTCATTAAGCTGCCCTTCTTTAATTTCTTTATGATGGTCAGGTCTTGTTCTATGTTGGTAAATTTATGACCTGTGGCAGTCATGTGTGATCCCATAGCTGAGAATCTTCTATGTTTTTCAGCATTCACATGTTCCAAATATCTAACTTTAAAATTGCGGCCAGATTGTCCTATGTATGTATTCTTGCATTCAAAGCATGTGAGTTTATATATTCCCGAATCAAAAAATTTATCTTTTTCCAAGAGATTTATTGTATCATGGTTGAAAATACTATGTTTCATGTTGTTATTGGTGGAAAATGCAATTTTGAAATTTTTTCTCTTAAATAAATTTGTTATTATGTGTATGTTTGGATTATTATATGTGAACTTGATGTATTTTTCAGTTTTACTAGGTTCGATTGCTAATTTGGAATGCTGCTTCTCCGAAAATTTATTATTTATTTTATCAATCATGTTATTGTTGAAACCATTCAAGAGGGCTTGTTGTCGGATAAACAACAGTTCTTTGTTCCTGTCAGATTTGGATAAAGGAATACTAAACGCTCTGTTAACGTAACTATAATATGCTGATCTTTTCTGTGCCTCAGGGTGGAACGAGTTGTTCTTGATAGTGGTCCGTGTGAAAGTAGATTTTCTGTGTATTTTGAAAGAAAATCCTTTTTCTTCTCTCATTGTGACTATGTCCAGAAAATTCAGTGATCTCTCTACTTCCTCTTCTAAAGTGAATTTGATATTGGAATCCAAATTGTTCAATATATTTAAAACTTTATTGCTATCGGTAAGTCTGTTATCTATTATAGTGTAAACATCGTCCACATATCATGTCCAAAAATCCAAACCCTCTATTTGATTAATAATTTCCGTGTGTTCCAAATATTCTAAGTATATATTAGCCAATATTCCTGATGCTGGGGCTCCCATTGAGAGTCCTTTTTGTCGGTAAATTTTATTATTAAATGTAAAATAATTTTGATTTAACACAAATTTTAAAACATTAATAAAATCTTCAATTTCTGGTATGCTTACTAATTTGTTCTTCATTAAATTCTTCTTAATGATTCTGATAGTGTCTTCTATCGGAATGTATGTATACATGTTGGTTATGTCAAACGAACATGTCGTGTGAGATGATCCAAGTTTAAAATCTTTAACTAGATTGCAAAAATCCACTGAGTTTTTGATAGGTGTTTTACAATGAAATACGTATTTACTTGATAAGAAATTATGTATAAATCTAGAAGTTTTATAAATGGGGCTATGTTTGAAATTTCTGATAGGTCTAATCGGTTCTCCTTGTTTATGTAATTTCGGCAGTGCTCTTGCAGTCGGGAGTCTAAGGTTCATATTTATTAATGTTTGCACATCATGTTCATTAAACAAGAATGACGTGGTTTTTAATAGTTTTTTAAGATCCCTCTGAATACGTGATGTCGGGTCTTTATCAATTGTACTAAACGAATTGTTATTAAAAAATGTTTCTGTTTTATCAATATAAACATTTCTATCTAGGGCTACAACTGTTCCTCCTTTATCTGCTTTTGTGATAATCAAGTTATTTAGCTTGATTTTTTGCTTCAAGTTATTAACTGCCTTGTTGGTGCCTCGAAGTGATAGTAAACCTTTTACTAAAATAGGAATTTTCTTCTTAGCTTCATACCTAAATAACTTGATTATCACAAAAGCAGATAAAGGAGGAACAGTTGTAGCCCTAGATAGAAATGTTTATATTGATAAAACAGAAACATTTTTTAATAACAATTCGTTTAGTACAATTGATAAAGACCCGACATCACGTATTCAGAGGGATCTTAAAAAACTATTAAAAACCTTGTCATTCTTGTTTAATGAACATGATGTGCAGACATTAATAAATATGAACCCTAGACTCCCGACTGCTAGAGCACTGCTGAAATTACATAAACAAGGAGAACCGATTAGACCTATCATAAATTTTAAACATAGCCCCATTTATAAAACTTCTAGATTTATACATAATTTCTTATCAAGTAAATACGTATTTCATTGTAAAACACCTATCAAAAACTCAGTGGATTTTTGCAATCTAGTTAAAGATTTTAAACTTGGATCATCTCACACGACATATTCGTTTGACATAACCAACATGTATACATACATTCCGATAGAAGACACTATCAGAATCATTAAGAAGAATTTAATGAAGAACAAATTAGTAAGCATACCAGAAATTGAAGATTTTATTAATGTTTTAAAATTTGTGTTAAATCAAAATTATTTTACATTTAATAATAAAATTTACTGACAAAAAGGACTCTCAATGGGAGCCCCAGCATCAGGAATATTGGCTAATATATACTTAGAATATTTGGAACACACGGAAATTATTAATCAAATAGAGGGTTTGGATTTTTGGACATGATATGTGGACGATGTTTACGCTATAATAGATAACAGACTTACCGATAGTAATAAAGTTTTAAATATATTGAACAATTTGGATTCCAATATCAAATTCACTTTAGAAGAGGAAGTAGAGAGATCACTGAATTTTCTGGACATAGTCACAACGAGAGAAGAAAAAGAATTTTCTTTCAAAATACACAGAAAATTTACTTTCACATGGACCACTATCAAGAACAACTCGTTCCACCCTGAGGCACAGAAAAGATCAGCATATTATAGTTACGTTAACAGAGCGTTTAGTATTCCTTTATCCAAATCTGAAAGGAATAAAGAACTGTTGTTTATCCGACAACAAGCCCTCTTGAATGGTTTCAACAATAACATGATTGATAAAATAAATAATAAATTTTCGGAGAAGCAGCATTCCAAATTAGCAATCGAACCTAGTAAAACTGAAAAATACATCAAGTTCACATATAATAATCCAAACATACACATAATAACAAATTTATTTAAGAGAAAAAATTTCAAAATTGCATTTTACACCAATAACAACATGAAACATAGTATTTTCAACCATGATACAATAAATCTCTTGGAAAAAGATAAATTTTTTGATTCGGGAATATATAAACTCGCATGCTTTGAATGCAAGAATACATACATAGGACAATCTGGCCGCAATTTTAAAGTTAGATATTTGGAACATGTGAATGCTGAAAAACATAGAAGATTCTCAGCTATGGGATCACACATGACTGCCACAGGTCATAAATTTACCAACATAGAACAAGACCTGACCATCATAAAGAAATTAAAGAAGGGCAGCTTAATGAACACATATGAAGATCTATACATTCATCTAGATCAACCTATAAAGAAAAATGATAACCTTAATGAGGCTGTAGAATATAAGAATCCTTTATATTATCAAATTCTAGTATATTTGAAAATGCTTGAGAAAGATCACGAAAAAAGAATTGGAATTTCTCCATCTACAGATAGCCCTACAACTTATTCCTCCTCAGTTGAAGCTATAGGTGGCAGCAAGGAGGTTTTTGACACACCTATATCCCTCGCTCCTCCACCTCCTCAGGTGCAAGAGCAAGGAAGAACACATCATCAATATTACACCAGACACAAGACTGTGAAAGAATGACAGGAGTTACTGTTCCAAAAGAAAGCAGGCTTAATAAGAACTGACAACTAGGAATTAGTTATATTTTCATGTGCATTAATAATAAGAACCACATTGTGATATCTGGTTTTCTTCATTTCGACAATTACTTATAAACTGTATAATTTATAATTTGACCTTTTTTCATGAATTATTAAGAAAAGAACATTCATTTAGGACATATTCTCTATGGAATATTGTACAAGTGTTTCCTTGACAACTGCTTTCAATTTATATATTTTCTCTTGAGTTTTTGTTTGTTTTAATGTTGTCAATCTTATGTTAATTTTAAGGACACTTCCTCTTAAGCATTACTTTGTCAATTTTATATATTTTTCATCTAAACAGTGTTATGTGGCTGAAGATGTTGATAAAATACGAAACATGTACCACTTTTAACCATTAAATTGCCTTAAGCAATCATTGTATCAACTAGGTGGAAAATAATAAATACTTAATTGTGAATATACTGGATACTGGTCGCACTTAAGCAACTGCAGCTATCAAGCTCAGTAAAAGCATGTATAGACTACATCCTGCTTTAGAAACAGGAAGGAAAATAACTGATATATGTTACAGCTGTACCAGATACATCATTTGAAGGAGATCAGAGAGCAGCAACAGCCAAATTCTGCCTTGGAGAGATTAAAAGACATGCAAGACATAAAAGACATGGAAAATATGTGAAAGTGGAAGAAAGGGAGATTTTCAGAAAAAGTTGAAACAAAGAATGCCAAAGGAAGCAGCTAAGAGTAAAGAAGAATGGATATATTTTAAACCAGCTATGGTGAAATGTGCAGAAGAAACTTGTGAAAGAACATTGAATGGAAGAAGGGCAAAGAAATGTCAAGGTTGAATGATAAGGCTAAAGCTGCAGTTGAAGCTAGGAAAGGTGGATGGGGAAAAAAAAAAAAACGGAGGAAAATAGGAAAGCTGAGAATGAAGTGGAGTATAAGATCATGAAAAATAAGTGTGAGAATAGTACAAGAAGAGAAAAAGAAATGTTGGCTTGACTTTGCAGACCTGCTACAAGAAGATGTACAGTGAAACAAGATGGTGTTTTGCCAATGGATAAAGACCAAGAAAAATCCCAGCATAAACACTAACTTTATTAAAAATGAAAAGGGCTAAGTGCTGACGGACCAGCAGAACATACTCCAAAGATGGAAAGAGTACTTTGAAGAGTTAATGTAAGTAGCTGTCCTGTGGAAGACAAAAGAGACCCAATGATGACAGTTAACCAAACAGTGGAGCTGGAAGGTGTACCTTTAATATGGAGTCTGAGTGAGCGGTAAGCAGGATGTGAAAGAGGAACAGCAGCAGGCATTGACAAGGTAACACTAGAAATTATAATAGCATCAGTATCAGTGTTTATTCAGTGACTGAACAGTTTGGTTGGAATAATCATATTCTTATTATTACTATTATTATTCCTGGTCTTTTTCCCAATTAATTGGGGCCATACTTGATATGGATTTGGCCATGTTTCACAGCCAGATGCCTTCCTGATGACAATCCTATGCTGAAGGCAGTGTGAGATTTGTGATCTTATCAGAGGGAGGGATGCCTCCTAATGTGAGTTCACTCTCAGAATTTTAAATATCTATTTCATGCCTTCTCTGAAAACTGGCTTACAGCTGGGAGACCACACAACAAAACTTACACGCGCACACTTATCACAGTATTAAAAGAAGTTAAAAACACAATGGTTCCACCTGATCATTACTGTTTATTTGCTTAAGGCAAATTAAAAACTGTAGAACATGTCTCATCTGCTTTGTAAGACATCTTCAGCTATGTAGACTTATTTCATAATTAACAAGGGCACATTCCTGTTATCTTAATGATGAAAGAAACATTAAAAACATTAACAAAAACATTTAATTTTTTTAAACCATGGTAGAGTGCTGGCCTTCTTAGCCCAACTTGGCAGGTTCGATGTCGGTCGGTCGGTCACTTGCTTTCTTGGCTTACGCTGCCTGAACCGTCAACGATAGACACCAAGTGTAAGTGTACGAATTGTAGAGCATAGAAACCTCTACAAAAAAGTCCATGATGGTATCTACCTATTTCGAACCGGTTGCCCTCTAGAAGCGATTTTATGTTATAGTCCGCGGTAAAGAAAAATAACTCCTTAAGATTAAATAAATATTTCGATATTATCCTCAAACTCCTCATCAAAATAAATTGTTCGACCTCCTCCACTATTTCATAAGGATTACAATAACCTTGTCAGGACATTATTTGCTTGAATGGTTCAGAAGTTATGACCATTTTAGACTGTAGTGGTAATTCGTTCCCTTTTGTCTGCTAGCAACTTGCCTCTACCTCGCCGCTTGGAGCGCTGCAGTCGCCTCGGATGAAAAATATCATTAGAGCTTCGCGACTGTATATATTAGACTGTGATTATACTAAAGAGTATGTGTCATGGAAAAATAGAGCTGGAGGAAAGATGCATTCATGGATGGAAAGGGAATATAGTACATTAACTATTCTCACTAAAATATCCTGTTAACAAAAAGAAAGTTAAAAATTAAACGTTTTTGCTAATGTTTTTATTGTGTGTTTTTTCATTAAGATAACAGGAATGTATCCTTGTTAATTATGCAATAAGCCTAAACATAGTGTATATAGCTGAACATAGCAGAGAAAACATGTTCTACAGTTTTTATTTGCCTTAAGCAAATACACAGTATCGGTCAGGTGGAACCGTTGTGTTTTTTACTTCTTTTAACAGTGTATAACTTCAATACGGAAAATGTGGATGATTGCTTGCCACTTATCACAGTTTCGCATTACCTGTCTGCAGTCTAAAATCTGTAAAACCAAAGTCAACAATGAACACAGGTACAGAGTAGCAACTTAAGCCTGGACCATGGAAGCATTATGCATTGATGACCTGCTGATAAGTTCTGATATATACTTCTATGAAACAGATAGAGAGCAGCAACTTACCATGTAAGACTGCATGGACAGAATACACATGAAAGAAAAACAAGAGTCCAAAATTTTCAGCTGCAGCCTTCGTCAGTGGAGGATAGAATGATAATGGCCATTGTTGGCAAGTAGATGTTATGTGAGGTGAGGGGAGTGGGCAGACAGAGAGATAAGAAAATGGAAAAAAAGGAGCATGTTATCTAATGTTAAGGCAGGTGCTTCCCTGGACCTGAGCACCAGTTGATGTCCCACTTTGGAATCTTTAAGGGTGAGAGGGTGGGAAGTAGGGAGTAAATGTGTAAGGACTTCAACTGTGAAACATTCATCAAATGTGGTTTGATGGTGTCTGGTGTGAATAGGGACAGGAAGATCTATGCCGAGGGTATTGCAGGTACTGCGATGGCTGCATATACATTTAGGTAACAAAGTGAAGTAAACCAATGAATCCACCTAATTGGTACAATATGTTTTTTGCCTTAGGCAAATTTACATTTCAGTAGTATATGTTTCGTTTTGTAAGTAAACATCATCAGCTACAACATGTTTAGGTGACATAATTAAAGTGTATAAAAACAAGTTCTTCTCATATTAGTCTTAAAACATTCACAACACCATAAAAACTTTGACTTTGTTAAGCCTTGAAGGGAATGAGGGAAGGAGGGTGCGGGGAGGTAAACAAAATTAATTATATCTAGTCTTAGATTAAAAACTTATTGCCTAAAACACTTGTGATGACATATCCAAATATTTTTAAAAATATTGTCCTCATGTTAGCATGCGATCTGAGATCTACTGAGAAAAAGTTATTCCATCTTCTCGTTGAGTCATGCCTTGTTTAAAAGATTCTGAGTAATATACATATGAAGAAAACTGCTGATGTTTGCAGTAAAATTTGACACTTCATTGAAGAAAAGAGAATGGATATCATGCATTTGACTGTGTTTATTAGGTGGTTTGCAAATTGATTCTAATATTGGAAGTGTCACTCTTGCCTACATTTCTCAGGAATAGCTCTTAGCGTTGCCCCAGAAACACGATGGGGAAGTTGCCATATGCCATGTCTTATGTAAAGACCGGGTTAGGGAATTTTAATTTTAATGACAGGCCCCCTTGCCTACTGCCAGTTACAATCGAGTTGGGGAGTTTTCATTATAATGGCAGACACTCACTCTCCACCTGCCTTTTTAAATCCTTGGAAAGACTTTCTCTGTAGTTTTCCCAAAGTCTTAAAAGATCCACCAACAAGACAGCAGCACTAATGCAATAAAGTGTTTTTAAATATACATCTGCATAAGTAAAAATTTGAAGGAAAAATTATTAATGATTAATAATTATGGTTTACTATGGAAATATATATGGGATAACTGGTGTACGTATAGATACAATGTAAAACAGTTCCGTAAAGAACAGCGTGTTTCCAAGACATATCGCTAAAATTTGAGAGAATGTTATGAATGTGGAAGGCTGTGATTAAGCAAGAGTTAAAATGATCTCTGTTATATTATATTAGTGCAGTATCTTACAGTGAACCTCCTCTTTAACAGACCTAGACAGACAAGAGCCATCCTCTCTCCACAGCAAGTGTCTACAAGATCCCATTCAGCTGCGGCTGGGTGTACATAGGCACTACAAAACACAGCATCGCCACACGACTGAAGGAGCGTAACAGACATAGCTGGCTGTGACAGGCAGAAAGATCATCAGTCAGTGAACACTTGCTGCTAGCAGGCCATGACATATAGTACAGCGACACCAAAATACTGTCAACTACTGTATCATATCACTCCTGGCTACAAAGGGAAGCCATTGAAATCCTGAAGCACACCAACTTCAACCATAAGGAGGAATCTGAACGGGTAAACAAAGCCTGGTTTCCAGTCCTGAAAGCCTTAATTCCTGGAGGACACGATGGCCGTGGTAGAACAGAAAAAGCAACGGGTAATCAGTTGCCTGTCTCTGCCAAGGCAGGTCGACCTTTATTGGGCTCCTTAATGCTTCAAGAACAGCCAGTAACAGCCAATCAGCCACTGCCCCTCCAGCATGGTGCACCAATAGGAGAGTAGTGCACCATAGCCTGCACTATATAATGAGGTGGAATTGAAACACCACTTCATTCCACTGTGAGCTTCGTTGCTAACAAAGTCAGTCGGAACCCTTGATAATGCCGAACGCAGTCTTCAGTGAAACGTCGAGATATTCACATGCTCCTGGACCACTGCCTACAAGCCCGGAAAATACTGACATGATTTGTAACGCTGGTCGTGAAAGCCTCAATTGCTGTAAGAACTGCATTGTTTTTGCATTTGTTTTGTTCTTGCCTTCTCTCAAAAAACCTTACCTGTCCATTGTGAACCATGGTATGGATATATATCTTTTAAGAATTTCCATGATCCACATCCATATGTGATTATAATCTGGACCCTATTAATGAGGAAATAGGGTATTAGCTAATTGAAGTATGGTTTTTTGATATCCAAGGCCTTTCCTCATTACCAACAAATCTCAATACATACATGAATATTTTTATCTTTGTTTATTAGTATTAAAACTGGTATATTACATTAAGTCAGTGTGAAATGGCATAAAAATGTACATATCATGCTCTCTGGTATTACTTTGCAATTTTATTGCCTAGTTACTTACTTTTTTTTTTTTTAATGAGGCATTTGTCATCAGAATTTAATTATTAGTTTATGCAGGGAAAATGAGACTAGACTCTTATTATTTGTATGGTTACAGTTAGAGCTTTTAGAGGATGCTTATTTTAGAGGATTTTTTATGGAAGTGCTTGTATTTTTATGAGATTTTTGTGCATGCAGGAGAAGTCCCAACTGGAGCGAGAACTGGGTGTGCTACGAAGTCGTCTGGATAAAGACTTTGTGTCACGTTATGAGTTAGATCAACTAAAGAGGAGCTATGAGGCTGCACTGCACCGTGCAAAGCATGAAGCTGAGATGATGGCACGTGATGATCTCAGTGCCCGTCTTCGCCAGATTAATGCATACATAGAAAAGCAGGTATATTTTAGATTAACCATCGTTACAGAATTATCTTTAATGAGTATATATTCGTGTATACAATCCATATTAAATGTTGATTCACTATCCACATCATACTTATTACTGCTGTGAAATACAATCTTGTTAGGTGAATGACTTTTTTTATGCTAAGGAAGTTTCAAGTAGAATTAAACTGAAAAAATAAAATATGGTTACCCTAACATGTGTATCATCTTCTTGATTTAGAAAAAAATAATGCTTCTCTCTGAAAATGACATAAGCAGATAACATTGTGATAAGTAATGGAAATGTTATGACTTAGAAGACTTTGAATGTACCTATTTTTCCATTTATTGAGAATCATTTAAATGCTTTTAAGCTTTGTATAGAGAGTTAGTAACATGAATAAGAACACATAATAGGACAAACTTCTCTTTTTAACATTTAGCTTCTTCAGTCTGCCAAAACTAATTTTGAATAAATAAATTTATAAACTACCTGAAAAAGAAAGCATATGGTAACAGAATTATACCTGAAAAAGAAACAATTAAAATAGAACAGCATGTTTTTTTCTTGAAAGGGCATCATCAGATCACAACTTCTTTAAATTTCCTTTTAGATTTTTTAAAATTACTTATGAATTGATTACTATTATTGTGAACTGTAAAACCATTTATGTTAAAGCTTGTGTCCACTCTTCCAGTAATTGTTCAAATGTTATTATAACTTAATGGTGTACTGCTCAAGTGGTTCTTCTCCTCACTGGTTCGCCTAGGAGTGTGGTGTCGCGCAATTTACTAGCACCGGACTTGCACCAGCTGGCTTGTTTACTGTAAATTTCTGTTATGTCATGTTCCGGTGATGCCATGGGTCTTCCTGGAGTTGTGATTTATTAATGTTAAGTAGTTCATTATCTTCTTCAACATTTTTGATAAATGCTGGTTTAGTTTTCTTATTGCATAGTGATAAAAATTTTGTTTTTGATTTATTATTATTATTATTATTATTATTATTATTATTATTATTATTATTATTATTATTATTATTATTATTATTATTATTATTATTATTATTATTATTATTATTCGCTAATCGGGCAATTAGTTGACGAAGAAATGGATAAAGAAATTACAATGAATGAAATTGAAATGGCAGTAAGAAAGATAAAGAATGGAAAAACTACTGGAATAGATGAAATTTCAGTGGAGATGATAAAGGCAGCTGGAGCTGTAGGCCTGCAGTGGACATATCGGGTTCTCAGGAATGTCTGGGAAAATAAGGAGGTCCCTGAGGATTGGCAAAAAGGAATAATCATCCCAATTTTCAAGAAAGGTGATAAGAAAGTTTTGAAGAACTACAGGGGAATTACTCTAATATCCCATGTTGCTAAGATAATGGAAAGGATACTGGAAAGTAGAATAAGGTTGAGGGTTGAGAAGCAGATACAGGAAAATCAGTTTGGTTTCAGAAGTGGAAGGTCAACAATAGAGCCAATTTTCATTATGAGACAACTAATGGAAAAGCATTGGGAGTACGGGAATGATATGGTGATGACATTCATTGATATTGAAAAGGCATATGACAGTGTCCCTAGGACGAAAGTTTGGGACAGTCTGGTGCAAAAAGGAATTGGACAGGGATTAATAAAAATGATCATGGCATTGTATAAAGAATGTTGTAGTTGTGTGCAAACACAAGTTGGCAGTACAAGTTGGTTCAAAATAACTAGTGGGCTGAGACAGGGAAGTGTTCTATCACCAATCCTGTTTACAATAGTAATGGATGACATCATGAGAACAGCAAAAGCAGCATATGGAGGAAGAGAAATGAACATGATGTTATTTGCAGATGATATTGTGATTTGGGGAGAAGATGACAGAAAGGTTCAAGAACAATTGAATGTGGTGAATGGGAAGATTGAAGAATGTGGATTGAAAATAAGTGTAGAAAAGAGTGAAACTCTTGTTATGACTAGAGGGGAGAAAGAAGGGAAAGGTCAGATTAGACTTGCAGACAAGCCCCTGGAAGTAGTGGAAACATTTAAATACCTGGGGAGTGAATTAATGGAGAATGCTCGACTGGATGCTGAGATTAGTAAAAGGATTCAAGCTGGAAGTTGTTTCTATCATAGTGTAAGAAATATGTTATGGGACAAAGATGTGCCAATGGAAGCAAAGGATACTATGTACAAGATGTATTACGTACCCATAACAACTTACGGAGCAGAAACTTGGACAATGACAAAGAAGGATGAGAGTCGAATACAGGCAGCCGAAATGAAATTCTTGAGGAGTATGATACAGAAGAGTAGACGAGACAAAATAAGGAATGAGAAAATCCGGGAAGAAATTGGAGTGGAAAAAATGAATGATAGAATAGAGAAGAGCCGACTAAGATGGTTTGGGCACATAAAGCGAATGAGCGACGAAAGAATGCCAAAAAAGGTGATGGAAATGCAAATCCAAGGAAGGAGAGGCCATGGACGACCACGATTGAGATGGAAGGATACCATCCAACGCAGCATTATAGAAAGAAACCTGGACTGGGACACAGTGTTGGAGGAGGAGTGGTGGAAAGACCGAAGAAAGTGGAGAGGAACCATATTTGCCCCTACCCGGCTACAGCTGGATAAAGGGAAATGATGATGATGATGAATCGGGCAACTAGGAACCACAATAAGTTGCATTATTCATTCTGGCATTCATGCAATTTTAGTTTGATGCAGTAGGTTTTAATGAAGGGGCCCATAGACGGGCAATATTATTGCCCAAAATGGATTGTACAATATATTGTTAGCTGCCCACAGACATACAATATTATTGCACAACAATCGGGTTTGTGCAATAAATAGAATCCTGTGGATATAATATTGCTGGTTGTGCAATATATTGTGCAAAAGCGGTCATAGACATACAATATGCGTGGCAATATATAGTGAGTCCATGCCAGTATTTTGTTTGGTGAACACTCTTTTCTGTATCACGCTGCCGCTTCACTTCCTTCCGGAAGTTTGTACGCAGAGAACTGACTTTTAAAAAAAAAACTTCTTGCTTGTCGGCGTTCGGGTATTTTTCGCGATTTTTCTTAATAAGCACTTCGTTCTGTTCGCCTTTTTTTAACGTTATTACTGTAATCTTTTCTCTTAACGTCCCGTAGAGCTGGAAGGCTTCGATAAGCTCCAAAATAAACTTTTTCACTACCTGTTTGTCTGCCATCTCGATACGTTCTCATCCACATGTTGATACCAACTTGCGGGAGGACGCGATATTGCACAATATTGCCAACACACAACACAGTATTTTGTGATTTGCGCAATATATTTCAAACTCTTTTGATTTCGTACAATATATTGCACAACCCTTCAATATTAAATACACACTATCAATTATATTGCACAAACCCTGATATTGCGCAATAATATTGCACGTCTATGGGCCCCTTTAGATCTGTAGCAGCACTTGGGGCTTTAATTTAACAAATTATAAAAGAAAACACTTGGAACATTAAATTAAATTTAGAATCGTTAAAACCATCTCATGAAATCAAAATTAAACAAGGTAAAATACACGGAAACTAACTGCAGGATGAGGACAGCGAAAGGAAGCCTACGAGGTTGTGGATCGAAAAACTTTTGTGGCCGAAACTTCGACCAAAGTATAATTGAGTTAATACCTACTTATAGTAAATACTTATTTATTGTAAAAACAATTATGAACACTATCGGTAACATAAACTCAAAATAGAAAAACAAACCCTGATGTAATTATGTTGCAATCTTACAATCTTGCCAGTACCGTACTAATATTCATGTAAAATACATTTAATGTGAAGTGACCACCTTCATCAAAGAAATAAAAATACAGGTCATAGGAAAACATGTTAAAATGAATCAGAATTACTGAGTTCAAGCTTAATGAAAAATTAATTTAAGTTACAAAACTGTTAGAAAAGGCTTGCCTCGTGGCAACATGAAGATTGATGTAAGACCTCATTACACCATTGTAAATTACAATTAATTTCTGATAGAAAAATTGATGGGTAAACTCCTATGACAAATTAAAACGTGAAACAAAATACAATTAAGTTACATTAGAAAATTTAAGATTTGCTTACCCCAAGAGAAGGCAAGATCTCCAATGGAGCACAGAGTTCCTGGACAACACATCCGCTCTACATGATGCCAAAGACAGAATTCAAACACCCTGTGACATGCTTCCCGAAGGTAGCTTGTGCAACTGGAAGCAGCCCCTCAAAATTAATGACCATTGACTGCACAGGAGCTACATTTCGATTTATTTAAACCAATCAAATTTAAATGTTTAATTGGATACTTGTTAGGAAACCTCTCGAAGCTTGTATCTTGTGCAAGTCCCAGAAAAATTGGCACATGCAGTACAGGTTGTCCCACAAATTTAGGGCTCAATAAAAAAGTTAATTTTGGGGAGGAAGGAGCACACGACACAACACTGACATCTTAATGCCGTTCTCAATTGGAACATCCATCATGCATTGAAGTATTCCATCTTGACATCTGGTTTTGCTGATACCGGTGTAGGGCCGTTAACACCGAACATATGCCAACACCACCTAGCACCGCCTTACAGTCCAACCATAGCAGTCTGGTAACTTTCAGCTCAGTTCACCCATCTAGTGAACTGACTGGAAAGCAAGACAGTGATGCATTGCTCACGATGGCATAACTGCAGCAAGCTGGAACGTAACACACAACCAGCAGAAGGAGGTCTCCACACAAGAACAGCACCCAAAAAGGTTTGGAAGACAAGAAGCAACATTATGAATTAGACTTGAAGGGAGGTCACTTCATAATACTTTCTACTAAACTATAATGGTAGTGTTGTTCTTAAAAAGTTAAAATTTATAGAACTTGAATTAGCTAGTTTAATACATGACGTCTAGCTCCACAGAGCTACCACGCCCTTCTCTCACTGAGGAGTCCACCATCTCTGGGGTAAGCAAAATTTAGAAAAGAAAACAAACCAGAATTTTAGAAATAAAATTCAAGAGGTTACCCATTGACCCATATTACAATTTAAGTGAACCTAGATTTTAAAGAAAACATTAACAAACTTTACATAACCTATAAAGAAAAAAATCCATTTACCAAGAAACATATGCCAATGAGGATTTTGTACAAACACATTACGATTCACAAAGTACCTTTCCACACAGTTTACTGCCAAACAGTTTGAGCACAGCAGGTATGACAGGTCAGCACAAAAGAGAAAATATCCTCCAGGTAAATGAAGTACACAGACTAGACCTTCATTACCAACTGAAGTATTGCACACACAAAAACTTAAAACTTTAGGAGAAATGAATATACTAGACCATGAAAATGAAAATCCACAGCCTGTTTCTAGTCATTCAACCGGGTCAGGAATGGAATAAATGAAGACCCCATCTAGTGGCAAGGATAGGAAATGTGCCAGCTGCCAAAGGCTGTCGCACTCCTCTGGGGCAATGATAAATGACTGATAGATGAAATGTTAATGGAGAGTGTTGCTGGAATGAAATATGAGGCATGTTTTTTAAGTAAGGTCCGTTTGAAAATAAGTACACAACGAAAGGTTATTTCAAAAAAGTAAATTTATTTTCAGAAAGTACATACTTCACTCTATTTTTTGACATAGTTGCGAAGTTTGTTCAAACACTTATCATACCTGTTAACCAATTTTAAAATACCCTCTTCATAGAAACTTGCCGCCTGCTCCGATAACCAAGAGTTCACTGCCGTTTTCACGTCGTCATCATCATTGTAATGGTTGCTACTGAGGTGATGTTTGAGGTGGAGGAACAGATGATAATCGCTCGGCACAAGATGAGGACTTGTGGTCTAAAACTTCCCAGCCAAAACTGTCCAATAAATCGCAGGTCTGACCTGCAGTGTGAGGTCTTGCATTGTCATGGA
Organism: Anabrus simplex; assembly: GCF_040414725.1. Taxonomy (NCBI): domain Eukaryota; kingdom Metazoa; phylum Arthropoda; class Insecta; order Orthoptera; family Tettigoniidae; genus Anabrus; species Anabrus simplex. The sequence continues at coordinate 897,879,642 of NC_090265.1, forward strand.
GAAGGACAATTCCCTTTGTCAGCATGCCGCATCTTTTGTTTTGAATCGCTCTGCGTAGCTTTCTCAGGGTTTGGCAGTATGCTTCTGCATTGATAGTGGTTCCTCGTTGCATGAAGTCGACCAACAAAACACCATGCCTATCCCAAAACACCGACACCATGATTTTGCGCTGGGACAGAGTCTGTTTAGCCTTCACCTTTACAAATGAGTGTGTGTGTGTCTCCATTCCATGCTCTGTTGCTTCGATTCAGGCGTGATATGCGAAAACCTGTGTTTCGTCTCCAGTTATGATCTGACTCAAGTAGCTGTCACCTTCTTCGTCATAACGAGTCAAGAACTTCATCCCACACTCAAATCTTTGGTTTTTGTGGTCCTCTGTTAGGAGTTTCGGGACCCAACAGGAGCAGAGTTTCCTAAACTTTAGATGTTCAGAAACAATGTTGTAAAGTACTGATCTCGACATGTCAGGAAATTCGTTTGAGAGACCTGTTATTGTGAAGCGCCTGTTCTCACGAATCTTCGCTTCAGCTGAAGCCACCAAATCATCTGTAATCAAAGAAGGGCAACCGGAGCGGTCCTCATCATGGACGTTGTCACGGCCATCTTTGAATTGTTGTACCCACTTACACACTTTGCTTTCACTCATAACAGTATCACCGTACACTTCGCTAATCTGTCGATGAATTTCTGCAGCAGACAGGTTCCTTGCTGACAAAAACCGTATCACTGACCGAACCTCACACACGGTGGGCGAGTTGATAGTCTTAAACATTTTGAAAGCACAGAACAGAACCGTACAGGTTAGCTACAGAGGTGAAACTGAGCACAGTTGTTCCCGAGGCATGCCGGTACACGACGCACGCGCTCGTTGCGATATGCACGCGAACTACTAGTGTCTACAACAAAACGAACCTTACTTTAAAAACACGCTTCATATGAAACGGAAAACCGGAGTACCCAGAGAAAAACCTGTCGCGCCTATGCCCTACAGTTTGTCCAGCACAAATCTCACATAGAGTGACCAGGATTTGAACCACGGTATCCAGCGGTGAGAGGCCGGCGCGCTGCCCCCTGAGCCACGGAGGCTATACTAGACCATATCCTCACTAAACATTCAAAACAAACTTGTGCCTTTTTTTTTTTTTTTTTTTTTTGTATCAGTAGTCGGATTTTGGTATGTGCACTCTTATACTATTTTTTATTTTCAGTTGGATATGCCTCTTGACTGTCAATTTAAGGCACCTTTGGTGCATTCTTGATTTCCAGAAAAAGAATACAAATGGGAGGTTAAATTTTTAAATGTTGCAAAAGAATCCAAACTAGGGTGATAATTACACTTTATTACATTAGCTTGCAACGTAGCTCGCATGACCCTTCAAAGGACAAGTCACAGAATGGAGGTTAGTGAGTTGCTATCCATGTCATACATTACCAAACAATTTAGTACTGATAAAAGTCATATTACGTAGCACGTGTTATCACACCAAACAAGAAAATACAACTTAAGCCTGAATACTGAATAGAAGATGACATTAAATTAATGGTCAAGAGGCATGTCCAACTCACTGATTAAAAAAAAAAAAAAAACCTTCATAACAGGAAATATCAGATCACAGCCTGACACACCACGATCACCATGCCTATCTGTCCTCCGTTAAGTAAATAAATTTCATTATTCGTCCGTATTGAACCAAGATTACAATTTATTAAAAATTTGTATCCACCTTATTCAATACATTAAAATGTTGTTAAGATGAAATTACAACATGTATATTTATTTTGTCAGAACTAGTTTCAACGCTTTACATTGCGTCATCAGCAGCTGATATGCATTGGAAATATTGGCAAACATATGTGAGTTTATCTACGTCACACAAATTATAAAAATCATAATGAAGATTTAAAACCATGTAATAATAATACTATTTCCAAGTCCATATTGTCCAAAACTTGCAAGTATTAAACTTCGAATTGATAAAATCAGATGTAATTTGGTTTAAATAATCATAAGTTAAACAAAATAAACTGAAAACACAATCTACTTAAAAACATAAGCTCTGTTTGACACATTTAAAAAGTGTTTTTGTAGAAACGTATTAAAACTATTCAATAAAGTCTTCAGGCTGTTGTAATGTAGTGATCATAAAGAATCGGAATAAGGTTAAACAACAAACACTGAAGGCACAATCTTCTTAAAAACATTGTCTCTGACACTTTTAAAAAATGTTTGTAAAACCATATTGAAACTATTCCATAAAATCTTCAAATTGTTGTAATGTAGCGATCGTTAAGAGGTGGATTGAGAAGCCGGTGCTTAAGGAAGTTAACAATTATCTCATTCCCAGTTCAATGCGGACCTGAAATAATATGAAACTAGTAAACCATCGCATTTAACCGGTAAAGTGAAATTTTTTACGTCTTATAACATAAACATTTATGTGACTCACCTCGTGAGATCGCTGTCCTTGCAAAGCACCGAGTAGCTAAGCGAACCTTGTTGTGTTAGCAATCCAGTGTCCTAAAAATCAACAGATCGGGTTCTGTTTTTGAGTATAGTATTTTTAGAAAGCCTACACAAACCGCAGTCACTATTAGACAGGACTCAGAACACCCACAGAGTCAAAAAAGATCTACATACAATAGTTTAGTAGAACGGGCCTTTAAGATCCCTATGACAAAAGCTAATTTGAAAAAAGAACTTAATATAATACGTTCAATAGCTAAGGCTAATGGTTTTAGTGATTGCTTTATTGAATGTATTATTAACAAGTTTAGATTCTGTTTGCATACCACTTTGGTCAAGGACAAACCCAATCATGAGGCATTTGCAACTTTTACTTATAACCAAGATATTTATAAATTTACTAATATTTTCAAAAAAGCATAACATGAAAATTTCATTTCGTACTGATAATAATAATACTGTAGTTTTGCACAATGCAACTTTGGTTAATAGGTCGAACCCATATACAAAATCGGGAGTATATAGATTTAAATGCAATGACTGTAATTGCACATATCTAGGCCAAACAGGACGTAGTTTCAAAATTAGATACACAGAACATGTCAATGCAATAAAATATAACAGATTTTCAGCGGTAGGCCAGCATGTACATGACCTAAAACATAAATTCACATCTATAGAACAAGACATTGAAATTTTGGAGAGCTTAGTGAAAGGTAATTTGCTGGATGTTATGGAGAGCTGTTATATACATTTAGATCAGTATTTTAATCCAAATTTTAATTTAAATGAAATTTCCAAAAACCAAATATTCTCTTTGATTTTCTTATTGAGTTTTTTTAAAATGAACATATACCAGACAATAGGACAGCAGTTCATATTATGCGCAGTAGCTTTACATACAGCCTTCCATGATCACGCCCTCCGGAGCTCCAACAGGTTGCCGCCCCTCAGTTGCTCCTCCCTCCTTCCCCTAGTTCCTCTAGTTCCCCTCTTTGACTCAAACCAACCTTTAATAAATTGTATCTGTCCTCCAACGAACAACAGTACAAAGACAATAAATTAACACAAACACTCCAGTGAGATGACCCCAAATCAAGAAGTACCAACAGAAGCAAAAGGCAAAACATAACCCTCGATACTACTGGACTTCATCACACTACATTAGACTACCCTAGGACCAGTATCGTACTCCCAGGAGGGCGATAAACCCTCAGCACCGTAAGTCCTAAGTCTCAATTCACTCGAATTCCCAAGGCACCTAGGACAAATACAAATGACATCACCATATTTACATATTTACAAAAATATTGATGGACAGATATGACAAGGCTCGGTACTGAATTAAAAATTCCTTTCTCAGCCTACATGACCCCATAATCTAGCAAACTGAGTAAATTAATTTAATAAACACAGCGATTCCAAAACTGACAAAATGAAAATAAGAACCATGAAAATTAAAATAAAGACAAAGTAGTTAAGGATTATTAATTAAAGATCTTTTACTGAACCGTAACACCTGCAAATTTACCACAAAATTTTATGATGAATTTAGAATAACTATGAAGAACAAATCTTAATGATCTGCAATGTAAATGAAATAAACAGCTCAGGGTAATTACAAAGAAACCAAACATTTGAAGAAAACCCTCCTAGCACATTATTCACAATAATAATTGGACAACATCCTACGTCTAACCATCTAATACCAAGAAAAGAAGATTGCAAAAGAATCTCACATTAGATGAACACCAGACTTCAAATACATGTTACGAGCATAGGTGCACAACCATAAACTTCAAAATTGCCTGGTCTAATAATATGGTGAGCATCGTTTCACCCTATGAGACTGTCCCAAGTCCTCACAGACACACAACACATGTAATGTTACAAGGTTGATGACCAGAAATTTAGACATAACACTGAGCCAAAACGCAACGCAGCATTACAGGAAATGTTAAATAAACACATACCAGTACGAACAGCAATGCCAAATGAAGTATACTTATGCAGCAAGTGACTAGAAACAAAATTGGAAATTCACAAAATAATTTACCGAAACATCAGATTTGCAAAACAGAATAAACATTCAAAAAAATCATAGAAAGAATTACGAAGATTAACCTACAATTTGTTACTCAAAATTTACCAAAATAGTTTAACAAAATTCAGTGAAATTATTCCATGCTGAGAACTTATTAACACATACTTATTGTTACTAGCCCAAGTCAAGGCTTGGAAGTGGAGGCCTCGCCCACACATGCTAGAGAGGCATCCATGGTTCCTCCACATTGGTGAAATGGTCGTTCAGGTGAAGTGGGGCTGGTGATTGAGGTGAAGGCTCACTGCAGGGTGCTGGAACCAACACATCACTTTGCTCTACGTAGCCTGGGGGAAAGGGGTGATCCCAACGTAGGGGGAAAGTCATGGCTGTGAACTCAGTCATGACAATGCCAAGTGGAGACCACGTGAGTAGGCCTACTGAAGGGGGAACAAACCTGGCTAGGTTCGGGCCAGGGGTGGACCGCTTGATGGACGACTGAGGGGCGTGGTCTCTGCTATGGAGAGCCTGAGTTGCGGGAGGACAATGTCTGGCTGTATGCCTCACCACGGATGGTGAGAACAACGCTCAGGACCCTAAAAGGGGCAAAAACCCTATGATTGATTGAAATATGGATGCTTATAAAGAACCAATTTCAAAAACTTCGAGATCAAGGGAAGCCAAGGAAGCTCCAGTAGAGCAGATCTGGGAGCAAGCCCAGTCCCAATTGGACAGGCTGTCACTGACTCAAAACAAAAAATGGCAACAGAAGCTCCAGTAGAGCAGACTGCTGTCAGAATCAATCAGCACGATACCAAACTTCTAACACAAGAGTGGAGAATGCTGAATGCCACTTCAATCGACAAGACAGAAAGGACAGTAGTTTTAGAAGAAAATGAAAAGGCAGATGAACTGGCCAGGTAAGGGGCAGAAACACATTTTGTAGGCCCAGAACCTGTATGCGGGATTTAATATAGACAAGCCCGACACTACATAGGAAAATGGGTACACAAGAAACAAATGAAAAACTGGAAAAATACTCCAGGATGCAGGCTTGCAAAGGAACTGATAAAAGGACCAAACAAGAAGCATACTAAAGAACTGTTGAAACTCAGCAGAGAAAATATAAGATGGGTAGTAGGACTGTTGACAGGACACTGCCATCTGAAAAAACACCTACATAGAATGTAGGAAATGCTATGAAGCAGAGGAATCAGCTGAACACATACTTTTTGAATGTGAGGCTCCGGGTAGAATCAGACTCTCCACTCTAGGACTACCAGGTGAAGAGAGAGAGAAAATTCAAGAAGACCCAATAAGAACAACCTGCAGCTTTGTGAAGGGGGCAGGTATATCTAGGTGGGATGAAGGAAAAACATGGTAGCAAAAGATCTTAGAGGTCGACGCAAATTAGGAACTAATATTTAGAGGCCCCATGAAGAAAAGAAGAACACATACATGATAACCGGTACGACAATCAGATTTAAAATTATATAATCTGGAAGAAGAACAAGAAGAATATGACTCAAGATAATTTTTATGATGGAATAGCGCACGCAAACTTTTAGTAGGTCAAGCACTCAGCCGTCTTCAACAGATACCTATATTAGCTGTTAGAAAGATGAAAAGCATGAAGTCACACAGAGAAGTACCTGTCCTACAGAACTTAGCACGATTCAGTGACATAGCCTAAAGCAACAGGTGATTATGCAGATGTTACAATTGAAACACACAGACTGAGAAAACTTTAAATTAATAAACGCATATTGAAATTGATCACAGAAGACTTTCAGAACATGGTACAAGCAATGTGATGATATAGCTTTAAAATATTCACTTGGATAACAGAAAGCTTACCACAGGCAAAACTTTTGAACATAAATTGACAACAGATTGAAATAAAATGTTATGGACAGTGACTTACCATTACCTCCAACATTCAGGTAATTACAGGTTGAAACAGCAAAACACAGATTCCACATCACATACAGAATGCCAAACACATTCAGATGCCTTATACAGAGATAATAGGCGACTCCCTCAGGATGTGAACATTGAACGCAAGCAACCATCATGAAAAAACGCAAATAAACATGGATTAGGAATGCACACATGGTAATTACATGTTTTAAAAGGAAATTAACATTAACTAAAATATCCTTTTTTAAGTTTCAGTTCACAAAAACCACACTCTGCTACCAATGTAGTGGCACTTGCAACTTTAATTTAACAAATTATAAAAGAAAACACTTGGAACATTAAATTAAATTTAGAATCGGTAAAACCATCTCATGAAATCAAAATTAAACAAGGTAAAATAACGGAAACTAACTGCAGGATGTGGACAGTGGAAGAAACCCTACGAGGTTATGGATCAAAGAACTTTTGTGGCCAAAACTTTGACCAAAGAATAATTTAGTTAATATCTACTTATAGTAAATAATTATTTATTATAAAAACATTAAAGATTTTTAAAAATGAACACTACCGGTAACATAAACACAAAATAGAAAAACAAACCCTGATGTAATTAAATTGCAGTCTTACAATCTTGCCAGTACCGTACTAATTTTCATGTAAAATACTTTTAATGTGAAGTGACCACCTTCACCAAAGAAGTAAAAATACAGATCATAGGAAAACATGTTAAAATGAATCAGAATTACTGAGGTCAAGCTTAATGAAAAATTAATTTAAGTTACAAAACTGTTAGAAAAGGCTTGCCTCGTGGCAACGTGAAGATGGATGTAAGACCTCTTTACACCATCTTAAATTACAATTAATTTCTGATAGAAAAATCGATGGATAAACTCCTGTGACAAATTAAAACATGAAACAAAATACAATTAAGTTACATTAGGAAATTTAAGATTTGCTTACTCCAAGAGAAGGCAAGATCTCCAATGGAGCACAGAGAGCCTGGACAACACATCCGCTCTACATGATGCCAAAGACAGAATTCAAACACCACACGGCACGCTTCCTGAAGGTAGCTTGTGCTGGATGGTGCAACCAGAAGCGGCCCCTCAAAATTAATGACCAGTGACTGCACAGGAGTTATTTAAACCAATCAAATTTAAATGTTTAATTGGACGCTTGTTAGGAAACCTCTCGAAGCTTGTATCTTGTGCAAGTCCCAGAAAAATTGGCATGTGCAGTATAGGGTGTCCACAAATTTAGACGATAAAATTTAATGCAATTTTAAATGATCCAAAATTTACTTGAACTAGGTTAAATATATAAACTCTCGCAGCACACGTCACAAGATCGATGTGTTGAGCATGGCATTCATCTGACCATTTTGGACCAGTTGTCTACTTCTCATCCTGAAAAATCCCAAAAAATCACAACACTTGTTCTGAAAAGGTCTTGTTTGTGCATATCTTCTGGTCATTGGCCCATTTCTTCAAGGTCTTTTTTGACGTTAATGTACTAGAGAAATGTTGTTTTTAGTTTTGAGTCAAAATTGTTAAAATAGTGTTTTGGCCATTGAGAGTCACCATCTATTGTAGGTGATTGTAGAAGGGAGACTTGCATTTGCACATTGTGTCCATTATCTCCTCTATCTTAATGTAGATTTTTTTATCTGGATTTTCTAATGTAGATCCCATTTTAATAGTTTGGGCCAAGTATATTGTGAAGAATCTTTCTCTCATTTTGCTCTAACTTAGCAAGCGCACATTTCTGAGGGAGCACAAGGCATTGTGACGCATAAAGAGATATCGGCTTGACGACAGTGTTGTAATGATGAATTGTGTTTATAGAAAAGCACCTTTTGTTATATATGTTCTGGCTGGTTTGGAACGCTACCTCCATTTTGTTTAGCTCTGGCTACTAAGGCCTCTGTATCTAGTCCATTTGAATGAATCCATTCACCAGAATATTTAAACTTATGCACATGGTTTATTGTTCCATATTTGGTGTTTAGTTGGGTCGTGTTGTCTTTGATGTTTGACATTACTTCCATTCTTTTCAAAAAATATCTGCAAGCCTGTTTGTTGTGCTATTTCTTTCAGAGCATTAATTCTTCTGTCACAATTTCAAAATTTTCTGTTATTACTGCTATATCATCCGCAAAAGCTAAGCAGTCGATTTCTAATCTGTTCTTCTTCATCCTAGTTCTTAAAGGTTTGAACAAGTTTCCGTCTCGTAGTATCTGATGTCATTTCTGTACACAGTTGAACAAGAGTGGTGAGAGTCCATCTCCCCACCTAATACCCATTTTCATTTCAAAGGGTGCAGAGAAGCATCCTTGGAATTGTACTTTGGAGATGGTATTAGTCAGGGTTGTTCATATTACCATTAGCAGTTTTCCGTTGACTCCCATTTCTGCAATTATTTTAAGCAACACATCACAGTCACTAGAGTTGTATGCCTTTCTGAAGTCTGCAAATGTACACACATATGTTTGGCCTCTCAACATATGATATTTTATTATTATTTTAAGATTGTGGATCTGCTCTACTGTTGATTGGTCTTTCCGGAAACCACCGTGGTATTTTTGAAGCGAGCGTTCACCTTGCTGTTCTAGTAATTCTAGGATGGATAATGATAGAATCTTGTATGCTACTGGGAGGAATGAGATACCATGATGTTTGATATTTCCTTTCTTATGTAAAGAATGGATTTAAGCTACCTTCCACTCCTTTGGTAGTTGTTCTTTTTCCTGTTTGTTTATGATGGTCTTATGCAGAACATCTGTTGCTTCTTCCAGGGTGTATTTTTATAGTTCTGCTATCATGGAGTCTTCACCAGAGGCCTTGTTTTTCAGTCTCCCTATGTGGCAATTTATCTTGTCATGATCCCGGCGAGAAGATGGTTGGGATCTGTCATTTTATATTGTTACCTTTTCTGTTAGCATTTTGTTGAGAAATTTGTTTACATTGTAACTTGGTGCACTTTTCAAATTTACTATTGGTCTGACAGGACATGTATTTTTGTGTATTTTGGGGAGTACTGTTTGTGTTGGGATTTAGTGGTTTGTGATGATAAGTTTTGCTTTTCCCTGTTTGGTGAGGATTAAATCTGTTTTCTTGATTGCTTGCTTTATATCGCTTTGAAATATATTCATTGGATTTTAAAATAGCATTCAGAACAAACAACATATTACAAAATCAAACTGGTAAATATAACCTAAATAAAAGAAACCATTTCTGCAAATCAGGGTTATATGAGCTCAAATGCCAAGAACTAAATTGTACGAAAACATAATATCCGTACCATGTCCAAAGAACACAAAAATGCAATTAGACACAAAGGACACTCAGCCTTGTGCAAACATATATAATTATGACAACGCTCACCACTTCGCAGACATCAGCATCATTCATCATCTTCATTTCCCGTTTCCAGCTTCCCGGACCGGGTTGTGAATCAAGGAACTCCATCGCTGCCTGTCTCTCCACCACTCTTCTTCTTTTTTACGTACATCTTCTGGTTTTCCTCCCCTCTTCTCTATACACTCCCACACTGAATCTGTCCACCTCTTTTGGGGTCTTTCTTGTGGTCTCTTTCATGTTAACTTCTCTGAAGAAGCTTTCTTTGGCACTCTCTCTTCTCCTATTCTCATCATATGGCCATATCATTTTAGCTTTGTTGTTTCTATCCTGTCTTGAAGTTTCAAGATTCCTGTCCTTTTTCCTGTTTCTTCATTTCTAATTCTATCCTTTCTGGTCTTGCCCTCGATACCTCTTAGGAATTTCATCTCCACTGCCTGTATTCTACTCTCCTCTTATTTTGTTGTAGCCCATGATCCAGCTTGCATAGGTTAGTATGGGTTGAATATAATACTTTCTTACATTTCTTCGGGACATCTTCTTTCCACAAAATACCCCTTACACTCTGGTAGAAGCTGTTTGCTTGTTGTGTTTTCCAATTTCTTCAGTAATCTTTCCATCTTCTGTGATCATACTTCCCAAGTACCGGTACTTGAAACTTATAACCACTTCCAGAATGTTACCATTCAGTTTTATCTTTCCTCTTCCTTCCTTTCTTCCTTCCTTCCTTCCTCTTGTCATCACTATTGTTTTACTTTTCTCTGTGCTTACTTTCATCCCAAATTTTTCTCTCACTTGATTCCATACATCTACTTGTTTTTGCACTTCCATTTCATCCTCACCCCATATCACTATATCGTCTGCAAAAAACATGGCTTTTGTTGCCTGTCTTCCCAATCTCTGTTTAATTTTCTTATGAATTTCATCCATGACTATGATGTATAGTATGGGGGATAGTACACTTCCCTGTCGGAGACCAGTTTCAACTTTAAACCATTTTGTTTTCCTATACTAGTCGTCACACTACTAACACAATTTTTGTACATAGCTTTTTATCATTTGCACTTCCACTCTTAACTTGTTTTCTTCCTTAATGTGCTCCATACCAACTGTCTGGGCACACTGTCATAAGCCTTCTCTACATCAATAAATGTCATCACTATGTCTTTTCCAAACTCCCATCTTTTCTCCATCATATGTCTTAATGTAAAGATCAAGTCAAACGTTGATCTGTCTTTCCTAAAATCATATTGTTCTTCTTCCATCTCTCCTTCTAGCTTCCTCCTCAGTCTTCCTTCCAATACTATTTCAAATATCTTAGCTACATGGGCAATAAATCCCTCTGTAGTTATTGCATTCGTTTTTATCACCTTTTTTAAATATTAAGATAATTAAACCCTTTCCCCACTCTTCTGGGATCTCTTTCTTCCTCCAGATTATTTAAATAATCTATACAGCCACTGTAGCCCTATTGGTCCTGCTGCTTTTTTATCATTTCCGTAGTTACCTCATCCACTCCTGCTGCTTTACCGCTCTTTATCTTTTTGTATGGCTTCCTCTATTTCAAACATCGATATCTCCTTTTCTTGTTCTTCTTCTTTCCCCGTTGTTTCTTCTTGCTTCTCCTCATCTACCAGTTCACTGTATTTAATATTTAGCAATTCTGAGAAGTATTCTTCCCATCTTTTTAGTATGTCATCTCTTCGCTTCAATATCTGCCCTGTTTCAGTTTTTACAAATTTTGTATCTTCCCCATTTCATAAACATTCTTCACCAAACCATACAAAACCTGTTTACTTCCCTGTATATCCTCCTGTAAAGTTTCTGTGAAACTTTCCCAGCTGTTCCGTTTTTCTTCTTGTACTATTTTCTTACATGCCTTTTTGGCTTCTTTATATTTATGCCAATTCTCTGTACTATTGATGCCTATCCACTTCCTCCAAGCCATTTGTTTCTTTTTAACTGCTTCCTTTACGCTGCTGCTCCACCAAGGAGTCTCCTTTTCCTTTTTCCTCCCTGATAGTCTTCCACAGGTGTTTACTGCACACTTTAAAAATCCATTTCTGAAACATGTCAATTCCTCTTCCACACTGTTTAAGTCATCTTTGGGAATTTCTTTCTTCAGATCCTCTTGAAACTTTTCCCTTATTTCTTTCTCTTTTAACTTCCATCCCTTTACTTTTCTTTCCCTTTTTTCTATTAACTTCATTATTTTACCAAGTCTTAATTTGGCTACCACCACTTTATGGTTTCCTTCGAAATCTGCTCTTGGCATTGATGTCACAGCTTCCAGTTGTCTACGTTTCTCCTTCACCAGAATAAGATCAGTCATTGTCTTTGTCTTTCTATCTCCCCAACCATATCTAGTTATTTTTTGTGAGTTCTATTTTCGAAACCATGTATTGCCGACAGTTAATCCATTCCTTCTTCAAAAATCTATTATCAAATCTCCTTCTTCATTTTGGTTTTGATAACTATAGGGGCCAATTATCTCTTCTTTTCCCCTGTCTGTCTGTTCCAATATGTGCATCTATGCCTCCCATTATTATAACCTCTTTGTCAAAAGCATCCAGATCCCTCTTCTTCTCTCACAGGATACTTTCCACATATTCTGTCACCCTATCCCAAGATTCCTGATTCCTCAGCATCACAAGCACAATATTATCTGGCATCAGTACTTCAAGTTCAGCTTCTACAATACTTCTTTCTGTCAACCAATGATCACACACGAAGAAAGTATGTAGAACATCATCTATATCATGACAGTAAATGCATTTTGGACTGCTGGATATGTTCTTCTTCTTCTTGTCGTTTCACCCTCTTTGGGGTACGATAGATCTATCAATGGTTAGTGAGTCGTGTTTTCCAGTCCTCCCAATACTTTTTCATCCTTTCAGATCTTGCCTTCCTCTCTTCTTCAGAAATTCTGTATAGTCATTTGGGCTTCACCCTGTCCTGAAACCTCTTTATGTTATCTTTGGTTATTTTCTTCACGGATCCATCTACAAGCATCTCTTCTGTGATTTGGAATTCTCATAGGTCCTTCTCAGTTTCCTTAGACCAGTTCGGCTTGGTTTTCTTATGACAATGAAATTGAAATAATAAATAAGGTAGTTCAACCTATTCAATACAAATTAATATGAAATGTAGTGTTACATTCCTATTTAATTATAAGTGGAAGCAGTACCGGTTTCGACCCCAATCCGGGTCATCATCAGCTGAATAAAATGCAAAAAACAATGCATAGGTAAGAAAGAAATTAAAGATCAAGTCCCCACAAAAACAGTTGAAGAGGCAAAATAAAACAATGGGGATAGGCACTGTAAAATTCAGAAGAAGTAGAAGGTAAGTCACTTAAAAGAAACAAGGCGCAATCTTCTGAACAGCAGCATAGCACACGCAAAGTTCGGCATTGTCTCATAATGTTTACGAGAAGCGGAGAACAGTTAAATGAGCCAGTTTGCATACACTATCAGGCGCGAAGTCACAACACAATCCAACAAATGTGAAGATGCAAGATCGTGCAGAAGCCGAATACGAGTAGCTCAATTGAAGTAAATTGCCAGCTCCCGAAGATCAGCACGACATATTCAACGTCAGGCACTGTGCTTTCAAACGCCGACTGAACTTGATGAATAGCTTAATGATCCAGTATTTGCTTTGTTCGCGAAAATGTACATAAATATATATATATATACATACACACATATATACATACATATAATACAATTCAATATAATTGAAATATGGTAAAAAGCAGCTCCTCGTACATTGAACAAACTGGCCGCAACTTCAACATCAGATACTCCGAACATATCAACGCCATTAAATACAACAGATTCTCTGCTATAGGACAACACATACAAGACACCAAGCATAATTTCACTAATATTGAAAAAGATATAAAAATACTTAAAATCGTTAACAAAGGCCCTCTCCTAAACACTACTGAAAATTGTTTTATTCACCTTGACCAATACTTCAACCCTAATTTCAATTTAAACGACATTTCTGAAAAACCCAATATCCTACTTGACTTCCTAATTCTTCTTCTCAAAAATTCTAAATTTCTAAACCCGAATTCAATTTTCCATACCTTACAAAGTTCCTATCCACATTTTCTACCTCCAATAACCCACCCTCCTAACCCACCCTATCTTATCCTTTCCCATCATCTTTTAACTTCAAATCCTTTTAATCTTCTCTTGTCTACTAATCTTCTTCCTTTATTAACTTTTCCTATCTTTTCTTTTCACCTCTCCTCTAAAAAAAACCTTAAAAAACTACTTTCTGAATTGAACTGTATGCTAATATACTATATTGCCACCTGCATTTTGGGTTTTCACATTCAAATTTAAACTCATGCCTTGCGCTGATTTTGACTACTTCAACTACGACCTGAATATTTATCTTCAAGAAATAGCGCACTGTGCATATACGTTTTTCATTTGTTTCCGGTATTGCGCTTTTTACCATTTTTCTCTTCACAATTGTTTTTTACGTCAGCTGTTCTAAAAAATCTACAAGATCCTAGTTACATATTTCAGTTATATTGAATTGTATTATATGTATATATATTTATGTACATTTTCGCGATCGAAGCAAATACTGGATCTTTAAGCTATTCATCAAGTTCAGTCGGCATTTGAAAGCACAGTGCCTGACGTTGAATATGTCGTGCTGATCTTCGGGAGCTGGCAATTTACTTCAATTGAGCTACTCGTATTCGGCTTCTGCACGATCTTGCATCTTCACATTTGTTGGATTGTGTTGTGACTTCGCGCCTGATAGTGTATGCAAACTGGCTCATTTAAATGTTCTCCACTTCTCGTAAACATTATGAGACAATGCCGAACTTTGCGTGTGCTATGCTGCTGTTCAGAAGATTGCGCCTTGCTTCTTTAAAGTGACTTACCTTCTACTTCTTCTGAATTTTACAGTGCCTATCCCCATTGTTTTATTTTGCCTCTTCAACTGTTTTTGTGGGGACTTGATCTTTAATTTCTTCCTTACCTATGCATTGTTTTTTGCGTTTTATTTGGCTGATGATGACCCGGATTGGGGTCGAAACCGGTACCGTTTCCACTTATAATTAAATAGGAATGTAACACTACATTTCGTATTAATTTGTATTGAATAGGTTGAATTACCTTATTTATTATTTCAATTTCAATGTGATACATTTCAATACGGAACATTATGAAATTTTTATCTTTAAATTGGTTTTCTTATTACAGAAATAGTCGAAGATCCTTTAAGTTGTCCTTTTCGGGTCCATTCTTAGGATGTGGCCATAGAAGTCAATTCTCCTTTTCCTTATTGTGTTGGAAATCCTTTCTGATTTCTTATACAAGATTTCATTGCTGATGTGTGAAAGTTCGTTATTATGGAATTTGGGGTCTAGAATTATTCGTGGTATTTTCCTTTCCTTTATCTCCAACTTTTCCATTGGACCATATGTAGTTATAGACAGTGTTTCTGCAGCATAAAGGGCTTCAGGCTTGACTACTGTATTATAATGTCTGATCTTGGAATTCCAGGAGAGGGATTTTTTGTTATAGGTGTCTTTCGTAAGCTGGAAGGCTGTTTCTATTTTGGTTCATTGAGATTCCATTGCTTTCTTCTCAAGACCATTCCAACTGATCCATTCACCAAGGTATTTGAAATCTGTGACGATCTCTATTTTTTGTTCCCCCACTTTCAAATATTTTGGTGGATTCTTAATGTTGGTTATTAGTTTGGTCTTTCCAAAGGCGATTTTGAGACCTATCTTCTCTGCTTGCTTCAGCAGTTCGAAGGACTGCTCCTTGGCTTCCTCCCACATCTCAGCTAGTAAGGCCATGTCGTCTGCGAAAGCTAAACATTTGATCTTGATACCCTTGTTTACCGATCCCAATCGAATTCCACCACTGGTTGTCTTATCCCATTCCTTGACTACCTTCTCCAAGGCACAATTGAACAGTATGGGGGACAGTCCGTCACCCTGTCGGACACCAGTTTTGATCTCAAAACGAGCCGACAATTCTCCCATGAATTTGACTTTGGAAAATGTATTAGTGAGAGTTTTCCTAATGAGGTTTGTTGTTTTGTTGTCTAGACTGAATTCTTCAAGTACAGAAAGGAGACTTTCCCGGTCTAGTGAGTCATATGCCTTTTGGAAGTCAGTAAAGGCGATGACGTATGCTTTTGCCCTAGATTTCTGGTATGCTATGAGACTTTTAAGGTTCAGGATTTGTTCCGGGCAGGATCTCCCCTTTCTGAATCCCACTTGATATTCTCCCAATTGATGATCTAACTGTGGTTCTGTCCTATTAAGTAAGGCCTTTGAGAATATCTTATATGTAATATCCAAAAGTGATATGCCTCTATAGTTGTTGGGGTTCATTTTATCCCCCTTCTTGTGGATTGGGTAGATAAGGGCTCTTCCATTCTTCTAGAATTCTTTCTTTGACCCAGATTTCTTCAAAAACTTTTTGTAGGGATTCTATTGCTTCCTTGTTGGCATTCTTCCAAAGTTCGGCTGTGATCTGGTTTTCTCCAGAAGCTTTGTTGTTTTTAAGGCTCGAAATGATCTTTTCTAGTTCCTCGAAGGTTGGCGGCTGTGAGTCTTTGTTGGGACGTAAAATGTCATTTTTTTTCTATTGGTGTTTCACAGTTGAGGAGATTTTCAAAGTAGTCGGTTAGTATCCTGTAGTTATCAGTGTTGTTATGTGCTATATTTCCATTCTTGTCCCGTAACTGTAGAGTTGGTGATTTGTTCTTCATTGTTCTCTGTTTAAAGATTTTGTAGAAACTTCTTGTCTTCTTTTTAGTAAAGTCCTCATCTATTTGGATAAGCATCTGGTTTTTGTAAGCCTTTTTAATTGTTTTGAATTTTTTATTGACCATCTTTCTGATATTCAAGAAATTTTGTCTATTGCTTTCCGTTCGTTGTGACTGCCATTTGTGCCATGCTTCCTTCCTTTGTTTCAATAGACCGCCACATTCTTCCGACCACCAAGCATGTTTTTTTACTTTTTACTTTTCAGCTCTTAATAATAAGTTCCATTTTATTTGATCCCAATTTTGTTTGTGTATATCTTTTGTCACAAGATGGTATTCTTTTGTATTAAAAATTTTCTCCGGGTCATATCATTTGCTTTTGTGTTTAAGGACCTTGTCTCTCCTTCTGGGGATGATATTGATCTTTATCTTCGACATGTAATGGTCCGAGTCTAAATTAGCTCCCCTGAGGACTTTGACATTTTGTATCTCCCTACTGAACTTCTGTCTAATAGCCACATGGGCAGCTGAAATTCACCCAAGTTAGGATTTGGTGAGATACACGTTTTTTGTTTTCTAGGAAGCTTTTTAAAAGCTGTAGACTTCAGTATCATATCGTGGGCTTGGCACAACTCTATAACTCTGACACCATTTTTCTCCATCTTCCGTATCATATAACAGAGTGCGATCTTTGAAGTAATCTCTCATTATGCGCATAAGATATTGTGGTAGCTTGAAAGTTTCCTCAAGAGCTACCAACATGTCGCTCCATCTTGCCGAATTGAAGGCATTCTTCACATCCAGGGTTACAAGAAGTGTCAATTTACGGGAATGATGGTTGCCCATTTGTGCCCTTTCTGCTGTATTCACCACCTCCCACACTGCATCTAGCGTCGAGTGTCCTCTCCGAAATCCATGTTGGCGAACAGATAGATCCCCTGCTAGTTGAACTGCTGAGAGGATTCTGGGCTGCAGAAGTTTCTCCAGGCCTTTTCCGGCTGTGTCCAGCATACATAAAGGTCTATAACCGCCAAGTTTTCCTTTGCTGATCAGAACCAAACGAGCCATTTTCCATTGGGGACTAAAAACACCCGTTTGCAGGCAATGATTGTACATATTCAGCAACAGTTCTGTACATAGTTCTGCTATTATCTTTAACACTTCTGTAGGTATACCATCTGGTCCTGGAGTTTTCTTGTTTCTAAGAGAGCTAATAGCTCTATTCAGCTCTTCTACAGTGAAGAGGGGTATATCATCCAGTTCTTTTTCGTCATCACAGTCAATCCTCTCTGGATGGTCTGGGAATAGTGTATCCACAATTTGTGTAACTGTTTGCGGATCCGCACTCGGGTTGAAAATGTCCTGAGTTTCTTCATTACAATCTTATAACCTTGTCCCCATGGATCATCTTCTACTTCTTTAGCCAGTGCCCACCATTTATCGGCTTTACTTTTTCTGATTGCATTACGGAGTTCCTTCTTCGCTGACTTGTACTCCGCTGTGACTGAGGTATTCTCTTGACTGCCTCTCATCCTCTGAGCCCTGCGTCGAAGTCGCAGACAATTCTTTCTCAGTTCAGCAATCTCTTCGGTCCACCAGTACGCTGGGCGCTTGCTATTTCGCGGTCTCCTTCGGGGCATTGAGGCGTTGCATGCTTGATGGATTAGCTGCATAGTGAGTTCAACACATACACCAGCTGCTTCTTTCCCTCTACGAGTAGAACATTTTTCAGTTATATTCTCCATTCCATTCCGTATTACATCAATGAACGTTTCCTTGTCAATACCGGCTACGTTCCACCGTGCTGGTCTGCGCAAGATATTTCTTTCTTGAGGAGATTCTTGGAGCAGTCGAAAGATGATATATTGGTGATCGCTCCCCGTATAGTTCTCAATCACTTGCCATTCAGAAATCTTCGGCGTAATATCCTCTGATAAAAAGGTTACATCCGGTATTGTTCCCTGGCATCCTGGCCATCGGAATGTTGGCACATTTCCAATGTTGTTGACCACCAAACCCGTTCTGGCTGCCATCTCCATTATACGACGTCCTCTGGAGTCTGTTTGTGGCATGCCCCATTCCAACGCTTGAGCATTTACGTCACCAGCGACCACTAGTTTTTTTTCCATTCTGCGTATTACATCCTCAAGACCATCAATTTTCATCTGAAAGTTGGAAACAGATTCATTTGGCGTAAAATAACAGCTTACAATAGTGATTCCCCCAGTCTGTACCCAAACAAAACCGTCATCGCATCCATGCTGTGTTACTGGGACTTTTCCTAGATCTGGTATCCAAATTGCAGCTGTTCCGAGGTTATCCACAAACCACCCTGGATGGTCCTTCTCTTGATATGGTTCGCTAATAATAACGATGTCTACTTCCATCTCGTAAATCAGCTGTGTCATAAGATCGTTAGCTGTTTGACTCCTGTGCATGTTTGCTTGAAGTATTCGCATCATTTACTGTGATTTTCTTGCCTTCTCCAGAGCTTCACGAAATATTGCACATGCTCCCGATCCAGGAATGTGATTTCGTTTAACTTCATTGACACCCTTGTCTGTACAAAGCATACATCGTGGATTGTTCTTTTTACAGTCTACTGTCTTGTGGCCAGATTCTCCACACGGGGCCTGTGCAGTTTTTTGCCAGATGACCATATGATAGGCATCGGAAGCAGCGAGGTAACATGGTTCTAGCTCTTACTCTGCAGTATAGCCATGCTATCTTAATTCTTCCTGCCTCCAGTAATTTTTGAGCGTCCTCATCTTTGGTTTCGAAGATGGCAAGTTTCTGTCCCCAGCTGTTTGGTTTCGAGACCGATATTTTAAGTTCTCCATGGGGATTTCCGGAGTCTCGTCTTACAGCTTCCTCCACGTCTGCGGCCGTAGTGATGCCATCCATGTCTCGAATCTCCAGTGTAGTTCGGGGGATTAACGCCTTTACATCGCCATCATGTCCGAGGGCATCTCTCAGAGAATTACTGAATACCTCCCTATTTTCAATCTTAGTTGTTTTGTTGAATTTAATAAGGACAGCTCCAGCTCTTGTTTTACGGATGGATCGAATGCCTGCTCCACTGTCTTCCGGCTTCACCCTGTTCTTGATATCCTTCAAAACGTCAGCGAAAGTCTTACCATTCATCGGTTTGATAATTACGGCTTCTGTACGACTCCTAGATTTAGATTGAGGTCTTTTCCCACTTTCGCTAAGCACTGTAGTTTCAGGATCATTACTGACCTGTTTCGTTGGAATATCTTCGTGCTTCCTATCCTCACTCTTCTTCTTTCTCTTCTTCCTTGACAGAAACGTCTCCCATTTTCCTTGATCTTCCTCCTCCGAGTCATTTGTCACTAGTGATGTGTTGGACAATTCCTTATTCTCCATGGTAATTGGTCTCTGCTTTTGTTTTTCTGCAAATTTCTTCCACGACATCCTGCATGCTGCTCCAGCCTCTAAAGCTTCTTCCAGCTTCATGAGGCCATTCTTTATTTCCGTTTTGAGATTTTTGAGAGATTTTTGAGAGGAATAGCCAATATGTTCTTTAACAGTGATCTTGCAGTCTCAAGATGCACCTCTACTTTGTATTGATTATCCATTATCTGCCGACTGATATCATCAATCAGATTTAGGTCAATACTCCTACCATTTCGGCCATTGTGGATACTTTCCCTTGATACACCAGGGAGCTCCACTGTATCACACAGAATGTCTGCTTCTGCCATCATGCCAATGTGAGAGTCTAGCTGGCCATAATAATAATAATAATAATAATAATAATAATAATAATAATAATAATAATAATAATAATAATAATAATAGACTACAATTATGGTTGCACATGGGCTTATGACATCACAAGAGTATGATATAATAAAACCTCAATGAACACACGCACCTAAAAGACTTCCCAATCTTCACTATATAAAGTAAATTACGTATCAAGAAAACACAATTCAAACTTCATTAAAATTATTAATCCTTTGATTCACTAATGCTCATTAAACATCCCTTACATCATTCAAAACAATTTGAAAGATGATGATGATGATTCTTCAGAAATCTATCCAATGACTTGCCGTAATCTTGAATGTTGTACTAGTGCAGGCTTTTACAGCTGATGTCAACTGACAGGATATTAAGCTGCATTGACATATTAACGTGTCTGTGTTTCAACTACACTATGATAGCCCTGACAAAATGGCACATTTATGACACCAAGAAGGCTAGGTGGCAGCACCACCATTGATTCTCTTGGTGTTACTAAGACCAGTGTAGTTTGTCCCTGTGTGTACATTTTTCTGGCATCTGGCAGCAAGGAACAGTTACTAAACTCTAATTATCTCTAGAGTCTTTTCTTTCCTGTTGAAACAGTATTCATGGTTCATTATCTCCCCAGCTTTTTGGTTGAGATGAATGATACTGATGACTGGTAGCTAGCCAGAACTGTGGTTTCCTCAAATTTCACTTCGTGATCAAGGAAAGATCTATGGTGGCAGAGCACACTCTCTCTTTCTTTGACATGAAGTGAAATTTGAGGAAACCACGGTCCTAGCTACCAGTCAACAGTATCATCCACTTCAACCAAGATGCTGATGAGATAATAAAGCATGACCACTGTTTCAACAGGAAGGAGGAGAACCTACAGATTAGTAAATTATGGAGACTGTTGCTCGCTGCCAGATGACCGAAGAGTGAAAGCACTGGAACAAAGAGCACAGGTCTTAGAAACACTAATCATAGAAAGAGGAAAGTCGATGGTGGTGTTGCTACCCAGCCTATTTGAAGTCATAAAAGTATGGGTGCCCTCTAGCTTGTGCAATTTCATTTCGACAAGGGCTACTTTGGAGTAGTTGGAACAATGACACATTAAAATGTCAACACGACATAATATTCTGGAGAAACATCAAACTTGTCAGTCTGGATATTAGTAATTGTTTACAGTATAAGATGGATTCTTTATAGAATTGTAAGTTGAATTGATGAAACATCATATAAGATTGCATTAGGCTTCTGAATATCCCCTGCCCAGCAATCTCATTCAGCTTATACATATTAAAAGAACTTACAAAGTTTTTGTGCATAAAATATGTAAGAGACAAACTTCTGATGCCTTTCTCTACACTTACGCAGAGAAAAAAAGGAAGTAAGCAAAACGTTGTTCTTTCCTAATTAGTAATGCAAACATATATATATAATCTGTGAAAAAACTCTCTTGAAATGTCTCCTCATGTACTGTATATCTTATGAAAAGTCTCTGATCTTATAATTCTGATGAAAGTCACATATATTATAGTCTTAGTATAAAATAATTAAAAACTCTGATCTCATTGTCCATAGTACTGTGTCAATGTGCAGGTCCAGGAACAGTCACGATGCGAGAAGTTACGCTCCTCAAATGAGGCGGCAATGAGGCAAGACTTTCAGGACACTCGTCTCAAGCTCTTGGCAGAGCTTGCAAAGGTGCAGGCTGTTCTCCAAGAGAAAGGGGAGAAGGAGAAAGAGCTTAGACAGAAATGTGAGAAGCTTGCAAGAGAGTGTGAGAAGAAGCAGGAAATACGGAGGAAGAGGCTGATTGACAAATCATACAGTGTCAGTCTGGCACCCACCTATACGAATTCGTGAGTATAACCACCCATTTTGGCACATTGACTCCCTCTCATCCTATAGAAGCAGGGAGAAATTCTGTGTCAGCCATGCACAGGGATGCAAATCCCATTTCATTTCCTGTATATCAAGTTGTACCAATTGCAAACTGACTAAAAATTAATATCAGGAAGGAAAATATAAACTCATGTTGACTTCCATGCATTAATATAATTTTAAGATAATATATATCAAAATGTGAGTTTCATGGAAACTTCATGGATGTTAATTGAATCAAGTCATACTGAGTTTGTGATGTGATTGTGATGTGATTGTGATGTGGTATCTGGTAGAAGTAAACTTGTAAATGGTATGAAGCCAATACTGCATTTCAACTAGTATATTCTCTGGAAACAGTGTGGTCTTTAGTGTCTTAAGAGTTTTTTGAGTTATAGATAATCAATGTTGAAAATCATATTCAAATGGGAGTCCTCCAGTCCACAATCCAGTGCATTTCTCCCAAGATTGGCATAAATATGGATGAGTTACCCTAGCTTCTAAGATCTACAGTAGTTATTTCATATATACATACAGTACATTTAGGGGGAAATTTAAAACAATGAAAATTGGGCAGATTCATTAATGATGAGAAAAGAGGAAAACAGATTATAATAAAATTTGAGTACAATATACCCAAAAATAGTGGGCTAGTTTGATTCCTGGAATCTTATTTTCCTATTTTGGAGGGGGGGAAAAGAAGAGGAGGATGTTCCTGTGATTTTTATTTCAATAAATTTCTAGGAAATTATATCTAATTGTTTGAGTAGTAGAGTAATGCCGGCAGAAGAAATAGTATGCTAATTCTCATCACCTCAGAGAAAAAGCACTTAATTTGAAACCATTAACAGAGACTTTATGCCCCGGTTATATCATAGACTGTAGACCACATTGCATGGTATCTAGGGCATAGGATCATCATTAGAATGTGTTCTTAATGTTTGAAACTGCTAATATATCTGCCAATTATTCTCTTTATGTAATTTTAGCAAAGAAAAAGAGATCAATTCTAAAGGCATGCTGGAGGTAAGATCTCCACTGCATCATTCATGTATGCCACCCGTCCGCAGTCCCGTCCAGAATTCTGCTGTGATGGGCAGTGCTCCTGTACCTGATTCATGGCCCACTGATAATCCATTTAGTCACATCTTGAGACGTGAGCTGGAGAAGAGCATTCGCAAACACACTCGTTCCGGTGAGTACTTAATTAATATGGATATGTTTTTGGGCGGGGGATCTATATGGAATCAGCGTCATCAATTTCCCGACACCATTGTAACCATGGCAACCAGTGTTCATCTATGTGTACGAGGTCAGTAGGGAGATCATATCACTGTGCACTTTCTTCATGTAGCTAAGAGCTTGAGAACATCTTTTATCAAGTTAACACCGTTCTACTCCTTAATCCAGAATTAAAATATAGGCAACGAGCTCAGTAGCTGCAGTCGCTTAAGTGCGGCCAGTATCCAGTATTCGGGAGTTAGTGGGTCCAAACCTCAGCGTCGGCAACCCTGAAGATTGTTTTCTGTGGTTTCCCATTTTCACACCAGACAAATGCTGGGGCTGTACCTTAATTAAGGCCATGGCCGTTTCCTTTCTAATCCTAGGCCTTTCCTATCCCATCGTCACCATAAGACCTATCTGTGTTGGTGCGACGTAAAGCAACTAATAAACAAAAAATCCAGGCCATCTAACTTTACACCACAGGGCTGGCTACTACTACTACTACTACTACTACTACTACTACTACTACTACTACTACTACTACTAATAATAATAATAATAATAATAATAATAATAATAATAATAATTAGATTAGTATTATATTTATGAGGTCTAGAATGACTTCAGTTTTTTCACAATTCATGTGCCATACCATTCTTTTGTGGATACACTCATTTTTCTTTTGATTTATCGGAATTCCATATCTCTCCTGTGTGTGGAGTCAAAGGATGCATTATCTGTACCCCCTGCATGTTGTAAGAGGCTACTAAAATGGGAACAACCACAGAATCTGTACTCACTCTCTTGTCTTCTAAGCCCAAAAACATACCGATGTATGTATGCTTTTCTGTGTAGCAGATAAAATGTACAAGTGTGAAGTTTTTTTTTTTTTTCAAGCAATTGAGGTCAAATACTTCTTAAGACTAAGTATTGCACTGTCTGGCCCCACGGTGTAGGGGGAAACGCGTCCGCCTGTCACCCGGCAGCCCCGGGTTCGATTCCCGGCCAGTTCAGATCTTTATAATTGAAATGATTAATATCCCTGGCCTGGGGACTGGGTGTTTGTGACGTCCTTAATCTTCCTTTCCTCACACACAACATTCCACACTATCGCCATTCCAATTACATCCAGGTTCATACAATATGGTGCCAATAGAGGCAAAAGATCCACAAGGGTCGACACCCCAAACAAATAGCATTTTTAAAAAAATTAATGCACTTGTACATAATTTCTTCTTTTTACCCACAGTTTGTAAGCACAAAAGAAGTGTCAGAAACAAAAAATTCTGTGCCATTGTTAATTCTCTGTAACTGTCTTGGTGAGTAGGGGCTGCCTGGCCGAGACGGTAAAGGCGTGCTCGGTTTGCCCGGAAGGACGTGGGTTCGAATCCCCGTCAGGAAGTCGTAAAATTTAAGAAACAAGATTTCCACTTCCGGAGGTGCATATGGCCCTGAGGTTCACTCAGCCTATACCAAAAATGAGTACCAGGTTAATTCCTGGGGGCAAAGGCGGCCGGGCGTAGAGCTAACCACTCTATCCCATCACGTGCCGAGGTTAACAATGGTGGAAGCCTTTACCTTCCACTCCTCCAAGGGCCTTCATGGCCTGTACGGAGGTGACTTTGCTTTTTGCTTGTCTTGGTGAGCACTATTATACATTGTCAGAAAGTGAAAATCTCAACACCAAGAAGACATTAGAATAGTGGATTGTAATTTAGGCTAAGCAATTGTCTAGATATATTTATTTGATTAAAGTTTCCAGGTCCCAGGTTAAAGTATGCACAAGAAGACATGACATGGTGATACATTAATAACCACTGTAGCAGTGTTGTGTCCTGGAATCTTCACCGAGGCATGCAACCAGTAACCATTCATTAACACAATGTAATAAGTAAATTTCAATTCTACTCACCCTAATTACATGTAGGTGAAGACCCTGCGATTCTTTTTGCAAATTTCCTTGGTGACATCACTGCAGAAGTCCTGACGTGTTTTCATTTCAACATAAAGATCCTTTTCTATAGATATCATTCCTAATGCAGAGAGAAGACTTTGAATTTGAGAATTGTAGACGAAAGATTTTATTCGCTTTAGGGCCGAGAAAGAGCATTCTACAGATGATGATGTAGCGGAAATAGTTGTAATCAATGTGCACAACTTATAAATCTTGGGAAGACTGCTGTGGAGACCACTGGTCAATAGGAATTTCTGGATTTGAGCCACAGTCTTATCTTTGAAGTGTTCAGAAGTGAACATTGCCCTCAATTCGGATTTAAGTTTTACTATATCAAAATATTTTCCATAAACTTCATTCAATTTACTGAATTGCTCTTCAGGAAAATTGACAGGAAAAAATGACAACTTCTTACAATCAAGCATTTCAATGAAGGACAGATCTCCTAATAAAAAGAAGTGATAATTTAACTGTGGTAGAATAATATGTATTTCCAGTTAAACCCTCCTGTACTCATCTTTAACCAAAAATGAAGTTTGTGCCTTTCTTCACTTCCTTGATGGATCAAATTTCTCTTCTGTTCTGTCCCAGATGTTAGCAAATCCACTGTTTCGCATTATGGATACTTTAGTTTCTAAAGAATTCACTTCTCTGGTGCAATATGCAATGTCTAGGGCTTAGATTCAAGGATGTTATATGTAACATCACTCAATGAAAATATTTCATTAAAAACATTCAGAAGAAAATTGAACTGAAATTCCATTAACTTCATGAGAAACCCGCTTGCCTTATTAATGGTATTGTTATCGCAGTTCCCAGGTTCTTCCAAAATACTTTTGTACAGCTCTTGGAGAGGAGCACTATATTCCGCGATGGTCTGCACTAATCAGCTGGAATAGTTCCACCTTGTTAGAGCTAGTTTAGGAAACCTTTTCTTGAGGATACTGTCCAGTAGGTTAGTTCTCTTAGAAGAATTGCTAAAAAAAGTCGCAAAGCCACTCATCATTGCGAAGAATATACAACATTCTTTTGTGCATGACACAGCTTGAGAGAGGACTAAATTAAGCTTGTAAGCATAGCAGTGGGTGAATACAGCCTCAGGAACTACTTTTTTTATATGTAGCTTACACACCATTCAGCTGACCTGCAAGCACAGCTGCTCCATCAAAAGTCTGCGCAACTAATTTTTCGCAACAATCAAAATTATCCAGACGCTAAATCGCAAGTCTCACCAATGCATTCGCTGTCCTATCAGAACTCACATAATAGAAACCAACAAATCTTTCAACAACGTCACCATTATGAACGTATCTGAGGCAATGGATAACTGTCAAAAGTTTGAAACATCAGAAGTCTCCTCGATCATAATTCCTACAAATTTAGCTTTCCTAACCTGTATCTTTATTTCAGCAGTCATTACACTGCAGATGCTTTGAATGAAATTGTTCTGAATGAGTGGAGAGAGTCCTGTAAATACACTCGCTGTTGTGAAGTGACTGTGTAATTTTTCATCAAACTCGGCTAACAATTTTTTATTTTACAAGTTGCTTTCTATCGCACCGACAACAGTAGATAGGTTTTATGGCGACGATTGGACCAGAGAGGACTAGGAGTGGGAAGGAAGCGGCTGTGGCCTTAATTGAGGTACAGCCCCAGCATTTGCCTGGCGTGAATACAGGAAACCATGGAAAACCATATTCAGGGCTGCCGACAGTGGGGTTTGAACCTACTATCTCCCGAATACTGGATAAGGCCACACTTAAGCAACTGCAGCTATCGAGCTCGGTGGCTAGCAATTTAATTAATTCTATGTAATTTCCTCTGTTATTGGATTCACTAGCCTCATTGTGCCCATGGAATGGTAACTCTTGCTTTCCCAAAAAGCCACAGTCAGCCGTTTCAGAATTTACGTATTTTTCTTAACGGCTTTGTTGTGCCTTAGAACATTTTCCTGCACCTGCTTATCCAACTGCAAATCTATCCTAGTTTTACCAAAGGTACCTAAGGATATCCATGCGTGGTTATGACAATATGATTTCTCGTGCCTCGCAATAGCAGTGTGCAGATTGTTTAGATCTGCATATCCACATTTCTTGCTGTTCCAAGGGGAATTTTCAGCAACAAACAATAAGCAAGGCCAACAGAATAATTTGTTTAGTGACTCAGAGCCACAAAGCCAAACAGTTTTACTGTAAGTTTCTAGATTTAACGTGCAAACACAATTCTTGTTTTCTGTTTTTAAGACGATTGTGTCAGTACAGATAACAACTGTGTCATCAGTGCACCAAACTACCCAACAGGAAGTAAATGTGTGAATGTTGCTGCCAAAGTGGATGCCACATCACTTGACTGAGATAGAGAAGTAGACCTGTTCTGATTATGAGACTTCTTGTATCACTCAGCAGAAATTTCACTGGTGGTTATTTTTGTCTTAAGAGGAAGTACAACGAGGTAATCATCCTCTCTGAACAAATTAGTGGAAAAGAAATTTAAAATAAAAACAAAATTATTTATTCAACAAAGGAATTTGGAAACAGAGTACAAATTAAAACAAAAAATTTATTGAATTAGGCCAAAAAATTACTAACGAATCAAAAGGGAACGAACAGTACACTTGTAATTTATATACCCTTGATTAATACACTGTTGCACATAAAGCGGATGACGAGATCAGCAGTAGTCGCATCATCAGTTAGTGTGCGTTCAAGTGTTTCCTGCAGGCTGAGGCTCCATCTTAGGCCAGAAAGATTGGCGCACTCTGTAAGGATGTGGACCACGGTGAAGTCGGCACCACAAGAATACACTGGGGGGGTCTTCCCTCTTTAGGAGATAAGAGTGTGTAGATCATAAATAACCTATCTTCAGCCTACACAATACTATGGTCTCTCTCCGTGAAGTTCGGAAAGAGGACCGCCACACAGTAGTTGTCTTCTTAATTGATCTCAGTTTGTTGGGAGTTTGGATAGCTAGCCACTCCGATTCCCAGGACGCCAAGATGGTTCAACGTAGCTGAGAACAAATATCCTTAGCAGGTACATTGACAAGTCTTGGAGGTAAAAGTACTGCTTCCTTTGCAGCTTCATCCACAAGTTTGTTCCCCGCAATCCGAATGTGGCTTGGAAGCCACGCAAAAGTGATTCTGGTGCCAGCATCACTTAACCTGGCTAGAAGATCATGAATCTCTTGCACCAGTGGGTGTTGCGAGAAACAGGTTTCAATACACTGCAGAGAGCTTAACGAATCGGTACACATAAGAAAATGTGTTCTTTCGTCACCCAGTGCAAACTGCAGAGCTTCTAAAATGGTGTAAAGCTCTGCAGTATACACGCTACATACATTAGGAAGCGAGATATTCGTGCTCATATCATCAGTGACGAAAGAGCAACCAACATTATCTCCGATTTTAGAACCATCCATGAAGATATGTCTCGTGGCCGGATATTGGTGAACGAAGTCCTGGAAATACCTCCGATAAACAGAGGAATCCATGTTCACCTTGGGTCCATGGAGTAGATCTAGATGTATATTTGGTTGCGGAACCAACCACGGAGGTACCTCGCTAAAAGTTTGTTCAAGACAACACCCGATATCGATATTCAAATCACGACACAGGCTATCAAATGATGTTGATGTTGATTCCCCTTAAATATTTGTCCCGAAGGCTATCAATTCGAAACCCAACCGGCCGTGTTGCATTCTGCTGGTTTTGGTACCTCACAAATTTCACAAATTTTGGCAGCGTACGTGAGGAGTAAATGCTGCCTCGTTATCCGTAAAGGTGGAACTCCCTCTTCAGCGAGTAGGCTGGGAATGGGGCTAGTACGGAAATCTCCCGTTCCCAGCCTAACTCCACTATGGTGAATACTGTATAAAAGGCTCAATTTGGGAGAGGACCGTTGTCGTGTAAAATTTTAGCAGTACCGCACGATCAGCCCCCCATGAAGTGCCACTGAGAAACTTAAGCATGTTAAGTCTCTTCATACAGGCAACCTTGAGGTGATGGATGTGGGGCTACCACATTAGTCTCTTATCAAAATGGAGACCCAGGAATCTGCAGGTGTCTACCACTGATAAGACACTGTTTTGCAAGTGGAGCTCTGGTTCAGGATACACAAGCGAACTGAGGTTTTCGCCGCTGAAAATCAAAAACCATGTTGCAGGCCCCATCTGTCAAATCGGTTAATAGCTTGCTGTAGTTGTCTCTCAGCAAATGCCACCCTTCTGGAGCTGTAATGTAGAGCTAAATCGTCTACATACAGCGATGGAATGACTGCTGGCCCAGCAGCGGCAACTATGCCATTGATGGCGATTGCGAGCAGCGTGACACTCAGTACAGATCCCTGAGTTACTCCATTTTCCTGTACATAATATTGAGAAAATGCATTCCCTACTTGGACTCGAAAGAGCCGGAGGGACATTAAGTTCTCAGTAAACGTTGGCAAATTTCCCCAAAATCCCCACTGGTGTAGTTTACCAGGTAGTATCGTAAGCTTTCTCCAGGTCAAAAAAACATGGTGACTAGGTGTTCCTTCCGGAGAAAAGCCTCCTGAATGGCGGTCTCCAGTCTGACCAGAGGATCAGTGGCAGAGCGAAGAGAGCGAAACCCACACTGGTAGTTAGACAAGAGGTCTTTCTTTTCCATGGCCCACACAAGATGCCGGTTAACCATCCTTTCATATAGCTTACAAAGGTCATTTGTAAGGCATATTGGCCTATAACTATCCAGGAGTTTTGGATCTTTACCTGGCTTGGGAATTAGTGTCACAATTCCCTCATGCCATTGAGATGGAAACACTCCCTCACTCCATATTCTGTTGAATAGGGTGAGGATATCCTTGAGACATCTGTCACTCAAATGCTTAAGCATTTGATTATGGATTTTGTCCGGTCCAGGAGCCATTATCTTTTATTGTTAAATGTCTCTCCATAGCACGAGTACACTCCGCAACTCCCACTCCGTGACAGGCACATTGTAGGGATGTGAAGCACTAGAGGCGAAAGAGAGATGGTGTGCCTCTGCTTTGCGCTTAATTGTTAGAAATGCAGGGTCGTATCTCCCAGAGCTGGATGTATCTGCAAAATGTGACGTGATGTGGTCTGCAGTGACTGAAGGAATCTTAAAAATATCTCCATTAATGGAGATACCGGGGACTGAGGGCACATTCTGTACTCTGACAGTACAGCGGAGTTTTGTCCACACTTGTGATGATGGAGAATGTGCCATCATAAAAGGCACATACTTTTCCCACGTAGCTTTCTTACTTTCTTGAATCAAAAAACGGGCCTTCACACGCATACGCTTAAATGTGATATGATTGGTCATCTTAGGATTCCAACGATAGTGCTTAAAAGTCCATCAGCGATCACATATGGCTGCTGCAATTTCGTCCGTCCACCATGGAACTTGTTTCTGGCGACAAATACCAGATGAGGATGGAATTGTTTCCTCTGCAGCAGTCAAAATTCCAGTAGTAATGGAAGAAAAGTAGTTGTCAACAGGCTCCAGCATATCATCGGCCACCACTGCGCGTTTCGAAAATTCTGGCCAATTTTCCTGCCGAAGTAACCAGCGCTTGGGTACTTCGGACTGTCTTTGATTCAAGAGAGATAGAATTATCAGGAAGTGGTCACTATCACAGAGGCCGTCGTGTACTTCCCACCGTAGCAGGGGAAATAGCGCACGGCTGCACAAAGTGACATCAAGGTGTGAGAATGTGCCATGTGCGCTGCTGAAGTGTGTCGGTTCCCCTGTATTAAGCATGCAAAGATCAAACAGATTGATCAGTCGCTCGATCATCCTCCCCCTAGCACAGGAAGACAGAGAACCCCATAGTGTGTTACGGACATTCACGTCTCCCAGCGTGAGGAAAGGAGGAGGCAACTGAGCAATCAAATCTTGTAGTGCATGCATTTCAAGATTGTAGTCCAGTGGAATGTACATGTTGCACACCGTTGTCATTACTGGCAACGGAGTGCGAACTGCAACTGCATATAGCTGAGTATGGAGTGGTACGTCTTCGCTGAAGATTTCGGAGCGAACTAGGGTACAAATGCCCCCAGTTGCCCTGCCATCCACAGCTACTCTGTCTTTAGAATAAAGACGATATCCTCTTATAGCCGTGTCATGTCCAGGTCTCAAACGAGATTCCTGTAGGCATACTGTGGAGGCCGCATAGACGGATATCAACTGACGTAACTCAGCTAAGCGACAGTGATAACTACTGCAGTTCCACTGCAATAGTGCCATGGTGAGGATAGGTAATGCTTCAAATTTAGAGCAATTTCTTGCCCTTCCTTCGGTCCATTACTTGCCAGATTCCGCCGTCTTTGTCGGTATCTTTCTTGTCATCATCACCATCCATGACAATGAGTGGTTCAGTCTCCATTTTCTTCTCAGAAGGAGATGCGGTGACTGGGCACTCCGCGGACGTTGATCTCATTGATCGGGAACAGTGAGCCTTCTTCCTGGAAGAAGTAAGTTCTCCAGAAAGTGTTCGAACAAGAGGGTGTCGGGGCTTCTCGCTCTTGGCCACCGTTTCTGTCTTTTTTGAAGGAGAACCGGCAATGGCTTGCTGGATTTCTTCAGGGATCCTGTGACCCCCGATTGAGTTGGAGAAGGCTTCTTCTCCAATTTCTTAAGAGAGCTTTGTGGCTTCACTTTCTCCTTCTTCATGGTCTGCGCATTGGAAGGAGGGCTGGACTTTCCAGCCCTATTTGAGGAAGTCTTTCCCCCCACCCTGTTGGGGGAGGACTTCCCAGCCGATAACCCATGAGCATTGAAAGGAGGGCTGGAAAGTCCAGCCCTATTTGGCTGATTAACCATGGTCACTGAGCATACAGATCTGAACTTCACCAAGTAGAGAAGACTTTGGCTTAACATCGGCTAGCCTTGCTGCTCATGCAAAGTAAGGACAATTTTGTGGTGAAGATGGCTTTTTGTAGTGTCTGTGAAGTAGCAACACTTGATTTGACACTACAAAAAAATATTCATAATGAGGTAAGGCCAAGTTAGAAATGAAGACTGGGTATATATCGTAGGTGTGTGTGTGAGTGGGTTAAGATAGAGGCACCATGTGATGGGCAAGGCTGACAATGGTGGTGGTTACTGTTTCAAGAGGAAGTACAAGTGAACAACCATCCTTTGTTAATACTAACTAGAGGAAAAATGGAAGAGTTCTGAGTTCAAAGAATGACTTGACTACTTTTTTTATTTACTTATTTCCTGTATATTCTAAGTGGAGCATAGGGCATCAATGAAATTTGCCACCGGACTCTGTTCTATTCCATCATCTTTATCTCGATCCAGCTCCTCCCTCCTTTCTCCATCCCTTCCACTATTACATTCCTCCTCCATGTGTTCCTTGGTCTGCCTCTTCTCCTGCTACTTTGTGGGTTACACTCCAGGGCTTGTCTCGCTATGTTGTCTTTATCTCGCCATAATGTATGCCCAGTTCACTTCCATTTCCTACGACCCATCGCAATGTCAGTGGGTGTTTGATGGTTTCTTTTCCACAGCTCTTCATTGGAGATTAATTGTGGTCACCATATCCTCAGATATTCCTCAAACTTCTGTTCACAAATGTAAGGAGTCTGCTAATCAGTTGTTTGTTAGTCTTCCAAGTTTCACACCCATTGAGCAGTACTGACTTGACATTTGTATTGAAGATGCATAATTTGGTATATATGTGTTAAGTTCCCTTGGTTTCCAGATTGGTATCAGCATTGCAAATGCTCCTTTAGCCTTATTTATTCTATTTCCTATATCCTCTATAGTTCCACCCTCAAGTGGTGACCATATACTTCCCAGGTAGCGAAACTACTCGACTTGTTCGATCTGTTGGTTTCCTAAAAATAATAGTGCCTTATTTCGGTTATTCTTCAAAGAATGAAGGTAGCAGTAAAAGGAAGGGAAAGGGTATGAAGGGCATGAAAATTAAAGTCTCCCTAGGCCTGACAAACCTAATACCATGGAGGTCAGAAGATATCAAGAGTTGACCAGGGGAGGAACAAGAATTGTCCAGTGTAGGTCAGATAGGAAAGAGGAAAGTGACAAGCTTGGCACAAGTAAGTGGAACCAATGCTAGACTCAGCTAGGGGCCCTGTGGTCGCCAACTCAAGCTCCCAAGTTGAGAGCCCCTGGATTATTTTTTTTTTATTTGCCTCTTACAACAGACTCAGAAAAGGAATTATCCAAGATGCTGAATATACTGTCATCAAATTTAGTAGATTTATACTTAAATATTAACGTGAAGACAAAAATATTAGTTGTAAGTAAACATCCTGAGCAAAATCACACCAACATCAGGCTTGCTAACAAAGTAGTGGAACAAGTCACCAGTTTCCCTTACCTCGGAAGTCTAATGACAAATGATAACCATTGCAGCAAAGAGATAAGAAGAAGAATAGCGCTTGCCAAACAAGCATTCAGCAACAAAAGAAATCTTCTGACCAATATACATCTAGATATTGAGATTAAGAAAAGCTTTGTGATGTCATTTGTGTGGCGCGTACTCTTATATGGATGTGAATGTTGGACAATCCAAGAACAGGATAGGAAATGGCTTGAAGCGTTTGAGATGTGGGCCTGGAGACAAATGCCAAAAGTCAGTTGGACTGAAAAAGGAACCAACGAAAGTATCCTGTAAGAAATACAGGAGAAGAAACGGCTGACGATAACAGTACATAGAAGAACAGCTAAAGTCATTGGTCATACAGTGCGTCATAATACCTTTCTAACCAATCTACTAGAAAGAAAGATCTTAGGAAAGAATGGATGAGGTCGACCTAGGAAGCAATTCCTTCAAGTATTAAAACGTTGGATATAGTTCCTCCTGTGAGATGGAACGATAAGCTGAAAACAGAAGACAATGGTTGAATCAACAAGGCATTGCCTTTAGACATTGATTTCTTACAGCATTCAGAGATACCTGGGCGTATTCTGCCACCCCAACCCACAGAGGGATGACTAATAGACTTAAAGTGAGTTGGCGATGCAGTTTAGGTCATGTAAGCTGTGAGCTTGCATTCAGGAGATGGTCGGTTCGAACCCCATTATTGGCACCCCTGAAGATGGTTTTCTGTGGTTTCCCATTTTCATCCTAAGTAAGGTCGCAGTCACTTCTTTCATAGTTTTAGCCCAGTCCTCTCCCATTGTTTCCATAACACCTGTCTGTGTCAGTGTGCTGTAAAATCCATAGCAAAAAAAATTGAATAGGTTAATGGTAAGCAGACCATGAGACAGTTGCTAGATTTGATATGTAAAAATTCCAAGGTAAGAGGTATAGAAAAAAGAGACCATAGTGCCAGCTGGTAACAGAGGATTGTAAAGGCACTTTGTTCATTCACAGATATTTATAGGCTAAGCACTGAAAGGCATGGCAATCTATGTAAAAGAAATAATATAGAAAGAGACGAACATATAAAGCAACGCATAGTAGGATAAACATGACATGTAGGTATGTGGGAGGAAGAAATAGACTGAAAACAAAGGAATGAGGACAATTTCTTATCTTCACACAATGCCATCTATTAAGTGTGTTTCCTGTCATATGTATGCCAACCTACTCATAACCTAACTCTTGTAAAACCTTCAATTATTTTTGTTAATATATTTAAATGATCTTTTATTAAATATTAAGTATGGCCATATTCTGTAAATATGTATTGTACATTTGTACAACCTCAATATCTGTGTAGTCGAAAACTGTAGAAAACTCTGTAATATTTGTATATTGGGTATAATCCACGATCATTCTGATACATATGGAGGTTTCTGCAAACTTACTGCAATGATTTACTATCCAGATACATGTAGAGACATTAGGAATGTTATCAACTTGTCCATATGAGTTTATAAAAATCGAGTTTGATGTATTCAATCGTGAAACCAGTCGATCGATTGTGTTCCATTCAGAGTGTTGCAAGCAAGAACATTTCCAGAAGTCAGTATTTCTAGACTGTTTGTCGAACAGTATGGGTATATCTAGCTGACAGGCAGACAGTCAGTCGGTGTTGGACTCCGTGGTGAGTTGAGTCAGTCATTGTTGGTGCTAGACTCGGAGTCAGTGTTGGACTCCGTGGTGAAGTCAGTCAGTCAGCGGGATAGTGCAGTAAGAGAATGTAGAGTGAGTTGATATCTGTATTTGTCAGAATCGACTTGAGTGAGAGGGTAGTCAGTCTTGCCTTGTGATGGCAGAGTGAATAATCAGTGCGTGGACTGTTGATATCTGTACTTTTCAGAATTGACTGTGTGATTGTGAAGTGAATATTCAGTGTGAGAACTTGTCGATATCTGTACTGACAGAATCTATATATATAAAATAAGAGTTTTGTCTGTACATTGCTCAGAATTTGAAAAGAATGGTATTTCTGTATCGATCATGTCCACAGTAACAAGAAAATGCAGTTTTTACTTTTCCGTAATTTCTGTCTGTCTGCCTGTCTGTATGTATGTACACGCATCATGAGAAAACGGCTGAAGAGAATTTAATAAAAATCTGTATGTGAAGTCGGGAGGTGAGCCGCTACAATCTAGGCTATAAATCATTTTATTCACGCTGAGTGAAATGGTAGTTTAGGGGAAGGCCTAGAATTCAATTCTCAAATATTTATATTATTAGTGGTCATATCGATAAAGATTTATAGAATTAAATTTCTGATCATTTACGTCTTATGCATTTTTACCGTACTGGCTATGATAACACAGATATTCATGAATTTGGATTTTTGTTGCTAAGTCCATATCAACGCCGAGCCCCGACAAAATGGGTAAACAGAATTCAATAAAAATCGGTATATAGAGTCGGGGAATAAGAAACTACAGTTTAAGCTATAAACAATGTTATTCACCCTGGGTGAAATGGTAGTTTAGGGGAAGACACCTAAAATTTAATTTTTAAATATCTATGTTCTTGGTCCTATGGAAAAGTACTACATAACAAAAGTTATTGAGAAAACAATTTCCGATCATTTATGTTTTATTCAGTTTTACCGTACCGACTATGATAAGAGTGGTATTTCAGAACCTGAAGACAATTAATAACGTGAAGGCCTACAATATTGAAAGCACGTAACATTGATCAACAATAACATTACACTGACCGTTGTTTGTTGTAATGTCCTTTGTCTCTTATGCTGACATTCAACTCCGATAGATGGAATTACTGCTGCGTACCGAGTATAACAGCCTAACTGAATATTGGCGGGGAATAGCTGAGGAGTTAGATAACTTTCTTCTTTAGCATGCCATTCCTTTGGTTCATGCATTTTCTGACACTGCTGGTACGTAACACACTGGTTCATCATAGTATGCCAGAGCTATTCGATACCTACTCTGACGCGCTGTTTTGAATGAGCAGTGTGCGTACTTAAGTCAGAGGCTCAGTTAGTAGTAGTAGTAGTATGAACTGGTCTAGAATTACAATTTAGGCCTATTCCAAATTATAGTACCACAATTCACTAAATAACTCAAAATTCAACCCTGAAAAGAGCCGTTCCTTAAGAAATGCTTCTTCCTCTTCACTTTTATTAAATCTACATTAATTTTATTCCAAATTAGCAGCGAAGATGTGGTTTCTTCTCTGGCTTGGAGGAAAACTTGCCTCCACGTCAGATAGTTCATTCCCCCGCCAGTGTAGTGAATTGAGATTTTCCGACTCATCGGGTACTCCCAGGAAACAGATAAGTAAACGGGCATAGTTTTTGCCCTGGGACTATCCACTATTCAAACCCCCCGCCGAAAAAAGGATGTTGTTCACGGATCACGGATGTCTGCGTCTTGGTCATTCCAGCTCTGTAGCTTTGGACTGTTAGTTCGGCAGCATAGTACTGTTCGTTAAAAGTGACAAAATGTGTGGTTTCTCATTTGATCGAGTATTTCATATGAAAGCATTGCTTTTAATCGCACCATTCCTACTGATGTCATTGTAATGTCCTATGTTCATTTCAGTTGGGAATACCGCTAAAAGAGTCTTTCTGAGTATCTATAAAGGCAGGCAAAGAGTGAGTGTCTGCCATTATAATGAAAACTCCCCAACCTGATCGTGACTGACGGTAGGCAAGCTGGCCTACCATTACAATGAAAATTCCCTAACCCAGTCTTCATATGAGAAAAGACGTTGGTGACTTCCCCGTCGTGTTTCTAGGGCAACGTTAAGAGCTATGCAACTTAACACTTTAGCGTCGACGTGTACATTTGCTTTTTCCGCAGTAAACTGCTGAAATGCCGTATACATTTTTCAGGTTGTTGTGGGCTACGGATGTTCGTAATTTCATTCGTAGATGATAATCAAAGACATATTTTATGTTCAAAGTTACTATTTTGGTGTCCCCCCATTGGGGTGACATATGGTTATTAGGTTGACTATGCAACAGAGAAAGCGCATGTCACCCCTACAGGGGTGACGGCCTTTTTACCTTTGTTGTTGTGGAACACTATGCTCTGTGTTGTGAGCTGTTGATTTACGCGCCTTTCAACGAGTTCCTTGTAATTTACAGTTTTGTGACAAGAAATTAATTCTTCATGTTATGTGTTTCTGTGTTGAGTAAGCCATGATTACCGACAGAGAGATAGAAGAACAACCTGAAAAGGGCTCGAGTGTTGAATCAAGAGATGTTGACATTTAGGATTTGCAATGTGATGCCACCTTTTCCGAGTCAGAATTCAACAATAGTTTGTGTATTTAGGACACTAGCAAAGATTCCGGTGCTGCATCGGGCAATGATTCAACCAAATCATCAGCCAGTGACAATTACTGGGGAACATTCCCAGGTTTGCAGAAACATTTTTTTTTATTCACACATAGCCCCGGTTTACAATTTCATCTGAGTGCTAAATCTCAACCAGTATGTAAGAATAAAGCAATAATAGACTCCAATCCACATTATTTTCCTTGCCATTAATAATTGAATTCTGATGGTTGCGTATGTCACCCCATATGGGGGGACAAATGTCAGAGAAATTCCACTGTTTGTTGCGCAATGCCCAGTGGGCTGAGAAAGGAATGGGCACTGCGCTGCACTCTATGAACACCTTACGTGAACAAGCAATGCAATACAACAGCGAATGGTAGCGCTAGTTTCGTGAGACAGCCTAAAGTTGAAAGGCCTGGACACACTACCGTGTCACCCCATGAGGGGTGACATAGTATATTTTGTATGAGGGTCCGTCACCCCACATGGGGTGACATCGTCTTCAAAGTGTTAATACAATCTTACTCACAACGTTTACACTACCTATCCTAGAATTCTGTATAAAATTTAGAATTCCGTAGCGAAGCACGGGTACATCAGCTAGTCAATAATAAATTGCTTCAGTGTGTTTCCCTTAATAGTGTATTGTTGTGTATAATTGTGTACAAATGTGTGTTGTTAAGGAATAGACATAGTGACAATAAATTGGTTTCATGTATGGAAATGAATATATCTTGTGTGATATTTATTTACATCAAAATAAAATCACATTGAGAACAAGATTCTTTCAATGTCCCTATCTTTCTGTGATCTGTTGGGTTCCTTTCCTCCTTTTGTGTTAATAGACTTTTACAACTGTACTCATCTTTTCCTTTTTTTGTGTGTTTATCTGGTTTTCTTCTTATCTTACACTTCCCATATGAAGACTGAAGATCTGCCAAGATCACCCCTCAATGAGTGTTGGAGCCCACCCTCCTGATGAAGCCGAGAAACAGAAATGAGCTCATTGGGACTGAGAAGAGATGGATGTAGGAGAATTGGGACTGACGAGAAGAGAACTAATCTATTTAAAGATACCAGTGTGTGAAAATGTGGAGATCATCCTTATCCTTTTGTTTACTTCCTATTTCTTCCTCTGTCACACTGACCTATCATTGCGTTTATCTTATGTGTTTCTTTTGATGTTCCTGTCTTTCTACACAGTACTGCTACAAGTTCTGTCAGTACTTTCAATGCATATAACTACTAAATAAAACCACAAACCCACTAATATACATATATTCTGGAAAAAGCACAAAAAATGCTGCAGAATGAACATACTCTTATTTGAAATGGTCACTATGTGTGGCAACACAGCGGCAAAGACGTTGAGGCCACTCATCAGTAGCTGCACGAATCATGTCCAGTGGAATTTTTTTGACAGCTGATGTGATTGATTTTTTTAACATCTCAATATTGCGCTGCCCTTTTTGACATTCTATCGCCTCAAGCTTCTGCCACAGAGAATAATTCAATGGATTGAGGTCTGGACTTCTACTAGGCCTGTCAGCAGCAGTGATGAACCATGGTACATTGGTTGCCAACCGCTGCTGTGTCATTTTTGCTTTGTGTGCAGGACTGCTATCCTGCTGAAAAATCCATGATTTCCCTTCAAACAGCTTTGAATTAATAGGTGATATCACCTTTTCCAACATTGTATGGTAGACAGGTGGAGAAATCTTTAGTCCACCTTCGCAAAAATGCACCTCTGATGTTCCCAGCCAGTAAACCACCCACCATACCGTGAGAGAAGCAGGGTGATGTCTGTGCTGCACACATGGAAATTGCTCTCTTGCTTGCTTGGAGGACTGTATATCTGTATATCTTTTATATTCGCCAACACATAAATCATCCTTCAAAATATGTGACATAGTTCATGGAGATATATACATTTCACATGACAAAATTGTTCGTTTATGCAAAGGATTGCATCGAATTGTTGCACGATCAATAGTTGCACCCGTTTGTTTAAACCACGTTATTATCCGAAACGTAAATTTTTCATTGATACCAAGAGGTTTCAGCATAGAAAAAAATGTCCTTAGCTCATTTTCCACAATGAAATAACGCCAATACAGCGATAAGATTCTCATACACTTCCCACTCCATCTTTCACTGCTGCCTATTGTTAGTAGATTGCAAGTCTGTTACTGGTGGAGTCGTGAAGGTGACCTTGTGGACGATGACATACAGCATTGCCATGATTCTTCATTCACAATTACCATACTACAGCATGTTTAGATTTTACTGACAGAACTTATGGCAGTACTGTGTATGTATGACCTGATTTGCACTTGTTTGTTCCTTTTGATTAATACTTATAATGTGAGGTAATATGTAAATAATGCCATTCATAGTATTCTTTTGAAAAAAATGCATTTATTCATATTACACTACCTAAAGATCTTCTATTACACTGTTTTGGTAGTTAAATTTTGATTCTTTTTCTTTTCTTTTTTTCCAGATTCC
This sequence comes from Anabrus simplex, assembly GCF_040414725.1. NCBI lineage: Eukaryota > Metazoa > Arthropoda > Insecta > Orthoptera > Tettigoniidae > Anabrus > Anabrus simplex. The sequence goes on from NC_090265.1 coordinate 897,920,204, forward strand.
CTTCCTGAACAACCAACATGCAGCAGCACTTCTCAACAACCTCCAGCTGATGAGCACATGGAAATACTGAAGAAAAAGTATTTCCTGCACTGAATCATCAGCCTTGTGAGGATTTTTTTTTTTTTCTTTCTTTCCTGTAAACTGCCAGGTCCATTTTAACTCTAGGTAACTCATAGTCATTTTATCCAGTTGGTAAACAGACTTTGTATAGACAGTTGTGGTAATGGATAAAGACTATAAATGATCATTGAATGGTTAGGAAGAACCAGTATTATTTGGTGCTGTGTAGAATAGTGTCATATTTCTATTTCAACCTAATTATACATACTTACATTTTGTAAATAATTTATTAATATGCTAAAATATTCCACAGTTCAAAGGGATATTTATGTATGTGTCTTTCATTCAACAGTTCTTCCATGTATCCTTCATTGAGAATAAACTGTAAGTATTATGACTTGTTTTAGAATGTAATAAGGTGGCAATGATATTGAAATGGTACATTCAAATCTTTGAAAAATGTATTGAAAAGGGTTATCAGAAAAGAATGCATTAAGAGCTAATTTTTCAACTCTTTTAATAATCCAGATAACATTATATGTATCTACCAGAATTCTTTCATGATTATTTTTTCTTTCTAGTTTTAGATCTAAATAGTTCTGACTTTTTTTCCTCCAGCCTATTTCTAATATTTATACAACTAATTATACTAACTTCACTACACCTATGAGGGTAACGTATTTATCTTAATGAATATAGTGAAGTCAGTAGCCTACAATATTAACTGTTCATCATCATCATCATCATCATCATCAGAATAAAGGGTGTACCATAATATATGGGTCCCATGTCACCAGCCAACAGTAGACACCAAAATATAGAGAAAAATTATATGAACATGCACCCCATTGTACTGTGTTTCTGGGTTATTGTTCCAGTTCTGTTACGGTAATGGTAGAGGTGCTTACTATTACAGGAGATGCTCAAAATGACCATCTCTGACTCGAATGAAAACATCCAGTTGTCGTCTTGTAGAATCCTGCTGTCTTTCAAACTTACTGGTTGTCTGTCAGATTCACGGGCAGCATCTTGTATATGCTTATATTTTCTTCAATGTGCTCCAAAATCTGCTCTTTGGGACAAAATTTTAGACCTATTGAAACAATCCAGTGTCTTGCAGTTGTTCATGCAGTTCTTGGAATGTTTTCTTGTCTGGAAGATGCCTATTGGGAGAATGATATGCATACAGACAGTATGGTTTGGCTGGATGTATACAGTAGAAATCCAAACAGAGTCTGCTTGCATACCTCCACCTTACAGCAAACATAACTTTCCCCATACTTTCCAAAGCCAAGCAGTAAGAATGTATACAGTAGAAATCCAAACAGAGTCTGCTTGCATACCTCCACCTTACAGCAAACATAACTTTCCCCATACTTTCCAAAGCCAAGCAGTAAGAATGCCTAATGATAACCCAGAAACAACTACAGTAGAACCTCGATAATTCGAAATCGGTTAATTCAAAATCCCACCTAATTCAGAGACGCTCTCGTTCCCGGAAACATGAGGTACAGTTTTGCATGTTATTTGAAAACCTACAACCTGTTTTCCAGTCATTGACCGGGTCAGGGATGTAATGAATGAATCATATATAGGCTGTTATTACGATGGGGTCGCCACTTCCAAAGTGATGTATATTATTGACTGATAGATGCTATGAAATGAGAATGGAGAGTGTTGATGGAATGAAAGATGACTGGGGAAACCGGAGTACCCAGAGAAAAACTTGTCCCGCCTCCGCTTTTTCCAGCACAAATCTCACATGGAGTGACCGGGATTTGAACGGTATCCAGCGGTGGGAGGCCAACGCGCTGCCATCTGAGCCACGGAGGCTCACTTGCATGTTATTTAAATTGTTTAATTCAAAATACGGATATTTTGTAATTTGAAGAACAATGTTGGTCCCATTACCAAAATTCAGACTTTTAATCCAAAACTGCCCTTATGTTAAAAACAACCAGTATTTTTCAGAGTAATTTCTATTAAAAATTTCTCTGTGTCATGATAGAACGCGTCTTCCGGAACGTGCTGGGGTAGCTTCCCGTACTTTCACTCACTTCGGTGTGTCTACATTGTGCTTCATATTTGCAAAGTTCGAGTAAAATCGTAATTCTTTTATATTCAGTGTTTTAAAGAATGCCACAATATCATGTAACAGGCAGTGTGTGGAGAAGCAGAATCCGTGAACAAGGCAATGCCGACAGTTGGTGAAAAAAAGGGTGGCTCATATAATCAATTCATATGCACTGAACATTATTGTCAGTGCCGATGAAACTGCATTGGTTTTTTTAATGCTGAGCCCAAATGGACAGACAGTTTTGAAGGAGAGAAGTGCCAGCTCAGAAATCGTACGAGGGTGGCGGTCATTGTACTGCCTTGCAATGCACACAGAAGTGAGAGACTTCTTCCCCTTTAAGGAAAGTTCGATAAGCCACGATGTTTTAAGGGCATCGGGCACTTCCTGTGCAAGTACAAGGACTCTAGAAAATGCAAACAGTACAGTAATCCAAAAAATTAATCATTTGCACAGGGGAGCCAGCTTAATTTGTCCTCGTATTTGAATCGTGTTTTTTTTCTTTCATTGCGTGAGGTTATGTTTACCAGTGATTTATCCAAGTGCATTATTTGAATAATGTTAAGTACACGTTGTTGGATACGTTTTGGAAATGGTTTTTACCATGACATTTGGAAGGTTTAACCCTTTTTCTTTCAAGCTCTCAGCTGGTGGATGTGTGAAAACTGTCAGCCACATATACCCCACTATGCACACATTTTTTAAAAAATTGCATGGAAGGTACACCAATAAAGATATCAACATGAAAGTTTGTCAACTTATAGAGTATGTACCACTTATTATCACAGCATGTAAATCATGTCCCTAAACCAGAAAGGTTCAATTTAAAAAAATAACAAATGCGTAAACAAAGTTACAAGTTTCATATTTTGATAGTTTTGAAGTAATTCTGAAAAATGGTGTTCAGTGCACAAATTTGTGATTGGTGTTAGTAGAAAGGTCATATTATTGTTTACTAGCATGGTAAATATCAAGATTACCGAGCAAGTTAGCCGTGTGGTTAGGAGCGCACAGCTATGAGCTTGCATCCAGGAGATAGTGGGTTCGAACCCCACTGTCGGCAACCCTGAAGATGGTTTACCGTGGTTTCCCATTTTCACACCAGGCAAATGCTGGGGCTGTACCTTAATTAAGGCCACGGCCGCTTCCTTCCCACTCATAGGCCTTTCCTATCCCATCGTCGTCATTAGACGTAACAGTGTTGGTGCGATGTAAAACAAATAGCAAAAAAAAAAAAAAAACAAGATTCTTTGTGCATTAGATCCAAGGATAGATTAAATTGTGTAAAGTGATGTATCAATGAAGAAGTTGGCCATTTTGTATAAAATACACATTTCTTACTGGTGGTGCTGGATTATTATCATCGTCATCTACACTTTCTGATTCTGACAAAGAAACATCATCACTTGAATAATTGTCAAGATATTCAGTGATATCGTCAGCTAAATGAACTGTCTTTGACATGTCGAACACGATAAATAATTAGGCCTAACATAAATGAACTATATCCGACTAGGCTATATCTAGTTACAGGTAACTAATCTCACTTTGTTCTGTATTGAAGATACAATAAGTAAAATTCTTTCTTGAATAAAATTACTGTGTCCACCTATTCAATACAATTATATTTTGTAGTGATTAAATTCTACATGAATTATAAACACTAGTTGGGGACATGTTTCGCCCTAGTTTTGGGCATCTTCAGCCTAATTCTAATCTTAAGGTCAAGTCTTAAATCTATTAACATTGGAACTTAATACTAAACTTAAATTGATACAAAATACTAAATACAATGGTCTTATGCCTCTTACAAAGTTGTGTTTTAGGTGATATTTACATAGTTTACAATATGTACATTAACTGAAAGCCAGAATTTGTGTACAAGGAAGCAAATAAATTATTTTATTTTACAATGACTAGAAAACGTCCAAAGTGTAGATAGGATTTATCCTATTGTATGGATGAAAGTTTATGCAAATATGCACATATTGGCTAGAGATTGATCACAGCGTGAATTGGGGCTTCTCCAACTTTATGGATGAACATTAGGTTGAAGGTTTTACAGCTGGTTCATTCAAAGGTGGTTACGGTCACTATCGTAAGTATATTGTTACAAAACCGGAACCGTGGTTAAAGTCGATCATGTTGGATTTGAATATTCCTTTAGAAAGAAGCATGGTTGGATGGTAATGTTTAATAGGTTAAAGCATGTATGTTGGAAACATATCTTGGTATTGTTCATTAGTGCTCATCTGATAAAAATTTTGAAATATTGTGCCATTCTTGTCAATTAACGTTCCCATTGGTGCATTGTTCAACCTTGGGAGGAATTATGAGTTGTCTGTAACTGAATAAGAGAAAAAAGGAATTCAGAATGATGAATGTAGAGCCCAATATAATAATAATTGTAAAATGAAAGTGTTTACCCCATAAAAGGGGACGAACTTACTTGTCTTGTCGATGTTAGCTGGAACCACCTGTTCCGGTTGCATCTGAACGACTAACCTTACTACTTCTAATGTAGTATTTATGCGGTAACGGAGGGGTGGAGCTTAGAGGGGAAGGGAGAGTGAGTTTCGATTTGTGTGTCTGTGTTGTTGCGTGAGAGGCGTTACTCGAATTGGATTGGGCGGGCCCAGCATTAGGCATGGCTATTGGAGCGCATGTGTGCTGTGATTTAAACATACTGGGAACTTTATTTTGACTGACGGCCTGGATTAACCTCGGAGCTGCCTCATATAACGGATTTTTGTTGTCAATGACGTTATTGAATTTCGTTCTAAACAATAATTACTTCTCCTTTAATGGTAAATATTATCAGCAGAAAGACCTAGCTATGGGAAACCCTCTTTCTGGCATTCTAGCAGATATTTACATGGACTCTATAGAACATACAAAAATTATTTCACAAGTAAAGGGCATTTGTTTGTGGATAAGATTTGTTGACGATACTTTCGTGACCATCAATAAGGACATTACTGACAGTGATGATATATTTGTCTCACTAAACAAAATAGATCCTAAAGTCAAATTTACCAAAGAAAATGAGGTCAATAATTCTTTAATTTTTTTAGATTTAACAATTACACGCTTGAATAACACTTTTGAATTTCAAATTTTTAGGAAACCTACTCATTCACCCATAACTATTAAAGATCCATCCTTGCATCCTAAGACCCAAAAACTAGCTGCCTATCATAGTCTAATATATAGGGCACTAAAAAGTCCTCTTTTGCCAAAAAGTTTGGAAATAGAGCTGAATTACATAAGGCAGTTAGTTCAGTTCAATTGCTTTAAAATAAACGTAATCAATCGGTTAATTAATAAGATCAAAACTAGGCTATCTTCCAACCTAATCCCAGAGAAATCAAAGAAAAACAACTACGCCACATTTACGTATAATGGCCTGGCTATCCATCAGATCAATAATATTTTTTTTTAAAACACGTCAACTTAGCCTTCAAGACAGTTAATAATAACCAGAACATATTCCTTAACCACAATAGAGTCAATAATAATAACAACGTTTACTCAGGGTCTGGTGTTTATAGGTTAAAATGTGCACAATGTGAGCACATATTTTGGTCAAACAGGGAGGAGCTTTTACACAAGTTATCTGGAATATTACAATGCTTCCATGCATAACAAGTATTCGGCCATGAGCCAGCATATGAGTGAAACAGGCTATAAATTCACCTCAATTGAGAAAGATTTGACGATCGTTAGAAGCCTAAGTAAGGGGAAGTTCTTGAACGAGATGGAAAACTTGTACATTTATTTGGAGCAAACTTATAATAAAAATAATAATCTTAACGACGTCATTGGCAACAAAAATCCGTTAAATGAGGCAACTCCGAGGTTAATCCAGGCCGTAAATCAAAATAAAGTTCCCAGTATGTTTAAATCACAGCACGCATGCGTTCCAATAGCCACGCCTAATGCTGGGCCCGCCCAATCCAATTCGAGTAATGCCTCTCAAGCAACAACACAGATGCACAAATTGAAACTCACTCCCCCTTTCCCTCTAAGCTCCACCCATCCGTTACCGCATCAATACTACACTAGAAGTAGTAAGGTTAGTCGTTCAGACGCAACTGGAACAGGTGGTTCCAGCTAACGTCGACAAGACAAGTAAGTTCGTCCCCTTTTATGGGGTAAACACTTTCATTTTACAATTATTATTATATTGGGCTCTACATTCATCATTCTAAATTCCTTTTTTCTCTTATTCAGTTACAGACAACTCATAATTCCTCCCAAGGTTGAACAATGCACCAATGGGAACGTTAATCGACAAGAATGGCACAATATTTCAAAATTTTTATCAGATGAGCACTAATGAACAATACCAAGATATGTTTCCAACATACATGCTTTAACCTATTAAACATTACCATCCAACCATGCTTCTTTCTAAAGGAATATTCAAATCCAACATGATCGACTTTAACCACGGTTCCGGTTTTGTAACAATATACTTACGATAGTGACCGTAACCACCTTTGAATGAACCAGCTGTAAAACCTTCAACCTAATGTTCATCCATAAATTTGGAGAAGCCCCAATTCACGCTGTGATCAATCTTTAGACAATACAGTTGGAGAAGCCCCAATTCACGCTGTGATCAATCTCTAGTCAATATGTGCATATTTGCATAAACTTTCATCCATACAATAGGATAAATCCTATCTACACTTTAGACGTTTTCTAGTCATTGTAAAATAAAATAATTTATTTGCTTCCTTGTACACAAATTCTGGCTTTCAGTTAATGTACATATTGTAAACTATGTAAATATCACCTAAAACGCAACTTTGTAAGAAGCATAAGACCATTGTATTTAGTATTTTGTATCAATTTAAGTTTAGTATTAAGTTCCAATGTTAATAGATTTAAGACTTGACCTTAAGATTAGAATTAGGCTGAAGATGCCCAAAACTAGGGCAAAACATGTCCCTAACTAGTGTTTATAATTCATGTAGAATTTAATCACTACAAAATATAATTGTATTGAATAGGTGGACACAATAAATTTATTCAAGAAAGAATTTTACTTATGCTATATCTATCACTTCGCTTACAATTTGCATCTAATTATCTAAGAAAACTATTTCATTAATGAACTAGCAAGTAAACTAAATATAATTCATATGATAATGCTTAATTTCACTATATAATCAGTATCATCAACAAAACCAGAGAGAAATGCTGGCATGTTTGCCGCCAACTATGACGTAAACAAGACATCGAACTCCAGTGAGCACATGTTTTAAACTCTAAGAATATCGATAAATACGGATAGTCGTCAGTTCCCGCGGAGTATAACGTGAGTTAGAACTGTGCTCTTCTTATTCAGTGCAAAACTGCTGGTATCTGGCATGTAAATAATGAAATAATAACAATAAAGGTAGGTAACGACGGATCATTACCATGACAGTTTTCGCAGGATCTGTGGGTAACGATAGATTGTTACCTTTAGTGCCAAAGGGTTAAACTGTGAATCCAGGTGATTGCATGCATTAATGGGTCTTGGAATATTTTGTGATGCAGCAAGGGTTGGCATTTCTGTATTACGAGTTGGCGGTTAATTCAAAATCACATTATCCGAAGTCCGATTTTTGCGTCCCAACGACTTCGAATTAACAAGGTTTTACTGTACTTACCTACTTACTGAAACATTGTCATTCCTTCCCTGAAGGGCAAGGCAGGCCTCTTAGATGGTGACGCCATCTCTCAGGCCAGGAGACTTGTTACGGTGAAGGAGATGCACGGAGAAGGTGAGGGGGTTGGCGGCTATGGCCTATACCGGGAACTGTCCCGGCATTCGCCTTAGTGCAGTAGATTGGAAAACCATTCTCAGGACAGCCGACGGGTTGGGGCCAGCCGTGAGGTCTAGCCCTGTCCTGTCTCCCGATTGCAGAGGCGTAGAGCCACGGTAGAGTATTGGCCACCCCTCCTCTGCTCGGTTGGCCCGTTGGAGTGCAGAGCTGTTGAATCACGGACCAGCCGTGGCCACATGTGGGCCGAGACCTACTCTGCATCCACCAACTTCAGAAACAAGGTACAATGGAATGCTTGTTCATATAGAGTTCTTCCTTTGGTTTAGTGTATACTATCTGCTGGCAGCATGGGTCCCACATGTATAATACACCCCGTACATTGCACCTTCATAGTCAGATTATTTATATTTTGTATTTGCAATATAAGGCATAAAATTATTATTAGATGAAGTCCTGAGCCATGTATTCTTTATTATGAGCAATGTTTATTCAGAAAATCAGGAAGTTCAGCAACTTCATCATATCACATTATTTATTATATATTATTTATTATATTATTATTATTATTATTATTATTATTATTATTATTATTATTATTATTATTATTATTTTATCATATTATCATATTATTTATATCATGTGGTTCTGAGCACCCTTTGTAAGTTGTTGCATATATGACTTAGAACTTGCAGTGTCATAGTGTTAGGCTAATATTCCCTAGCTTATTAAAGAACTCCTTTTAAAGGCAAAATTCTTACACCTAAAACTGATAAGTTAAAGGGATGTTTTTTTGAATTTACATTTACCTTATCATATGTCAGTTCACTTTATCAGAAGTGTTTTGCCCAGCATTTGATCCCTAAAGGAAAATAAGAATGAATACAAAAATATTTCATAACTGCATGGTTCCTAGCAATCACCTTAGCATTATCTTTTAAAATGATTGTCCATTTCATTTGTCTTTTTTTTTAAATCTCTGCCCCCGCGGAATAAGCTGATATATCATAAAATGAACTTATATGGTTAAACACATAATCAGATATTTCAAAATGTAGATATGTGCTTATACACATTCTCTGTATGCGAAAAGGATAAGGGCCAGGTTATGAATGAATGTGGAGGATGTATAGGAGAATAAATTGGTGTAGATATCTCATCTTTGCTAATGTGACTTATTAGCTTACTCACCGGGGTCAGAGATATAATCCATGATGTTGACAATTTTCCTAATTATTGAGAAGGCTTACGACAGTGTACAGAGACAAAAATTCTGGGAATGTCTTGAGAATAAATCTATACCATGTGCTTTAATTAATAAAGTCAAAATGCTGTATGAACATTGCCAGAGTTGTGTCCAAATAGGAGATGGATATTCAGAGTGGTTTGAGACTAGGGAGGGTATACATGGCAGCACACTATCACCACTTTTATTCATCATTGTAATGGATGAAATAATGAAAATAGTTAAGAGACTCAACAACAACTCTGAGTATAAAGCTCTTGCCTTTACAGATGATATGGTGATATGGGGTGATAGTGAGGCTGAAGTACAACCGAAGCTGAATGACTGGAATGCTATCATCATCATCATCATTGGTTTGCCCTTCCAGTGAGCCGGGTAGGCTGTTTGAAAATGAGCGTCTTCCAAAGTTGACTATTCAAAAAGATTTTATTGTCCATGACAGATTCCCAATTCCATCCTCTTCTCTCCACGTCTTCCCTCAGGTGGTCCATCCATCTTCTTCTTGGTCTTCCAGCTGGTCTTCTACCTGTTATTCTCTTTTCCAAGTAAGCACATGGTAACCTTGTGCTATTCATTTGTTTAACATGCCTAAACCATTTAAGTGTAGATGACCTAAGTCTTTCCTCCATCGATTCATTTAGACCTAGGTTAGATCGGATCTAATCATTTTTCACGTGATGAAGTCATGCCTTTTGGAGGGCAGTTCTAAGAAATTTCATTTCATAGGCTTGAATCCTATTACAATCCTTTGATGTTGGTGTGCAGGTTTCCAGAGAATATGTAAGGATGTGAATGAAATATGACTTGTACAGGATCATTTTTGTTCTTTGTGGAACCTTCTCATCCCATAGTAGGTGTCTAATGATACTGTAAAAGTTAGAGCCTTTGGTTATTCTGTTTGTTATTTCTGTCTCAGCTCTATTATTACTAGACATTACGCTTCCTAAATATCTGAATTGGTGTACAATTTCAACTTGGTGGTCCTGTTGCATACTGTATTATGTCTGGTGATTTTCGATGCCACTGTTAATATGATGGGTTCAGTTTCATTCCATAAACATCAAACTTCTTACACCATGCATTCAATGCTGTATTCAAGTAATTTGGTCTCAAAATAAGCAAGTTCAAAACGGCAGTGTTGCCTTTCAGTCAACAGAATATCCGTACTAACATCACTCTAGACGGATCAAAGTTAGAACACGTACATCAGTTCTGTTATCTTGGCAGTGTAGTAACAACAGAAATCACTAGTAGAGTATAGAAAGTAGCACAGTTTTATCATCTTGTGAGAAAACTTCTTTGGGATAAGTAAGTTCCATTAAGATCAAAATTAATACTCTACAGGAGCTTCTTTGTACCAGTTACCACATACAGTCTAGAAATTTGCATTCAAATTAATAGAAATATCAGCAGACTACAAGCAATGGAAATGAAGTTCTTAAGAACTATGATTCAGAAAACAAGGAGGGACAAAATAAGAAACGAGATAAGTCATCTTGTCCTAGTGAAAAAACCCCTAAGTGAGATTAGTATCGAAGCCAAGCTGAAATGGTTTGGTCATTTCAAAAGAATGGACCCACAAAGAACAGCTAAGAGTGTAGTTTGAGAAGGAACTCAAAGGCAAAAGATCAAGAAGTTGGCCAAGGAAGAGATGGATCGATCAAATTAGAAAAGATCTAGCTGGACAAGGTCTGGATTTGCTGCAGGTTATGGAAGAAAACCTCTACATGGACAGAAGTAAATGGAGAGCACTCATTCACTGCACCAAGGAAACTGGAGCTGGTTCAAGATGATGACGATGATGATGAATCCATGATGTTCATATGTAGGTGCTGTGTTTATAATTTTAAAAAGTGAATATCTGAAGCAAGCAACAGAAAGGTTGTGTTGAAAGTATTCATTATAGACTTGTTTCATTCAGGATTAACTCTACTTACTTCTCATAAAGTTGTAACTTCTTAAGAGAGAGGTTTTAAAGGAAGTGACAAGTGTAGTAATCATCACCAGCCACTCTTGTTCTGTACCAAGTATTTTGCATTTTATGCTTTGTTAATTAATTGAACCCATCGTTGACAGTTTAATTTTTATACAATTGCAGCAGTAATGCCATCTGGTGGAAATGAGTGGCAACTAAAGAGACATAGCACACATCAATTAACAACAGTCAGTGTAATGTTATTGATGATAATTTTTATGGGCTTAAGACATTGTAGGCCATCACATTTAATTTTCTTTTGGCTCAGCAATATATGGGCATCTGAGGTCAAGGGAGTCTCTTGTTTTCCCCTCCTCTCATGATATCCCTTCCTGTTATTCACCTTCTTCACATTTTCTTTCTCACTGGTCATCTTCATTATCTTCTTGATCACCGAGCTCGATAGTTGCAGTCGCTTAATTGCGGCCAGTATCCAGTATTCGGGAGATAGTAGGTTCGAATCCTACTGTCGGCAGCCCTGAAAATGGTTTTCCGTGGTTTCCCATTTTCACACCAGGCAAATGCTGGGGCTGTACCTTAATTAAGGCCATGGCCGCTTCCTTCCCACTCCTAGCCCTTTCCTGTCCCATCGTCGCCATAAGACCTATCTGTGTCGGTGCGACGTAAAGCAACTAGCAAAAAAATATGTGCTGATGACAACATTGTTTTTCACCTTACAGAATTAACCACAACAACGGTCCACCTTTCAGTAGTATGTTTTCCTATAACAATGACCATCATTGCCATTTAACTCATTACTATGACAATAGAACTATTTCCAGATTATCAATGCTTGGCATTGATCTAAATATGTGAATATCTCAGTTACCATAACCTATGTGATAAAATAATATGAAACATATATAATCAGATATTAAAGTTTCTATTATTTATTATGTACAGTATTTAGACAGAATTTATATTCTGAGATATTTGGAAACTTGTGAAAAGTGTAGTAATCATGAACCAATGTTATCCTTTGTAAGGTAAAAGCACATTCAACATAAAGATCAGAAATTATATTTTACACAACTTTTATAATGTACAGTATTTCATTACAGCTAATATTAATGGAGAAATTTGACATTTCCTGTTTAGTTCCCTGTAATGTTGCTATGCCACTGTACACTAATCAAATCATACAGGGTGTATAGTTTACGACTTCCCACTTCTGTTCACAGGCCATGGGAATCCCCAAGTGGGTGCCATAAGGCTTGTGTCAAGCCTGGTGTGATATGAAGTGTTGACAGCTGAGACAGCAGGATATTTAGCTCTGCCTGCAGTTCGCTGGTAATGATTTACCAGGTATGTTGTAAGGTTATTATCGCGATGGTTAAGTACACTACAGCGCAGAGAATATTTTTGATCGAGTGTTATTTGCGCAAGAAGAAACCAGTTAAAAGGTGCCGTGCCTTTGATAATTCCGTAGGCCGTTTCCCGATTCTGCAGAACAATCAAAAAATGTTACGTGCATCAACTCGTTCACAAGTGGCGTTGTACTGGTTCCATAACTAATAAGAAAAAAACATCTAAGGAGAACAGCTCTCACACAAGAGAATTTAGAAGGTATAATAATTTCGTATGGCTATTTCTAGCCGAGTGCAGCCCTTGTAAGGCAGACCCTCCGATGAGGGTGGGCGGCATCTGCCATGTGTAGGTAACTGCGTGTTATTGTGGTGGAGGATAGTGTTATGTGTGGTGTGTGAGTTGCAGGGATGTTGGGGACAGCACAAACACCCAGCCCCCGGGCCATTGGAATGAACCAATGAAGGTTAAAATCCCCGACCCGGCCGGGAATCGAACCCGGGACCCTCTGAACCGAAGGCCAGTACGCTGACCATGCAGCCAACGAGTCAGACATTTAGAAGGTAGACAGGCAAGACTGCAAGTCAGTCCACATAAGCCGCTTCGGAGAGTAGCTCAGGGAACGGGTATTTCACATTCATCAGTATGTAATGCAACAAAATTATTACATTTACAATCTTACCGCACTCATTCAGTCCATAACATACAGCCTACAGATTCTACTGCAAGAATAAGATTTTGCAATTGGCTAATGAATAGAGTCCCCGATCGTATCGTGGATCCAAAGTTTTTTTATGAGTGATGAAGCATGGTTTCATTTGAGTGGATATGTCATTTCACAGAACAGTAGGATCTGGGTTACAGAGAAACCACACATTTTACAGCTGAGACCTCTGCGCGATGTTAGTGGGTGTATGGTGCACTATTAGTGCCCGACAGATTATCAGTCCAATATGTTTTCAGGACACAATTACTTCCGACCGTTATATTCACAACATTCTCAAATCATTTTTTGCTGGACTGACTGAAGGAGAAAAAAGGTACAGCTATTTCCAGCAGGATGGTGCAACGGATCATATGGCACATCACTCTTTGCAACGATTGCAGGAAGTGTTCGATAATGATCAAATCATCAGTAAAGGCTTATGGCCCCTCTCGTTCACCTGATTTAAGCACCTGCGACTTTTATCTATGGGGAAATCTGAAAGGGAAAGTGGACAGGAATAATTAAAAGAAGAATTTAAAATCGAAATTAGGAACACTGTGCGTTCCACTACAAAGTGTGTTTCAAAATCTCATTACAAGTTCGCAGCTCAGGGAGATCACTTTCAACATCTTCTGTAAATATTGGTGAGTTCAGTTTCATTTACTAGTTGATTTGTTTCATTTATTTATTCATTTGTTTGTTATGAACATGTATATAGCTGGTGAGTTCAGTTCCATTTAGTTTCTATAGGCGTAATCATGCCGCTTCTTTGAGACGACTACGTCCGCTTGCTGTCACCGCTTCTCAGCACTCTTGTGCCTTGGTACTCCACGATGAACTCTTAAAATATACTCCCTGTATATAGCCTAGTACACATCATAGGTATCCTTGAACTAAAATACAAACCTATTAACTTAGAGTGAACTGAAGTAAAAAGGAAAATTATCATATCGTATTACAACACTTGGTAAATTAGTGACATTTATAAGCTTAACCCATCTGCTTACTTTATAAACATCAGTTCCGGATCTTTAAATTACCATTTAAATGCTGGTGTTTATAAGGTCCATTCAAGACTGTGTTTAAATGAAAATATCATTGCAACTACTGGCTCAAACATTGTCAAACTTTTATAGAAATACTCAAAAATAACCATTTCAATGAAATGTGTTACATTACAGTGAAAAATATGAACTGATGATGATGATGATGATGATGATTGTTGTTTAAATGGGCCTAACATTGAGGTCATCAGCTCCTAATGGTACGAAATGAGACGAAATAGAATGACAAATTAAAAGTATAAAATTCTCCACTGACCAGAATTCAAAGCGTGAGAATGAAGAATGAATGGATGGACATGAATTTGAAACAATCTGTGGATGCGACTCGCAATGCTTTACATTCACACAAACTGACGTAAAGGAATAGGATTACTGACCAAGGGACTGCTGCTATAGCATAACACTGAAACAATGATGCTTGCAGTATAAAGGGGGTCCAAAATCCAAGTTATCAGCCCCTCATAATGGTCCTGATCGCTAGGAAAGTAGAACCATGGTATTTGTCATGTTGCGGTACTAATCAAAAGTAGCAGAGACTTGCGGTACTCCACACATTATTGTACTACTCACAGGTTATGAAATTCGACATATAATACAGACCTATGGTTTTCTCACTTTGCAGCGCCATTTACAGGCAACGCAAACCTATGGTGTTCATCACATAAGAGTACTAACCAGAGGGACCTTCCACTATCCCATGGTGTTCCTCATATAGTGGGTACTAATCATAGGCAAGGCAGAACCATGGTAGCTATCATTCCATGGTCCTGCTCATATGGTGGTACTAATCACAGGTACTGCAAAAGCCTGTGTGCTACTAATTAAAAACCTATTTGGTACCTAATATAGTGGTACTACGCGCAAGTAAAAGCGACCCATGATGTTCTCCACGTGGTGGTACTAATCACAAGTAGTTTCATGGTTCCAAGACAATCATCCCTTGGTTGCCCCTTTTAGTCGCCTCTTACGACAGGCATGGGATACCGTGGGTATATTCTTCGTCGGCGTCCCCCACCCACAGGGGGAAGAAAATGAACTATGCACTATAAAATCACCTAGTAATTCTTGCGGTGCGTCAGAACATTTACGTTCGTAATATTTACATCTGCTTCTTGACTCGTATTACTATCACTAACTTCACTAAGCACAGATAACGTATCCACATCACTAGATTCACAGGTAGAACTTTCTGATATATTATAATCTTCTTCACAATCACTATTAAGTAAAATATCCACGACTTCTCGCTCGGTAATAGCCTTGCACGTGCTCATCTTTACTCACTGAACACCCGTGACATCACCTCAATGCTATCTTCAGTTTATGCGGTTAATCTCCTAAACATGACTCAAATACAGCGGAAGAGACTTCCGTCAGATGTAAAGAATGATTGTAAAGCCATCTGTTGAGTTTTCAACGTACTACCTTTGCTTTACCATCGATAAAGCAGGACACTGCATTACCCCGTCGATTCGACAGTTGGTTAAGCCGGGCACAGGCTCACGCATCCCGTCGATTCGACGGTTAGGTGAGCCGGTGGGTTAAGGAAATAGCAAAAGAAGAGCAGAAGAGTTATTCATTTCATAAAGCTTGCACACATCACATTCATTCATTCATCCATTCATCCATTCATTCAATCTAGTAACAGCTGGAATATGCTACTTGCTATTCTCCAGGAAATGACCATGGCAAGCACTTTTGAAAATATTATGAATATAGCAGTAAATCCAGGCTCTATCTTCTTAAAATTTCTCCTGGAATTTGACAGCTTTCTCTTGCAAAACAGATCCTGAATTGGTTGTTCCCTTTTCCCCTTTGCTGCCTGAACCACAAGTAAAGAGCCTCACTGGTAGAGATTCAGTAACTGCACTCTTAAGTTTTATACCACTATTTATGTCAAATACCTCGGAGAGGAGAGACATGTTCACTATGACAGCCAGGGAATCACCCAACAGTGCCCAGAAGTACATTTACTTTTATAACCTAATGTAATTTAGCACGTACAATTCTCCATTGCTTAAGCACACAGTAGGATTTTCATTGGCATAGATATAATCAGATATCACATCATTCTCAGCAGTCAAGTACAATGCATTCCATTACCAACTCGTGTACAATAAAAACAGAAATGGAATCTGTAATAAAACAGTGTACAATACAGAAAAAACAATCGAGGACCGTTTTTTCAAAACTCACTCCTTGCAAAATCATAATTTTTCAGGAGAGACAAAAACTGGTTAGACAATAGAGTAGAAAGGATAATTTGACAAAGTAGATCTTAAACAGTTTATTTGTTAGTTACAATCTGATATAAGTATAGCCAAAAGCTGCACAATAAAAACAGAAATGGAATCTGTAATAAAACAGTGTACAATACAGAACAACAATTTATTATTTTCTATTGAACTTACCTTAACACCTTCACTCCCGTAGAAGAGTATGGTCGTTTAAGCACGCTGTCGTCTGTGGCCCATAGAGGAGTAAAGTAGTTTAGCACTCGGTAAGAGTAACACGCTCCGATATGCTTGTGTTTTCAGAGACCAGAAGAGTTCCACCTAGGAGTTTCTTTTTCTTCCGGTAGATGACTCTAGTGTCCTCTTTTCTCAACACTGTACAACCCTCCCTTTATGTTCTTTTACTCATTGTTTACAAGCTTATTTTGGCACTTCTCAAACTGATTGAAATTGCAAGTGATAGTGGTTGTGTTGTAGAAATGAAATGTCGTATGGCTTTTAGTGCTGGGAGTGTCCAAGGACATGTTAGGCTTACCAGGTGCAGGTCTCTAGATTTGACTCCCGTAGGCGACATGCACGTTGTGATAAGGATGAAATTATGATGATGACAACACATACACCCAGCCTCCGTGCCAGCGAAATTAACCAATGATGGTTAAAATTCCTGGCCCTGGCGGGAATCGAACCTGGGACCCCTGTGACCAAAGGCCAGCACACTACCCATTTAGCCGGACTGTGTAGTAGACAAAGCTTCAGGCGAGTAAATGTTGTAGTAATAAGAGTGATTTCGGAAGGAGAAATGTGTGATATTTTTCAGAATAACGATAGCTGATGGTCCGATAGCTTCAGATAGTGACAGTGGAAGTGAGTGTGATTATGTGCATAGTTAAAGTGCTGGAAGGGTGAACAGTAATCTGGACTGGAACAATGACCAAGTTTCCTTCCTGTTGTCCATCAGCTCCAATATTTAATGTAAATACAGATATAAATAAAAACAGTGAAAAATTGATGCTATGTCATTTGTAAATATTTTTTCAAAAAATGATTTCTTTAATATGCACTAATGTGGAACTTGGCAATCAAGTAGGTTGCTTTTTAAAATTGACTGGGCCACAGCAGTGGCAAGCTGTTAAGATATCTGGTAGTGAAGGATATAGCACACTCGCAGCCTTGAAAATTTGTGCACCCTCGTGTCAGTGGGCAAGTATGACTTGGACAAATTATTTGTTTGTCATTAGCTGCACGTAACCAGTGGCTATATCACTGCCACCTTTTCGCCATTGCCCAACACAGAATGTGCTGCTGTCACCCTATGGAATGCTAGAGGCCTCACATCCGCTTTGCGGCCCTAACCTGGGGGCTTACATCCTCTGACCCCCTTCGCTTTATAACAGTCCAATGATTTTGTCACTAATCGGACCTAACCTATCCAGACCAATGGCTTTGTCACTAACTGCCATGCTAAATTAATTCACATTTTTGCCACTGCCCAATATAGAATGTGCTGCTGTCGCCCTACAGAATGCTAGAGGCCTAACAGCCGCTTCGTGGCCCTAACCTGGGGGCTTATGCCACGTACCACTAGTTCATAAGTTCAAAAGTTGGCAACCTTTTGTGCACCGCTTGATCATGTTGACCACAAGAGGTCCACAGGAAAGAAACAAAGGACAGTGCAAACACACCTAGATGTCTGCACTGAAAAAAGGTTGCAGATACTGAACTGAAATGTTTAATAAATTTCCAAGTTCTTTGAAAACGTTTAAGAAAAAGCTAGGCAAACAACTGATAGAGAATCTGCCACCTGGGCAACAGCCCTAAATGTAGATCATCGATGACTGATTGATGATTGATTGAAGACTGCAGAGAAATTTGGAATTGAATCCAGGCTTTTGGCACACAATCTAGTGATTAAAAATTATATACCACCACCTCTCCTACCCTGCTGGGCAACATTCTGATGGTGAAACTTTTTCTGATCAATGGGGCTCGAACCAGCTAATTTTTTGGAATACCCTCAGTTTTGTTTTCTTCTTATTTTAGATACAACATTGTTCCTATATTTCCTGATAATATTAATGATTTGTATACTTCATTCAGAACAAAAGTGGTAACAATGATTATTCCCTTAACTTCATATCGCTGAACTCCCAAGGATTGTTTTCTACAGTGCTTCTAGAAAATATCACTTACTCCAGCTGTCAGTCCTATAATATCATGATATTTTAAATTTTCTGAGATATTGGAAGAGTTTCTGTTCAAATGCCACATATCTAATTCATTAAAGATATTAAAGTGAGTACATTATTTGTTCTAAATGCAAAGTAGATTTATCAACTCAATCTTATCACTCATGTAGAGTGGTGTAATTGTTATTGCATAAATTTTCTTTACTTAGTTATGAAACATTTCCATCTGCTAAGCATATTTCCTAAAGTATAGAAACATCATCATCCTACTTTGAGCTTGTATTAGATTTGATTCCAACTTTGTTGGTTAAAAACTGCATTCTTTATGACTGACCTCAAATTTGATTTTTTGGAATGATCTAGGTTTCTTGTCTTATGGGACTTCTTTACTAATGGTGTTCTTCATCTAGTCTGTCTATGAATGGTTTTGACTGACTTAAGGCTGAATGTGTTAACAATAGAATCATATAAAGTGTGTAGATTAATGATAGAATGTAATTAAGAAGTAAGATAATATATCTTGTTATGTAGGTCAATAAGAATTTTAGATGTGTTTAAATGATGGTTGAGAAAATGTCCGTTAGATTGTTACATGTTAGGTGTTAATTGAGTACTCTTACATCCTTAAATGTTCATAATGTAACTCCCATTTAATGACGAAGTGCTTGTTTTAGTGTAACTTAATTTCATATATTCTAGGAGCAGTTATATGGTATGATAAGAATTAGAATGGAAAATAGAGCAAAAAGAATCACTTTTGAAAAAACCATCATAACACAAGTTAATATTAGAGCAATAAAATATTGTGGTCATTTTTCCAGTTGAAAATGTTAAGCAACTGTAATATAATATTAATTTACATCATTTTAAGCATAAGACATGGTTAATTTAACAACATTTTAAAAAATACAAATGACAAGGGTCATAGATTATAAGAAGAATGAGTTTTCGAGCTTGTTTTGGAAGGATAAAGCAACATCATTTCTAACTACAGAAACAAGAATAAAGTGAACTAGTTATAATATTGCCTTTTCACCATCGCTGTAAATCTTCTCATTTGGTGAAAATATTTAAGTGGGAAACTGCTAAATTTTCCTGCCCACTGACCAACAGAAAATCATTTTCATGTTAGTAGAATAGACCTAACTGTTGACAGTACTCGCTTTTTTTTTTTTAATGACTCAAAGCTCATTTATGGTTTTCTTTCTTAAATTAAATTCAGGGTCTGAAATTGACTAAAGCTATGTGAGTAGAAAAAGCCAGCTTTAATGATTGGACTATATTGTAGAAAAATGCTCATGAAATTCCTTTGAAATGTCATCTAATGCTGTTTACCTCGTTCAGTGGCATCCTTTTGTTAGAGATCATACAGATTAATAGTAATAAAGTACTTGATAGATCTTGAGTTTCATATGGTATTATTAACATTTTTTTATTTCTTTGCTAGTAATATATTTACTTCATCATTGTGTGCTCATTTTGTATTTCAGTTATTATAATTTATTTAACTTGATTTTCATGATGTAATCCATCAGGGATAAAAAGCCAAAATCTATTACAGTTATTAAGTTCCTTTCCTGGATTGGATCGTGCATTGTTTTTTGTAGCTTATGCACAGGCTGCCGATTTGAATACATTTCTTTTTTGTTAAGAAGGAAGCCATTCCTTTTCAGCATCAACTCACTTAATATTTCAAATTTCTCATTCAGTTAAAATATGAAATATACCTGTAAAATTACGACCAAAAATCATGTATTCATTTTCTAATACACATAAAGACAAAATTTACTGTAGGCTCCGTGCATTAATGGGAGAAATGCACTGCTGCGCTGCGAGTAGCAAAAATTGTAAGTTATCGTGTGTCACCGCGCAAATATCTGCTGTAGTCTCACGGCGTGTTGCAATGGCCGACTATATAATAACAGTAGAACATCAGAGTGTTTTATATGACAGCTATCAGCCTAATTCTTCCAATCTTACGGAAAGTGGTCATATTTACAAGAAAAAAGTTTGCATGAAATAGCAATAGAGTAATAATTGCTACTGTTATGAGAGAAACATCGGTTCACTACCCTACCATTTCACGATAGAGGCAACGTAGTGATTTATGTATCAGCAGTGGTGATAATGAGATTAATGTTCATGTACACATTCAACAATGCTTTCTTCAAAAAAAAAATTTTGGCTTATTTCTAATACAACAATATGTTAGCAAAGGTAAATGCTGCTGGGGTGGCGATTAATTGTTCCCCTGAATGATCTATGCGAGAGAAATGTAAGCATATTTCAGTTCTTAGTTATGCAGTTCACTCAGAACTAATCAACCCTGTAAACGTTTTGTTAAGAAGGAAGCCATACTTTCCATTGTTGACTCAGTTAAACGTAAAGTAAAAGCTTTAGAGTCTGTCACACACACAAGTTAACTATAAATATTGCTCAATACATACTTGTAAAAAAACACCACTATTAAACAAGGAATAAAAATAGACACTATTAAACAAAGAATGATGTTCTTAAAAGAACAAAATCATATTTTTACTTGATAGAATCTGATGATGTTCTTAGTGTAATGGTTAGTGCTATTAGCCACCATCCTCGGGTTCCCGGTTTGATTTGTGATACTACCAGAAATGTAAGATTGGCATCGGGGCTGTTATGGTATGCGGTAAAAAACGGTATATGAGTTCATTTCCACTAGGGCTGTGCATGAAAAGAGTTGTACTGCCTCGGGATGAGGACACAACCGTAAGCATAATTATGCATTTGTTTTTTTAAGGTATTTCTGTGAGCTATTGGGATTGTGTAATGTAGGCCTATTTCTGTAATTATATTTCTATATACTGCATTTTAAAATTAATTATGTGAGGTCATGACTAAATACTGTAACATTTTACACGTTGCTCTGTAATGAAATATGATTTATTATTATTCTGCCTATCATGATTACAGTTATAGACTACAATAGCGTGTCTACTTTTGTAATTGTTAAACTATTCATAAAAAATTAAAATAAGTTTCATAAAGAGTTACTTTGTATTAATTAAATTTAAACAGAGTTACTTCTTGCGATCTACTGCTAAGATTCACCGTCTTTTGAAATCAATTTTGCTATTTTGTGAAAAAAAAAAAAAGCTCTGTATTACAGTACTGTATCTATTAATGCAGCCAACAGTAGGTACATAGTTCTGCTGGAATGTTGCGACATTAAAAGATAATAATCTAGAGACAGCACTATAAATTGATTGAATAAATGCATGTAAACATCGCACATACTCCAGCTCCTTACGGTCAATTGTTATGAACATGTCTCCCACAGCACCACACTGCTATACATATGGCGCCTATAGCAACGTAGCGCTTCTATGTCTCCCCTCCCCTCTCTCTCCGCTGAATAGAGTTTTTCCCCACTCAACTTTCACTACCTCCCCTACAGATATATAATTGTCTTAGCAAGCAAAATCGAGGCCAGTGACCTAAATTTACTAAAGTGTCAGTAACGGACCACTACATTAATATAATTTGCTACATTGTTCATAATATCAACATTTCACATTCATTGACAAGTTTATGCAGTGTAAATAATATTTACATATTTATGCATGGCTAAAAGTGGTTTGATAGAATCTGAGGATGTTCTTGTAGAAAGCAAAACAAGTCCTTCTATTGCTGGAATAATAGGTTTCTTTTACAGGTACAAATGACAAGGGTCGTAGATTAAAAGAAGAATGAGTTTTCGAGCTTGTTTTGGAGGGATAAAGCAACATCATTTCTAACTACAGAAACAAGAATAAAGTGGACTAGTTATAATATTGCCTGTTCACCATCGCTTAAATCTTCTCATTTGGTGAAAATATTTATGTGGGGAACTGTGTTCTGTCATATTTCATGTTTTGACAGACTGAAAAATTTGAAAGTGATATTATATTTTGAATACATTGCAAGATTCTTCCCAAGGCAGCTGATGTACCCCTATTCGATTTGAAGTAATCAATCTCTCCAGGAAGCTAAAACAGCATGGAAAGTGGCCACTGTTTTCTCGCCTTGTACTGAATCTTCACTCCCACACTCCTGCCAGCCCCAAGGACGACTTTGGAACCTCCAGGAATTGCTGATTTTGTAATCTTTCTCTAAATTCATATTGTCCATGTGTTTCTTTATCTTGGGAGCCTGAAGATGCAGTGATGGGATATTTACTTTATTTTACTGATTCTATTAACAGTATTTGATTCCATTCACGTTATTGACTTGAGACAGTGATATAATACTTGGTACATTACAGTGACCGTTGCCTTTGTATCTGTGTACTGGCAGGCAGCAGCAACAACATTAAGTGTTCACTGCTACCATTGGGTCTTTATTCTATGATACATGCCTTCCTATGCATGTCATCTAACTTTCAAACTTCTCCTGTGAAGCTACCTCTCCATATAGGCCTAAAGTTTTAATGTTACAAAGCTAATCTCTCCCAGTACAACCACAATTATTATTATTTAGCGTGTGATGAATACGATATTACATACAATATGTACAACAACCATCTCAAGTTCATAACTAAAGTTCCATATCAAATGTTGAGAGCCAGAAAAGAGCTTCGCTTGAGACACAGTGCAAGTCCTCTATAGAGCCTCTATAAGCATGCAAAGGTCACTCAAATGCAATGTGATCCACTGTCTGCTCCTCTTCTCCGCAGTCACATGAGATGACACCGAACTGTCGTATACAACCTCGCGGTCAAGGAAAACGGAGGAGAAACACACCTGGAGGCCCTTTTCAGGGCCCTCAGGTTCGTAAAATTACAACTACATTAAATGTACAGAATTACATGTAAAAATAGCTGTTTTCATAATAAGTACATACTGGTATTAACATAAACCAAGTCAGCTAAAGAAATGCATGAGGAAATTATTTGCCTGGTACATTGTATGTATGTCCAACCCGTGTCCCATATCTCTACGGGATCAGGTATGAAGTGAGATGAATCATCATAGCAGTTTTTACAAACATGTGCCCTTTCTGATGTCAGCATCATCAGAGAGAATGACATGAAAGGAATTATGATAGTAGCAAGGGAGAGGGTGAAACCTGGCACCGGCACATAACCTACTCCTGTCGAATAGCACCAAAGCATCTGCTCAAGATTTAACGTCTTCATCCGAAGGACAAATCACCATCAACAGCGTCATATGTCCTCACTCCATGTGAACACTGTGGAGAGGTTTGTAATTGAATCCAGGCTTTTGGCATGCAATCTAGTGATTAGAAATTGTTTACCACCACCTATGCTACCCTGCAGGTCAATTCTGATGGTCAAAATTTTGCCTAGTACATTGATACTTGCTTATTAATTTATAGTACAAAAATTAAGCAGCCACCACCACTCCTGCCACCACCACCACCACCTCAAACTTTACACACCAACTTCTGCTTTTTTACATTCTCAGAAAGTATGTGCATTGAAATGACAGGCTGCACAATGATGCATATCAAGATTTATTTCAGGTTTATATTCAAGAACATTTATCTTGGGTACTTTTTCACTGGTAACTGAGTGTATTGTTTTTAAGTGATCGAGAACAAGAATTCACAATACAGACACAAACATACAGTTGTTTAAGTTGAGCCATGGCTCTTTTTGTCTTGCCCACACAAAGTCTGGCTTCCTATCGATGTCCTTTGTTCCGATAATGATGCATGTGTTGTATCTCACTGATCCACAAGTGCACATTACTCTCCCTGTGCCATGAGTTTGCCATTGCTGTGAATTGATCCACTTGGGCAGCTGAATGAACTGACACACTACTTCAAAACATACACTCAGTAGCCAACATTATGAGAGTGGAGATACAATATAAGGCAACAGTGACCACCTTCACAGTTTATTTTAGCTGCCTGGGAAGATTGATTTTCTTGATTCTAGCAGGGGTATGCCAGTTGTCTTGAAAAAGAATATTGCAATGTATTCGAAACTTCAGCAACCTGCACATAAGGTACATAAAACAACAAAATGGTCCAAACTGTACATAATAATAGTTTAACAGACCATGGCAGCTTCATCTCTAAGAACTTTTACAGTTGTTCTCACTATGAGTTGTATACTAACTCCCATTTTGAGAAGTTGATGACTTTGATCACCAGGTGAAGAGTCACCACAAAAGTAGTGACTGTGACAATAGTAAGACTAGTGTGGAATATACCAGTTTCAATTATGCTCATTCTTTTATTAGTTGCCTTAAGGCATTTACAAAATAATCAGTAGAAGACTATTTCTGGCACTGGTGTTTGGATGGAGGTCCCTACTTAAATATGAGGGACCCTATTGATAGATACAAGCATATTAAATAACACTTTTTCAAGGCAAAATTCTCCCACTCCAGTGTTTATCACTAGGGCTCGGATGTTTAGGAAAAGTCATATTTTTTCTTTGTCTCTATTTTCTTGTCTGATTTGATGCAAATCAGGTGATTATAGTCACAATTACATGATTTTTATTTGTCATATAAATGCATATTTTGGCTATTTTTGTCATAAGGTCATATTTTGAGCTATTTTCATAGAAACGTAATATTTTGGTCATATTTCGGCGGTTGCACGACAGCTGTAGCTGTGCAAAATCATCGTCAACTTTCCGAATGAGAACTAGTATTTACAAAACTGCTTTTCCGTATCACATCTGTAGTTAATACAAATGGAATACTCTGCCTCTTCTGTCAAGATTACGCAGGACTTGTTTTCCTACAGTTTGTCAGAAAGTCTGGCATTATATTAAGTCGAACTTTGGAATTATATCTAGTGCAGTTACTCGTTCAGAAGCTGCTAGCTTAGAAATTCATGCAAGTATTGAAATTGTGAGAAGTGTTGAACTTTCACCACAACAATCACGTGGAATAGTTGGCGTCAGTGTAAAATGGAAACTGTAAAATGTGCTTAATCGAAGTAACGGTTTCCGCTGTGTGTGCAAGATAAATGATGTTCTTAGAGGAGAAAATACCAGTATATTTCAAGATGAGTTTATACTCAACAACAGTGATTTAATATTATTTAAATATGCACCAATAATGTCTTGTGACGTAGAAAGGGGCTTCTCTTCTTACAAGAATGTCCTAAGTGATAACCGGAGGTATTTTGCGCCTGATGCTTTGAATATGAATCTTGTCATACACTTCAATACCACCCACGGAGAAGAATAAAAACATTATGCGAGTTTGCACTATATGCCGAGCTGCCCTACCATAATGTATCGAAAGACATCTGCTTAATTCGTTTCGTGGTGCTTAATTTACACTTTAACGCGTTTGAGAAATATTAATGTAATCCGGGCTTAAACGTTCTAAAATATTTTTAAAAAATGATTGATTTCTAGTTTTCTTCGTATTTCGTATTTCAAACCACCAATGAAGGGTACAAACATGTTTTGACCTTTAAAATGTTGTGTGATCTGATAATCTTAGTGAACTTAGTACTTGATAGGTATGTATTCACAAATGTTTGATAAGTGAATCAAGGACAATAGACTGTGAATAACTGCTAAACATGTATATTCAGAAAATTAATATGAAAGTAATAATAAAGAATTTAGTTAACAAATATGTATCAAAGGAATTGCCGTTTCAATTTATAACTTATTTTAAAATGGCCATATTTTATTTAGATTAATCCTTTTCGGGTCATATTTTGTAATTTTTACGTCATACTTCGTCACTTTTAAGGTCATATTTTGTCACTTTTGAGGTCATATTTGCTTACTTATTTGGGCTATTTTTAGGTCTTAAACATCCAAGCCCTAGTTATCACATTAAACTCAATGTAGATTTTAAAAATCTACATTCAGGATGAATTTGTTAACGCTTATTTCTAGAGCTCTACTAGGACGATTTTAACTGTTTTTTATGTCATTTGAAAACTCTGGGTAAGTGGTTTCCAAATAAAGTCTTAAAGTGGTGGATGGATTGACTGATTTATTCATAATGCATTTGAAGCTGGTAGTTTGGTTCTTTGATTTTATTAAAAATAGTAATTTGATCAGAAATGTTCCCACTTTAACTATGTTTAAATTTTAATATATTTCCCTTAAGTCAGATCACAAAACTCAGCAAACTAAAATTACCCATTGACTACACATCCACCATTGTCTTAAAACTATTGTAAAAGAAACAAACCAACAACAACGTTCCTTACTGGTGCAGAATTTAGACTGCATATACTTTGGAGAATGAAAAACAACCAAAGGAAATTGTATAATATGATTCCTCCAGTTTGTCCTGTTCATCCACAGACATTGTTCATATATGTGATGCCAGTTTATATCTCTAATTTCAAAGTCCTTGAAAGTCTGCTTCTCCCAAACATCACGAGGTCTTCCTCTTGGTCTCTTCCCAGGACCACTGCGGTCAAATTATGTTTGAGGAGTTCTGTGGGAAACCATTCCTTTCACATGACCATACCATTGCAATCTCTTCAGTTCTACGGTCTCCAACAGGCTTTGTTCCTATCCAAGTTACTGTCGGATATCAACATTCCTTATTTTATCCATCTTTGTTTTTGTAGACAAGAACCGAGGAACTTAATCTCTGTTGCCTGAAGACATCTCTTCGTTGATCCAGTAAGTGTTGCTGCTTCTAGACCATATGTTAATATAGGTACCAGATATATTTTGTACAAACTGATCTTGGAATCTAACAGAAATGTTTCATCTCAACGTATTTGACTTACAGAATGATAGAATTTGGAAGCTTTCTCTATTCTGTTGCTAATTTCTTGATGTGTAGTATTGTCTGAGGACAGAACACTACCTAAGTACTGGAACTTGTCTGCACTATCTATCTCATCTCCAAACCAACTGTCTTGGTTTTGCTGATGGTTGTAAAAGCTTCGTGCCAAAGATCTAGTCTAGCTAGTTCTTCCGCTTTCTTTCAACCACTTTTAACACATTCACACCCATATCCGAGTTATTGCCTATATCGCGTGACCATGCTGTGGACCGTATCCGAGTTAACCCGGATAAGTGCAACCTTGAACAGGTACCGTTCCTATGCAGCTGGGATCTGTTTTGGTCACAAATATGTGTGAGAGATGAAAGTAATACCCTTATGAATGCTTCTACTTATCAGAAACCACATGGCCACGGCGATTTTCGCTCCCAATGCACTTTCTTCGTTTTGTTTCTGAAGGTAGCCTAGCGCTGACACAACTAGCTGCGTAGTTGGTTTGTGATTGCACAAGCGTGTGTATAATCCTTTGGTATAATCGCGTTCTGAAGTGTAACTTGGCGTGTAGGGACAATATAAATGATGCAAGTGATGCGAATTTACAAAGCACAGTTTTTCAACTGCTTGAAAATTATCTTGGCCAGGGGTATACAGTCTATACGGACAATTATTACAAATAGCGTTGGACTCGCGAAACAATTACGGGAACAGAACGCTGCCGTATGTGGAACAATACGGTCAAATAGGGGTGTACCAAAAGATATAAAGGAACACCAGGCAATTCTCAAACGGGGGGAAAAGTGAACCCGTCATACAAGTACAGTCACTTCTCTCCGAAATCTCAGCTCCATCTACTTCACCAGCTCCAAGTCAACGTCGCGCGATTGTGCCGCCAAAAAGGGCACCGGCCAAGGATCCATCATTTAGGTTAAATGGGAAGAGAAAAGAGCATATTCTCTTGAAGTTTCCTTCATTAAATATAGTCAAGTTCCCCTGAAGAAGGTGCAAAGTGTGCTTCAAAAATAAAATTATTAGTGAAACACGCTATTTTTGTGGAAAGTGTGACATTACCTACCACACCCTACAGAGATACTAGAAGACTTCATTAAGGTATGTGGAAATTTTTGTTTCCATATCTTGTTTAGTTTAGAACTTATTGTGAAAAGAATTTGTTGTTGCTTGCTCGGCCACTAACAGCTGGAATAGCTGGGCCAGCTCTTTAAATAGCTGCTCAGATGATGGGCGTGAATGTGTTAAAACTTCATCCATTACGATTTTGAAAAACAACTTCCTTGCTGGACTCCACTCTTCATTTTGAACCAACCTGACCTGTGCACAACTCTTGATTTCATCACATAATCGTTGTATTCCTGCTATGATGTCAACAGGCAGTTCCTTAGGTCTCAAACATTCTCATATATGCTTGTGTGGTGCATGGTGGTATGTTTTCTTGATGTCCAGAAAAACAGTTATAAGTGGTTTTTTTTACCTTTCTCCCAATACTTCTCATAGAGTATTCTGGTGGCAAAATTGAGGTCTATAGTTGATCTGGGATAACATATAGTCTATAAATTACAACCATTAGGTGCACTTACTTTCTACAGCACTATAGCAGCCATGATTACTTTATACACTGTTTATGCTTGGAGGAACTGCCCTTGCAGCAGAATTGAGGAAGTGAAAGAGAACAGAGTTCTTTAGAAAAAATTTAGTACAGATTACATCTCAGATAAACCAATAATTTTCTTCCAAATTATCATGTTACATTAAACAGTTTGGGGAGTTTACTGCCATAAAAATTTGTTTATGCAATTACTTTCTCCTTCCAAAACTTGCTATAAATACTGTATATATATATATGTATATATATATATATTTGGTTGAGTGTATCACGAGAAATGTCCAGAGAAGAAAAATGTTCCTTTTACACAGGCATCAATTTTAAATGTTTACCTGTAACCATAGTGATGTGACTGTGGGAGACTGTTGTTCATAGTTATTTGTTATGAATGAGGATTTTTCTAATTGCAATTTAAATCTCAAGATGTGCAATATGTCATATATTCATGTTGAATCTAGTCTTTGTATTTATGTGATATACATCGTTTTTAGAAAATAGTATGTATATTTTTTTATATATTCTCTGGTTTTCAAAATAAATGTATTGCCTCTCATAACTCAATGTTTTAGTTTATGTTTTATATTTTTATATGTTTTTATGTTTATATTTTTAGTTATATAAATAGAGTGCCTAGTCCCATATCACTGGTATGTACACATATAATTGACACTTATCCATAATTTTTGCAACAAGAATCTCGGGTACAGTACATATTTTTCTTTAACAGATTTTCTCACACAAATCTACTAGACAACTAATATAGCATCATAGTTCTTCCTACAGATCTGAAGCTCAATGGAACATGATAACTGAGAGCCTTGTGACTGGCATCTCACTAAGGCAGCTGCAGTCTGAATCCTAGCCAGAAGATTTTTAAAATGAAAAATCATATTCCTGTAGTTTGGATTTCATGTTAAACTGGAGGTTCCATGACTATATGATTATGATAAAGACAGTCACATAATAATAGGATTCTTTCCTCAATAACATCCATACAGCATAATGCTTCTATAGATAAGATTATCCTGATGTCCAGAATCATTGGTGATTCTTGACAATGTGCCCTTCCTAGAACCTACCAGTTGTTCTACCTTGAGTAAACTAATACATCTTACTGTGAAACCTATTGATCACCTGTAACAATGATGTTCAGCATTTAGATTGGATTGTATATTTCCATAGTGCTCTCTTTATCATCCAGATCACATATTCTTGTAAATATGGTATATGTTTCTAGGCTCTGTCTTGAATGGGTTTGAGTTTGGCTGTACCGTATAATTATGAGGTGTTTACTTCTCTGGTATGTCCTTATGTGTTAGCACACCAGTCTATAACATATAGCTCTTTCAAAAAATGTATTTGTCTTTCATAACTCAATGTTTTAAGCAATTTTAGTTTATATTGTTAAAAATAAACCGTAATTTTTATTTCTATAATATATATCAACAGATGATGGATATATGCATTTAGATATCACTGTAACTATCAGAAATTACAACATCAATTCATTAACTGTCTAAAGCACCTCGATTTGTTCTGGGTGATTTCCGACAAAAGAGTAGCGTTACAAAAATGTTGCAAAGTTTGGGCTGGGAAGACTTTGGAGAAAGGAGACAAGATTCTCTACTAGTGGTATGTTATTACAAACTATCCACTTCATTCCTGTATCGATAATGTAATCCAATCAATAAATGAAAAAAGGTTCCACCTAATCGATACTTTCTCTTTTTTATTTAAGCCTTGGGCTATTTATAAAGACATTAATAATCACAGAACATGTTTTGATTGCTTAGCAATCATCATCAGCTGTTTTACATGTAGCTTAGGTAAAAATAGCATAAAATCAATCTCATAATTTGCATTAAAACATTAAAAACAGGTGTTAGTAGAAAGCATATAGGTGGGAGAGGGGAGGGGGGTGTATTGAGGGCGGTTGTTAGTTGGACATTAAACTTAATATTAAAAACACTTATTGGACTAAAATGTCTTAGGTTCACTATAAGTCCTGAGAGCTTTTCCAATAAAATCACTTGCTGTTATAAACTTGAAGATTTTTGGTAAAATGCTCCTGTTGAAATGTTTATGAAGTGTTTATGTCTTCTTAAAACGGCTTCTGGTTTTCTTCCCCGTCACTTGTCTCTTATTAGGTGGAAAAGTGTGGTATGTTTCAAGCTGTCAGTGGAGAGACGGCATGGAATGACATCAGTAGACGAATAAGTTTGAGTGGTGTCTTTAAAAGTAGGAAAGATCACAATATGAAGATAAAGCTGCAATTCAAGAGGAAAAATTGGGACAAATATTTGTTTATAGGAAGGGGAGTTAGGGATCGGAATAACTTACCAAGGGAGATGCTCAATAAATTTCCAATTTCTTTGCAATCATTTAAGAAAAGGATAGGAAAATAACAGATAGGGAATCTGCCACCTGGGTGACTGCCCTAAATGCAGATCAGTAGTGACCGATTGATTGAAATAGTGTGGAAAAAATGGATGATAATATTAATGTTAAAATATTGTCTAATTTATAAATCTACATAATCACCAATACACAATTCTAATTCACTATTATTTCCAACACACTCAACCTCCACCAAAAATTTGCATTTCTTGTCATCCCCATTTTGTACCATATCATCCTATGAACCACTACTAGCATTTGTCTGTCCTCAAAAACTTTCTGGTTATTATTCATAATGTTATCACATTCCACATTATCCAATCACATGTAGTTTTAGTTTCTAGTCATTGAGTACTTCTGGTCAGTTCAAGTATGCCCCTTAGGCTCACTGTGTACAATTTATTTAAATCAGTATTATTTTTATTTGGTTTATTCACACAAACATTCAAAGACTACAGCATTGGACTTAAGGGATTGATAAAAGTAACAAAGCCAGTCTCCTCTATTTTCTAACACACTGAGCACCAGAGCGTTTGCTGGGACCACTGGCCGAATTTCCCGCCAGACCACGGCGGTCCACAGGGACCGCTGAGTAAGCACTGAACTTATCGTTTCCTGGAGACCAGAGGACTGCTGCTAAATGGAAAAAACTTAAGCTATGGACCACTGTGGTCCCTGCGGAAAGTTTGGTACATCTGGGGTCAGACATTTTTATGATTACAATAGCACTAAACACCTGCCATACACAGAAATGTTGCCCCAAAACAAAGATTACATAAAAGCGTGCAATTACTTAATACATGAAAGAACTATGAACTTAAGCAAGGGTGCTGGCTTGCCAACTGTTGAAGCACAAATTGACCCAAAAATATCTAAATGAAAGTATTTTCCATAAATGTGAGGAAAATTTGCCTGGACTGTTATGCAGGACCACTGGTCCCAATGGAACATTTTTATGACAGGACCATGGCAATCCCTATGGACCGCTACAAATATTTTAAAAAAAATATATTTTTCATTCCATTTATGCATATTTATATTTTAGCCCACAGTTTTCTACACTTGAGAAGAGATTAATACAAAAAAAAAAGCACGGTCCAACAGGAAGGGTTTAGAAAAATCTATCTAACGCTCAACGTGTTAAAAGTATCATTACCTAGATCCCATTACCGGGGATTTGCTCGTAAAGTAAAGCATCAAAGTATCTCACCATTCATGCACCCAATCTCTTTTTGGCTCAAACATGATTGATGAATTCTTTCAGTAGTAATTCAGCATACCCTCTTCTCTTTCTCTTAATACACTGCTTCTCCTGCTTTAAAAAAAACAAACAGTATCAGGTCTCTTAGCATCTCAAAGAGGATAGCTACTGGAGCTACATTCATTTGTGATTAAAAATAGTATGGTGTATTCTTCCTTATTTGTACAACAAATTTTATAAACCTTTTGTATGTTAAATTATGAAGAAACAAAGCCTATACTTGTTGGGATTTCATGTGCGAGATAATAAAGCATTTCAAGCAAGACACTGAATCCATTATTATGTAACTATCTTTCATACTCCAACAGCTTATTTTCTGGTTTTGGATATTTGTCACTTTGTTTGTTAGCAGTTTTGGAAAGTTCTCACTTGCTTTTCTAGCATTACATGTTGCAATCAGACCTTAAATTCTTAACAATGAGCTTTATTCCATGCTCTATTGAGTTAATTACTTATAACTTAAAATTTATCACAGTATATAAATGAATATTTGGGTTTGTCTGTAATCATTGCTGAGTCATTATAGTTAATATACAACTTAACTGTACAGCAATGCAAACAACAAGGGATTGATAATAAGGCAGTCATTGAATTCGCTAGATATATTTTAAGAAGTAGCAATAATGGTTCTTTCTCTCATTATTGTTTTAAAAAGTTAAAGTCAGACAAAAACAATGTAATCCAAATTCATGATTTTAAATTTAAAGATATTTGTAAAATAAAATTTTAAAATGCACCTATCCTGCAGGGAATTTTTATGTAATAAATATGGTAATATTCTGTTGATCTCAGTATATTTTATTATGCTCTATACCTTGTTTGTAGTAAAGGATGTTTCTTGAATATAAATGGCATTTTCATTCCATATTCATATATACAGTATAGTCTGTTCCATGTTTCCTTTTTACAACATGATATATGAAGTATAATTTTGACACATTTCATATATTCATTAGGGTTGCTGCTCCATTTATCCTTGAATGAAAGCTGTAATACAGTTTTATACTGTATAGATATCCATGAGGATTGTTATTTACGTGAGAAAATCCTGAGGTCATTCAGCATACGATTCTCATTACCAAATCACATAACGGAAGTCACCACTGTGTCCAACATTTCAAAATGACTGCTACACATTTTCCAAACTCAATTTTGACTACAGTTTTTATTGTAGGATATTGAGTGGCAGTGACTTTTTCTGATTAGTGGTCAAGAAAATCCATATTAAATATAATCAATTTTGTATCACTGGATGGGGCGTTAGTAACGGGTATACCTACTACCGCTGGAGCGGTCATTTTAACCGCTGTATTAATTATCGTATTAAAATGTATTATAACACATACTTCTCGTTGAGATATAATCATCTGCTCATAATTATCCTATAAACAACGGAAATATTCAAAAACTAAAAAAATTGAACTGGGATATATTACGAATTGTACGAACATTATTTCCGCTGCATATCCGGTAGTGTTGTCTTTCGTCAGTTTGTCACAGTACAGTAACAAAGTCTCGTAAACCATCAGTTGCTGGGTCTATTACATGACGTTTCTGAAGATATGTCTGATGTAGAGTGTGGTCCAGATATAAAGGAACAGCTGATAAAAGGTTTGTAATTACAGTTGCTCCTCAAAAAGATAAGAAGAGAAAATGCATACAAAGATTACAACCAATCAAATGAAAACTGGGAAAGGGAACTCCACGGAAGCCCCAGTCTCACTTATGGCTGTGACGGTATGGAAGATGCTGAATAATGACGTTCAGAGACCGACTAGTGCGTCTGGGTATTATGAAAGATGCTATTCAACAGGCCAGTATTGCTACAATAGTACTTTCTGGTCCAATGAGTAACACAATGGCAAATAATTTCACTCCCATCATGCCTTCCCATCTTCTGATCACGCTGAAAACCGGATCTTTCAGATGAAGGTAAGTTGATATTAGTATTATAATAACTAGGGCTCGGATGTTTAGGAAAAGTCATATTCTTTTCTTTGTCTCTATTTTCTTGTCTGATTGGATCAGGTGATTATCGTCACAATTAAGTGATTTTAATTTGTCATATAAATGCATATTTTGTCCATATTTTGCCATAAGGTCATATTTTGAGCTATTTTAGTAGAAACATCATATTTCGGTCATATTTCGGCGGTTTGACGACAGCTCTAGGTGTGCAAAATCATCTTCAACTTACCAAATGTGAACTAGTGTTTACAAAACTGCTTCTCGGTATCACGCTGTTGATACAAGTCGAATAGTCAAATAATCAACCTGCTGTACTCGGCAACCCGGTCTCCCAGGTAGAGACAGAAATAATCCGGAAAATCCCATCCCACAGTGAGCTAATTACTTCTGGTAATCACTCACTTGTCTTTGTTCAGATATTAGAACCTCAACATCCTATCACTTACACAAGCGTTAGTTTATAGTAAATCGTATCCCAGCACACATTCCAGTATGCTTTGTTAAGGAATTTGGAGAAGAATATTTCTGTACAGATGGTTTAGTTCTATTTTGCAAGTTGTGTGAAGTGAAAGTCGTGGCTGAAAAACGTTTTAATGTGCAACAACATTGTAACATGGCGAAACACAGCTACAATGTCAAACGACAATATGTCGATAAGAAGAGGCAGCAACTGATATTCGATAAGGCTGTTACATCTTCAGCGATGGACAGATATTCGGATTTTTCAAAGGAACTTTGTGAGATGATGGTGTCTGCAAACATTCCTCTAAACAAGGTGAACAATACCCATTTCAAGAATTTTCTGGAGAAATACACTAAAAAATCTGTTCCTACAGAATCAACACTGAGAAAAAACTATTTATCGCATTGCTATGAAGATACTCTAAATCGAATACGACACAGTGTAGCAGTCAATAAGATTTGGATATCTATTGATCAGACGACGGACACTGCAGGTAGATATATAGGGAATGTAATTATTGGAACACTCCGT
Source organism: Anabrus simplex (assembly GCF_040414725.1). Taxonomy (NCBI): domain Eukaryota; kingdom Metazoa; phylum Arthropoda; class Insecta; order Orthoptera; family Tettigoniidae; genus Anabrus; species Anabrus simplex. The sequence goes on from NC_090265.1 coordinate 897,955,777, forward strand.
GCTGATCGCCCTGGGGATATTTTTTCCTACTAATCTCAGAAGTTTTAGAGAGAGCAAATTATTCAACAATTGCAATTCTTTTTTATAATGCACTAAAAATTATGTGGAAGGATGAAATTAAGCGGGAAAACATTCTTCTCTTTATTACCGATGCATGGTAAAAGCTGCTGAAGGCCTCAAGCTGTTTTATCCAAGAATGATTCACATCACTTGCCTTGCGCATGCTCTGCATAGGGTGGCAGAAGAAATTCATGGACATTTTCCTGAAGTCGATAAATTAATATCTAACGTCAACAATTTTTTTTTAAAGCACCACTGCGGGTTGCGACTTTCAAGGAGTTAGCTCCTTCGACATCACTCCCTCCACAGCCAGTTCTTAGTAGGTGGGGGATGTGACTCGATGCTGCCGCGTATTATTGTGTAAACTACTCCACTATCAAAAACATTGTTAACGGCTTCAACAAAGATGATGCCTCTTCTATCAAGATTGCCCAGGAATTGTTTTCCAACAGTTTTTCAGATAGTTTGGCATATATTAAGTCGAACTTCGGAATTATATCGAGTGCAATTACTCGTTTAGAATCTGCTAGCTTAGAAATTCATACGAGTATTGACATTGTGAGAAGTGTTGAACTTTCAGTACAACAATCACATGGAATAGTTGGTGACAGTGTAAAACGGAAACTTCAAAATGTGCTTAATCAAAATGATGGTTTCCACCATGTGTGCAAGATAAATGATGTTCTTACAGGAGAAGGCACCAGTACACTTCAAGATGAGTGCATACTCGACAGCAGTGATTTAACATTATTTAAATATGCACCAATAACGTCTTGTGATGTAGAAAGGAGCTTCTCCTCTTACAAGAATGTGTTAAGTGATAACCGGAGGTCTTTCACGCCTGATGCTTTGAAGATGAATCTTGTCATACACTTCAATTCCACCCGCGGAGAAGAATGAAAAAGGTACCGTATGTGAGTTTGCGTTATAGGCTCTGACGCCCTACCACAACGTACTGAAAGACATCTATTTAATTTGTTTCTTGGTGCTCAGTTTAAACTTTAACGCATTTGAATAATGTTAATGAAATCTGGGCTTAAACGTTCAAAAATATATTATTTAAATAGATTGATTTCTAGTTTTCTCGCATTTCAAACCACCAATACACGGTGCAAACATGGACTTTTACTTTCTGTGATCTGATAAACTTAGCAAACTTAGTTCACAAAAGTTTGATAAGTGAATCAAGGATAATAGACTGTGAATAATTGCTGCACATGTATATTCAGAAAACTAATATTTAAGTAAGAATAAAGAATTTAGTTAAGAAATATGTATCAGAGGAATTACCGTTCTGATTTATAATTTAATCTAAAATGCCCATATTTTGATTAATCATTTTTATGTCATATTTTGTCGCTATTGAGGTCATATTTCCTCATTTTTGAGGTGTTATTTGCTTGCTTATTTGGGCTATTTTTAGGTCTTAAACATCCGAGCCCTAATTATAACTATTAGCATAACAAGTGCGGTGAAATTCCTTCATTTTTACCGTATTCAAATTATAATGTTGCTTCGTATAGGCTGAGTACTGACGAGTTTTCAAGTATCGTATTACAGCCGTAGAAACAGTAACGAAACCCATAAAGCATGGTACCATGGAGGATGCGACAACAACGGTAAAAGCCTCCCATGGCCAGACAATGTGTCATTTGCGTCATTAGATAGTGATGGTATCACGGAGTGGATTGTAGCAGACTTTGGGAAGTCTACACCAGGTAGAATTATTCACCATACCCCTTCGAAAGAAAATCCAGGACTTTCAAACCAGCATGTTTCTGACGACAGTATAACGAGTGCGTGGCGTCTTTTTATTGATAAATCAATATCAAAAGTCATAAAGCAATGTACAGAAGCAGAGGAAAAATGATAATAATGAGAAACTGTGCGTACAGAGAATGAAAATGTAATAATTTCAATAACGGACAAAATGACCATATCGGCGGTTCAAGGTATGTAATATCTTCCGGCGGTTCTAGTGTTAAGTTCTATCTTTTGGAGTCTGAATCTTCAGAATCACCAGTACTCAATTTTCAGCTTCGTTTTTGGTTTTCTTTATGGAATACCACGTAGCTTTACACATGAGTTTCACTGCAATTTAAAATAATCAATATATTAAACACAACACAAGGTGATGGCTTATCCCCACTACTTTTAAACATGGCTCTCGATTACATCATGAAACTTTGGTGAAAGGAAAACCCACCTAAAATAAAAATTGGAGCTAAACCCTGAATAAGAAAAAACTGCCTTGGGTTTGAGGACGATTTAGCTCTCTTGGCCCTTGACATAGAAGAAATTCATGACCAGATCACCAGTATCCAAGAAATTGCCCTAAAAAGAGGATTACGCATATCCTTAGAGAAAAGTGAGATCATGCCCATGAAATCCCTGAGCATAAATAAATTTTCATAAATGATCAAAAAATTAACATAGTTTTATAATATAAATATCTTAGAGAAATCATCACATACAGCTTAAACAAGAAAGAAACATGGATAAACAGAACTAAAAAAAAAAAAAAAAAAAGGAAAACAGCCCAATTTCTAACCTGGCCAATGTATAATAAGAAATGCTTGTTAATAGACACTAAGATCCAACACTTTAAACCCGTAAAGCCACTTACGCTTGTGAAACTCTGTTCCAAATTAAAAAATGAAAGAACTGATCAACTCCTCAAAACGGAAAGAAGAATCGTCAGAACCTGCAAAAATTAAAACTACCACGTTGAAGGAATCTGGAGAATAATTTCCCAATGAAACTATCAAGAGAATTGACCCAATCATCAGCATAAAGAAGAAGAAAAGCATCTTGTGTATTATTCTTTCACATCTTGCGACTGCCAAGGAACAGGATTTTACGACCGCTAATGACAAGAAATCTTGGAAAGAAGACAGGAGGACAATGGATTCATGAAATCCAGTAAGGTGTCAAAGCAGTTGGATTCGAGGCGGTAGATGCAGAGAACAAAAATAAAATTCTTAGGACACACACATTTTTAGCAGAAGTGACGCATAGAAGGGCTATACAATTTTCATATGAATTGAGAAAATTATGATCAGAACAAATGAAAAAATACTGGTCAGACCATAAGAACCAAACAGTACACCCTTCAAAGAGACAGTGAATGTGGAACGACTCAAGTGTTCCAATGTGGCCAATAAAGTTAAAACACAATACAAAATATCCTCTGTTTAGTATTCTTCCTTATGGTCTCGATTACTGGGCGAGTTGGCTGTGCGTTTAGGGGTGCACAGCTGTGAGTTTGTATCCGGGAGATAGTGAGTTTGAACTCCACTGTTGACAGCTTTGAAGATGGTTTTCCATGGTTTCCCATTTTCACACCAGGCAAATGATGGGACTATACCTTAATTGATGCCACAGCCCCTTCCTTTCCACTCCTAGCACTTTCCGATCCCATCATCGCCAAAGGACCTACCTGTGTTGGTGCGACATAAAGCCAATTGTAAAAAAAAAAGAAAAGTGGCTTACTGTAGTCACGTCCTAGTTCGTGAACCATAGGCAACGGCTGAGTGGCCTAGTAAGTGGTCCTGAGAGTCGGGATACCATTTGCTATGGAATGGGAGTGGGCATCTTGGACATATTCTGAGTCGTGGCCCTCCTTGTGCTCGGGCGGCTAGGACTATACAATCCACTGTTGGTCCCTAACCCGTTAAAGAAGAGATCCTCACTTGGACCATGTGCAAGTAGGGTAGCATCCTGCTTCATGAATTTACCAAGCTCAGACCATTTTAAGCAAGCCTCGGACTTATGGGAGTAACGGAGTCCCACTCTCATTTGACAGGCGAGGGACTCCTTGGAAACAACTTGGCGAACGAAATGGAATTCGATGGGGAGCTATCAATATTAATGGGGCTTATGGAAGAAAGAAAGTGGAACTAGCTGAGTCAGCAAAGAGGATGCATCTGGATGTGCTAGGAGTAAGTGATATACGGGTATAGGGAGATAATGAGGAAGAGATAGGAGATTATAAAGTGTACTTGACGGGTGTTAGAAAGGGAAGGGCAGAGTATGGGGTAGGGCTTTTTATCAGGAATACCATTGCACGCAACATTGTTTCTGTTAGGCACTTAAATGAGCGAACGATGTGGGTAGATTTGGCAGTTGGAGGAATTAGGACAAGAATTGTCACAGTGTATTCACCCTGTGAGGGTGCAGATGAGGATGAAGTTGAAAAGTTTTATGAAGCATTGAGTGACATCATAGTCAGGGTGAACAGCAAGGATAGGATAGTGCTAATGGGCGATTTCAATGCGAGAGTTGGAAATAGAACTGAAGGATACGAAAGGGTGATGGGTAAATGGGGGGAAAATATGGAAGCTAATGGGAATGGGAAGCGTTTGCTGGAGTTCTGTGCTAGTATGGGTTTAGCAGTTACAAATACATTCTTCAAGCAAAAGGCTATTCACCACTACACATGGGAGGCTACGGGTACCAGATCCATAATAGACTATATCTTAACCAACTTCGAATTCAGGAAGTCTGTTAGGAATGTACAGGTTTTTTGTGGATATTTTGATGATACAGACCACTATCTGATCTGTAGTGAACTAAGTATCTCTAGGCCTAGGGTAGAGAAAGTGAAATCTGTCTGCAAACGAATAAGGGTAGAAAATCTCCAGGACGAGGAAATTAGACAGAAGTACATGGATATGATTAGTGAGAAGTTTCGAACAGTGGACAGTAAGCAGGTTACAGATATAGAAAGATAATGGGTGGCATACAGGGATGCTGTATTAGAAACAGCAAGGGAATGCCTAGGAACGACTGTGTGTAAAGTCGGGAAGAAGCTAACATGTTGGTGGAATGATGAAGTGAGAGCAGCTTGTAAACGTATACAGAAGGCTTATCAGAAATGGCTCTAATTAAGGACTGAGGCAGACAGGGAATTGTACGTAGATGAAAGAAACAGAGTGAAACAAATAATTGTTGAATCCAAAAAGAAGTTGTGGGAAGATTTTGGTAAAAACTTGGAAAGGCTAGGTCAAGCAGCAGGGAAACCTTTCTGGACAGTAATAAAGGAAATGAACAGTGTTCTGAGTAATTCAGGTGAACTCATAACAGATCCCGGGGAATCACTGGACAGGTGGAGGAAATACTTTGAAAATCTTCTCAACGTAAAAGGAAATCTTCATGGTGGTGTCATGAACAACCAAGTTCATGGGGAGAAAGAAAATGATGTTGGTGAAATTTTGCTGGAGGAAGTGGAAAGGACGGTAAATAAACTCCATTGTCATAAAGCAGCAGGAATAGATGAAATTAGAGCTGAAATGGTGAAGTATAGTGGGAAAGCAGGGATGAAATGTCTTCATAGGGTAGTAAGATTAGCATGGAGTGTTGGTAAGGTACCTTCAGATTGGACAAAAGCAGTAATTGCACCTATCTACAAGCAAGGGAACAGGAAGGAAAGCAACAATTATTGAGGTATCTCATTGATTAGTGTACCAGGCAATATTCACTGGCATCTTGGAAGGGAAAGTGCGATCAGTGGTTGAGAGGAAGTTGGATGAAAACCAGTGTGGTTTCAAACCACAGAGGGGCTGTCGGGATCAGATTTTTAGCATACGCCAGGTAACTGAAAAATGTCACGAGAGGAATAGATAGTTGTGTTTATTTTTCTAGAGAAAGCATACGACAAGGTACACAGGAAAAAGATGTTCGCCATATTGGGGGACTATGGAATTAAGGGTAGATTACTGAAATCAATCGAAGGCATTTATGCTGACAGTTGGGCTGCAGTGAGAATTGATGGTAGAATGAGTTCTTGGTTCAGGGTACTTACAGGGGTTAGACAAGGCTGTAATCTTTCACCTTTGCTGTTCTTAGTTTACATAGATCATCTGCTGAAAGGTATAAAGTGGCAGGGAGGGATTCAGTTAGGTGGAAATGTAGTAAGCAGTCTGGCCTATGCTGAAGAGTTGGTCTTAATGGCAGATTGTGCCGAAAGCCTGCAATCTAATATCTTGGAAATTCAAAATAGGTGCAATGAGTATGGTATGAAAATTAGCCTCTCGAAGACTAAATTGATGTCAGTAGGTAAGAAATTCACAACAGAATTGAATGTCAGATTGGTGATTCAAAGCTGGTACAGGTAGAACATTTTAAGTATTTAGGTTGTGTGTTCTCCCAGGATGGTAATATAGCAAGTGAGATACAATCAAGGTGTAGTAACGCTAATGCAGTGAGCTCACAGTTGCGAACAACAGTGTTCTGTAAGAAGGAAGTCAGCTCCCGGACGAAACTATCTTTACATTGGTCTGTTTTCAGACCAGCTTTGTTTTACGGGAGCAAAAGCTGGGTTGACTCAGGATATCTTATTTATAAGTTAGAAGTAACAGACATGAAAGTAGCGAGAATTATTTTTGGTACAAACAGGTGGGAACAATGACAGGAGGGTACTCGGAACGAGGAGGTAAAGACTAAGTTGGGAATGAACTCGATGGATGAAGCTGTATGCATAAACAGGATATGTAAGATGAATGGAGGAGGATAGGTTACCTAGAAGAATAATGGACTCAGTCATGGAGGGTAAGAGGAGGAGAGGGAGACCGAGACAGCGATGGTTAGACTCAGTTTCTAACGATTTAAAGATAAGAGGTATAGAACTAAATGAGGCCACAGCACTAGCTGCAAATAGAGGATTGTGGCAACGTTTAGTAAATTCACAGAAGCTTGCAGACTGAACGCTGAAAGGCATAATGGTCTATAATGATAATGTATGTATGTATGTATGTATGTGTGTATGTGTGTGTGTGTGTGTGTGTGTGTGTGTGTGTGTGTGTGTGTGTGTGTGTGCGTGTATGTATGTATGTATGTATGTATGTATGTATGTATGTATGTATGTATGTATGTATGTATGTATGTATGTATGTATGTATGTATGTATGTATGTGGATCACAGCAGATGTTGTCAATGACCTCCATCTTCTTGTAGACACAGCTGTACCTTTTGCTTCATACTTCTGGCAATTCTCTGGAACATCTCCTTGTCTATTCCATCGATTTCAGTCATTGTTCAATTGTTCATGGTCGATTTTGATACATTTTATCCTTAAGATGACCCCATCTGGTGTCGTAAAGTCTGGTGATCTTCGTGGCCACAAATTCTTAGAGAATACTCTGTCCTCAAAGAAGTATCTGAAAATAACCCTGATTTAACTCAATGTTGTCTAGTTGCTCAACAAATTGCAGGAAAAAGTCCTTGTACCGGTCTGTGTTCCTTATATCCGAAAATAAGAATGGACCCACTATTCGGTTTGCCGAGACTGCACACCAAACTCACGTTCTATGGCTGCAGGGGTCTTTCACAAATACCTTATTGGTTATGTGTGGCCCAAATGCACGTATTTACAGAATTCACTTAACCAGTCGGATGGAACCAGGCCTCACCTGTAAACCATGTGCAGTAACGAGTCTGAATATTATCTGCCACATCAGATGTGCGATGCTTGCCAGACTCGCTCAACAAAGACCCCAGTTATTTCTAACTTCCTCACTCTTCTGCCATGAACACTCTCCTGAACACCCTTTGTGTGGCTATGATGGACTTTGTAATCTAATAATATTTTTACTAAAAATATGTGCTGAGGCAATGCGTACTGTATCTTGAACGAATGTATAGTAAAACAACAAGCAAAATTGACACCTAACATCTGTTGGCAAATATTGGTAAGTGAATCTCCCAGAGTTTCTTCATATTTAGAAAGCAGTAACATCTTATCTGTTATCAGATGGAAATTGGGTCATTTTGAAAACCACCTGGTTTATATAAAAAAATATATATAGGGCCAGCAGAATTTATCACATACAGTATTACATTGATATTTACACTATCATTGTTCCCTGTTATCAAGCTTTGTTGCTGCAATCACAATTTTTTATTTTGTGTACTTTTTCTGTTAATAATGATGATCATTGATTTTTTTTTTGCTAGTTGCTTTACGTCGCACTGACACAGATAGGTCTTATGGTGATGATGGGACAGGAAAGGGCTAGGAGTGGGAAGGAAGCGGTCGTGGCCTTAATTAAGGTACAGCCCCAGCATTTGCCTGGTGTGAAAATGGAAAACCATTTTCGGGGCTGCCGACAGTGGAGTTCGAACCTACTACCTCCCGAATACTGGATACTGGCCGCACTTAAGTGACGGCAGCTATCGAGCTCGGTGAATAATTTTTTTCTTTTTTTTACTGCCATAGATACAGTAATAAAAGGGTGAGAGACGGGTCCAGGAACATACAGAGATGTATCCATGAAGGCTTAAAAATAAAAATCACATACAGGGAACAGAGATAAAATGTGGAGAAATAGAAGCAAGAACCAAAGAGAAAGTAGAATACTTAAGTGATAAAAGAAAAGTTTGTTGTTTTCTTTTTTACAATTTCCTTTACCTTGCACTGACACAGACAGGTCTTATGGCGATGATAGGACAGGACAGGGCTAGGAGTGGGAAGGAAGTGCCTGTGGCTTTAATTAAGATATAGTCCCAGCATTTGCCTGACGTAAAAATGGAAAAACCATCTTCAGAGCTGCCGACAGTGGCGTTCAAACCCACTAAAAAAAGAAAAGTAAATAGGTAGCTATCTCTATATTTAGGATTTATTGAATAAACTAATAAAGATAGATTAGCAAAATATCTCTCAGAAAATACAAATGAAAGGAAGAGAATTCAGTAATGACACAGATTATGGTGGATGAACTCAAGTTAAAGATTACCATAAGACAACGGGACTTGGATCAGATCACTGTAATGCACTGAAGAGCAGTGGAGAGACAGATCAGAATCAACAGAAACTATTTTTGACATGTCATCCAAGTTAATTTCTTCTTCTTCTATCAACAATTTTCATGAATCTGAAATGAAGTCAGGTAACAGGTAAGTTATGAAAGATATATTCAACTTGCATAAGACTTCTCATTTTTCCTTTCTTGGAAGGCACAAGAGAGTCAATCTTTCCCTTGTTATTTCTATTTTCTCTAATTTTCAGAATGAATGTTGAAACATGTCTATTCTTAGTAATGGTAATAAATTAAAAATGGCAAACGTGTATCAGAAATCTCCATCACAGTTGATGGAGTGAAAAAAATATTTGATACAAGATGAAAAGAAGTGGAAAAGAAATCTTTACTTATAGTGCACAACTTCCAGTCCAGAGGCTTTCATGGCATATTTCACTAGAAGAAAATATCTTAATTAGGTACTCACTGTATCATTGAATTAAATAATCCATTGATATTACTTGTAAACAACTCGTGCCAGATTGAATAGCTAATAACTTGATACGACACTTATTCGTTCCTTTCCAATACTTACAGAGACCTGTTGGGATCATGTTCTCTTTCTATGTTTGTCCTGTATTCCTAGTCTTTTACCACATGTATTCTCTTTATCTTATGCCTCTTCACTTTTCCTGTGTTTATCCACCTTTCTTCTTATCCTACACTTCCCACATCTGAAAATCTGTCAAGATGGCCCAAGATTGTTCATTTCTCTCTAGTTCAAGTCTGCACAATTATTACTCACCAGTAAATCTACAGCCATGTAGTGAAGATCACAAATATGAGGAATTACACTGAATTCCATAACAAATTATAATGGAGTGCTTTCAGTAGCTTTTCAAATGGTTGTCCACTGGTACGGGTTCCCAGGCAAAGAATGCTATTAGTAAGTGGTTGGCAACTGTGGATTCTGTTTTTTGCTTGATTGCTTTGATATGCTCTGAGTACTGTGCTTAGCAATTTTGGCTAAATGTCAAATTCAGAGCATTTACTACATTTTAGTTTGTAAGTTTGCTGGATTGTTGTTTCTAGGTTGAATTCAGGTAATGGAATAATTTTAACAGCAATATGTATATACTGATGTTTTAGGAACATATATCCGACTAGCGTAGTTCCTATATGGACAGCAGGTGACCATGTGAACTGGTGGAAATAGTACAGACCGCAAACAGACCTACACAAAATATCGCAATATTTCGTACAGTACGTTCCCAGAGTAAAAGGTCTAAATCAGCAAGAACTTACAATTAAAGATAGAACCACAATTATTAGTAGGCAGATTTAGCGCATAGCGTTACTGAGACGAATCCAGAAGGGCTTGCGTGGTAAGTACAGAGTTCACAAGAAAAAAAAGGGGAGTGATAGAACTATCAGGAATATTCGTAAGAACAGAGTTGATTTGTAAGATATATTTTACAACACCTTAAGAAAAAACAAAGTGATTACAGTATGTAAGTTTGACATAGTTTAACATCATAGAATAGGGTGGATAACATTCTAAAGTGAAAATTTATAAAATTTGGAAAGAGTAACAAGGAACTTTAAAAAATGTGATCATATTGATCGTGACTAGATTTGAAGATACACAAAGAGTTTTATCGAACTTGAAGGAAACATCATTAAAGATAACAATTTTGTGCCAAGAAAGTAGACTCTTTTAAAAACACTACTATTTTACAAACAAGAAGTGCAAAGACCACAGTTACAATTTAAAGACCACCAGGGTTACAGATTTAATATAAATGACTTACAAAGAAAAAAAAAAAAAATGGGATCATAAAACAAATTGAAGATAGGTAAGAGGAAAAATCGAAAGACTAGCGAGGGAGGGACAAGGAAAAAATCAGGCTGCTTTGATTTTTACACGGTTAATTACGCCATGTAGACACTAGGCATATAAAATGTTTTCCTGAGCTGATAGTTATTCTTTTAAATAAACTTCAAGCATTTGTCCACTGAGAGAGTCTTGCGTCACATCCATAAAAATTTTGAGTAAAGTTTCAAAAGGAGGTGAAAATATTATGTACTCAAATTTGCCACACTAAATAAAGTCCAAGTAGCAGGTTGATGCCTGAAGGGAAAAATTGTAAGTCTTAAGCTAAAACACCAAATTACTACATGATGAGTTTTTGCTCACCCAGCATAGCGATGAAGTTTCAGAAGTGAGGTTGCAAGTTGTTAATAAAAGATCACAATGGACCAGCCACTTGCGAAATAAAACCTCTCCCTCCACTGCAGATGGTCACTTAATGTCTGACTGCCAGTTCACGGGTGGAGCACACTTATATAGTGGAATGAGGCGAAGTCCAGAACATGTTAGAAGTGGACACGACGTAGGCGTGATGTAGGAAGAGGGGAGGGTAAGGAGCGAGAGGAGCAGTACAGTGTGTAGTCGGCTGGGCGAGCAGATGGAGCACACGGTGCAGTATGAATCAGATGTAGCAGCAGTAAACAGGCAAAGCTGACAGATGGTAAGACAAAAACACAGAAGTAGTAGATGTCTTAGGGAGTACGTAACATTTGTTCTGTATCCTGTTTTGAAGCCTTTATCTTCTTAGTCTTTTTCCCAGTTTATTAATGTTGGCAGTTTGAGGTGTATTCAGTCCAGTTTTACAGCTGGATGCCTTTCCTGACTCCAAACCTAGAAGGATTTATTCATTTTGTGTGTTTCTATGGTAATTGGTAGTGTGGTGTGTTATATGTAGATGAAGAGAACTATATTAAGACTAACACGAACACCTACATACCAAGCCAGAAGAATTAATCATACGCAGTTAAAATCCTTGGCCTGGCTGGGAATCGAAGTGGAGGTCCTCTGAACCAAAGGCCAGTACACTGACCATTCAGCCAAGAAACTGGATCTGTTTTAAAGCTCAATCTTTTGAATTTTGGGGCAAATTTTTATAAGACAAGAGGGACTCATGACTGCCATTACCTTAGATGTCCTAATATCACAGAGTTGGAAGAAAACTAAAATTTGTGAAGACCTCTCATTTCAAAAGCTCATAAAACTGATCAACAATAACATTACACTGACCACTGTCTGATCAATGATCAAGAGTCTTGACCGTGGTCAGTGTTTACAATTCCGATATGATCTGGAAAGGTGATGAAATATGATATGATGAAAAATGAGATTGTGGAGAGTGTTTGGTCCACGAGAACTATTTTATTATGCTCAAGTCCGCTGGTAAACCGGTGAGGAGCTCCCTATCCGCCACCTGGGATATGCCACATTGGAGCATCACTTCTCCGCCTGCTAAGACACCGTATGCAAGTGAAACATTATTTAAACTCAATCAACCCAATCAACAACAGACAAACTGCAGAAAGATGATAGAAGAATTCTTTGGACAATTATCAAAACACCAGCTTGATGGACGGTGGAGACTTTTGCCAAATTCAGTACTTTATAAGGTAAGTGAATCGATCATTGACATAATGATATAGATGTTGATTCCCATAGGGAACCTGAAATATTGGTCCCGAATGAGTAAATGTATAATACCAATATAAATAGTCTGTTATTGGACACTATATTGCATTCTTTGGACACATATACCACTTACCAAATACTAGACTCCTGAAACAACTTATTGATTTCTTTTGGAATAGTAAAAAAACCCCACATGGTTTAAAGAAATACAAATGGAATTAGATGAATTGAAAATTACTAAAGATCAAATTGAAAATAGAGAAGAGAAATGGTTTCTAAATAACAAGTACACAAGACTTCACTAAAAATATCACAGTGTAAGCAGTATGTTATATCTGCATAAGAACAGGATGCAAGATCATCCAGAATGAAGAAGTTTTGGGAAAGGAAAACGTTGTCAAGTGTTAAAAGCTGAAGTTATTCTTTGAAGACTTTGTCATATAAGGTTTGATTTTTGTGCTCCAATGTGGGCATAAACACTATAAATAAATACTAACCATTGTTGTGATGTGATTTTTCCCTTCTGCTGCCAATCTCCAATAGATGGGATTACTGCTGTCTCTCGAGTAAAACAGCATATCTGAATATTGGCAGAAAGTAGCTAGGGAGTTAGATAAATTTGCACATTCTACAGAGTTGTCCTGTCAACGACGAGTACTACAGCTAGTTAGGCATAAGAAATCATAATTTAGAACATCAATACAGAACACATCACTTCAACCAATATGGAAGTGTAGAGGGTGAAATACAACTTATTCTTCTCAACAATCTACACGAGGAAGTAACTAAAGTAGAGGGACATACTACAATATTGTACTTACATACCATATAATTCAATTATGGTACCTAATAAGCAAAATTCCAAATCCATTTATTACTTACACAAGAATGTGATGCCACCTCTTCTGATGCAGCTCGTGCTAGTTACAGATTAGCTTTGTTAATCAATTCTTCTCGACCATTTTGTGATGACAAAATTATGAAGCAGAATTTGGAAGTGATAGCAGACGAATTTTGTCCACAATTATCATGTTCTTCTTCACATGTTTTTGAGTCTTTTTCAGAGCATTATTACTCATATCAAACATTTATCAGGTAATGAAATGGCGTACGGCTTTTAGTGCCGGGAGTGTCCAAAGACAAGTTCGGCATGCCAGATGCAGGTCTTTCAACCTAACACCCGTAGGCGACCTGCGCATCATGATGAGGATGAAATGATGATGAATACGACACATACACCCAGCCCCTGTGCCAGCGGAATCAACCAATTATGGTTAAAATTCCCGACCCTCCCAGGAATCAAACCCAGAACCCCTGTGACCAAAGGCCAGCACGCTAACCAATTAGCCATGGAGACGAACATTTGTCAGGTGATATTGTGGAACATTATGGATGTCTTTTTATTTTATTTAAGAATTTGCTTTACGTTGCACGGACACACACAGGTCACGGCAACGATGGGATAATTTATAATAATACAAGAAATTTATTTTAACTCAACCTATTCAATACAGTACAAGATGTTAACGTATTAGTTAAACATCGTTAAAAATCGTTGAGACATGTTTCGCTCCTTCTGTGGGGCATCATCAGTCATATCAAATACCTCAAACTTCTACCAACGTCTGGTTGGAAATAATAAAAATATTTACCCGAGTGAATACATTAAAAAACATTTACAATTAACTAAAAAATGTTATTATAAATTAAGATACTTATTGATCTTAATAATAATAATTATTATTTTCATTGTTTGTAACGATGGGTAGGAAATGGCTAGGAGCGGGAAGGAAGCAGCCATGGCCTTAATTTACAGCCCCAGCATTTGCCTGGTGTTTAATGAATGTCATTTCAAAGTTCATACTGTTTCCTGTTGCATTAGATGAGAGTATAGACTTATTGGACACAGCCAAGGCCCCTGCACTTCGGACGCTACGTCACACAAGTCGCCAGCCGCTTCACTTCTCGCCAGTGACTTGTAGGCTGATCTGAACCTTGCAGCAGTGGGGCTATCGATGGTGTTGAATGATTTAAACGTGTGTGAACATTGTGAATTATGGCCACGTAGTGTTGTATACCTGGTTGTAGAATTAACTACAGTTCAAAACAGCCGAATATTTCAGTGTTTAAATTTCCTACTGACTTGTTTCGGAAACAAAAGTGGAACATAGCCATCCATCGAACCGAATTCGTCCCATCAGAAAGCTCAGTTGTGTGCATAAAACACTTTGATGAAGTTTTGTAATTAGGGACGATTCTGTTAAAAGACCTGATGAGTCCATTTTAACTGTAAAACCTAACCATTTAAAACTCTCAAACGACGCTACTCCTAAGTTTGAAAATGTGCCTGCCTATCTGTCTAAAAATCTTCCAACACCGAGCAAAAATCCTATTGAAAGACAAGAAGAAATTGAAAAACGGGAAGAGGAAGGAAAGAAAGAAAGCTGAGGAAGAATATGACAGGATCAAGGACTTCGATGACGTTCAGGGTAATTTCAGTATTAAACGCAAATTAGATTTGGACAAAGTTTTCGTCATTTTTAACAGCCAAAGTCTCTGTATTTTCAAAATGTATAAGACTGAGGAAAATATTCCGAAAATTGGTTCTTCCTTAACATTAAATGAGGCTCTTGATTTTAAATCCATTAAACATGATATTTTTATGAGTAAAAACCTCATATAGGTGCATTAGGTGACGGGGGCAAAATATTAAAATGGTCAAATTAGAAAAGTATTTGTAACTTCCTGCTTAGACCTGCTCGTAACTCAAAAGTGACTGTCCATGACAAAATAGAATCTGTGCACAAAGTAATCGATGAAACTGAAAGTGAAGTTGATGAGTGTTTCATTACTGATAAATTATAATTTTGTAAGGAACAGTTAAATATAGCCTTTGCATAGAAAGTATCTTACTCCTGTATACTAATAACATGGTTCACTTCAATATTTTTCACATTTCCTGGGGCGTAAAAGAAGACAAGACAGTCAACGTTTCTTACAATGCCTCACCCAGTTATTCACAGTCTTTTACTGCAAAACTAGGCACGGGAAATTCGGATGTTGATGATTCACATTGGAATTACTTGAAAAAGAAACTAAAATTGTTAAAGAAGCATGAAAGATGTTGTAACTTGTTGGATGGAGTCTACGTAAAACGTGAACTGAACTATAAAGGAGGAAAGGTTTTAGTTTTTGTGTTTGCTAGTGGCTTTACGTCGCACCGACACAGATAGGTCTTATGGCGACGATGAGATAGGAAAGGCCTAACATCTGGAAGGAAACGGCCGTGGCCTTAATTAAGGTACAGCCCCAGCATTTGCCCGGTGTGAAAATG
The DNA here is from genome assembly GCF_040414725.1 of Anabrus simplex. Classification (NCBI taxonomy): domain Eukaryota; kingdom Metazoa; phylum Arthropoda; class Insecta; order Orthoptera; family Tettigoniidae; genus Anabrus; species Anabrus simplex. The sequence goes on from NC_090265.1 coordinate 897,971,403, forward strand.
GGAAACTACGGAAAACCATCTTCAGGGTAGCCGACAGTGGGATTCGAACCCACTATCTCCCGATGCAAGTTCACAGTCGCACGCCCTTAACCACATGGCCAAATCACCCGGTAGAAGGAAAGGTAGAGGGAGTTGCTTTTAGTAGTAAAAGCGGAGAAAATAACGCTACATTAGCTACAACTGCAAAAACTTTTATGTTGTCATCCAGTCTTAAAAAAATAAAGACGTTGATTTGTTTACATGTAAGAATCCAATGTGACATTTCTCAGAAGAACTAACTTTGCAAGTCTTTAAAGTATTAACAGATAGGCCTATAGCTTATAAAGTAGCATGCATAATTTCTAATAATAACAGTGTTAGTAAGAACATGTTTGAAAAGCTGTGCAAAAGCAATTTACAAACCACTTTTCAAAACCCATTTGACGAAACACAAAAAATAAATAATTGCTTGATACTGGTCATTTATTTAAAATCTTAATAAATAACTGGCTTAATCAAGCTGGCAACTTATCCTGACTTTGACAACCCTGAGTCAGACAAAAGAATGTCTATCTGAGTCTGTCTAGTGCGACCTTGGCTTGCTCCTGCCCTGGACCGAAAGGTGTTGTAGCAGACTCTTTTAGAGCTACAAAATGTAAACCTGTATACTAATGTTTTTACATGAGGATTCTCAGAGAAAAATTCTGATTTTGCTTGTCAACAATGTTCTGGAAAACGAAAACATCATGTTTAAAACATGCAGTTATTAAATAAATAGTTTTAAACATTTCGTTGACAAATGTATATACATCTTTTATAATATATTATTGAATAACAATAGAAAAGTTACCGTAGTCAAACTCATGGCTAAGAAGAAGAAATCCTCAGGAAAATAAAAATGTATAAACTGAAACCTTAGGAATTGTTATGTAAGTTTTACGTTGCAGATTAATTTCTAAGAAAGGTTTCAGACTATTGTTGTGTACAACTATTTGTATACGTATTATGCGTTCTAATCTTTTACATGATACCGTGTTCAGTTACAAGTGACAGATGTCAGCATAATTTTACATAAAGAAATGTACATATACTGCCCAACCAGTTTTCTCCCTGTATGATACTCGTGTAGTATACAAGCCTAAGTAAAGCCACAATTGAAGGAGTGTTCAATTATATCGTTAAGGTTGAATAAATGAACAATATCATGGTGAAAGTGTGAGCGGGCCCTACACTGCCATGCTGAACGCCAGCCACTCTCGTGACGTCACAGTCCGAGCCTTGTGGCCTGTCTATCTAGTGCGGCCTTGACACAGCCCAGCTCGCAATATTTATTAGAGGTGTTGATATAAATTTAGTAGTAAGGGAGGAACTCCTTGATTTATGTCCTCTCAAAGACACCACCACAGATGATGACATACTGCAATATATGAAAGATATATTCGTCAGGTTTGGTCTACCTTGGGAAAAGTTCATTTCGGTTGCCACTGATGGAGCACCCTGCATGGTCGGATGTAGAGCAGGGCTTATAGGTCATCTGAGAAACCAACTAGTGCAACATGAAGTGAGCTTCATACCTGTGTGCAAAAAGGTCACCGTGGCAAATGTCATTACCATAATAGTGAGAACTGTTAGATATTGAGGGTGAATTTGATGATATATGTACTTTTGTGAGGTCAAGTAGAGGTAACATGCTAAACCACTTTTTTGATTTGTTGGACCATCACCGTCTCCTCTGCTCTCCGCTTTCCCCCAAGCCTGCTTCCCTGTGTTGTGCAGCGAACATTCTCTAACTGACATTCTCTCCACAAGGATCCCTAGTAGGTTGACCCTCACAGCAGCTTGTCCTTGTCAGTTGGCATTGACTGTTCTTGATGTTATGGATGTTTTGATATAGTAAAATATATAATGGTGTTTCTGGAAGTGTTTGCGCTTGTTTTAGTTAATTTTGGTACATATTAGAAGCTCAATCGGCACACTTCAGTAAGTTTTGTTAGAATTTGTGATTCTAAATTGTACCCATAACAGATTGTATTAATTGAGAGTTTCTTTAACTTGAATTATTCTGCATACACTTGCAATGTTTAGCAATTAGCCATAATATTTAATTGTCGTAGGTGATCAACAACCAAAATGATACACTGTTGCGTCCCATACTGCAAAAGTAAGAGTGGGAGAACTAAAGCGATTTCATTCCACAAATTCCCATGTGATCCAGATCTCGGGCAGAAATGCTTAATGTTATTTCTAGAGATAATTTTGTGCCTAATTTAGAATCAAGAACTTATTATGTATACAGAAGGTATTTTCTTGAATCTGACTTTCATACTGGACTGAAAATTAAGTTGAAAAACAATGCTTTTCCAAGAATATTTGAACATCATCCTACCCTCAAAGTTCCTGAACAAAATCCTGAACAAAGAAAAATAACTAAACATGAAGAGAACCATGGAAAGAAATAGAGATGGTGAAACAGTGGATATTGCAGCTGAAAGTGATGCTTTTACTGCTGAAACAGAATTATTTATTTGAGCAGGAAAGCATGTCTTCTCTTTGATTAAAGCTGTGGTGTGTCAACAAAAAGGCTTTGCATCAAACCGACACAGATAGGTCTTATGGCGATGATGGGATAGCAAAGACCTAGGAGTTGGAAGGAGACGGCCGTGGCCTTAATTAAGGTACAGCCCCAGCATTTGCCTGGTGTAAAAATGGGAAACCATGGAAAACTATCTTCAGGGTTGCCGACAGTGGGATTTGAACCCACTATCTCCCAGATGCAAGCTCACAGCCATGCGCTCCTAACCATACGGCCAACTCGCCCAGTAGAAATAGAATTGGAATACCAGAAGGGACAAATACAACAATATGATAATGATTATCATGCATCTTTGGAAAGTATTCTTAATAACGAACGTGATCCTACTAACACAAAATGTTCATTTATTTTAGAGCAAGCTGTAAATTACAGCAAGAAATCATCTAAATGGGTCAGAAAATGCAGTAAAAACATAATCTAAATGGGTCAGAAAATGCAGTAAAAAAATCATCTAAATGGTCAGAAAATGCAGTAAATCATCTAAATGGTCAGAAAATGCAGTAAAGCACTGTGTGATATGAGAATACATTTTCCTGAAAGGGTATATTTATGCCAGGAATAATTTGTTTAAATTGTCATTGAGGACTACACTTAGTTGCTATATTGGAGATACATCATGTGAGATAGACGTGACGCATGTTGTTAAACAGAGACTTACATTAGAATCTGAACGAATGATGTTGAAAAAATGTGCTCTTTAACTGTTGATGAAATGTCAATCAGGCAACAGTTACTGTATGATTAGAAGTTAGACACAATTTTTGGTTGTTAAAGACACTTTTCCGACATGACAGAGCCCTAAAGATTAATAATGCCTCTACAGAGGTGTCCACTCAGCAAGATACAAAATTGACCAGGGCAGTTCTTGCGAACAATTTATTGTGTTTTTTGATATGTGAAATTCCTGTGACATACTTTCTGGGGTAGATCTTCAAGCTGTCAGTAATAAAACGGTGGAGGCTTTTGGGTTTGTGATTTTAAGATCAGTTACTGATAATCATAAGACAAACGCAAATATGATGAGAAGATTATCCAAGGAAAAGAAAATAAAGTTCCGAATATGTCATCCAGAAGACCAGAGCAGATCTTTGTTTCTGGCTTTCGACTAATGTCATATCCTGAAGAATGTTAGAAACACACTGCTAGAAAAGAAAATAACAGATGGATCCGAACAAATAACTGGAGAATATGTCGACAATTTGTATCAAATGTAGTCAAAAGAAATTGTTAAGCCTGTTCCATTTTTAACTCAAAAACATGTTGATCCATCTTCAAAAAGATGAACGTGAAAAGGGCGAAAGAGGCATTTTCTACTCCAAGGTCATAACTGCTTTGGAGCGTTTGAAGGACAATTCTTAGCATTTTAAAGTGCAAGCCTTCCAGAATTGTAATGCAAATATAACTTTCCTGAAAGTAATAAAAATGTGGTTTGATATTCATGATTTGAGTAGTTCTAATTTCCATCAAAATCAAGAGAAAATGTACTTCTTCAACATGGAAGATGAGAGGTTATTACGGCTGGGAAAAGAGCTTCTGGTGTACCTAGCACAGATCAAAGAATCCTGCGATAAGCTGGACATGGATTTTTTGAGCAAAGACAATTATGAAGCCATTCTACCGACTAGTCCTTCAATAGTTCAGTGCATTAAGTATTTGCTGTCTTCTGGGTTTCATTTTGTCCTTACAAGGGCATTTCACAGTGACTCGACTGAAACATTTTTCAGCAAATTACGGCACATTTCAGGATGCAATGACAAGTTGGATTGTAGAGTATTTGCATTCAGCATGAACCACACACTGAAAACAGCCTTATTTTTAATGGCAACCCATTCACAAAGAAGGAGAGACTTATAGATAAGGTCATACCCTGGCAGGATCAACTGGAACAGGAACTGAAGCAGGCTTAGTTCCAGATTCAGTAAAGAATATTTTGAACAACCTTAAGGAACTCCCATTGCTTTGCATTCTGAATGAATTGTCTTAAGCCAAGTATAATTTCCATGCAGCGACGCTTGGGTAAATTTGCAGGTCTTGGATTTGTTAGCATGCAGCAAGCAACAATGACATACATGACAATGACATAGGTCAGCAAGTACAGAAGAAGATTTAAGTGTGAATTATGTTGTGATCTGGTCAGTAGAAGGAAAATAATTTCCCCACTAACAGATCTTATTTACGAGATAGATACCAAACTGTTGTGCCATTCCACTATTCCAACAATAAAGCTCAATCAAATTAAAATGGACGTGATTACTAGTAATGAAGTTAGACACAATGAATGAATTACATAAGATATCAAGGAATTGAGAGTAACGCACAGTCGGAATGAATAAAATCGCGGTGGTAGTGACCAAGACAAAATAGATATTTGAATTGTTAAGGATGACACTGTGTAAATACAAATGAAAGCCTAACTCAAGTGCATGGACATGTTCTGAAGAAGTGGTAAAATCGGATCAAATTCTTAGATACAATAAAGGAAATAAGAAAGGAAAGCTGTTTATAGGGCATATATATGCCTACAGCATAAGAATATATTATAAGATTTAACAAATATGTGTAAAATAATAAAATACACCATATAAATGGATTCGCAGCGGCAAACGAGAAGAGCAACGATAAGGCCGTGATTTCAATAAATAATATTCACTATACCACACTAGAGACAATGAAGAACTATTAAAGCCATTCTTTACTGTAACAAATTGAATTATCTGCAGACATATTGGAGATCTAATAGAAACATTGCTATTATATGAAGTTATATTAAGTGGAACCCAGTTATATCATCATGTAAGAAGGCTTTGGAACTGTTATAATGGCACAGCTGATCTCATCATTGTACAGTAATCTGTATTCTCACTCAAGTTTTTGAAGGAAACCATGGTTGGAAGTTGACTATCTGGATGATTCCGAACTGGACTGACATGGCTGAGATGACCCCTGGCTCACGATGACACCAACGATGCCGGCCAAGCAGAATGACCAGAATCCAGAGCTTAGAGGATGACCAAATGATAAATATAATTCCGGAAAGTGATGGAAAAATAAGTTTTTTTAAAATCATGTGTATAGATAAATAATGTTAGGATGTCTGTAGTTAAAACATACATTGATAGATGTGTGTTTAGAGTCTTCAGAATTACTTAAATCACATTATATTCTAGCGAGTGATTATGTATGCCAATGATATACGGTAAGGGAACAGGTAGTCTTCACCAAATGTAAGACAAACCCAAGTTAGGAAGTGTAATAAAGTGTTAATAATGTTATAATGAAAACAAAGAATCCCAATTAGCCATGTTATACGGTACCATATGTGAAATGTTAATAAGAGGGATAACTTTAGAATCTTTGATATGCAATGCCAAGTGATATTACAATGTGTAGAGGTTATACAGGGTGATTAATTTGAAAGTGCAGAGCGGAGTGCCGAGGATTAGGCGCGCAGGGAAGCGGAGACAGCGAGCGTAGTGCCCGCCATGACAAGCAGGCATAGTCTTGTCTTGTCTACATTATTTAATGGGCTTCGCTTGAGAGCGGTATACCCAGCCACGTAACCGAACAAAGAAACCAAAGTATGGAGGAAGTGGACAAATAAAGTCAAAAGTGTAAAAAAGGTGGGAAATTAAGGAATGAAACAACACGACTACACAGGAAAAACACAAGGACACAAGGGGACTAATCTTCACGCCAAAGCGACTGATACTTGGCGACTTTCTACTAATCACAAACAGACCGGGTCAACACCGAGGGGAGAAAGAAAGGTATCGAAACTACTAGACCGGGTGGGAGAGAGAAAAGAAATGGATAAGGTAACTACGGTTAGATATCGAGAATCGAACACGTCTATATTGTGGTACCGCGAAATTGGGAATGAATATTATATGAGGTAGATAGACAACCGTTATCAGAGGGAATACGTGTTATTTGGTTACATTACTACCGGCATTCCTGGTAGACCTATTCTGTGAAGCAACAGAAGATTCGAGGTTGCGTAAAAGAGCCACAACTTCCTCCTGTAGAGTAAGAAGCCTTTTTGACCATGTGGCATCGTGCTCAGCTGCCTTAGCATACGCCCCAAGTTTATCGGAAATAGCTGGAATTAATTTTGAAACCGGGTTCGAAGCCCGGGATGTTTCTGGCTTTACGGTCGCAGGCGACACAGCCTGCTGGGAAGGAAAGGGAGTGCTCGTCCTGGATACAGAGGCAGTGGAAGATATGGCAGTCGTAGCCGAGGGAGGTATTTTGAGGAGTTCACGATATCCCTGGACATCATACCCTGGTGACCTATCCGGACTCGGAGTGGGGGATGAGACAACCGCCGTAAATTTACGTTTTCTGGGCTGCTGATTCTGTAGAACCGGCGCAGATTTCTGGAGTGGAGGAAATTGTTGTAGGGTCAAAAGGGGGCTGAATCTATTGGACACTGGGGTAAAAAAGGACTCGGAGGATAAAGGAGAAACTTCCAAAGCCTGCTGTTTTTTCATAGCCTGTTGTCGTTTATGTTCTGAGCATTGTAGAGATCCCATGGAATGCTCCCCGGAACAATTTAGACAAAGTCTGGTAGGATTCTTACATACTGTAGTTTCATGATCTTGTGCCCAATTGGCACATCGAGGAAGTTGAGCCCTACAGTTTTTTCTGGTATGGCCATATCGTTGGCATCGCCAACAGATAGTCGGTTGAAAGACAAATGGGTCGACCTGGGTTCGAACCCGATAAATGGAGACGAAGGCAGGTAAAGTCTGGCTACGAAATGTGAGTTTAATGGTGCCAGTTGGAATATAACTGACCCAGCCATCCTGAACGGAGCGGCGGTTCATTCTCTGAGCTCCAACGATAGGGGCGGTCGATTCAGCAACCTGACAAATTTCCTCTACGGACAAATCTTTATCAACCCCTCGAATAACTCCGATCTTATATAGTGACGCGGAAGGAACAAACGCTTTAAGATTTTTTTTTCCTTTAAGATAGGATTGGTGAGAAAGTTATTAGCTTTTGTGCTTGTCTGAAACTCAATTTGAATCCTATGGCGACCTCACCGAGCAATTTGAGTAACACCTGAAAATTTACGGTCATAAAAAAGTTTTCCCAAAGCCATGGATGTATACTGCCCAATTTCTTACTTACATCAATGGCCTCCACAAATACTAGATAGGGGCCTTTATGGGTATCATCGTATGTCTGCGTTTCAAGTTTAAGAGCATACACATCAACCTTAGTAGAGGAAGCACGGTTACGATCCGATGGGGTTGGGTCATTTAACACAAGTGTATTGTCCATAGAGTACTCACGAGTATCAATTTCTACGGACTCCTCCTCCATACTCTGACCCCCACTCGACTCCGCCATGATGTGGGGAGTGAGTTAGAATTTAAGACATATAATACAAAACCTCGTACCGCTCCCAAGGAAGCTAAGTAAGACGAAACACTGAACACCCGAACCTACTCGCACCACACGGAGTAATATACTAACACCGATAGTCACACGTCCACTCTCCAACGTGCACCACAGGCAACTGAGAAATGCTGAAGCAGGCATAGTCAGCTCAAAGAAGCGGCATGATTATGCCTATAGAAACTAAATGAAACTGAACTCACTGGCTACATAGATGCTCTGGACAAATAAGTAAATGAATAAACAAATAAAAAATTAACTAGGAAATTAAACTGAACTCGCCAGTAATAAATAAATAAATAAATAAATAAATAAATAAATAAATAAATAAATAAATAAATAAATAAATAAATAAATAAATAAATAAATAAATATTATTATTATTATTATTATTATTATTATTATTATTATTATTATTATTATTATTATTATTATTATTATTATTGTAAAATGGCCCTCCATAGGCTGTATCTAATAATTAAATAAATAAATAAATAAATAAATAAATAAATAAATAAATAAATAAATATATTAAATAAATAAATAAATAAATAAATAAATAAATAAACTAGGAAATTAAACTGAACTCACCAGTATTTACAGACGATGCTGAAAGTGATCTCCTTCAGCTGCAATGCAAGCTTCACATCTTGTAATGAGAGTTCGAAACACACTTTGTAGTTCATGGACACCGATAGAATGCACAATGTTCCTAATTTCAGTTTTTAATTCTTCTGCAGTTCGAGGATTATTCCTGTTAACTTTTCCTTTAAGATTTCCCCATAGGTAAAAATCACATGTGCTTAAATCAGGCGAACGAGGGGGCCATAAGCCTTTCCTGATGATCTGATCATCATCGAACATTTCCCGTAACAGCTACGCGCCGTATGGGCCGTTGCACTATCCTGCTGGAAATAGCTGTACCTTTTCTCTTCTTCAGTCAGTTCAGCAAAAAATGGTTCCAGAATGTTGTGAATATAACGGGCAGAAGTAATCGTGTCCTGAAAAAATATCGGACCGATCATTTGTCGGGCACTGATAGCGCACCACACACCCATCTTCACATCGTGCAGAGGTCTCGGCTGTAAAATGTGCAGGTTGCCTGTATCCCAGATTCTATTCTGTGAATTGACATATCCACTCAAATTAAACCAGGCTTCGTCGCTCATAAAAAGAAAGTTTGGATCCACAATACCGTCGTGGACACTATTAGCCAATTGCAAAATCGTATTCTTGCATTGAAATCTGTAGGCAGGATGTTATTGACTGAATGAGTCCGATAAGATCGTAAACGTAACAATTTTGTTGCATTACGTGCTGAAGAAGGTGAAATATCACTTTCCTGAGCTACTCTCCGAAGCGACTTATGTGGACTGACCTGGAGTCTTGCCTGTATATCTTCTAACCTCTCCCGTGGGAGAGCTGTTCTCCTTCGCTTCTTTTTCTTATTGCTTACGGAACCAGTACTACGCCACTTGTAAACGAGCTGATGCACGTTTTGATGGTACTGTCGCACCGGAAAATTGTCTACGGAATTTTCGAAGGCACCTTTTAACTGGTTTCTTCATCTTGTGCAAATAACACTCGACCAAAAATATTCAGTCACGCAGTGACAGTGGTACGGTACACTACTCTACTTGTGCGAGTTAGAGGTGCGCGGTAGTGGTAACCACTTGTGTTTTCGTTCGCGTGTGGTGCGGGAGTGCCAAGCAATGGAGACCGACAGTGGAGGAACGTCGGCGGTAACTGGAAATTCCTTACGAGTGGAGCGTGAAATCGTAGTACCTATGGAAGAAGAACCCATAACCAATTCATCCAGTAATTCGACACGACAGCAAGATTCTCAGTCCACTGAGTCTGACGTACAGAGAAGTAATACCGAAGTGGTAGACCGTTCTAATTCTGAACAATCTAACAATCAATCCGAGACGCCCCAAGTGGCTCCTACACCGGAATATTATAATCGATTTCATCATGGACCTTTCTTTGTCTTTGTTGAATCCCTAAACGAGCAAAACATCGGCAATTTGCATCCTATGGCACTTGGTCGCCGTTTTTATGAAACCAAACTCAATGTCAAGTCGATTCAACGTAAAGGACGTAATCGACTACAAGTTATCTTTCATACGGCTTCTCAAGCAAACGCATTTCTGAGTAATCCCATGCTTGAAACCCTCAAAATTAAAGCGTACATCCCATCCTCACAAGTGTTAAGAGTTGGCATTATTCGCGAAGTTGAAAAGGGTTTATCGAATGATGACATATTACAGTACCTGGAATCCGAGGCACCAGTGAAAAGTGTGCAACGACTTAATCGCCGTGCCGTCCAAGATGGGGAAACCCAATACCTGCCTACGGGTTCAGTAAAAATTGTTTTCAGATCACAAACATTACCCTCCCATGTCGCCTTATATAAGGTGTACATGGAAGTGGAACCCTACATCTTTTCACCTATTCGCTGCCGCAAATGCCAGCGATATGGCCACACCATTCAACAATGTCAAGCGAAAAATGCTCGTTGTGGGAAATGTGCTCAACAACATGAAACCCAAGCATGTACGGAGCAATTTACGCAATTATCCTCCTTCCAAGGAACGCCTACAACAAGAAATCCAGTAATTGCCGGTAATGTTAATTCAAAGTATGGGTCACGAGCCTCAACTTCACCATGTCTTATATAAGCTACGAGACTCTATCATGAACATACTAGCATGATTACTTTACTTCAATGGAATTGTCGAAGTGCCGCCTCTAAAAGACATGAGTTACAAATTTTGCTGAATGAAACACGAGCTCATTTTATCTGTTTACAAGAAACGTGGTTTCAACCGCATATCATTTTTCGTTTACGAGGTTATCAAGTATTCCGACATGATGGTAACGGCTTGGATGGAGTTGCCACATGTGTACATACTTCCTTATCAGTTACACATTTCTCTTTACAATACATCATCCCGCACACTTATGCTGTAGGAATAGTACACCATAACACATGTTTCATCAACATCTATTGCCCTCCCCACATTTACATTACTCAGAACCAATGGATGCATTTTATCCAACAATTTGACACATTTCCACATCTTTTTCTTCTCGGAGATTTTAATTGCCACCACACTGAATGGGGATGTATGGTAGATACAATCAAAGGTTCCAACTTACTTACTATTTCAACTCATCAGAATTTGTTTCTTTTAAATGACGGCTCCCCGACCCGTTTAACTCCGCCTGGATCTCCACCCAGCGCAGTAGATCTTACTTTCTGCCGCACCACTATAGCCCCTGTCACCACCTGGCATACATTATCTGATACGCACACTAGTGACCATTTCCCCATTCTCATCACATATGGTATTCACCCACCACATTCCCAGTTTCAGGCACTCTCCTGTATAAGTAACGTCCGATCTTATAAAACCTTCAATGTTTCTAATTACCAATCCTACCTCAATTATATCTTGCAACAGAAACATAAGTCCCCTCTTTCCTTTTCCCTTTTACTCCCTTATTTAACCCAATATTTAAACATGTTTCATCCGTGCCGACCATTAAAAGTGACGACCCATCCACAGCAATACGAACTAAAATGGTGGGACAAAGAATGTCACGATCTTATTCATAAGCGCAAACAATTATTCAAACAATATCGCCAATCGATGACGCAGCAGCATTATTTTCAATTGCGAAACCATATCGCGACAACAAAACTCGTCTTTAATGCAAAAAAGCGAAAAGCTTGGCAATCTTTTATTTCTCAATTAACTCCACAGCTTCCAGCAACGAAATTTTGGAACGCGATCCGCATGATCACGAGAACTTTCCAATACCAAACTTCCTCTGCTTATCCGCGACAAGTTCTAGAAGATTTTTTATACACCCTTGCCCCTGTTACCGTAAATCCACTCTTTCTACCCACCTCACGGAATAACTCTTGTTCTTTTATTTCCCTTTTGAATACAATTACATATAATGAATTACACTCTGTATTATGTACCGTCAATAGCTCATCACCAGGACCTGATGCAATTACTTATCAAATGTTCAAGGCCTTACCCCCCCCCCCCATGTCCAAATTTATTTACTCAAATATTATAATAGTATTTTCGAGACATTACATGTACCAGCATCATGGAACGAGTTTTTCATCACACCCATCCTGAAACCAACAAAACGGCCTACTGAACCTGACAATTTCCGAGGCATAGTTCTGGGATCGTGTATACGCAAAGTTTTTTTGTAAAATCCTTATGAAACGAATGGCGTGGGTATTGGAACATCACTCGTTATTACCCAAGTATCAGTTTGCCTTTCGACGGGGTAATAGTACACACGACCCTATCATTATTTTCTTACTCGACATTTTATTAGCAAAATGGCGGAAACAATCTACCGTAGCAGTGTTTTTGGATATTAAAGGTGCCTATGATGCTGTATTATTGCATATCCTCTGGGAGAAATTATTTAGTGCTGGAATCCCCTTCCAATTCATTTCTATTTTAAATCAACTATTTACTAACCGCCGGTTAACTATTAAATCTCCTCAACACACAATTGATAGCCGTCACACATCACAAGGTTTACCACAGGAATCGATACTCAGTGGAATTTTGTTTGCCCTTTACATGAAAGAGCTCGAATCTCTTGTGTTACCACACGCCCGTATTCTAGCTTATGCGGATGATTATGTTATTTATTGTGCTGACTCCCACATTGACCTTTGTAGAGACAAAATATCTCAGGTTTTAAGTTTAGTCTTTCAGTGGCTAACGGCCCATGGACTTTCCCTTTCTATACCTAAATGTGCAGCAATGATCTTTACACATAAACGAACTTTTGATAAAAGCCCTATTAACTTTGACACCTATAGCATTCCCTTGGTTTCACAACACTTATATTTAGGAATATATATCGATCAAAAACTCACATGGCAAACTCATATACGACACCTTATTAGGAAATCTGATCGTTATATCACCATTTTACGAACGGTAACGAAACGTGCATGGGGTGCTGACCCTTTGTCAGCACTACAGCTATATCATGCAACCATTCGGTCCATACTTGATTATAGCGCCCATATTATTGATTTAACCTCTAAACATAGTTTATTAGCGTTGGATCGTCTCCAATTTTCAGCACTACGTATCAGTGTGGGTGCCCTCCGCAGAACACCAACTAACGCTTTATTAGTAGAAACTACGGAAGAACCACTGTACATCCGCAGGATAAAACTTTCCAAAAAATTCCTACTTAAACATATTAGTAGAACGAACTCCCTTATTGTCCCTAAATTACAATTATTATATGAGTATTATCAACAACGTCCTCCTCCCAATCATCGGTATCCCGCCATATATATGGCTTATGCTGAAATCCACCATCTTACTGAGACTATATTTCGTACACCACGTATTAATACGTATTCCTACCACTATGATATTCAAACATTCCGTCCTTCTATTATCATTGCCCCTTCCGATGCATCAATCCAATCAATGTCTGCACCTTATCCCACATTATACGCTCATAAGAAATTTAAAAGTTCCATAACTACCCCAGATTACCACCTATTTACCGATGGGTCAAAATCAAATACTGGAGTCGGAGCAGCATTTTACGATCCACAACTACTCATTAGCTTTAAATATCCGTTACCTAATAATTTAACTATTTTTACAGCAGAATTATATGCCATATACCAAGCCCTTGTATATGCTCAACAGTTGCAATCCAAAAAAATAAATATATTCAGCGATTCCCAAAGTGTTTTACAAGCTCTGCATTCACTCGCCCCTCATACAAATACATATGTCTACGAAGTCAAGTCTCTTCTATTTCGACTCGAAACATCCGGTTTTGTTATAACGCTAATATGGATTAAAGGGCATAATCGGCACGTAAGCAACGATATGGCCGATATAGCAACGAAAGACGCCAGTGCAGATACCGCGAATATATTACAAATCAAAATTCCGATTACCGACTTCTTTCCACAAATCAAAACTGCAGCTCAACACACATGGTGCACACAATGGCGATTATCTGCTCGTACGAAAGGTCAATATTACTATCAACTTCAACCGAGTATTCCCACACTGCCGTGGTTTGCAAATGGTACGTATACACGACGTCACATTACTAATATCATCCGACTACGGTTTAATCATGCCTTAACCCCAGTATATTTAACTCGATTTCACATTACGAACGACCCAACTTGTTCCTGTGGAGAATCTGAGGGCGATGGTGACCACCTGTTTTTTCATTGCCCCCAATATGCACATCACCAGACCATTTTAATGCAGAAATTACTCAAAGTTCAAGTATCCTTCCCTACACGACTTTCAGTTTTGTTGCACCAACCTTCGCCTACGATCATTACTATTTTAAACGAGTACCTTGATAACACTCACATCAAATTGTAATTATGATTTAGTTTTGCAGTTGTTTTTTGTTCCGACATGTTTGTGAGGTGGCACTTCTAAATGTCCCTGGTGAGTAGATATTGTCTCAAGGTTCTTATTACTTTCCGATCTTGTACAGTGTAACACGTTACTCCTATTCCAGTTTACTAAGTTCTTTGTGTCCTTGCTCCATACCGAATGTAATACCTCCATGAACCTCCTCATACCTGATATAATTTTTCTTCTTTAAGTGCATCTATCTACGTGTGATCATGCTAAAATCGGGCATTAGTGTTGTAAACGTGTGTTTTTGTGATATAAGTGTAATATATTAATGATCTTGTGACTGGGAAAGAGTCTTTTGAATCCCAAATAAATATCCGCAAGACAAGACAAGACAAGACAAGACCAAAAATATTCTTTGCTCTATAGTGTATTTAACCATCGTGATAATAACCTCACAACACACCTTAAAAGTCCAATATTTTCTAACTGAGGGACAGAGTGCTAAACAGCTGCGAGCTGCAGTGAACACTTCTTATCTCACCGTGTTGGCAGAAGCCATATGGCGCTCGCTCGGGACTTCCCACGGCATGCGAGAAGAAGTCTGAACACTTCAATTATTCTCCCTGTATGTTACCATAATAAATTAGGATATGCATTAAACATGGAGATAATGGCAGACTGAAAATATGTTAACGTTTTGATAGGATATTGATCCGATACTGCAAGTAAATGGAAATAAGGTTAATTGAGCTTCAGATAAGATATGCAGGATGAAGTTTAATAAAACCAACAAACTGCAAGGACTGATTCCTTCCTGACTGGAAATGGACGAAAAAATGTCCTACGAACATGTGTTAACATAGTAATTTTAACTTGAATAGAAGCAGATTTATGCTTTTGAGTGAGAAACTTATCCTTTCCAGAAGCTTATATTGAAATGCTACGAAATTAAATATCAATCTTGTATTAACAAAACTTTGTCCTAAACGAAGTTTATGAAAACTAATGTAAAATCATGAAACATGTTGTAATTTAGGTGATTCTTGAACAACAAATGATATGATAATGTTCAGAATGATCCTTCAGATCGATACAACCAATAATTTCCCGTGTCAAGATGCAATTTATATATATATTAATGGATATTTTATTGGTTATAATTAATTAATAATCCATATGAATTCTGATATATTCTAAAAATAGTGAAAGATAAGAGAGGCAAGAAGCCAAAACATAACTGGTGAGGATTATATGACCACAGATGAATATTAAATATGAGAAGATTAAATATTAATAAAATTTTAAAGTTAATTTTCGCATTTTATCTTTCACATCCACTTAAGTTTTACTTTCTTGAATACATGATATTAATTAAGGTTAATATAATGTGTTATGGATGTTCTCCAAGGTAACAAAGATCAACTTAGATTTAAGCTATAGAATTATCCATTTTCTTTAATTTCATGATACGTCAGATGGAGACGTCCATCAATTCTGATGATAGATAAATCTACATAGCATATCAGCATTGTTTGAATCCCACGATAAAATCTTTATGAAAATAATGAACCCTGAGATCAAGTCAGTATATCTTTACGTCAGCTATCCTGGACACAGGATGGGCGTACTGTATTACTCCACTTATATTGTGTGCATTATGAGCACAATTTTGCAATTTGTGTGTGAGGCCAAGGTATTTGTGTCCAGTAGTTTGTGAAACGTTGACTGAAATTGTTCTTCCTATTTTGTACGAATCTCCTTCATTGAAGTGTGCATCATCTGACAACTGTGACAGCAAGCTTATTTGTGAAATTATAGTTCCAGTTGTTCTTGATAAAGAGATAAAATGTTTTGAATATGCTAAATACCTCAATAACAAGCCGATTTGTCAGGAGATACATCAGGTTTAAGCTGCGTATTTTGCTGGAAGAGGTTCAACCTGCTAGCGCTTGTGAGGTGAGTACTGGAGAATTTTTGCATTAGTACTTGTACGGGTGATTAGTTTGGCAGCTGCAATCCAACATTTTTAACCCAGCAAATGTTTTCTCCTCCGGCCCCACTGGACTTCAAGAATCCATCATCATGGAAGAAGTGCATCCAGCAATTTGACAGGTCCAGAGATGTTTCCGGAATATCTGATTTAGCTTAACTTTCTGCTTACCACCCTGCTTCTATGTATTAGAAGGCAACCTACCTCTCTGACACAATTTTGCATAATGCCCTAAGTG
The DNA here is from genome assembly GCF_040414725.1 of Anabrus simplex. NCBI lineage: Eukaryota > Metazoa > Arthropoda > Insecta > Orthoptera > Tettigoniidae > Anabrus > Anabrus simplex. The sequence goes on from NC_090265.1 coordinate 897,988,016, forward strand.
GGTAGGCATTAAAGGCATTGTAGATGGTCATGGTTGGCTAAAATAGTTTGGCTTATGTGAGCATCCCATCCATGGATTCACTGATCCTAAATGGATTAATGAATTAGTATTTCTCAATTACATCACGTCTCACATGAATAAACTTAAGTTGCAGGGAAGCAACATACTTCTTACTCATTTTGTAGACAGTATTAATGCTTTCAAGCAAATGTTGGAGCTTTCGTAATATCAGATGTTGAAAAAGGTGAGTGAGCCCATTTCCTCAAACTGCCAATGCAAGAATCTAGTTTGACATCAAGATAAATTGCAGACATCTGCAGGTTCCCTCGCAAGTCTTAAGCAAGAATTTTCCATCTTTTTTTAGAGATCTGGACGATTTATCAATGGATCTCAAAGTCTTTGCATAAAATAACTGCCAAACTGTAATAAAGGTTTGGTTCAACATATCTGTGTGAGAAACTATTCTCTGTAATGAAGATGAATAACTCTCCAGAAAGACACTCTTAACTGATCCATATCTCACTGTAGTTCTTCAAATTACAAGTGTGAGATTGATCGCACCAAACATAACTAGTCTTCATCGAAAAGAGATGCCCTCCTCATCATCTGCTGAATGAAATTTCAGATATATAAGAACATGTATGTTTTGTTTATTGATATTTTGTGCCTGTATTTAACCTAAGAGTTTGTTGCCTTTCATTGTTTATGCTGTATTCCTTGTAACAAGCACTCACTTACCTGACCTCGTACGGCCACTGCTGCTTTGCACATCGCTGGACTTTCTCAAGATGCTGCTACGTTATTGAATATGTAACTAGCACTCACCTACTTGACCTCGTATGCCCGCTGCTGCTTCACACATCGCCCGACTTGCACCGTCGGGGGAATATGTAACGAGCACTCACCTACTTGACTTCATATGGCTGCTGCTGCTTTGCACACTGCTAGACTTTCTCAACACTCCGCTGCACTATTGAATAATGCTCCTAAAATAGGCAGAACTGGTCGATGGTTGCTTCGTCTCTCTCGTTTTAAGTTTTCTATCAGATTTGTGTCTGGCTACTCGGTTGCTGATGCTCTTTCTCATCTCTTTGATCAATCCCTATCTACATCCCTATTTACATATGATAATAATGACATTTACAATAAGATACAAAAGTTGAAAACTAGAAAAGCGACTGGAATTGATCAGATTTCTGGGGATATACTAAAGACAACGGGCTGGGATATAGTACCATATCTGAAGTACTTTTTTGATTATTGTTTGGTCAGAGGAGCTATACCAGATGAATGGAGAGTTGCTATAGTAAGCCCTGTGTATAAAGGAGAGGGTGATAGACATAAAGCTGAAAATTACAGGCCAGTAAGTTTGACGTGCATTGTATGTAAGCTTTAGGAAGGCATTCTTTCTGATTATATTAGACATGTTTGTGAAAAACTGGTTCGATAGAAGGCAGTTAGGTTTTAGGAAAGGTTATTCCACAGAAGCTCAACTTGTAGGATTCCAGCAAGATATAGCAGATATCCTGGATTCTGGAGGTCAAATGGACTGTATCTTTACCATTAGATCAATCTATCTCTCATGAAGTTAATACAACCTCCTCTTTAATTGACTTTCCATTATCTTTTGATTTGTGTTATCAACACCAATCTACTGATTCCTACTGCAAAGAAATTCAGACTTCTCTTTCCAACCCTAATTTTAATGGGGCCATTCGCATCCTTAATAATTTACTGATTTTTAAGCTTGCTTCTAAATCTACCCCTAGGGTTGTCCTTCCCTCATTCCTACATTCCATGCTGTTTCAGTTATCTGGTTCTCCTACTGGGAAACATTTTGGGCATACCAAGACTTATTCCTGGCTAGCATCTCAATTCTTTTGACCGAATATGCACAGAGATATCTTTGATTGGGTTAAATCTTGTGCATTATGCCCGAAACATAAACCCCAAACACATTATCTTCTGGCTCTCATTCTGCCTCACTGTCTACCTATCCTATTATAGGTTATAAACTTCATGGTTCTGATCTGTATTGTATTGTAATTACAATATAATTATTAAATTAATGTAGTTATTCTCATAATTTCATCCCAGTTTTTAATGTCAATTTGTATATATATTTGTTTCATTTGTTTTATGTCAATTGTGTGCATGTATATACGTTTAGTTATTAGATGTTTTACATTAAGGCTGAAGATGGCCAGCCCCAGCCAAAACTAATCCCTAATTAATGTAATTTAGAATATTGCATATTATAGTACTGAAAGGTGGACCATTACTACATTAATTTAATAATTATATTGTCTACCTACCCTGCCGAAAGATATTACATCGATGTTGTCGGCCCCATTTCAAAGTCCTCTCAAGGCAATCTTTACCTTTCTTGATGGTTTTTCTAAGTTTTTTTATTTTATGCCCGTTGCGTAAAATTTCTGCTCATATTATTATTCGACTCTTTCCTATTGCTGGTTTACCCAAGTACCTGGTTTCTGATACGCTACAGTTTTTACTTCACGATCTTTTTATGACTTTTGCATTGCCAACGGTATCAAAAATGTTTTAACCTCACCCTACCATCCTCAAGCCAATATCGTCGAATGATACCATAGGAATTTGAAGGTCTTGTTGTCTATCTTCCATTCTGAGGATCAATGTCATTGGAATTATGAATTACCTGCTTTTGCATTAGTACTTAATTTCACTGTAAATAACTCCACTCTGTTTCCCCCAGCAAAATTGCTTTTAGGTAGAGATTTACAAACTCCTTTGGATTTAACATGGGATTTACCTTCTTTACTCGTTTCTTTGCCTAATCAAGTTTTTCAAGCCAACTGGAAAAGGGCATTAACCAAATTGCATCGCCGGGCTGAGTGGCTCAGACGGTTAAGGCGCTGGCCTTCTAACCCCAACTTGGCAGGTTCGATCCTGGCTCAGTCCGGTGGTATTTGAAGGTGCTCAAATACGACAGCCCCGTGTCGGTAGATTTACTGGCACGTAAAAGAACTCCTGCGGGACTAAATTCCGGCACCTCGGCGTCTCCGAAGACCTTAAAAAGTAGTTAGTGGGACGTAAAACAAATAACATTATTATTATTATTACAAATTGCATCAGGCACAGGAGGTTCATCGACGGTTTCACAACTGTAGACATCGTCCTTCACAATTTAAGCTTTCTGATAAAGTATTGTTAAAAAACTATCCTCAAAGTTGTGCTATTGATCATATATCTGAAAAACTTTGTCCTCGTTGGACAGGCCCCTTTTTGATAATTCAATTCTCAATGCCTGTCAGCGTCTTATTACATGATGCAGCTGATCCATCTATTATTAAAAAGGCCCATGTCTCTCAGTTGAAACAGTGTTTTCCATAAAAAAATGCTCTCCTCTTTTGCTCTGCCCAGTCTGACTCTGCAATCACACTCAGGTCAACTGGACTCTCCCATCCGGAATTTTTTTTTTTTTCTAGTTGCTTTACGTCGTACTGACACAGATAAGCCTTATGGCAATGATGGGACAGGAAAGGCCGAGGAATGGGAAGGAAGTGGCCCCAGCATTTGCCTGGTGTGAAAATGGGAAACCACGGAAAACCATTTTCAGGGCTGCCGACAGTGGGGTTCGAACCCACTATCTCCCGGATGCAAACACAGCTGCGCACTCCTAATCGCACGGCCCATCCATTAAAAAAAAATGTTTTTTTTCAATATGTGAATGGGATATTTCTTTTGTTTTTTTCCTTTTTCCTAGACGATATTTATGTTTGGTTATTATGTTATCACCTCTGTGTTACATTTGTGAAATTGAATTCTTTCGATCTATCCCCCCTCCCTTCCCCTTCGTTCCTATTCTAACTATACCCTATTTCTTGCCGAGTCTGCTTTTGTTCCAGCCCTCCCTCTCTGATGCTGTACTTATTGTTTCCTCTTCGGCCGTTGCCACTCGTCGGATCTGCACTGACTCTTCGCTTCAGGAATCCTTGGAATTCCCACCCCGTCAGGAGAATATGTAACGAGCACTCACCTACTTGACCTCGTACGGCCGCTGCCGCTTTGCACATCGCTGGACTTTCTCAACACACCACTACGTTATTGAATATGTAACTAGCACTCACCTACTTGACCTCGTATGCCCGCTGCTGCTTCGCGCATCGCCCGACGTGCTCAACACGTCGCTACATACTGAACTACCACTGGCTTATGTCACTCGCCACGTAACTATGTGTTGTTTCTCAAGACCTGTGTGCTTCACGAACCTTCTTTCGCCCTATAAATTCTTCCCCCGACCACTCGGTCTTGAGTCCGGCACTGACACCGAGTGAGGTTGGAGGGTCGTCCTAGTTCCCAGTAGTTTGCTGGGAGACTCTACTTTTCTTTCTTTGATATTGGGTGAACAACAGTGTTCTTATTATGATTATTTGTCCACTGGACTTTATTATGCAGGTGTAACTTTAACTCCATGAGCATGGGCAGTTTAAATTATATATAAGTATTTTGGCTTCAGTATATTTTTTAAAACAAAACAAAGGCATTAAAATGATGCATTGAGTGGTGTGGCTTGAATGATTGAATGTGGGCCTGGACTTTAGTAAGTGAACTTTGAAAAAACTCTGGCTCTTCACACGGTTATGTGCTTGGGCGACTATTCATGTTGTGATCCCGCCATGTTCCTTCCTGACCTTTGTTACACGCTTTCCCCTTTTATTCTGTTCAAATGATGTTCTCTCTCCTTGTTAGGCCGAGGCTTGGAAATTTGCAAGATCCTTTTTTATTGTCTTAAGTAAATCCTGTGTAAATGGTCAAGGACTCTGTTGTATTTACACCATTTTTCATTCAAACTTTGTTGCTTTATTTTCAACATTGTGAAATATTGAGTTTATTTGGTTATGTTCCAAGTGGAAAGAACGTACTATTTTAGTTAAATGTTACACTGATTTTCCTTGTTCCCTGCACGGACACCTCATTAATCCCAGTCTGCTTCCAATTGGATTGCCCTGTGTTATATCTTTAAATAGTCGCAGTTGGGTAAATACTCAAACTCGTTATGAATTGGTGTACAGTGATACATATTCTGCCCGACATACTCTAATCGTAACATCCAAAACAAACTTTTTATGTAGGCCTAGTGTATTTCCACAACTAAAGGTAGTAATCAAAGGACTATTTAGTTATCAAACGTCAAAAAAATTAATTTTGTTACCTAATCATAATCTAAGGAAATGAATATAATTAAATGTATTTACTTAGCAAATGTTGTTTGTATACACAAATGTAATGCACTGAATAGAATGAGGCATTAGTCACAATAAAACCGATAAAAATTTAAAAGTTTTGATATGCATCCTTTCTCCAGTTGTAATTGCGAGCCTTACAAGCAGCTGCTAGCTGAACCTTCCGCCAGAGTGCATATTCTGCTCCTTTTCCTGGCTCTGCTGAAGGCTGCTCATTGAGCTGAATTGTGCCTGGCTTTGGTCTGAATGTTTGATAGGTGGTACTGTAATTGCCAAAAAGAAATGTGATGTAACACTATAAACATCTTGCTAAGCAGGATTCAACCAAGGGGGAGGTCTGTGCAAAAATGGTTTAGGACCTGGAAACACAATGCTAAGAGAGGTTTTCAATTACATTCAAGTAGATTGGTCAGTTCAGATACTGTATGAAATGAAAAAAAACCTTAAAAAAAACTGAATCAGTATATCATTGCAGATTAGAAGAAAAATGTTCCTTTTATTTATTTTGTAATGCAAATACAGTATATAATTATACTAAATTTAATGTATTCTTTGGGTTATTGGTTTTTGTTTTGTTAAAAAGCAAGTTTTTTTTTGTAATTATATATACACTGTTATTGTGACTTTCCACATCATTTTTGGAAAAATGTATTGAAAAATATTCAAATACTTTCAGAATAACATGCTACAGTGTACTACATTAAGAATCATCACTACATTCAGTCATGCCACGCATCCTAGCATGCCCCGCCTTCGCATGCATGCTCTGAGCCAAGCTTCAGGGCAGTTCCCTTGGTCACCAACCCTTTAACAATCAGAACCTGAGGTTTGAAATTCTGGACCAAAAGTCACTTAAGGAATGAGAAATATTAGGGGTTACAAATTTACCCGAAGTTTGCATCCATTATTTCAACTTCCAATATATTTGCAGTCTGTGTCTGATGCAAGCATGTACTATGATGCAATTAATTCATTATAACAAGACAAGTTCATAGAAATGTGGAATAAATGATGCAGAAGGATAAATGATTAAATAAATCACTTTATTTTTTTTAATGTGCCATAATGCTGCTCAGTCTCACAAAGTATAGTATTTTAAAATATAACATTACATACATTATGAAAATGTATAAATAAATATTTTATATGATTTAAATTGTAATTATCAGATTAGTCCAATTAATTTCTTACAGAATATACTGGACACATTTTGAAACATATTCATACTGTGAACCACAAAAATATTTCCATTTAGTGGTATAAAATCCCTTTCCTTCTTGATTATTCTAGTGTGATTACTCAATATTTCTAGAACCAAATATTTAAAAAAACTAATCATACACCAAACTTAATAAGCTTTTATTACTCTTTGAGATGTTTTATTTAAATTAGGAGATAGTTTGAAATAAGTGCCAGTATAACAAATTGTTATAGTCAATTAAATCTTTAAATGAAATACAATTTAGACTTATTTAAAGAAAGGAATAACTTACCTAGTTGGAACATAACCTACCACATGAACACAAGTCATCCTTGGCAAGATGAGGGCTCCCAAGATAGAAACACAGGGAGCAGAAAAAGGCTGATGTTCAGAAGGAAGAAGATTGACAGCAAATTTAAATAGTTAGGCATTTGGTGTGTCATTTTATTGAAAAACATTGATTGTTACTATGGTACAATGTCATTCTAAATAATCTGAATGCTACAAGAATTTTGAGTCAGGTAATCAGTGTTGCGCCACACCCCTTCTCTAAACACTCTCTTGCACAAACGTGTGAAGTCCAGTGACAGTTTCAGAAATGAGACAGTTCCTGGGTTTGATGCTCACTACTGGCATTGTTAGTAAACCATTTCTCAGAATGTACTGGACAGAAGACCTAATTTTCTCCACTCCTACTTTCTCAAAAACCATATCACGAAATTGCTTCCAAAGTATCCTCTCATTTTTCCAGCAGCAAATACGAGCAAAGCACTGACAGATTATTCAAAATTAGACCCATTATACAAAAACTTTGCGATAGATTTACAGAGCTTTATATCCCCAAATAGAAAATTGCTCTGGGTTAGGGAATGCTAGCCTGGAGAGAACGCCTACGATTCTGCGTATAAAACCCCCCTGAAATAATAAAATATGGAATTTTAGTGAGGATGGTTTGCGTGTCTAACACAGGGTATTCATGCAAACTCATGATATATGATGCAAGTGGTGCGAATTTACAAAGCACAGTTTTTTAGCTGCCTGAAAATTATCTTGGTTAGGGGTATACAGTATATATGGACAATTATTACAACAGCATTGGACTCGCAAAACAATTATGGGAACAGAACACTGCCGTATGCAGAACAATATGGTCAAATAGGGGTGTACCTAAAAATCTAAAGGAACAGCAGACAATTCTCAAATGGGGCAAAATGACTTTTTTTGAGGGACAAAAAGGTTATTACTATGGTACTTATCATCCACTTGGCAGAAATGGTTGAAACAAACAATCTGCAAGAAAACAACTGAAACCAGAGTCTGTGACTGACTATAATCAACATAGGCATGGTGCTGATACTGCAGACCAGTACTTGGCACTCTATCCTTTCACGAGGAAAATGCTAAAGTGGCCAAAAAGAGTTTTCTTTTATTTACTATACTGCTCTTATTTTAATGCATTTCAGCTCCTTCAGAACTCAAATTTTTTTAAAAAAATTTAAAAATCATGCAAACAGTAGTTAGAAACTTGCTCCAGGGAAAAAGTGGACCCGACATACCAGTACAAGTCACCTCTCTCCGACATCTCAGCACCATCCACTTCATCAGCTCCAAGTCCATGTCCTGCAATTTTGCCACCAAAAAGGGCACTGGCCAAGGATCCACCATTTAGGTTAGATGGGAAGAGAAAAGAGCATATTCTCTTGAAGTTGCCATCATCAAATAAAGTAAAGTTCCTCCTCAAGAAGGAGCACAGTGTGCTTCAAAAACAAAATTATTAGTGAAACATGCTATTTTTGCAGAAAGTGCAATATTTTCATTCACCCAGGAAAGTGTGACAATAGCTACCACTCTCCAGGGATACTAAAGGACTTTGTTATTAAGGTATGTGCAAAATCGTCTTTAGTTTAGAACTTATTGTTAAAAGAATTTGTTATTGTTCGCTGTGCCGCTAACAGCTGGAATAGCTGGGCTAGCCAGTTCAAATGGTGAGTGTAAATGTGTTTAATATAAGAGATAAAGTTACAGATATCTTTACCACTATAAAGTAATGACAGGCAACAAACACCCGAAGTAGAATCAAGCAAGTGGCAGAAAGGAAAAAAAAAAAAAGTTGCAAAGCTGAAATATTTTATGAAAAATGACTCTGCAGCTAAATTGTTTAGAGCCATAGAGCCACTGAAGAACTTTCCTACCTTCCATCCATTCTCAGGAACATTGTTGACAAGAGCCTGCTAGATATGTTAGACATCCCTGTGCTAGATGGTATTTCAAAAACAGACTTTTACAGGTTATGAAGCTTTTCAAAACATTGCAAGAGAATCTGCAGGAGAAATATTGAATGTGGCTGAGTGAACAGTGTTCTAACAGACTTGCTTGAAGATCACAACAGTTTTTCTTCCAAGTTCCTGCGACTTCTATCTTGATAGTGAGAGAAGATTTTCTGTTTACAAAGACATTTCATCAGATTGAAGGGTTTCCTATCATGTTCAAGTGCAGAAAATATTCTCTCTTTTTTTTTTGCTTTATGTCGCACAGATAGGTCTTATGGCAACGATGAGAGAGGAAAGGCCCAGGAATGGGAAGGAAGCGGCCATGGCCTTAATTAAGGTACAGCCCCAGCATTTGCCTGGTGTGAATATAGGAAGCTATGGAAAACGATCTTCAGGGCTGCCGACAGTGGGGTTCGAACCCAATATCGCCCGGATGCGAGCTCACAGCTGTGCGCCCCTAACTGCACGGGCAACTCGCCCGGTTCAGTCTTTTTAAGGCTGAGAAAGAGTAGGTAATAATTAACCAGTTAATACCTCCAACCAATTTGTGTTATGTTAGATGCTAAGATTTCAGAGTGAATTCCACAAAAAATGTCATTTATTATTATATTTTGTTTTAATAATTACATGTTCGTTTAATACAGCAAACTTCCGATTATCCAGATGCGGATTATCCGTGCAACCATCCCCCCCCCCCCCCACTATGTTCATTGTATTATTATTTTATTTCCTTAATTTTTGTCACGGCATTTTTAATACATATGAAGTGTGTGCTTGTAATTAGAGTGCGTTCTTGATTGCAAGTGTGCTGACGGCATGCTTTGTTCGAGAACTAAATACTAAACATTGCACTATGTAGCAGTTCTTTCTTGGTGTTCTTTGATAGCAATCATGGCTATGAAATGGAAGATAGTGCTTTTAACATTAAAACAAAAGCTTGAAATAATTGAAAAGTTTGAGAATGGAGAATCAGATAGTGAATTATTACAGACATTAAAAATAGCAAACTGAAACTCTTAGAATTCACTAGAAATTGCAACAGTGAAGAAGGCCCCACAAAATGAAAGTGACTAAGTGCAGGTACCGTGTGGTGAATACTTTTAAACAAGAATTTGAAAATTACATTTCAGAGGAGAATTTATCTTTTGACCAGATTTTTAATGCATATGAGTCTGGCTTGTACTGGAAATGTTTACCATCCTATACACTTGTTCACAAAGCAGAACATAAACCAGGTCATCAATCTGCAAAAGATTGAATAACAGTAATGTGCTGCACTAATGCTTCTGGAGGGCACAAATTGAAATTGTTAATAATAAGGGAGGCTAAAAAACCTCGATGTTTTAAATGGAATGAAATTCAGAATATCCCAGTGATTTATTATAACCAAAAAGCATGGATGAACCAAGAAATGTTCCAAGACTGGTTTTTCACTCTAAATTTGTCCCCGAAATTATGCATTACCAAAAAAATTACCATTAAAGGCAGTTCTACTCTTAGATAACGTTCCTTCACATACTTCCGAGGATAAGCTTGTTTTTCGTGACAGAATAATAAGAGTGAAATGTTTACCGCCAAACGTGACATCGATTCTCCAACCCACGAATCAGGGGGTTATTACATCAATGAAGCAAATCTACCATTCACAGTTTGTAAGAAACTTGGCTGAAAAATATGACAACGTATTAACATTCTGAAAAAGGCTTTCATTGCTGGATGCTGTACCTTTGATTTCAAAGGCTTGTGCTGCTATAAAATCAGTAACGACTACGCGCTCATGGTGTAAATTACTACCAGGCATAGAAGGATTTCCAGGGATTTTCTACACAAGAAAATGAGTCATCTGACAATCACTTTGATTACCAGCATTAAAGAATTTGAAAATGTAAGCACTGAGAATATTGAAGAGTGATTTAATGTGGACGCATGTAAACCAGGCTTCCAGCGAATGACAGATACAAAGGGAAAATGCATGTGTGCGATATGCTTACGCATTAGAAAGTTTTGAAACTCTCTTATATTTTGTTGAACAGGGCGATTTTAATTATAGTGATGATGTTGCCCTACGTAACATTCGTACTTGTACGCAAAAGAACTGAAATGAATCATGAAAGCTAAAGAACATTACTGATTACTTTTTGTCAAATGTCAAATCTGACATTTTGTATACTTTTTGTTTTACTAACAACAGACAATGTAATTTTTATATTGACCTACTTTATGGATAAAAATAGTTAGAATGTGTTAACTGTTTTACAATATTGCATTTTCAAATAATATTGTATGTTCTGTATTATTAAAAGTTTCACTGTGCACTAAAATGCACAAAGTCATATCCCATGTTTTCAGTTCATTGTGCGAATTTGTCTAGCAATTAGTCCGAGTTTGTTGTATATTCATTTTAAAAGTTTATTTTCTTTGCAGTGTGAAATATGCAAAAAATTGCCTACTCTTTCACAAAATATTCACAGAAATCGGTGCATTATAAGCACCAAATTCAGAGTAAAATAATCACACCCCTATTAATGAACAAGGTGAGTGTATATGTGAGGACTTACATAAGACAGAAGTATTCAGTCCGCAGTATGTAAAGGCAGTTGGATACAAATACAATGTTTAGGTAGAAGCAGCGACTAACACTGACAAATTACTGAAATTCAGACTGCTACGTGGATGCATCCTCATTCCAAGCATTGACACATCCTTGATTAAGTCATTACCCGCCAGTGTGATAAGAAGGGCATACATACTACCAGAACAGCAAGAAATATTGACGATTGTTGGACAGGTCATAAACTTGTTTTCTGTCAAATGAGGATCTCTTATACACCCTATGGGATACGTATGGGATACAATTAATATGGCACAAACTAATTGTTGCAAGCATGAGAAGAACAGAAAATATAAAGGCCAGGTACTTGAAACGGATCCTACAGATCTCAAAATTTACAGAGAATCGAATGTCATACATAATTGCAGACAAACCATTCTTTCTGGAAGATATCAAACAAACATTGGGGCTACCAGACACCGCCGCATCGACTGCTGTCCTTGAAGAAAGGAGACAGAAAGCCCAGAGGACACCTGAAGTTCCTAAAGAAACGGAAGTAATGAAGAACAATCAATGGAAGGGTCCAAACTACAAACTACGCCATGTATACACATGCTTCGGTGTCCACGGATTCCACAGGAAAATATGCCTAACCACCAGATTTCATGTCCCAAACAAAGAATGTATCTGCCGTTTCTGCGGAATGACCTGTCCTAGGTACCACCTGGTGAACTGTACTGAACAAACACAATGCATCAGCACACTTGCCAAGGACTGGTAAAAAACAAAGTGATGAACCAAAAGAAAAGAAAATAATGACAAATTGTAACCTTTAACACTTATGTACACATTGTGTCTAATTTCAATAAGTTATATGCCGTAAACCACCTAGGCATTTACAAAACTTGTCCAGAAGAATCCTTTGCCACAGATTTTCAGAATATGATAAATGTTCAGCTGACAAATATAGCACAAATATAGCACAAATATAAACATGAATGCAAGAATGGGCAACTTTACAGAAGATAATCACAAAGTTAGCTGAGGAAACCATTGGTTTTGTAAAGCGGAAGAGGCAAGACTGGTTTGACGACAACAATGACGAAAATTTGTGCTTCATCCTTGCAAAAAAAAAAAAAACCCCAAACAAAAAGGGAAACCTATCTATCCCTTCTTCAAGATCCATCTTCCAACATGAAGAAAGCACATTTTCTAGAACACAAAGGAACATGTTGGACATAGGTAAGAGAAAAGAAGAATACCAGGTGGCAGCAGAAAGTTCACGAACTTCAGAGACTATCTGATGTTTTATGCAGGAATAAAAGAGTTGTATGGCCTATGGACACTCAAAAATGCTGAGAACTCTACCACTCTTACTGACAGCCATGAAATCCTGGAGTGTTGGAAGGAACATTTCTCCACCCTTCTAAATCGTCCTTCCACACTGCTGCTGAAGACTTTCTTCATGGTGTGCTTCAACCTGAACCACCACGGATGGCAGTTCTATAAACTTACAAAGAATTCAGTGTAACTCTCAATCGAGTGAAACCTAGAAAGGCACCTGACATAGGTAACATTCCTTTGGAGTTAAATCAAGCTGGTGGTCAATCTCTCAAAATGCAGATTTTCACTCTCATCATCAAAATTTGGGAAGTCAGAGAAGTAGCTGGTGAACTAAAAGTGCCACTATCGTTACAGTCTTCAGAATAAAAGGTGATCACGGTGTTTGTGGCAACTACTGTGGTTTATAACTACTGTTTATTGTAGGTAAAATTCTCGCAAAATTTTTGCATAACTGCCCTCTGGTTATCTTTGAGAGAAACCTCCCTGAGTTCCAGTATGGGTTTCGAACCTCCAGAAGCACAACTGATTTGATTTTCTGTGCAAGGCAACTTCAGAAAAACTGCAGAGAACAACAGAATCCTCTCTTCTTAGTCTTTTATGACCTGGAAATGGCATATGATTCAGTTCTAAGATCTGTTATGTGGGAGGTACTAAAACACTTTGGCTGTCTTCAGCATTCAGTTGATACGCTTCACACCCTCCATGATGGCACGACAAGGCAGGTTTGCCATCAGAATAGGATCTCAGATGAATTTCCTATTACTCATGGACTGAAACAAGGCTGTGTGCTTGCTCCAACACTATTTGTATAATATCTGCCTGCCATGCTATACGAATCATCTATGAGGTTAGGTATCGTTGTGATGGAGGGATTTTCAAACTAGCTAGACTTCACTCCCGGAGGCTCAGGCTCACCCAGGTTACAAAGGTAACCAAGATGCTGCATCACCTACACTTCAACTAGAGGAATTGCAGCAGTCAGTTAACTGCTACAAGGGTGCATGTGATCACTTTGGTCTCACCATTAAAGTTCAAAAGACAGTCCTGGCACAACTTTCACCAGACACAACCCTTCCAAATTTCAACATCTCAATCTTAGATACTCCACTGGAGCAGGTAGACCACTTTTTGAAATTGGGTAGTATCCTAGCTATGCGCTGTAATTCTGAGGAAGATGTGGAGCATTTGGACGACTATCACAGAGCGTGTTCATGAATACAGACCTGACTGTGAACATGAAACTAATGGTGTACCATGCTTTTGTCATCACAACATTGCTGTATGGTTGTGAAACTTGGACCCTTTACCAGCGTGACTTGAAAAAGCTCGAGCGCTTCCATCAACAAAAGCTTCAATCCATCCTTAGGATCAAAAGGGAAGACCATGTCATATCCATTGCTGTTCTTGAGAAAGCATATGCCAAGGGTGTAGAATCGTCATAATTGGTCATCAGCTTAAATGGATTGGCCACGTCTGTCGGATGTGTGAAACCAGATTTCCACGCCAAATCCCGTATGGTGAACTTTGTTCTGCCACCAGACCTCGTGGAGCTTCTATGAGGTGCTATAAGGAGCAGCTTAGGCACACTATGAAGATGACAGGTCTCAATCCACAAACCTGGGACACGCTTGCTCAAGGCCATTCAGTTTGGCACCGGACCAGCCCTGCTGCTGTCAATCTGTTTGAAAGGGAACAACACAGATGAGAAGAGGCCAGCAGACAAGCACGATAACTCTATGCAGCACAACCACACCTTCCTCCAACAATTCTGTGCAATCTGTGTGGATGCTTGTTCCATGCTAGGATTGGTCTGTTCAATCATCGAAAGAACATCCACAGACAGAAGTGAATTTATTGAAAGAAGATAATTACTTGGAAATGAGTTAAGCCGACAATGACAAGGCCACTTTTTTGCAAGTGCCTGGATGTCCGGAATCTTTTCTTATTATGACGACAGTTAGCATCGGCTTTCTACGTATGTTCAATGTCAGGGCTTCGTTGTTTCTTGTGATCTTAAGACCTAAGAAATTAATTGTTCTGTTATGTCTGGTTCATGTGTAAACTTTATTTGGGAATTTATGGAACTGAGCTATTCTAATACCATTTGACTGTTTGTTACTTTTTGATCTATAATGATGATGAATATAACATCCACAGATTTGGTCCAATAGTAGATGCCATTAATATTGTTGAGTATTTTTGTGTTTTCTAGATTTTCAATGAATATTTCAGTTATTATTCCCGAGATAGGGGAACCTATGGTTAAACTTTTTTCTTGCAGATTTTGTTATTGAAGGTAAAATAATTGTTGTCTAAAATGAACTTTAGTAAATTTAGGAATTCTTCTATTTCAAGCTTGCTTAAGTTATTTTGTTTGTTCAAATTACTTTTGATAAGATGGTTTTGGGTGCTGGAGTATGTTTGTGATATCATATAAGTGTACGGTAAGGTGAGGGTTTAGTTTGAGTTTCTTAGCAGCATTGCAAAATTCTACAGAAATGTTTATAGTTATTTTGTTGGAAACATTGTAATTTTCTGCAAGGAATTTTTGGACCTATAGATATTTTATAAATAGGACTCTTTTCTGTAGTGGTCTATTAGGTACTTTTTTTGTGTATTCTGGGAAGTGCTCTGCCCATAGGTAAACTTGGATTCATATTGATGTATTTGGTCCATTCATGCTTGTTGAAAAGTGAAGTTGAGTTATTCATTTCAGAAAAGAAACACAAAAGAAACAATGAATGCTTTTTTTTTTTTTTTTGCTAGGGGCTTTAACGTTGCGCCGACACAGATACTTCTTATGGCGACGATGGGATAGGAAAGGCTTAGGAGTTGGAAGGAAGCGGCCGTGGCCTTAATTAAGGTATAGCCCCAGCATTTGCCTGGTGTGAAAATGGAAAACCACGGAAAACCATTTTCAGGGCTGCCGATAGTGGGATTCGAACCTACTATCTCCCGGAAGCAAGCTCACAGCCGCGCGCCTCTACGCGCACGGCTAACTCGCCCGGTGAATGCCCCTTTAAACACACAAAAAAGAAAAAGCAACTACACTGCATTTCTAAGAGAGAAATATAAAAACAAACAAAATGAAATTCTAGCTTTTCCAATGCCTGTGTGAGTATAACATGAATTCCTGGTTTAAGGCTGCAATATATATGGCCACACATGTTGAAGATCTGCTAGCATTTTCCAAAACATTGGAAGATACAAATTCTGAGGTAAAATTTTTCGAACAAGCATGAATTTCAACAACAGAAATGATAACATTACCATTTATTAGCCAAAACTCTCATTAGCACCACCAATATTGCCTGAGTATTTCAGAACAAAACAGAAATAGGGGTACTTGTCTGGTCAACATAAGAAAATTTATTTCTGTAAATGACATGATACGGGAGAAGTGATTGTTACTTAAAAAATGAGGACATGAAAAATCCTTCCAATTCAGTGTCATTCAATATCCTCCACAACCCACTTTTGTCCACAAGAGTCTGTAACTGATACAGTACTTGAATTGAGTTGTTGTTTCTTTAACTTATTCTTCTTAGCAGAAGTCTTATTTATTGATTTAAGTTTTCTGCTTTTATCTTTCTTGTTAATCTTTGATTTGGGACTGGTCTGTTCCATAATAACAGTTCCTTTCTTCATGGGAGAACTTTCAGAATCTGAGAGTTCAACCACAAAGCCTACCTTTCTTTTGTCAGACTTGCTTAGAACTTGAGCTTTTACATCTAATTCTTCCTCCTTAGTGGTTGAATTGGTATTCTGACCACAAACTAGAACTATACACGTTATCCTACAGCCCGTGTTCACACTGCATACTTCACTCAAATGCTCTTCATTCTGAAAAAGAAAAAATAGCTTGGGAGTAAAAACACTATTAACAATGTAATAAAAGTAACAAATCAAAATCCAGTATCGTAATTCAAGATACATTCCAAATACAGTATACATATCCAATAGTTATAAGTCTGGATGGTCCAGCTTTTTGGGTTTATGTGAAAAATAACCATATAATATTTTAAAACGTTGGCTGCCAGAGTGGTACATTGTACCGCTGAGTGAGTGTCTGATGAGGCCATGGCGGTACAAAGTACCGCTGACGTGTTGCTATATGACTTTTCCTGCTGGGCAGGCGGACCGCTATGGCCTTGGAGCAAATCCTGGCGTCCTTGGTTTCCAAAATAGGGTCTTTATTTTTTTACTAGTCCAACCTCCTTTTATTGGCAATATGTGAATATTTGTCCAATCAGTTTAGCCATGCGCTTAGGTGTGCCGGGTTAGCTAACTCGCAAGCTCAAGATTTTGGAGATTGTGCGTTTGAATCCTACTGTCAGGAAACCTGGTTATGGTTTTCTGTGATTTCCCATTTTCATCCCAAGCTTATGCTTACCTAATCAATAGGTCACACTGATTCCTTCCAAATTGTTACACCCATACCTGAGCTGATTTCTATGCTTATCGCAATAAAAAATAGCGTAAACATGAGAGTATTTGCATTTTCTAAATTGACAACATTCATTGACAACATAGCAACATTTTAAATTACCACTGAGCATTTGGAAAGGAGTAAATAGGAAATAAATATATTTCAAATTTAATTTGGTGAAGAGTGTTTTGTGTTGTAAAACGTAATAGATCAGTTTGACATGGACACTACTTACCAGAATTCTCATCCTGAAGAGCTAGCATCATTATCTTCCGAGTTGGAGAAGAAAACTGTCTCATTTTTATAACTAACCTCTCCGTTCACTGGTAAAATAACTTAGAAATATCTCCCAAGAATTTCACACACACCCTACTGTAAGGCAACGAGTGCCTTGCGATTGTAATCCTAAGCGCTAGTAAACAAATCGTGGCACGCTCTGTTATCTACAATGTGTACTATCAGGCAATGCATGCTTCTAGTACCGCTAGACTGTACTGCTCTGGCCGTTTAGACAAAACCATGCAGTGAACTTTTCTGTGGGGCCACGGCCGTACCTCGGGGTGCTGGGAATTTTTATTGTATTTCGTACGTACATTGAACACTTAAGTGAAATATCACTTCGAATTTGCTTTACTGCTTATTTACTACATCCGTAGAAGAAAACATGCTTTGGCCACCGGGACATTTCTTGCTATGTGTCCAGGCAGTCAACGTGTTAATAAAGTGAAACCTCGTTACTATGTTTCTGCAGGGGATGACAAAAAAAAATCGTGTTAACCTTTTCTGGTCCAACGTTGAGGTGACCTCGACATCATGGCTTATTGTAACCAGTCCAACGTCAAGCTCACCTCGACATTATGTTTCGTTCTACATGAGAAGTTATTTATTGAAGTTCTTTGACATGATTGTGGTCGATCGATATCCCTAGAGATTTAGAGCTAATTTTTGTGCACAAAAGAAGCCGTCCGATATCTCCAGGGATATACCATATTTCCCGGCATAATCGTCGCATCCTTTATTTTCAATACAAAAATCGGACTTTAAACATTTAATCGCATAATCGTCACACGTCCAAATTTTGTTCACCAATCTGGTTAAAAGGTAAATGGAACTGCAATGTAAGTTGCACATGAATGCGCAATTTGAATACGTGTATGGTTTATGGGCAATTTGGCAACACAGTCACATTTGCGAGATGTTGCACAACGTATAAATAAATAATACCGGTACATGTACGATGCATGGCTTACCGGTAGGCTATCGGCAGTTTGAAAACGTGGTCGTGAGACAGTGTACAATTTATTCACCACCTACATATTATGAGTTCTCATTTGAAATACGTAAGGCTGTAAGTTATCACTTGTCGGCAATGTCGCCAAGAAATACCGGTACGAACACACACTTGTCTTCTAGTACACAAGAGGTCTGATAGAATTCTGCGTTATTACAACCACCCGTCCCCCGGCACAACAGTCGTGAAGGACCTTATCCTAGCAAGCGACCGCTGCTCAACCCGAAGGCCTGCAGATTACGAGGTGTCGTGTGGTCAGCATGACGAATCCTCACGGCCGTTATTCTTGGCTCTCTAGACCGGGGCCGCCATCTTACCGTCAGATAGCTCCTCAATTGTAATCACATAGGTTGAGTGGACCTTGAACCAGCCCTCAGATACAGGTAAAATTCCCTGACCTGGCTGTGAATTGAACCCGGGACCTCCGTGTAAGAGGCAGGCATGCTACCCCTACACTATGGGGCCGGCTCCTGCATTACTGTGCACGAAGTGAAATCCAAGACGATAACGCAGATTTCCACGGAATTATTCAGCTCACGGTCAGCCGAATTATTTACGATGTCTCAGTTGTCATCGCTAGACTCTTTTCTTACTACTACGTCATAAGTGTCCGGGCATGGGATTAAAACTTTTACCCAAGCAGTCAAGATAATTATCATCCAACGGTATTAAAGTTTTATTTTATAAACTCGTCAGTAATGTAATGTAAAATCATCAATAACTGGGAAGAAATATTAACCTAATTACCGTATGTTTAAAAGAAATTGAAATTGAAAAAATGAATGTTTGTTACTGACGTCTTGGAACACGGTCAACCACAGTAGATCTACACCACGCTAGCTACAGCGATGTATGAAGACGTCCGTGCTCTGGTTTGCAAGCTTTGCGCAAGCGCACTAGTGTGTCGCAAGCAACGAGCTCAACTAATAACAAATTGCTGCATTCTTCCTTGCTGCCTAACAGTATTGGCTGCTCTGGAATGGACAGATCACAGATGCATTTATTTGTTTGTGACTGACGTGATTACCGTAGACATATGTATGTGAGAATTTGGGTTTTTAATTTGTGTTTGGGTGTTTGTAGAAATAATTTGTTTTAATAGTAAACAATTACGGAAAGTCATTTATATTGCAAAACATTAACGTGTGAAGCATTCATAAGCAATTATGGGTAAATATAGAAACTATTCTGCGGGTTTCAAGCTAAGCGTAATTGCCTTGTCATAGGTACGACATCGTAACTGGTGTAAAACCTTCAATTATTATGTTTAATATATTTTAATTATAGTTTATTTAATGCTAAACTATCTTTTATTAAGTGTTAAACATGACTAGTATATGATTTCCCTGTAAATATGTAGTATAAAATTGTATAACCTCAAATACATATTGTGTATAAGTTAACCTCAAAATCTATAGAGTCGAAAGCGGTAGAAAATTCCATAATGTTCGTATGTTAGACTTATTGTACTATATTTGGTGTATATGAAGGGTTCTGGAAACTTACTGTAAGGTTTTATTATCCAGATACATGTAGAGACATTACGAATGTTGTAGATATTTCTATGTACATTTTTAAATATTGAAAGAACATTCGAGTACCCATTCGACTAGCTGGTCGATCGATGTTTCGAGTGTGTTTCATTAGAGTGTTGTAAGAACTCTACCAGAAGTCGATCATTCTAGATGGTTGATCGAATAGTATAAATATCGAGTTGTCAAGTCAGTAAGCAAGTCAGATCATTGGACTCGAGTGAGTGAGTGAGTGAGGCGGGGAATTCAAGAGAGAGTATGTTATAGTGCGCGCGTCAGTGTTGTTGATATCTGTACTTGTCAGAATTGACTTCAGGGTACTCCGCTATTGAGTGTTGTACAGTATATAGTGTCATTTGCTACTGTGTATAGTTGTGTGTTGTGACGTACAGTGTAAATAAAGTAATTTATACAAGGAAGTGAACGTGTTCTCGTGTGATATTTATTTACGTCAAATAAAATCACATTGTAGAACGATAGCCTTCGCTGAACAGCACGGGAACAGAGCTGCAGAAAAAAAATTTCAGTGAGTGAAAAGTTGGTGTGTGACTGGCGGAAATTAAAAAACAAGCTAAAAAGCAAAAACCCTTCTAGACGCGCGTTTAGAGGTCCTAAAATAGGGAAGTTTCCTATAATTGACGAAGAAGTGTTTATGTACGTCAATGAAATATGTAGCAATGGCTGCAGTGTATCATATAAAATGTTACAAATTAAGGGACGGAAGGTAGCGCGCAAACACAACATAACTCAGTTTAAGGCGAGTTGTGGGTGGATTAAGGGGTTCATGCGACAACAGAATCTGTCAGTGTGAAGGAGAACAACACTTAGCCAAAAGTTGCCTGCTGATTACACGGAAAAGATTGTAAATTTTCACCGATTTGTCATACGTTTGCGCAAGGAAACTTTGTACTTGCTTTCTCAAATCGGTAATGCCGATCAGACTCCAATCTTTTTTGATATGCCTCGCAACAGCACTATTGTGCTAAAAGGATCACAGAGTGTATTAATGAAAACCAGCGGTAGTAAGAAGTTGCGATGCACGGCAATGCTGGCCATTACAGTTGACGGAAGAAAGTTGCCGCCTTACATCATTTTCAAGAGGAAAATGATGCCTAAGAATATACAGTTTCCCCGTGGATTCATGTATGAGTGCAACCAAAGGGTTGGATGGACGTAGCACTCATGCTGGACTGGGTTAAAACTGTGTGGGATAGAAGACCTGGTGCACTACTAAAACAACCAGCTTCGCTTGTTTTAGATAGTTTCCGAGGTCAGCTTGTGAACGAAGTGAAGCAACTTCTCAGTAAAAATAAGACACGACAGATAGTCATTCCTGGTGGCCTAACATCTGCTTTGCAACCACTAGACGTATGTATTAATAAACCCTTTAAAGACCACTTACGTCGATTTTACAACGAGTGGATGATGAGCGGCGATCAGCAATTGACGCTCGCTGGAAATATTAGGCGACCACCCTTGGACTTGTTATGCTCGTGGGTGATGAAGAGTTGGGATCTTATACCACCTGAACTAGTCTCCAAGAGCTTCAAAAGGACTGGGATTTCAAGTGCACTAGATGGATCCGAAGATGACGCAGTGTGGCAGAGAGACGAAGAATCTGATACTGGTATTAACACCGGCGAGGACGGCGCATCAGATACCGAAACCTGCGACAGCGACACACAAGATTTGGAATAAATTGTGTACCGGTAAGTCCGTATTTCACAACAAAGCGATAATTTTTTGCAAGTGTAATATTTTAACTTTAATACTCAAATTAATGACAATTAACTTAATACGTTCATTTTTATTTTCAGGTTGGAAAAATGTTCGCTGAATTGTTGCGAATAATTATGAATTTTGTTTTAGACTATTTTAATTATTTTGATGTATAAATGTATTACGTGCATCTTAAATTTGTATCACATACAATTTAGTTATAAATAAATTTTTTGAGTAATACAAATACTGGTATTAAAACTTCTTCGTATAATGGTCCCACCCTACTATTTTTCTAAAAATTTTGGTATAAAAAGTGCGACTATGTCGGGAAATACGGTAATACAAGATAAATGTAGCCGTGTGTCGTCATGGTTACCTGCGGCCCGTCAGCTGTGTTTACAGTGAGTATTACTGCACACGTGTTGTACTAGGCATGTTTATCTGTGAAAGTGAATTGTCTCGGTTGAATATGCAATATAAAATAGGCAAATATGAATGAAGAAGAAATATGTATGCACATTTATTTAGACAGCAGTGACAATGATTATTTATTTGAATTAGACAAAGAGTTTAGAGAACTGTCAAGTGAAGATGAAGGTGTTGTGAGCTCCAGCATTGCAAGTGAAATTTCAATGACTGGCCTGTGTGTAAGAAGAAGAAGAAAAAAAAAAAAAAACCCGGAATGATCCCGGACTACCATACGCTGTTTCCGAAGATTCAGGATAAGAAGTTCCAGTGACTGCTACAAAAGCAAGAAGACATGGGAATGTAATGGGCCGGGGTGGAGGAGGGGATACAGCACACGGCAATGATGACACTTCTCAGGTCAGGGTTTATAATTTCAGTAAAAGCGATGCTGAACATACTTCTGCACATACAAATGGGAATGCAAACGGCAATAGTGTTTACCGGAATGTAACATTTCGTGATCGTGAGCCACCTAGACTAAGTTATTCATCAGGTCAGAAAACTAGAGGACCACAAGTTTTGCCTAGCTGCAACACTCCACTTCAGTTTATTATGTTGTTCTTTCCTCCTGCACTGAAGATGAAAATTATTATGGAAACTAATTCCTATGCAATAGAATGTACGGTAATAGTCATAATAATAGTATAATTATAATTACTAATAAAAATTCTGAGTTTAATCTGACTAGGTAAACATGTGCAAAATTAATTTGGACCAGACTGTTGGAACATGTGACATAAAATTGGACTGCAAAGGGTTAAGCGGTAAAACATACTATCGAATATCCCATTAAAAACTATCCAACAGGGAGATGGTATCACTTTACATATTAGTACATTTTACATTGTGTGTGTAGTGTTTCAGGAAATAAAGGGGAGCACTAAAAAGTGTGAAAAAGTTGAGAGAACAAACATCAATATTTCTCTACTGGAGCCTGTTAGAGTAACAAGAGACTATTACAAGATGTGAAAAACACGGAAGAACTGATATGACATTCTTTTGCTACAGTATGTAGCTACAGTACCTACATATTATAGCAGATCACCTTTTTCCTAAAACAACTGTATGATGAATTGTTAGTTGAAGCCTTACATTTCTGACCAGTGGGTAATTAAACACTGTTTTTTGGTCACTTTGTTTGAGCATGAATTTCTCGCGAGGTTATACTCTCCACATGCGATTACGTGCCTTCGGCCGCCATATTGAACAAGGAATTTCGGCAGTACTTGGCATTGGTTCGGACAGACTTGCCGGTGTATAATAAAAATATGCCAACTGTCAAACTAGCAGTTTGTATTTTTGTATGAATGGTACACGGCTTTACCATTGCCTGCATCTTTACATAACTTTTTAATGGGACAGGCCTACAATATATGGAAGCCTTATTACTTAACGGCACTCACAAATGACCTGTCTTAGATCTGCTATTGCTGCACTATACACTTATTTTAACTTCAGTCGTACCACACGGATTTAAATCATCTTATCACAAGAACAGTTATTGGCATTACCTTCAATTTATTGTGTTGAGTGGTAAACAGAAGTGAAGTGATTATTTGTCGCGTGACAGCCTTCTTATGGACTAATAGGATAATCGTGAGAAGTTCAGTAGCGCGGTACATACGGTACCTGTCTTGTGATAACCTAGCTGTGGATAAGAAAAGGGTCGTGAAACCACTCACTAATGAAGAAAAAATTAAAATTCTACAAGGAGTAAGAAATCCACATCTTAAGCGCGTAGAGTTTGCGTGAACGTTAAAACTAGCAACTTCTACTTTGAACACTAATGTGGGCAACCGAGACAAAATTGAAAATGCGTATAAGCAAAATAGGAACGGAAAAAGAAAACGAGTGCACGAAAGAAAGTTCCCGAAGTTGAAAAGAATAAATAAATTTCTAACTTCTGATTGGAATGCAAAATAGGCTACAAGCACAATCAAGTGCGCTGGGTTATTCAACAATCTCACTGACAACAAAGACCTTTCCATAGAACAAAGCACAGAGAACAAAAAATAAACCACTTTTCCCTTTGAGAAAATCAAATGATCATAGATATGTCTCTAGGTCATGACCATACACCAACAGCTGCACAGTTGCTAGAGTTACACTTCCGTTACACATTTTGAGGCGGTAACTTCCATGACGCATAATTTCGGATGAATCCCAGCCATAAGCCATGTCTGTCAACAGACAGCTTTGAAAAAAAAAAAAAAAAAAAAAACACACGTGAAAACTGAATTCAGCGCTCCTAGCTACAGTGAAATCTATTACTGTGCTTTAACTTAGCACCGTCCTGTCTTGTTCTAGTGTAAAGTCTTTGCTGCCAATCAATGACGCAAAACTCAACTTTACCTAAGCTAACAGCTTGCCCCTCGAAGGCGCAAAATACTCGGTGTTCGAGAATTCAAGGCCATTTCTCCTTATCGCGTAGCTTTCTCCGACTGACCCATGGCGAGGGCTCTTATCTCGGTTGGAAATCACATTCCGTACACAAGGGATGACAAAAACAATTTCAGGTCTGGGGAATATAATGATCGTACTAAGCGGTAAAGGCGAAAAATCGTGACATGTTAAGTGAGGTATTTTTTATACGGATTTAATACAATGGGCGTCGGGACTTCAAATTTACGACGTGCTAAGCGGGAAAACGTGTTAATGAGGAACGTATTAACGAGGTTTCACTGTACATCTATTCTGATTAGTCAGGAGGAACTGAAGAAAATGAGAGAAATTGTTATGGTTGATAGTTTAAACATAACTTACATGTAAATCCAAGTAGTGGTAATGATGGAATTGATAACTAAGAGTAGCAATCAATAACAGACAGATAACATCACTTAGGCCTACATTATTTTTTCATGAAAATAAACACTGTAATTAATAAAAAAATGTTTACAATTCAGCAAGCATTTTCCTTTGAAAATTCAAATGGTCCATTAATTTTGCCAGTCAGTGTATTACTTATCTCTTGCGGAGCAACCCCGAATCCTCGACTTGATCCTGCCATTTACCATGTATATTTGTTTACTGTCAGAAAGTGTTTGTTTCCATGGAAACCAGAGATGAATGAAAAGAAACATAATGTGTATTGTCAGCACGAACCTACTACGGTGTCGTAGCAGGCGGAGAGGTGATACTCCGACGTGGCACGTCCTAGGTGGCGGATAGGGGGATCCTCACCGGCTTGCCAGCGGACTTGAGCGAAATAAAGTAGCTCTTGCGGACCAAACACTCAATCCTCAGGGCTAACAACCTTGAGTAGACAAACCGTCACCCGCTAGGGTGGCCTCATCTACATACTCGTTGGACTCAACATAAAAGGAAATATTAATACAAAGAATACCCCAGGTGGTAACAAATCCACCCCCACTTGTGATGGGGCAAGCAGGTCATCGGATTCTGGGGAGCCTGCACCTTCATCTACTCCACCATGCAAACAACAGCAGAAAAGAAAGAGAAATATCACCTACTTGGCTACAGTGAACATCAACTCATTGCTAAAGACTGGTAAACTTAAACAGACTCTAGTGCTGAACAAATATAACATCAAGATGGCAGCACTACAAGAAACATGGTTCATGGACGAAGATGCATTTGAATCCCAAGGATACAGAACATACAAGGGGGAACCAGGCATCAGGGTGATGAAGACAGTCCCACATCTTGGCACTGTCTTTTCCGTTCATCATAGCATGATTGATCACATAATAGGGTTCACTTCACCTAATGGTAGGACCTCCTCAATATCTTTGAGATTCCGCAATAGGGCAATGAACTTCCATGCACACACAAACAACACAAATAGAAATGACCTGGAAGCAGCTGAACAATACTGGAGCATTCTAGAAGAAACCCTTGACAAGATCCCACAACATCATACCACCATACTGATGGGTGATTTCAATGCACAGGTAGGAAAGAAGAAAAAATATCGCAGGATAGTGGGCCTCTACCCAGCCCATGAGAGGACCAATAAGAACGGAGAACATCTTATAGACCTTTGTCACAAATATGGTCTTGTCCTAAAATCAGCTGCCTTCAAACACCTGCCTAGGAAGGCAAAGAAATGGAAGAGCCCAAATCCACTACTAGGTGAATTCCAGATAGACCCTGTGGCGATGGACAAAAAGCATCACAATGAGATTCAGAATTTCAAGGTGCTAAGGAGTGCTAACTTAGACTCGGACTATTACCTATCTCTGGTAAAAACCATCCTACAACCACTGAGGAGGCCACCTAATGTCGGCAGAAAGGCTAAAATACTGAAGTTCAACATCCTCCGACTGAGTGATGAAGACTGTGACTTCAAAGTCACTCTGAAAGAAAACATACAGAAGCAAAGGTGGCCCAACCTACAAAAAGCTCTACTGGACGCTGCTCAGGAGACCATGCCTGCCTCATCCAACAAAGGAAAACATCCATGGTGGACCACTACATGTGACCATGCTACAGAAGATAGACGCAGAGCCTGGGTCACGTGGAACCAATGCAAAAATGAGGCTAACTACCAGGCCTTCCTTACTCAAAGGAAAATAGCTGCCAATACAGTATGACAGGCTAAGAGGAACCATAACAAGGCTCTAATACAACAGGCGGAAGAGGACTTTAAGAGGCACAACTCAAGAGATTTCTACAGGGAACTCAGAAAACAAACAATAAAGTACACAGCTCCCACCCTTCATCTTAGTGGACCTGATGGGAAGCTTCAGTTCAACAACAAGGACTGTACCAATACTCTTGCAGGGTATTTCAAACAGCTCCTCAATGCAGAGGAACCTAAAGAGAGACTCGCATTCTCCAAGCCTCTTTCCAGAAACCGAGACTCCACA
The DNA here is from genome assembly GCF_040414725.1 of Anabrus simplex. Lineage (NCBI taxonomy): Eukaryota > Metazoa > Arthropoda > Insecta > Orthoptera > Tettigoniidae > Anabrus > Anabrus simplex. Next base: position 898,014,878 of record NC_090265.1, read on the forward strand.
CTGCCAATCATTGAAGAAATAAGGGAGATTATCAAGATCCTAAAGAACAAGGGCTCAAGTGAAGCAGTATAGTATGTGGAAACATGCTGACGAACAATCCACACAAAGCATCCATCAGATCATAGAGGATATTTGGGGCAACGGAGACCTTACCTGAGGAATGGACCTCAGCGGTGATCCATCCTCTACACAAGAAAGGTAGTAAGATAGACCTCGACAACTACAGAGGCATCTCTCTAATATCGGTTACGTACAAGATCTTTTCTAAAGCCCTGCAAACCAGAGTGGTCAGTCAACTGGATTCCCAATTACGTGAATATCAGGTCGGTTTTCGTGCAAACAGATCTTGCACAGAACAGATACAGAACCTCAAGACAATCCTGAGGTAAAAGAATCGTGGCGGACACCAATGGGTAGTCATACGAGGAGTGGACTTCCAGAAGGCATATGATTCAATAGATAGGCAGACCATCTTCTCCACCTTATGGGAATTAGGCCTAGATGAGAAGACCACCAGACTAATCCAGGCTACGCTGAAGAACACCACCTCCAAAGTAAAGTTCAGAGGTGAGCTCTCAGAGAGTTTCTCTATCCAAACGGGAGTTAGACAAGGTGATGGAATTTCATGCATTCTCTTCAATTGCGTTCTAGAGAAGATTGTCAGGGAATGGACTGCAACATTACCTCCAGGAAGTGGACTGAAAATTGGCTACAAGAAAGATAATCTCAGTGTACCTTGCCTGGCCTTTGCCAACGACCTTACCTTATTAGCCAACAACATAGAAGAAGCTACTCACCAGCTAGAGAGCCTACATACCATACCAGCTAAAACTGGCTTGAGGGTCAATATAAAGAAAACTGAGATCATGGCTAACATAAAGGGAGTCCCAACTACTATGCCATTGGAAAACACCACCATTCGTAAGGTTCCTGCAGTGAAGTACCTAGGGGAGTGGATTTCAGCAACCGAGAATGATACATGAGCAATAGACACCAGATGCACCAAGTTGGAAAGGATCTACCATACCTGTAAGATCATCTGTACATCCAAGTGTCTATCTAAGAACCTAAAACTCCAACGTTACAATTCAGTATTAAGACCGTCCATACTGTATGCCACTGAGTGTCTTCTGATGAACAGAAAAGGTCCACTAAGGAAGCTAGAGCTCAAGGAACGAAAAATACTAAGAAGGATTTTAGGACCAATAAGAGAAGGGGATGGTACTTACAGGATAAGGCACAACAATGAGATCTATGACCACCAAGAAGACATAGTTAGATCCATGAGGAAAAGGCGATTGACTTTCTATGGACATTTAACTCGTATGAGTACTTACAGACTTACCAGCAAGATCTTTACCACTACAGAGGGAAAGCGTCCAAAAATAAATGGATCACCACAGTGAAGTCCGACTTAGAACAGCTGGGGATTTCAGAACAAACCATACAGGATCGTGTATTATTCTGACAGTTGACCCTTCAAGGTGTCTTTCCAGAGTCTCTCACCGGCAGACAGAGTACAGGCACCACCCGACCGAAGTGGACCCAGGAAAGGAAACAAGCACACAGCCAGATGAAAGCTTTCTGGGCGAAGAAAAAGCAGAATTTCCATACAAGGAGTCAAAACGAGCCCCGTGGTCCTCAGTAGGCCCAAACGACAAGAAGAAGAAGAAGAAGAAGAATGTATTGTCAAGGAATAGTTGTGCAGTGTACTCAAAGGAAACAATACAAAATAGTTTGCGGGTGCTGTTGGTAATTCGTAACACAAGCATGTAAGAAGTTAGGTTTCATGTCTGCAGATGCTGGAACAGAACGTCATCAAAGAACACACGGGATGTCATAAAACATGGAAGAGTTCACTGAACACATCAAACATCTACCAACGTAGTTCCAAAAAGCCACCATGAAGATGGGTCAGCAACAGTTTCAAACATTCAAGATTAAATGAGAGTAGACAGTAAAACAGTTCAGACACAAACTTCACAAACATAAATAAACGGCAGTACTCCTGTGGGCCACCCATATCACTGCTGTAAATGGATGGCAGTACTGCTCACTGGGTTAAAGAAGATGAAAAGAATGATTCAGAATTTCCGTTCAGACTGAATTACTGTAAAATTCTCATTAAGGTAGAAGAAAAACAACCACCTACCTGAGAAAATTCTTCCATTATGAGATATACAAATTGCACTAGGAAAGTTTTGCAATACGCAAAAACGTTAGCTGGACACCCCTGTTATGGTGAGGGATGAAAAGAGGGGAGAAAAACAGTCTAGAAGACAGCAAGGCACGACCTTCACACCAGTTGTTACCAAGCAGCGGGAGTGAAAGCAAATTAAGATGTAAGTGTGGTCTAAAAGTGAATATTGCGCAATTATCTGCTATAATTTTGCGCGTGGATTAAATGTTGACCAGTGCCTAGAGGAAAAGACTCCTGTGCTGGGGAAAGACTGTCCACATCAGACAACAATTTTCCGCTGGTACAAAGAGTTCCAGAGGGGAAATTTTGGGGTTGAAGACAATCCTCGTTCTGGGCGACCATCTGAATCAGTGACTGAGGAAAACATTGAAGCTGTGAGGAAAATGTTGCAGCAAGAGAGGTGGTTGACATATCGGCAGGTAGAGGAGACCCTCCACATCCCTGCACCAGCTATTCATTCAATTCTACACAACCATCTCCATGTTAAAAAGGTTTGTTCCCTCTGGGTGCCCCATTCACTTTCAGAGGAACAAAGGGCACATCGAGTGAAATGGTGCTGAGAAATACTAAAACAGTTTGAAAATGGGACTTCGCGTAACGTCAATAGCATCGTTACAGGTGACGAAACTTGGCTTTACTATTACAATGTCCCACCAAAATCCCAGAACAAGGTGTGGCTGTTTGAAGATGAGGATACTCCTGTGACTGTGCAAAAGTCAAGGTCAGTGAAGAAAAGGATGATTGCAGTAGTCTTCATTAAACGGGGCATCCTGACTCGGGTTGTGCTAGAAACACAAAGGACAGTTACTGCGAAGTGGTACAGTGAGACTTGTCTGCCTCAGGTCATCCAGGCTCTCAAGCAGCTCTGTCCAAGTCACAGCTCAACACTTGGCTCTTGCATCACGACGCTGCTCCAGCACATCGTGCTAATGTAACAATGGATTTTCTTGCCAGATCAGGGTTGACTGTGCTTGATCATCCTCCATACAGTCCTGATCTTGCCCCATGTGACTCCGCACTCTTCCCAGAAGTGAAGATGAAGCTGAAAGGGCGGCAGTTTTCATCCGACGAGGAGCTTCTGGCAGCATGGGATCAAGAGTGTGAAAATGTAACCGAAGAAAAGTGGCAGAGTTGGTTCAGTGATGGGTTTCGACGTATGGAGAAGTGTATTGAGTGTGGTGGAAATTATTTTGAAAAAGTCTAAAGCGTTCACTCACATTGCAAAACTTTCCTAGTGCCCTTTGTACTCTAAAAGAAAAGTCTCAAAGAGGCATAAAGATGGACAATGGGATACACCCTTCCTTTCTCTCACCACATTAAGAGAAGCAGTCAGTGACACATAAAAGTTCCATACACCACTTCATGAGCACACATCATGATAGAAAATACTAGGTTCCTCTATGATTTTAATTATAAAAATTTTAAAAACTTTAATAATTAAAAAAGGAACTCTCAGACAAAAAAAAATATTAAAGAAAAAGCAAGTGATATTACCTTTAAAGACCATAGTCTAATTGTTCCACTGCTGGAAGCTGAAACAAGCCAGGGATTCACCATATCCATACATTTAATTCGATCCTCATGAGCTTTTATTTTTTTCAGCAGGGAGCGTCGCTGTACACTGTGCAAGGCTAGACTACCCTCTTCATCGCCCACACAGAGAATATCATCCTGTACACAAAAAACAAAAAAATCAAAATACAACAAAATTACATATAGTTATTGTATTACCAGCTAAATTTGAAAAATTTTCATAAAATTCTTCAAAGGAAACCATATTTACAAAATGAACCTCAACATAGTATAAACACATAGCTTCCAAGGAAAGTTCTAATGAAACTACCATTCTACACCTAAATGTACATTTAACAACTGACGGTTCCACGCAATATTTTTTTCTTTTGCAATTTGTTTCACATTGCACTAACTTCGACAAGCCTTATGGCAACGATGAGATAGGAACGGGCTAAGAGTGTGAAGGAAGTGACCATGGCCTTAATTAAGTTACAACCCTAGAATTCACCTGGTGAAAGTGGGAAACCATGTACAACCATCTTCAGGGCTGCCAACAGTGTGGTTTCTAACACACAATCTCCCGTATGCAAGCTAATAGCTACCGAGTCCAAACCATGCAGCCACCTCATTCGTACCAGAATTCTGTCCTGAAAGAAGTTCCTTAATGTGGCGTAAATCTGACTGTGTCTCTCGATAATCAGTATTCTTAAATGTTTCTTAAATGTTGAACAATAGGGGTAGTATCCAATACCAAAATCTTCACCACAGAAGGCAAGTCCTAACCAAAGACTTTAATATTACTTATCTAGACTCAAAGAGCGCGCTGGTGCTATACGGAAAATTGAATATCTTCACGCATCGCCATGTTGCGGGCACTTCAGTTTTGAATGCATGCTTAACACGTGGTGATGTTTACAGTTTCTTGTGTGTTTTTCATGGTGATTCCTATCGGTTAGCAGATCTGTGGTTGTGTTATATGATATAGTTATTATTTATAGTATTGGGAACTATTTTTAGTGATAAGTGCGAGCTTACATTGATCAGCAATATTAAATGAGAGTAGGCCTAAGTTAAGCCGCAAGTGCGGAGTGGAGAACCATTTACGATGGTGACCTCTTGTGCAGCTTTCAGTTACACAAATCGGTATAAGAAAGGATTTGGTATTTCTTTTCACAAGTGAGCAGAAATTGAAATGTTATAAAATTACCATAATCGAGAATGGGTTACAGAGTGGTGGATTCAGGGATGTACGGACGTGGCATTCTCAATATTTAAGCTGCTTCTTCTTGGCGTTTTACATTTCATTAGGGACAATTCTTAAGAATTAAACAGCTATTCTGAAAAAGCGCACATTTTGTTCTTACAGACTGTGTACCCATATTAAAATTTCGATAAACACGGTGCTAGAATGCGAAAAATATGACTGATAAAGCTTGGTAAACCCATCTATTTTTAGGTCAAATTATGGCTTCAGATTATTAACAATAATCAGAAGTAACCAGCGTTAATGAAGAATGGAAGGCCTTCAAAGACACCTTTGTGGGAGAAGCCACTACACATGCGAGGCTAGGGGTACCAGATTCATAGCAGATCATATATTACTGATTTTGAATTCAGGAAGTCTGTTAGGAATGTATCGGTTTTTTAGGAATTTTTCGATGATCTATAGTGAACTATCTCTAGGCCTAGGATAGAGAAAGTGAAACCTGTCTGCAAACGAATAAGGGTAAAAAATCTCCAGGATAAGGAAATTAGACAGACGTGAATGAATATGAAGTTTCGAACAGTAGAAAGTACGCAGGTTCAGGATGTAGAAAGAGAATGGGTGGCATATAGGGATGTTGTAGTAGAAACAGCAAGGGAATGCCTAGGAACGACTCTGTATAAAGATGGGAAAAAGTGAACATCTTGGGGGAATGCTGAAGTGAGAGCAGGTTGTAAACTTAAATAGAAGGAGTATCAAAAACGGCTCCAAACAAGGGCTAATGCAGACAGGGAATTGTACGTAGATGAAAGAAACAGAGCGGGGAAAAATTTGTTGTTGAATCCAAAAAGAAGTTGTGGGAAGATTTTGGTAATAAAATGAAAAGGCTAGGTCAAGCAGCAGGGAAACCTTTCTGGACAGTAATGAAGAATCTTAGGAAGGGAGGGGAAAAGGAAATGAACAGCGTTTTGTGTAATTCAGGTGTACTCATAACAGATCCCACGGAATCACTGGACAGGTGGAGAGAATACTTTGAAAATCTTAACGTAAAAGGAAATCTTCATGGTGGTATCGAGAACAACCGAGCTCATGGGGAGGAGGAAAATTATGTTGGTGATATTACGCTTGAGGAAGTGGACAGGATGGTAAATAAACTCCATTGTCATAAAGCAGCAGGAATATATGAAATCAGACCTGAAATGGTGAAGTATAGTGGGAAGGCAGAGATGAAATGTCTTTCATAGAGTAGTAAGATTAGCATGGAGTGTTGGTAAGGTACCTTCAGATTGGACAAAAGCAGTAACTGCCCCTATCTATAGGCATGGGAACAGGAGGGATTGCAACAACTATTGAGGTATCTCACTGATTAACATACCAGGCAAAGTATTCACTGGCATCTTGGGAGGGAGGGTGCGATCAGTGGTTGAGAGGAAGTTGGATGTAAACCAGTGTGGTTTCAGATCACAGAGGGGCTTGTCAGGATGAGATTTTCAGTATGCGCCAGGTAATTGAAAATGTTACAAGAGGAACAGAGAGTTGTGTTTATGATTCATAGATCTAGAGAAAGCATATGACAGGGTACCGAGGGAAAAGATGTTCGCCATATAGGGGGACTATGGAATTAAGGGTAGATTACTGAAATCAATCAAAGGCATTTATGTTGACAATTGGGCTGCAGTGAGAATTGATGGTAGAATGAGTGCTTGGTTCAGGGTACTTACAGGGGTTAGACAAGGCTGTAATCTTTCACCTTTGCTGTTCGTAGTTTACATGGATCATCTGCTGAAAGGTATAAAGTGGCAGGGAGGGATTCAGTTAGGTGGAAATGTAGTAAGCTGTCTGGTCTATGCTGACGACTTGGTCTTAATGGCAGATTGTGCCGAAAGAATGCAGTCTAATATCTTGGAACTTAAAAATAGGTGCAATGAGTATGGTATGAAAATTAGCCTCTCGAAGCCTAAAATTATGTCAGTAGGTAAGAAATTCAAGAGAACTGAATGTCAGATTGGTGATACAAAGCTGGTTGTGTGTTCCCCCATGATGGTAATGTAGTGAGTTTGAATCAAGGTGTAGTAAAGCTAATACGGTGAGTTTGCAGTTGCCATCAACAGTATTCTAAAAGAAGGAAGCCAGTTCCCAGATGAAACTATCTTTACATTGGTCTGTTTTCAGACCAACTTTGCTTTACGGGAACAAAAGCTGGGTGGACTCAGGATATCTATTCACAAGTTAGAAGTAACAGACATGAAAGTAGCGCGAATGATTGCTGGCAAAAAACAGGTGGGAACAATGACAGGAGGGTACTCAAAATGAGGAGATAAAGGCTAAATTAGGAATGAACTCGATGGATGAAGCTGTACGCATAAACCGGCTTTGGTGGTAGGGTCGTGTGAGGCGAATGGAGGAGGATAGGTTACCTAGGAGAATAAAGGACTCTGTTATGGAGGGTAAGAGAAGCAGAGGGATATGAAGACGATGATGGTTAGACTCAGTTTCTAACGATTTAAAAATAAGAGATATAGAAATAAATGAGGCCAGAGCACTAGTTGCAAATAGAGAATTGCGGCGACATTGAGTAAATTCACAGAGACTTGTAGACTGAACGCTGAAAGGCACAACAGTCAACAATGATAATGTATGTATGATATTATTGTACCAGAGGTACATCCGCCCCGTGCATTTAAAACAAGCGCCTTGTAAGCCATCTATAACAGAAACTCTGAAACTCATTTCGGAAATAGTTTGAACATTCATCGACAGATGTCTCTACTTTCAACTTATGTGCGCCCTCTGGGGAGAGGATGAACAAATAATTTTCAAAGTAATTTTGTGTGTCAAGGTTTCCTAAACTGAATTGTTTATTGATTGTTTTTGGTGTTCTAAGATTATCAGCACTTTTATCTCTTCCTGCCAGCTTAAAATTGTAGCCAATAGAAAGTTTTGTACATTTATTTAAGTAACCAATCAGAGTTTTGATATTTATTTTATTGTCCAATGGAAATTGTGGGTGTGTCAGAAATCTGGAGTCTTCCTCTCCGCTACAAAAGCTGGGACATTTCGGGCCATGTTGTCTTTCGATCGCTCCAGTCGAGAGGTTTAGTGTGTGTCTGTAGCGAAGGCAGGGGAAGGGCTACCTCGTCCATCGCCGGGAGGTCCACCTGCTCAAAAGTAATGGCAAAGCCCGTTAACCATGTAATAGTCTTTGAAAGCTAGTTCGAGAGCAAGGTTGAAAATTTATTTCCTAATGTAACTTCTATTCTCAATGTAAATTCTCAAACAAGTAGAACTTAACCGAACTTACGGAATAAAGAGTGAGTACCCTCTTGTATTCCCTTTCAACTTGATATTGATCTGACTATGATTTTGTAATCTTTAAAATCTACCTCTTAATTTTGGAAATTAAATTTTTTTCTTTTCACCTAGTCGCCTCCGTAGTATAGAGTTAGCCTCTATAACTTCGGGCCATAAGCCCACATAGGTTTTTAATGATGTTCTGGTGAATTCCAAGGGAGTGCAAGTGTTTGCCTCCTAATATTTAGATTTTTGCCCGGTAACTTAAACCCTTTTTTTAAACCAAGGCCAGGTAGAATGGGCACTTATTGCCCCTGTTAAAATTCACTATTTTCATTATATTTGCCTATGTAATTTTGTCTGTTGTGCAAATAAGGTAGTGTCTACTGTTGGTTTTGTTAAATATAGATTGTCTTAAAGAAGGCCTGGAACTTGTAAATATTCAAGAATAGTCGCCTAGTGAGTAATTGCGTGGAGCAAAGGCGCTCTTTCTAGTGATGTAAAATTTGGAGCTCTGTCTCCTTGAGTATGTACTGAAGGGAGCAATGGTGCTCTTGTTAAATTTGTAACGGGGGGACTTCAAGCTCATGTTGCTAAATTGTTGTTATCTGATTATTCTAGATTTTTCTTATACTGTTTCTCGAGCTCACGAGCTAGACGTTGTACCTGATTATTTGTTATTTGCTTAGCAAAGTGTAAACTTTGAAAAGAAAAAAAAATCAGGAAAGAAATATATTCCAAATGTTAAAGCTTTAATCTGCAAGTTAATTTTTTTTTCTATCCAACCATTCATGCCCGCACCTTCTTTCACATCTGTCCACCACAATATCTCCATAACAATAATTAATATTGATCACTTTTCATGTTGCAAGAACAGTGAGTGTAGTGTGCATGTGTTTGTTAGCAAGTTGCTCATTTAGCTCTACCGGTTTTACCCACCGATTGCTTATAGGTTAAAATAGTGGTTTTTTTTTTTTTTCTACGGGCTTTACGTCGCACCGACACAGATAGGTCTTATGGCGACGATAGGATAGGAAAGGCCTAGGAGTTGGAAGGAAGCGGCCGTGGCCTTAATTAAGGTACAGCCCCAGCATTTACCTGGTGTGAAAATGGGATTAAAATAGTGTGAGTGAATTCTAATCATATACCGCTTTGCTAGTATAGTCTCCTTTGTTGCATCCTTACGTATTTCAACATTATTTTGTGATACCAGATATGGATAAATTGTTAAAGTGTGGTACAGCAGAACTTAAACATGGAAAAGAATTGGATTCAGATGATAATCATGGCACAATACCTCATACTTCAACAGTGAATAATACACCATTATGGGAGCGGAACTTCCTATATCAATAATGCTGAATGGTCTGTCTGTATTCTTTGTTGCAAACTCTCAAATGAATCTATGAAACCAGAGATACATTTACAAACTAAACACAAAGAGTAGGTGAACAAATCAATTACATTTTAATTTTTCCCCCCTCTACCTGTGTCATAAGAGATGACTGAAAGGGGAAGCACCAAGGGATCTCAACTTGGGAGCATAGGTCAGAGACCACAGGTCCTCTTACTCAATCTGGTATTGTTTCCACTTACTTGTGTTAGCCTCCTTATTTTCAACTCGTGTGCTCTTCTGACCCGATGGTTTAGGTTTTTTAAGCAAAGGGAGTCTCATTTGCACACCCTTCATGGCACTTTCCTTTCTCTTTCTAATGCTTCACTTTTTCAAGGGTCAGAAGTTTTCTGTTTTTCTTCTGGTTAGTATTGAGAAGATTATCCAGTTGTACTTCCTCTTAAAATAAACATACAATGATCACCACCACCACCTAGCAAAGAAATTCAGACGATGAAGGCACAATACTTCAAACTTCAACAATGAAGAAAACACTGTTAAGGGGGAGCGGAAGAACCCTCCTATATCATTTTCTTCTTCGACCGCTTTTCTCACACCTGTGGGGCGTTGGTGTGAACTGTGTCACACATGTGGATTTGGCCCTGTTTTACAGCCAGATGCCCTTTCTGATGCCAATCCTATAGTGAAGGATAAAATCACTATTGCGTGTTTCTATTGTGATTGGTAGTGTGGTGCATTATCTGAATATGAAGAGGGGAGTGTTGGGACAAACACAAACACCCAATCACCGAGCCAAAAGAATTAATCACACGTGATTAAAATTCCCGACAAGGCCGAGAATCGAACCTGGAACCCTCTGAACTGAAGGCCTCCACGCTGATCATTCAGCAAAGGAGTCGGATGGGACCCTCCTATATCAATAAAACAGAATAAATGGGCAGTGATTTATGAGCCTCCCAATGAAAAGAAAATCTAAAGATTATAGTTTTATAATTTAAAAAATTACTATAACAAGTCGCATCCTGTGAAACACGATATCGAAAGACTACTATGCAAAGAAACAAAATGCAACACTTACATTCATGAAAAAGATACATGTGAGTTTCTTCTTCGATTCAAAGGAATAAATCACTCCAGCAGTTTCCATATTATAAACATCAACACGACTTGGGAACAACACTGCATACATATCGCCTGAAGAAGACCATTCCACAGAGCTCACCTGCTGGTATTTGTCACTGCAAGACACATTTCAAGTACTGAAAGAATAACAGAACATAGAACAAGGGAAGGCCTTTATGATGACAACCATCAATTAGTTCCAACAGATTTTTTCTTTTAAAAATAGAATGACATAAAAAGTGCATCTACTAAGTAGTTTATAATATTTACAAAATTTTTATAACATTAACTATTTTGACACTAAATGCTACGAAAACATATTTAACAGTGAACATAAAAAAAATACTACAGAACACTTTGAAATGATAGAAATAACACAAACAATGTGTTAGGAGTTAATGATATTCGGGTATGGAGAGATAACGAGGATGAGATAAGAGACTATAAAGTGTTCTTGACGGGTGTTAAAAAGGCAATGGCAGACTGTGGTGTAGGACTGTTCATTATAAATACTATTACATGCAATTTGATTTCTGTTAGGCATGTAAATGAGCAAATGATGTGGGTAAATATTGCAGTTGGAGAAATTAGAACGGAAATTGTCTCAGTGTATTCACCATGTGAGGGTGCAGGTTACGATGAAGTTGACAAGTTTTACAAAGCACTAAGTAACATTATAGTCAGGGTCAACAGGAAGGATAGGATAGTGCTAATGGACGATTTAAAAAAGAGAGCTGGAAATAGAATTGAAAGATATGGCAAGATGTTGGGTAAATATGGAAGGTAATAGGAATGGGAAGCGATTACTGGACTTCTGTGCTAGGATGGGATTAGCAGTTATGAATACATTCTTCAAGCATAAGGCTATTCACTGCTACACATGGGAGGGTAGGGGCACCAGATTCATAATAGACTATACCACAACCAATTCTGAACTTGCCTGCAGACGAATAAGGGTAGAAAAGCCCCAGAATGAGGAAATTATTCAAGAAGTACATGGATATGATTAGTGAAAAGTTCCAAACAAAAGATAGAAAGCAGGTTAAGGATACAGGGATACTCTAGTAGAATCAGCAAGGGAATGCCTAGGAACAACTTTGTGTAAAGATGGGAAAAAAATTGATCATCATGGTGGATTGATGAAGTGAGAGCAGTTCGTAAATGTAAAAAGGTGTATCAGAAATGGCTCCAACATAGACTGGTATAGACAGGGATTTGTACAACGATGAAACGAACAGAGCGAAACAAAATAATTATTGAATCCCAGAAGTCTTGTAAGATACATTAATTAGAATGCAGGCTTTCAACACAATCCAACCATTAAGACCAAGTCATTGGCATAGGCCAAACTGCTTACTACATATCTGCCAACTTTGTGGAAAGAAAATTCGTAAAACTTTTTCATGCCAGCAAAAAAAAGAGGTAGAGTAAAACCAAGCTGATTTAATACTGCAAATTACAGAAGCTTAATACCTTACTAATACCAGGTGTATGCATACGTTTTTGCCAGTTTTTTTGGTAAAGAAAACATGTAACTTTCAAGGGAAAATTTTTTTTTTGTTTATTCAAAATATTGGCCATTGGGTTCTACACACTTCACCCATCTTTCAGGTAAGTTATGAATACCATACCAGAGAAACTGCTTGTCTTTTGCGGCAAACCATTCGCCGAGCCATTTTTCAACTTCCTAGAAATTGCCGAAGTGCTGCTCTTCAAGCGCGTGCCCCACTGATGCAAAGAGGTGATAGTCAGATGGGTAGTACGGTGGGTGCGGAGGGTGTTCCATCCAAGCGATTCCAAGGTGTCTTTCACTGTGTGAGATGGCGCATTGCTGTGTAACAAAATCACTTTGCCATGTCTTCTGGCTCATTCCAGTCATCTTTCGATCAATGAGTGATTTAAATTAATCATTTGTTGGCGATAGGGTTGTGCAATAACGGTTTCGCCGAGCTTGCTCATCTCAGCACTTTTGTGGTCTACCAGAGTGCACTGTCCTTCACATTGAAATCACCAAGCTTAAATTGCCGAAACCATGTCTCATATGTTCTAATCGATGGAGCGTGTTCACCATATGTTTCTACCAGCAAACGATAACTTTCCACAGCCGTTTTATTTTGATTAAATAAGAAAAGCAATGCATGCCGCAAATTTTCTTTTTCTCAGTTCAATATGGACCTACAACATGAAATTTACAACCCTTAATAATTAATACATGATCAATGAATGATACAACACAGGCGCTAGTGTTTGGCGGACTCAACTTGTGTGTGTTGGTAGGTTAATGCCAGACGAACTAACTGACATGTGTCAAATTCATACGCTGCGTACTGTTCGCTGGCGCCATCTCTTAGTGAAGCCGGAAACGACTTATGCATACACCTGATATATGGCTGAATCTTCAGGATATAACACACAAACAAAACACAACACACAGGTATAGCCAAATAGGACATAACCGAATTACATAACGCTAAAATACTGCACTACCGAAAATAAAGAAATGACTATCGAACGATTGCTCCTCCGACTTATCAGTAATTGGAACAAAGGAAATGGTGTAATTAATGAATGTGTTTAAGTAAGTCTCCCATCGAAATACAATCACCATCTATCGAACTCCTGCATAAGTACCATTTTGCCGCAATTTCAAAATGCAAGTTTCTATTAAAATGGTAAAATATTATGGTTCATCCGTAAAATCCTAACATACAACACTTTCCGTAAACTTTATGGATAAATCATAAAAGTGGGCAGGTATGTTACTATATTTCCACCTAAGTGAATCCCTCCCTGCAAATTTATACCTTTCAGTAGATGATCCAGGTAAACTATGAACGCCTACAAAGCAGGAACAGGTAGATAATTTCAATATTTACAATGTGTATACTCCCAGGATAGCAGTATAGTATGCGAGATTGAATCAAGCAGAGGGAAAATGAGGAACAGGGAACTGTTGCTGAGAAGTATGGGAGTAGGAGAAAAGGAAAAGATAGTTAAGGGAAATGTGTAGTAGTGGATGGGAAAAGACAGGTGGAAGAGGGTCATGGGAGGGAGAAAAGGGAGGAGGAAGTAGCTTCTGCAGCTATCAGGAAAGACAGGGCTAACCAGGAGGGGATCAAATGAGGTGGGTAGGGTTGAGGATTTGATCATGGGGGATTCCATTGTTAGACGTGTGGGGAAAGTGTGTGGAGGACAGGGAACCAGGGTAGAGTGTTATCCAGGAATTAGGTTGAGGCAGATGTTGAGGAAAGTAGAAAAAGGAGGGAAAGGAAAAGGTGGTAGTGTTTCATATTGGTACTACAACGTAAGACAAGCAGGTATAAATACTAACATAGTTGGGGATGTGTGGGATCTGATAAATGCAGCACGGGTGAAGTTTAAGGAAACGGAGATTGTTATCAGTGGAATACTGACCGGAAGATGAGTGGGTATTTAAATGAGACTGTGGAGTGGGTATGTGGGAACCTGGGAGTGAGATTTCTAGATCCTAATGGCTGGGTAGGAGATAGGGATTTGCGCTCAGATGGCCTTCACATAAACTGCAGTGTATAAGTTAGGAAATTTGTTTAGAAGGGTTATAGGGAGGTACGTTTAGGGAGCGGTCATAAGGGTACAGGGACCTGGAAGTCAAGTAGGGATGACATAAAAATGTTAGTGCTGAACTGTAGAAGCACGGTACGTAAATTAGTAAAGAAGTTCCGCACCACCGGGTCCATTCTTAACAAGAAATCACGCAGGAGACGAACCATTTTAACAGAGGAAAAATTGACGAAATAGGAGCTCTCTTGGAAAGAACTCCAACAAAATCCCTGTCGTGTCTCGCCGTACAAGCTAATACGTCATTATCTTCTGCCCACAAAGCAACAAAACTGTTAAAAGTAAAATCGAACAAACCCACTCCTGCCCAATATTTACGAGTACCTGACAGTTTCGCTAGGGTTCGGTATTGTAACTGGCTGCTTCAGTCAGTCAAAACAATCGATACTGGTGTGCAGAAAATCCCCGTCAGCTGCATGTCCATCCACTTCATGATGTAAAAACAGGAGTTTGGTGCACAATAAGTGCTCACAGAATTATTATAGGGCTTATATTTTTCCATGAAACAATAAAGGCTGATCACTATATAGACCTCATTCTCAGATCATTCTTTCAAGAGCTGACAGAAGAAGAAAGGAGTAATGGTTCCTTTATGCAAGATAATGCAACGGCACACACTACTAATCAGTCTATGGAGGTAAAACGGGAAGTTTTCGAAGATAGTGTGGTTAATTATCCCCCTAGACCTCCTGATTTAAATCCCTGGGATTATTATCTGTGGGGGATGTTGAAGGGAAAAGTGTATGTGAACAACCCTCACACAAGAGTAGAAACTATAAGAGAACATTACACAAGTTAATTCCAACATCACACGGGATGAGATTCACCAAGTGCCTGTAAACCTATTTACGATGTGTCAGGCATGTTTAACAGCTGAGGGACAACATTTTGAACATCAAATGTAATGTCAGGAAGGTTTTAGACTAATAGTTTCACTAGAAATAGTGCAAAATTGCCGTGAGTAGTGGGGAGGAAAAGCGTGTATTATACCGGCTAGTGAACAAGTGTCATTGCGCCAGCCGTGCCGTGCACCGAGTGGTGCTGCGGAACCAGCTAAAAATAAGAACCTGTAGATGGTATCAGTGACTACAAAGCTGTTTTTGTTGTAGTTACAAATAAACACGATAGAAAGGAAGGTCTTAAAAGTAGGAATATTAGGCAGTACCATACGACTGATAAAGCAGACACGAGGGAGTTTTTGAAAAGTAACTATGATCGGTGAAAAACGATAAATAAAAATGTAAACAGACTCTGGAATTAGTTTAAAGCAATTGTTAAGGTGTATGAAAACCTTTAAGGGTGGTAAGGACAGAGAAATAAAGAGACAAAGAAGGAGGTGCAGATTGGAAAGAAATAGAGATAAAAATGGCTGTGGAAATAAGGAGAAATTGAAGGAACTTACTAGGAAATTGAATCTAGCAAAGAAGTCAGCTAAGGATAACATGACGGCAAGCATAACTGGCAGTCATACAAATTTTAGTGAAAAATGGAAAGGTATGTATAGGCACTTTAAGGCAGAAACAGGTACCAAGAATGGCATTCCAGGAATCATTAATGAACATCATCTTATCTGCTAATGGCTTCACGTCGCACCGACACAGATATGTCTTCTGGCGACGATGGGACAGGAATCGGCTAGGACTTGGAAGGAAGCGGCCGTGGCCTTAATTAAGGTACAGCCTCAGTATTTGCCTGGTGTGAAAATTGGAAACCACTGAAAACCATCTTCAGGGCTGCTGATAGTGGGGTTCAAACCCACTATCTCCCGAATACTGGATACTGGCTGCACTTAAGCGACTGCAGCTATCGAGTTCGGTCATTAATGAACAAGGGGAGTGTGTATGTGAGGATCTTCAAAAGGCAGAAGTATTCAGTCAGCAGTGTGTAAAGATCGTTGGTTACAAGGATAATGCCCAGATAGAGGAGGTGACTAATGCTAAAGAATTATAAAGTTTACATATGATAACAATGACATTTACAATAAGATACAAAAGTTGAAAAGTAGACAAGTGGCTAGAATTGATAAGATTTCTGGGGGTATATTAAAGACAATAGGTTGGGATGTAGTACCATATCTGAAGTACTTATTTGATTATTGTTTGCATGAAGGAGCTATAACAAATGAATGGAGAGTTGCTATAGCAGCTCCTGTGTATAAAGGAAAGGGTGATAGACATAAAGCTGAAAATTACAGGCCAGTCAGTTTGACATGCATTGCATGTAAGCTTTGGGAGAGCATTCTTTCTGATTATATTACACATGTTTGCGAAATTAATAACTGGTTTGATAGAAGGCAGTTCGGGTTCAGGAAAGGTTATTCCACTGAAGCTCAACTTGCAGGATTCCAGCAAGATCAGTGGTGTATGCTGGGATTAAGACATGGGCTACCACTAGACATAGGTTACCTCTTTTCGATGGTTGGCTTAGTGAACGTCAAGCTTTCAGCGTTTTGAGCTGCAGCCAATTGAGAAGCCTGCTGTGTTGTCAAGGCTGCTTTACAGGCTACTGCCCTGGCCTCTGCTATTGCCAATTCTCAACCCCTGATCACTGGAGATGGTAGCCTAAGGTTTAGCAAATGAAAGTCCAGCTTTGTGGCTAATTGGATAGAACGTTTGCCTTTGGTCCGATGGCCCCGGTTCAGTTTCCATAATCAGCCCTCTCATACTGTTAATTCCCCTGGCTTGGGGACTGTATGTTTATGGTGGCTTCGCCATTCATTTTATCCAAATTAGGTCAACACCAAGCCTATATAGATGCCATGCCCCATTATTATTATTATTATTATTATTATTATTATTATTATTATTATAATATATTTTTTTTACAAGTGAACTGACCACTAAGGATCACACTACAATTTCATTTCTTTCTCTTCTTGCGGAGTTTTCTCTGTGTCCAATACTCCTTCATGCGTTCACTAGCCTGCTTCCATTGTTAATCTATCCAGGCTCTTCCGGTCTTCCTAGTTCTTCCTGCGGCTTGAACACCTTCCAAATTCTTCAGTGTGTTCCTAAACGTATTCCTTTCTAACAGCTGGTCTTCCAAGATGCTTAACCTTTCCATATCCTTCTTTGTCTCCTTAATCCATGCTGTAGTGGTCTTTTTTCTCCAGAAGTAATCAAATATCTGTTTGGTAAGTCTGTTTGCGTTCATTCTGTATAGATGTCCAAGAAACGCCAGCCTCCTTTTCCTCATGGTGTCTCAGATTCTTTCCATCTTCTGGTAAACTACTTTGTTTCTCCAAAGTTTCCATCCGCTTTCCGTTTGGACAGCTCCCATAATTTTTCTGAGGATTCTTCTTTCCAGGACCTTTCCTATTCTACAATCGCCATAAGACCTATCTGTCTTGGTGCGATTTGAAATATTAATAAAATAACAACCAATATTATCTCATCAATAGGACATTTCGATTAGCGGATTTTATTACATGCCTGTTTTTACAAGTACTGAGGAACTTTCGTAGGAATTACATAGGTGCTTTGAAAAGTTCTCGGAATATACTAGAATCAAGTATCTTACCTCGGTGGAACTGCTTTTATTTTTCAACACAGTCTCCCTGTAGACTAATGCATTTGGTCCAGCTATGTTCCAATGCCTTGATCCCATCTCGAAAATGAGATTCCTCCAGACCTGCAAAATACCTCTCCAAACCGGCTGTCAGTTCTTCCCTTGTAGAAAATCTCCTTGCACCGAGGAAAATTTTCAGCTTGGGGAATAGAAGAAAGTCTGATGGTGCCAAATAAGGTGAATAAGGTAGATGTGGCAACAATTCATACCCCAGTCCACGAAGTTTTGCCATGGCAATAACACTTGTGTACGGCGGAGCGTTGTCCTGATGAAATTATGACTTGTTTCCTTGCCAAACCAGGCCTTGTTTCGCATATCTTTTCCTGCAGTTGGTCTAGGAGGTTTGCATAGTATTGCCCCGTAATTGTTTGACCAGTAGGAAGATAATCTATCAGCAGAATGCCTTTTGCATCCAAGAAAACTGAGGCCATGACCTTTCCGGCCGAACGCACTGCCTTTGCTTTCTTTGGTGGTGAATCAGCATGTTTCCACTGCTTTGACTGCTGTTTGTCTCTGGGGTATACTAGTGGACCCAAGTTTCATCTGTAGTCACAAACCGGCACAAAAAATCTTGTCGGTTGCACTGAAAACAGGCCAGACTTTGTTCGGACATTCCAATCTGGTGCGTTTATTGTCCAATGTCAAGAGCAACGGCACCCATCTTGCAGGTAATTTTTTCATACCCAATTCTAGGGTTAAAATAAAATATACCCGTTCAGCAGACATCCCTACAGCTTCAGTAATCTCCCGCACATTCAGTCGACGATCCTCCATGACCATTTTATGCACTTTTGCGATAAATTCTGGGGTCGTAACGTTTTTTGGCTGTCCATTACGCGGATCATCATCCAAGCTCTCCCGACCAAATTTAAACTCGCTGGTCTACTTGGCAACAGTTGAAAATGAAGGAGCAGAGTCCCCCAGTGTGTTCTGAAAGTCGGCATGAATTTCCTTTGCTTTCATACCTTTCTTTACAAAGTATTTAATCACTGCTCGAATCTCAGTTTTCTCCATTGTCACAAATCACTACGTGGGAACAACAACAAAGAGTCGTCACTACCACACTCCTGAAGCTAGAGCACTGACGCACCACGTGTTCACTCACAAAGGATGTGGGATTATTGCGCGGGAACCTCGTTGCTCTAGCACTGACATCTACCGGTGATTCCGAGAACTTTTCAAACCGTCCTCGTACTTGAAAATGCTCAATGATGCCGTTTTTTTTTTTTTTTTTTTTTTTAAACGGTATCATATCTGTCACATAGCAGGTTGCAGAGATCACATATGCAGTTCTGTTAAAGGTTCATTTAATTTTTTCCGCTAAACCTGTTGCCAAATGATCAAGGTTTGTTTGGGTTAATAGAATGTATTTCTAATTTTCCTTTAACCCTTAAAAACTGGTTTCAGTATTGACAAGATGTCACAAAGGTTTACAAGTCTTTTTCCTCAAAAAATATGCAGTAAACAACACAAAATCAGGTAGCTACGGTTCACATGGAAAGGATCATATACCGAGACATGCTTTGTGGAGCACATCGACAAGACCTCACTCGATACTCGAGATTTTTCACATTTCGTTAATTAAATTAGAGTATTTATTCCCAGGTCAAATAGCCATTACAGCTAGATCCAGCACTAGTACCCGTATCACCTTAACCGAGAGTAATCTGCATGAAAAATTTCAACATTCTTGTATTCCACATTTATCAACATGGGCTGTCAATTTACACCAACATAAAATACCATCAAAGTTCATAGGTTGGAAACAAAAACATGCTTTCTTGGATATATCATACGAGTTGTTTTGCACTCAACAATACAGCATGTTTGCAACATGCAAGAAAAATGGAACAAACCTTGCAGATATTAAAGAATGCAAATGTACCCTGTATACCTATCACATACCGTATATTATATATAGAAAATCAAACAATAAATATATATTATTATTATTATTATTTTACAGCGGTCGTACCCATCGTTCACTGGTTAATTAGCTTCCTCTGGAGATCAGTGGTGGTGTCCAACCCATGATCACGGCTTCGATTCCAACCAACAAAAAAAAAAAAAACACTAAACCTGAAATTTGGCATTTCATTTTAGCAGATCTACCAATAAAAATAAAACTACATTGCTCTTCTAACAGCAGCCCTTCAGTCTCCTCCTACAAGGATGTAGAATAAATGGGAGTGAGGAATACCCGCACTCTCTTATCTATTTAAAGTTAAAAACTTCATGATTGTTCCGTATTGAGTAGAGAAATAAGATGTACAATATTATAGGGAAGGATCCACCTTTCAATACTCCGTAGTAAGTTGAACTAAAAAGTAGTTACAACCTATTTATTGGAACCGGTTTCAACACATTTCAAGTGTCATCATCAGCCAATTAGCGAAGATCTTAAAACAACTAATACATTGAACACAGGCAAAAAATTAACATTGTATCATATCGTAGCAATTCAGTTAATGTTCAAAACACAATAATCACAGTCAAGAGAGTAAACAGAACATCACTATCTTGCGCCGAAAACAAATATAGTTTAAGTTCATAAGCAGGTCAAGTATGCACTTATGTAAAGTCGTTGCTAGGCAGGTCTTGTAGACATTTGTTTCTCCGGCCGAAGAGTAAAAGGTGACGTGAATGAAGTCTTAGGAAAGCAGTGTAGGATTTAATTTCGTCAAATTCAAAGTGGATATATAGGTTTTAAAATAATTTAAAACGTTAAAAAAGAATAAAGCCAAATAAAAATATATTAAAAATAGGAAGAAATAATGAAAGAAATACGAGGTTCAACTCTAAACAACTTGCCGTAGTAATTGATAAAGAAATGATAAATAGAGAAAGGGGGTGGGGAACGTTTATTAGAGGGTGGTGATGGTGGTTATTGTTATTAGAGGAAATACAATTGGGCAACAATCCTTTATATAACACTAATTCAAGGAAAAAAGAGGAAGAGAACCAACACTTCGAAAAATGAAGATATCGGTTAAAGGAAGACAAGGGGGCGTGAAAATGAAAGACTCCCTAGCCCTCGCAAACCTAATAGCATCGGGGTCGGAAAAGAACAAGAGTTGACCAAGACCTGCCTAGCAACGACTTTACATAAGTGCATACTTGACCTGCTTATGAACTTCAACTATATTTGTTTTCGGCGCAAGATAGTGATGTTCTGTTTACTCTCTTGGCTGTGATTATTGTGTTTTGAACATTAACTGAATTGCTACGATATGATACAATGTTAATTTTTTGCCTTGTTCAATGTATTAGTTGTTTTAAGATCTTCGCTAATTGGCTGATGATGACACTTGAAATGTGTTGAAACCGGTCCCAATAAACAGGTTGTAACTACTTTTTAGTTCAACTTACTACGGAGTATTGAAAGGTGGATCCTTCCCTATAATATTGTACATCTTCTTATCTCTCTTATCTATATCATTGACAGAAGGATGAGGTGAGGAAGTATATACGATGAGTAACGCATGGTTGATGGTTAGCAGTGGCGATCTGACGGACCGAAGCCTAGCACACCCACCCTCCGCCGGTCCCCGCTCCTATCCGATATCCAGCAGCAAGCCACGTGTTACGAGTCAAGGGGAGAGGGGCGAGAGTCCGGGCTACGATATCAGTCTCCGATGCCTTGCTCTCAGAAATTTGTGCAACGTTTTTTCTCACTGCTTTCAAGTTTTGTAAGTGAAACAATGTTTCAGATGCTTACATTATTATGTGCTTTAGACTTCCATCATTCTCAATTGATATTTGGACTTCACTGATAGCCTTGGTAGCCCTCAGTATACGCCACTGAGCAAGATATAGCAGATATCTTGGATTCAGGCATTCGATAGTGTGGATCATGGGAGACTACTGGCAAAAAATGAGTGCAATAGGACTAGACAAAGTAGTGATTAAATGGGTTGCTATATTTCTAGAAAATAGATCTCAGAGAATTACAATAGGCGAAGCTTTATCTGACCCTGTAAGAATTAAGACGAAAATTCCTCAAGACAGTATTATTGGATCTTTATGTTTTCCTATATATATAAATGATATGAGTAAAGAAGTGGAATCAGAGATAAGGCTTTTTACGGATGATATTATTCTGTATAGAGTAAAATATAAGTTACAAGATTGTGAGCAAATGCAAAATGACCTCAATAATGTTGTGAGATGGACAGCAGGCAATGGTATGGTGATAAATGGGGTAAAAAGTCAGGGCCTCTCAGTTTTAATTACTGTGTTGATGGGGTGAAAGTTCCTTTTGGGGATCACTGTAAGTACCTAGGTGTTAACATAAGGAAAGATCTTCATAGGGGTAATCACATATATATGATTGTAAATAAAGGATACAGATCTCTGCACATGGTTATGAGGGTATTTAGGGGTTGTAGTAAGGAAGTAACGGAGAGGGCACACAAGTCTCTGGTAAGACCCCATCTAGAGTATGGTTCCAGTGTATGGGACCCTCACCAGGATTACTTGATTCAAGAACTGGAAAGAATCCAAAGAAAAGCAGCTCGATTTGTTCTGGGTGATTTCCAACAAAGGAGTAGCATTACTAAAATGTTGCAAAGTTTGGGCTGGGAGACTTGGGAGAAAGGAGACGAGATGCTCGACTAGTGGTATGTTCCGAGCTGTCAGTGGAGAGATGGCATGGACTGATATCAATAGACGAATAAGTTTGAGTGGTGTCTTTAAAAGTAGGAAAGATCACAATATGAAGATAAAGCTGGAATTCAAGAGGACAAATTGGGGCAAATATTGGTTTATAGGAAGGGGAGTTAGGGATTGGAATAACTTACCAAGGGAGATGTTCAATAAATTTCCAATTTCTTTGCAACCATTTACTAAAAGGGTAGGAAAACAACAGATAGGGAATCTGCCACCTGGGCGACTGCCCTAAATGCAGATCACTAGTGATTGTTGTGATTGATTGAATGAAGTGAGTTTGAAGTTGCGATCAACAGTATACTGTAAGAAAGAAGTCAGCTCCTGGACAAAACTATCTTTACACCGGCTCGTGAATAAAACTATCTTTACACCGGTCCGTTTTCAGACTAACTTTGGTTTATAGGAGTCAAAGATGGGTGGATGTGGGATATCTTATTCATAAGTTAGTAGTAACAGACATGAAAACGGCAAGAATGATTGCTGGTATAAACAGGTGGCAAGAATGGCAGGAGGGTATTCGGAATGAGGAGATAAAGACCAAATAGGAATGATACCTAGATTGATGAAGCTGTACGCTTAAACCACCTTCAATATTGGGGTCATGTGAGGGGAATGGAGGAGGATAGGTTACGTAAGAGAATAATGGACTCGGTCATGGAGTCTAAGAGAAGTAGAGGAAGACCAAGACAATAATGGTTATACTTGGTTTCTAATGATTTAAAGATAAGAGATATACAACTAAATGAGGCTGCAGAACGAGTAACAGAAAGAAGATTGTGGCAGCGTTTAGTAAATTTGCAGACTGAATGCTAAAAGGCATAACAGTCTACAATGATGTATGTATGTATGTATGTATGTATGTATTGTACCAGGAAAGCCTAGGTCCTGGTCCATACTTATCAAAAGAAATGTTGTTCCAGCATATAAGATCCGTCCGAAGTACGAACATCTAAGTAAAAGAATGTTCCAGTATGTACCAGACTCCACGAGTGCGCTAGGCGGAGTCAAGTGACGTCACCTGTCGTTTAAAGCTCACCTCCCTTAGAGATATTTCTCGTAAATATCTTTCTTTCCGCAAGTGTTCAACGCCTGTACCAATTTTAATGGAACAAACGCTAAATGGTAGCGGACGTCATGAAAATTAACCTCTATAAATTCCAAATTAATCCCTCCTATGGTTGCTGAGTTACAATGATTTAAAATCTAACAGAAATTACGCACTTACGGTCACATGACCGAGAGAAACTACCCCTCCCAGCGCCAGCTATATATGCCACTGGGTCAAGGCTAACAGATAGTTGTGTGTTGAGTTCAGTTCAGTTCATTGCAAGCAGTCTGGTCTAGCAGTGCAGAATGTGTATGAGTAAGAGAGTAACATAGTATGTTCGTGCAGTCTCGAAGACAGTACTTTTCGTCGTGTTTCGCGGAGACGAAATTACGGGCTAGTAAATAGCCATCGTACTTGAAAAAAAAAAAAAAAAAAAAAAAAAAAAAAAAATGCCGCACCGTAAGTAGTCTATTGTGCCGCGACTATGACATTTCGAAGTATAACACGTATGAAATCAGTATAACACGTATGAAATCAGTGAAGTTCGAAGTTATATATTGGACATTCACAACATGACGTGTGGACTTAATTAATTGCACACAATATTAAATTACCAACAGAAACTGTCGTGTACAGTAACTTTAACTACTCTAGAACTTATTTTCTAACATAGCACATCCTTGGACTGTGTCTTTTTATTTATGTGCCATATTAGGACATGACATGTTACAGTGATAAACTTAGTGAAAGTTAAGAACTTTTTCTAAAATAAGATAGTCCTATCAACATTAGAGAATCAGTGTTATCTGTCAGGACAACGATTCAAAGACTGTGGTTAGAGACGGTCACGAGAAATATTACGTGTTTGCACTGTGTTGGACGTTCTCAGTGACAGTTTAAAATAGTGGTTTTTTTTTTGCAACAAGGACTGTGATCACTCATTGGACGTCCTAAAATTAACATAGTATCTGTAAATACTACTTGCATGTTCCGTGTGTTAAGATCATTTCCACGAGCAGCAGAAATCTTCAGAAAATTCTACAAGATCCAACTACCTTCAACATCATTTCATCTATGACGTCAACGTGGTTTCTTCGTGGAACTTCAAGTTTGAGTCATCATCCACACCCGCGGAATGTTCCAGATTCTCATCAGTATTCGTAAGCCAAGTTTTTTAATAAGTGAGTAGTCACAAACTGACTTTCTTTTTTTTTTCTTTCTTACCAATCGTGAACAGTGGTTTACCCAGTGCTGCGTGTGACGATACTTCGTAGTTTTCCACCATTACTCAAATTCATCTTTTAATGATAAATCTATTTTCAAAATCTATTTCACATAAGAAAGACTCTAGGAGTTTCAAGTGTTCTATGTTTCAAGGCTCACAAACTGAGAAACTCTCAACAGAAGTTCAAATTCTTATTTTCAATTATAAGTGTGTTCATGTCATGTCATTATACTTAGAAAGACTTTAGGTGAAAAAAACTGACACTTTATGTTTTCGCAAAAGACTATTGGATCTGTGAGATTTATTTATTTTCACAAATTGCATTCAAGAAGATTTACGTTAACCCTTTTGATGTCAACAAATTATTTGCATTCTATATCGACATTGCAGGGTGGTGAATTGATTAACATTATTAATAAATTGTTTGAAAAAGGGTATAACCATCTATTATTCGCCCTGCGAGTCTATCCTGCTCTGTACCGGCTCCAAAAACCATCTTCCACTACCTGAGATCCTTCTCATGCATTACGCCCCGAACTTTTACTGGTACAGTATGTATGTATGTATGTACATGTATGTATGTTGCCATTCTTAATGTTGGTAATAGAAAAGAACAAGCAAGCAATTAATCAAGTCACATCTATGTCTGCACAGGTTACCTAAGAGAATAATGAACTCAGTCATGGAGGCTAAGAGAAGTAGACCGGGCGAGCTGGCCGTGCGGTTAGGGGCGCGCAGCTGTAAGGTTGCAGCCGGGAGATTGTGGGTTCGAACCCCACTGTCGGCAGCCCTGAAGATGGTTTTACGTGTTTCCCCATTTTCACACCAGGCAAATGCTGAGGCTGTACCTTAATTAAGGCCACGGCCGCTTCCTTCCCACTCCAAATCCTTTCCTATCCCATCATCGCCATAAGACCCATCCGTGTCGGTGCGGCGTAAAGCAACTAGCAAAAAAAGAATAAAGAGAAGTAAAGGAAGACCAAGACAACAATAAACTTGGTTTCTAAAGATTTAAAGATAAGAGGTATATAACTAAACGAGGCTACAGAACTAGTGACAAAAAGAGGATTGTGGCAGCGTTTAGCAAATTTGCAGAAGCTTTCTGTTCCTCCCTCTTCCCACATCGACCTGTCATTGTGTTTATCCTATTACTCTCTGTGTTCCTACCTGCTCATGGATGGAGCAGGCCAAAGAAGTTAGCCCCTTTCAGACTTGCAACAATCGACATCAGAATATTAACCGGTCGCCATCGAGAGTTAGCTGAAACTGTGAAGAACAGAAGGGTTGTCATTGCTTGCACCCAGGAAACAAAGTAGAGAGGTTCAAAGGCATAGGAAATTGGGGATGGCTATAGAGTAATCTGTCACAGCACACCTTGCCTGGTATATTTAGCATGTTGTGCATGTTTCTGAAGTGGTAGTCCTTTGAGACAGCCGCCGCACTCCTCACAGCAGATTTTAATGAACAGTACTCTTCAAGGTCCCTTTCAAGACATGTTCTCCACAAGATCCTGAAGGCTAATTTCTTCTCCTTAATGATCAATTGGACTTCTTCCATGTTTATTTATCAATATCTGATAGAAGGTTTATACTGAAGCTGTAAAAGTACAGATGAGTATCCAAGAACAAATGCTTTGTCCTAGAAAAATCCCCCCTGTGAGTGGGGGCAGTAGAATAACATCCATGCTAACACCTGCCTGTCATAAGGGGTCCCCGAGCTCTTAACTTGGGAGCATGGATTGGTGACCACGGCCTGAGTCTTTATTTTTTTTAAACAATTGACTTTATGTTCCACCAACACAGATAGGTCTTATGGCGATGATGGGATAGGAAAGGTGTAGGAGTGGCAAGAAAGCAGCCATGGCCTTAATTAAGGTACAGCCCCAGCATCTGCCTGGCATGAAAATGGTAAACACCGGGCGAGTTGGCTGTGCAGTTGCACAGCTGTGAGCTTGCATCCGGGAGATAGTGGGTTCGAACCCCACTGTCGGCAGCCCTGAAGATGGTTTTCCATGGTTTCCCATTTTCACACCAGGCAAATGCTGGGCCTGTACCTTAATCAAGGCCACGGCTGCTTCCTTCCCACTCCTAGGCCTCTCCTATCCCATCGTCGCCATAAGACCTATCTATGTTGGTGTGACGTAAAGCAGATTGTAAAAAAGAGAAAAAGGGAAACCATGGAAAACCATCTTCAGGGCTGCCAACAGTGGGATTCTAACCGCGAATGCAAGCTCAAAGCCAACTTGCTTGGTAGCTGAATCCTGGCATTGCTTCCACTAACTTGTGCCAGGCTCCTCACTTTCATCTATGCTTTCCGACCTCCCTTGGTCAAAACTTGTTCTTTTCCAACCCCAACGCTATTAGGTTCCAATGGCTAGGGAGTCTTTCATTTTCATGCCCTTCATGGTCCATGTCTTTCTTGTGATTGTCCAGTTGAACTTCCTCTTAAAACAGTAATCACCACCACCACCCCTAAAAAAATCTGTTCAAAGTGGATGGATGAGTTGCTGTTCTACAGTGTATCATACTCTGTTCACACCACAGCATTCAACATTTTGTGTCAGGGCAGTTTTATGGGAATCAATCTCAACTAGTAAATATAACATGCTATTTTGCTACCAGGTATCATTCCATGATTCCCATTAATAGTCTTAAGCTTGTTGTACACATCAAGTTTTTGTCAAATTCAAACTTCACTAGAATTTTCAACACTTCACAAGTTTACTTATCAAATCGCTTGCAATACTTGAGAAGATTTCAAAAGTCTTGGATGTGAATTAGAACACATTTTAATTGATCAAAGAATTGGCCAAGACTTTGACAGAAGTGATCAATGGAATTCGAGTATTAATGGTGCGCACTAGGCCGCTAGGCATATTGGGAATGCTGGGAATCGAAACAACAAAAATGACTCCATCTTCATAACCAAGGAATGTTGTGTGTATGAGTATTAGGCTGATGACACACAGAGCGGTTTTTGCCGAGTCGGCGCATGTTTCTATTGTATCAGATGGGATTAAAAAGACACAGCGGTGCTCGCCGACAGGCGGCAGATTTGCCAACTCGGCCTGTCGTTTAGCTGGCGGTGCAGCGAGCGTTTTGAAGACTTTGTGCGCACTCTAGCGCCATTGATTTAATACATTCAGCTGAATCACAGCCGACTTGATGCGTCGCTCTAGCGATAGATCCAGTCGGCCATGGCTGAATTTACACAGCGATTGCATCATTGGTAGGTATTCCTGTATTAGATATCATGAAGTATCTTTGAAATTCAATAATATACACATAAAATGACATATAGAGTAAGTAGACTGTTGGAATAAGAACAATAATTTATTTTTATATAATGTTATCTAACTTCCTCGCCTAATGCCGCGCTCGCTAATGTGTTTTGTCCACTGCCAGCTCGATACGCACCCGATGACTGCTTATAAGCAGACGTTTTAGGTGCAGATCGAGCAGGCAGTGGTTTCGTCACAGTCGGCAAAAACCGCTCTGTGTATCAATCACAGGCGGCAGCCGATGCCGCTGCCGACTCGGCAAAAACTATTCCGTGTGTCATCAGCCTTAATTGCTAAGTATGAGGCACATGCCTGCCTAATCCACAGAGTAAAAGCAGAGTAAAAGCAAAGCAAAAGCAAAGTCATCTCCGTACAGGCCATGAAGGCCCTTGGAGGGATGGAAGGTAAAGGCTTCCACTATCCTTAACCTCGGCACTTGATGGGGTAGAGTGGTTAGCTCTATTCCCGGCCGCCTTTGGCCCCAGGAATTAACCAGGTACTCATTTTTGGTGTAAGCTGAGTGAACCTCAGGGCCATGTGCACCTCCGGAAGTGGAAATCTCATTTCTTAAATTATACGACTTCATGACGGGGATTCGAACCCACGTCCTTCCGGGCGAACCGAGCACGCCTTTACCGCCTCGGCCAGGCAGCCCCTAATCCACAGAGTACCACAATAAAATGAACAAAATGGGAGCGTATGAGGAGATATCAAGAGAAATATCACAAGGAAGTGGACAGCTTTTTTGTTTATTACTGTACAGTAACCTATGAGTAAACACTATCAGGAATGTTTGATTTATTATGATCTTCGCATATTATTATAATAAATTCTTAATATGCTTTCATGTAATAAGACATGAATTTCCATTGCATTACTATTATTTTTATTCAATTCATGCAAGTAAATGCAATATAACATAACCTCTGCAAATGATGTTATAGCAGAAATACTCAGCAAAAATTACATTGAAAATAACCACACTGATCTTTTCCCCATGTAAATAATGCTTTATTGCATCTATCTCTTCTTTTTAAGAATATATCCCACTACTAGTCCAACAACCACAGCTGCTGCTTGCCTTTCCTCCATTTTAAAATGAAATACAATCAAACCTTGCCAGATCTTTTCAAATCTTATCAAACCTTCAGCAATGTTGATCAATCTTTGACAAGATTTGACAATTTTTCTTGTGAAGTATTGAAGTGAAAGAAAAATGTGATGGTGTACAACAGCATTAGAATGATTTGATGATAAAACAAACATCTAAAGGCTACAAATGACAAGTTAATTCCCCCTAAGAATTATTAAAACTCTATACTGCTCTCGAGAGAAAGCGTCTACACCCTGTTCACAAGAAGTCCAGGAAAACTGTTTAGTCTTCTAGTGCCATGCTAACCATAGAAAAGGACTGGGCGAGCTAGCTGTGCAGTTAGGGGTGCGCGGCTGTGAGCATGCATCCGGGAGATAGTGGGCTCGAACCCCAATATCGGCAGCCCAGTAGATGGTTTTCCATGGTTTCCCCATTTTCACACCAAGCAAATGCTGGGGCTGTACATTAAGGCCACGGCCGCTTCCTTCCCAATCCTAGGCCTTTCCTATCCCATCGTCGCTGTAAGACCTATCTGTGTCAGTGCGACGTAAAGCAAATAGCAAAAAAGGCAGTACCTGCACAAATGAAAAATGTGGAGTATTTGGTGTCGCTGGAATTGTCTCGAAGTTCTGCATCATAATACAACCTTAAACCATGAGTGGTCGCTAGCCGAACTGTAACATGAGTGGTAGCATGTGAGACTCTCACATTCAACTTCATTTAAAATAAATATATCTTCCCATCTTTCCAGAGTCCTGCAGCCAGGCCCACCCCACAGCACTTCAAACCCATGGGCTCCGGCAGCCCAGCCTGTGCAGTGCCGTTCTCTTCTGACGCGGCAGCGCACTGGCCCACAGCATTGGTCTCATACCGCCCACCGTAGTCCACCGCACTGGGCAGGCTCAGTAGAATAACCTTGAGTACTTCTCCACAATAACATGTGCGCCGTGCACAACGAAATGTTCACCTCAAACTACTATTCGGATCACTCACTCTATGAATTCCCGTACGCTAATAGCATTTTGAACTTAAACAGTAAATATTTCTCCTGCACACCGTAATTTTTCTCTTCAGTGATGCCTATGCTATCTATGACAGCTGATGGCGGAACTGTTGAGGATCCAACCAGCCTTCGGGCTGAGGACTAAACATACAACACACTGTAATAATAATAATAATAATAATAATAATTGAAAACAAACAGAAACTTTATTATAAACTAATATTTGTCTGCAATTGACATGATGTTAACTGAAAATGAATCTAAATAATACGAAGCATATATATTGGACTTCATTAGCGTTTACCTCAAAATAAAATACAAACTGAAATGACGTGCAATATGCCAACAACAATAACAAACCTGAACATAGCTTTTATTTAGTGTGTGTAGTTTACTGGTCATTCCTAATGGTGGTGGAATGGAATTACTGTGAATGAAAAGAAGAGCATCAACATTGTCTGATTGTAGAAGAGACCATCGTGCGTTGAGAATGAAGTCCGCTGAACTGAAATTCCTCTCTGAAGCTGAACTTGATGCTTGCATACACAATACTTTCTTAGCGATCTGGTGAAATTTTGGATAATTTTGTCCATTTGTTCTCCAATAGGATGCTATATCTATCTTCTTCCATTCCACAATTTTGCTTTAAATATCTTTTCAGCTCATCTGTTGGAATAGGAGTATCATGAACATCAGTCCACGAAGAAAACTTCATTACTTTGCCAGGTTGTGGCATAGTTGTGGAGTTTGATGACATGGAAACATTAGAATACTCGTCATTCAAGCACACCTCGTTCATCATGTTTTTTATCTAATCATAAAAAGACAAAATCAGTCAGACTCTTTTAATCTATACTAATATAATAAAGAGAGAGTGCGAATTTTGTTGCTTTGTGAATATCTGGAGGTTAATCTCAGAAACTACTGGACCGATTCTAAAAATTCTTTTACTAATGTAAATATACATTATCACTGAGGGACTTGGTCTGTATTTTATTTTCAAAATGGGGGGCAAGGGGAGATATATAAAATAATAGACTAATATAGGCGAAATATCGACTTTGTCGTGCACACACGAGACAAAGCTCATTTTAAGCCCCTTGACGCAAAGAACAAAACTTGGTAAGCCCTAAGGGCTGGAAAACCATGTTTTAAGGCCCTAAAACCAATAGTTATGGAGATATTAGCACCACACTAACCCTGCTCTAGGAATCGTAACTATGGCAACGTCAGCTCCAGGATTCTACAGCAGCGACATTATCAGCACCACACTAACTCTGCTCTAGGAATCGGATAAAGAAATGGACTGCCGTAACCATGCTCCAGGATTCTACAGCAGCGACATTATGCGTGTACGTTTGGGCATAGCTGCCAACCAAAATTTGTACACATAACCCCTGAGCATATCTACAATATATCTCAAACACTTAACATGTTACAGATGTGAAAATTTATATTTTTAATATTTTAAAAATAAAAAACAGGTATTTTGTTTTTTTTGTTTCTTAACGTGGGGGTAAAACGGACTAAAAAGGGGGTTGAATTATTTTTATTAGGGTATTGAAGTTGTTACAGACGTAAAAACTGATACTTCGAGTCTCCTTTAAAAAGAATGAAATACGTATTCTTTTGGTTTCGGAAAATCCACTTAAGGGGGGATGAAAGGACTGAAAGATTAGTTGAATTATTTGTATGAGGAAACTTATATCTAAAAAAAACTAAAGATGTTGCAGACGTGAAAATGGGTATTTGAAATCACCTTTAAAAATAAAAAAACACTCATTGTTGGGGGGTAAAATCAACTTCGGAGAGGGGGGGGGGGGATTGAAGTAGGTGCTGAATTATTTTCATGAGGATACAAATATCTCAAAATCTGAATATGTTACAGTCGTGATAATTGGTATTTGGCAGCTCCTTTATCAATAAACCCGTATTTTTTTGTTTTCGGAAAACCACTTAAGGGACTGAAAATTGAAAAAGCAAGTGTATTTTTAAAATGAGTACTGGAATATCTACAATGTATGTCAAAAACTTTACATGTTACAGACACGGAACTTGGTACTTGGAATGTCCTTTAAAAATAAAGAAACATGTCTTTTCTTTTTTTTTTTTTTGGAAAATCCACTTAGATGGGGATACTTATATCTCAAAAACTGAAGATGTTACAGATGTGGAAATATGTATCTGGAATCTCCTTTAAAAGTAAAGAAACACTTTTTTTTTTTTTTTTTGCTTGCTTGAGAGAAGACATTCTCACGTGTACAGTTCTATGTCGCATGGTCAACTTAGCCCCCAAAGGCAGTACCACAAACATGGTTTACAAAGAGTTTCTGGGGTAAATGAAACTCAATTCTTCAGTGAGGTTTTATACTTTAGGGATTTTCAGATAATGTCTTAGTACAGGACCGAGGAACGATTACTTTTATCAAATTACGAAATCCATGCGAGAAGCCGCGGGTAACTGCTAGTGTGTACATAAAGTTCACCGCAGATCATATAGCACACAAAATTAATCACCGCCAACTACAGGCTTGAATACCAACCCACCGGGCAAGTTGGCCGTGTGGTTAGGAGCGCGCAGCTGTGAGCTTGCATCCGGGAGATAGTGGGTTCGGATTCCACTGTCGGCAGCCCTGAAGATGGTTTTCCGAGGTTTCCCATTTTCACACCAGGCAAATGCTGGGGCTGTACCTTAATTAAGGCCACGGCCGCTTCCTTTCCATTCCTAGGCCTTTCCTATCCCACCGTCACCATAAGACCTATCTGTGTCGGTGCGATTTAAAGCAAAAAAAAAGTTCAGAAGTCTTGTATTGTGCGGTTTTGAGTTTGTTTGTTTCTTCTTTTTTTACTTCACGATTTTTTGCCACGGTTTCTTTTCTTTTGGAACTACAGTCCGCATTCGTTTCCGATAACAGGATAGACGGAGAAGTCAAACTGAAAACCACAGCAAACTTGATCATCTCCACTCCACCATAATGCAACACACTCCGCTGTACACATTGAAACAGTCAGCCCATAGAACTACCACAGCGCTGTCCTTGGCTCACTGGGTACGGATGACATAGCACTGCCCAGACCGGCCCGTGCGACGACGTCATGGTCTTCGTATGTTCGAGCCTTTCAAAGCCCATTGCAGTCTATTGCTGAAGCAGCTCATGGGCTGAGTCGCTCCGCAGACTCTCTATCTTCCACAATTTTGCAGGGCGTAAGAGTGAAATGAATTACTGAAATGAGACGCAAAGTATGCGTTATACATTTTAGATTTAAAAAATGAAATGATTAGTCATATATTACAGAAACAAATTACTACCGGAAATTAGTTAATAGCTCAGTCAAATGTCAGTACTTAATATTTACAACAGTACTGGGCTGAATGGCTCAGTCCAGTGGTATTTGAAGGTGCTCAGATACGTAAGCTGTAGATTTACTGGCATGTAAATGAACTCCTGTGGGACAATATTCTGGCACCTCAGCATCTGTGAAAACGGTAAAAAGTAGTTGGGTCGTAAAACCAATAACATTGTTATTAATATAGAACTTTCTGACAGTCACAATACAAATACAAGAATAAACTACAATAGGTCTTCTCTCTAACATTAGAGTTAGCAGGAGTTTGTAACAGCACTTATTACCCAGCATTCTTACTCGACTCATAATTTTTGAAGACTCATTTATGAGTAACTGCAAATGGAGAACGTTTCGCACGCGACTTAAGTGAAATAGTAATGCCTGAAACAGGAGGAAGTTTCCCTCTCGACTTCAACATAACACCAATGCCACTGGTCACGTGATGAGAGAACCTCTCATACAGGGGCGCATGAACTCATATGAATCTTTGTTCCGACTAGAGGAGGGGATGCTTTCCCTTCAAATGAGAATTGCCTTACTCACGACAGTTATCCACTTAACTAGAAGAGGGAACAGTCACCTCCCTTGCATCACTGAGTAGTAAACTCACAATACATAATAAGGTGGGAGAAAATCTCACATACCGACCACTCGTGGGTTAAAAAAAGCAATATCATGACATTTTTTCAAAACATCAGTTACTGCCTTTGCAATTTTTTCGAATCTACAATGACAGAAAACAGTAAGAAGAGACTCCCACTCTAAGAAAGCAGTATTTACAAAAGTATTGCTTTCTAAAGTTATATACTTTCATCTTGCAATACAACTCAACAGTGATAGAAGACAGTAAACACTAGCTTTTTTCTTAATGGTGTGTGGCCTCTGGAGAGGCCTAGTGCAGGCCTTTTGATTTGACTATCGTAAGCGACCTGCGCGTCGTGATGAGGATGAAATGATGATGAAGACAGCGCGTATGCCCAGTCCCCGTGTCAGGGGAATTAACCAATTATGGTTAAAATTCCCAACCATTTAGCCATGGTGCCAGACAGTAAATACTAGCTACAATATAAGAAAGCAGTGTCTACACATTGTTTCCTCATTCATTTTATTGCTGGTAATCACTCTAGTAAGAAGTTTGGAGTTGTTTTCGGTGTGGTTTAAAAGACGAAGCATATGTTTCCTAATGGTAATTTCTTACTAAAATGCAATGTCTTTACATGTAAGAACTTTTCAGACTATTGTATTGGTGAAGTCATTCCTGAAAATTAACAGATTAAACTACAGAGCCCTACTCAGTGCATGAAATGACACACACTTGTCATTTATTAAATTTTTTTATTTTATTTTACCTGTTACAGAATGTCCAGAATGTTGGGACTAACCGAAATTTGGACAGTATGGACATAATTTATCACCCCACAGTTCCAACCAAGAAATCTCAATACAATGTGATGACATTTTGAATAATAATACAGTGACAATTTATAAGTAATGATGTGCATGTAGAAGACGATTGTGATTTTGATCCTGTTAATGAAGATATTAGCGGAAAAGTGGTAGTTGTATAAATTTATGAGGAAATTATTCCTAATAGAACAGTAAAGGAGGAAAGTGAATAGTAGGAGACAATGGTGGACACAAAGAACTGGAACAGGCCGTTGTAGAAGATAATGAGCAGAAGGAAGATGATTCAGGAAATAAAGAATTTTTCAGCTGTAGATTTTAGAAAGAATCAAAGAAAAATAAGTGCAGAATGGAAGCAAGAAACAAAGACAAAAAATCAATTAACAAGCACCCACTTCAGGGAGGTTGTAATGAGCACTGCAAAAAAAAGTGTTCAGAATTGTTTAGCAACGCTCAGAGTAAAGATATTCATGAAAAATATTGGTCTCTACCGTGGATGGATCAATGTAAATTAATTTTCCATCCTTGCTCGAAGGTGCCAGTTAAAAGGCGAACAGTGAGTGAAAACTAATGGGAATTCTACATGTGTTTATCATTTGCCAAACAGGGAAGGACAGGTCCAAGTTAGCTAAACTTTTATCTGACAATATTAGGTTACAATAAAAAGAATGATAAAGTAATTTTCAATGTTCCTCACAAATCAAAACACGGAGCCATTCTTTCAAATGAAGGTATGAGATGTCTGCAGACACACTGAAACTTTCCATCCAATGGTATCTCATTACCGGCGTGAACATGCACCAAATGTTAAATACCTCCCTAGTAAAGTGACAATTACAATGATGCACGAAGATTTTGTTAAGAAGCATCCTAGCTAAAATGTTCCTACGAGGCATATAGAAAAATGCTTGCTGAAGAAAACACACATTTTACAAAACTAGGAAGTGAATAATGTACAATAGATGAGAATTAGTTTACACAATGCTGGTCACAATAAAGATAATCTGGATCCTGAACATGAAACCTGCATTCATTGGGATCCAGTGCTCGTTCACTTTACAGGAGCCATGCAGAGGAGCTTTGAATCTGGAATAGTAAGTGTGTCTGCTGACTTGAAAAAGGTTATAATGTTCCCTCGTATTGACACATAAAAAAAAAAATAAAAAAAAAAGGGCATCTT
Source organism: Anabrus simplex (assembly GCF_040414725.1). Lineage (NCBI taxonomy): Eukaryota > Metazoa > Arthropoda > Insecta > Orthoptera > Tettigoniidae > Anabrus > Anabrus simplex. Next base: position 898,050,977 of record NC_090265.1, read on the forward strand.
CACTGATAGGCTTACTGCTTATAATGAAACTTTTGCACCTGTGGGATCAAATCAGACTAAGCTATTGCCTTTTGCTGTCTTAATGCATGAATGGATCAGAAGAAGAGAGAAGGAAGATTTTCAAAGTACTTTCATGCGGTTTATCGTGTTTCACAGGGATTCACAGCAGATTCATATTTTGGTTGGATAACTGTGCTGCACAAAATAAAAATTGGGCCTTTCTCTCTTTTCTGGTGTACATAGTAAATTTTTCGAAGGTGAATGCGAAATCAGTTTCACTGAAATATTTCGAACTTGGACATACATCCATGTCTCATGACAGTTTTCACCACCCAAGTTTAATTATCATTGAAACATCAAGGAAGACTTACAACTTCAACGATTTTGTCAGTGCTATACAGTCTGCAAATAAACTTAAAGTGATTACAAAAGTAATGAAAATTTCAGACTTCTATCATTTTCAAGTCCTGTCTTCAGTTTCTAAGAGGAACTCAAAACGTTGCAATCCTAAGAAATTTCTACTTTCTATACTCTGCACGGCTCTACTTCTAAATTGATGTTTTGGCAGATTTTGGCTCTGCCTGCTGGTTATGAGCTGAAGCATAGACATTCAACCAATCTCAAGCTGCTATTCATATCGATTTACATCGGCAGAACACGATCTCGAAACCTAGTTGCCAACTCTAATATTTACATTCACCACGTGGTTGACCTATCTCCCTCAGCGTGTATGGTATTCGGTACGGTTCGCGATCTTTTGCATTTTCCTTCAATTAGTGTGTTTTACATATTGTTGGGGGTTCTAGTGACTCTGAGATCAGTGGAGTATTTCCTTTGTAGGCCATAACCTCCTTCCTGTGCCAGCCATTAGCGGAGAGTGATGTGTTATTTCCTCATTCTCTTTTATTCTCAATAATATATTCTCTTATTAGTGTCAGATGTTGGTAGTAAGTGTAGTTTTCGTGAATTTGTTTTCAATCCATATTCATTAGTTTTTCTGAGTATGGTATTATATTTTACAAGGGCTGTTTACCGTGGTCGTATTGCATCAGCTGTTCTCAAGAACATAGCATGCTTGCAACAGAGGAAAGGGGATGCTCATTTGTTTTGTGAAACTCAATTTAGAATTACGGCCATGCAGAGTATAAAACTGAGCATATTCGAGCAACGAGGGGTGAACATAATGTGCAGTATAAAATAGACTATGAATCAAATGAATATCTTGAATTCAATTTTTTGAAACCTGCTGCTGTAAAGAAAAAACTCCCTTCCTGAACCAGTTCAGCACACAAAACTACGTGCAATTTCTAAGGAAATAAAGGACGACATAATCAGAAACCTCACTCTGCTAATGCCTGGGAATGGATGATTATTCTGGAAAAACATTTCTGGATGTGAATAAAAATGATTGTTTGACTAGAAATAGAATCTTTCTTGAACACTCTATTGAGTAATTAATAGTGGCACTGTTCTTCTTCATCCATTCCCTTTTCCAGATTCTCTCTGGGTAGGGTAGTGTACCGAAGTCCTCCACCTTACTTGGTCCTTCCACCACTCCTCTTCTAGTACTAAACTGGCACTATACATTATTTATTGTGCATTTCCTGTAACATTTAATATTTGTTATATTATTCACTTCAAACTAGATTACATTTCTTTCTGAAAACTTTGCAATTCAAGTAATATAATACAAACTCAAATCATCTGTTTTTACATTTACTGTGCTTTTAATTAAGAGTTCAAAGGAAAAAAGCAGCATCTAAAACATACAACAAAAAAGGGGCAATAACATCCACATACTGCTTTAGCAATCAAAACCAAAATCCAAATACATTTTGTAAAAACATTTGACATAATTACATACATTACATACATACATTATCATTATAGACTGTTATGCCTTTCAGCATTTAGTCTGCAAGCCTCTGCGAGTTTACTAAACGTCGCCACAATCCTCGATTTGCAACTAGTGTTGTGGCCTCATTTAGTTCTGTACCTCTCATCTTTAAATTGTTAGAAACCGAGTCTAACCATCGTCGTCTTGGTCTACCTCTACTTCTCTTACCCTCCATAGCAGAGTCCATTATTCTCCTAGGTAACCTATCCTCCTCCATTCGCCTCACATGACCCCACCACCGAAGCCGGTTTATGCGTACAGCTTCATCCATCGAGTTCATTCCTAAATAAGCCTTTATATCCTCATTCCGAGTACCCTCCTGCCATTGTTCCCACCTGTTTGTGCCAGCAATCATTCTTGCTACTTTCATGTCTGTTACTTCTAACTTATGAATAAGATATCCTGAGTCCACCCAGCTTTCGCTCCCATAAAGCAAAGTTGGTCTGAAAACAGACCGATGTAAGAATAGTTTCATCTGGGAGCTGACTTCCTTCTTACAGAATACTGTTGATCGCAGCTGCGAGCTCACTGCATTAGCTTTACGACACCTTGATTCAATCTCACTTACTATATTACCATCCTGGGAGAACACACAACCTAAATACTTGAAATTATCGACCTGTTCTAGCTTTGTATCACCAATCTGACATTCAATTCTGTTGAATTTCTTACCTACGGAAATCAATTTAGTCTTCGAGAGGTTAATTTTCATACCATACTCATTGCACCTATTTTCAAGTTCCACGATATTAGACTGTAGGCTTTCGGCACAATCTGCCATTAAGACCAAATCGTCAGCATAGGCCAGACTACTTACTACGTTTCCACCTAACTGAATCCCTCCCTGCCATTTTATACCTTTCAGCAGATGATCCATGTAAACTATAAACAGCAAAGGTGAAAGATTACAGCCTTGTCCAACCCCTGTAAGTACCCTGAACCAAGAACTCATTCTATCATCTATTCTCACTGAAGCCCAATTGTCAGCATAAATGCCTTCGATTGCTTTTAGTAATCTGCCTTTAATTCCATAGTCCCCCAGTATGGCGAACATCTTCTCCCTCGGTACCCTGTCATATGCTTTCTCTAGATCTACGAAACATAAACACAACTGCCTATTCCTCTCGTAGCATTTTTCGATTACCTGGCGCATACTGAAAATCTGATCCTGACAGCCTCTCTGTGGTCTGAAACCACACTGGTTTTCATCCAGCTTCCTCTCCACGACTGATCGCACCCTCCCTTCCAAAATGCCAGTGAATACTTTGCCTGGTATACTAATCAGTGAGATACCTTGATAGTTGTTGCAATCCTTCCTGTTCCCTTGCTTATAGATAGGTGCAATTACTGCTTTTGTCCAATCTGAAGGTACCTTACCAACACTCCATGCTAATTTTACTACTCTATGAAGCCATTTCATCCCTGCCTTCCCACTATACTTCACCATTTCAGGTCTAATTTCATCTGTTCCTGCTGCCTTATGACAATGGAGTTTATTTACCATCCTTTCCACTTCCTCAAGCATAATTTCACCAACATCATTTTCCACCTCCCCATGAGCTTGGCTGTTCACAACACCACCAGGATGATTTCGTTTTACATTGAGAAGATATTCAAAATATTCCCTCCACCTCTCCAGTGATACCCTGGGATCTATTATGAGTTCACCTGAATTACTCAAAACACTGCTCATTTCCTTTTTCCCTCCCTTCCTAAGATTCTTTATTACTGTCCAGAAAGGTTTCCCTGCTGCTTGACCTAGCCTTTCCAGGTTGTTACCAAAATCTTCCCATGACTTCTTTTTGGATTCAACAACTATTTGTTTCGCTCTGTTTCTTTCATCAACGTATGGTTATGAGGGGATTTAGTGGCTGTAGTAAGGATGTAAAGGAGAGGCTATGTATAAGTCACTGGTAAGACCTCAATTAGCATATGGTTCTAATGTACGGGACCTTCCAGGAATACTGGATACAAGACTGGAAAAGATTCAAAGGAAGCAAAACGATTTGTTCCCTGTCTGCCTCGGACCTTGTTTGGAGCCATTTCTGATAAGCCTTCTTTTTACGTTTACAAGCTGCTCTCACTTCATCATTCCACCAAGATGTTCGCCTTTTCCCATCTTTACACACAGTTGTTCCTAGGCATTCCCTTGCTGTTTCTACTACAGCATCCCTGTATGCCACCCATTCACTTTCTATATCCTGAACCTGCTTAATGTCTACTGTTCGAAACTTCTCACTGATCATATCCATGACATAATTCAATAACTGGAAAAAAAAAAAGAAAGAAAAAATTGGTATCAGGATTAAATTTTCCTGCTTGTTTTGTAGTTAATGTGTTAATTTCAATGTCATCCATAAAGTAGAAAGTAATGAGAGACTGATTAAACTTTGATCTCAATTTTCAATTTCATGTACCTACTGCCATTTTCCTTAGAACGGCAGTCTGGGTTCCAACAGTTATCATCTAGTCCAACCTAAGGGAAGAGGCAGGGTAAGAAAAGGCGATGTTGTGGAAGACAGGTGGGCTAATGTAAGGGGAAGGAAAAGGGGAGTTAAGGATCTTCCATACAGAGTGTGCCCAGGAGAGGTAGTGGTGAAGAATTGGTAAGAGTCACTGCAGGTATGTCAGCAGAGGGAAGTGTTGCATAGGAGGAGCAGAGCAAAAGGAAAGGGAAACTTAGAGAAGAGGAGAGGAGGAGGGAGGTGGAACAGGGTAGTGAGAGGGAAAGAAAGGAGGAGGAAGTGGTTTCTGCAGGCATCAGGGAAGTTAAGGAAGACCAGGAGAGGAGGGGAACTAATTAGGAGGATGAGGTTGAGGCTCTGGTCATGGGTGACTCAATTGTCAGGCATGTGGGGAAAGTGTGTAGAGGAAAGGGAACCAGGGTAGAGTGTTATCCAGGAATTAGTTTAAGACAGATGTTGAGCAAAATAGAAGGGAGGGAGGAGGGTAAGGAGAAAGTGGTAATTTTCCACAATGGTACCAATAACATAAGACAAGCAGGAATAGGTACTAACATAGTCGGAGATGGGTGGGATCTGATTATGGCAGCACGGAGGAAGTTTAAGGAAGCAGAGTTTGTAATCAGTGGGATATTGTATACGAAGGATTCTGACTGGAGGGTGATTGAGGATTTAAATGAGACCGTTGAATGGGTATATGGAAAAGTGAGAGTGAGATTTGTGAATCCTAATGAGTGGGTAAGAGATAGCGATTTATGCACAGATGGCCTTGAATTGAACAGCAATGCTACATATAAGTTAGTGGGTTTGTTTAGAAGAGTTATAGGGAGGTACAATCAGAGAAGCAGGGTGAACTAGGGAGTGGTGATGACAGTGTAGGAAGCATGAAGTCAGGAAAGAATGATATAAAATTGTTAGTGTTAAACTGTAGAAGTATTGTAAAGAAAGGAATAGAATTAAGTAATCTGATAAGATATTTTACCAGATATTGTAATAGGAATTGAATCATAGGTGATAAGTGATATTATGGATGTCGAAATATTCACGTGGAACTGGAGTGCTTATCATAGAGACAAAAGGAGGGGGAGAATTCATACTGGCAAAAGAAGTTAAGGATGAGGAATATGAAATTTACTGATCTTTATAAAGAGGACCCTATCTAATCACCATTCGATGTATTAACTACATGCTTTATTAACTAAAAGAGACACTAGTACAAACAAAATCCAAAAAAGTAATAGAAAGTACAATACATGTTTACGATACAATGAACATTAGTCATGGAATCTACAAGATATTTACCACTGAACCTCAATGGTATACTGTATTATACTGATGAATACATTTAACATCTAAACAAATAAAAGATCTACCATTAAGCTTTCAAATATTACAGGACTCATTGGTTTGGTTAATACATCAGCGAACTGCTTTTGTGTTCGAACATACTCATTAAATACATTATTATTTTCTACTTGATACTTAACATAATTGTACTTGATATCTAAATGATTTACACATTTTTGCTCAGGATTATTAACTAAATTGTGCTTTGACTGCCTTCAAAAATAGTAATACAATCTGTATTAACATTAAAATCAAATAAAATCTTATTTAGAAAGTTTTTTTCAGAAGCTCGAGATAAATAAATCAACTCTGCTTCAGCAGTTCGTTGATTTCCATACTGCAGAGTTATTGAAAACCATAAACATAAATACAGAAGTTGAATTTCAGTCAGAGTCTCTAGTGAAGTCTGAATCCACATAACCAATCAAAATATCAGAATTTTCTTATCTACAATATTACAATTTTAAATTTAAACTTCCCTTTACATATATAAGTACCCATTTCAGAGCTAACCATATATCATTAGATGGTTTATCTTGAAATCTACTTAAATACGACACTGTTTGAGTCATCAGTCCATAGACTGGTTTGATGCAGCTCTACATACCACCCCGTACTGCGCTAACCTTTTCATTTCTACGTAACTGCTGTATCCTACAGCTGCTCTAATCTGCTTGTCATATTCATACCTTCGTACCCCTACTGTTCTTACCCCGTACACTTTCCTCAAAACCAACTGACCAACTCGGGTAGACACCCCTTCAAAACGGACAATTTTTTCCGTCCCGAAGGTGTCCATTATAGAGAGGTTTTACTGTATATTCATTAGCGGAGCATACTTTGTGAACTTTTACTAAATATTTATGGGATTTTTCAGGGAGATATTGCCTAAATAGCAGTCGTCCCCTTCATGGCACCATCAACTTATCGATAACGATAACTTGTGACTCATCAGGCAAAAGAATATTTTTGAAGTTTACATCAAGTAGTGTAATCAAGTATTTGATTTTTGCTAGACATGGTTCAACAATGGTTGGTTCCTCGTTATTATGGAAATGCAAGCATTTCAACAGGGTGTCAAATTTGGTCCCTTTTCATAGTTTTCTTTATAACCACATTTCCACACATAGGACTGTTAGACCAGTACGTTTTTCTTTGGGGAAGAGGATAAATACCCATAATCATAAGAACTGGTTTTTCTTTTTTAGAACTTGTTTTACGTTGCACCAACGCAGAGAGGTCTTATGGCGACAGCGGAATATAAAAGGCCTAGGAGTGAGAAGGAAGCGGCCGTGGCCTTAATTAAGGTACAGACCCAGCATTTGCCTGGTGTGAAAATGAGAAACCACGGAAAACCATATTCAGAGCTGCTGACAGTGGGGTTTGAACCCACTATCCCCCAGGTGCAAGCTCACAGCTGCGTGCCCCTAACCATTCGGCCAACTTGCTCGGTCATAAGAACTCCAAGCAGCTTCTTGATTTCTTCTTTTGTGCAGTTCTTCCATTTAGCCATTGGTGAGCATCTTTTTACTCTTCTAGAAGCAGTGTAGTGCCTTGCATATCTGTTGGTTTCTAAACAATTACATGTAAGATTACCAGGCGAGTTGGCCGTGCGGTTTGAGGTGCGTGGCTGTGTGCTTGCATCCGGGAGATAGTGGGTTCGAATCCCATGGCCGGCAGCCCTGAAGATGTTTTTCCAGGTTTCCCATTTTCACACCAGGCAAATGCTAGGGCAGTGCCCTAATTAAGGACACAGCCGCTTCCTTCCAGCTCCTAGGCCTTTCCTATCCCATTGTCGCCATAAGACCTATCTGTGTCGAGGCGATGTAAAGTCACTATAAAAAACCCATCTAAGATTTCATCATCTAAAAATTTATTATATACTGTAAAAGGGTCTGTAACCTCCAAATTATACTGCAGCGGGAGATGAACGTTGCTCACGTCCGCAGGATTTACCTCCTCATTGCCCTGCACGTGTCCCCCGGGTGGTGCTAAGCGAGCAACAGCAATAGGCAGCCAGTCTATCCTAGGATCTCCTGGCTATCAAATTATGTCAAAGACACCATGTGGAAACAGCTCTTCTCAGAGCTCTTTAGCAAGAAACATTGGTCCCACTATTCGTATTTTCCAACTCAATATAGAAAGCATCAGCAGAGCAAAGTGTGATTATCTCTCAAAAGTACTCAGAGAGAACAACATAGATGTTGTTGTCCTTCAAAAGACGCATGTTGCTAATGAAGAACAACTCCGTACTAGAGGTCATATTGCTGGGTACACGGCACTAGGAGCAACTTACCATGAAACATATGGAGTGGCCACATATGTCCATAATGACATCAAAGAAGCTGAGCTACTATCTCAAAGCACAGAAGAAAATGTCCATCAGGTTGTCGTCCGACTGAATAATGTCTCGATCATCAACATCTACAAACCACCATGCATCTTATGGCCTCAGTATGTTGTACCAACTGCAAAACATCCTGCGATTTATGTGGGTGATTTCAACAGTCATCATGAACTCTGGAAGTATTCTACAACAGATGATTGTGGATGTAAATTAATGGACTGGTGCGAAAGTAATAACCTCCATCTAGTATTTGATGCTAAAGATCGAGGAACTTCTCGATCAGCTGCATGGGGTAGAGATTCAAATCCAGATTTATGCTTCGTCAGCTCCAATATAAATGGGAATCCCTCGCACACTACACGCAAAGTGATGGGAGATTTCCCTCATAGCCAGCATAGACCAGTAATACTCGAGTTTGGTGTCACAATTCCCATTATACGTTCAACGCCATGTCCCCGATGGAATTTCCAGAAAGCTGATTGGTCTGCATTCTCTGTAGAACTAGATAAATACATTCGTTGGATTCCCCCAAATCACCAAAGTTATCAACGTCTTGTTGGCGCAGTTATATCTACTGCTAAGAAATGTATGCCCAGAGGTTATCGGAAAGAATATGTTCCTGGCTGGAATGCCCAGAATGAGGAATTATTTAAGAATTTCCAACAAAACAGAGATGCAGAAACTGCTAACAAACTTCTGGCTAGCTTGGATGATCACCGAAGACAAAAGTGGGTTGAAACTGTCGAAAGCTTAGATTTTACTCATTCTAGCAGAAAGGCCTGGGGCCTTCTTAGAAGGCTAGGAGAAGGGGCACCAGTAGTGAAGGGTCAACCTCAGGTGACACCTGACCAAATAGCTTCCCATATTGTAACAACTTCCCGAGCTCCAGCTGAAAAGAAGCATACAAAGTATATTAGATGCCAGCTTCGTGCTCTGAAATCGTCAGTACCTCGCATTTCTAGCTATTCACGTCCCTTTACAGCCCTTGATGTTCAAGAGACTCTCAAAGAACTAAAACCTGGTAAGGCACCTGGATTCGATGGAATTCATCCAGAATTACTCATATATATGGGAGACAATGCAAAGAGATGGTTGGCACAGTTCTACACGGACATTCTTCAGACTGGACAAATCCCACCTGACTTCAAGAAAGCTAAACTTATTTCCATATTGAAGCCCGGAAAACCTGAAATCAGGCCTGAAAGTTACAGACCAATAGCCCTCCTTAGCTGTTGCTACAAACTCTTTGAAAGGCTTATCTACAACAGAATTGGATCAACCATTTTAGAACTCATTCCTGTGGATCAGGCAGGCTTCAGACCTAACCGAAACTGCTGTGATCAAGTACTTTCATTAACATCTTACACTGAGGCTGGATACCAGCAAAAGCTTAAAACATCTGCTGTCTTTGTGGATCTCACTGCTGCCTTTGATACCGTTTGGAAGGAAGGATTGATTCATAAATTACTCAGAGCTATACCCTGCAGAACGATTGCACAGCTTATCAACAACATGATCAGTGACAGGAAATTCCAGGTCTGGTTAGGTGAAAAGAAAAGCTCAGTGAGAAAACTGCATAATGGTTTGCCCCAAGGATCAGTTTTATCGCCCCTACTGTTTAATCTGTACATCTCTGATCTTCCAGAAACAATATCCAGGAGGTTCTGCTATGCTGATGACTTGACCCTGGCCACACAACACAAGATCTTTGAGAAAACTGAAGACATTTTGACTCAGGACTTATCCACATTGGCAGAATATTTCAGGAAATGGAGACTCAGACCCAGTACAGCCAAAACGGAGGTTTCTTGCTTCCATTTGAGTAACTGGCTCGCTAACTTAAAACTAAATATTACCTTCTCCAATCGAGTACTTAATCACAATAGGTATCCAAAATATCTCGGTGTTACCTTGGACCGGACATTATCATTCACACAACATCTTTTGAACTTGTCGAAGAATTTGAAAACCCGAAACAATATTATTCAGAAGCTAACTGGTAACACTTGGGGATCTACTGCAAACATCCTACGCTCTTCAGCCTTAGCACTGGTTTTCTCTGCTGCTGACTACTGTGCTCCAGTGTGGATTAATAGTCCCTATACAAAGTATATTGAGCCACAATTGAATACCAGCATGCGTCTTATATCTGGCACCATCAGATCAACTCCAGTTCACTGGCTCCCTCTGTTGTCAGGAATAATGCCATCTGACTTACGAAGATCCAGAGCTCTTGTTCGAGAGTACAACAAGATCTGCAAGAATCCTCTGCTACCTGTTCTAAATGACATACCAGCTCTTAGCCTCAAAAGACTGAAATCACGACATCCATCCCTTTGTGATGCTGCTCTGAAGACGTCCACTAACTTCAATGCTTTGGAAGAGTGGAAAGGCCGCTGGAACAACTCTCCCAATGTGCCCCTGCGTAACATCTTCAGAGGGGAATATATTGCAAATGGATCCCAACTACCACGTGCAACTTGGACCAGATTGAACAGGATCAGGACAGGTCATGGAAGGTGCAGGGTTTCCTTCTACAAGTGGAACTTTGTACCATCTCCAGAATGTGACTGTGGAGCCCCTCGCCAGACTATTCCTCACATTGTAAGCGAGTGTCAACTGCGGGCTTATCCAGGTAGTTTGGAAGACTTCCTATCTCCAACAGCGGAAGCACTACAGTGGATTGAAAAGTTGGACATTCAGATATAACACTTAACGCCTGAAGTGAATCAATGTTTTTGTTATTATGTATATATTGTATATTATGTATATAATTTCCTTGCCATACACTAATAATAGTACACTGCAGCCCTGGCTGTCCAGTAAAATGAAATTCCCCACACGTGGATTTCAATCAGCCCACTCGACAATACTGTTTATGTGATCATTATGAATAGCACTTACTACCATTTGTACTGGATCACAGTCACTCCATTCTGCATCACTACATTCTTCCTCACTTTCTTCTAGCACACTTATAAGGTCACGATCACTTTCAGTATCTGATGGTAAATATTCATTTCCAGGCACTGATATGTCACTATGTTCAGACACACATGTGCTCTCATTTAAGATTTCTTCAATCTCATCCGGATCCATAATAAATATTTAGGCCTACCACAAATTAAAATAGGGATGTGGTTTTACTGTTTCTAAAACAGCGCCAGCAAAAAGTACCACTTTATACCACAGGGCAACGAAAATGATGCAAACCATAAACAATGAACTGTAAACTGTTTCAATATTTTTCGAACTTGAGAGGTTCACAGATACACTGAAAGAATGCACTACTGATTTCTTATGGAAGGTGCTGCACTCATACAAGCAATTTTGAAAATGACAAAGCTTCAAAATCTACTTCAATGACCATGACATTGCATGTACCATTGGTGGTGCACGACGGCATAAGATTGCCACGTGATTACCAAATACCGTTGTACACCACCGGTGATACACAAACTAAAGTGCATAAAATGTCTCTAAAACTGTTATAATACAAAAACTGACCATGGATCAAGAGGTTTCATGTGAAAAACAATGTTCTTTGTATAAAAACTCAATGTCATCTTTTAAGGAATGCAGTGCTAAATATAATGCAATTTTTGAGAGGTAAAATTTTTTTATTGTGTACCACTGGTAGTGCAGGTTGCGATGAAAATGTTAACTTTCAGTTCTTCAAGCAGCTATCCAGGTTGCAATATCAATAACAGCAATTAGGAACGTGGACCTACATGAAATATAGTGCAAAACCACAGCACTCCAGAGTGTCCACAAAGACGTCACATTTCAGTAGATCACACACATAAAAGATAATGAAGTATACAAACGAGTCAAAATACACCACACTCTCATTATTATACAAAAGATCAATAAAATCTAACAAGTAACAACAATCCCAAGAGCAATTCAGTATATAATATGAAAATGAAAATCCACAGCCTGTTTCCAGTCATTTGACCGGGTCAGGAATGGAATGAATGAATGAATGAATGAATGAATGAATGAATGAATGAATGAAGCCCTCATCTAGCAGCGAGGATAGGAATTGTGCTGGCTGCCAAAGCCTGTCGCACTCCTCTGAGGCAATGATTAATGAATGACAGATGAAATAAAATTATATTGGAGAGTGTTGCTGGAATGAAATATGACAGGGAAAACTGGAGTACCCAGAGAAAAACCTCTCCCACCTCTGCTTTGTCCAGCACAAATCTCACATGGAGTGACCGGGATTTGAACCACGGAACCCAGCGGTGAGAGGCCAGTGCACTGCCACCTGAACCACGGATGCTCTCCCATAATATTAAAAAAAAATCACAATTTATAATAAATAGGTTAAGAAAAAAGAATCTGTAACAAACATCTGATTAAAAATATTTCTTTTAGAAAAACTTACACAGACAGATGAGTGGCATATGCTTGTCTACCCTTGATCAGATTCCAAGTGCGTAGCCGACCATCTCTACCCACAGATAGAGCTATCTTTCCAGATGGGTGGACACTCAAACTTGTAACAGCTGAAAAACACATAAAAAAACTTTGATAAAAGAAAACACAAGTGTCTGTGTGTTTTAAGTAAAGAATATCACACACATCTTGTAGCATATTTTAGTGAGTAAAGAAAACCAATATGTGGCTCCAATAACCATGATACACATGGCTCACATTTGGCACCGCATGGAGGACTATTTCATGCACAAGTCAGTATTCTAGAAATGTATCACGAATATTTATTTCAGCATTCTGAAAATGTGGAAATGGTCTTAGCAGTTGGGGTATATCTCTAGAAAGGCAATATATATTAGATCTAAACAATATAGCTTTCCATGAAAACTCTTATGTATGAATGGACTTGAAAGACGAATTTCACTAATTCATATTCAGGAAGATCTAAATCGGCCAATTTTGATGATAAATGCTAGGATGGCTTCTTGAACAAAGTCATGAGGACTTGTTTCAGTTTCTAGTCTCACAAAAATGGTGGATGGGTATGTGTGCACCGTATGTCAGTAAAAAGGAGGGAGACTGATGGTCAGGAGGCTGCGGTGACAAGCATTATACTGACCAGGATATATGGAAAGAAAAAAAAAAAGTATGCACACAGAGTCTGAAAAGAACTTATGCAGAAAGCATTTAGATAGAATGAACCTGTTCTTCCGACAGAATTTAAATGCATCAAAAGTGGTCTCTACAAATTTACTATAATGAAAATCTACATATGAAACTCCACTCTACTGTCAGTATAGGCCTAGTTAGAATGCTCCAGCAGACAAATTGAACAGGAAATACAACAAATGAGGAGACCCACTGCAGAGCAAAACTTGCAAATAGAATATGTGACTGATTTTCAGGCTAGGGATCTTCAAGGTTATACAGATCTACTATTGATAATATTATTGGTTTTACGTCCCACTAAATATCTTGAACAGTTTTTGGAGATCCCAAGGTGCTGGAAAGTCTTCCTGCAGGAGTTCTTTTAAATGTATATCGACATGAGGCTAATATTATCTGACCACCTTCAATCAACACTAGACTGAGGTGGGATCAAACCCAAAACTTGCGCTCAGAAATCAGTGCTCTACCATCTGAGCTACTCAGCCCAGCTATATATCCACTTAGGATTAACAAAGGGAAGAGGAGGAAAGGGGGAGGGAGGGAGAGAGAGAGAGAGAGAGAGAGAGAGAGAGAGGAAAGTAAAACATTTGTGGGACAACCTGCTCTGGCATTGTCAACAGGTAATGAATTATAAAAATAAAGGGCCAAAACCTTGAAACTGTGGGAGAGCTTCAACTACTTGAGAAGCGAACTGATGCACGATGCAGGGCTGGACAAGGAGGTGTAATGAAATTAATGGTAAAAGTCAATACGGACCAAAAAGACCATAAAAATGGTCAAAGTAATAAATTCTAGATTGTAATTGGATGTCTAGTTGAAACTCGACAGTGAATCTATCCCCAGTACGCTAAGCGTAAAATTATAGTTTCCACTGTTGCTCACGTCCGCAGAAATTACCTCCTCATTAATCTGCACGTCTCCCCCGGGTGGTGCTAAGCGAGCGAAAACAATCACAATGAGACCGAACTGTCTTAATCCACCTCTCAGTCAAAGATTAAGGAGAAAAGATGTCCGAATATGCCATTCTCAGGGCCCTGAAGTTCGTAAGATTGGACCATCGATACAAACTTACCGACTCAACGTAGAGGGTATAAGCAGAGCAAAGTGTGAATATTTAACCAGTGTTAATAGAGTATGGTTGCCCAGTTGTATTTCCTGTTAAAACAATAATCACCATGACCTCCACCTGTCAAGACTAGCTCAGTGTACATAATTAAATGTCCATGCTTTACGGTTATAGTAGTTTGCTCATTTAGCAGAACAAAGAGTAATTACATTCCCTATCCGGTGAGCAGTGCTATAAATATTTGGCTTATTTTTTAACTTTTTTACTTCTCATTTAGCTTTCTCTAGCTTATATTGAATGATGATCTAGCTTATTAAATGTAAATTGGTTTGGCAACACTGCTCTACATCCTTGTAGGAAGCCACTGCAATGTCTACTGTTATAGGAGTAATATAGTTTTCTTTATGTAGATCTGCTAATATGAAATGCAATCTTTCAGGTTAGTGTTCTCTTTTGTTGGTTGGAATCGAACTCGTGATCATACGTTGGATACCACCATTGATCTCTCGAGGAAGCTAATTAACCAGTGAACGATGGGCATGACCGCTATAAAATTCTTTTCTTTATTTAATAATAATAATAATAATAATAATAATTATTATTATTATTATTATTATTATAATGGTGCATGGCATCTTTGTAGGCTTGGTGTTGAACTAATGAGGATAAAATGAATGGTGAAGACGTAATAAACACTCAGCCCCCAAGCCATGGGAATTTACAGTATGATGGGGTTGATTCTGAAAATTGAACTGGGGCCATTGGACCAAAGGCAAGCATTCTATCCATTTAGCCACAAAGCCAGACTTCAATTTGCTAAACCTTAGGCTACCATCTCCACTGATCAGGTGTTGATTACTGACAGTAGCTGAGGCCAGGGCAGTAGCTTGTAAAGCAAGCAGACTTCTCCGTTGGCTATTGGCTGCAGCTCAAAACGCTTCAGGCTTGATGTTCACTAAACCAACCATCGAAAAGGGGTAATCGAAGTCTAGTGGTAGTCCATGTCTTGATCCCAGCATACGTCACTGGTACTTACAGTGATCCAATAAATAACTTTTACCCCATCAATGCAGTAATTAAAAATGAGAGGAGTTACCCTATTTGTGAAACTCACAAACTGACTTTTAACCCCATTTTTCACCATACCATTGCCTGCTGTCCATCTCACAACATTATTGACGTCATTTTGCAGTTGCTCTTGTAACATTTATTACTACATACAGAATAATATCATCCGCAAAAAGCCTTATCTCTGATTCAACTTCTTTACTCACATCATTTATATATATAAGAAAACAAAAATCCAGTAATACTGCCTTGAGGAATTCTCCTCTTAATTATTACAGGGTCAGATAAAGCTTTCCTTACTCTAATTCTCCGAGATCTATTTTCTAGAAATATAGCAACCCATTCAGTCACTCCTCTGTCTAGTCCTATTGCATTCATTTTTGCCAGTAGTCTCCCATGATCCACCATATTGAATGCCTTCAAGAGGTCAATCACAATACAGTTCATTTTACCTCCTGAATCCAAGATATCTGCTATATCTTGCTGGAATCCTACAAGATGAGAGCTTCAGTGGAATAACCTTTCCTAAACACGAGCTGCCCTCTATCGAACCAATTATTAATTTTGCAAACATGTCTAATATAATCAGAAAGAATGCTCTCCCAAAGCTTACATGCAATGCATGTCAAACTGCCTGGCCTGTAATTTTCAGCTTTATGCCTATCAGCCTTTCCTCTATACACAGGGGCTACTATAGCAACTCTCCATTCATTTGGTATAGCTCCTTCATGCAAACAATAATCAAATAAGTAGTTCAGATATGGTACTTCATCCCAACCTACTGTCTTTTTTTTTTTTTGCTAGGGGCTTTACGTCGCACTGACACATATAGGTCTTATGGCGACGATGGGACAGGAAAGGCCTAGGAGTTGGAAGGTAGCGGCCGTGGCCTTAATTAAGGTACAGCCCCAGCATTTGCCTGGTGTGAAAATGGGAAACCACGGAAAACCATCTTCAGGGCTGCCGATAGTGGGATTCGAACCTACTATCTCCCGGATGCAAGCTCACAGCCGCGCGCCTCTACGCGCACGGCCAACTCGCCCGGTCCTACTGTCTTTAGTATATCCCCAGAAATCTTATCAATTCTAGCCACTTTTCTACTTTTCAACTTTTGTATCTCATTGTAAATGTCATTGTTATCATAGGTAAACTTTAATACTTCTTTAGCATTAGTCACCTCCTCTATCTGGACATTATCCTTGTAACCAACGATCTTTACACACTGCTGACTGAATACTTCATTTTGAAGATCCTCACAAACACACTCCCCTTGTTCATTAATGATTCCTGGAATGTCCTTCTTGGAACCTGTTTCTGTCTTAAAGTACCTATACATACCCTTCCATTTTTCACTAAAATTTGTACGACTGCCAATTACGCTTGCCATCATGTTATCCTTTGCTGACTTCTTTGCTAGATTCAATTACCTAGTAAGTTCCTTCAATTTCTCCTTATTTCCACAGCCATTTCTACTTCTATTTCTTTCCAATCTGCACATCATTCTTTGTCTCTTTATTTCTCTGTTATAATAAAGTGGATCTTTACCATTCCTTACCACCCTTAAAGGTACAAACCTGTTTTCACACTCCTCAACAATTGCTTTAAAACATCCCAGAGTCTGTTTACATTTTTATTTATCGTTTTTCACCGATCATATTTACTTTTCAAACACTCCCTCATGACTGCTTTATCAGTCATATGGTACTGCCAAATAGTCCTGATGTTAAAGGCCTTCCTTTCTATCAAATTTATTTTTAACTATGAAAAAAACAGCTTTCTTATCACTAATCCATCTATTACTTCGGTTTCTCTACAGAGCTTATCTGGTTTTACCAACACCACACTACCGGGCAAGTTGGCTGTGCGGATAGAGGCACGTAGCTGTGAGCTTGCATCCGGGAGATAGTGGGTTCGAATTGCACTGTCAGCAGCCCTGAATATGTTTTTCCGGGGTTGCCCATTTTCACCCCAGGCAAATGCTGGGGCTGTACCTTAATTAAACCACTGCCAGTTCCTTAAAGCTCGTAGGCCTTTCCTATCCCATCGTCGTGCCATAAGACCTATCTGTATTGGTGCGACGTAAAGCCTCTAGCAAAAAAACAAAAACAAAAAAAAAACATCCAGTATATTCTTCCCTCTAGTTGATTCCATCACTTTCTGTATCAGCTGTCCTTCCCACATTAACTTATTTGCCATTTGTTGGTCATACTTCCTGTCATTCGCATTACCTTCCCAATTGACATTTGGTAAATTGAGATCACCCGCTACAATCACCTTCCTATCCACATTGTTTACCACGTAGCTGATTATCTTATCAAATAATTCCTAATCAGCATCAGGGCTAACCTTTCCTAGTCTGTACACTCCAAAGACATCAAGTTGCCTATTATCCTTAGAAATGAGCCTTAAACCTAGAATTTTATATTTGTCATCTTTTTTATAGCTTACAAATTCTTCCTTCACCAGAATGAATCCTACTCCTCATACCATTTCCGTCCTATCTCTACAATACACACTCCAGTTCCGTGAGAAAATTTCTGCATCCATTATATCATTTCTCAGCCATGAATCCATTCCTATTACAATATATGTTAAATTACTTAATTCTATTCCTTTCTTTACAATACTTCTACAGTTCAACACTAACATTTTTATGTCATCCCTACTTGACTTCCAGATCCCTGTACCCTTATCACCGCTCCCTAAACGCACCTCCCTATAACCCTCCTAAACAAATTTCCTAAATTATATGTACCACTGCGGTTTAAGTGAAGGCCAGCTGAACGCAGATCCCTATCTCCTACCCACCCATTAGGATCAAGAAATCACACTCCCAGTTTCCCCACATACCCACTCCATAGTCTCATTTAAATTCCCGATCACTTTCCAGTCAGTATCCCTCCTACACAGTATTCCACTGATAACAATCTCTGCTTCCTTAAACTTCACCCGTGCTGCATTTACCAGATCCCACACATCCCCAACTATTTTGGTACTTACACCTGCTTGCCGTAAGTTATTGGTACCAATGTGAAACACTACCACCTTCTCCTTTCCCTCGTCTTTCTCTTCTACTTTCCTCAACATCTGCCTCAACCTAATTCCTGGATAACACTCTACCCTGGTTCCCTGTCCTCCACACACTTTCCCCACATGTGTAACAATGGAATCCCCCATGACCAGAGCCTCAACCCTACCCACCTCAGTTGATCTCCTCCTCTCTTGGTCAGCCCTATCTTTCCTGACAGCTGCAGAAGCTACTTCCTCATGCCTTTTCTCCCCCACCCACCTGTCCTTTCCTATCATCTACTCTACAATTTCCTTTCCTACCCTTCTTCCTACTTCCACACTTCTCAGCAACAGTTTCCTGTTCCTCATGTGCGGCTCCATGGCTAAATGGCTAACGTGCTGGCCTTTAGTCAAAGGGGTCCCGGGTTCGATTCCCGGCACAGTCAGGAAATTTAACCAACAGTGGTTAATTTTGCTGACACGGGGGCTGGGTGTGTGTGTTGTCTTCATGATCATTTCATCCTCGTCACAATGCGCACGTCGGCTATGGGCGTCTAATTAAAGGACTTGCACCCAGCGAGTCGAACATGTGTTCGGACACTCCTGGCACTAAAAGCCATACGCCACTGAATTTCATTTCCTGTTCCTCATCTTCCTTCTGTTGTTCTACCTGCAGTAACTCGTACCGATTTCTCACAGACAGCTGTCCTGAATTCTGATCCTGAATAGAGCCCTTAGCCTGCAATCTCCTTCCCCTTAGAACATTCGACCACCTGTCTTCTACAATTCCTCCCCTTTCCTTCCCATAACTCTTTTATACCTACTGTATCCTGTACATTATTTGAGGGAGGCCTACCTTCCTTCCTGTCTTCTGAGAGAACACTAATTATCTCCCTCAAACTTTCCAACTCCTCCCTTATGCTCCTTAATGATTGGCCAAACCCATAGTTCCTACACTTGCACTCCTTGGCCATTCTCTACGGAAAAATGAAAAGAAAAGGAAAAATAGATAACTTATTATATGCAAAAAAAATTAAAGGAAAGAAATATTGTTTAGGATAGTACACAAAGGTCACACGACAATAAGGTACCGGTAATTTATGTACTACTCCACTACAATACTACTTAGTCATACTATATTTTTATCCTACAGCATCCTAACAGGATAAAAACTGCCATTAATTACTGAATACCGAAAGGAATACACAAGAATTACACAATTCTAAACTGCAGTTAAGCCTATCCTAATTACAACAACAAAATTCTAATAGGACAGTTTCTACGCATACTTCTACTATACTACAAAAATATTTTACAATAGAATAAGCCCGCTAACTTTTAACCCATTCCGGTCTGGGCCTGAATATCCCTAACAAAAGTTCTGGACTGGGCATTTCTAAGGATTTGAAATAGATTATATCTCTGTACATGTAGGAGATATTGCATGATTCTTTTTCCTTTGTGCTTGTTTGAGCATCTAGTTTTTAAAACTGTTGTTTGTTTCACGTCAGCTATCACTTGAGATTGTACATTTGTTTGTATACAATGCCATATTTTGTGAATGAAAAAAAAAAAGTCTGACGGATTATTAATAAGTACAGTTTTCTGAAATACTGTTATATTTTCCCTAGATTGATCATGTAAAATGTGCGTTGTAATTACAAAACAACAACAATAATGAAAAATATTAAATAATAACTGTTCAATAATAATAATAATAATAATAATAATAATAATAATAATAATAATAATAATAATAATAATAATAATAATAACACTAATAAGAACAACAACAACAATGGGAGCTCTTATGAAATTTATTTATATATTTCTATGTGACTATAGTGGCTCGGAAGGTGATGTTAGCGAAGATGATACTGAAGGCATGCAATTGTAATTTTATTCACAAATGGAAATATTGACATCCAAATAGGAATTTGAAACAACATCTTGCATTTCATTATGATTGGAATTCATTTTACACTTTACCGTGTGTTCCCGCGCGTTTCATAACTGCGCGAATACTTGAAAGAATATCTACTACATATTAGTAAAATTTTCTGTTTTTTAGATGTGAGGGATTACGATTACATAAAATATCAAAAATATAACTTCTAACAAACACTTGCTTGCCGCGAAACACCATGTTTTACAGCATATTGAGTGACAACACCTACTAATGCACACTCGTCAATTATATTGTAAATTCTCTGACTTAAGACAATTTTCTCGTAAGTAACTCATGAAGAAACACGATGTAGTCAGCAGAATGTGTGCATAGCTCGTTCTCGATTTTTAGCGAATTGTCAAACCTTACCACGGACTATGCTCGCAGGGCGGCGTGAACGTAGCTCGCAGTTAGACCGGAAAGAGTTAATGAGATACTACAACACACAATAATAATTTTAAACTATGTTCAGACATATCCTAATCACAGTATGTTACTACTAAGCACAAACAGAAATGAAAATTGCAATTTTGTAATTTGCAAGAACTACTCAAAGATTACCAACGAAGCTAAATGAGTAGACAGATTAATATTAGTACTATTTTATCCTACTATGCTCTAATAGATACACACGAAAGATACGCACACAAAGATACACACAAATATAGCAGGCAAAATACTATCTAAAAAAATGTATTTACACTACAATTCTCAACTGAAATTTCGTTGTATGATTTTTACAGCTGGTGGATTAGTATTATTTTTCCCTACTACATGGGGCAGAGAGCAAGTGTCCTTAAATGCTGAAAAATAAGAAATTGTATACAATAATTTCTGTCAAAACTATGCCGGGGACTTAATCTGCAATATTATTGGGATATAGCTATTTGATTATTAACTTTTATTTGATGAATAAATGAAGGTGCAAAGTCTACAAATTATCGGAATACAGTAATCAGCTGATTCATGTATTTGACTACTCAGCAACAATATTCTCTTTGATCTCTGCTATATTAAAGCCAAACAAAGACCCTTCAAAAGCTGAAAACTACCGCACCATTGCACTCCTTAGTGTCACATTCAAGCTGCTAGAGAGACTGATTCACAATAGAATATCCTTAGCCATCAACCAGGTTGTTCCTATAGAGCAAGTCTGGATTTAGACCAGGAAGAGGGGATGTGAGGAACAGGTGCTAACAGTAGCAACTCACGTCGAAAATGGCTTTGAGAAGAAGTTTGTAAACATGGGTGTCTCCTTAGATCTAACTGCTACTTATGGTACCGTTTGGCAT
This sequence comes from Anabrus simplex, assembly GCF_040414725.1. NCBI lineage: Eukaryota > Metazoa > Arthropoda > Insecta > Orthoptera > Tettigoniidae > Anabrus > Anabrus simplex. The sequence continues at coordinate 898,072,525 of NC_090265.1, forward strand.
CACAAACTGCTGCTCAAATTCATTAGTGTCATACCTTGTCAGAAACTAACCACTCTAATAGGCAATATGCTGAGCAATAGGTATTTCCAAGTGTTTTCAGAAAACTCTACAAGTAGGGTGCACAAATAAATGACAGGCTCCTACAGGGATCTGTGCTGGCTCCACTCCTTTTTAATTTGTACACATACGATCTTCCAAATACCAAGTCCAAGAAATTTATTTACGCTGATGATATTGCCTTGACAGCACAGGATCAAAGCTTCCCTGAACCTGCAGCAACATTAACATCAGATCTGAAGATATTGGATGAATACGAGGACGGTTTGAAAAGTTCTCGGAATCACCGCTAGATGTCAGTGCTAGAGCAACAAGGTTCCCACGCAATAATCACACATCCTTTGTGAGTGAATACGTGGCGCGTCAGGGCTCTAGCTTCAAGAGTGTGGTAGTGACGACTCTTTTTGTTGTTCCCGCATAGTGATTTGTGACAATGGAAAAAACTGAGATTCGAGCAGAGATTAAATACTTTGTAAAGAAAGGTATGAAAGCAAAGGAAATTCATGCCGACTTTTAGAGGGACTCTGCTCCTTCATTTTCAACTGTTGCCAAGTGGACCAGCAAGTTTAAATTTGGTCCGGAGAGCTTGGATGATGATCCGCGTAGTTGACGACCAAAAAGTGTTACGACCCCAGAATTTATCGCAAAAGTGCATAAAATGGTCAGGGAGGATCGTCGACTGAAAGTGCGGGAGATTGCTGAAACTGTAGGGATGTCTTCTGAACGGGTATATTATATTTTAACTGAAGAATTGGGTATGAAAAAATTATCCGCAAGATGGCTGCCTCGGCTCTTGACATTGGACAATAAACGCACCAGATTGGAAATGTCCGAACAAAGTCTGGCCCGTTTTCAGTGCAACCAACAAGATTATTTGTGCCGGTTTGTGACTACAGATGAAACTTGGGTCCACTACTATACCCCAGAGACAAAACAGCAGTCAAAGCAGTGGAAACATGCTGATTCACCACCACCAAAGAAAGCAAAGGCAGTGCGGTCGGCCGGGAAAGGTCATGGCCTCAGTTTTCTTGGATGCAAAAGGCATTCTGCTGATAGATTATCTTCCTACTGGCCAAACAATTACGGGGCTGTACTATGCAAACCTCCTAGACCAACTACAGGAAACAATACGCGAAATAAGACCTGGTTTGGGATGGAAAAAAGTCATCTTTCATCAGGACAACGCTCCGCCGCACACAAGTGTTATTGCCATGGCAAAACTTCATAAACTGGGGTACGAATTGTTGCCACGTCCACCTTATTCAACTGATTTGGCACCGTCAGACTTTCATCTATTCCCCAAGCTGAAAATTTTCCTCGGTAGATGGAGATTTTCTACAAGGGAAGAACTGACAGCCGAATTGGAGAGGTATTTTGCAGGCCTGGAGGAATCTCATTTCCGTATGGGATCAAGGCATTGGAACATCGCTGGACCAAATGCATTAGTCTACAGGGAGACTATGTTGAAAAATAAAAGCAGTTCCACCGAGGTAAGATACTTAATTCTAGTACATTCCGCGAACTTTTCAAACCACCTACATACTTCAAACACTCTTTGACCGACTCCTCAAAAGACTGCTGCATCAACTTTCCATATGCGGAACAAACATGCAAATTACAATCCTACAATCAGTTTCAGAGATGAGATTCTCCAATACTGCAGTAACCCTAAATACCTAGCGGTGACCCTGGACAGGTCAGTGCCATACAAAATGCATGTCAAGAACATAGCAGCTAAAATTAAAACCTGGAACAACATATTACAGAAGTTAACAGGGACCACCTAGGGTACCAATGAAATAGTCCTTAGATCTTTTGTACTCAGGTGCAGAATACTGCTGTTCTACATGGTTAAACAGTGCTCACACTAAAATAATTGACACGCAGCTCAATCAAGCAATGGCGCCTCATCACAGGATGTATTCGATCTACTAAGATGGACTGGCTTTCGGTTGTAAGTAACATTCCAATAACAAATAATGTTATTGGCTTTATGTCCCACTAACTACTTTTATGGTTTTCGGAGACGCAGAGGTGCCGGAATTTAGTCCCGCAGTTCTTTTACATGCCAGTAAATCTACCAACACGAGGCTGTCGTATCTGAGCACCTTCAAATACCAACGCACTGAGCCGGGATCGAACCTGTCGAGTTGGGGTCAGAAGGCCAGCGACTCAACCGTCTCAGGCACTCAGCCCGGCAGGTAACATTCCACCACCACCACCACCACCACCCCTAAGAAGATCTCAGTCATGGCTGAACACATGGAAGAAAATTGAAAACAACCCACTGTTGCCAATACAATCAGATCGTCCAATATTATTCCCGCAGCGACTGAAGTCCAGACAACCATCGTGGCGACCAGAAATCAATCTGCATGACAATCACTTTGAAATACTAGATGCCTGCAACAATCAGTAGCAGAACAAAAACTCCCTGACACATCATTTCTTAATTAAAACTCCTTGGGAGCAGCCCACAGGGTTTCATTCACCACGACGACAGTGGTGTGTACTGCATAGGATAAGGACTGGGCAGGGAAGAAGCGGAGCAATACTGAACAAGTCCTCTCCTCATTGTGACTGCGGTGAAGAGCAGCAAACCATGGATCATATAGTGCTTGAATGTCCCCTCAGAGCGTTTAGAAGCTCAATGAAAAACCTTCACAACCTAACACAAGAAGCCGTTGAGTTGATTAACCATCTCAACATACTGTTGTGAATATTTTTATGAACTTGAGTGTGTGTACACATGTGTGTATTTTGTATATATTTTGTAAATAGCTGATATTCCTCCTTTCATTATATGATAAATAAATAAATAAATAAAAATTAAGAATTTAGTTAACATGCATCATGAATATTGTTTTACCTCTATTTGACCATATATAAAGGAAGACAAATTCAACTGATGCTAAGTTAAACTTTTGCTATGTACCGTAGTGGTCAACATGTCTCACAAGACAATATCGCTACAGTAAGACTTACCAGGAATGGAAAGCAGTATTATCCCAGTCATGAATTTGTCTCCTCCATTAGCAAATATTGTTTTTAACACTACCTTATCCTTACTCACCTGAACCTTTATGTGCAGCTCCCCACTGTTTCTCCACCTGCCAATTGCCAGTCCGGCATACTGCTATGGTACCCTTTTCACAACCACTTAGCAAATGTGAGCCATTGGGAGTGAACTGCAGACAGTTGACAGTACCTGCACAAGAAATGAGACAATGAAGTAGAATGTCAAGGATATTTCCAGCATTTCTGTTGAAAATAAACCTCCTCCTATCTTTTTAGAATATAAACAAAGGAAGTTAGGGTTAGTAAATATGCATTCATTTCAAGCAAGTTCACAGGGGTCTAGACTCTTAGTTAACAGGTTAAGAAATTGTGACTTAATCAATGAAAAAAAAATTCAATGGAATATAGTTTATACTGTTCTCTTTCATCAAGTGGTAGTGTTGGCCTCCAGATCCCAAGATTGAGGGGTGAAACCAGCAGAGGTAGTTTGATTTTCGACCAGCAAAAAAAAAAAAGTCCATTTGATGCTCTATATCGTATGATGTAACCATGTAAAAGATCTCTGGCGACACATTTGGTGTTTAGCCGACAAAATTACGTAATTGGAATTCAGCCATAGATCACCCAAGAGAGATCGGTTTACTCTGCGTTCTGGTAGAGTAAAATAGAACAACAAAATTGGTGTGTAGGCAGCCCAGTTGGCGTCAAACGAGAATGCCTGCACACAGCAGCCGAGGCCGTACGATTATTTTTAAATTTATTTTTACAATTTGCTTTACATCGCACTGACACATTTATATTGGTATTATAAATTCACTCATTCGGAACAAACATTTCAGATTCCCTATGGGAATCAACATCTGTATCATCTGATGGCCAAGCAGGCATCAATTTTTGGTAATGAGATAAAGTCTCATAGTGCATTGGCACTGCTGGTGGCTATAATTAGCCTATGCAGTGGCCTCCACGGTATGCGCTACCCATGCGTCTTGGTAGGTGTGCTAGGTTCCAACTGATGAGACCAGGCCAGCACACGGGGGCGAAACGCTGGCAACCAGGAATGAGTTAGCTGGAAAATTTATAATGTCCAATAACGGACCATTTATATTGGTATTTTAAATTCACTCATTCAGAACAAACATTTCAGATTCCCTATGGGAATCAACATCTGTATCATCTGATGGCCAAGCAGGCATCAATTTTTGGTAATGAGATAAAGTCTCATAGTGCATTGGCACTGCTGGTGGCTACAATTAGCCTATGCAGTGGCCTCCACGGTATGCACTAGCCATGCGTCTTGGTAGGTGTGCTAGGTTCCAACTGATTAGCCCAGCCTCGCACACGGGGGCAAAACGCTGGCAACCAGGAATGAGTTAGCTGGAAAATTTATAATATCCAATAATGGACCATTTATATTGGTACTGACACAGATAGGTCTTATGGCGACGATGGGATACAAAAGGGCTAGGAGCGGGAAGGAAGTGACCGTGGCCTTAATTAAGGTACAGCACCATCATTTATCTGGTGTGAAAATGGAAAACAACGGAAAATCTTCAGTGCTGCCAACAGTGGGGTCTGAACCCACTATCGCACGAATGCAAGATGGTAGCTAAGTGACCCAAACATACAGCTACTTGCTCAGTGGTATTATTATTATTATTATTATTATTATTATTATTATTATTATTAAGCCTGCCTGGTGGCCATGATCATTAAGGCATCAAGTCTGTATAGTTTGACACCATGGTTAGTCAGTTTTAAGTCTCGCTGGTCGGAAAAAAATGTCACCATCAGAATGTTGGGCAGCAAGGGAGGAGGGGTGGTGATATACAATTTCTTATTACTAGATTGCATGCCAAAACCCTGGATTTAATTTGAAACCTCTCCGCAGTAGTCTTGGCTACTGAGTGTATGATTCGAAGCAGTACATCGATTCATTCAAGTGTCCGAGTGAATCGATTCACAGGAACGGCGAGCTCACGGCACACGATTCAGTTGACTAGCAATGAGTTAGCTGGAAAATTTATAATGTCCAATAACGGACCATTTACACTGGACATTGGTGGGGAGCTGAACTTCCGCTGCGAGCGAGACATACAGAGCATTGGCACATTGAAAGAATCATACGCAAATCACGGCTCAGTGAAACACAACACACACACACGGTTCATATCGGCACAGTGGACATTGGCGGGGAGCCCAACTTCCACTGCAGCGAGATACACAGAGCCATGGCACATTGAAAGAATCGTACACTAAGACGGGCTCTAGCTCTTAGCTCATTTGAAAATAATACCCATTTTCATTCACTGTCCTCTTCTTACAGGGAGGTTTAAATAATATATGATTTATTTGCAGTGTTAAAATGGTAGTCAAAACATAATTCCAAAGTAACTAGCTGGTAAATAGATAGGCTATAGGTTCTTCTATTTATTAGTTTAATGAATCAGTATTATAACTTAGTTGACATTCAACAATTAATTCAACTCAACTCTCTAGCATACCTTTTGTTCATGACCACTCGAACTTGTCTGTTTTATATTGAGAAGAACCGCTCAATATTTTCTCACTTCGTATGTCATATCATTGCACAAGACTTCAATAATCGAATCACAAGATCACCGGTGAACGTGGACAGTGGACAGTAAGCAGACTGACTCAATAACTTAAATAGAAATGTTGAATCAGAAAAACACAGGGCTACTCTGCATCTCGGGTAGCCTATACAAAATCCTCTACTGATAGAAAGAGACATATTTTCAAAGACAATAGAGCGAGTTGGCCATGCAGTTAAGGTCACGTAGCGATGAGCTTGCATTTGGGGGATGGTGGGTTCGAATCCTACCGTTGGCAGCCGTTAAGATGGTTTTCTGTGGTTTCCTATTTTCATACCAGGCAAATGTTGGTGTTGTACCTTAATTAAGGCCACGGCCGCTTCCTTTACACTTAAAGCCCATCGTCGCCATAAGGCCGGTCTGTGTCAGTGCGAGGTAAAGCAACTTACGTGATTTATCCTTAAAATGTAGGCTACTTATTGTAAAGACAAGTATTTTTACATCTAATTCTGTATATATAATACAGTTGTGACTTTCAGAGAACTGAGGGAAAACCATAAGTCAGTGTATAAAATATGAGTTATATCTTTTATTTTTAATCTTCATTATTATTAACTACGCAAGTTTTGTACTGTAATATAACGAGCATGTATAGTACCACACAAGTGCCTATTTTTAACTGCATTTCATTCTTAACATATCCATTTTGTATTGTGTACTTACCGTGAATACAATGACATTTCCATGTTCTTTGAAATAATTTAAAAAAAGAGTAGGCAAGCAATTGATAGGGAATCTCCCACCTGGGCGACAGCTCTAAATGCAGATCACTGATGATTGTGCGTACAGAAATTTCTTCATCTAATTCTGTACACTTATTTAATGGAGTTGTCACACTGTGGAGGAAAGACATTGTAACATCAAAATTTGATGCGAAGAGGTGGCTGACAGAAGAAACCTCAATCTGAAAGGTAGATGACGCGTAGGAAAGCTGTTCATAGAATGAAGACCAGATGGCAGCAAAGAGCTTTGAACGTTGCTGCCGCTGTCTTATCAGTAGACACTACCCAGATGTAATAGGAACGGTGACTCTAATGTGCCATGAATCGGATTACTGTATCGATTCGGTAACGTAAACAGAATCAAATGGATTGATTCAGTAAAATGAATCAAATTCCCATCACTATTCCGCAGTGCTCGTATGGAGTGAGGGCATATGACACTGTTAATGGTAATTTCATGCGGACATTAAGCCTTGAGCTATTCGACAGGAGCACACTATGTGCTGGCACCAGGTTTCACGCACTCCCTTCCTATTATCATATATCACGTCATTCATTTCATCCCATTAACTCCTTTGATGAGGTTGACGTCAGAAAGGACATTCAGTTGTAAAAGCTTGCTATGAAGATTCATCTCACTTTATACCCAACCCCGTAAAGAAATGGGACAAGGGTTGGACATACCTACATACACACATAAATTACATACCTTAATTCGTTAAGATAATTAAGTTTCAGATAACAACATAGGAGTGTGAAGGTCATATAACAGGATAAAATTTTCATATTTCTCTTTTTATTTTACTGGTTGAATCAACAACTTCCCACATTAGTGGACTGGCCTTGACAATGTATAACAAGATCAAGGCCCCAAAAATTATAACCTAAAACTCACAAAAAAGCACACACTTATGACTTCAAATACTGTGGAAATATGACCATAATATGACCTTAAGAAACAAAATACAAAACAACAGATTTTGAAGACACGTTTTAAATATTTTATTCTTTGAAAGTTGTATGCTTGTTCACATGTTGCCCCTCATTTGACATCAAATTTTATTCAATACATAAAGTTTTTAATGTAATCTGCACATTAAAAGTTATCTTTTACCTAACACTCACTAACCCTTTTACTGCATATATGAAAGAAATGTCATAGAGAAGTGCAGGGGAAAAATCACACACATTTAAAAAAATTATTTTTAATTAAAGTTTCTAATTTCAATCCGCACAGGTTTATAACATGAAAAGTTTCGCTCAATATTCCAAGATGTTATTCGGGCATATCTGAATTTTTTTTAAATCGAATCATTCCTGTTGAATTTAGGCTCACCTTACCCCACTGTTGCTGGCTTTCTACTCAAAATGTCACCAATCTCACACAGTATAGATTTCATTCTTGAACAACACATGCTAGAGTAATGTATAAGCACATTCACCATCTTTACCATGTACAGCCTCTAATTCACTTTCCACAGTTTTCACCAGCAGAAGGCTATCACAGAGTTTAATATCCATTTCTTCTAATCGCTTGACTATAGTTGATATAATACTAAAATCCGACAATATACAGCCTAAGTGAGGTCCCTGAACATTGTGGCACTTGAAAACAGCATCTAGGCAGTTCAAACTGAGAAGTTTTGCCATCGTTGAAATTAAAACAATTACACAATTACAATTATAACAATTCAATTACACTACAGTTGGTGCAGTAGTACTTCACAGTATTAAGCCAAGTTTCCCAGCGTGTGAGGATGGGATGAGGTGGTATAAGTATTGTAGGGGCAATTTCTGTAAATTTCTGCACTTGGAGTGGAGCTTTGACAAAGAATTTCTTAGCTGTTGTAATTAATTATCAGGATAACTTCCTTGAATTTCTTCAGCAACCCTACCTAATGAATGTGCAGGGTATGTTAAATGTACCACTTTATGGTACAGAAGCAGCAGACCTTGCCTGCTTTCTACATGTAGGGAGTTGCATCGGTCACCAGAAGAGCATTTTCTCTCTTCACTCCCTCAGGCCACAAGCATTGTCAAATAAAAAAGCATTTGTTGAGTGGTTCATCCTTTCCATTCACAAGAAAGGATATAACTAGCCTGCAACATAATACTTTTTTCCTCCAGTAAAAGGTGATCTTACCTAACTTAGGTGAGCTGAGTTGAAATCTGCTTTTGGGTTTTTCCGTATCATGTAAGGATTTTTCACAGCACCCTTTTCATTTTCTTTAATATCATGTTTTTGACTACATTTCACTCAATTTTGACACCCCTTATTGATCTGGAAAAAAAAATTCCATATTCTATAATAAACATTAATAATGTGCTGATTTCAAATATGCTTTCCTTTTTCCCATATCACTTAACCCTGAGGACGTCGCGCCACGGTCTTTTCGATCACACACAAACTTCTTTTGTTACTCTGTCTACGATTGTTACAGGATAGATTTCTCCCTCCACCATATCTACCCCGCAACCTTCCTCTAGTGTTTATAGCCAGGTAGCACTCCCTAATTGCTCTTCTGTTGTCGCTATGGATGTTTATGCAAAGTATGCGGTACTTTCGACCACGGGCGACTACTGCCATTTGTTGAATTTTGTTCTAAACCTGGACACGCAACTGTTTGTGCACACAAATTGTTTGACTGTTTACTTGTGTTGTGAGTGAAAACGGATTCCGAAGAAGTTGATAGGGTAAACAAATTGATGGATGGTGTGGAAAAGGAAACAGAAAGACGAAGACTTCGTGTGCTACCTGCTCTCTGTGCATATGCTGCGAGCACACTATCTCCACCTGTCAAGTCTGCAGTATGGGGACAGCAGGTGAAGATGAAGAAAATGAGATGACCCTTTTATTATCTAAGGACACAGTCAGCTCACGAATATAATGAAGAATGACAAATAAATTGTCTTTAGTACACAGTAAATCTCTAATTGCTGTTACCCTTCTATCTGTTGTAACCTTGCTCTTACTATTGGACAGTATACCTTATTTATATTGCTGTAACTTTGTTTTGTACATATTTTTACTGATAGTTGTATGTTGTTTGATGTGTATTAAGTAGAACGTAACATTAGTTATTGTATTATTTTAAAGCACTATTTAAATGTAAATGAATAATATTTGTATTTTTTAATGATGAAAATAGAGAGTAAACAAAAATATAGCAATATAACAAAAATAAATAGCAAATTGAAATACAAAAACGATATGGAATTCTTGCGCGGTGTTTTCCGCCGCATGCGACGACTGACGTTACACGCGATGTCCCGAGGGTTAAGGATTTTTTACAAAGCCAAATCGTTTCCTTTAATACAATGATTATGATAAAATTTCATTAAATTATGACACCCCTTAAAGAACTGAAAATTAATTATTTAGTAGGTGACCATAAATTACTTGGCAGCAAAATAAACATCTTTCTGAGGTCTGAGATGTTATAGATGTTTGTAAATAATTTTAACACACTAAATTCAGTCCCAGAGTCCAGTTTTCTTACAGTGTTGTTATTGTTTACCTACTCTAAACTGTTTGTCATATTCATATCTTGGTCTACCCCTACCGTTCTTACCACCTACACTTCCCTCAAAAACCATTCTTCTGTAACACCACATTTCAAAATCTTCTATTCTCTTTCTCTCTGGACTAGTTATCATCCATGTTTCACTTCCATACAATGCCACGCTCCAGACGTCATCTAGAACATCTTTCTAATTCCTATATCAATGTTTGAAGTGAGCAAATTTCTTTTCTTAAGAAATGCCTTCCCTGCTTGTACTAGTCTGCATTTTATGGCCTTCTTTCAGCCATCATTAGTTATTTTACTACCCAAGTAACAATATTCATCTAAGTTACATCCTTTAAGACTTCATTTCCTAATCTAATTTACCAGTATCACCTGACTTCACTCGACGCAACTCCAATACTTTTGTTTTAGATTTATTTATTTTCATCTTGTACTCCTTTCCCATGACCCTGTCCATACCATTCAGCAATTTCCCCAGATCTTCTGCAGTCTCCGATTAACAATATCATCAGCAAATCTCAACGTTTTTATTTCTTCCCCTTGGATTGTGATTCCCTTTCCAAATTTCTCCTTGATTTCCTTTACTGCTGTTATATATAAACAGTGAAAAGAAGGGGGAACAAACTGCAGCCTTGCCTCACTCCTTTCTGGATTGCTTTTTTTTTTTTTTCCACAGCCCTCGATTCTTATCACTGCAGACCGACTTTTACACAGAATGTAGACAATCCTTCATTCTTGGTATCTGATCCCGGATCACCTTCAGAATTTCAAATAGCATGGTCCAATTTACATTATTGAATGCCTTTTCTAGATCTACGAACGCCATGTACATGGGCTTGTCCTTAATTCGATCCTCTAAGATCAGACGTAAAGCCAGAATTGCTTCACGTGTTCCTACATTTGTTCTGAAGCCAAACTGATCTTCTCCCAAATTACCTTCAACTTGTCTTTCTATTCTTCTGTAAATAATACATGTTAAAGTTTTTTCAGGCATGAGATACTAAACTAATGGTGCAGTAGTTTTCAAACTTGTCAGCACCATCTTTCTTGAGAATAGGTATAACAACATTTTGCCAAAAAACGGACGGCACTTCTCCTCTCTCATACATTTTACACACTAAATTAAATAACCTTGCCATGCTGGTTTCTCATAAGGCAGTCAGTAATTCAGAGGGAATGTCATCAATTTCAGGTGTTCTGTTCTTATTTAAGTCTCTCCAAGCTCTGTCAAATTCTGACCTCAAAATTGGGCCTCCCATATCAGCATCAAAAGCCACTTCTTGTTCCAGAACCATATCTTCTACATCTTTACCTTGATACAACTGTTTGATATGTTCCTGCCTCCTTGTCTTCTTTCTCTAGAAATGGTTTTCCATCTGAGCTCCTAATATTCACACACCTAGTTTTCCTTTCTCCAAAGATTTACTTCATTTTCCTGTATACAGCATCTACCTTTTTAGGACCATACAACCTTCAACATTCTTGCACTTTTCCTTCGGCCATTCTTCCTTAGCTGTCCTGCATTTTCTATCCACTTCATTCTTTAATTGCCTGTATTCTTTTCTGCCCTCTTCATTTTTTGCATTCTTGTATTTTCGTCATTCATCAACAAGATCTAGTATTTCCTGAGTTATGCATTGATTCTTAGTTGATCTTGTAATATATTAAATTATAAATTCTGATTTTTTTTTTTTCAATTTCCAAAACTTATGATTATAATATGGTAATATATAAGCATTGGATGATGCACAAGTCATGTGGTCAAGTGGCCTGTTCAAATAAAGCTATCTCATTGGCTGCTCCTGCCTCGCCATCTCCACGGCCTAACCTTTCCCACTGATCTCAAGTCAGTTGTCATGGAGCAGTCACGACAGTTGTTTAGTCTCCTGTAGCCAATGCGCTACTCTGGAAGTAACCTGCGCATTATCTTATATACGTGAGGACAAAACATGACTGCCTCAGTTCCTGGAAGCCAGCTGTCAATCACACCCTGCACCCAGCTGAGTTAACGAGTTCTAAGTGATCCTTGTTTGGTGTGGAGAGGTTGCCATACCACTTTCTTCAGTCTTTACTCTTTCTTAGTGTCGAGTGCAGTAGACGATTTGGCAACGTCGGCTGCAGCAGATGTAGTAAATCCTATAAGCCGCTAATAGACACCGTGCTGCCGCCAGAGAGTTGTGGTGTGAGGTGAGGTCGTCATGTTCTGTCCCTAAGTATATCTATCTTAATGATGCCACATATATAAAAATTGGCGATGAGATAAAAGTCATAACATTATGTCAAGTGCCAATACTTCATAACGGCTCCGAAACCCTTCGCATGTATTTTCAGTGTATGCTGCAATGTAGAAAAGTGTATTGTGTAAGGCCTAATTCTGAAGCAACATAGTAAGATATGTTAAATTCGCTTCATGCCCCTAGACAACAATTTTTTTCATGGTCTTTGCAAAGTTAGCTCAATTATATCTGTTACGGAGATATCCGTGGTAGTTAGAGGTGAAAGAAGGTGCGGGCTGGAATAGGTCTCAATTACAAAATTAAAGTTAATTTAAAACTTTAACAAAGGTTATATTTTCTTTTCAAAATCAATAAATAACAGAATATAACAGGTACCAAGTAGCAGATCAACAATTAACAAATTACAGCTCATTACACAATTTGGGCTTCGAGCCCCAGGCTTACTTTCTGAGCTCTCAGCTCGCAATCACAATTGCTAAAGGGCAGAAAACCCCTAAGTACAAGGAGCACTTGCTCCTAATTACAATGTTAAGGAAAAGAGCAGACCTGCTCTCAATTTGACAAGCCTCTCAAAGGCCACAACAACTTTCACTTCAGACTGCCCTCAAGGCACACCAAGAAACAGGGGCATTAGATACCCAACCTACAGGGCCTTTACATGAGGAAAAACAAACATCAGGTTAAGTTACTGGCCCATAATGCAAAATAGAATGGAGGCGATAACTTGCACTCCTATACAACGTTTTTGTCTAAAACCCTACGTGGCGCAAGGCCGATGATACAGGGGCTAATCCCAATCTATGGAGGTGACTAGTTGGCAAAATAAGTTTAAGACTTTAAGAAGGAAGAGAAAAACGGTTACGAAAACATAGTCACCTCAAATTCAAAATGAAGGGGAGTTCGAGAGGGTGAAGCACACTCTATCCCCGCTTTATAGTAAATGAGATTCAAAGTTTTTACATACACAGAAAGGAAATTTACATTTTAAAGGAATAGGTTACATATTAAAGGCTTCGAACCCTCCCCGAGAGTTAAACTGCTGAGCTAGCGAGAAATAAAGATGTTAACAGGCCATTACCTTGTTGAAGAACTTCTGCTTGAAGAAAGAGGCACTTCCCGCCCCCTGCTACATATTCACACACTAAGAGAGATGTTACTGAAGTGGCACCGAGACAAGAAAATCAGCAGTTTATATACCCTCGTGGAACATTCGAGACCTTTCAGGAATGAGTAGACATACCCTTTTGTTTTATTGGCTAACATCAAAAGTTACACACAACATGAACAAGAAACCTAGGATTGGAGGAAAATTAATTTAGAAAATTCGGGATTGGCTGAATTCAAAACTGGCGGAAACAGAGATCAATATTGCCAACCCAAAACCTGAAAGAAAGAAATTTAACAAAGAACAAACTTAAGGATACAAGGTTTCTTCAAAAAACAGTTCCATCACTTTGCACCAGAGTGCACAATCGTAGTCTTTTCTCTGTAGAGACATCTAGAAGAGAATGTCCACACTTCTTGATACGGAATAAACAAACACAAATCGAAATAGACACAGTTCAGAACTCTTCAAAATTACCAAATTTACAATAGTGACATCTTCCGAGAAACCGTTGAGTTAATACAGTTTGTTAAAGTTCACGCTTTCTCCTGTAGAGGAGTTTTTAACTGGCGCAATATTTAAATTGCGGGGTCGGGGTGTACCAACCGGTACAATATCATGCAATGTCTTTAACTGGTAATATCGGACCATTTGACAGTTCAGAAGAAACTTGGTCAACCTACGTGGAACGTTTTGAACTTTACATACAGTGTAATGACATTGCAAATGCTAAAAAGGTTACCACGTTCCTGACAGTTATCGTTGCTAAAAACCTACAATTTACTGAAAGATTTAATCACCTCTGACAAACCTTCTGAAAAAATAATATGATACCACTGTTAAAATTGTGCAAGACCATCTCCATCCTAAACCTTCATTTATAGAAATTCAGAAGGCGAGATCAATTCGAACATGAGACTGTGTTGGAATACATTATTCAACTAAAGCAGTTATCAAGGTATTGCGAGTTTGAGGATAAACTTTCTGATTATTTAAGGGCAGGTTAGTGGCATTCATGACGAATGCATGAAAAAACGACTGCTGTCAGAGGAGAACCTCCCCACATTCCAGAAGGCGGAACAGCTGGCGACATCTTTGGAAGTGGTACAGAAGGATGCAGCGTCCTTGGCCTACCACAACACAGCAAGACTCCAGAAAATTTCAGTGCGGCAATCTCCACGTAGCAGTGCACCGAGTGTGTTATCGAGTGATGTGCAAGTGCCTCAGTTATTCTGTTGTGGTCACAAGCGTAAGCATTCTACAGCCCACTGCCGATATTGTGAATATGTCTGCAATTTTCTGTAGGAAGATGAGTCATTTAGAGAAGGTTTGCAAGTTGAAAAATAAGAGTAGGCTATGTCCTAGTTTCATTTAAAACCAAAGATGCTTAAAAACAATCCTTCATTTTTGAAGGGAATAAAAATATCAGCAAGGAAACAGATTTAGACCTAAACAGCTCTATGCACACTTACATGAACCCAACATTAGTCAAGGAAAATTGTTCGATGAAGTTTATGATATCTCTAAACATTTTCAGGGTGATGAAAATAAGCAAATCATTCAGCCTACGTAAAATAACAAAAATTGAGCCCATTAGAATGAATTTAATTGTTGAAGGAAAGCCAATTAATTCTGAAGTAGACTCTGGGGCTTGTGTTTCAATTGTTTCTGAAAAATGTAATAAGGTTAACTTAAGTCGTGCAAAATTGAATCCCACAGACTTAGTTTTAAATTCTTACACTAATGAGAAAATCAAGCCTGTAGGAAAGTTAGAAGAACTAAAAGAACTTAGATTTGTATGTTAATAGTAATGGAGCTAATCCTCTTATGAGCTGTGATTGGATAAGAGCGCCAAGTTGTTGTAAGTATTCCCAACAATGTAAACAACGTAAACTTAACGAATGTATAAAGCAATACAGAGTCTAAACTAATGCGTAACTTATTTAATGAATTTCCAGAGGTGTTTACCAGTAAATTAGGTTCTTTTAAAAAAGACCCAGTAAAACTAAACCTTAAGCAAAATGTAATACCAAAGTACCATAAACCTAGGCCCATACCATATTCTTTAACCTTTAACTACTACAGACTGTCTCTTAGACTGCTCACTTTTTTTCTTCTGCTACATACCTCACCCATTTGAGAGCGTAAATGAAGCATTTCGTCAACCTTCCAGTTAATAATATTTACTCAAAACAATCTTTGAAGGTGTCCACCTTTTCAATACAATTTATTTATCTTTACAAATAAAATCTTTACATTAACATCGATTCAGTTGTTAGGACATGTTTTGCCCTCATTTAGGGCATCATCAGTCAGTTTCTCGATTCAAAATCTTCAAATTACAACCAGAATTCTGATTATAATATTTTCAGAGCTGCCAACCTTTGGAATGGCTTTTCCGTAATTCCCCTTCCCTAATCTCGGAAAAATGTTGGAGTCAAATCCAAAGCACACTCATCCCTTCTGGACACCCTCTTTGTCTTTCCCGACAACAATCTGTTCTAAAATATATCCTATTACACAATACGTTTGCACATTACCTGTTCTGTCATAAAATATTCTTTGTAGCTTGTTTCACACGCAGCAGGTGCTTTTGTGGGGGATTTTTCTTGTAGCATCCTTCCTCCTGTGAGGACATTTTCCGCTTATGAACAATAAGCGATTCCAGTGTAGATGTGATTATTGTAGGCCTGAAGTCCTTCTGTTTTTTCCTATTAACACTGAGAAATCTTTCTGTGGGAGAGTTACTGGAAGGTATACTTAATACTGCAATAATAGAAAATTACATTTTATAGTGAAAGATAGCAGAGTAGAGTTCCTCACAATGAATTTCACGACGCTCACGGGTATGAAAAGGAAGTGACGATCGAATAAATATCGTTGCCAACTCATAAGCACTGAAACGAAGAGAGTCGAGTACTAATGCTTGAAAAGATTCATTTTTCCTTCTTTCCTTATTTTTTCCGTAGAAATTATAATGTCGTTATAATGTCGCTTTTCCGTAATAATTTACCCTTTGGCCATAATCCCGTAATCGTGAGGGGAAATCCGTAATAATTACGGATAATCCGTAACAGTTGGCACCTCTGTATTTTTAAAAACTTTTAAAATTATTTAGTTCACGTAATTTTAAATTTTTTTGTTTAATAATACATAAAACTACCTATTTGACTAGAATAACTACCGGTACTTGTGTGAAGAAGAATTCATTGAGACAATGTTAATCCTTAAATAAAAGTTCTGGGATTCACAAACTGACAATGAATGTAACACTGTTGAATCACTTGGGTAGTTATTTAAATTCAGTCTTATTGTCTATTAATATGATTGTTCTTCCTTGGACACGTATTCGTGATGATACACTTAAATATTTACATTTGAAAACTTTCTTATTAAGGTGTTTTAACTGCTCCGCTTCTGCTAAGTCTTATTGAGATAACATATGTAAAATGGATATCCCTATATATGCTGTCAGTTTGAATTTGTAAATAGTTGATTAAATTGACCTATTTGATACTGCATTCTCTGTTTAAAAGGGCTATTTCAATTAAAATAAGTTCAGAATCATTGTTGATTTTAATGTTGTCAATCCCGTGTCACCTATGTAAATTCAGATTTATGCGAGTAAAATGAGTACATAAAAATGTTTCTGTCATGTTGTTAATAGATGTTTTGCTGACAGACCCAAGGTATAAAGTAATGCTATTTTTGAAATAAAAATTAGATATATTGCTAATTGGGCATCACATATCACAGATACAATAAAAAACTACGAATTTTTGAAAAACATTTTTGAAAAACTGCATGTGTCGTATGTGACACTTACTAAAAGGCACTTCATAGTCTTGAATGAATTACTGGGTTCTTGCCACAAATTTGCAAAATCTACCACATGAAACACTGTTGTATGTTCACTACTGCAAGCTAACAATCTTTGTCTATGTTCTGAGAACAGTTTAGGATACTGGACCTGAAACTGTGATGATGAAAGTGTCCCTTGTCATTGGCAACTGCTACTGTTGCTCACTTCCTCTGGTGGTACACTTTGAAACAGTTTCGCCCAGAAACAAGACACAGATATACTCCACATACTGAGCAGAAAACTCGAGCTCGCACACTATTGCAAGCTGGCATCCTGCATCTGTGTGTTTTGCCATCATCCACCATTTCTGGCATGTGAAGTGCACCAAACGTCCTCTTGGCAGTGCTTGGATGTGGTGATGAAGACTTTCTTTTTTTCACCTGGCAGGCTGTGTCTTCTGGTGTTTTATTTTCTTCTGATTCTTCTTCTCCCCTGTTGTTTGGTTCTGAATTCATGAGCCATTCGGCTACTTCGATTTTGAAGTCCAGGTAGTCCATGATGTCTTTCTTTGCTTTCTTCAGTACCTTGCAATCTCCTCGGTACTCTATCCATCCTGCTGCACAAGCACAATCAAAGAAGTGTAGAATGAGCCGTACAGTCCATTTTCTGGTTTTTGCATGTTGCCTATAGTATGACAGCACTCTGTCGAGGAAATCCACTCCTCCCATAAATTTGTTGTAATTCTCAACAATGAGAGGCCGCTTCACTTTCTTGTAGATTTTGTCTTTTCTGCACCAACAGCGGCATTCCCCAACTGGATTTGTGCCTTCTATGGAAGAGGCAAGAGTAACTGGCTTATTATCAAACCATTTTTCTATGCACACTTGCCAATCGCCACGAACAACTTGGTCAACTGAGCCCCTGCCTTCCCTCTTCATTTCTGCATCACTTCTCAGTCTTACTTCATGAGGAATACGGGAAAGTTTTATTGTTCCCGTTCCTTGGCATGAAGCATCAGAATGTAGGTAATCCAACAAGGTTTCAGACGTAAAATACCTGTCCATGTATACTACCGTCCCTGGTGGTAAAGTTTGTGACAGCCTCATCACAACTTTCCCCCCAATGTCCAGGTCATCACACCCATTTACAATTGTGTCTCCTTTCCCCTCGTACATGAAGAAATCTAGTGGTAGACCATCAGGAGCACAACATACAAAATTTTTCAATCCACACGGTTCAGGCTTTCCCCTGATGTACTGTCGCATTGCAGCATGACCCCAGAATGGCACCATCTGTTCATCAATACACACCTGCATTTTTCAAGCACACATCACGAACTGACTCTAATAAAGGCCTCACCTTCCAGAACTTATCATTGCAGCGTTCAGTTGGTACATCATCATCAACTACAACTTTTAAATTCTGTCTGATGGCAAAGAAACGATTTCGGGACATCTTTGATGCTATGTGTTCTACTTTAGTGGAACCCGCCCAGTACATCTTCAGCCTTGGGTATCCCAAGTATGACATAGTCATTGAAATGCCAAAAAACCTTTGGATTTCTTCGGCAGTTGTATTGAGAGATTTTCCCAAACGCGATAGAGACATCACATTTGTACATCGAGATACAACGCTGTAAATACTCTCCGACACATATTTCGAAAAATATTGAAAGGGTTGCAACTCCTCAAAATCAAGTGGGACCTCATGTAAAGCTGGAGCTGGTGGAAGAGGTTCAAATATATCGGTATGTCTCCATGGTGGAATACGATGATTCACTGGACTCTCTAATTCTTCAGTAGGATCCTCGGGACTGTCGGAAGGAACATCTTCGTAAATGACTTCATCCGGTGCTAAAACGTCGTCACTTCCAGAGTCCACACCCTCGAGATCAGAGCAGTTGCCATCAATTTCAAGTTCTGATATAATTTCCTCCGTGGACACTGTAATGCAAGAGACCGTTAAAAATTAAATGCCAGAATGTATTTGAATTATCCCAAAGTCACACTGCTTACAAAAATGTCTCAGTCTTGCAAGAAGACAAACTTTTTTAACTACCTATACCTGTTAATTCAAATCTGTTGTCACTATTTATTACTATTTTGCTCTAATTGTCGAGAAATTAGTGTATCAGAACAACAATGGTATTCTAATTTCTTTGGAGGTTGTAAGAAAATTCTAAACCAAATCAGTATTAGAATCAAGGCTCAGTTCCAGTGTGTCGTATGCGACACACGCTTTCAAAACACTTCGTACAGTCAAGATAATTCACAAAATTGTAAATTATACTATATCAACAGACTATTTAATGTGTTGCAATTATAAATCAATTGAAACAAATCAAATACATGCAAATAAAAACAGTGAAAATCACTTACATGCAGAACGCACCATTTTCAGTTCAATTTCTGAGGACACGATCTCAAACAATGACATCCCAGTCATGCAGTTCCCGCTATTTGGGCTCAAAACTACTTTCGATCGTTAACTGCACTCTACAGTTTGCCATGAGAACTAAATTGGATGTGTCGCACGCACCACACCGGCTCCCTAGCCTTCAGAACATTGCTAATTTTATGTGCCGTATAGGACACACAGGGTCTGTAGAGGTTAGTAGTGAGCCCCTTGTTGGAGAGAGTCGAACAGGGGATTACTCAATGTGTTCATATAAATGATGAATTCAGGAACTTCAATATGAAGAACGGAGTTGAATTGAGTGTCTGTAACGATAAGAAAAAAGTATGTTCTACTATTGGGAATGAATGATGTTAAATTAAAAGTGAATGGCGTACGAATCTATCACTTACCCCCTTTTTTTCTCTGTCGCGGCTTGCTTGCCTAGGTGACATTACCCGATCGACCGACTGTTCTCGAGTCTGTTTGCCTCGTGTTGTATCTGTGTACTGTCTGTGGGAGAGGGGAGGTAGGGGAAGGAGAGGGGCAGGCGGACGGTGTATTGGCTGGTCTTGGAGGAGTATTCATTGTGGATGGGAGTTTTTTATGAGAAGACTTATTGACGTATATAAAAGTACTCTCCTTTATTTTCATTATCTTTAGTGATGGTGGAATTAAATCGTATAGAGGGGTTTTCGTGTCTATTGTGTCATTCAAATTAAGGTTTTTATTGAAGTACTGGTCAATAAAAATGTAGATATTTTCATATTAATTGTTTTCCTTTTCTTAAGCTTTTTAGTATTGTTAAATCCTGTTTTATTGTTGTGTAAATGTATCCTGTTTCTTTCATGTGTACACTCATAGCTGAATATTTATTATGTTTATTAGCATTGAAATGTTCCAAATATCTTGTTGAAAAACTACGTCCAGTCTGTCCGATGTACGAGGCGAAACAATTAGAGCATATTAGCTTATATATTCCTGAACCTGAATATTGATCTTTATTCAAATTAGCACTGTCGTGGTTTAAAAACAAACTTTGATTGGTGTTCTGCGTTTTAAATGCGATTTTTATATCTTGTTTATTAAATTGGTTTGATACCTGATATATATTAGAGTTATTGTATGTAAATGTGGCATATGTAGACTTTATTTGTTTATCTAGGATAAGACTTGACATTAGTTTATTTTTTACTTTACTGATTATAGATTAACAATTTCCAATTAAATCTATTAAACTTAGCTATGCTCTTGATATATTGTATTTCTTTATTACGTTCTTTCGGTGTGACGGGTACGGTATTTTAAATGCTCTATAAATTAAGCTATAGTAAGCTACTTGTTTGTGAGAGTTAGGGCGTAATGAATTATTTTTAATTGTAATAGGGGAAAAAGTTGGTTTTCTGCAGATTTGGAATTCAAATTCGTTGTTCTTACGTGTAGTAGTGATATCTAAAACGTTTATACATTTATTCACCTCATCTTCTTCAGTAAACTTTATGTCTCGGTCTAAGCTGTTCAGGTATTCTAAAATAGTCATTAGTGTTAAGTACTTGACTATTATTGTAAATGTGTCATCCACGTATCGTAGGCATAAGTTTAGGCCTTGTATTTTAGATAATATTTTAGTGTGTTCTAGATGATCCATCTGCTAAAATACCCTAAATTGGATCCCCATGGATAATCCCTTTTGTTTGTAAAATTTCCCACTAAATGTGAAAAAATTATTGTCTAACACAAAATTCAATATTTTAATAAAGTCATTTATCTCAAGATTACAGAGATGACTATGCTTAGATTTTTTAAATAATGTTAACTGTTTCTTTGGTTGGGATATTTGAGTACTTTTATGTATTGTTAAACAAGAAATTTTAAAATAACATGAACTAAACAGTGTAAAATTTTCTGGTTGTAATTTGAAGATTTTGAGTCGAGAAACTGGTTGATGATGCCCTAAATAAGGGTGAAACATGTGCCAACAACTGAATCGATGTTAATGTAAAGATTCTATTTGTAAAGAAAAATAAATTGTATTGAAAAGGTGGACACCTTCAAAAATAGTTTTGAATAAATATTATATGACAGCTCAATACGGATCAAGAAAATGAGATTTATAACATGTAATACCTTCCAGTTATCGGGGGTGACGCATCAATTTATTCGGAAGTTAATCATTGCTGAATGTTGCGAACGGTCTCATCATGGTGGTACATAACTATTACATTAGATACTCCTTGTATTATTGTGTGATGTACGTACTGTTTCCCTATTCAAACATGAGTGAAAAGGCAGGGCCATCTAAGGAATGAGTATTATGTGCCACAGATCCCAATTTTGGAAAGAAGGTAGAGGAGTATTTAGATGAAAATATTTATGACAGTAATGATGATGATCCAGATTTTGAGTTATTCTAGAGCACTGATTGTTGCCAGAAACAGGTAATCCTGGGGAGCAAGATACAGAACACAGTTGACAGTTACGTGCTCTATAGTCCAACTGTCCTTAGTCACAGCTGCATACCTGCCAATTTAAAAAAACAAAAAATCAGGAGATTTTGATATGAAAATCAGGAAAAATCAGGAGAAATCAGGAGATATAATTGGCCAAAACTGCTTATTCTACATGTCTGGTGCAATACAGTACTATGATACGGTATATTTATAACACTTATTGTCTCAAAGCCTGACTGTTACCAAAGGCTACAAGGCTAAAAATTTTACATCTCTATAACCTCACAGGAGGGAGCCTCCGTGGCTCAGACGGCAGCACGTCGGCCTCTCCCGCTGGATACCGTGGTTCAAATCCTGGTCACTCCATGTGAGATTTGTGCTGGACAAAGCGGAGGCGGGACAGGTTTTTCTCCGGGTATTCCAGTTTTCCCTGTCATCTTTCATTCCAGCAACATTCTCCATTCTCATTTCATAGCATCTATCAGTCATTACTAAATCACTTTGGGAGTGCGACCCCATCGTACTAATAGCCTATATATGATTCATTCATTACATCCCTGACCCGGTCAATGACTGGAAAACAGGTTGTAGGTTTTCATTTCATTTTTCATTACCTCACAGGAAGTATGTGAGTGAGATGATCAGTCTCTGATAAGCCTTCCGAACATAGTATGAACTCATGTTCCACACGTGTGAATCGATCATGCACTTAGATGCCATTACTTAGCAAATGCATTGATTAATACTGTATATTGCATCAAGCGCCCATGCAATTATGTGAAGTTCAATGCTATTAGTATCAAATTAGTGATGGGACATTCGATTCATTTTACTGAATCGATTCATTTGATTCCGTTCACGTTACTGAATCGATACAGTGATCCGATTCACGGCTCATTGGTCACCGCTCCTACTGCATCTGTGTAGTATGTGCTGGTAAGACGGCAGCAACAGCATTCAGTGCTCGCAGCTGCCATCTGGTCTTCATACTAGGAACTCCTTTCTTAGAACAAACGCTAGTTGCTGTACTCTAATAAATCGAAGGTTTCCGGCGACGCAGGGTGGGAAAGGTTAGGATTAGAAAGGTAGCAGCCATGGCCTGAATTAAGGTACAGTCCCAGCATTTCCTGGTGTGAAAATGGGGAAACTACGGAAAAACCATCTTAACGGCTGCCGACGGTGGGATTCGAACCCACCATCCCCCGAATGCAAGCTCATAGCCACGCGATATTAACCGCACGACAACTCGCTCAGTCTTTTTTAAAAAGTATTTTTCTATCAGCTGAGGATTTTTTAAATCACCATATTTTGTATAGGCTACCCGAGATGTACAGTAGCCCGCTGGTTTTCTGATTCAACATACTGTTATTGCGTCTGTCCACATATGATTGAAGTCTTGTGCAACGATGTGACATGTGAACTGAGAGAATACTGAGCCGTTCTTCCCAATATAAAACAGGTACTTTTGAATGGTCATGACTCATGAGCATGACGCATAGTCATAGGGCAGGCTAGAGTCGAGTTTAACTGTCAAATGTCAACTAAGTTATAATACTAAGATTCATTAAACTAATAAATAGTATAACCTAATAGCCTACCTACTTACTAGCTACTTCAGAATTATGTTGTGACTACCTTTTTAACACTGCAAATAAATCCATCTATTATTTAAACCTCCCTGTAAGAAGAGGACAGTGAATGCAAATGGGTATTATTTTCAAATGAGCTGAGCTCGAGAGTCCATTATAGCATACGATTCTTTCAGTCTAGCATGGCTCACTGTATGTCGCGCTGCAGCGGAAGCTCGGCTCTCCGCGTGTCCAGTGAACCGATAAGGAGCCGTGTGTATCATGTGTCTCACTGAGCCGCGCCCGTTCACGATTCTTTCGATGTGCCATGATTCACTGTATGCCTCGCTGCAGCGGAAGCTCGGCTCTCCGCGTGTCCAGTGAGCCGATAAGGAGCCGTGTGTATCATGTGTCTCACTGAGCCGCGCTCGTTCACGATTCTTTCGATGTGCCATGATACACTGTCTCGCTGCAGCGGAAGCTCGGCTCCCCGTCAACGTCCAGTGAGTGCGCCACTCAGCACTGTCCGCTGGAAGTAAGCTGAATCGTGTGCCGTGAGCTCGCCTTTCCTGTGAATCGATTCACTCGGACACTTGAATGAATCGATACACTGCTTCGAATCATGCATTCAGTAGCCAACACTATATCAAATAAATAACTGTTGTACCCGGGCTTTGCTACGGAATTCTCAGAAAGACTGTCCTTATAGTTTTCACAACTGAAATCAACATAGGTCATTACAATGAGGTCAGTACGAATGTCATGATTAAAAGTAATGCTGTCATATGAAATATTCGATATAATGGAAAACGGCATCATTTTCTCATTTTTAACAAAAAGTACTACAGTATTACAAGTAATGAAAATAACTGCGAATCCGTATTGAAAGTAATCTTATGATAAAAGTAAGAAATTTATTACTCTTCCACCTATTCAGTTAAAAAAAAAAAAAAATGTTAAAATTAAATCTTCATTAAAATAAGAATTGGGACATGTTTCCCCCTTTCCAATGGAGCATCATCAGCCGTATCATTACCTCAAACCATATCAGGTACCTGGTTAAAATTACTACTAAACCAACCACTGAACACTCTAACAACAGAAGCACACCATCATCTTACAATATTATTCAACAGAAGATGATGATAATGACACTTCTACAGTCCTCATCAAGTTGTTTATTAACTACCATAGCCTATTCAACATAGTTCTTGAGTAGAATTACCACATGAAAGCAATGTCTTTCTGTGCTAGGCACACTATCAACACAGAATTTTGCTCAACGGAAGAAGATGGTCCTATGACATTTCAACGGCCTCATTAAGTTGGTCTCTAATAAATTGTTCTACAAAGGTGCTGTAGTATAACTACGACATAAATACATCTTTCTGGGCTAGTCACAAACTTAAAAATGACAACTTATTCCCTATCTTTCGAATAAGACTATATCAAACACATGCCAAGGTCCAATATTATGAAAAACAGCAGTGTTGGAATGCATTTCCTATTAGTTTTTATATAATCATTTGTACAGAAGAAGATGGTCTAATGACATTTCAAAAGCCTCATTAAGTTGTTCTCTAACAAATTGTGCAACATAGGTGCTCTAGTAGAACTACAACATAAATATAATGTCTTTCTGGGCTAGTTGCAAACTAAACTTATTCGCTACTTTTGAATAAGACTATATCAAGTACACATGCCAAGGTCCAATATTACAAAAAATGGCACACTATTGGAATGCATTTTCCTTTTCATTTTGTATATAATCATTTGCATTGTTCTATACACACCTTCATCATTTTGTACAATATTTTAAAACTTTCATTCATATTCAACATTAACCATGGCTCAAGGCCATAATCATTATTATTAATTTTTCACTTGTACCTAAATCAAGTTACTCATATAATGACAGCTTTTTAAGTGAAGTTTTTTAATGTACGGTACTCAATTCTGTAGTAGATTTAAGATCAATCTTAACCAGATACCTAATATGGTACAGAGGTTTCTTATTCAATTTTGTAGTAGATTTTAGATCAATTTTAACCAGGTACCTGATATGGTTTGAGATAATGATACAGCTGATGATGCCCCATAGGAAAGGGCAACACATGTCCCAGTTCTTATTTTAATGAGGATTTAACTCTAATTTTAACATATTGATTTGTATGGAATAGGTGGAAGAGCAATAAATTTCTTATTTTTATCATAAGTACTACAGTGTCGATCTAACTGTTGAAAGATCCAGAGCTAGAACGACCAGGCCGCAGACAGCCGTGAACACTCCTGTGTCATTATTCCATTTAGGCCGCAGACAGCCGTGAACACTGCTGTGTCATTATTCTGTTTAAGTGTGCACACTGCTCATTCCAATCACTGCCTCAGAGTAGGGATCGAAAAGCTGGAATACTATGAGGATCCAGTGTGTTACGTACCAGCAGTATTAGAAAATTTATGAACCAGAGGAATAGCATGCTAAATAAGAGAGAAATATGCAGGCTGTTGTACTAGGTACGCAGCAGTAATCCCATCTATCGGAGATAAATGGCAGCAGAATACACAAAGCACATCACAACATACAATGGTCAATATAATGTTATTGTTGATCAATTTTATGACCTTTCTATATTGCAGGCCTTTACATCTAGTTTTCTTCCGACTCTGTGACATTAGAGCATCTAATGTCAAGTGAGTCCTCCTTTCTTTCATGACTCCCTCTTGTGTTATTAAAGCGATTGTTTCTTCGTAACTTTTTTCTCATTTTTATAATCATCTTCACAATTTAATCACCATCACCACCAATATTATTATAGTCAATACGGTAAAACTGAATAAAATATAAATAACCAGACATTTTACTCCCTGTAACTTTTGTTATGTAGTACTTTTCGATATGGCCAAAAAGATAGGTAATTATAAATTAAATTTTTGGCACCTTCCCCTAAACTACCATTTCAAACAGGGTGAATAAAATTATGTATAGCATAGACTGTAGTTCCTTACTCCCCAACTTCACATACCGATGTTCATTAAATTCTGTTCACGCATTTTCTCGTACTTCGGGAGTGATGTGGACTTGGCAACAAAAATCCTAATTCATGAATATCTCTGTTATCATAGCCGGTACAGTAAAAATGTATAAGACATAAATGATAGGAAATTTAATAACTTTAATTATGTAGTATTTATTGATAGGGCCAGTAACAAAAATATTTGAGAATTAAATTTTAGGCCTTCCCCTAAACTACCATTTCACTCAGCGCGAATACAATAATCTATGGCCTAGATTGTAGCCGATTTTCATTAAATTCTCTTCAGCCGTTTCCTCATGACGGGCGTACATACATACATACACACACACATACATACATACATACATACATACATACAGAGACAGAAATTATGGAGAATTAAAACGTGCATTTATCCTTATTACAGTCGTTGGTCATTGTTAGGAAGTTTTGGTTAAAATGGTAAATGCGATGTATACTAAATAATGATGGATAAACTAAGGAATGAATAAATAGATGAACAAATAGTGAAATATAATTCTCATAAGTTTTCTCCTACTACTATAGCAGCAATTATTCAACTATGGTCACGACTGGTACAGAAACATAATTGTTTTTTCAATTCTGAGTAATGTACAGATGGTCTTATTTTATTTATATCAAGATAAATTAAAATTAGTCAGAACTGTCTCCAAATGGCTCTTAAAATCTCTAGTAAGTCACTAGCCGTTATCATTGAAATTCTGTCACTAAATTACTAAAAAGAATCCATATCTAGCGACTAGTCTCTAGAATCGACTAGACTGATGTAAACGAATACGAATGTAGCATGCGAGAACGAATTGGTCTTAGCGGGAACGAGAGATTGACGATTGATACACGCGTCGCACATTCGCACACATTTCTCACAATAATAAACATTGATATTTCGTTTGAAAGCGGCCAATGAGCGAAAGACTTCCGGCCACTGGCTAAAGAAAAGCTGAAATGGTGAGATTTGAAAACAAATGCTTGAAGTTCACCAAAAAAATAAACTAAAGTCGGGAGAAATAATAGAATAATCGGGATGTGGGAAAAACTGTTGAAAATCGGGAGTCTCCCGCCTAAATCGGGAAAGTTTGTAGGCATGTATTTGGTACTGTGGTGACTACATCGTTGCTTATGATGCTGAGGTCAAATTCACCCCCGTACTGGGAAAGCCATGGCTGAGTTCTATGAGCTCCAGCCTATTTGGTTGACAGTCTCTATATCTAATAACATCAACTTTGTACTTCAGAGTAGTTTGTACTCTACTACTGTCCTCCCCATCGCAATCTATGGAAGCGGAATGTGGAAGATGCTAATCAGTATCATTTCCATCACCACTGCTTGTGACGAATCCTGACAATGTTGCACATCGACCACAGTACAAAGCTAAGCTAATGTTTAATCATCCTTTTAGAACTAAGTATATTTGATCAGACCCAATTTGCAGAAACCTGTAGCACATAAACAGGACAAACAAATAACTATTGCCAGGGGTAGTTACACTAGACAGTTAACTATAAGACAACTGGTATTAGCTAAAGACTATAGCGGGAGAGATAAGTGGGTGGAAGGTAAGGTTATACATAAACTAGGCCCAGTTACTGTGTAGAGATGAGAAGAATGCATGAATGAGGAATGTGGCCTGCAAGCACGAACTTCCTGCTCTGACAAGACAGATCGGCTCTAATCTGCTCTTATCTGCTACACGAAAACATTGACTCACACTTTGCAGTTTGCTGGATTACAACTGACAAGAGCGAAGAGCTACCAGTAGAAAATAACATAAAGTCGCCTGGGTAGTAGCGAAGTTGCTGTGGTAAACATTGCGTCACTGGCTCTGCTGGTGAAAACCCCTTCGCCGCGTGCCTCGCCGCGTGCCTCACCGCGCATGTGCATTCCTCTGATCTCCCAACAATACATACTGTATATAGTTCAACTCGAGTCGGGGTTGACTTGGAAAAGACATATAGACCAGCTAGTAGGGGTTACAGTCAGGGCCAGTTGTTTTTAGCCCAGACAGCTGTAGGGCTAACCCTGTAGAGCAAGGGACGTCACAGTCAGCTGAATCTGCCCTGCTCACCACTCCTCTGACGACACCAGCCCTTGAGCGCAAACATTATAGTCAACAGCGTTCTTCCACTCCTTGTTCCTCGCCCCCCTCCCAACCTACATCACCACCAAGTCACATTCCAGCTGTCTCTAGCTGACGATTACTGCAACCCTCACAGTTGACGGTCATGTCACCTGTCACAACTAGACGCTGTCCAATTTGAGATAGAAAACCCAGTATGTCACAGTTTTCACATGATATAATATAGTAATTTTTTTCAAATTGTAATGCTCGATTAAAAATAATATATAGTAATTTTCCCTAGGGTGTTTACTTTCTTTTCCACCATTCTGAGCTAATATATTGTCCACATCCCAGACTTGATCCAGTAAGCACAAATTCATATCAGGAATTCGATAAGGCCTCTTTTATACCAAAACCAATAAGTCAGAAATGCCAGTTTTTATATAATACAGCATTTCTCTTCTTGTTTATAGGTCTATGTATATGATTATTATTAATCATGTCAGAAATATTGTTACTGCCCTGTGGTGTAGGGGTAGTGTACCTGCCTCTTACCCACAGGCCTTGGGTTCGATTCCTGGCCAGGCCAGGGATTTTTATCTGGATCTGAGGGCTGGTTCGAGGTCCAATCAGCCTACGTGATTACAACTGAGGAGCTATCCGACAGTGAGATAGTGGCCCCAGTCTAGAAAGCCAAGAATAACAGCAGAGAGGATTCGTCCTGCTGACCACACGACACCTGCAGGCCACCGTGCTCAATAGCTGCAGTCGCTTAAGTGTGGCCAGTATCCAGTATTCGGGAGATAGTGGGTTCGAACCACACTGTCGGCAGCCCTGAGGATGGTTTTCCGTAGTTTCCCATTTTCACACCAGGCAAATGCTGGGGCTGTACCTTAATTAAGGCCACGGCCGCTTCCTTCACACTTCCAGCTCGTTCCTGTCCTGTCGTCGCCATAAGACCTATCTGTGTTGGTGCGACGTAAAAAAAATATTTAAAAACCCAACAATCTGCAGGCCTTTGGGCTGAGCAGCAGTCGCTTGGTAGGCCAAGTCCGTCCAGGTCTGTAATGCCATGGGGTTAGATTAGAAATATTGTTACAAAAAGATAGCTTACATACTACACTGAAAACAAAAGGAAAGTCCAAGTATATATAAGGATACGTCGAATCACACCACGTTTGAACAGAAGCAGGCAAATTCCAGAGCAGTGATTGTTGCCAGGAATAGGTAATCCTGGGAGCAGGGTACAGGGCACAGCTGACAGTTATTTCTCTATAGTCTGACTGTCCTAAGTCACAGTTGGTACTGTGGTGACTACATCGTTGCTTATGACGCTGAGGTCAAATTCGCGCCCGTACTATAACTAGTAACATCAACTTTGTACTCCAGAGTATTTTGTACTCTACTACTGTTCTCCCCATCGCAATCTATGCAAGCAAAATGTGGAAGATGTTTATCAGTACCATTTCCATCACCATTGCTTGTGACGAAATCCTGATAATGTTGCACATCGACCACGTTACAAAAGAGGAAGTGTTAAGGCACAGTGGCTTGCCTAACTTTCATGTTATTGTTGCCTGACATTGACTCCAGTTGGCTGACCATGAGCTTGCTGGCCCTGGAATACCTGGAATACATTGGTGTAATTTGGAATGAAGTGCAATTGCTTGAAGAACACCAACAGTAGTGGAGAAACCTCATTGCCCGACGTGCTCAACAACACGAGAGGAGTTGACACTAAGGTATCTGGATGTTCAAACTCAGGTAAATAGGTATTCAAGAGTTTGTCACTAGATCCACTTTTCTTGATGCAAGGGGTAAGATTTTCCTGGAGACTGGGACCAGTACCGGCTGTCAACTACTTCCGATTTCCACAATATGATCCTTGCTCTTGCTGGAGAGATTTGCAAGATGGTGCTGATGTAGCTTTCCCTGGACCGAAATCCAAGGGTAGGTGCTACATTACCATGCAGCAGAGGAGTACACTTTTAGACACAACCCAACCATCAACATAATTATTGATAAAATTTCTGCTTTTCTGAATCCCCACCCTAACCTACAAATTTATATCTATTAGAAATGACCCAAGTATGTCATAAACAATAATCAAATGATTTTGCATGAGTCCAATAAATGCTGAAAATATTATTAGCAGGCTCCATAGAATGCCTGAAGCAAGTTGCAAGCCTTATTTACACATTTACCCTAATGATCTTTAACCTCTAACAATTTAGGGATTAACTATTGGACTAAATTGTCACAACTCAAAATATGTCTAAGATGACTACCCCTCTTATCCATAGTACTGGTATTTTTACCCTCGGGACCATTTACTCAGTTATTGTTCATGAGCTAGGGATACACGAAGCTAATTATGGATTTAGTGAAATTTAAATCTTACCATCATGATAACCAAGAATGCCAGATTCCTTCCGACTGCTAAGATCATACAAATGGATATCTTCGTCTGCACCACCAGATGCTAAATATTTACCAGCTGTTGCTACGCATCTTATACTGGCTCTGTGGCTGTGATTAGCAAAACTCTGGACCAGGCTGTAGCTCTGGAAAAGTAAAAAATATATATATATGTATAGTGGGCATTTACCAGTTACCTCCATCGGGCACGTCCCATTGGAATTGGGGAAGCTCGCTGGCTCTGCTGCCTGCACAGTCAGAGGGTAGTAGGGAAATAAAATACCACCGTGAAAAAAAAAGAAAAAAGAAAAGAAAAAGCGGGTCCCTTGCCAGGGTTACAGCGAAGACTGGTAAATGACCAGAAGCCAGAAAACATCTTGAGGCAACCTCTAGGGCTAACAACCCTAGTTGTAAAAGGATGGATACCCATCCGAAACGAAGTCAAGTCAAGAAGCATGATGGCACAATGTTTCAAGAAACATACCCCAGGGGGTAAGTCTTTGGATAAATCCCTCGTCGTGAATGCCACAGTGCACGAGTCTTGTTCGGATTCTGGAGGAGACTCGACATTATGCAAGAGACGATTCGGAGCGTCTTGGTGTACCCCAAAGTGTCAAAAACTCGGGCCAAAATCCAAAACCTTTCTAGCAACTTTCAACATAAATTCACTTACACAAACTGGCAAGCTGAAAACCCTCACCAAAGCCAGATATCCAAAATGGCCCTACAGGAAACAAGGTACCCAGATGAAGAGATTCTTTTAATCCAAAGATTACCAATTTTTCAAGAGCAAAGCGCAAAAAGGAAACCTCAATGGAGCTGTGATGCTTGGAACCGCGTTTGCTGTTAGAACCAAGATCCTTAAATCGGTTGTAAACTTCGAACCTGTGAATGACAGATTGTCTATACTAATAATTAAATGCACGAACAAAACCTACGCCCTAGTTAACACATATGCTCCTACAAATGATAAGAACAAGTCTGATCCAGACGAAGTTGATGATTTCTGGGACCTACTAGATGAGAAATTAAACAAAATTCCCAAACACCATGTCACGCTTCTTTTGGGTGACTTCAATGCCCAACTGTCCGGCTCCATGCCTAAGTGGTTAGCGTGCTGGCCTTTGGCCACAGGGGTCCCGGGTTAGATTCTCGGCAGTGTTGGGAATTTAACCAACGTTGGTTAATTTCGCTGGAACAGGGGCTGGGTGTATGTGTCGACTTCGTCATAATTTCATCGTCATCACGACGCGCATGTCGCCTATGGGAGTCAAATCAAAAGACCTCCACCTGGCGAGCCGAACATGTCCTCGGTATTCCCGGCACTAAAAGCCGTACGCCGTTTCATTTCAATGCCCAACTAGGTCGTGAACAGAAGTACAGGAAAGTTACAGGAAATTACCCTGCTGACAAAAGAACCAATCCCAACGGCAAAAGACTGGTGTCTATTTGCGAAAATCACAACCTGCAGGTCATGTAGACTCACTTTCGCCATCTACCCAGAAAGCAGATGACTTGGCGATCTCCCGTCCAAACTCTCGGAGAGTTTCAAATAGATCATGTTGCAATCTCCATGAGAAACAGCCCTGAGATTATGAATGTCAAAGTAAAGAATGGCATCAATGTGGCCTCAGATCACTATATGTCTCTGATCAAATTCAAACCAATTCCTGCAAACACAAGGAAGACAACCAAACAGATCACACGCTTCGATAACGATACACTTCGGTAAAGGGTCGAGGAGTTCCAGGAGAAGGCTAGACCAAATGACTGTGACTTTATAACAACACCAAAACTCTCCTTGTTGAGCTTGTTGAGGCTGTCGAAGACATTGTAGAAATCAAGAGAAGCAAAAAGCATGCCTGGTGGAATGATACCTGCGAATCAGTCCTCAAAGAAAGACTCAATGAGTGGAAACAGTACTACTCTACGAAATCAGAAACTGATTGGGAAATTTAAAGTTATAAATTTCATTATGGGCCCGTTATTGAACTGAGAATAACAAAACTTTGAAGAGAACTTCATGGTCCACCTATTCAATACAATTTGTTGTTCAGATTAAGTTACAACATATTATTTATTCGGTACTAGTTTCAACACTGATGTGCATCATCTTCAGCCGATTGTGAAAACGGGCAATCATACAAAAATTACATATACACAATATAAAATACAAGTTACATATCACTATAACAATACTCTTAAAATGAAAAGTTCCTAAATAAATTGACAATAATGGCTTCATTTTCAACAAGTAAATTCTTGAGAGTCAAATATAACACAGTGTGAACTGCACATCTTCCAAGGTGGGAACTTGGGAGTCCTGGGTTGACTTTTAGTCACAACTTGATATTGATGATGATGATGCTTGTTGTTTAAGGGGCCTAACATCGAAGGTCATCGGCCCCTAAAACAACTTGATATTAGATAAAAGTAAATTGTTCTTCAAGAACTTATGCTTTGTCCTGAATATAAGTAATGATTCCGTGAAAGTTAAAAACAATCTTAAAAACAGAGCTGTGAACAGTTGTGTGTGCCTATTTCCACTGGCTTAATGTTGTAACATGTCTGTGAGGTCCTTAAGATGTTAAACGAACAACATTTCCCAGTTCAATGCGGGACCTGCCAGTATAAAGAAAAAAGAACTTAGAGAAACTTGTTTAGGGAGCGGAGTGCTGAAGTAGAAAAAGTATGTCGTGTTTATTAATCTATGAGACTCACCTCGTACCACTGTTGAATGATCTGATGTGTAGAAGGAACTGAGGACATGCCATGAACTGAGGAAGATGGGGAGAGGGATGAGGGCTGAGGGAAGGGGTTGAGGGGCAATAGAGTAAGGGGAATTTGGAGGGCGTTGTGGGAGAAGCGCATAACGAGATAGAGTGTTGTGCATGATGTGAAAACTGAGCTATTATTTGGAACTTTAATGTTTTTAAAAAACATAACGAAATCGAAAAGAATTTTTGGTTTTTCGGAAATATCGTTCAAATTTAAATTTGAATTAAAATATTGGTCCAAGTGTATGGAACAATATTCAGCAGCGTCAAGCAATGGACCTTTACTTGAAGACTCCACTATCTCAATATCCTGATCTATACCAGAAAATGTGGATATCATGGATATGTTGGCCCACAGCAGAAAATCTGTTGTACCTTAAATAGCGTTAACGTGCTCCGTATATCTAATCTTGAAGCTGCATCCTACAAAACCCAACATGCCCAAGCAGCTAGTGTGTTCAGAACTGGGAAACGTAAATATGAAAAATCTCTCATTGAAAAGATAGACCAAAACTTTAGGAAGAATGAAAGCAGAGAGTACTACAGAGCCTTCAAATGCAAACTCACTGGCTATAAACCACCATCGCACACTGGCGGCGTCAAATGAAGAAAATCGTAGCATTCTGGCAAACTACTTCAAGAATTTACTTTATTGCTCTAAACCGCAAAGCCCCATTGAGACCAAGGACTCAGGTACCCAGATTCCAGACTACTCCACAGAGATTAAATCAAGCGCCACATTGCCCGTCTGAAAAACAACAAAGCGGTGGGGGAAGACTCGGTGGTAGCAGAACTATGGAAATATGCCCCAGAGGAATCACTTGATATCTTGCAAAAGCAAACAGAAGAAATTTGGACCAAAGAGACCCTAACTGAAGATTGGAAAATAACTTTGATCCATCCATTACACAAAAAAGGCAGCATGAAGAACATCAGCAACTACCTTTGCTACCCATGACTTACAAAATTCTATCAATTGCCATCCTGGAGAGTTTGGAAGCACAAGTCAAACACCAAATAGGTGAATACCCAGGAGGGTTCAGAAAAAGTCGCTCAACAGCCGAACAGATCCAAAATCTCAAAACGATCAGATAATGTACACTAAGGTCCAAGCAGTATGTATCTGTCTTTGTGGACATCAAGAAAGCATACGACTCCACTGACCGGGAAGTCCTGCTAAACATCTTAAATGAATTTGGAGTTGATTTGAAACTGTTGACATTAATTACAGTCACCCGGACAGATACAAAATCCAAGGTGAAGTTCCATGGATGTCTCTAGTATTCCTTTGACATCAAAACAGGAGTCCGACAAGGTGAACAGGAGTAAGACAAGGTGATGGGCTATCCCCGATACTCTTCAACTCCGTTCTTGAGAAGATCATCAGAACCTGGCAGGTGAGATTACAGGAAACCAATTACAGTCCACTAATAGGAACCAAATCCAAGGAGATCACAACAGACTGCTTAGCATTTGCCGATGACATTACCGTTCTCTCAAACGACGTAGAAACTGCTAGAGCTTAAGTTGAAATGTTAAAGGAAATTGCCGAACAAATTGGTCTGCAGATATCGTTTGAGAAAACAGAAGTAATACTAACATCAAAGACGCCCCACCAAAACTCCATAAAAAATACGGGGACATCACCCGAGTAGACAAATTTAAATACCTGGGTGACATCATGATAAATTGACTGGACAAAGAAACACTTCAGGAATGAGTACGCAAACTGGAAATAGCCTACCAAACATCCTGCACAATCTACAATAAAAAATGACTTTCCCAAAACACTAAGATACGTCACCATGAAACAGTTCTGAAGACAGTAGTTCTACATGCAGCTGAAACCCATCTCTAAATGCCAACAATGGACTCCTTGAAGAACTGGAGAAAAAAGAGTGCAAAATTGTGAGAGGAATCTTGTAATTAAAGTACACAAATGGAATCCACCAAAAGGAAGTCTACAGCAAAAAAGAGAAAATTACCAACACAATCCAAAAAAAGACGGACACGATTTTACGGTCATCTGAAAAGAATGGACGGAAGAAAGTTAACTAAAGAGATCTTTCACTTTTTTGATTCAAACCCCAAAACTACAGTTCCCTGGTTCAGAAATACCAAAGAAGACCTACAAATGCTACACATCTCAGCTGAAGACGCCCTTAACAAATATCGCTTCTGCAAGAAAATGTTGATGAACGGGCTAAACCGAGACGAGCAACCGAAGAGAAGACAGGATGCCCCTTGGTCAGAGGAGGGTAAGCAGGCCCACTCACAAAGAATGAGGGAAATTTGGGCTCTAAAGGAGCCCAAGTTCAGTGTCAAATGCAACAAGACTTAACATGCTCCTTGATGGCCCCAGAGAAACTATATATACATATATATATAAAATAAGAGCTTTGTCTATACATTGCTTAGAATTTGAAAAGAAGGGTATTTCTGTATCGGTTATTTGCATAGTAACAAGGAAATTCACTTTTTACTTTTCCGTAATTTCTGTCTGTCTGTATGTATGTATGTACACGCGTCACAAGAAAATGGCTGAAGAGAATTTCATGAAAACCGGCATATGAAGTTGGGGGATGAGCCACTACAATCTAGCTACGCTGAGTGAAACGGTAGTTAAGGGGAAGGCCTAAAATTGAATTCTCAAGTATTTATATTATTAGTGGTCCTATCGATAAATACTACATAACTATAGTTATATAGAATTAAATTTCTGATCATTTATGTCATACATTGTTACTGTACCGGCTTTGATAACACAGCTATTCATGAATTTGTATTTTTGTTCCAAGTCCACATCATTGCCGAGCCACAAGAAAATGGGTTAACAGAATTTAATGAAAGTCGGAATATAGAGTCGGTGAATAAGAAACTACAGTCTAAGTTATAAACAATTTTATTCGCCCTGTATGAAATTGTTGTTTAGGGGAAGGCGCCTAAAATTTACTTTTTGAATATCTATGTTATTGGTCCTATCGAAAAGTACTACATAACAAAAGTTATAGAGAACACAATTTCCGACCATTTATGTTTTATTAAATTTCACCGTATCGACTATGATAAGAGTAGTATTTCAGAGTCGGAAGAAAACTAAATGTGAAGGCATACAATATTGAAAGTGCATAACATTGATAAAAAATTGCTATAGTAGCCCCTGTATACAGAGGAAAGGGTGATAGACATAAAGCTGAAAATTACAGGCCAGTCAGTTTGACATGCATTGCATGTAAGCATTGGGAAAGCATTCTTTCTGATTATATAAGACATGTTTGCAAAATTAATAACTGGTTTGATAGAAGGCAGTTTGGGTTTAGAAAAGGTTATTCCACTGAAGCCCAACATGTAGAATTCCAGCAAGATATAGCAGATATCCTGGATTCAGGAGGTCAATTGGACTGTATCGCGATTGACCTGTCTAAGGCATTTGTAGGGTAGTAGGGGAGACTACTGGCAAAAATGAGTGCAATTGGACTTGACAAAAGAGTGACTGAATGGGTGGCTCTGTTTCTAGAAAATAGAACGAAAGAGAATTAGAGTAGGTGAACCTTTATCTGCCCCTGTAATAATTAAGAGGGGAATTCCTCAAGGCAGTATTATTGGACCTTTATGTTTTCTTATATATATATCAATGATATGTGTAAAGAAGTGGAATCAGAGATAAGGCTTTTTGCAGATGATGTTATTCTGTACAGAGTAATAAATAAGTTACAAGATTGTGAGCAACTGCAAAATGACCTCAATAATGTTGTAAGATGGACAGTAGGCGATGGTATGATGATAAACAGGGATAAAAGTCAGGTTGTGAGTTTCACAAATAGGAAAAGTTCTCTCAATTTTAATTACTGCATTCATGGGGTGAAAGTTCCCTTTGGGGATCATTGTAAATACCTAGGTATTAATATAAGGAAAGATCTTCATTGGGATAATCACATAAATATGATTGTAAATAAAGGGTACAGATCTCTGCACATGGTTATGAGGGTATTTAGGGGTTGTA
Organism: Anabrus simplex; assembly: GCF_040414725.1. Classification (NCBI taxonomy): domain Eukaryota; kingdom Metazoa; phylum Arthropoda; class Insecta; order Orthoptera; family Tettigoniidae; genus Anabrus; species Anabrus simplex. The sequence goes on from NC_090265.1 coordinate 898,110,333, forward strand.
GTAAGGATGTAAAGGAGAGAGCATATTTGTCTCTGGTAAGACCCCAACTAGAGTATGGTTCCACTGTATGGGACCCTCACCAGGATTACTTGATTCAGGAACTGGAAAAAATCCAAAGAAAAGCATCTCGATTTGTTCTGGGCGATTTCCAACAAAAGAGTAACGTTACAAAAATGTTGCAACGTTTGGGCTGGGAAGACTTGGGAGAAATGACACGAGCTGCTCGACTAAGTGGTATGTATAAATAACACTAGTATGTTTTTATTATTCACCCACATGTTCAATACAATACAATCTTAAAAGTTAGAACTTTGTCCTTATCAAAATGTTAATATAAAATTAATACATTGGATGGTACATGTTTCGCCTATTAACAGTAGGCATCATCAGCCATTTTTTCTTAGGAATAGATCAGGTACCTGATTGGGAATGACTTATGAATACTGTTAAAAACTATGTCTTGTAAAATGGATTAGAGATTGTTAAACAACTATTACAATATAAAATGTGGTATACTATTACTTAACGATATTTGTGTTAATATTTGAGTCTGAAAATATACAACATAGGTGGTTGGTTCCTGATATTAAAAGATGTTACAATAAAGATAAAAATCAGAAAGTACATTCCATACGATTGTCAAATGACGTGTTAAAAACTTGAGGAAAGTTGAGCATTGGTAATGGTCGTTGGTTCTTGAAGTAATAAGTATTGATTTTCATTTATATGCTTATAAATTTGAAGAATTTTCATATGGCCTGGTGCTTTTTAAGATAATATTGGTTGGAATGCTGGTGCAGTAGGCTATATTGAAGTTTGTGTAGACGTCATTAGGCCATCTTCTTTAATGTAGTATTTGTGGGAAGTTTTGTGATAAGTGTGGCTCTTTGTTGTTGAACGTGCTAAGGTGAGCGCACTAGTCGAACGGGAACGTTGTTGTCAATCGGTGGTTAGCCAAGTGTGTGATAAAATTCTGTAATTAAAGAGTTATTTTGAAAATTGAATGAAGGGCCATAATTGGAATTAAGGGGCTGAATAGTGGAAGTTAAATGGAAAGGATTGATACTTACCCCTTTGACCGCTGAGCTGTTAAATAATGTTGAGGGCTTTAGAGCAACTGGCAGTCGCCGAGCTCTTACTTCGCGTGTTGTATTTGTGAAGTCTTGGTGGAGGGGGTTCAGCTTTAGAAGGCGTGGCTAAGGGCCCATTCACTGCGCGTGAGGAGGAGTTGCCAGCAGCGGGAGAAGGAGCAGGAGGTGGTGTGTGTGTGTTAGATTGGTGGTAGTTTACTGATTTGGTGCTAAATATTTTATAGAAATTACTATTCAGAAGAAATGTTTTTTTTAATAGATTTGGAATCTGTTCGTAAATAGGACTTTTGTTATCTATTACATCATTTAGGTTCTTGTCTTTGTTAACTTGTTGATCTAGGAAGATGTATAAGTTTTCATATTCCGTCTTGAGCTTACCTTTATCAATTCGTTTTAAGATTTGTAAATCCTGATCTATTGTAGTAAATTAGTGACCTGTTTCCTTCATGCGCTTACTCATTGCAGAGAACTTATTATGTTTTGGGTGTTATAGCGTTCTGCATACCCAGTTGAGAAACATCGGCCAGTTTGGCAAACATAAGAAAAATTATATACTGAGCATCTGAGTCTATACATACCTGAGCTTGAACATTTATTATTAGTTAAATTGACTGAGTTATGACTGAAAAATAAATTTTGATTTGTATTCTGCGTTGTGTAAGCGATTTTTACCTCAGTTTTTTTTAAGGATTGGTAATTTGATGGATTTTTGGGTTGGTAAACGTGAACTTAGCGAAATTTGATTTGTTGGGTTTTATTGCAGAAAGGTTTGTGGTTAATTTTAGTCTAACTTTATTAATGATTTTGTTGATCATATCTGGACTGAACCCGTTGAATCTGGCTATTTCTCTTATGAAATCTAATTCATTTTTTAGATTCGGTGAAAGAGGGATTTTTAATGCCCTGTATACTAAACTGTAATAAGTGGCTTTTTGGGGGAATTCGGGTGCAAAGATTCATTTTTTATAGTTATTGGAGTAAATGAAGGCTTGTGGTAAATTTGGAAATCAAATTTGTCAACAACTCACGTGATTTTGATGTCTAGAAAATTGATTGAAGGTGGTGGTGGTGATTTTTGTTTTAAGAGGAAGTACGAGGTAATCATTCTCTCTGAACAAATTAGTGGAAAAGAAATTTAAAATATAAAACAAAATTATTTATTCAACAAAGGAATTTTGAATTGCAGTACAAAATAAAACAAAAACAATTACAGAATTATAGACCGAAAAAATACTAACGAATCAAAAGGGAACGTACGTTCCCTGAGTAACAGTACACTTGTAATTGATATAACCTTGATAAGTCCATTGTCGCACATAAAGCGGATGACGAGTTCAGCAGTAGTCGCGTCATCGGCTAGTATGCGTTCAAGTGTTTCCTGCAGGCCGAGGCTCCGTCTTAGGCCAGAGAGATCGGCGCACTCTGTGAGGATGTGGGCCATGGTGAAGTCGGCACCACAAGAACACACTGGGGGAGGGGGTCTTCCCTCTTTAGGAGATAAGTGCGTGGATCGTAAATGACCTATCCTCAGTCTGCACAATACTATGGCCTCTCTCCGTGAAGGTCGGAAAGAGGACCGCTACACGGTAGTTGTCTTCTTAATTGCTCTCAGCTTGTTGGGAGTTTCGATAGCTAGCCACTCTGATTCCCAGGATGCCAAGATGGTTCGACGTAGCTGAGAACAAATATCCTTAGCAGGTGCATTGACTGGTCTTGGTAGTAAAAGTACAGCTTCCTTTGCAGCTTCATCCGCAAGTTCGTTTCCTGCAATCCCAACGTGGCTTGGAAGTCACGCGAAAGTGATTCTCGTGCCAGCATCCCTTAACCTGGCTAGAAGGTCATGTATCTGCTGCACCGGTGGGTATTGCGAGAAACAGGTTTCAATAAACTGCAGAGAGCTTAACGAATCGGTACACATAAGAAAGTGGCTTCTTTCGTCAAGCAGTGCAAACTGCAGAGCCTCTAGAATGGCGTAAAGCTCTGCAGTATACATGCTACATACTTTAGGAAGTGAGATCTTCATGCTAATATCATCAGTGACGAAAGAGCAACCAACATTATCTCCGATTTTAGAACCATCCGTGAAGATATGTTTTGCAGCTGGATATTGGTGAACGAATTCATGGAAATATCTCCAATAAACGGAGGAATCCATGTTCACCTTGGGTCCACGGAGCAGATCTAGATGTATATCTGGTCGCGGAACGAGCCACGGAGGTACCTCGCTAAGAGTTTGTTCAGGACAACCACCGATATCAATATTCAAATCATGACACAAGCTATCAAACCGAAATCCAACCGGCCGTGTGGCATTCGGCCGGTCTTGGCATCGCTGGTGGTATTGGGTACGATAGATGCATTGACAGCTTGGATGTAGCGAGATTTCACGAATTTTGGCAGCGTACATGAGGAGTAACTGCTGCCTACTTATCTGTAAAGGTGGAACTCCCGCTTCAGCGAGTAGGCTGGGAATGGGGCTAGTACGGAAAGCACCCGTTGCCAGCCTTACTCCACTATGGTGAATACTGTCTAAAAGGCACAGCGTAGATTTTGATGCTGAGCCATAAGCCGCACCTCCATAGTCAATTCGGGAGAGAACCATCACCGCGTAAAATCGTAGCAGTACCGCACAGTCAGCCCCCCACGAAGTGCCGCTGAGAAACTTAAGCATGTTAAGTCTCTTTATGCAGGCAACCTTCAACTGACGGATGTGGGGCTGCCACGTGAGTCTCTTATAAAATGGAGACCCAGGAACTTGCAGGTGTCAACCACTGGTAAGACACCGTTTCGCAAGCGGAGCTCTGGTTCAGGATGCACAGGCCGACGTCGACAGAAGTGTACAACTGAGGTTTTCACAGCTAAAAATCGAAAACCGTGTTGCAGGGCCCATCTGTCGACTCGGTTAATATCTTGCTGTAGCTGTCTCTCAGCAAACGCCACCCTTCCAGAGATGTAATGTAGAGCTAAGTCGTCTACATACAGCGATGGAACGACTGCGGGCTTAGCAGCGGCAACTATGCCGACTATGGCGACTGCGAAAAGCGCGACACTCAGTACAGATCCCTGAGGTACTCCACTTTCCTGAACGTATTATCGAGAAAATGCATTCCCTACTCGAACTCGAAAGAGACGGAGGGACATGAAGTTCTCAATAAACATTGGCAAATTTCACTGAAATCCCCACTGGTGTAGAGTAGACAGAATCCCATATCACCTGGTAGTGTCGTAAGCTTTCTCCAGGTCAAGAATCACGGCGACTAGGTGTTTCTTCCAGAGCAAGGCCTCCTGAATGGCGCTCTCCAGTCTGACCAGATGATCAGTGGCAGACCAATGAGAGCGAAAACCACACTGGTAGTTAGACAAGAGACCCTCCTTTTCCATGGCCCACACAAGATGCCAGTTAACCATCCTTTCAAATAGCTTACAGAGGCCATTCGTAAGGCATATTGGCCTATAACTATCCAGAAATTTTGGATCTTTACCTGGCTTGGGAATTCGTACACAATTCCCTCGCGCCATTGAGATGGAAACATTCCCTCACACCATATTCTGTTGAACAGGGTGAGGATATCCTTGAGACATCTGTCACTCAAATGCGATTATGGATTTTGTCCGGTCCAGGAGCCATATCTCTGCATAGCGCAAGTGCACTCCGCAACTTCCACTCCGTGAAGGGCACGTTGTAGGGATGCGAAGCACTAGATGCAAAAGAGAGATGGTGTGTCTCTGCTTCATGCTTAATTGGAAGAAATGCAGAGTCGTATCTCCTAGAGCTGGACGTATCTGCGAAATGTGCCGCGATGTGTTCAGCAATGACTGAAGGAATCTTAACTATATCTCCATTAATGGAGATTCCAGGTACTGAGGGCACATTCTGTACTCCAACAATACGGCGGAGTTTTGTCCACACTTGTGATGACGGAGTATGTGCCATGATGGACGACACATACTTTTCCCACGTAGCTTTCTTACTTTCTTGAATCAAAAAACGGGCCTTCGCGCGCAGTCGCTTAAATGTTATATGACTGGCCATCACAGGATTCCGATGATAATCATAATTTATAATGCTTAAAAGCCCGTCGGCGATCACGTATGGCTGCTGCAATTTCATCCGTCCACCATGGGACCTGTTTCCGGCGACGAATACTGGATGAGGAAGGAATTGTTTCCTCCGCAGATGCCAAAATTCCAGTAGTAATGGAAGAAACGTGGTCGTCAACAGACTCCAGCATATCTTCAGCCATTACTGCAAGTTTCGAAAATTCTGGCCAATTTGCCCACCGACGTAACCAGCGCTTGGGTACTTCGGACTGTCTTTGATTCAACAGAGATAGAATTATCGGGAAGTGGTCACTATCACAGAGGTCATCGTGTACTTGCCAACGAAGCAGGGGAACTAGCGCACGGCTGCACAAAGTGACATCCAGGTGTGAGAATGTGCCATGTGCGCTGCTGAAATGTGTCGGTTCCCCTGTATTAAGCACGCAAAGATCAAACAGGTTGATCATTCGCTCAAGCATCCTCCCCCTAGAACAGGAAGACGGAGAACCCCATAGTGTGTTACGGGCGTTCAAGTCTCCCAGCATGAGGAAAGGAGGAGGCAGCTGACTGATCAAATCTTGTAGTGCACGAATTTCAAGGTTATAATTCGGTGGAAAGTACACGGTGCAAACCGTTGTCATTACTGGCAACGGAATGCGAACTGCAACTGCGTCTGGCTGAGTATGGAGTGGTACTTCTTCGCTGAAGATGTCGGAGCGAACTAGGGTACAAACGCCCCCAGTTGCCGCGCCGTCCACAGCTACTCTGTCTTTGGAATAAAGACGATGTCCTCTCATAGTCGTGTCATGTCCAGGTCTCATTCGAGATTCCTGTAGACAGACTATGGAGGCCGCATAGACGGATATCAGTTGACATAACTCAGCTAGGCAACAGTGGTAACTACTGCAGTTCCACTGCAATAGTGCCGTTGTGTGGATAGGTAAAGCTTTGAATTCAGAGCAATTTCTTTCCCTTCGTTCAGTCCATTACCTGCCAGGTTCCCCCGCCGTCTTTGTCGGTATTGTTATTGTCACAATCACCATCCACGACAATGAGTGGCTCAGTCTCCATTGTCTTCTCAGAAGAAGGAGGCGCCGTGACTGGATCCTCCGCGGACAGTGATCTCATTGATCGAGAACAGTGGGCCTTCTTCCTAGGAGAACTAGGTTCTCCAGAAAGTGATCGAACAAGAGGGCGTCGGGGCCTCTCGTTCTTGCCCACCGTTTCTCTCTTTTTTGGAGGAGAACCGGCAGATGGTTTGCCGGATTTCTTCGGGGATCCTGTGACCCCCGATTGAGTTGGAGAAGGCTTCTTCTCCAGTTTCTGAAGGGAGCTCTGTGGCTTCACCTTCTCCTCCTTTTTTGGTCTGGGCATTGGAAGGAGGGCTGGACTTTCCAGCCCTATTTAGGGAAGTCTTTATCCCCCGCCCCGTTGGGGGAGGACTTCCCAGCCGAATGTTCCTTTGAAGGACCCTTCCCAGGCAAAATCGGCAATAACGCACTTTTCGATACTTGTGCTGTTAAAGCTCCAGTTTCTTTAGCTACTTTCTTTTGTTGCTGGCTTGGACTTATCGATGCATTTTCTGTACTGCTGTTCTGTACAAACCTCTGTGGAGTGATCTGCACATTTGCGACCGTTTCAGCGAAGGAGATGGAGAACTCCGGAGCAGCCATGGACTTAAACTTCCTCCGGGCATCTTTCTTTGGGGACTGATTCGCAGGTATCATTCCACCAGGCATGTTTTTTGCTTCTCTTGATTTCTACAATGTCTTTGGCAGCCTCAACAAGCTCAACAAGGAGACTTTTTGTGTTGTTAAAGTCACAGTCATTTGGTCTAGCCTTCTCCTGGAACTCCTCAACCCTTTGCCGAAGTCGCGTTTCCAGGGTAATGTTAAGAGCTATGCAATTTAATACAGTCTTGATAACAACGTGTACTCTACCTAACCTACAATTCTGTATACAATGTAGAATTCTGTAGCGAAGCATGGGTACATCAACTAGTTATATATATAAATAACATTGGTACATATAAGGTGAAAATTAATAATAGGACGCAGTGTAGACCACGGGATTGTTTGAGGGAATGTTGCCTCCTGACAATGTGTCACCTAAAAGGGCTAGTTCTACAGTCACAGTAATGATCCCATATAAAAAAATGGATGGAAAGATTAATAAAATTTCTTGCTGGACACTAAAATTTCTGAGTTATTTCATATGCACACCAATTTCAGTGTACTCCTATCAATTCTCTCACTTAAGTTTTCAATTCCAACATCCTTTCTCACATCTTCATTTCTCAACCTGTCTTTCCTATCATAATTCTTAGGAATTTCAATTCACTGGCTTGAATTCTACTCTTCTACCTACTTGTCATTGTCCAAGTCTCAGCCACATAAGTCAATATGGGTGCATAATCATTTAGTATACTATCTCTTTACACTTCCATGGTACTTCCTTATTACAGACATGGTTTCTTACACTCTAGCAGAATGCATTACACTGTTGCACCCTCTTGCTGATCTCCATGTCCAGCCTTGTATTCTGCATTAATTCACTCCCTAGGTATTTAAAAATGTCAAGAATTTCAAAGCATTGACCATCAATTTTCACAATTCCTTTCCCTTGTCTTTCTCCTTATGATATCTTGATATCATAATTCACCAATCTTTAAATTATACAAATCCTTTGCCGGGGAAACACAAAATCTCCCCTAAACCTTACCAAATGGAGCTAAATTGATACTGTTCAACCACTGGTGACCATTCAACCACAGCTTAAGTCACCCTACACATGTTTTAAGTGATTTGATAGAATCTGAGGATGTTCTTGTAGAATGAAACATGCCATTCTTTGTATAATAGTGTGTACTTTTTACACGTATGTTTATAGTGTTATAATTCATATTGAAATTTTTGTGTGTTTCACAGACTCCAAAGTTTTTATAATACATTTTACCAAGTCGACACTGGAAAGTACGACTTCATTCTTAACAAACACGTAGGTCTTACGGCGATGATGGGACAGGAAAGGGCTAGGAGTGGGAAGGAAGCACCGTGGCCGTAATGTCGCCTCATGTGAAAATGGGAAACCACGGGAAACCATCTTCAGGGCTGCCGATAATAGGATTCAAACCCACTATCTCCAGAATGCAAGCTCACAGCTGCGTGCCTCTAACCAAATGGCCAACTCGCTCAACACTACAAACACAGAAAAAAACGCAATAATGAAGATACATCCCTCCAGATAGGGCTGGTGCCAGGAAAGGCATCTGGCATGAAAGAGGGATAAATCCATATGAATTTCAGACTCCAGATAATTGGGAAAAGGCCAGGAAAACAAAAACAGGATGATGATAGTCTTGCTAATAATAATGACAGTGCTGAAAACTATGTGGGTGAATTGGAGTCTAGTGATTGCAGTGCAGAAGATGATGTAGCCTACGAGAGGGAAGTCCTGGAAAAAGCAAATACCGTATATAGGGACATTAAGCGAGAAATCACAAAGAACTGTATGTAATATGAATGAATATTTTAAAAGCAACCAATAATTGACGAAAGCCAGTTCATAACACACTTTGAAGAAAATTACACCAAGGAAAAAGACCAAGAGTAACACAAGTACCACAACCGTTTAAACTACATGAAGGCATGGATTAATATATAAAAATTGTATGTAGTACATTCTTATGCACGTACACCCCGGTCACCAAAATTTACATAACAACGTGCTTAACAGCGAGCAACTGGCGCTGTTCACAAACAAATCCTCACCGAGCAGTGACGGCACAGTTTGGGTCATGTAGCTATCAGCTTGCATTCGAGAGATCATGGGTACAAATCACACTGTCGGCAGCCCTTGCAGATGGTTTTCCATGGTTTCCTAAGTTCACACGAGGCAAATGCTGGGATTTATCTTAATTAAAGCCACAGTCACTTCCTTCCCACCCTTATGTGATGTGAAAATGGAAAACAACGTAAAACTACCTTCACGGCTGCTGACAGTGGGGCTCGAACCCACTATCTCCCGATTACTGGATATGGCCGCACTTACACGACTGCAGCTATCGAGCTAGGTAATATTGTCAAATGGGAAGTGGACAACTGTATGATTAAAAATGGGATGAGAAGTCAGATCGTATGTTTCGCGAAGACCCAGCGAGTTGGCCGTGCAGTTTGGGGCACGCAGATGTGAGCTTGCTTGTATCCGGGAGATAGTAGGTTCAAACCCCACTGTCAGCCGCCCTGAAGATGGTTTTCCATGGTTTCCCATTTTCACACCAGGCAAATGCTGGGGATGTACCTTAATTAAGGCCACGGCCGCTTCCTTCCCACTAATAGGCCTTTCCTATCCCATCGTTGTCACAAGACCTATCTCTGTCAGTGCGACATAAAACACATTGTAAATTGTTTCACCAAGAGGAAACGTCCTCTCAACTTTTAATTACTGTGTTGATAGGGTGAAATGTCCTTATAGAGATCACTGTAAAGAACTAGGCGTTAATGTAATAAAAGATCTTCATTGGGGAAATCACATAAATGGGACTGTAAACAAAGGGTACAGATCACTGCACATGTTTATGAAGGTACTTAGGGGTTGTAGTAAGGATGTAAAGGACAAAGGATATAAGTTTTTGGTAAGACTCCCAACTAGAATAATGGTTCCAGTGTACGGGACTGTCACCAGGATTACTCGATTCAAGAACTGGAAAAAAATCCAAAGAAAAGCAGCTCAATTTGTTCTGGGTAATTTCTGACAAAATAGTAGTGTTACAAAAACTTGGAAAGATTGGGCTGGGAAGACTTCGGAGAAAGGAGACAAGCTGCTCGACTAAGCGGTATGTTCTGAGCTGTCAGTGGAGAGATGGCGTGGAATAACATTAGTAGACTAGTAAGTTTGAGTGGTGTTTTTAAAAGTAGGAAAGCCGGTCTCAGTGGCTCAGACAGTTGAGGCGCTAGCCTTCTGACCTCAACTTGGCAGGTTCAATCCTGGTCAGACCAGTGGTATCTGAATGTGCTCAAATATGTCAGCCGCATGTCAGCTGATTTACTGGCATGTAAAAGAATTCCTGCAGGACTAAATTCTGGCACCTCTGAGTCTCCAAAAACCATAAAAGCAGTTAGTGGAGCACAACATTATTATTAAAGGTAGGAAAGATCACAATATGAAGTTGGAATTCAAGAGGAAAACTTGGGGCAAATATAAGTTTATAAGACGAGGAGTTAGGTATGGGAATAATTTACCAATGAAATTCCAAATTCTTTGCAATTATTTAAGAAAAGACTAGGTAAACAACATATAGGGAACCTGCCACCTGGGCGACTGCCCTAAAAGCGGATCACTGGTGACTGGTTGATAATTCTCTCTATTTTCTATAATTTTTTTTTAATGAACACAAGTAAAAATGAGACTTATTCTTACCCAGTTTGGTTACGTATTTCTTGAAAATACATATTTTCTATTGACAAACATTTTTCTACTTTTAAATATCTTCTAAATACAGATTGTGTCTTGTATGCTAGGAAATAAGGTAATATATGAACTATTGAAAGTATCGTAAAGAATATGACGTACCGGGCGAGTTGGCCATGCGGTTAGAGGCGTGCGGCTGTGAGCTTGCATCCTGGAGATAGTAGGTTCGAATCCCACTGTCGGCAGCCCTGAAAATGGTTTTCCCATTTTCACACCAGGCAAATGCTGGGGCTGTACCTTAATAAGGCCAAGGCCGCTTCCTTCCAACTCCTAGCCCTTTCCTCTCCCATCGTCGCCATAAGACCTATCTGTGTCGGTGCGACGCAAAGCAAATAGCAAAAAAAAAAAAAAAAAAATATTATGATGCACGGCCTCTTGGGTGAGCACATTTTGGACTACAAGTGGCCATGGCTGGTCCAAAGTCTGACTAGCTCTGCACTACAACCAACCAAGCAACCAACCAACCAACCAACCAACCAACCAACCAACCAAAAGGAGTGTTGATAACAAGTAGTAAATGCCATGGCCGCCTACCCTCCACTGCCCATCTCCTTCTCCGATACAAATCTTCTGACCTGAAAGACAGTGTCCACTGTCTAGAAAGCCTGTCTTCCCCTTCATGGGAGGAATGAAAACATTTAGCAGTAGGAGTAGAAGTAGTAGGGGCCTAATAGTATTACAGGGCATCTAAAAATTTGAAAAAACCATATTTCATGACTCGACTGAAACAAGCAATAATGAATTAGAATGAAAGAACAACCTCAACTCTACCTTTTGTCCCCACGCGCATTCTTTCTTTCTCATTACTTTCATATATTTACAATGTAATGCATTTAGCAGGGTAATTACAAAAAGATATGGCACTTCCAATGGTAAAAAATAAAAAATTACCTACTTTGGCCTACATTTATTAATTCATTTTAAGTTAGGGGTGTCACTGTGTTAATTACAGTATCCAGTAGTCTCACACTCAAAAATATGTTAATTATTATTCAAAAGTTTTACACTTTCAACCATATGACAAAATATGTGTTTTAGAAAAAAGAATAGCAAATCCAGTACACGATATGGATGGGGTAACAGAAGGACAAAGACAGTATTATTGATTACTTCATGATGGAAAGCGCAAGTCACAGTTGATGGATGGCTCTACAGGGAGAAGTATTTGACAGACACCATCCACTAGCTGTAGCGAAAATGAGAAAAGGACGAACGTAAAAGTATCAAGAAATGTAAAAAAAGAGAAAAATTTGGTAACTGAAGATAAGAAGAAAGTAAGGAGAAATTCACAAGAGAGATAGAAGAGAATCTAGATGGGAGAAAAAATGCATTATGGGCTTGTAAGAAGAAAGAGAAGTGTATGAACAAAGCTCAGGAAAGATGAAAGCCAAGAGTTACTAACACAGCCAAAACAGATACAGAAAACATATGAAGACTATTTTGACAAACTCCTGAATGTGAAAAATACTGTGTGAGAGACAATAGTGATAGGCCTACAGTATTAACTAGGGGCTGATGACCTTAGATGTTAGGCCCCTTTAAACAACAAGCATCAACATCATAGCACTAAGTAGAAAACAATATAACAATAGCAAAGGTGAAATTAAGAGTTAGAAGGATAAAAATGAGGAAAGCAGTAGACATTGATGAAATTCAGATGGGGCTGATACTTAATGGAACAAAATTATGAAAAAGAATAGTGGGAGGAGAGAGAAAGTTGGAAAAGTAGCCTACCATAAATGCCCCGACCCAGCTGGATGAGGAGAAGTGA